>NW_023425460.1:37091285-38291285 GCF_014108245.1 Pipistrellus kuhlii
TAACACAATTTTTTGTCAGAGCCTTTGGCACTAATGGATTCATCAAATGATCACTCTTTTGTTCAGTAAATAATGGTTGAGCTTCACAAACTCCTCTGTGCTGGAGGAGCAGCAGTGAATAAGACAGACAAGATTGATGATTTCACAGCTGACACTCTGGAAGAGGACATGCACATACACAGTATAAATTTAATCAAGGCTCTCACATAAAAGCAGATCTAATGGAACTCAACTACCTAGTCTTCTTCTTCCTTTTAGACAAAAAACAAAACAAAACAAAAAACCATAGTAATTCCCAGAAAAGAATTCATCAGTTATTTTTCTCATTCCTGTGTGCTTTCTCCTAATTCCTCTCCCTCTTTTGCCCATTTTCACTTAGGACGTAGACATTTGGATTTTCATAATCAGTGTAACTCCAATATAACAACAACAACAATAATAACTTGGGAAATTATCATAGAGTTGCAAAACATTTTGCCATCAGGTTATATACATTTCAAGCCATCCACTTTTCATATTACTTAATATTTACTAACAGCTTATTCTTCTCAGAGTTTTATGTCTATTAGCTCATTTAATTGACACAATGCCTTAAGATGTTAGTACTATTATTATTCCCATTTTACAAGAAGGAAACCAATCCAGCCTTAGAGCTGAGCTAGCCTATGGCCCCAGGGAACTTGGCACCCAGCTTGTACTCATAACCACCACATATATAGTGGCCCTTATACTTTGAGTAAAAAACTTACTTGTCCTTTTTGTGATTTTTAAATTCCCTTGTAGACTGATGGGAATGGTCCAAACCATGCCTTGGGCTACTGATTGGATCCAGGAGCCCAGGCCCTACAATATCAGCCTTATGGAAGTTATTTCTCATTCCAGACTAACAGTGTAGAACTTCTCATTCTAGACTAACGGTATAGAACTTCTCTTTCCAGACTAACTGTGCAAAAAAAAAGCATAGCAATGTTACCTATTCACAGAATGCTGTGTGCAAGATACTGAACCACTGGCTTTCAAAAACTATACACATCACCTGGCTTTTCATCCTTTCTCTGACGAGCCTTTTAAATAATTTATTTACCTGGTGGTCAGGATACTGGAAAAATGACCCTCAGGTGAGAAAGGGTTCTTATCCCATGGATGGACTTGAGGGGCCTAGGAAACACCTGAAATTAAATGTAAGTAACCACATGGGCAGACAGATCCCCCCCTCTCTCTTTCTCTTTTTCATTCACAGCTTTCATAGGAATCCTGAAATGTTCCATAACAACCTCCCCCAAAAAACCTGTAAGAGCCATATTCTCAGCCTAAGGACGAATTTATCATGTGATCTTATACAAATCATTCGACCACACTATACCTTGGTTTCCCCTTCTGTCAAATAATAATTTAATTCTACTCTGGCATGAGTTGATGATTGAATATACTGCATATACATTAATTGTTATTATTTTTCAATCTCTCTCTTTTCCTGTCTGAGATTTTGTGAAATTTAGCTACAAATGTTCTTATAGGGAAATTATAAAACTTCACCTGTGCAGTGCTTTATGTGTTTTTCTTTTTGAAGATTTTTTAGTATTCTGTGCTCACCACTGACTGAAAGTTGCTATTCCAATTTGTCCCAATAGGCAAGAAAAAAATTTAAATAAGGATAAATGAAAACATAAATATGCATTTCTGCCTACCAGCTGAGAAACGAGAGATGGAAGTGAGCAGGTAAACACTGAGATGACACCCTGTGGTCCCAGGCTGATCTTAAGAAGCTCAGTCAGGTGCTGTTTAAGAGCTGCCCTAAAGAAAGAAGCCAGTTCTGCAGCTGCTCCAGCACTATACTCCAACAGCAGAATCATTTCCACCACCAAAGGCATTCCAGTTGACATGATTTTGCCCCCCAAAAAAGTCTCCATTAAGTACCAATGACACAGCCATGATTGCTCTCATGGGAATCAGCATGTGTACTCACAGATGTACACACACACACACACACACACACACACACACACACACACACATATCAAAGCAACACAGGACTCTTAGAGACAACACTTAAGGGGCATCTGATAGCATGAGTTCTAGGGACCTTAGTGTGGCCTGAATGCCCTGGAGAAGTTCTATAATCAGCCAACAAAATTATACTGTGTTACCCTACTCAGGGCAAATGAGATGCTTCCAACACTGAAATCCAGGAAACATGGAAAACTATCCTGACATAATCTGTGAAGAGAAAAATAACCACTTGATTTCTTCGGTGTAAGATCTTTTTCTCTCTGCCCAGGAGGGAGCACCCAGCTCTCTTTACTTACCATGGACCAATGAATCATGATTTCTACCTTGTAGAATACTTTACAGTTAGTGGAAGAATATTTCTCTAAAAATTATGTTCAGGAACTGTTACACATAAATAAAATATATGCTCCAATCTAAAAGAATTCAAGTGAATCCTAGAATGACTCCTTTAAGAGTTCTGTGATGTGTCATTTTATGTGTCAAGTTTACTAGGCTGAGGAATGCCCAGATGGCTGGGAGAAAATTATTACAAGGTGTATCTGTGAGGGTGTTTCCAGAAGAGATTAGCATTTGAATTGGTGGTCTGAGTTAAGGAGTTCTGCTGGAAACCAAATCAGTTTCACTGAAAAAGAGATGTTGACAGGAAGCCAGGAAGGCTGGTCAACAACCTTAATTGCTCTAACCTTTAGTTGAGATTTTGTTAGCTGAAGCAGAATCTACAAGTTTCTGTTATTTCCTGCCTAAGGGCTACATGTAAATTTCTGTTTATGTTGCTTAAGATGTTTTCCCCAAAGCCTCAATAAAAGGGGATGGCAGGGCCAGAGCAGGAGTAGTTCTCCCACTAGAGTTGGACTACCGCCTGGCCCCCCAAATTGCCAAATTGAATTTCTTCAAGTCTCTTTTCATTTGTGTGCGGCCCTTCTCCAGAACCTGAACCCTGAATTGGAACTCTTTCTACGTGGGCCATGAAAGAGAGTCCTATAGAGATCCACCCTAACAATGTGTCAGGGCATCATCCTTTTGAGGACCCTAATGGAACAAAAAGGGGGTGGTAGGATATCTCTCTGTCTCTCTCTCTCTCTCTGTCTCTCTCTCCTTGAGCTGGGACATCAATCTTTCCTGCCCACAGACATCAGAGCCCCTGGTTCTCAGGACTTTGGACTCAGGCTGAATTATACCACCAGCCTTTTTGAGTCTCTAGCTTCCAGATGGCAGATCATGGGACATCTCAGGTTCCATAGTCACATGAGTCAATTTCTATAATAAATCTCCTCACATATCTAGTATACTCTGAGTTCTGCTCTTCTGGAGAACACTAACTACCATACTTTTCCATGATAAGAATAATCATTTAATGTTATCTAGTTAATCAGCCTCTTTTCCTGAATCTCTGCTATAAGGCTTACAGTGTTTAGTCACTCAGGCAATGCTACAATGTTTCTGATAATGGAAAACTCACTACTTCCATGTATGTGAAAAATCTAATTATTCATCACTTATGCCTTAATTCAAAAATGTATTAAATTTCTACTCTCTGGCTAGCACTTTGCTAGAGACTAGGAACACAACAGTGAATAAGAGATGTCTGCTATTGTTGGAAGATACAACTAAATCATAAATTATAGCATTTCTTATTTTTAACTGAACACTTTCATATGCAAATCCCATTCACTGTTCTGGACTAAGTCTCTAGCAAGATACACAACAAGTCTAATTTATATCCCATAGACAAATCCATCAGACATCTGAAGACCACTATGACAGCTTTGCAAATTAAAATCCCTAGTCCATCTTTTTTTTTTTAAACATCTACTATATGCCATTTATGGAGATACTACACATGTTAAATACTAAAACAACCCCCTGACTGAAACTATTGTATCAGGAAGACTATTCCAAGCAGTTTTGGGGAAAGCATCAATTAAATTAGAAGAAAAAAAAAAAAAAAACCACTCTCAAATACTGTCATATTCTCCTATAGAAGTGCATGCATTTGGTCTCCTCTAACTGAAAAGTCATTATATTTTTGGGCACCACTATAGACCATCCTCCATGGATAGCCAGTGACCTACATTTGGGTATCTCCAGGGTGCCATGAACAAAGTATCTATTTAACGAACAATGCCTACTACCAACTATGGACAAGAGTGTCACACTTAGGATGACTCAAACCTGAAGCATTGTTATGGCCAGCACTACAGCTCAATAAGAAAATTCGGCTACTTCAGCCCATGGCACCATTCAGGAGTGCCTCCCACCATAAATCTTCTCCTGGCTGATTTACTGAGAGTAAACCCACCAGGAATACCAGCACTGAGTTTTTGCAGAAAAACAAACAAGCTACTCGTAAGTTCAAAGACAGTGATGGAAGAATGTTGTCATGATTCAAAATGGTAGAAAGGAGAGAAAATAGGAAATAAATCATTGGATGGTCAACAACAAGTAAGACCAATCAGCCATCTTGGGATATTTCTCAAATATCCCAGCTGAGTAAAATAGCACCTAGGAAAGCAAGCAACCACGAGAGCAGGATATCATCCAATCACAATTTAAAAACATAGTAAATTTCTCAAATAGACAAATCACAGCAGCTATATTCACCCACATTTGCTTCATTTGGTATATTGGGATAAGAGAGGGAATATTATTAATGGGTTTAGCAATGGCCCCAAAGTATGAAGGACAGAAAGACATAGCTCATGACACCACAAGCCTTACCTAATTATTTAATCACTATACCTCCTCATTCCAAAAAGGACTGCCACAAAGTGCTAGATGCTTGTGAGAAATGAATGTTGAGTTTGTTCCTCAGCTTCCTTGTAGTGAGTGTAAGGAGGTAAATTAGTGAGTTACATGGTACACAGTACAGTGTAATGCCTGCACTATAATCACAAATCTCATTGCATCTAGACCAAACTACTGTGGTGTGTGCAGCAGACCAGGAAGAAAAGATGCCTTAAATATACTCTGACCTCTATAGGCCAACAGCAAGGTAAAGCTGAAGAATGGTATAAAGTACAATAAGAACCAAACCTCTGTAATATATAACAAGGAGGTTTAGGACTGTAGAGTTTGGCCAACAAGGAATGCAAGTGTCAGAGTTGATGACAGTGTTAGACTGAACCTCCCAAAACCCCCCCCTCGTCAACCTACCCTGCCCCAGTTCCAAGAACCTAACGCCTTAACCGCAGAATGCTCTTGGTCCTGGGTTGCAAAACAACCTATCTGCTTGGCTAATCTTGCGGGTTTGAGCAAATGATAGCTACAGGATATAACCGTTGCATAACCTAGAATAGAATGGAAAATTTTTTAACCACCTGCGTGTGGTTTTTGCCTTTAAAAGCTGTACCCTTCCCCTTGTTCGGGGCTCCAGCTAGCACTCACCCCTTGGTGGCTGCAGGCTGTGAGACCGAGCGCTCGAATAAAGCCTCTTGCATTTGCATCAATTTGGTCTCCTGGCTCTCTCTCTCGGGGTCGCCACCGGTCAGGACCAGAGACCAGGGGGGTCTCTGGCCCAACATTTGGGGGCTCGTCCGGGATCTGTGGCGGCCACAGAGACGACCAAGACCATCTTGGAGGTGAGTTTTTGTGTCGGCCGACTGTCTGTCTTTGTGTTATGTCCCTGTGTGCGGCGACTGGTTTCGGTTTTTATTCTGGTTCCAACGGGACTGTCTCTGTCGTGAGAGAGGACAGTCTTTGGGTCAGACAGGGGGTCTGGCTCTCAAAAACCGTTGTCCCCGGGAGACGTCCCGGGGTTGGGGAGATTGATCTCTGTCAGAGATCGCCTCCGTCTGTTCTGGTCAGGTTGTTTATTCTGGTTCCAACGGGACTGTCTCTGTCGTGAGAGAGGACAGTCTTTGGGTCAGACAGGGGGTCTGGCTCTCAAAAACCGTTGTCCCCGGGAGACGTCCCGGGGTCGGGGAAATTGATCTCTAGCTGAGATCATTTCCATCTGTTCTGGTCAGGTTTTATATGACTCCGTCGCCTGTCACAATGTGGTTGGACCGAGGATTGCCGCGGCCCGGTTTTATAGTTGTCTGTGGTTTCATTTCTGTCATTATTTGTTTTGGTTTTTTGTTCAGTGACATGGGTCAGGGGAAGTCGACTCCGCTGAGTGCGACTCTTGATCATTGGAAAGAGGTCCGAGGACGAGGTTTCGATCTTTCGGTAAATGTGAAAAAGGGTCCCTGGCAGACTTTCTGTTCAGCCGAGTGGCCCACTTTTGGTGTTGGTTGGCCGGTCGATGGTTCTTTTGATTTAAATTTGATTTCCCAGGTTCTCTCCCGAGTTTTCGAGTCCCGGACTGGTCACCCCGATCAACAACCTTATATTCTTGTCTGGCAGGACCTGGCCCAGCGACCTCCTTCGTGGGTCCGGCCCTTCCTCCCGCCATCTAACCAGTCTCAGGTTCTTGTTTCACAGGTTCGTGGAGTCCCGCAGAAGGCGCCCCTGCGCGACTCCCAAACTGACCTTCTCCTTCTCGACCCGCCTCCTCCCTATCCTCCTTCTCTGCCCCCAGTTCCCTCCACTCCCCCGGCCCCTCCACCTGTCCAGGCTGCCCAAGGTGGTCCCTCGCAGCACACGCGTAGTCGAAGGACCCAGCCTCCTTGTTCGCCCGATTCTACGGTCACCTGTCCCCTCCGCCCTCTCGGCCCGCCGCCGCCGCCTCTCGACGACGGCACCCCGGTTCTCCCTCCCTTCAGTATTGGCCCTTCTCCTCCTCTGATCTGTATAACTGGAAAACTAACCACCCTCCGTTCTCTGAGGACCCGTCTAAACTCACCGCTCTGGTTGAGTCCCTCATGTTTTCTCATCAACCCACTTGGGATGATTGTCAGCAACTTCTCCAGACCCTCTTTACTACAGAGGAAAGAGAGAGAATTCTCCTAGAAGCTAAGAAGAATGTTCGGGGCCCGGATGGGCGCCCGACACAACTCCCCCATCTCATAGATTCTGCCTTTCCCTTAGCCCGCCCTGATTGGGATTTTAACACTGCAGAAGGCAGGGAGCGACTGATAGTCTACCGCCAGACTCTAATGGCAGGTCTCCGAGGGGCTGCCCGTCGCCCCACTAATTTGGCCAAGGTGAGGGAAGTTATACAGGGAGCCACGGAACCTCCGGCAGTGTTCCTAGAAAGGTTAATGGAAGCCTATCGCCGATACACCCCTTTTGACCCCACGTCTGAGGGTCATAGTGCATCGGTGGCAATGGCTTTCATTGGTCAGTCAGCCCCGGATATCAGGAGGAAATTACAGAGGATGGACGGGTTACAGGATTTAGCTCTCAAGGACCTCGTTAAAGAGGCCGAGAAAGTTTATCATAAAAGAAAGACAGAAGAGGAAAAGGAGCAGAGGCAGGAAAAGGAAAGACAGGAGCAAGAGAAACAGAGAGAGAAGCGAGAAGAGAAGCGACTGACTCGTATCCTGGCCGCAGCGGTAGGAGAGAAATCAGATCAGAAAAAGAAACAGGAAGGACAGAAAAAGAAACGCCAGGGCGGCAATCGACCTCCGTTAGACTGAGACCAATGTGCCTACTGCAAAGAAAAAAAACACTGGAAGAAAAAATGCCCCCAGATGCCCAAGAAAGATCCGGTTCTGGCCCTCCATGAGGACAGCGACTAGGGGGGTCAGGGCTCGATTCCCCTCCCCGAGCCCCGGGTAATTCTCAATGTAGAGGGGAGCGGGAGTACTTTTGTGCAGAATGGGGATGCGAGACCTCAGGTACGGCCTACTGGATCAGGAACCCAGCCCAGTAGGATTTAATTCAAGTGGGACGAAATCGAACCCAGAACAGCCAGGCTAGGGGATAGATAAACATCTTAAACATCTCCTTCACTTCAGCTGGGAAGGCAGCAGCAGTATACCATTGGACGGCAAGGAAGAAATGGGGGCTTAGATTATATAAAAACAGCCATGATGATGGTCTTCTTTTCTGGATTCGGTTGGGAATTGGTGGTTACCAACCTTCCCCTGTAATAGGACCCAATCAAGTCCTCTCTGGGCGAGAGATTCGAGAGAAAATAATAACCCCTACTCCTAGCCCAGGCCCCTCCTCGTCCACGCCTTTAGAGACAACGCCAATAATTTCACCCCCAACTCTCGAAAATACCCAGGCACAGAGACTGTTAGGCCTAGTAGAGGGAGTATATAATACTCTGAATAGATCAGCACCAGACCTGACTGAAGGTTGCTGGCTCTGCCTATCTGCTGGACCTCCCTACTACGAAAGAATAGCTTTCTCAGGTAATTACAACAACACCACCAACCACGGCCATTGCTCTTGAGGGACAGAGGGGAACTTGACTCTGACTGAACTCTCTGGACAAGGAACTTGCTTAGGAAGGGTACCTAAAGACCGGACTATTTTCTGTAACAACACCCTGAAGACCCCTCCCTCGATAGGAGCTTTCTACTTAGTACCCCCCACAGGAGGATGGTGGGCCTGCAATACTGGGCTTACACCCTGCCTAGCCACCCAGGTCTTCAACCCGCTAACAGACTATTGTATTCTAGTCCAATTAGTTCCCCGAATCACGTATTATCAAGCAGAGGCCTTTGAAGGAAAATTCGACTCGAGCCTCGGCCTGCCATTAAGAAGTAAGAGGGAGCTAGTCTCCCTCTCACTTGCCGCTCTTCTAGGACTAGGAGTGGCAACCGGAGTGGGAACAGGGGCAGCTGCATTGATCCAGGCCCCTAGGTATACGGAAGAACTAAAAATAGCCATTAATGAAGACTTAAAAAATATAGAGCAATCCATCACCAAACTAGAAAAATCCCTAACTTCCTTATCAGAGGTAGTCCTCCAAAACAGGCGGGGGCTCGACCTCCTCTTTCTGAAGGAAGGAGGTTTATGTGCTACACTCAAAAAACAATGCTGCTTTTATGCAGACCACTCGGACTTAATAAAAGACTCCATAACTAAACTCAGAGAAAAATTAAAAACAAGACAAAAAAAAAAAGAAAGCAAAAAAGGCTGGTTCGAACAATAATTTGATAGTGCTCCATGATTAACTACTCTCCTATCCTCGCTTCTGGGCCCCTTGGTAATCTTAATTCTCTTACTTACCATTGGGCCGTGCATCCTAAACCGCCTGGTCTCTTTCGTCAGAGACAGGATTCAGTCAGTCCACATGCTAGTGCTTCAGCAACAATACCAACCCCTAGACACCGAGACCACCCTTTAAGTCCGATGATTCAGACTCTCCAAAACAAAAGGGGGGAATGTTAGACTGAACCTCCCAAAACGCCCCCCCACCGTCAACCTACCCTGCCCCAGTTCCAAGAACCTAACGCCTTAACCGCAGAATGCTCTTGGTCCTGGGTTGCAAAACAACCTATCTGCTTGGCTAATCTTGCGGGTTTGAGCAAATGATAGCTACAGGATATAACCGTTGCATAACCTAGAATAGAATGGAAAATTTTTTAACCACCTGCGTGTGGTTTTTGCCTTTAAAAGCTGTACCCTTCCCCTTGTTCGGGGCTCCAGCTAGCACTCACCCCTTGGTGGCTGCAGGCTGTGAGACCGAGCGCTCGAATAAAGCCTCTTGCATTTGCATCAATTTGGTCTCCTGGCTCTCTCTCTCGGGGTCGCCACCGGTCAGGACCAGAGACCAGGGGGGTCTCTGGCCCAACAACAGTAACAAACTCCAAAGTAGAAACTTTTACCGAAGATTGAAAGACACTCACTAAATAATAAAATGGAAATAAACAATTAAAGACCTACCAGACACTGTAGCTAGAATTGTATAAGTAGTTGGTAACTACCCTCAACAACATCCTCCTCAAACAGCAAACACAAGAGATAGATGTGTCACAGCGAGAGAGCAATGACTACCTAACATCTAGAGCAGAAGAGAATAATGATCCAATACATTAGTCACACTTCTGGTGGTGGAGGTCAATCATTATCAGTGGACAAGCTTGTCTCATCCAAAGCCATTAGTGTCTATGAGTAAATTAAAATGTATTTGTTTTGATACTTCCACTTTCACTTTACATATTTTTTACATTTCTAGATTAAAACCCTAAATATTAAAAGTGACTTTCTCTCCGCAACAGAATCTACACCAACTCCTATTTCATTAAGTTGCAGAATGTTTCCCTCCCTTAAGTCATAAAATTACTGAGGTTCTCCCTACATGTAGATCTTAGACACATCTTTATCAATGATAATTTCTGAGCCCCATCTTAAAGAGAAACTACATAATCTGTTCTTGAGTCAAAGTTTTTGCAAGTAAATGAAATTTTCTAATTCTATAATACAAAATAAAGTACATCTTGTAAAGAAGAGTATGTGTTTCTTCCAGAATTCTATTAAGTGTTCACGTAACACTTTTAGTATTCTAGGAAACATATGTAACCAAACACAGTAATGGCCTTCTTCATATATTTCAGATGCAAAACATCCAAAATTACTGTTGGTTGATTTTGGATGCATTCATTATATTCTATATAGTACATAGTCTCTGTCACCTCTATGTGTATTATCTATCTATCTATCTATCTATCATCTATATTATTGATTTTAGAGAGAGGAAGGGAGAAGGAGAGAGAGAAACATCAATGATCAGAGAGAATCATTGATCTGCTGCCTCCTGCATGGCCCCATGGGGAATCAAGCCTGCAACCGAGGCACATGCCCTGACTGGGAATCAAACCCTGACCTCCTGGTTCCTGGTTCATGAGTTGATGCTCAAATGCTGAGCCACACCCACTGGGCATCATATTCTCTCTTCTTAATGAAGGAGGAAAGGAGTGTGTGTGTGTGTGTGTGTGTGTGTGTGTGTGTGTGTATGTGTGTGTGTGATGTTGATAATGACGATGTTATTGTGAAATGCAAAGAAATATCAAAATATCCAGAAGGAGATAGCCTTCTTTGATGGTATCTTGCAAAGTTGATTTCTAATTAGGAAGCTTACCTCTCCAATAGGCATGAATAAGTAATCAGACTACTCAGTGTGATATAAAATGACTTTATTCTTCAACTAAAGGATAATTGGGCCTGTCACCTGTTAATTACAGCATTAGTTCAATATTTTGGAAGGGGAGTAAAGGTAAATCATTGAAAGATATCTACTGTATTTCTTTGGCATATTTCTGTGGATTGCAGATGGTGGCAGTTTCAGCATAAAATCAGTCATTTGTAACATCAAATGGTATCTCGCATCCCCTGAGACTCTACCTAAAACAAAATCCAAGGAAAATGACAGCACAGAGGACAAAGGGGATGAATGTTTGCAGTATCTCTTTTTAAAAATTGTTTGCCTTCAGATTGTTCACAGGGGAAATAATCAAAGCAGGCTTGTTACTAGAGTAGATCATTATAAGCATCAAATACATACTAGAGCTTTTTCTGTTCACCCTCAAGCTTCTATTCCTTCCCTTCATGATGTTACACAGCCCATAGGCATGAGCAGAGTCACCTGGCTCTCAGGACTCACATCCTATGGGGACATGGTGGGTGCAAACAGTGCCCCAGCTCACAGGTAAATCACAGCCCAGGATAGTCACCCAGCAGCAGTCTTTTCAGAGTATCCCAACAACAACCCAGCTAATTCATTAAACTGCTCACAAAACCTTCCAGAGCTCCAAAAGCCTGCCCCAGACCCTGTTCATCAGGCAATAGAACACAACTTCAGGGACTGAAGCACATTTGTGAAAAAGCGTGGGTAATATCCTATTTAATAATGAAAGTCTAAAAGTGTTGTCCCTAAGAAAAAGAACAAGATAGGAATAACTGCTTTTTTTTTAACCAGTGCTGTTAAACATTGCACCAGAAGTTCTAAAAATGAATAAGTAGTCAAGAAAAGGTAATAAAATGCATCCAAATTGCAAAGAAAGAAGTCAAGTTCAGAAAAAGCTGAGGACCATATTATTTCACACATATGTGGGATACAAACATAAAACATAAACATAGACAATGATATGGTGACTACTGGAGGGAAGGGGCAGAGGATGGTGATAGATAAAGGAGGTCAAATAAATGGTGATGGAGGGTGACGTGACTTTGGGTTATGAACACACAGTGCAATGAATGGACCACACATCATAGAAGTGTACATTCGAAACTTATATGTTCCTATTAACCAATACCACCCGGTCCACAGTGTCAATGATACTAAAGTCAAATACCATCCTGATACACTTTGCTTTACCATGCACATGCTATGCTTTTGTTGTCATCTATTTTATTTATACAAAGCTTGTAAATGATAGAATAAATTATTATTTGTATTTAAACAGGCAATGAGCATTTAACAAATTTTTATTGCGCTATAATTCACATACCACACAATTCACTCAAAGTATAAAAGTCAATGAGTTTTAATATGCCCACAGAGTTCTACAGCTATCACCACAATCAATGTTAAAACATTTTTATCACCCCCTCAAAAGCCCTATATCAGCAGCCATTCACCAATTACTTCCCATATCCCTCCCTCTCCAGCTCTTGGCAGCCATGAATCTACATCTTGTCTTAAAGAATTACTCATTATGGCCACTTTGTATAAATGAAATCATACACTGTGTGGTTTTTGTAAGTAGCTTATTTCACTTAGCATAACATTTTCAAGGATTATCCATATTGTTGCAGTACTTATTACAGTAGTGCCAAATAATAACCCATTGAGTGGATAAACCATATGTAATTCATCAGTTCACCAGTTGGAATCATTTGGGTTTCCTCTGCTTTTTGAAAACTCAAGTAAAAGGTTCTGTGTGAACATATTACATATATAGGAGTAGATTTCTTGGTTCATAGGGGAACTCTGTGTTTGACATTTTGAGAAACTGCCCAACTGTTTTCCAAGTTGGCTGTACCATATGACCCTCCCACCAACAATGTAGAAGGCTTCTAATCTCTACATCTTTGCCAACACTTGTCAATATCTGTCTTTGTATTTATAGTAATCCTAATGGGAATGAAGTGGTAGCTAAGTGAAGTTTTGATTTGCATCTCCTAAATGGCTACAGATTTGAAAATCTTTTCATGTACTTGACTGCCATTTGTATATCTTGGAGAAATGTTTATTTATAAGCTTTTTCCATTTTCAAATTGAGTTATATGCCTTTTTAGTATTGAATTGTAAGAGTTCTTTCTGTACTTTGGGACCAAGTTCCTTATTGAATATGTGATTTGCAAATATTTTCTCCCATTTTGTGGTTTGTGTTTTTACATTTTGATGATATTCTTTGAAGTGCAGAGTCATTAACTTTGATAAAGCCCAAATTATTTTTTCTTTTGTCAGTTTTGCTTTTGTTTCATATCATCTGACTCAAGATCAAAAGATTTTCTCTTGGGTTTTTCTGCTTAGTATAGTTTAGTTGTTACATTTAAGGTTATGATCATTTTGAGCTAATTTGGAGTAGCTAAATTTAGTGTAGATAGAAGTTGAACTTCACTGTTTTGACACAGATACCCAGTTATCTAAGCTCCATTTGTTAAAAAGACTATTGTTTCCTCTAGAAAGTCCAGGTTTGTCTTAGCTATCTCCTTTCAGACAGGGAGACAAATCCCCAGCCATTTCCCTCACCCTTCCTGCCTTTAACCGTGGTACTTTGAAAGAAGACAGGTGTGTGCTGGATGAAAAGTTTATTTTTTTATATTATTTTCTTTCTTCAGCTGCATTAAAGCAGAGCTGTCCATTTAAACTGCTGATCCTGAGCAAACTAAGGGAGGAGGAAAAGTGAAAAATCCCCTGGATCATTGGCAAAAAGAGCCAACTGATGGTTTATTCAGGAATTGTTATCTTTACTTATTAAGATCACAGGTGCCAACAAACTTCCTCCCTCGTCTCTGGGGTGCTGACTTGGTGCTAATATCAAGCAGGGACGCAGCTCCCTGGGCCTTATATTCTGACTCAGCACCATTTCCCCGAGGAGTAGCTACATAAAGCTCACACTTCCACTCCGATGCCAAACTACTGGGGAAAGTGTGTGTCCTGTCAGTATTACAAGGCCAGTGGGTGAGAGTCAAAGGCACAGCCTGGAAAATGAAAACTGAAAAGAATTTTAAAATGGCCTATACCCGTGGTCGGCAAACTGCGGCTCACGAGCCACCTGCAGCTCTTTGGCCCCTTGAATGTGGCTCTTCCACAAAATACCACAGCCTGGGCGAGTCTATTTGGAAGAAGTGGTGTTAGAAGAAGTTTACGTTTAAAAAATTTGGCTCTAAAAAGAAATTTCAATCGTTGTGCTGTTGATCTTTGGCTCTGTTGACTAATGAGTTTGCCGACCACTGTCCTCTACTATCCAAATAGTTACCTCTTTGAAACCAAAGTGATCCCCTTGTAATCAATACTGTTAACCCTTCACTTAGCTCTAACTCTGCACCTTAGTTTGAATACCTCTGGGAAGTAGACCTTGAGACGAAGATCCAAAAGTAGGTGTTTTACCTGGGGAGGGGAAATCTCAGGTAGGGGAATCCTTGCGCCAGGCAGCAAAAGGGAAGAGGCCAATACAGATGAGTTACCAGGCAAGTTAGCATTGCAGATGAGTGGAGTAGGAGATGTGGGACTCAGTAGGGGACGTAAGCCTGAGAGTTTTCCCACATGGGGCCTGTAGGCACCAATCCCATCAGTCCCTGGGTGAGGGTCCTACCCCTGGTTGGGAGTGGTATTATTCCCCAGCACAATGGGCTTAATTGAGTCAGCCAGCAGAGCGGGTTCTGGTGGTCAGAGAAAGCCTCAGGCCCACAGAGACAGGTACGCAGGTGGAAGTTGGGCCAGCATGCAGGAAAAAGCTCAGGGCTGAGGAGATGTCCTTAGGGCACCAACAGTGTCTTCTATAATCAATTTCTAAAAATAGATGCAGTCCTTGTGAAAGATGCCACGAAGTCCCACAGACACATTTGCTCACACCTTTAGACAATCTGAATAATGAAATGCATCTGGTTCCCTGATTCACTAGAGCTTTTGTATTAGCAGCAGCAGATGCCTCCTTTTAGCAGACATATGCTGAGCACTAAGAGTGGCTGTGGAGTGGGAAGAGTTGACAGTGAGGAAGGAGTCCGCAAGACCATGGAAAACAGAATAAGAAACAGAGATCTTTGGGATAAAGACCAGATAGTCTTACGCTTTTCAATATCCTTAAAGGCGCATTACATTCACATCTGGGACAATAAATAATTACCATGATAGGTGGTGATTAATCCAACAGGTATGGAGAATATTAGTATGGCATTTGCATTGTTGTCAATGCATGGAGATATTGCCATCATGTCATAATCATTATGAAGTTACCATCCTGTGATTAGGGCAGATAGTTAAAAAATAAACAAACCCACAAATACTTATGTAAAGTGCTTATACTCAGACAGGAAGTATTATTCATCTTGAGGGAAAATAGTCTAAGAACCTTGTTTTCAATTTTGAGGGAACTGATACAGGCATTTTCTGTTTCCTAAATAAAGAAAACATGGTTATTCAGAAATATTCATTCCCCAAAAGTAACCAATAGCTGCCCTGCACTTCCTCCCTCTCCTGCTTGCAGAAGGAAGGAACATTATAGAACCAATCCTCAGAAAGGGTAACTACTGTTGGGAGCTGCCCTGAAAACAGGGGTCTCTTGGTGGACACAGCTCTGGTAGGACAAAAGTCATAGCTCTCATGAGAACGTGCTGTCAGCTTGTTTTGCAGCTTGTTAATGTAAAAATACTACTGACCTTTGTAAAGAATAACATATACTGTTTAACCTGCTGCTTGCATATAGATTAGGAAACAATTCTCTGCTTACGTACAGAAACAAAGATGTGGTGATGGGTAAATAGTTAGCCTTGTACCTCCCTGCTTTTGCTGTATAAAAACAAGCTAAGAAATAAACTCGGGACTGCAGACTTCAGTCTCAGTCCTCCTGACCCCATCTTTTCTTGTCTTTGCTTTTTCTCATCCTCACCCCCTCAATCGGTACTATTCGTTGCCGGCATGATCCAGCAAACTACCCTTGGGAAAATGAAATAGTGGTGCTAAAGGACAATAGACAACTGCAGAGTTGTCCCACAGAGAGTTTGGGGTCAACTGGAGGGTATTGTCTTACAGAGTTTGGGGTCCAGAAGAGCCAGGTTTGAACTTAACTCAGCTACCTACTAACTGTGTAATCGTCAGCAAATAACTCCCTCTCTCAGCCACAATTTCTTTGGCTAAAGAATAAAGTTTTTTAATAATACCTACTTTGAGTGTTGGAAAATTGGATTGAGATATCAAATGAAAAGTCCTAGCTCAGCAGTTTCAGGCACGTTCATAGCATAACCTCAATAAATGACAGTTCCCTCCTGTTCACAGGAATGTTCACTCTGCCAGCAGTGGAGGCAGATGTGTGCTGATCCAGCCACATAGGTGACCCCAGAGTGCTCAGTGCTGGCTGCTCTGCACTGTACTGCAGGTATTTTGCTAACCAGGTTCTATCTGGAAGAAGTGATCAGCACGGCCTTTCCACTACCCTCTAGACTTGTTATAATAACCATAGGCACTCAGCTCACCACACCAGAGCAGTCAAAGCTTAGTCCTGTGCTAGCTTCAGAAAAGGGAGTTCCCTTTGGCTCACAGAGTTTAACAACTCACTTCTCTGTTCTCAGTGTTCATAAAGGTGCCCAGAACTCTGTTGTTTCAGAACCTGGAAAACGTACTGTGCACCTGAAATCACTAAAACCAGGGACAAATATCAGGAAGGAGGCAGGTGAAAAGCAGATATTTAAGGACCCACTCCAGATAATTAAGGGAAGCCAACACTCACTGTGCAGATCACCCTTGCTAAAGGAGCTGCAATCAGAGACATTAAGTCAGAATAAAGAAATAACCTCGCAGGACTTAACAAGTCCATATTAAACAGAATAGAATGCTATGTAGTGAACAAGATGGCAAGTGAAATTGCAGGTTAATGACCTTGTATTTTATAATACAAAGAGGTGCATACAGTGCCACTCTTGAATAAAAAATATTACAGGATGCAAAGGCACATACTAGCAGTTTATAAATAAACTAGAGAGTGCATGACATTTGGGGGATGTTCACCCTCCATGGAGGCAAGAGAGCCTCCTGCCACTACTGCTGCTCCTTAGTGCTGCCTCAGAGGTGAGTGAGGCTCCCCCACATCACCACTGCACTTGACAGTTTTGAGCCCAGCTTCTGGCTGAGCAGTGCTTCCTCTGTGGGAACACACTGACCACCAGGGGGCAGCTCTTGTGTTGAGCATCTGCCTCCTGGTGGTCAGTGAGCATCATAGCGACTGGTTGTTCCACAACAGTTCAGTCCATTTGCATATTAGCCTTTTCTTATATAGGATTATTTTACACAGATTGCAATTAAATTGCCTTGTTTTACTATGACCTTATAATTAAGATATGAGTGGCTTGCTGTCTGGTTCATGCCTGATTAGCACCAAATACAAATATTCTTCTCAGCTCCAGCTGTTTTGAATAAACATCCAAACTTTTTATGCAAATTTTCCTTTTTAGAATAAACATCCAGGTACAAATGCATGAGCACAAATCGGGTAGACTTGCAAACACAGTCACTTTGGACTTAGTGTTCTCCCCAAAGATTGTTTACAAGTATTTCCAAAGTAAGGAAGCTGTTAAGCCCTCCAATGTTACCTTCCACCTACTGGACCGATGCCACTCTTGTCAGAAATGCTACAGCAGCTGTGAGCTTGGCTCCACCTGTATGTAACGCAGTATCGTCTCTGTTGAATCTGAGTCGGGGTTATTCCTCTGGGCTGCTATGTGAGTTCTAACCTGGAACTATGTGAACACCACATTCCAAGCCTTGATGTTGGTCCTGGGGACAGAAGCATGAGGCCTTTGATGTTCCATGTCACATACTTTTAGTGAATTTTGTTTAGAAAAAAACAACTCCAATATCCTTGCCTTTAAGGGTCTTCAATTTAGCAAAACAAATAATAACATACAAGTTACTTATATTAGGCACAATGGCATTAACTTTCAACAATGTTAAAAAGAAGCAATTTCTGAAAGATAAATGGATGGAGCAACTATTGGTTGACAAATAAAAGGAAAGTTCATAGAAGTGGCATTTGTTTGCCTGGGACTTAAAGGAAGAGACTCCCCCTGCCAAGAAGTTCGTGTGTGTGTGTGTGTGTGTGTGTGTGTGTGTTTGTGTGTGTTTTGACATAAATTAGAGGTGTTTCAAACTGCCAGTCAATGAAGAAAGAAATCCTATCATGCTTGAAAAACAAACTTTATCTATGCTCACAAAAGATAAATAATAATAATAATGATAATAACAAATTTTGGATTGAGGAGGTAGGGAGTGTTTGTAAAGAGAAATGTCAGAGAGAGGAAGGACAGCAAGGGAAAAGAGTTTAACAGCAATGGGGGGAGGGGTTGTATCTGGGGACAGTTGCTATCAAATAAAATAGACAGTTCTCTAAGGGCAATGAATGAGCTGGATCTAGAGAGAACTAAGAAAGTATGCAGATGCAGGTGTATTGCTCTGCAGAAATGAGCGAACAGTAGGCAAATTTAAATAGGAAAAGGCCAGCTAAAGGGATTAGGTTCCCAGGAGAACCAATAAATAATGGCTCTCTGACCCACCCTGGGTTCTGAACAAAACAGTAAGGCTGATGGGAGTTCACAATATCACCTTTATTATGGTAAAATCAAAGCAAGGGGCATAGCTTAGTATAAAAACAAAACAAAGCAAAAAAAAAAAAAAATAGGCATGCCAATTGGATGCCACTATTAGAAAGATCATCTGTGCGCTCCGAGGAACTGGGCCAGGACAGGCCTGCCCCAGCTGAGGAGGAGGCAGCTCAAAAGCAACCTGCAAACGGAGGGCAGAGAATATCCCCCCTGCAGGCAGTTACCTCCTAAAAGAAAAACCAAGCAGGTCCAATACATTATTTGCAAATTTACCAATCCTGGAAGTCATTCCTGAGGGGCTCATATAGCTTCATCTTTTAAATCCTTATTTTTATTTTCAATATTAATTTGTATTGATTTTAGATATGCAGCATAGTGGCTAGACAGTCATATACTTTACAAAGTTGAAACCATCAACACAACAAAAAGACAACTGACGGAATGGGAGAAGATACTCACCAATGATATATCAAGTAAGGGGTTAATATTCAAAATTTATAAACTCAACACCAAGAAACCAAACAATCAAATTTAAATAAAAATGGGCAGAGAGCAGGAATAGACTCTTCTCCCAGGAGAACATACAGATGGCCAATAAATATGAGAAGATGCTCAATGTCACTAATCATCAGAGAAATGCAAATTAAAACCACAATGAGATATAAACTCACACCTGTCAGAATGGCTATCACCAACAAATAAAAAACGAATGTTTTCCAGACTGTGGAGTAGGGAACCCTCAAACAACTTCATTTTAAACAAGCAGCTGCCACTCCCATCCCATTCCCCCAACCTCTTCACTCCAATCCCCAACTACAGATTGTTTTCTTGTGGTTTGTCTGTAGGCACTTTTTGAGAATAGGGTGCATTACCACCTCATGTTATCTATCCACATGATTTTATTTTGATATTCTTGCAAGGTAATGGGGGTGAACTCTCAAAGTTGTTTATCATTTATCATTTATCATTAATAGTCCTACGTAATTATTCACTGAATTATTATTCTGCTTTTCTTTCATTTTCCCAAGTAAATATATATATATATATATATTTTTTTTCTTTCAGAAAACCTCTTGACTCTATTGATCCAATGAAAGTCTAAAAATCACCTTCAATGAAGCAGTAGCTTAATGACTTCTCATGCACTGAGAGCCTCTCATTAGATAGTTCTCCAAACTACCCTTAAGAGAAACAGCCATCAAACTCTTCTGATAGCTTTCTCCAAGAGCTCTCCACCCCAGCAAGAGTAATATTTGAAGGCCTGGGGACCCTGGCATTGACAAAATCCTCATCCCAGTTCTTTTGGCTAAGTGCCCATTGAAACAATAACATTTCTCTTCTCTCCGGGCATTTCAAGTACTCTTTCAAATAAAGGACCAATAACAATTAAATGCTAGCACTCCTTTTCCATGCTGAGGCAGGACACTAAATCTGCACAAGATGGGAGGATTCGGAACAAGAAAAATATGCTTTTCTTCTGGGCAAACAACTAAGAAGTAGCGTCTCTTAAGAGCAATACATAGGGACCCTGCTTAACAGACACTAAATAGTAATTATTATTTTGCTGTATCAGGTAATCTAGGCCCAAGTTTGGTTCTTTTGGAAAAACATTATAGCTAAATTATTTACATAATGTATATAAAAATTTACATAATTTTCCTTTGCAATGATTCAAAACTACTTACAGTGATGTACTGCTTAATGACAGGGATGTGTTCTTAGAAATGTCTGTTTAAATGATTTTGTCATTTCATGAACATCATAGCGTGCACTCACACAAAGCTAACTGGTATAGCCTATTGCACACCTAGGGTATATGGTGTAGCCTATTGCTCCTAAGCTACAAGCCTATAAAGCATGTTACTGTACTAAATAGTGTAGGCAATTGTAACACAATAGTATTTGTGTATCTAAACATAGAAAAAGTACAGTAAAATATGCCCTGGCCAATTTTTCTCAGTGGTTAGAGCACTGGCCCACAGACCAAAGGGTCATGGGTTTGATTCCCCATCAAGGGAAGGTACTTGGGTTGCAAGCTTGATCCCAGTCCTGGTTGGGGGGGGTGTGGGAAGCAACCAATTGATTTGTCTCTATCACATCAATGATTCTCTTCCTTTCCCTCTCCCTCTCCCTCTCCTTCTCCCTCTCCCTCTTCCTCTCCTTTTTCCTCTCCCTCTCCCTCTTTTTCTCCCTCTCCTTCTCCCTCTCCCTTTCCTTCTCCTCCTCTCTTCCTGCTATTCACTCTAAAAAATTAATGGTAAAATATGTTCAGGTGAGGATTTTTTTAAAAAAAAGAGAAACTATGGTACTTCTATGTGGGGCACTTATATTAAATTGAACTCACAGGACTGGAAGTTGCTCTGGGTGAGTCAGTAAGTGAATGGTGAGTAAATATGAAGGCCCAGGATATTACTGTGAACTCTATAAACATTGTAAACCAGAATCATCATAAACACATGAGTAATGCATCGTGCTACATTATGATGACTACAAAGTCACCAGGCAATAAAATTTTTCAGCTCCATATAATCTATGGGATCATTATATCTGTCCAATGTAGTCTGACATTGAAACATCATGATGTAGCCCATGACTGTAGTTGGGGTGGAAAAAAAAAGTTGTCATCAGGTTTCAGGCTGATAGGAAATTCGGTGCAGCCTGGAGTGCTGTCAATAGCACCAATTACATCTCATTGGTCATGATGGAAAGTGGTTTACTCTTAATACTGATCTCTTTTCTTTTTTTTTTTTTTAATTCAGTGCCTGATTATATGTCACCCTAAACACTGAATCAGAGCAAGTTGATGTGAAAATAAAACACATTCTTCTCTTCCAAACAGCTCAGTTAGCTGCCTAGGCAGAGTTGATCTATCTACCACACAGAGTGCATAATTCAAAATGACAATAAAGAAAAAAAAGAAGCTTGCATAATTTCACACACATGGAGGGTAAAGATTGCTGGCAGATTAATGGATTATAACCTGCTGAACACGATGGGGAGATATTTCACTCCTCTTTGTAGACAGGCAAATTTGTTCATCTTCAGGCCCTTTGGATAAATTTTCCCCAAGAGCTGTTGGACATTGAATCTGTCAAATAGAGGCCTATTAAATCTGACTTGCTGCCATAAATGGTAGCAGCCTGAGGCCCTGAGTTGTAGCAGCTCTAAAGATGACACACACCTCCCCATGTGATACTTTATGGTAGAGGGCAAAGAGGTTGTTAGGATAGCCATTATCCAAGATAGAGATGGGATGGAGCATTTGAGATTCCGGACCCTTTTAGAGAGGTCCTCTTTATAAAACAACCTAGTGACAGCAACCCAGGCAGCTGTATCAACCTCTCAGCTAGACTGTGCTTCGTTCTTACACATTTCAATGGTTAAGGAGGTAGGTGAAAAAATTCAGAGCCATGTCATTCTCTAAAATTAGTTAATGACTACTACCCAAAAGACGGGGAAGAGGTGATGGTTTTGTTCCCAGATTTGGCATCTCTCAGCTATCAGTATTGAAGCATGTGTCAGAGTGGGAGATATTTTGATCTAATGTACTCATTTGTGTGAATAAGCCATCAAAATCCAAGAATGACCTAATAACCAATGGACGAAAAACTCTGGGGAGGGAGGGCATGTATGGGAGTGGGGGAAAGGGGGCAATGGTAAGATATGTACACATATAATACCTTAATAATAATTTTAAAAATCCAACAATGATCATGCTTTAGTAAACTGACTTCTCTACTGTTTGTATCCACCTGTCTGCTTTCAGAAAACAGTGCTTTGGCACCAGAACCTAATCAAGGAAAAGAGGAATGAGGCCCCTGGGTGGTATTCAAACTGTGCATGAGAATAGGTGTTTCAGAAAAGGTCCTCTTCTTTTACTTACCTAGGACACTCTGCCCTTCCAACTAATGATTGTCCTTAATATGAGAGAGAGAAGAATATTCTGTCCAAAGTAGAAGTGGGATCTACTGGAGATCCGTATTCCAGAAGCAGATAAAAGAATAGCTTTTGGCATGCTAGATATCTATTGGGTACCAACACTTATGGAGGAGTGTTGGAGGACATGAGGTTGGTAAGAGAGAAAGTCTAACTGCAAAGCAAGTCTTATAAGACCTTGGCCAATGCCACTAGAAGTGTTGGGTACCGGTAGACATGGCTTGTCCAAGTAGTCCCGTGTTGGGCTGAAACGGCTGGGCTTTTGGTCATGCCCTTAGAAGAGGTAGCTATGTGATAAAGTAAATCATGAATAATCTGACAACTGAAGTCTGTTGCTGGAAGGTGTGACAGAAACACCTCCTTTGAAAGGATCCCATTCTTTTTGTGTTAGTTCTCAGCAAAGCAGTGTTTTTTTGTTTGTTTGTTTGATTTTAAATATATTTTATTGATTTTATACAGAGAGGAAGGGAGAAAGATAGAGAGTTAGAAATATCGATGAGTCATCGATCAGCTGCCTCTTGCACACCCCCTACTGGGGATATGCCAGCAAACAAGGTACATGCCCTTGACAGGAATCGAACCCAGGACCCTTCAGTCCCCAAGCCGACGCTCTATCCATTGAGCCAAACCGGTCCCGGCAGCAAAGCAGAGTTTTAAAGTTCTCTGGAGCTTAGCCACTCTGACTCAGTACCTGGTTCTCAGCTCCCTGTGCCCTCCTGCCACCAGAGATGAATGCCTCTTCCTAGGGTACCACACATGCCTTCCTTTCTGGCTTTCCTAGCTTTATTTCAAATGCCCAGTAGTCTCCTGGGACTTTTCTGTAACATCATATTCTTCCTCAAATCCTGGCCTTCAGCCTATTTATTTGGGGTAAAAGCTACCAACTGACTTCTTTCATGTAGAGTTCTCTGATTGCATTGCTATCAATTGAGACTAGTTCTCAACTATTATTAACCATAGGTTCCAGAGTAGAGCTAGCCCAAACCACTGTTAATACATAGATGTCCTCCCTGGACCTCCTAACTTATAGAATTTTCCATTTTTTAATTGATACGCTATTTGGGAGGTAAGAAGTAGAGTAGAATAGCAGTGTGGACTCCAGAGTCAGGAGATCAGGTCTGAATATCAGCTCAGCTTGTAGCTGAGTAAACTTTGCATATTTAAAATTTAAGTACATGACACCTTACCTACAAAGAAGATATAATAGTAATACATGCATTAGGTTTATGAGAAATAATATTTAGTAGAAGGGAAGAAGAAAGGAAGGAAGGAAGGAAGGAAGGAAGGAAGGAAGGAAGGAAGGAAGGAAGGAAGGAAGGAAGGAAGGAAGGAACCAAAGAAAACTGTCAACTATTTGTACAAATGATCTGCAATTGGATGGGCTGGGGATCATTTTCCCAAAGCATTCCTTCTAGAACTTGTTCTTTTTCTTGAATTTCATGATAAAATTTATGAGCAATATGAATTAGAAGAGGACATGAATATGGAAGGAGTATCAGCCTCTAAGAGCAGGGTCCAGAGGCATCCAGGTGTCAAGCACATGTATTGATGGGGGTGGTGAGGAGAGTAAATGCTGAGATGTGGCATAGCAGAGAATCAGCAGATGAGTGGCCTTGCCCTTGCTCTGCTATTACAGACATCCTTACAAGGGTGAGTAAAGGAGCAGATTAGATGCCTGTCATCAACCACTCTGCCTGCACACATACTCAGACCCACGTGGAAGGCACTTGGGCTCTAGCCCCAGTCTGCTGAGATGTCTTCTCATTATCATTTGTCAGCTGCTTTTAGAGGAGGTATATGGTGGAATGCAGTTATCACACTTAGTCCCCAGCCAGGTCCTCTTGCCCCAAAATCATAATTCCCATAAACCTAAAAGAACCTGGCAGTGCAGTCATATGCTGTAGCATATGGAGGGTTACCAAATAATTTATCACACAAACTGAGACACTGTTGAAAGTAAACAGTGTATATTAATAATTCTATAAGCAATGGATCTAAGCTAGAACTATCCCAAGGACATTGGCCATGCATTCATCTAAGTATAGATCTGCAAGGCATTAAATTAGGGGTTCATGCTGCATAGATCCATTTAAAAAGCAGGATAATGTTCATTGGTTATCATTCTCCTTTTGGAAATTACTTTCAGTACATTGAATAATATTCCCCTAAAATATTGGGTCTTAATTCCTGAAACATGTAAATATTACCTTGTATGATAAAGACTGCAGGTCACCCTCCATATGTCACCAACCAAGGAATACCAGAGCTGAGAGACACAAGCTAGTCTAGCCTGAGATCACAAAGCCAGTGAAGAGCTGAGGCAAATTTCAAAGCTAGTCTATTTGACCCCCATCCCATGGCTTATTCTACCTTATTGCGGAACCCCAGGAGACAGACATCCTGCCATTGGCTCTGTCAGTAACTTGTAGCCACTGTAGAAAGAACATGCATTACCTCTTAGATGTTCATAAATAATGAATGGTTTGGACTAGAGTATCTGTGAGCTCTCATCATGCTCTTTTCCTTATCTTCTGGCTAGGACTTGACCACGGACATCAAAGGCAGCGCAGGGGACATTGGAGACCTGCTCTCCAACCTAGAGAATTCCTTCTTCCAATATGGGTTAATTTGGCTTTGCTTACTTCCATGAAAAATTACCTAGCCCTCCACCATATACTAATACTATCCATGCTAAGTTGCCTTCTGTGATGTATTACATCTGGATGTGGGAAAAAAAAAGTCATTCTTCAGGAGGGTACTGCAGCTTTCACCAGCCTGCTCATTGGTTCAAGTCCATTAATAAAACAATGATCAAATAAAAAGACCTCAGGCATAAACACAAGAGTAAAAAATCTAGATGATGGTTTGCACTCATTTGTAATATATTTTGCCAGCATGTTGTAAGATTTTTACCCTATGCAAGAAGAAGTTGATGATTTAATAATGGAGTTTTCTTTCTAAAGCTTTTCCTTTCTCCTTAAAAACTGCTGATTTTTACCACAGACTCTTATACAATTGCTTGCCAACACACATCTGTAAATTTCAAAACTACTTCAATAATGCTTGGTTAATTGTATGGGCACTTGAGGGCAAGCAGACGGTACAAATTACTAAGTGCACAAAATATAGCATCTGGATGCCTGTTGCTCTTCTTTAGAAATCTCATTTTAAGATGTAAATTATGCATATTTACTAGTAATTCTATTTTTTAATGCTTTATATTAATAGTGTCCTAATCTTCTTCCTCCATTCTGTGACATAATGATCTTCCCTGGTCTTCTCTCCCGTCTGCTCATGATCCAGCCAAATATAGCCTCTGTCCATCCCCTTTAGACATTGTCTTGAATTCGAAATAACATAGTTTTTAAAGTCCTCTATCTCCCCCTGACCAAAAACGCTGAATTTTAAAATAAAACTCTGGAGCCATCGCATCACAAATGTTAGATTATTTTCCACCTAAGGTTTGGGTTGCATACCTACTTCTGAAGTGGTCTTTGCATCATTTTCAGTATCAAAGGGGAGAGTTGATTCTCAGGATCTAGAAAGAAAAACATGGTTTTCGCATACCAGAGCTAGAAGCTTTTTGGCATAATCCTTATCACAGAAATGAACTGAGGAAAAAATAAAACAAATTCTTTTCACAAGTCAAAGGACTCTAAGCACACAATTTTTTTTACATAAAGAGGTACCTGATTTTCATTTTGCAATAAAGAAATGAAAAACTGGCTGACATGTACACATAAGGAACTGTTTGATATTGAAATTGGGACTCAAAAGAACTGTTAGTCCAGAAAGAAACTCACTATAGACTGATTCATTTGCCTCTCAGTATAACTATTATTGCTTGTCTCATTTTTGGTTCTTATAAGTGTATTTCTAGTAGCACATGATCTCACTCATCTAGGGGAAATGATGAACAACATATACTGATGAACAAGAACAGACCTGGAGACAAGGAAGCATAGATCAGACTGTCGGACCTAAGAGGAAAGGTAAGGGAGGGTGGGGATAAGGGAGCGAGATCAACCAAAGGACTTGTGTTGCATGCATATGAGCCTAACCAGTGGTCATGGACAACAGGGGGGTGGGGGCATACATGAGGAGGAGTTTGGGATGGGAATTGGGGGATAAGGACAAATATGTAATACATTAATCAATAAAGAAAATTTTAAAACTGAAAAAAATGACTAGAAGCCAGAGTCATAGGTTTACTGTTTCCATAAAAATGCAAGTATTTTCCCATCTCTAAGTAAAACCCCACGAGGACATAAAATTCATTGTTTCTGAAGAAAACCTCTGATTCTATTTGGGAAAGTTTGCATTTGTTCTTTATAGCATCAACTATAACAATTAACATGTTACCTAATAATTTAACTAATCCCCAAATCATAAAAAGAAACCCTGAATTGTTGATTAATTCAATGCCCTAAGTCCACAGCTAACAGTCTCAAAATTATTCCAATAATTCATTCCTTTTAAAAATATCACAGTGTGTTGGAGAGAATAATCAGGACCTTTGAAAGGCTGTGCTAAATGGTAACTATGTGAGGTGATGAATATGAATTTGCTTCATTGTGTATGTGTGTGTGTGTGTGTGTGTAATCATTACATGGCATACCTTAAACATAAACAATTTTTATTTGTTAATTTCTTCCACAAAGTTCAGAAAATTGAAAGAGAAAGGGAGGGAGGGCCGAAACCAGTTTGGCTCAGTGGATAGAGCATCAGCCTGTGGACTGAAAGGTCCCAGGTTCGATTCCGGTCAAGGGCATGTACCTTGGTTGTGTGCACATCCCCAGTAGGGGGTGTGCAGGAGGAAGCTGATTGATGTTTCTTTCTCATTGATGTTTCTAACTCTCTAACTCTCTCCCTTTCTCTCTATAAAAAAATCAATAAAATATATATATATATTTTTTTAAAGAAAGGAAAGAAGGAAGGAAGGAAGGAAGAAAGGAAGGAAGGAAGGAAGAGAGACAAGCTATGCTAGTCATGGACTTCAATCACCTGCTTTAAGAGGTTAAGCAATTACCAGTTTCTGTTCTTCTGTGATTGATTCTGACCTAAATCCTCCTCTATTTCTGCTCATTTAAACATAACTACTACATTAAGTCAATTATTGTACACACTAATGGACCCAGAGCCACCAGAATGGACACCTTTTCTCCAAACAGACCTGTCACCCCATTTGAAACCATTCTTCATTATTTCCTAATCCTCCCACAGCAAAGTGCTGGAGTTTGCATTACAAACAAAAAAAGTTTTGGAAGTTTCATTCCTTACATTTTCCAAATTCCCAACTCTTGAATGCTTTACAACCAGATATATTTTAAACTAACCATTTTCTTTGCCAGATTACCCTATCAGGGTAGATATAGCCTGCTATTTTTGTTTGTATGTTCTTATTTATAACATGTTTCGCCCTTTTTCACTGGCTGAGTAGAGGTGGAGCCTTAGGTACATTATTCCAAAAGAAGTTCTAACGCTATGTGTCAACTACAGGGCTTTGCTAACACATGCTCTCATTCTCCCAGGAATGCAATTCCAGTGAAATAATATAAAATAAAATAAAAAGTTAATAGAGTTGCTCAGGTGCTATATGAAAATGTCAACTCTGACCTTTGATGATCAGAACAGCCAAAGACAGCCATGATTAATGGGTAAAGAGGCACATGTATAAATTACAGTTTGTAGGATGAAGAGAAGAATGTGTAGATTACCGGAAAGGATGTGGGGGGAATTCAGCTTCTGGGCTCTACCCTCTTGTCTATTTTTTAATTATCCCAATCTAAAAAGCTGAATAGAATGTAATTTGATCATTTATTTATGTTTTCAACCACATTGATTTAATTTATTAATTTATGTTTTTCTTCAGTATATTTGTAGTCATATGTCATCCAAGTCTCAGAAAGAGAAACATTGGACAAAAATCCGGACAACTCAAACATGCACTTCCTGTGTTAACCTGAGAACTTGTCAACACCTCTTCTCCTCTATACTGCAGACTCCTGCTGGTGCGTGTCTCTTCACCAAAGCTTGCAGGAAGACAGAGTAAAATATTGGGGTTCAGTAACAAAAGCACAATGAAGAGAGCTCATGTGACAGTTGTTCTGGGTTCCACAGATCCTGCATATTTGCCTCAGTCAAAGATGGGCTTAGATTAATCATTATCAATTCCTTTGTCTGTATCATGAATGAATAGAATAAGGAGTCTGGATGTCTGTGGGAATGAAAACGTTGAGGAGCTGGTCATGGACTTGACCAGCTGTTGGACGCTTGTGAATTTGGAGTCTTGTCCTTCCATACATTCCCTTCTCTCAGGAAAGTTTCCTTCAAACTCAAAGCAGCAGGGCTCTGGTTATCCCTAGAGATCTGATGTGGATAAGTGCGTATTACCAAGGCCATGGTACATGGCAAAGTTCAAAGAAGTTTAAGGGCTTAAGGGTCGAAAGAAAAACCAAGGAACAACAACAAAAAAAATCTATCAATATAGGCTTATCCCACTTTCTCCTCTTTCATCACCACAGCTCATCGATAAGAACAGATTAGGATAACATCCATTTAAACCACTTTAAATGATACTTTAATAAATAAAGACAGTCTTCCATTTGAATTAGCTTCTGTGACCTTTAATTATGCCATGTGAGCAACTGCAAGGTGCTCATTAAAAGGATATCTTAGTTTAGGTAGATTCCCATCAAAATGCTTTCATGAATCATTCTCACATGAGGAGAGATTTTTAAATTTCACATGAAGAGAGATTTCTAAATAATAACTTTAATTTTTTAGATAAGAAGTGAGCAAAAATAGAGGTGTTACGCAGGAGGAAAAAAAAAAAAAAAAAAGCAAAAGCCAGGGTTGTACTGAGGCTTTAAAATATACAAATTAAATGCTTGTCTGTCTCCATTGAGTCAATTGATTGACCTCGCTCTGAGCACTGAAACAGCTGAAAAATTGTCTCCCGCCTGACTTGGAAGATGTTTACAATCTCCTCAATTTCCATTTAACAGGAAGGAATTGATTTAGTATTGAACCCTGAAAAGGTGCAAAGAGCTTGTACCTTTTGGATCATACTTACAGGAATTCAGGTTCTCTTTTACTTAACTGTGTCTGAATTTAAAGCCAGAGCACATTTTAAAAGGAAAACTTTATTTCCACATGAATGTTCTTGGTGACTTTATTCCTACATTACTCCCATCCTCATCTTGGAGGTATGTCTGGATTTACTTTCACCCCAAAATACCCCAGACATTTTGAAGAGTGACCTGTTGTGATATTCAAATCAGCTGATGAATTACAAATGTAAAATATACTTGCTTATATACTTACTGAGCAATGATATATCTGGCTCTATACTTTGGACTTATAGATTTATGGAAATATTTCAACTCTTCTATGAATATGTATTAATTTTGTCTCTAATAATATATTTCCTTTTGCTGGTCTGAAGACTCCTGGCCCCTAGACCCTCTTTTCAAACTATACAAACACACACACACACACACACACAGAAATTCTTATTGGGAAAACCCCAGGCAAGTCAGACCCTGTACTTTCTTCCTCAATCAGACACACACACAAAAATAATAATTAATTTACATCATTTTTCCAATGCATCAGCACTCTAGGGCATCTGATAAGATAGTTCTTTTGGTCCTAGGGATGTGTGGCAAGGGTCATATTGATGACATTTTTTTGGTACTCAAGAGTGATCTACTAGATGAGGTTATTACAATCTGTTCTGGGGCCTGACCCCATACAATGAATACCTCCCCTTTAAAACATATTTCTTAAAGTGGAACCTATGCTGCTTGCCAATCATATTGGTTGCCACTATAGTTACCTGCCTGATTTTTATTTGTAATTTATTTTTATTTACGAAAATAACGGCAGATTCACATGCAGTGTGTAAGAAAAAAAAAAAAATACAGATAGCTCCTATGTGCCCGTGATTCAGTGTGAAATGTTAAACTCTGTCCTCCACCCCCATCCCCCAAAAAATGCATATTGAAGGCTTAATTACCAGTGTTACTTGGAAAAAGCCTTTGCAGATGTAAATTGAGATCACTGGGTGAACCCTAATTTAATATGACTGATACCCTTCTAGGAAGAGAACAAACAGAAATAGAGACACATAGAGGGAAGACAATGTGCAGAGGCGGGCACAGGTTGGAGAGATGCTGACAAAGACTAAGCAATGCTTAGAACTTCCAGAAATTGGAAAAGGCACGCTTTCTCCCCTAAAAGCTTTGCAGGGAGCATGGCCCTGTCACTACTTTGATTTGTGACTTCTAGCCTCCAGAACTGTGAGAGAACAAATTTCTGTTGTGTTAAGTCACCTTGTTGGAGGGACCTTGTTAGCACAGTGCTGGAAAACTGATATGCCCAGTTTCCCTCAGTGGTAACAGTTTGCAAAATTATAACATAACAATCAGTGTGTTGGCCTTAAAACAGTCCCCCTTTCTTATTTATGCTTGCCACAGCTTAATTTTACTCCTGTGTGAGTGTGAGTGTGTGTGTGTGTGTGTGTGTGTGTGTGTGTGTGTATTCCATTCTACACAATTTTAGCACATGTGTAGGTTTGTGTCCACCACCAAGTTAGAATACTGAACTGTTGCATAACCCCCAGGATCCCACATTGGCACCTTTGGAGTTGTATCAGCTTCTCTCATGTGAAATCATACCAACCACAGTACCCCCGCACCCAGCCCCCCATTACTGAGAACTTGTTGAATGCCAGGCATATGTTTTCTGAGATTTAATCATTCCAGGAATTCTAAGTACTGAGCACTATTTTTAATTCTACTTTAAAAAGAGACACTGAAATGAAAGGAATGTATTCATGATCACATAGGAAGTCGACTAGCAGACTCTGGAGCCAGTATAATTAAGCACTAGGTTCTGCTGCACTCCTTTCTATTTCCTGGGTCATGTGCGCCAAAACCAACCTACTGGCCCTAATGCACAGACACCACTGAAGCACTGAAAACACCCACTATATCAAGTCAGAGCATTTCTTTATCCCTGAGTTCATAATAGCAGGTACTATAATAATAGGTACTATAATAGTAGGTACTATATTTTCCTTTGATAACTGGGACACTTCAGAGATGTCCTATAAAGATGTAGTAAATCCCAAGATGCTGGAATTCACTTAGGATCTAAAAAAAAAAAAAAAAACAAAAAAAACCACAAAGGCTCTTTCAAATCAACACACATGTGAGTATGTTATTTTCACCTCACAGAAGCCGAGAGGACTATGGGAGAGAGTAATGTGTATAGCAATAGAGACAATCAATCATTTGAAAACATATTATTTTGAAATAATTTTAGATTCACAAGCAATTGTAAGTTGCTTATGGGCCCCAGTGTGCCCTTTAACTAGTTTCTCCCAATGGTTCAGCCATTTTTAAAACTTATATTTGCAAATAAAAATGTTAATAAAGAGTGTGTATTATGCCCATGTTAAAATACACCAGCAAACACTAGGCAATTAGAGTCACCATAATGGTTTGTATGATATGGCAGAGAACTATAATTACATTTCCTCCAAAGCATTAGTCCTAGATACAGGTATTATTATTTAATCTAATTATGGGTTGTTTCTGAATTATATTTCAAACAAATGAGGGTGTGATAAATCATTAGTAACCACTAGCTAATAAATTCGCACTAAAAGCTAATTTATTCAAGTATATGTATGTTTGACAAATAACTCTTGCTTGGGTTATATATCAACCTAGTGTGAAACGGTCCTACGTCAGACCGCTACTAGACCTGTTTTGCATTTAGATCTTCCACTGAAGGCTGAGAGAGGGTAGCATAAAGCATAACTCTTTTCCAATAGATTAAGATTAAAAGAGAAAGGTTTATGCTAAGTGTATGTTAAGCACATGTTAATGATGATCTCATGTTAGGAGCATGTAGCTCAATAGAAAAATAATTTTTCAAAACAATAAATACAAATTATTTGAATCACAAATTATGTGTAGTCATAGAAGAGAGAAAAATCACCATTAATATTGTACCAGTTTATTAAACTGTAAACTCCAAAATTACTAGTTATTAATAATAAAGTGGTTATTAGTTACCAAAGATGTTACCAAAAATGAACAATTCTCCCAGCTACCCACAAACAAATTATAATGCATAGGCTTACCTGAACAGTGATTTTTAAAAATAACCACGTGACTTTTATATGCAGACAAATAAGAGAAACACTCGTAGCTCATTACATTCCTTGGTTGAGAATCTCAATTTATTCTTTCATTCTGCAGCATTAATATATAATTGTAATAATCAACTTATGGCAATTGATTTATATACATTTTTATACATAGTACAGCATTATAATTCATTCCCCCATCACTTCTATTCCCAGCATTCTATTTAAGCAAATGACTTAACTTCCATGGCTTCAATTTCTTTATTTGTGAAATAAATGAATAAATGACTTTTTAAATCTCTTCTGGCTCTAAAACCCTAATCTAAGATTAATGGTTAATCTTCTGGCAGAGGGTAGAGACCTGTCACATTTACTTGGGGATTTTGTTCGATATTAGTTGTTCAGACCCCAAGAGCTTTTGATTACTACATTTCTCTCCTTACCATCACTACCACCAACATACAATAACCACAGGACAAAAAAAAACAACAACAAGATTCTAAAAGTCAGAAACCACCTTCTGATTTTTTATTTTTCCATAGCATCTCATATAAGATTGCCATGAGTGCGTGCACAAGAAAAGCACTTCAGTTTCCTAAGCAAAGTTTCCAGATATGACAAGCTATTCAGCTACCAACTGCTGCATAAGATTAAAGCAACTACCACCTCATAGTATCTCATGAATTTGTGAAATACTCAGCTACATGATTCTGCTGCTCTAGGAAACATCAACTGGTCATTTAACGGTATTTAGTGAACTACTGGGCTAGAGCACAAACAGCTTCACACAGATGCCTGGTGCCTTGACTCCTTCCTTAGAAGGCTGGGCTCAACTGAGAACCCCTCCCTCTCTGTCTCAGGGCCTCTCATGAAGTACCTCCAACGGATTACCAGATAGCTTCCATGATATATAAGGACTCTGAGACAGTCAAAAGAACAAAGTTTTATTTTTAAAGACTTGGACTCATAACCCGGTATAATGTCAATCCACTATATTTTATAAGGTAAAGTAGTTACAGAGTCCACCAGATTCCCAGAGAAGAGACAGAAGACCCAACCAGAAAACGAAAGAAGTTCAAAGAATTTGCAGCAACTTTGAATCAGCAACACTGTCTATCAATGCATTCATCCACCATAGGTAGATTTCGATTGCATTGCATTCACAGTTTCAATTCTAGCTCTGCTGCTCTCTGGGTGAGTGATTCAGGGGAAATATTCTATTCTCCAAACAGAGCTTTATGTTTCAGATCAATAAAATGAGATTAGTGGCAGCACTGTATACTTGATAAGATAATTATACTCTAGTGGGTCTGGCTAAGTGGACAGAGCATCGGCCTGAGGACCGAAGGGTCCCAAGTTCAATTCCGGGTTCAATTCCAGTCAAGGGCAGTTACCTAGATTGCATGTTCAATCCAATCATTGGGGCACATGATGGAGGCAACAGATCAACGTGTCTCTCTCACATCGATGCTTCTGTCTCTCCCTCTCTCTCTCTCTCTGCCCCTCCCTTCCACTCTAACTAAAAATCCTCAGATGAGGATTAACTAAAAAAAAATAACTTAGAATTTAAGAACAGAATTTGTGAAGTGATAATTGTACAGTAAGACCTGGTACACAAGTGATAGCTACAATGTGATTATAAGGTACAAGGAATCCTGCTTCATGTTTTGGGATGCTACAAAGAAATTTCAGATCAGAAATCTATGAGGAAAAAATGTTTATGTCCAACAAAGGTGGGTGCTCTGGAGTAGGAAGGAAGATTTACTTTCTGGCTTGGGTGCTCAGAGAAGACTTCCTGAGGCAAAGCCCTGAAGGCTGGTTAGAAATTGGCAAATGGAGTTGGAGAGAGGGAGAGAGCAGTGCTCACCTTTAGGTGGAGAAATGTACTGATTTCCTCAGCAATATGGGGAAATGCTTAACCTGTTCACTAATTTATTTCTTCTTTTTCTGTTAAAAATTAAAAAACAAACAAAACTTTTCTGTGCGCCATGTGCATCCATATGGATGACACTCAATTCCACCCACATCAACATACCTGGAACAATAACTTCCCTTCTTAAGGGAGTCATTTCAACACCATATCCTTTTTAAAGACTTCCCTGATTTATCAGGCAGAATTAGTTCGAACCCCTCTCCCCACAGTCCCATTAGTACTTTGTATGGATGTCAGAGATCCATTTTCCTAAAAGGCAGCCACCAATTTTCTAGCAATCAGAACAGAAATTTGGAACTAGCTCCACAATATCTGCTATTAAACAATGTCAGCCTAACATTACTAAGAGGATACATTCCAGGAACAGGAGAGAGGCCTCATCTTACATGGTTACATCGACCTGGCTAATGCTCCTCACGTTAGACTGCAGGTTGCAGTGACACCTCCCTGGAGCTTGGAAAATACAAATGTATGTGGCTGAAAATTGCATGTAGCCTTCCAGTGAAATATTGTTTCTCACATTTCAAATTTAACATGATTTACATGACGCAAAACATCTGTATGAGAGCCAATCAGCACTCTCATACCTTTAGTTTTAGGTATTTTTATATATTTAAAGATGTTTACTGTCTTCCTATTACTTTGCCCATAAGCATGCCAAGTTACTCTTCTTTATTCTCTGTTTAAAAGATAGAAATAGCCTTGGTTGGGTGGTTCAGTTAGTAGGAGCATTATCCTATGCACCAAAACGTCATGGGTTTTATCACAGGTTAGGCACTTAACAAGGTTGAGGGTTGAATCCCCTGTTACGGCTCATACAGAAGGCAACAAATCAATATTTCTTTTTTACATCAATGTTCCTCTCTCTCTCTCTCTCTCTCTCTCTCTCTCTCTCTCTCTCTCTCTCTCTCTCTCTCTCTCTCTCCCTCCCTCCCTCCCTCCCTCCCTCCCTCTCCTCCCCTATCTCTAGAATCAATGAAAAATAGCCTTAGACGAGGATCTAAAAAATAAAAGAAAAATTAAAACATAGAGATAGAAATAGCTCAAAAATATTCTCAGAGGCAAATGATTGACTAAAAGGAGAGGGAATGTTCTGTTACTGTAGCTGGAGAGCATTCTGGAACCTGACAGCCTGGCTCAGTGACTGAGGTGGGCAGAGTCACTCGGATGTCCGATTCTATTTAAATCACATTCCAATGGATGGCTGTGGGCTTCCACCAAGACCACTGCTACAGTTCCCGACTCATCTACACAACAGCCAGAGTGAGATTAATAATCATAAATCAGATCCTGTCACTTCTCTGCTTACACTGTTTTAATGGCTTCTCTGAACTTCATGCCATGTCCTCAGTGGAATTCATGATCTGATTCTAACTCTTACACCAGGATAATCTTATGAAAGTCGTGAGAGGACAATTAAAAGCAAGTGAAGTTGATACTATCATGGCCATGGTCTAAGAGATTTGTCCTGGAGAGTGACTGTGAGGTCTCCAGGCACTCTCCCATCTCCCACAAGCTGCTCCTCCCTGTGGCCACCTTCTCCTGCCCCATATCTTAAAGAATCCTATTGCTTTGTTTGTTGCTAAACTTGGCTTTGGCACTGTACTAAGAACAAAGACAATGGAACTGAAGCGGAACTTAGATCTGAGACTTTGGGAGGAAGTATAATTTTCCCTCTGATGATCCTTGTCTTTGATCTTTTTGAAGCTTTTAACTTAGTATTAAAAATTGACAGCCAGTACCAACCTTCTAAACCAGCCTAACCCTTAGACCCTCATAACAGAAAGCAGAAGAAATATTGTTGGTGCCTAAGCAATGAACTTGGGTAAAGGGAAAGTTCACTTGCTGCTAGCTCCATAAGCTTTCTTACTCTTAGTCTCCTCATGTCTGAGTGTCTATTTCCACTTCTGAGACCCAAACATGTTCTGGTGTGAGTATTCATTGGGAAGATGGAAAGGAACAGTCACTATTTTACTTCCTGTTTCATACCTGTGAAAACCAACAGAGCAAAACCTTTGAAACCCTCCATAGTTACTATGCTTATGTTAGAAACTGAAAAGGATGAAAATATATGATAAACCCTTGAGTTCCACATAAGATTTAGGAATGGGAGGACCCTGGTGGAAACAGAAGGTGGTAGCAATGAAACTGGAGATGCTTGAGCTGCTATTCAGAGTCTGGACACACACACACACACACACACACACACACACACATGAGCAGAAATGAAGCCCAGTGACTAAGAATGCTGATCTCCAAGGGCCTCACAGACCCCAGTGAAAGCCTCTTCCTTCCTTAGTTAAATATTTACTCAACAAATATTCAAGAGTATGGTCAAGTTTGGTGATTTATTAGCTACAACACACAAGGTATTCTATCTCTGTTGGCTAGGAATATTTATGATTATTTAATGACACCTAATACCTGTAATTAGTTGTTAATTAATGTCTGAGAACTTGAACTTTTCTCCTTTTGACACCTGTGAGAACAAATCATTTTTCAATTAACCAAAATTTTCAATGCCAGCATTGTGAGAAAAAGCTCACCATTTTCATCAGATTTATGACATGGCACTATTATTGCCAAATCTCACACTGACATGCCATCTACAATAATGTGAAGGTATTAAATTTATAGTGGGCTGATTTAGCCTAGCTATAAAAGAATAAGTGATAGAGATTCTACAAGTTTTGAAAACACATTGGAGGAACATGTTATCTGAAGGAAGATGTTTCTCAAATGATTCTCTTAGGTGATCTCAGAAGAACAAAAACTTTAAACTTACTTTAAAAAAAAACCACTATAACTTCTCAGAAATACATATGGAGTGTCATCAAATGAGCAATCCAAAGGACTGAACAAGGAAGGTGGGGAGAAATACTTATACACTTTTCCAGCAAGAGAGAAAAAGAGATGGCACTTTTAGTAAGAAAATAAAAACCAAACTCATCACCCTTATGGTTAAACTAATGGTATCTATAGTCTGAGTGTGCAATGTTCATTTTGAGTGAATGATGAAAAGTACTCAGCAAAATCTCAGAAGAGCTTTAGAATCATAGCCTTTAGACCTGGGATTCATGACAACTCCTTTTTTCTGCAGGATACAATTCCTCCTTGGAATCAGAATAGTGTGCCTCTTAGAAAGGATCCCTGGGGGACTTCTGAGCTACTTCAGGGGAAATGACAAAGACATTATCAAGGTCCACTGGTCCTATTCACCACAGTTAGAGCACCACAGCTTTTCTTACAGCACTATTTTGCTTTCCTCAATACTCACTAATGTTGAAGACTTAAACGACCTATTTAAATTCTGCTCATTATCCATGCCTATCAAACTGGTTAATAACACTACTTTCCTGGTAGCATAGTTGTGATAATTAAATAAGTAAACAAAATAACCCACTTAAAGCAGTGTCTGCCTTAACGAAAAATGTTAGTGGTCACTATCACATTAATATCATCATCATCATTTTCACCATACATATCATTATCATTGTAATGATCTCTCATCATCAACCATGGATTCTGAGCTACTCAGACTTTCTCCACTATGAAATGGTGACCTAGCGACCACACCTAGCTCCTCTGGACCACTGAACCTCACTCTGTGACCCTTTGACCCACACCCAATGTTATATACTACTTTGTTTTTTTAATCCATGATAGATAGTTTCTATATTATTTCTAAATGCATCCATTCAAGATGAGTCCTGGGATAATGGCTCATTCCTTAATTTACATAGACATGCATAGATATTTGAATCTCTCTTTCTTCAATCATTTTTTAATGTTGAGTTCATTTCGACACTACATTTATTGTAAATGAAGTTGGTGCTAATGATCTTTCCTTGATGTTTCTGCTAACAAAGCATATATTTTTACTCAGAAATGCTCTCATTGGGTTAGTCTGTGGGTCATCCTGAACTTGCTTGTTTGTTTTATATATATTTATTCATTTGACCAAGGATAGGAAACATGACATGAAATGTCACTAAGAAATACTAGTAAAAGGGATACTTATCTTTCTCTGAGGATGGGCAGGAGTGGGAGGGTAAGAAATCAACCAAAGAACTTGTATGCCTATAAGCATAACAATGAACACAGTCAATAGGGGATAAAGTCCTGGCCCTGGGGTATGGGTGGGCTGGGAGAGGACAAAGGGGGGAAAGGGGACATATATAATATTTTCGACAATAAAGAACTTTAAAAAAAAATTTTAAATTTTTTAAAAAGAAATAAAGTTGTTTAAAAAGAAAACAACTAAAAGACATGTGTAGGAGAAGCAGTGATAGCCTTGAGCTTTGAAAGTAGAGAGACTTTTTTACACATGGAACATTCTCTAAGACAATGAATTTTTACATAATGAAGAAAATGAATGAAGCAGAAAAAATAAAGGGAGAGGCAGAGATACTTAAGAGCAACAGTAATAACTCACTTAGGGACATCTTACATGAAGAATCCTAGGTTCAAAGTTCTGAGCTTATTCACCTCCCTTTCAGAACTTTATGCTAAATTCTACCTTTCACACCAAATTAAAAAATAAATTTTGAGTAGAGGAGTAACTGAAAGTCAGAGCAATACCTCCCTTCCATAAATAATCATATTATTAACATTTTTTGATGAATCCTTTTGTTTCTATGACTCACAATTTTTCTCAAGACAAATCTCTAAAACTTATAAGAATGGCAGTTTTATCATTACTGTATGGAGGACATTTACTCAACTATTGTGAATGAAGGCTTCTAGTCTGATGCCAACCTCTTCCTTAGGCTTCTCTGTCTCAAATACCACTCAGCCATAAAAAACAACTTAACCATCAATTCAGATTTAGAATAAATTATACTGTGAAAGTTGAAGTGATGCACATGTTTGTAAAGGATTAAATTTTATTGAGACTTCTTTCTCTATCCTGAGTATCCTGAATGTATATGCTGAAAAGTATATTTTTGCCTATGAAGGAGTGTGTATTCATCAATATTAGTCATGGACACTTGGTAGAAAATACATTTTTTGTTGAATGAATGATCTACACTAATAAAAGAGAAAAATGTAAATTGACTATATCTTCGTGACACCTGCCAGCAAATCAAGAGTGAGTATGCAAATTAACACAAGATGGTGGGTTAATTTGCATACATAGGCGCTGAGTGGCTGGGGGCGAGGTGGGATGCTTGCGTCATTGCCATAGCGATGGCATAGGCATTCCACACCATCCCTGCCCCTCAGAGCCACTGGGCAACATGGGAAGGTGGGGCCAGAGTGAAAAGAGGCAGCTCCGGAGCCTGAACCGAAAGGCAGTGCCAACAGCCAGGAAAAGGAAGGCCCATTCTTGCACAAATCTTCATGCATTGGGCTTCTTTGTTGAATAAATAAAATGACAGCAACCAGAAGACCAAATCCACATACAGAAGAATCTCTCAAGTGTCTCCATTAGCTGTGTTCAATCATTATTTTATATTGACTTTCATTAAAGTTGTCTTCTTTGTGGTATCAGGTTTAGAATAAGACCAAAGCATCACTGTCCTTGTTCATATTCCCCAAGAAGCAGGCACAAAGCCAAAGATTTGTGTGTGAGTTACCAGTAAAAACCAGGAAGAGAGTGAACGAAGCAAGAAAGAGAAGGGGAAGATGCCAGGCAGGATATGGTTTTAGGCATCATCCTGGCCTTCAGTCTGGTGCTGCAGGAGGACTGAGAGCATGGTGGCATTGCAGAGTTTGTCCTTCTCAAGGCAGGGGAGCTGGGCTTTCATGGACCTTCAAGAGTGACTCACACCTCTCCAACTGCAATTAAACTCCCAGGCACTGCTGGCTTCTGGTGTATCAGATCAAAGTAGTTCCAAAAGGACAAAGGTATTTCTCCAGATAGACTGCAGGTGCAAACCCTTAGAAGTGAGCAGAAATGCAGGATTTACCCACATAGCTAGTAAAGAAGATCTGGGGACATCAACAGCATTTGCCACAACATGTAAAACAAATAGGAGAAAATGAAAGTACCTACTGTGTTATGAAACAGAGCTGAGTGTAAGTCTTCCTAAGAAGTTATAACCTATGTCAAATTAAGCAACATACTGTATCTACTTGATCCTTGCTTTCCTCATACGTAAAATGAATATGGTAGTAAAGGTTATCCCATGTCTATAGGACTAAATCAGAAAATAAAGATTAAGCAATGTAAAACTTCTATATAATACACAATAAATGTCTATGATCATCACCAGTGTCCTCACCATCTCCACAGAACATTCTTTAGTAAACCTCAATATTTACATATTTACATAATGTCTAAATTCCCACCTGTCTTATTTTTTTTTCCTGGTTCTAAAGTATTTATCCAACCCAATTTTCAACCTGAGGAAATACTGTATCTCTCCTCGTCCTCTGTTCCATCCTTCTCTTCCACATTTGTCTAATTCTCCTATGTGTGTTCCCCTTGACCTTGGCTTTGGAGCCAGCCGATGCATTCTTCAGCCAATGTTGGGCTGATTCCAGGGAGGGGAATAGATCCAAAACTAATGGATGTTGTCAGTTATCCACATTCTGTAATTAATAGGACTATTGCCAGCAACTCTGAAGACCTGCCAGAAAGCCAAACTGAAAAAGACTTTTGGCAGAAACAACACAGGGATGACCAGGCTTTCTTCAAAGGCAGCAATGGGGACACTGTAAAAACAGATCCACTGTGATTCAGTGCTGCTGAAGGTCTGGAGTAACTGCAGAACTATTGAGGCATAGTTTCAAGAGTTTTAGATGGTTTCAAGTATCTTAGATGGTAAATTTCTTATCCAAGGTGGTGGGATGAGTAGTATGTTTTCAGGGAAACTTTTTCCTGAGCATTTGAAGTACTGAACAAACTGGAAACAGAGAGGGCTTGAAAGTAAGTCTCCCAAATGCCTTGTCAGGCTTGTCAATAGTCCCACCCACTTTGGTTAGGATAATAATCTATCTTTTCGGTAATTAGAAAGTAAAGAACATTCCCATTTAACACCTTGCAGCACTTGCTGGGGCTTGACCCTAGTAGGGCCTGGTTTTTAATTACAAATATGTAGTTATGTACATGACAAATATTATAGATGCTCAGAACCTGACCCCAGTACTCAAGACAAAGGACTCCAGCCCAGATGGAAGTGGTTCAGTGACTGAGTGTGGACTGGGAACCAAAAGGTCAGGGTTTGAGTCTCAATCCGAGCACATTCCTGGGTTGCAAGCTTGATCCCCACAGGAGGGGACATGCAGGAGGCAGTCAGTAGATGTTGTTCCTATCTCATTGATGTTTTTATCTCTCTATCCCTCTATCCCTCTTTTTCTCTCTCTCTAAAACAAACAAACAAACAAAAAGAAAATAAACTAACATTTTTTAAGTGTAATTAAAAAAAGAAAGAAAAAAGACAAAGGATTCTAGTGAGGCATAGGGTGACTCAGCAGTGAAAATGTTGCCCTCTACCACTTGTTACTGTTGTTGCCAAAATGCCCAGTGAGGCAACAATTTGAAGATAATGGGAATGAAAACTCAATTATTCACATCCCTGGAGAGATCATGTTTCATAGTAGAAAGTAGACATTAGTTTGGTTTATTCTTCTCTCATCCAATTGATGTATTTAACAGACTCAACAATTAACCTAAGATGCCAGTTTAATATAAAGATTCTTTTCTTGGCACACCAATTGAATATGTATTGGATTTTACATGACATTTCACTCCTATTTCTTTGCTCATCTATGCTTCCAACTTGGCAAAGGAGATCCAGGGGAGAATCACAGTTGCACCAAATCCCCTTGTCTTAAGGGTGATAGCACTAAAACTTGAAGCCAATCTTGAACACACATACAGGCACACATGGTTCCAAATTGTAAATGTGGTAGAGCATTAAATGAATAATGCATTGGAGCAGAAAACATTCAACGCACGGTGGATTACTCGTGGCTGTATGAGAAAGGCGGGGGGGGGGGGGGGGGGGGGCAATTCATCTTTTCATAAAATTCAGCTCAGCACCTCGTCTCCCACAACGAGGAGCCTGTGCAGCTTCGTGATGATAAGCATTGCAACCTAGCCTCTTGCTCCTTCACAGACTAACAGCAAAGATAAAAAGGATATAAAGATTTCAATTCATGATATCTGATGTATTTCAAGAACCAATGTGTCAAGAAATCAACACGTCTTCGTTTTTGACAACTATTATGCCTCCCACACTGTGCTTAGTGCTGGGGGGGGGGGGAGGGGATTATCTGCTTTCAGAGAGAACAATCTATTAGAGAGGGTGTATGCAAAGCAGAGAGAAAAGGAGTCCACCAGAGTGAAAGAATACAGGACATGATGAAGTGGTCAGAAAATATCATGGGAGGAAGGAGATACATGACAAAATGCTCTTAATCCAGATCAGAAAATTCTCTTGTCTGAAGCCATGTCATATAAAGACTAGGAGCCCAAGGCATGAAATTCGTACCCTCTCGCAGTCTGGGAGCCCTCAGGGGATGTCCAACTGATGGCTTAGGCCTGCTCCCCTATGCTGACAGTCTTATATCCTTAAAACTGACACGAAGGCAGAAGAGGCTCCTGCCATCACCGTTGTGCTTGCCAGCTGTGAACCTGGCTTCTGGCTTCTGGCTGGGGGTCAGGAGATTCTCCTGTCTGAGAGCACTGACCACCAGGGGGCAATTCCTGTATTGAGTGTCTGCCCCCTGGTGGTTAATGTGCATCATAGTGATAGGTTGTTCTGCTGTTCAGCCTATTTGCATATTAGCATTTTATTATATAGGACAATTATATCACTGATGGGGAAAACAAGTTCGTAAGCTGGCACCTAGGTATAGTAGAGGCAAGCCCAACTTCCAACTCTAATTGTTTCATTTAATTTTCATGCCAAGGGGTCCTCAGTGAATGGGGAATATGTCCCTCAGTGGCTATGTATTATGGGCACTCCCATGCTGCTCTTTGTGTAGGTAAATCTGTACTGAGTCAAGGATCCCAAGAGCCAATGCTTTCCTTAGTCCCTCCACCTATACAAATCATCCTTATCTGTCAGAGTACAACTGAAGTTCTGCTTTCCCCGTGAATTCTTCTTAAATCACTCAGCCTTTTGTTGCTTATTCATGTTTCAAATGTTCACTTTGCTTCATCCAAATGGTGTGCATTATATATTTTAAAATAAAGTCTATGCAAGACAAAATATGTTTATCAATCCATTATTATTTCCCTAACAGAAAGGGGAAGACTAAATTTTCTTGCCTCTAGTAGAACTCATTTGATTACCTTTATCCAATCTTACCTAATAAAAGAGAAACATGCAAATTGATGATCACTCCACAACACAATCAGCCAATCAGAGTGAGTATGAAAATTAACCCAACAAAGATGGAGGTTAATTTGCATATGCAGGCTTGGACCTGTGTGAAGCCTGCTATAAGGGGAAAGGGGGCGGTGGAGGGAGCTACTGGAGTGGTGCTCTGGGTAGAAGTGAGGACTTGCTGGCTCCCAGATGGCTGGGATTGAAGCCAGGAGAAGGAAGGCCTATTCTTGCATGGACATCATGCAACAGGCCTCTAGTAGAATATAAGCAAAAATGATGTTCACCATTCCCAAGCCTGAAATCTGTCCATTCATGGTTTCCTAGTATTATCCCTTGTCCACAGAGAAACCTTTGCTGATGATAGCCATTCCAAAGCTAGAAGAAGATTGGATCCTTGAGTTAGTTCTTGGAGAAGAAATACTCAAAAGTGTGCCCTGACAGCAAATCTCTCAGAAATATGAGGAAAAAAATACAATACTATTATGGTAAATCACTGAGATTCTGTGATCATGTATATAGTAACTATTATTTATTATCCTATTTAACATAGCAGGTTGCTTTTAAATTCTTTTAATCTTTTATTGAAGCATCACATACAGCATGGGACAAAGGTAGGTTTACAATTGTGACTACAGGAAACACAAGAGTTTATTCTTGTATTATTATTATTTTAATGATTGAATTATTTTCCATAGGAACAACTGTAAACCTACTTTTGCCCAGCCCTGTTTTTGCCCATCTCTGTAGCCTTACATTTTAACTCAGTTTACTGAAGTTTAATTTAGTAGTATATGTAGAAGATGTGTTCTTTTTAGTGAGCAGTCCTATGAGCCTTAACGAATGCATCTCTGTAACCATCAAGGCAGCCACAATACAAAGCTTCCCATCATACTCTAAAGTTACCGCAGGCGCCTTTTATAATCAAATATTCCCCTCACATCTTAGTCCCTTGTTCTCCACTCCCCCCTATATTTTTTCTTTGTTCTAGAATGTCATATAAATGCACTCACATAGAACGTAGCCCTTTGAATCTGGCTTTTACAATTTAGCATAATGCATTTGAGATTCATCCATATCATTACTTGTATAAGTAGCTTGTTCCTTTTTATTGCTGAGTACTATCCAATTGTAAAAGTGTGCCCAAGTTCATTTTATTCACCAGTTGAAACTTGGGTGATTATGAATATAGCTGCCATAAACATTGATGCCCGTGTTTATGTGAACATAATTTTTTATTTTTCAGATAAAAACCTAGGAATGGAATTACTGGGTCACATTGATCAGTATATATTTAACTTTATAAACAAACTACAAACCTGTTTTCCAGGGTGGCTATAGCATTTACCCTCCTGGTCTAGATTCTCTGCATCCTCACAAGTATCTTACACTGTCAGCTAATTTTTTTAAGCCACTCAAATAGGTGAGTAGTGATTTTTTATTGTAAGTTTGAATTTTTCTAATGATTAATGATGCTTAGTGCACAATTGATATTTGTGTTCTTTGCTGAAACACTGATCAGACATTGTTTTAAATGTATTTTAATATATTTCAAATAGGCAGGGAGCTGGAGAGAGAGAGAGAGAGAGAGAGAGAGAGAGAGAGAGAGAGAGAGAGAGAGAGAGAGAGAGAGAGAAACAACAATCAGCTGCCTCCTGCACATTCCTACTGGGGATTGATCCCACAGCCTGATGTTACATCCATGCAAACACAATAATCAGTGCACAGAAATTTCAATTACTTCAAATAAAATACCCTCAAGCTATCTTTTTAATTCACCCTGTCTTCCCAATCATAACCCCTAGAAATCACTTGTATATTCTCCATAACTACAGTTTTATTATTTTGAGAATGTCGTAAGTATATTTACCCAGTAGTATCCTTTGGAGACCAGGTTCTTTCACTTGCTGTAATGCATTTGAGACTCAGGTAAGTTACCTGTATTCCAATTCTGTTCTACTATATCTGAATCTGCACTGTATCTCATTGTGTGGCTGTCCCTCTGCTTGTTTGTTCATTCACCTACTAAAGGACATTTGGTTAGTTTCCAGTCTGGGTCAATTATTAATAGAGTTTCTATAACCATCCATGTAGAGATTTTTGCATGAACATATATTTTAAGATATATTCCCAAGAGGAGAATTGTTGAGTCCCACACAGATTATGTTAACTTAAAAAAAAATCATTTTCCAGAGTGGCTATACCAGTTTTCATTCCCCCCAGCAACTTCTGAAGAGTTCCAGAATGCAAGAGTTCCTATGCATTCCTTGTCAGCTCTTGGTACTGAATGCTTTGTTTTAAGCTGTTAGATGTGAAGGGTAGTATCTCATCATGATTTTAATTTACAATGGCTAATGACTTTAAATACCTTTTCATGTACTTGTTTGTCATCTTTTAGCCTCTTTTAGAAAATTCATGTTGTTAGTTCTTTTGAAAATTAGTTTTATTGTTTGTTTGAAAGTTATTTCTATATTCTGGTTAAAATCTATAGCAAGATACATCGTTTGCAAATATTTCTTCGAGTCCACAGCTTCTTTTTTTTTATTCTTTTAATTGTATCTTTTGCATAGTTAACATTTTTAACTTTGAGGGAGTTCAGTTAATTAAACTTTTCTTTTAGGCATCATGCTTTGGGAGACATGTCTAAGAATTCGTCACCAAAGTTATGTAGATTTTTTGCATTTTACATTTAAGGCAATGATCCATTTTTACTTTATTTTTGTACAGGTAGAGGATTAAATCAAATGGTTCTTTTCTTTTGATGATGATGATTATTATTATTATAACCTATGGATATATAATAGTTCCAGCACCATTTGTTGAAAATGATCTTCATTGCATTGCTTTTGTAACTTGGTCAAAAATAAAATACCTGTACTTATGTGGGCCTATTTCTGAATTCTTTATTCTGTCTTCGGGGGTTATATGTATATCTCTTTGCCAGCTTGAAGGTAAATCTTAAAATTGGGTAACTTTTTTCTTTTTCAAAAAATTGTTTTAGCTATTCTAGTTCTTTTGTATTTGCATGTAATACTTAGAACAGCTTATTTGTTTCTACTGAAACAAAATCCTGCTGAAATTTTATAGGTATTTAGTGAAATCTTCAAATAATTTTTGGGAGAATTCACATATTTCTTATGATGATTCTCCAGTCCATGAAAATGTTATGTCTCTCCATTTATTTAGATATTTGGATTACTTTCATCCATGTTTTATAGTTTTCAACATATAAATCCTATATACTTTTTGTTATATTTATACCTAAATATTTTACTATTTTTTAGTTACTATACATGGTAAAATTTTAATTCTAGTTTCCAAATGTACACTGCTAATGTGTAAATACCCAATTGTTTTTTATGCTTTAATTCTACGGCTTTTTAATTTTTAAATTTTTTTTTTGGTGAGTTCCTTATATATTCATGTTATCTAAAAATAGGGAGTGGTTTTTTTTTTTTATTTCTTTCATTCTAGTTTGTCTGCTTTTGATTGATTTTCTTGTCTTACCACTTAAACAAAGGCTTCCAGCTCAATTTTGAGTACAATTGGAGTAGATTTTTATCTTTCACTGCATGTGAGAGATTAAAGACCCTAAAGACCCTAAATTGAACAGTTGGCGAGACCGGTTTGGCTCAGTGGATAGAGCATTGGCTTGGGGACTGAAGAGACCCGGGTTCGATTCCAGTCAAGGGCATGTACCTTGGTTGCGGGCATATCCCCAGTAGGGGGTGTGCAAGAGGCAGCTGATCGATGACTCTCTCTCATCGATGTTTCTAGCTTTCTATCTCTCTCCCTTCCTCTCTGTACAAAATCAATAAAATATATTTTTTTAAAAATTGAACAGTTGGCATTAGAAAGCAACAGTCTTCAATGCCATCAAAACACACAGTTGTGGTTAGTACCACAGGACTATATGGTTTGGGCCACCGAGCCTCAGGTGAGTGTTGTGGGACTAGGACTTCTGCTGCCACCACCACTACCTCTGGTAATGCTGGCCAGAGGCAGCACTGTAGTCAGAACATAGACAGCAAAAACGCTAGTGGCTCTTCCCCAAGAGCTTCTTGTAGACTGCCTGTAGACCAGATCCTTGAACTCATCTAATGTCCAACATGAATAAGCATTACCTCAAATCAGAATATTAGCACTATTCTGGAGACAAATCTCATGTAATCTTGTGAAAGAAATCTTGTGATGGTCAGCAGAGCATTCCACTTACCAAGCTGCTTTCCTGACTATGAAGCCCTGGGACAATCTCATAGTCACAGTCCCTGAGCTCCTTGGGACACGTGGTCAACCTCCTCTATGAGGGAGATAGTTGGAGGGTATCCCCAAGATAAATGAACATTTTAAGATCACATAGATCTTGGTCTAAGTTGGGGTACCTTGCCTGACTGTTGGCTAGATCCAGGCAACACATAGAACCCTAAAGTTCAAGGGCCCCTGAGTCAGGTGATAAGTCTAAGTCTAAAGGTGATAATGCTGTCATAATTGAGAGTCCAAATGAGACCATCCACAATGTAGAAGACATGGTTCCCAATGGAAATTCAAGAGATCCTTCCAAAGCAAAGAGTTTAACCAGCAGACATCTACTGCAGATGGGTATGGCATTATAACAATAACAGCTAATGTTCTTTGTAAGAAGAGCTAACACTTGTAGAGTACTCACACTGTGCCAGGCAATATTCTAAACACTTTCTACATATTAACTCATTTTGCCCTCGAAACATGATGAGGAAAACAATATCATTATCCATTTTTACATCTAAATAAACAATAGCACATAGAAATAAATGGATTATTCAATGTCATAGAGCAACCAAAGGGTAGGTCCCCTGGCACGAGGGTCTGCACCTTTAAACTCCTTATTTTCAAGTGTGTGATCCATGTTAATGGAGGAGTAAACTAGACAGTTTAAAGCGAAGGGAAGGAAAAACCTCCAGCCATTAAGTTCTTCCATTATTCTGTTTTATGACTTTTTACTGAGAGGGTTCTCTAATCACCATCTGATAGCTCAGAGGCAATTTTATGGGTTCACTTTCCCTAAAGGCTAAAAGATTAATCCGCATATATTCACACAGAGAAACACAATAATTTTTAATGATTCAACACATGAAATTAAGATTTGGGGACATCCATTTTCTAATAGTCCATTATCTTCTCTGAGGCTTTGAGGCTGGTGTTATCGAAAGATTTCTTCTCTTTTATTAAAAAATTAGACCCTCTTCTTGAAAGTGGGTAAGATCACTAACACTGTGTCAGTGGAAGTCCCTGAGGACAATATTGAATAGAGTCACATAATTGGAGACTTAGCAGAGCAGAGTAGGTGTTAGAGAGTGATAGTAAAATCAGATATTACCATATCTCACTGCCCTTAAATCCAGGCATTTCACACTAGAAATAGTTTACCAGTCTCCAGAGGGACAAAGAAAAAGGAGCCTCAGATAGCATGTTACAAAAGCCAGGATATCAGTACCCTTGAGAGGTTGCTGTAATAATGAGGGTTCAGTTCACCTAAAGCATATGCCAAGGACACACACAGAAATAATGGCAAGTAAGAAACTTATTGGATTGGCCTCTAAAACAGACAGATGTTCGATAGCCCAGTTGATACAAGAATATAACCAGTTATCTCTAATCTTTTCTTAACAGTGAGTATCCATTATAATTGTGACCTTAATTTCGTATATGCTACTCCAATTAAAAATTATATTTATAAGTAGAGAGCATTAATACTCTTACCCCGATCCCAAATCTTAATAGTAATTTTAAACAACTTTGCTCTTTTCTTTAAAAGCTATTCATCTTAATGGCCTTTTAAGTCATTATGTAATATATCACTGTATTCAGCTTATTCTATTCTGATTGCCATAATGATAAAAACCAAAGCAGAATCTCTAAAGGCCTTTAGTAAATCTGTTTACTTGAGATGAAATGTTTTAAAAAACCCAAGTTCCAAAACGTCTTCTCAAAGCCATTTTCCTATCCATGTAATCTTCTCATTTGTACCCAACCCAAATGTGTTTTGAATGGCAGAGTCAGCAAATGTTTAGAAAATAAATGTAGTTAAGAGACCTGCAAGCAGATGGAGATAGAATGATGGTGGGAGGATAGATAATGTAGAAAACTGCATTTTAATATAAGATTATAGAAGATTTATCTGGCACAAAAAGAGAAAGAAAGGTTGCAAAATAACCTTAACTTTCTCCAGTATGGGGAGCAAGAGAAGACCTCATTATTGAAGGAGAGAGCTCAAACTTTGGTTGAATTTTCTTAGCTTGGAATTTCTTATCTGATAAAAGTAACTACAATGCCATTTAAATTTATTCAAAAGGAGGGATGGAGAAAGGGAGGGAGGGAGGGAGGGAAGGAGGGAGGAAGGAAGGGAAGGAGGGAAGGAAAGGAAAGGAAAGGACTCAATGAGTCTCTTGTCTTAAAAAGTCAGTGAAAGAGAAGAGCAAAAGTTTTACAATAAATTATATTTACAGAAAAATATACATTAACTTAAAAGAAAGTACGTATGCTCAAATGAAAATAGAGAGAGGTCAAGAAAAAAGGTTAGATAAGCAAGAGATAAGATCTCCAAGATAAAATAGGTAAATAAATGTTGGAAATGTCAGATTGGAGATTTGTAATAAATTACCTACATTAATTAGCAAGCATTAGATAAAAAGGAGTGGGAAAGTTTTAATACCACCCAATGTTTGAGGAGCATCTTGAAAATTAAAGAGAAAAGCAAAGCAATCCATCTTTTTAAGCATCAAGTTTCTTGAGAGAGCAGAAAACCCAATTAGTCCTTCAGCTCCCATTAAACAAATATTTAGTATCTTCTTTGTGGTAGGCACTATAGTAGACCCTGAAAAGCAAAGGGTAAAAGAAAGAATAATTCCTCCTCTAAAATCTTTCATTCTAGACTTTGAGTCCTTTTAAGATTCAGAAGAATCGCCTGATTCTAGAAAGTTCAGTTAATATGGAAAAGAGGTGGAGGAAACAATGGAATGAGTAGAAGCTGCAAAATGAAGTCCATTCTGAGCACAGTTGCACAGCTAATCCCGTGAAGGCTATGTCAAATCATGTCGTTCTGTACTCCCAAACCTCCAATGGACTCCCCATTGCTCTCAGAGTAAAATTGCCTGCAAGTCCTTAAAATGGGCAACAATATCCTACCAGTGGTAGGCAAACTCATTAGTCAACAGAGCCAAATATCAACAGTACAACGAATGAAATTTCTTTTGAGAGCCAAAATTTTTTAACTTAAACTTCTTCTAACGGCACTTCTTCAAAATAGACTAGCCCAGGCCGTGGTGTTTTGTGGAAGAGCCACACTCAAGGGGCCAAAGAGCCGCATATGGCTCACGAGCCTCAGTTTGCCGACCACGGCCCTACACTATCTGACCCTCTGTTATGTCTATGGCTACAACTCTTACAAATCTTCCCTTTACTCATTCAGCCCCAACCTCCTGGATGGAAAACATACCTTTTTCTTCTGTCTAGAATATTCCTCCACAGACATTCCCATGGCTTACTTTTCGCCTTCCTCAGGTCTCAACAAATGTCACATCTCAACGTGCCATTTCCTAAACAACCATTTTAAATGTAACACCTCAAAGATCCCTCTTCTTTATTTTCCCATTGGGTATTATCTAACATTATATATATTGGACATATGTATTGTGTCCCTATCACTCATTATCTGCCCCCTGGCACTAGAATATAAGCTACAGGAAAGCAGAGAGATTTTTGTTTCCTTTTGCTTTTCACTGACCTGTCAATAGCACTTAGAACAGTGACCAAAATCAACCATGTATTTAATAAATATTTGTTGAAACAATGAATTAATGTGAAAAAAAATAGATATGTGTGAAAATTTCCTTTGGGGTGTTTCATGTTGAGAAACTAATTATAGATTTGTGTAATTGTTTTCTCTCTTTTCCATGTCCAGCATAGCTAAGAGCAGGTCCAATTCCTGAGTAGAGGTGGCTGGGGATTGAGAAATAAAAGAAAGAGACAAGACACAGAAATAGAAAGAAAAGCTAGGACCGGATGGATGGCTGCCCTCTTCTGATGGAGACACAGTAACCCAGAGCCGATGCAGGGTGCTTATTTTATACCCCCTAATATCAGAAAGTTTCACAAAAAGGTTAAGACAAAGGAGATTATTTGCATACTTGAGTAGGCTCTGAGCATTCCTGGTGCTAGGCTGGATTTAGATATCAAAACCCACTTCCCCACATCATGGGCTGAAATTAAGGTCAAGCTGACAACACCCTTGCCCTTTTGGCAAGGCTTGTTTCCCAGGGCGTGTCTTTGCCAAAGCCACTAGGTTCAGCTGACAATAATTAAAGAATGCCCATGTGACTTCCCAGGGGGCCCCTCTACAGATCTGGATAGAAGCAAATACCATTTACAAGAATTAAGTGATTCACTTGGATAAGAAACCTGGCTGATCTAAGTTGAATGGATAAGCTTCTCTCTAGTCTATAGTAAGCATGTCAAACTTGAAGACCGAGTTTGACATGCTTGCTCTAGAGGAAAATATAGAACCAGAGATTTTTTTTTTTTTTTTATCCTTTTATTGTTCTTTGGTCTTAAGAGGAAGGGTGATTGGAAAAGAAATGAATGTTGGTACCGCATTAATCATACTTTTTGAAGAGTGTATCTTTGTGCTAGTATAGCTATATAGAGATGACATTAGACATTGTTCCACTTAACAAGTATATCCAACCCTTATATTGCTGTATTGTTTTCTTGCATTATTTAAATTCTTCACACATATTGATGATGCATTCTACAATATTTAGAAAATAGGCACAATTATAGTTACCAGTTATTATACTTTATCAGTATAATCAGTTATTGTATTTAACATAAATTATTTATCTTGTATTGAATATAATATGATATACATAGTTGGAGGGAAAATGAGATTTGGAGGCATGTGGATCAAAGATGTAGTTTTATCTCTGCTGATGACTGGACATCTGATCTTGAACAAATCACTGAAATTCAAGCCTTCCATTTTCCTTTCTATCAAGTGGAGGGGGTTGTGGGAATTAAATGTACTAATGTATAGAAAGCATTGGCATTGTATTTTGGACATTCTGGTTCATCATTTCCTCATTCCTCAGACTCTTCTCACTTTATTTGTGGGCAATTTTCAAGTATAGGGGTGCTCTGGGACCATGCCCTATTCCAAAGAGAGGCTGTGGGGATTGCGTTTCTACCCAAAGAGACTCACAATTGATTTCTAAATTCAAAACATGAACAAAATATTCTAAAACGCAGTGTGGTACTTATAGTGATGATCACAGATGCATGATTGTTTGAATTCCAAACAAACAGGGGAAGAGAAGAGGGCCTGAGGCATTTTTGCATGAATCTCAAAGAACAAACCAACCAGAGAGCACTGCAGGTGTCTGAGCCTGCTGATCTGTATAACAACTGTTTGGACAATGAATGCTGGAGGAAAATACACATACACACAACCCACATGAGTGAAAAAAGTTGAAAATACCCAATATATTATTCTTAGGAGTCAAATGATACAGGAGATGAAGAAGAAAGCAGAGAGGCTGCATAACATACAATGTAAACAAATGCACTTTCAAAGAGCTTAATGTATTCTTTGAAGCTAAACACAGCAAAGGAATTCTATGGCTAGGCTTCCAAGCTGGGGCGTGCACATGGCCAAGAGAGGACTGGGTCCTCTCATTAGTCCCAGTCTTGAACCTATCCAAATGGTATAGCCCCTCTCCACACAGCATCCTCCAAGCTGGTCAAGGTCATTAAAAACAAAGATGACCGGGAGACAATGCACAGATGGGGCTAAAAGCAGGGCAGGGCTCTGGGTGGATCCTCCAACAGAAGAAAGCTATTAGTGAAAGACTAGGGATACACAAGTCTGTAGTCAGGCTCAAGCACAGCACCAGCATTCACTTGTTAGCTGTGTTGGCGCCAGGGTTATGGAAGCAGTGAACAATGGGAGAGTCCAGCTATGCAGACCTGTATGCTGGAGCCCTCTACTCACTATGCAAATGTGGGGGTAAATCTAGAATTACTCCAAAATAAAAAATTTTAGTCGTAAAAATGTAATTAACAGCTCTGGCCAATTATGTTGAGTGGTAAGAGCATCAGCCCAAGGACTGGTTTGAGGGTCCAAGCCCTCAACAATCACTAGTTGAGGGTGGAAGTTGGTCACGCCCATCAACTACCATTGGTTGAGATTCCAACTGGGTTACTTCTCTCCACAACCATTGGGTGAGTTCGGAAGTTGGTCCCGCCCCTCAACAATCATTGGCTGTGGCTGGATGTGGGTCCCGCCTATCAACAACCCAATTGACTGAGGTTGGAAGTGGGTCCTGCCCCTCAACAACCATTGAGTGAGGTTGGAAATGAGTCATGCCCCTCAACTAGCATTGGGTGAGATTGGCGATGGGTCATTCCCCTCAACACCCATTGGGTGAGGTTGGAAGTGGGTCACGCCCCTCAACTACCATTGGGTGAGGTTGGCAGTGGGTCCCACCCCTCAACAACCATTGGTTGATGTTGGAAGTGGGACCCACACCTCAACAACCATTGGGTGAGGTTCAAGGTAAGTCCCACTTCTCAACTGCCAGTGGTTGAGGTTGGGAGTGGGTCCCGCCTCTCAGAAACATTGGCTGATGTGGGAAGTGGGACCCACGCCTCAACAGACATTGGGTCAGGTTCAAAGTAAGTCCCACCCCTCAACAGCCATTGGGTGAGGTTGGGAGTGGGTCCCTCCCCTCAACTACCATTCGGTGAGGTTCAAAGTAGGTCCCACCCCTAAACATTAGGTCAGGTTGAAAGTCAGTTCACAAGGCAGGGCACAAATTAATTACAGAAATGCAGATCTCTCTGAACAACCCCCACCATTAGGCCCAGCCCTTTGGACTGGTCCTTCCTCCCACTCATTGCTCATTCTCAATCTACCCTCAAGGACCCGGGGCAATTGTGTTATCCCAAAGCACTTCCCCCCAACCCCCACCCTCTCTGCCTTCCTCTCCTTCCCAGGAGGCACTATGTATCTCTCTACCAATGCTCTGACTGTGGGAAGGAAATCACAGCCTGTGTACAGTGAAGACCCTGGCAGATACCCCAGTGTCCTGGTGACCAAGGCCAACATCTCCAGGGATCCATGGATAAATCATGTTGGTACCACATGCCCTGACTCTATACAATGAGCATGCTCCACACACACCTGAGGTGCTCTTCCCCAAACCCCAGTCTATTATGAGGAAAACATCAAAAAGAAAAGGGAAAAGCAAAGAGGAAGGATAGGCTTGGCATAGGGCTGCAGTCAGAAATGGAAAAATGGCCCTAAATATTCAGGTGTCAAAAACATTTGACATCCTGGGTTCATTTTCTTAAAATCCTATATCATAAAAGCATAATATGCAAATCGACCAAAAAGCTGAACAATAGAACGACTATCCAGACAACCATCTGAACAACCATCTGGGACCACACTATGACACCCACTGGTACCAGGCCAGCCAATGTGGGTGTAATGCAATTGGTTGGGGGCCCGGCCATTGCCCCAGGATCACTGTGCAGAGGGAGGCCTAGGCCACCGACTAGCAGGTTGCAATGGGTGGGTGGGGCCTCTCTCTGCAAGGGAAGCTCAGAAGCCTGTGCTGGTGCCAGGGGAAGGAAGGCCTACTCTTGCACAAATTTCATGCATCGGGCCTCTAGTACTTCTACAAAAGAGGAATTGCTATTCACTTTAGAGAGATTAGTAACATGAGGTGCAAGCTATTACCTAGAAGTTATTTCTAGTTGCAGGATTCAAATCCAGATCTGCATCACTTTAAAGCCCTTGTCTTCAACACTGAGCTGTTCTTTTCAGAAATGGCCTTTGCAGACCTTGCTTTTTTGTTGAAACTGTTGCCCAAGACCTCCCAGCTCTCCTAGGGAGAAATGGAGCTCCCACTCCAGGAAGAAGCTGCCATGCTTTGCAACCTGGAAAGCATGACTGGCCCAGTGTGCTGTTTTCAGCCACTTTACTCTTTATAGCTGCATAATGTTTAGCCACTGTGACCTGTTAAAATCTTCTTGTGCCAGAAGTGGGAATCCATATAAATATGCAATTGAGGTTTATTTTAATTTTATGTCTTCCTGCCCCACTAGTACACCGTGCATTGTAAGGCAATAAGGCAAATATAATATTTATTGGGCTTCCGAGTATATGAAAATGTCTTTGTTGGCAGGAGAATCCAACTTTGCAAGCAGGAAAAGGGATACTTTTTTTATGACTCCGACTCTCCTCCTAGAATGTGTGGAGCACCACGATTGCTTGGGGAATTTTGGAACTGTTGGGGAATGAAGTCAAAAGATCTGTTAATTGGTTTTACAATTTATCCAAACTGAAAGTCCTCTGCTGGACAAAGGGGATGCCAGCTGGACAAGATGTCAGAGCAAAGAGGCATAATAGGGGAATTTCCTGGATAAACTGGGAAATCTGGCTGTGCTGGTTGGTTGTAATTTTACCAGCAAGGAAGGGTGGAGAGTTTTCAGCCAAATGAAAAATTCTAGATCCCATCTGGGCAACATTATTTGCAGCCCAGGGAGACACTTAGTTTGCTCAGATTTTAAGTAAAATCCTCTCTGGGCACCTGTGCATTATTTGAATTAAAAACAAACAAACAAGTATCTAGTGCAGTTGATTCTAATCCTTTCAAACCTGTGTATGTGCATAATATGTCAAATTATTTTCTCTAGTTGTTCTGAAATGCTAAGGATCAACAAGGTTCTCTAAATTTAAAATGTTAACCACCATGCCACCTATGCATGAAAGCCTTGTGCTCATTTCCTCTGGGTCAGCCACTTTAATATTATTCATATTTCATTAGTCAACAAATACACATAATTTATCTTTTTAAATTTTTTTATTATCTAAAGTTTTACATATGTCTCCTTTCCCCCAATTGACCCCTTCCCCCAGTCATTCCCATGCCGGGCTAGCCCCCATTACACCAGTGTCTGTGTCCATTGGTTATGCTAATATGCATGCATACAAGTCCTTTGGTTGCTCTTTAACCCTCCTCCCCCTCCCCTACTATTTGTCTCTGGATCTATTCTTGTTCATCAAATTATGTTGATCATTATATCCCACATATGAGTGAGATGATGTGACATTTATCTTTCTCTGACTGGCTTATTTCACTTAGCTCTCCTGTTCCATCCATGCTGTTGTGAATGGTAAAAGTTCCTTCCTTTTTTGTAGCAGCACAGTATTCCATTGTGTAAATGTACCAGTTTTTTAACCCACTCATCTGTTGGTGGGCACTTATGCTATTTCATAATTTATCTCTTAATTTTATGTTCTGCCTCCAGGTATATTTCTGGAAATATTATACTCCCTATTATGAATAATGTATGCCCAAAATGATCTAAGATGGTGAACACCACTAAAGTTCTCTATTGCTATATGTTTAGTATGGTGGGAGCTTTGTTAGGCTTAGGGGACTTGTTTTAATTATTTTATCTATATTCCCAGCACCTAATACAGTGATTGACACATGATAAACAACCCACACACATTACATGGAATAATTAATTAATGACTTAGAATAGCAATGGCAAACTGAGAGAGACTTGAACTATCTGCAATTACTTTCTGTAAAAAATATTTCCTGTAAAAATCAGGAAGCAAATGTTAAAGATAGATTTGTATCACAAAGCAAATGTTAAAGATAGATTTGTCTTGTTGCGTTTTAGCCTATCCCTATTCCTGTAAGTGATTATAAAATTCTAGTATAAAATGCATAAGTTGCAGCACATTGCTTAAAAGACTCAACCTAACAGGTAGACTAATTTATCCTATAGCAACAATTTCAGCAGTGATTATAATGACCACATTTAATTTTCATACATGTTTTCCCTACTCCAACAGAGTAGGCCCATCTGTGACAATGGCAAGGTGCCCACAGCAAAGTGGCAGGCTGTCAGCTTTGTGGTATAGGTGGGAAGAGAAGGGCTAGGAGAGCAATGTGGGCAGAACCTGGGGCATTGGCTGCCAAGCCAAGCCAGGTCTTCCCATATAAGCACCCTGAGTCTCTCAACCTTTCTTACCATTTGTGGCCAATCACATTTAGGGAGTAATAAATACTCGGACAAGAAAATCAATCAAGCTAGGAAAGAAGGGTAAATAAAGAAAGTCAAGCAGTTATTCAGATGAGGGGAAAAACAGAGAAAAATCATAAATAGTGTAGGAGTTTCCTGGGTCCCAAATAATGGAGTGTGACGAGATAGTCAAGATGTATTAAGTATGAAATTATACGAGAGGGTCAAGATGTATTATGTGTGAGATTATACTAGAGGGTCAAGATGTATTAAGTATGAGATTACACTAGAGAGTCAAGATGTATTAAGTATGAGATTATATTGAGGATCAAGATGTATTAAGTAAAAATACTTAGCATAAACAAGAGGACCAATTTCTAATATAAGAATTATTTTTAGTTAGAATTTTTAAGACACCCACAAGCATTAACTTCTCCATGAAAATGAAGATGGCTATCCTAATAATAATCTGAAATAGTAAAAGACTCATTTTAATTCATTCTAATTTAGAATTATCCCCAAATAAATGTATCACTAGAAGCATTTTGTTAGGGTCTGAATGGCATCAGTCAGGGATGCTGTGCGAAAGATGTCTAAACTGGATGGGCAAATGGATTGAATGACATTTAAGGCCATACCATATCAAAGAATGGAGACTATTCTAGCGAAAAGTTGAGTTGTCTCCTGATTCCTTCCCCGAAGCTTAGGAATGTGAAAACCACCTCCTATTTGGTGGTAGAATATCTGTCCCTTAGAACTCATGTTAGAGATCCTGAATACTAAAGACATGTATGATAACAGTGGGAAGTAAAGTGGACCATCCCAAGAGCCTGAATATCTGAATTATTCTACCTCTTGAAAGTTATATGGCCTTGAGAATTCATATTGTGTCTCTCAGGGATACAATAATAATAACAATAGTAATAACTAAGCCTGCTTGACTTTCTTTTCAAGATTATTAATGAAATACTTTTAAAACTTTACAAAGTGATTTAAAATATAAAGGATTATAATTACACAAGTTTTCCAGAAGTCTATTTAATGGGAAATATGATTTGTAGGAACTTAGTCTTCCAAGAAGCAACCAGCTTCTCCTACCAAGTGATAAATCTGCAGTTCAGAAAACCTCACAAATGCTGAGTTTATGGAACACAATGCCTCAGCTGATATACAGATTCTATTTGTTTCCAAACAGAATAATCAACAGGGAAGAGCCCCTTTCACTCACTGCTGCAATCCATTGTTGACTTTTTTTCTTAATTTCTCTGTAACATCTGCAAAATTAATAAACCAATTACAGTAGCCATCTGGAACAGAGCAAAGAGGAAGATTTATTGTAAAAGAAATCTATTTTGAATATCTGGCACTGTAAAAAATAACATGTAAGAAGAAAAAAGATATTAAGGAGCCCATTATCATTAAGGGAGGGAGGAAAGAGATTTGCATAAGGAGAATCATGATTGTTCATTACCAAATATGATAGAGTCACATGATAATCTACTGCCAAAACAGGCTGAGCATTATTTCCATTGCTTCCTAAGTAACAAACCAAGGTTTTCAGTTCATTCTTCAGAGGATCCTGGCTACCCTGAAGGATTCAGTTGAGCCAGAGACTCATTCATGCACCTTGATTCACTGAAGTTATTAATAAAAATAGGGATTTTTTTTTTTTTTACCATCAACTCACAATACAAAGCTACAGATCATTGAAGGAACATAGCAAGAGGAGGGCTTTAAGATTAAACCAACCAAAGCTCCCAGTTTCAACTCAACCTCACCCACCCAGAGGTACAATAAATTCAAAGCTGAACCACATCACCTCCCTGAGATTAAGAAAATGAAGCAAATGTAAAATCCACAACCTAGAATATGTCCTCTTTAATCCCACAGCCCTCTTTGGCTATCTGCACTATTTTGTTTCAATCAAGACACAACGTATTATGTTAAGTGAAATAAACCATCAGAAAAAGACAAATACCACATGATTTTACTTTATATGTGCTATCTAACAATCAAAACAAACTAACAAACAAAATAGAAACAGACTCATTGATACAGAGAACAGACAACAACTGTCAGAGAGAAGTAGGCTCAGGGCGGGGGGGTAAAATAGGAGAAGGGATTAAGCAAAAGTAAAATAACAAAACAGAAAAACAAAACAAAACAAAAAACAGACACAGTCACAGAGGGAAAGGTGCACTATCCAAAGAGCCAGAAGATCTGAATCATTCTACCTCTTGAAAAGGAGGGATAAATGGTGTGACGGAAGGAGGCTTGACTTTGGGTGATAAACACACAATAAAATAGACGATGTACTATAGAATTGTATACTTGAAATCTACATAATCTTATTAACCAATGTCACCCCAATAAATTCAATATAAAATATTTATAAAAAGACACCAATGGTTGTTTTGGAACAATGTCAGCAAAATGGCCAAATAAAACATCCTTTGTATGTATACTCCCTGAGCAACAATAATTTGGGGAGGCTTTGGGGATCAAGGTCAGAGATGCTGAAACCCCAGGAGGGTCTAAAGCCATGGAGAGCGTTTTAGAGAAGGCAGGCTCACACCCAGGTGGCTGAGTTGCCAACTGTGGTCCCGCTATAGACCTGGAAACAGTTCCATACTCCTGAGGACACAGTTTCAGCTCCACTTGGCTTTGGAACCATCACCCACACCATATGTAAAGGGACCTAAGAGAAGCCATTCTTACAAATACGTTGGGTAATAAGCAAACAACCCTCGGTCCCAGCTGTGGAACCTGAAGTGGCCAGTGAACTGGTTCCAGTCCTTCCCAGCCATAATCCAGGAGCCCATGGGAATAAACCCACCAAACTCAGCATGCAGATTCTGCAAGAGCCCTGGAACTGGGCTCCCGCCTGTCCCAGCCACAGCCCATGAACAGTCCTATAGACACAGAGACCCTGCTGGAGTCAATTCCACCACTGTTCCAAGATCTTAAAAGGAGCGTGTTTTTAGCTCCAGCCCCCTCACAGATGTATATATTCATGGGTTGAAAGAATTAATGTTGTTAAAATGTCCATAAGTCATCTACAGAGATTCAATGCAATCCTTATCAAAATTCCAAAGGCATTTTTCACAATGTGGGTGTCCAAAATGAATCACTCCATGATGTGCCTCTGTGGTTTTCAGATTGTTTTGAACTAAAGGCAACTTTAGCCACAGATTCAGAAGAAACTTCTGCTTTCTTCCTCCATAACCTGTTCCCCACATCAAAAGATTTTACTGCCTAGAAGAACTTTAATTAGAAGCTTTGTCCATAAGAGATTACTAGCAATAACCTTTTGACCTATCTACATGGCAGGAAATACTTTTATTTATTAAACATCTGATCTCCTTATCATATTGCAATGACCTTTTAATGCCCCCTAGGTGCATTACCTCATGTCTAGCTCAGGATGTCTTATATAACTTTATCCCTTATTCTATCTCTGAACCGCTTATTCATTTGGGAGCTTCCATGCTCATGTACATGTATATGTATTATATTTGGGGTTTTTTTTCTCATTAATCTGTCTCATGTCTATTTGATTATTTGAGCAGCCAAAAGAATCTTGAGGTTAGAGAGAGCTTTGTTCCTCCCCCACCACAGAAACAGGAAAACACTTCTAAAATCATGTGGAACCATAAAGACCCCTAATAGCCAGGTCAGTCTTGAAAAAGAACAAAATTGGAGGCACACTGCTCCTTTTTCTCCTCCTTCTTCTTATAAATGAACATTAGTATTAGGACTTCATAGTTTTATCCCATTGTTGTATGATGATGCCTGTCTAAAACCTTTTGAAACAGCCTTGCAAATCATCCCTCCTTTGTTATCTTTCCTCTAACATGAGTAAGCAAATTTTGAATTGCTATAAGACATAATCAATAAGAAATGAAGAATAAAAAAAAATAAAGATAATCTCCTTATATGCCATGGATTAATGACAAAACCCTGAGCCAGCAGGTAGTTCTAAGGTTGACTGCTTCTTGCATTCTTGCATACAGAGTCTCAAGTAGCCACGGAATTGTTGTAGGCTCAGTTTTTCTATCTCCAAACCGAGGAAAATAGTATGTATGTTTTCACCTTCAGGGCATTTTGAATGTTAAACTCTAAAACTTATGAGAACAATCCTTGTCAATTTAACAAGTTTTCTTAAGTATTCATAATCTTTGTTACATAAATAATTTTCCTGGGGATTGATCCTAAAAATATTTTTTTTTAAAGCACAAAGGCATAAATTCAAGGTATATAGTGACTTCTAAAAAAAAACACAAATTATTTTAGTCAAAAAAATATCAAAATAATTCACCTACTCTTAAATAAGTTTTCACACATATCATCTCCTTTAAAAATCACAGCCACCTGGAGGGAGATGGGGGAAGGTATGTAACTTACCAATGAGAACGTATTAGACTCCCTGACTTACCAAACATCATGCAGCTGTCAGTGCCTCAGTTCAGTGCTCACTTCCTGCCATACTCTGATTTGGCTGCTCCAGGGCCATTGTAATTTTATGACACCTCTGTAAATTAACACAGAAGATCAACCATTCATAAAGCAGCTAACTGAGCAGGGCAAAGAAAGGGGGACATTAAGATCCATCATTTTCCAATAAAGCACTCCTAAAGCTAAGAGAGAAACCACCCAACCAGTATTTGGGGTAGACTTCCAGCGTTTACTTTCAGAATAAACAGTTTCAGGGAAGCAACCACAGGGAGGATCACAGAGCAGAGTGAAGAATGAATCAAAGCAGGTGTCTGGCAGAGCTACCAAAGGGTCAGTGTTTGCTGGTGAGCTGGGACCTGGGCTTTAATTCACAGAGAAAATTGATCTGTGGGAATGAGAGAAGCTTAGTATTATCAGTCATTCTTGGAATCTGCACATCCAAGAAATCCAACTCCTTCTGTGTGATGTGGCATGCAGGCACCAGCTCATTCCCTTCTTGGCCTATTGCTGGTAACATGATTTCTAAAAATGCTCTGGGAAATAGTGATGGAATCCGGAGAGAGGCAAGGAAGACTTTTGAAATGGGAAATAATGGGCACTAATAATTGGGGAGTAGGGAAGGGGGGGAAATGTTCCAAAAATTTTAATGTTAAAAAAAGTGAAATAAAGTTTAAATTTCCTATAAATTAATCAGATCAATTTAATTTAATTAATTAAATTTTTTAAAAATCAACTGCATTTTATTGTTCAAGACAACTGTTTATATGGTCACTACTCAAAATAAGTATTTCTAGAGAATACACAGATATGTTTTTAAATCCCTAAAATTAATTAGTTGCATGTGTATGAATATATGTCTGTATATATGTATGTGTGTATGTGTAGGTACACATATATTATATTTTTAATTAGGACCTTTTGTTTTCAGGTAATGGTAAACACAGTAAGCAAGTAGGAATGCATGTTGGTATACCTTACCAAGGTGTCTCAGTTTTTATTGGTGGGCTCAGTGGAGTTTATGTGGAGGGTATACTCGCTGAGGACAGTCTTGTTGGGTTGGTATATTGAGGTGAGCCTGGTTCTACTTCTCACTCACAGCTCACACACCCAGAAGTGCTAAATGGACAACATCAGCTCCAGTCCCAAGGATCGGCAGAAGACTCAGGCTACAGAATCTTCCATGCCTCATTTACATATTCTTACAGTGATACCTTCTTCTTCACTTAAGCTAACATGCATGAGCTCAATCATTTGCATTCACTATGACAACTCAGACAGGCACCTGTCCAAATCACTGCCAACAGGCAATGTCTGGATGTTATGACTCAAATTACAAAATTCCTATGAGAAACAATAATTGGCCTAGCAGGGAACAAATCTCCTCTTCTATCCTAATCCACAGTGACCAGGTCTGACACATAGAATACAAATACAGCTGCTATTCTGTTTTTTTCTTGAACATTCTAGAAAATGAGATCATTAGGACATGGGCAAATGCCTTTAAAAAACACATGCCATAACCACGATTAACAACCTGTCTCTCTGTGCAAGTTTCTCTGCACTATTGGAGGCAATCACACACGTCATTCACCATTTTGCCCTAGCTTCCTAATCTGATATTTATTTTACTTATTTATTAATATAAAAATGATCTGCTTTCCTTCAATAAAATGTAAGCTTTGTGAGAGGACAGTTTGTTGTTGTTCTTCTGTTGGCTTCACTGCTGAACTCCCAAAGCCTTATGGGATGTCTGCCATCACAAAGTAGGTACTCAATAAATATATTGAAAGATAAGGGGATGATTTAGTGCTGTGAGAAAGAAATGAGATAGGCTAAGCAATAATGTCTGCCATTATATAGGGAGAGCAGTAAATAGATTTCTTTTAATAAATATTCTTATCCTTAACATTTTCCAAAGATCTTTTATCCTTATAAAATAATAGAAATAGTTAAACTGTTATGTTCTGATAGAACTTCTTATTGAATAGTCCTTGAGTAATTGAATAATAAGTTCATAATTAATTGAATATTATGCATGGTTTAAAATGTATTATATGTATACATATATAATAGTATATATGTACTTTTTAATATATTTTATTGATTTTTTACAGAGAGGAAGAGAGAGGGACAGAGAGCTAGAAACATTGATGAGAGAGAATCATTGATCATCTGCCTCTTGCACACCTCTACTGGGGATGTGCCTGCAACCAATGTACATGCCCTTGACCAGAATCAAGCCTGGGACCTTTCAGTCCGCAGGCCAATGCTCTATCCACTGAGCCAAACTGGTTTCAGCAATAGTATATATTTTTAATATTATGTATTATACTATACAACTTATTGAAGCCCCACCACAGCCTGATGTGAGAAAATGTTATTTTCATTCTTTAATGAAGAAACTCCAGCTACTAAGTGGCAGTGCTGGAACCTGAGTTAGAAAGTCTGGATCCATGTCCACGCTGCTTTCCCAAAGCCAAAACTGCAGGAAGAAGGCAAGGTGGGTGAAAACTTTAGGAGTAGAAAAGGTGGGATCCTGTACCCACATTAATTTTTTAAAAAGGGTTTCAGTAACTCACAGTAAAAGAAATATCAAGGTACATTTCAGAGAAGAAAAAAAGATTGGAAGAGCATTATATGGTGTCACTGCTTTATGATTAAATGTAGAAACCAAGATTCAGAAGGTTATATATGATATGATCCCATTTAAATGCCATCATTTTTATTTGAAAGGCATGCAGATCAGTTTTATTCCTTCCTTCTTCTTAACACCAACATCCTATAAGCATTCCAATTCAACTATCTAAGCCAACATACTGAAACCTCACAGAAAAATGAACGAGACTAAGGTGGGCAGAATATTATCAATGGAGACTGTAAAAAATTAAACAGTTCACACTGATGTGAGCTTTTCTACTCTAAGTGACCATTAGAAGGATTCAAACTCAATAGTGGCAGATCTCCCAGTTTTCAAGACATGATGGTAATCTGCATTTCTAATGAAATGCTGATTTTTAAATGAGTAATTTATATAATGCAAACACTACATAGGCAATTAAAAAAAAACCCACAAAAACAATCAGTCAAATCTATCCCAGTCCTTCCTTTACCTTTTCCCATAACCACAATGTGCAGTTCACTATGGGCCCCCCAAAAAACTGACTGACCTAAGAAGCTCTGATTGGCTGCCCTCATTCTAGAACAGGGCAAAGCCTCTCATTGCTGCCAAAGGAGCATAAACCATTGCGCTGCATCTTTATGTCTGCTTTTGTCAGGGGACCAACTGTCATTAACTCACACTCACCCCTGTCCCCGCTCTATATGATCTGACCACTAAGCAGAAAATTATTTTGTCATAAGCATAACCAATGGATGCAAAACTCTGGGGAGGGAGGGCATGTATGGGAGTGGGGGGTGGGGGGATTGGTAAGATATGTACACATATAATAAAAAAAAAAAAAAGAAAATTATTTTGTCTCCACTCACTAGCTAATTATCTATTACTATTCCCACATTTACCTGCCTGGCCAGGCATGGTCTCAAAAAATAAAGGAGCAAAGAAATGTAGTGTTGACACCAAAGTCGTAAGATGAAAAAAAAAAAAATACCACAATCCAAAGTAATAGCTCATGAACTCAAACATGTATCAGAATTAAATCTGTTCAACATTAAACACACTAAATATATTAATTACACATCAAATGAATAAAGCACAAAGTGCTGGGTCTAGACCCTGAGGTTTTTAATTTAATAGGTCTGGATGGTACTGAGTATTCACACTTCTGCAAGTTCCCAGATGATGCCAATGCTACTGATCCATGGCCCTTACAAACCTCTGCTTTAAAGAGGCAAGGAAAGAATATGAGGGCACAGCCTCAGATCTACACAGAATCAGGCTCTCTCGCTCTCTCTCTCTCTCTCTCTCTCTCTCTCTCTCTCTCTCTCTCCCTCTCTCTCTCTGTGTGTGTGTGTGTGTGTGTGTGTGTGTGTGAGAGAGAGAGAGAGAGAGAGAGAGAGAGAGAGAGAGAGAGAGAGAGGAAGAGAGAGAGAGAGAGAGAGAGAGAGAGAGAGAGAGAGAGAGAGGAAGAGAGAGAGAGAGAGAGAGAGAGAGAGAGAGAGAGAGAGAGAGAGAGAGATCAACCTCTGGAGAGGAAATTATCTTGCCCAAGCAACAATCAAAATGAGATCGTGCTTATCAAAGTTGGTACAAAATATAAGTCCTTGATAACTAACTGCCCCCCCCCTACAGCCACCCCATCTATAATTTTTTTTTTCTTTTAAAAGAGACAAGATACAGGGTTATCATGAGTTTGTCAAATCACACAAATCAATTCCAATTCATTCTGATTTATACACCTCAGTTTCTCTCCAACATACTTTTCCTGATTTTTGGAAGCAATTTGTTGACTAACCCTGACAGTTATGCTCAGGACTGGGGCTCTCACATCTCCAGGTGGATGGAAAGACCAGGGCACTTTGCCCAGGGACTATGAGTGATGTTAAGCCATCAGAATGAAAGAAAACAATATTTCCTAATTCCAAATGTAATTTATATGTAAATTTAGCCAGCTTGATTTAAACTGAGTAATTTGTGAATATTTATGTTTACACCATTTATGTGCGAGAGATTCATGCCTTTAATTAATGGTTTAAGAACAGCATTCTTGTATTTTATGAAACCAGGTGATTGTCTGAGGAGATACAGAATTTAGAGCCATCTTCTATTTAAAGATAAACAAAACCACTAAACCACATCTGAGTTAATAAAGAGAAGGGTCAGACTGATCCAAAAGCTGATTTTCAGTAATTTGTATTCAAAAGATATTTAAGAATCTTAAGAAATTTCTTCCATTGCACAATTTCTAGTTACTAACTGTACTCAATCAACATAAAATATAGAAGACAAATAGCAACCGAAACGTTGCCATTGTTTAGACATCAGTTTATGTTACAAGACCAAATAATAGACAGCTTTATTCTTTGTATTCTTTAATCTTTGCATCCTTAGCCTAGTACATTAATGATAGTAAGATATAGGTTTCTCATTCGGCTTCTATGCTGTTTCCTTAGAGGAGAATTTATGTAGATGAAGATTTAGGGTCACACTAGCTGCTATAATAGAGAGCCCCATAATTCTGTGACTTCACACTTTAAAGGTTTATTTTACTTATGGAATTTCTCATGCATTTCCAGGAATCCTAAATTCCCCCCATCTTGTTACATCACCATCCTAGAATCTAGTCCATCTCAGATGGAAGGGCAGGGCCACTTCTTAAAAGCTTTTAACTCTATTCACATTCCATTAACCAAAACTAGTCACGTCCACCTGATTGGAAATGTGCTTATAAGATGAGCAGCCAACTTCAAGCATAAAAGCTCTACTTTGCAAGGGGAACACACATGTCAGTGAATGTGTAGTTACCTTTGACATAAACAGAATAACCCATCATCTAGAACATTGGTACCAGGTCCAGGTCAGGATAAACATTAGCAGATTGTGATTTTGAGGTCTGTGCTAAGGTCTAAAGATAAGCATTTTTAAGAGGCCTACCAGGAAGGACATTGATGCTGCTTGCCCACAAGCATGGATTCTGTTCCATTCTTCACCTCTAGACAAACTCTGCCAAACCTACACTCAGATGCTTATCTAGCCTACAATCTGATGGGCATAAGAATCCTGGATGAGGATCTTACATAGATAATGAGCTGAAATTCAGAGTAAAGAGTACAGAAACTAAGCAGAGTCAGAATTCTAGAAAAGCAATACCAGGAAGGAAGGAATCTGGGGGGAAATGTATTATTACCTATGGATCCTAAATAATGCCCAGTTATTTAGAGACATACAAATGGCCAATAGGTATATCTCCACACCTGTTAGAACTACTATGGGAAAAAATGAAAGACAGCCAGTATTGGCAAGGATGTGGGAAAAAAGGAATCTCTGTAACTGTTGGTAGGAATGTAAATTGGTGCCGCCACTATGGAAAACAGTGTCTTCATAACTTAAATATAAAACTACCAATTGATCCAGCAATCTAAATTCTGAGTATATATTCAAAGGTTTAAAATCAAGATCTTGAAAAGATATATTTCCTTCCTACCCAGTTAAGAGTCTATAGTTCCTTAAATTCACTCATTTGCAAACACCATTAATGTCAACCCCTTCCTTCATTGTATGTAAATGGCAAGCCCAACTCTGCATAAACCTATCTATATTTTGTCAGCAATTTTCCAATACATACTTGGCCGTGAGCCTGATGTGATATTAAATAAAAGTTGAGAGTTGTGAAGGGGGAAATAGGGAAATGCTAAAGTCAGGAGAAGCTGTCCTCTGGATGCCAGAGCTAATGGTCATTGATTTCACTATAATCAATAAAAGTGTTAGGTCCTGAAACAGTGGAGGTCAGATGATGATAGTTAACTATAAAAACAAAATGGGAATAATTATAATGAGCTGAGTAGGAAACTAAAAATAGAAGCCAAGGGGGCTTGACCTGCAGGGAGTTGAATAGATGGTTCATATAAAACAGCATCTACAGTGGCAAAGTAGTTCTATATGCTGCAAAGAAATCCAAAGGATGAATAATGAGGAGGCTGTGAGAAACTTTCCCCCAAAAGAACTCACAATCTCTTGTCCAGTTCCCAGACATGAGGCAGCTTCCAGACCCAGAACCAACTGACTTAAAGACAGTCCTAGCTCCCAGAAGAAAGGAGCTGCAATATGGCAGTAATCATACATGATTCTTCTCCTAATCCTCCTAATTCTCCACTAAAGAGAACTATGGCCATACAATTGGGTAATCATACACTGGGGAAAAGGGAATATTCAAGCATTTAAAATATTACTGGCTACATGGTCGTCATTGACATTAATATCTGGGGACTCACAAGTGTCACCATGCCTCAACTAATTAGAGTAAGTTGTGAGTTAGTAAATTGAGTCACAACCCAGGTTTAGCTCACAGAGAATCCACTTAGTCCAAGGATATTCCAGGGGTCAATTCCCTAGACTCAGAATTTATAATTAGAATGTATATAACTTGCTAGTTGGCAGAACACCCACACCAACTCCTTAACTTCTGGGTTAAGAGCTACATAGTGGAGAAAACCATGTGAAAGCATCAGAAACTATCCTATTAGGAAGACAAGCAGAGATTAGTGCCACCCTTACAGACCAATAGGATGAAGTGGGGGGTGGTTCCTATTGTATCCCTATTTCGTATACCAGTCTGGTCACTAGAAAAAATCAGCTGGAACCTAAAGGATGACAGTGAACAAATACAAATTCAATCCAGTAGCAGCCTAATTGAGGCTGCTGTGTCAAATGTAGTTTCTTTGCTAAAGCAACTTAACATGATCTTTAGGTACATGATATGTAGCCACTGATCTGGCAAATCCATTGTTTTCTAGTCCCGGGAAGAAAAAAAGATTTCACTTTCATTCACTTGGGCTGAACAAGAGTACACATCTAGCCTTAATTTTTTTTTAAGACCTCTTAATTTATAGACATAAAAGGCCACCTATATTTCTGAGATTGTATAATTTTAAATACCAGTGCAAGATGTTGAGGAACTATTTTATTCAAGAGTGGATTTGATCTTAAGCTTGCAGTAGAACAAAACATTTCTACTGAGACCTTCCAGAGGCCAATGAAAAGACATAGCACCTGCTCCTCCAACTGATGGTAGGTACCATTGTGTTTTGAATAGACAAGAACCAAGTCAAATCAAGACACCTGATACAAGAAAAGGAACTTCAAGGACATTTAAGGTCAACAGTGAGCTTCAGAGTTAAAACAGGTTATTGTTTGTTTTAAATTTAAGGTTTTTTATTATTTTTGTTCTTGTTTTGTTGCTAATCCTGATCAAGGAGGGTAGTTTTCCAACCTGCCTGCTTTCTGCATTAGATACAGAAAGCAAAAAGATCTTATAACTTGAAAAAGCACTTTATTTATTTCCTCTGGGAAAATGTATTAGAGTTTTCCGAAGTAAACTGCAGAGACGCTGGGCATCAATGATGTAGGAAATGCCCATTAATCAAACCTCAACTGCTGATTTATCAGAGAATTTTGAAACAATATGGTTGGAATTTTCTCTTTCTACCAAAGTCTATACCACTAAGCATCTTGAAAGAGACTTTATGGGCAGTTTTCTATAGATTTATTGTTTGCATGCAAGAACATCAGTCTCTTTAAATGTTGGGTGAGAGAACATAGGCTGTGAATTAGGTGTACCTCTTGTCCAGAAACATGGCAAAGAGAAAAAAAATCAAATGCCAAATGTGCTACTCTGTGGAAATCCATTTTGTGATACTATATTTTATGTCAGTATGTGGATGTTGAGTTTTTATGTTGAAAATAGATTATTTTAGAAAAAATAGTTCTCTTTCTCTCTTTGTACTTCTCAAATGATTATTCAAGTAAAAAACATCCTATTTAAAAAGAGTAGAAAGTAAACAATAAACTGGAAATGTCTTTGAGAGATATAATAAAGAAAATGGTTATATTAGCCTCAAAAACATAAAAAATTCATACTAATAAATAAGACAAATTGAACACTATAGCAGATATATATTCAAGATATATTCAAAATATATATACACACAAATCACAAGTGAACAAATGCCAAGCTCATAAATAATCTAATATGTATATATTTAAAGATTAAAATTTACTTATTTTACTATCAAAATTGTTGATTTTGATTTTTTTCTAATGATAATATAGTGTGATAGGGATAATCTTTCTTAAAAGCAATTTGTTATGTGTAAATTTTCTTAAAAATAAATATATAACTTGACCTAGTAATCCCTCTTCTTAGAATTTGAGGACATTGTCATAGGCACACAGAAAGTCTATTCTTTTAATATGGGCACTGAAACATTATTTACATTTTTAAGCAAATAGCCTGAGTGTTGATAAACTGATTCTGTAAACAATGGTATATTCTTACTCTGGGCTTTATGCAGCTATTAAAATTATTTGTACAAACAGGTACAGTACAGGAGAAGGTGCCCCATATATCATGCAGTGAAAAAGTTTATGTAAAATTTTTAAACCAAAATAAACTTTATTTAAAAATCCAGTCAACTAGCTAGAAAGCATATACTATTGTATGCCATTACATGTAATTATCTGTTTTTGTAAATGCATATGTGAAGAACAAGAAAGACTTCTGTATTTTTCTCTTCTGGTGGTATCTTGATGGTTTTTATTTTTATCTGGGAGCTTTTATTTCTGTAGTGTGCACCTGCTTCTCATGATAGCGATAATATGACACCAAGCACATGTGGGGACCCAGGGTCCAGGCCTGGGGAAGAGCAAACTCAGATCTCCCTTTCCTCTGCAGTCAAAAAATAGTAATAAGAACAAACTGTGGCCTCCTGGCCAGCAAACTGCAGCTCGGGAGCCACATGCAGCTCTTTGGCCCCTCAAGTGTGGCTCTTCCACAAAATACCATGGCCTGGGCGAGTCTATTTTGAAGAAGTGGCGTTAGAAGTTTAAGAAATTTGACTTTCAAAAGAAATTTCAATCGTTGTACTGTTAATATTTGGCTCTGTGGACTAATGAGTTTGCCCACCACTGGCCAAGACTGTGCACCACAGGGGGCTGTTGCCGTCTGTTCTGAGCTCGACAAACTTCATGCTCACTTACTGCTCTTCCTTATGTTTGCAGCACAGATGGCACTGATATCTGAGAAAGAAGAGCTATCCACACCTTGAAAATGAGTAGATATGAAATATCTCTAAATGAGGAGTCTCATGACTAACAAATCCCGCATTCCACAGACAGTGACTCCTCATCCTGTAAGGTGGGGCAACAGTCTTTATTCTCTGACTTAGATGACCAGGAGAACTAGTCACCCAGCACTGGCAGGTCACTTTATGTCAGACCCATGCTTTCACCTGCAAAACCAAATGGAAGTGTACAGGAGAATAGAATGTGGTCGTGCAGGAGCGATCTCCAATAATTTGGCATTGTGGCAGCATGCAGATGGGTTGGAAACATCAGGGTACACATGGACTGCACTCCTCCTCCACAGTTCATGACCCCGACCACAGGGATTGATTAGTGCTTGAGATATAAGAGCTTTTTTCCTTCCAACTCTTGAGTGCTAGACCCTGTTATTTTAAACACAGATTCCCACAGTAATTACAAGTTGTCTTCAATGGCAGAGAAAGAGATGCATTTATCTACATGTGCTCTGAGTTGGCGGGACTGATTGCAATCCTATTCATAAACTCCTGGTGGCCCTGTGTTCTGATTATATTAATAACCTGTTACATTGTGGCGTGGGATCACAGCATCCCAGGGCAACAACAGCACTGCTGAGTTTCAGCACTGGATTCAATCTGCCGCCTCCTTCCTGAAATTGATTAAACACTGGGATGCTTCAGAATGCAGCTTACTCAAATAAAGCAGACAGCAGTTTATTAAAATAAAGCAGACAGTACAGCAGCCAGGCCACATTCAACGGAAATCTGTGGTAGAGGGTTAATCATTTCTTTTCTTTTTTTTAATAAGTTTTTATTGTTCATATTATTACAAATGTTCCTTCCCCCCGCCCCCACCATTGCTCTCCTCCACTAGGTTCCCACCCCACCCTCTGCCCTTTCCCCTCTCCCCATTGTCCTCATCCATAGGTGCACAGTTTATGTTCAGTCTCTTCCCACATCCCCCTCTCCCCTTTTCCCCAAGAATCGTCAGTTCACTTCCCTTCCATGCCTCTGATTCTATTATATTCAACAGTTAATATTGTTCATCAGATTTTTTTAATTTCCTTGGTTTTTAATTCACTTGTTGATAGTTACATATTTGTTGTTCATAATTTTTATCTTTAGTTACTTTCTCTTCTGAAAGAACCCCCTTCAGCAATTCATATAATTCTGGTTTGGTGTTGATGAACTCTTTTAGCTTTTTTTTATTAGTGAAGCTCTTTATCTGACCTTCGATTCTGAGTGATAGCTTTGCTGGATAGATTATCTTTGGCTGTAGGTTCTTACTATTCATCACCTTGAATATTTCTTGCCATTCCCGTCTGGCCTGCAATCATTTCTTGATGGAGATGCTGCCCAGAGTAGAGCATCCTATATAAATTGCTGCTATGTTACTACTGGTACTTCCTTTTGCCATGACTACTCACCTCCAGTCTCTTTGGGAAACTGCAATACCTCAAATGAGATAATCTAAGAAGGTTTTAAATCATTTTTGTGTTGGATTTTTGATGTGCTTATTCTTGATCATTTTCTAAATAATAATATTTTCTAAACAATAATGTGTTTATTGTAAAGTTTTCTGGAAGAATAAAATACATATATTATAGAAGTGAGCACTAATAAAATATAATTGAACAACCCCTTTAACCAGCACACAGATCATAGAACAGTATTTCAGAACCATAGAAACTGCCTTGTGTCCCTCTTCTGGTTATCCCATCCCCATCCCAAGGTAACCACTATTTGTTTGTGTTTGTGTTCATTTAGAAATTTTAGATGATGCAATGGATCATTTACATTTAACTGCTCCTTTGACAGATGAGTTCAGAAAGATCCAGTGATCAAATGGCTCACCTGAGGCCACACACAGAGTTAGTGCAAGGACCAGCGCTAGAACCTGGCCCCTTGATACCCCATCACAACCCTCTCTGCCTATGCCATACTGACACAAGTTTCTCCTTCACTGAAAAGAATAGCAAGAGATTCAGTAACCCACTAAATAATGACAAAGCCCTCTCCCTTAGGGAGGTCAAGATTGCCCAGTTTGTACAAAGAGTGGGTTCCCTCCTCCCTCCTCCTGGGCTTTGGAACTTGGTTTCTTGTACACAATGAAAGTAAATTGCTTGTTCTCTGTGGCCCCTCCCCTCCCTTCGTCCACACACACACACACACACACACACACACACACACACACACTGGAGACTCCACAGAAAACATTAACATTGAGCCAGAGAAAATTGGTAGAAGAAAGGCAAGAGAAAAATAGATGAGATTTTGGTGTGTTTATTTTATCATGCAAAGTAACAGAGAGGAAGAGAGGAAGGGAGAGAGAGAGAAACAGAGACAGATAGACTACAGAGTGATGAAACGAGAAAGGCAGTTATTTTAGGAAATAAGTGGTTTACAAATATAAATAGTTCAGAGCAATGAGTCCACTCCAGGACCCTCCAGTGTAACCTGAGTCATCTGAGGGTCAAAGTGGTGTTTCTACTGAACACTCTAGTGTTCCCCAAAGCAATTACCAGGATTCAAGAGTTGTTAAGGAAAAATAGTCCAGGGTTTGGTCATGTTTCTGAACCAGAGAACAACCAACTTCTAGGTCAGTTTGGGGAGCCAAGATAATTCTTGAGAAAGACTGTCCTAAACTCTAGAGCAAAACTCATTCAAGGTTGATAATGACCTCCACAAAACTGTCAAATTGTAAACGTTGACCCTTGATTTCATTCCCCATCTGTCAGACTCCATTTGTCCATCAAAGTTCCTAGAAATGCCTTGGCCCCTAACCCCGCATTTATAGTTTCAACATACTTTCCATTAAAATTCCTACTGCCCCTATAATTTGTTCTAAGCTGTTGGAGAATATAATGGATCTGATCATTATTCTCTCACTGAGTTTTTAATAGCTGATCAAAGTGTCCTATCTCACCTTTCCACTTTTCCCTTTAACATCTAAGGATTATAACCACTGTTAGAAAGAGATAGAGAGGGTAGGGATGGCATTTGTGTCAACTGACCAACACTTATTTTCAACTTCTCACCACTTAGACACAAAACAAGGCAACTTCATGACAAAGACACTTTCTCTTACTGCATTAGGCACACATACACTCATGCACACTGCCAAACATGGAAACATGTGCACACATGTAAATACACACCCACACTTCACAGCAAGCAAGGACCCCCGTCAAGATCCCTAATCAATCCTGCCTCATTTCCTAATTCTACCCAATTTCTCTCAAGCATAGCAGTTTTAAATTATACACTAGGGCTTTTCAACCCATCTCATTTTCTCCTCCAACCCTTAAGTAATTATTTGAGAGGAAATTACATTATATATTAAATAAAATAATTTATTTCCTAGACAGATCTCAGACTTGAGGCTTTTATAAGCTGATACTGTATAAAAAATGTGTAATTAGAAATACATTTGTCAAGAGGATAATTATAATGCTTAGAAAATGTAAAAATGGTTTTTTAAAGAGAGAGATAAAAAGATGGTATTAAGAATTTTACAAGATCAAATGAAAGCTTCAAGGTTTATTGGAAAGGAATAAATGGCCCTCACCAGAGTCAGTTTTATGAGTCTGTAAGTCCATTTTTAAAAGGGTCAGATAATGAATTTGGGGGAAGGTCTGATCCGACTGAATTCTCATTAATATCCCTTTGCAGTGTGAAGTTGGCCTTGAACCAAATCAAAGTTCGTGTCTGCTGGTGTCTTCTTTTCCTCCCTTTTTCCTCTGACATCAACCCTATCTTCAGTTTGTCATTGATGATTTGCTTCTCCCCATCTCTTTCCACAAACTAGTCAAAGCCACTCTAATCTCATGCCTGAACTCATCCAAAGCCTCCCAACCAGTTCCCATATACACTCGGGTTTTTTTGTTTTGTTTTGTTTTTTAAATTTCTTTATTGATTAAGGTATCACATATTTATCCTCATCTCCCTCCCCCCCCCCTATTCCCCTCCCAAACCTCTCCCCATGCATGCCCCCACCTCCCCGTTGTCCTCAACTACGGTTAGGCTCATATGCGTGTACTAAGTCCTTTGATGGATCTCTCTCCCTTATCCCCACCCTCCCTACCTTCCCTCTGAGGTCTGACAGTCTGATCAATGCTGTTCTTGTTCAGCAGTCTATGTTGTTCATCATTTCCTCTAGATGAGTGAGCTCACGTGATACTAGAAATACACTTATATGAACCAAAAATGAGACAAGCAATTATGTTATGCTGAGAGGCTTGTTCTGCTTGCCTTCTAAAAGCCTCAAGTCTCAGATCTGGATTGAAGAAAAAAAATCATATAACATAAAATAACCCTTTGAACATATACAAATCAGTGTCATTTGGGATATTTACAATTCTGTGCAACCACCACCTAAACTGAGTTCCAAAACATTTTCATCACTCTAAAAGAAACCCTGGTTGGCATGGCTCAGTGGTCGAGCATTGACTTATTAACCAAGAGGTCATGGTTTAGTTCCTGGTCAGGGCATGTGTCCAGGTTGTGGGCATCATCCCTGGTGTGGGATATGCAGGTCATAGCTGATCAATGATTCTCTCTTGTTATTGATATTTCTATCTTTCTTTCCCTCTCCTTTCTCTCTGAAATCAATAAAAATATCTTTTAAAATAATAATAAAAGAAAAGTCCCTGCCCATTAAGAAGCCAGTCCCCATTCCCCCAGCTTCTGGCAACCACCCATCTACTTTCTGTCTGTAAATTTACCTCCTCTAGAAATTGCACATAAACTGAATTATACAATAGTGTCTGGCCTCTTGCATTTATCATAATGTTTTTAGACTATATATGTTGTAACATGTATAAGTACTTTATTTATTTTTATGGGTGAACAGTATTCTATGCTAAGTATATACCACAGTTTGTCTATCTATTCATTTTTGGGGGAAGTATTCTGAGGGATCTACCTTTTATCTATTGAGAATAGTACTGCTAGGAACATTCATGTACATGTATTTGTTTTGGTACTTGTTTTTATTAATTTGGACATGTATGTAGGAATGGAATTTCTGGGACATGTGGCAATTCTAGGTTAAATTTTTTTCAGGAACTATTTTGGACAACTGAACCATTTTACATTCCCACCAGCAATGGATGGGGGTTCCAATTTCTTCGCAGCTCTGCTAACACATTATTTTCTGATTATCATCACTATTATTATTGCTGTTATTATCATCATTATCATCCGAGTGGATATGAATTGGAATCTCATTGTGGAATTTGATGTGCATTTAAATATTTGATAATCACTACTCTACTATCCTGACTTCTTATTGTTGTTTTGTGTTTGTTTCTCCTTACTTGGACCAACAGAACATTGAAAGAGATTTATCAAAGGTATCTAAGGGTCGTATCTTCATTTTCTCATGAACAACTCACAGTGACACTTAGGACAATATCTCAGACAACTTGTCCAATTCAAGTTCACAGATGGGAAGTAATGGAATTGATCTTCACATGCTTTTCTATTATGGCAAACAATATTTTTATTTCAATCCCATGGGCTTTTTATACGGTGAACAACATTTTGTACTTTTAGAAACTCTTCTTTGCCATGGCTCATGTTTTCCCTCAGCATTTATTTTTTAAGCCAGAGAAGTTACTTTCTCTCTCTCTCTCTCTCTCTCTCTCTCTCTCTCTCTCTCTCTCTCTCTCTCTCTCTCTTCACACATACACCTTGTTTTTATTTGATCACATCTTTATATGACAACTAGGAACCCCTCAATCTTCTACCCATTGCTTTCACTTCTAGCATATCCTTTGAGTCACCCCTTCCATGTAATTATAATTTTAATAATGTAATTGCTTGGTTCAGGAAGCTGTGCCTCTAGTGTCAATGGTTCTGTCCCTTACTGACTATGTGACCTGTGGGCAGTTATATTTCTGACCATATGACCTCATGATTGCTTCTCGTTTTCTGTGCCTTAATAAAATGAATGCAATATCCATGTCCTGAGTACAGTGAGGGGTAATTAAAATACTTACATGAGGTACTAAAGAACAAGAGCCAAGCACATTATCATTACTATAAATACACTTGAAAATTACAACCAACTCTTTCCAATAGACATCTCTGCTGGAAGAAAAGTTTCCAATTCTACAACCATCAAGATAAGGCATTAACATAAGCAATCTAGCACCCGAATTTATTTTTATCTTCCTATTGGAACAGGGATATAAACCCTTGAAGATAGAACACATAAAAATTTGCACTTCCCATGTCAATTCTATGCAATTAGATTCAGGACAGGATATTTTTTTTCCTTACAGAGATAAACTGAGATAGAGACATTTCTCTTTTATGCCAAACCCATGTCAATCTAATCCTAAAGACCAGAAAACTCTGTACCAGCCCCCAATAAATCCTTCTGTCAGCACAAGGCATGGTGTATGCAAAGATGATTTGGAAATTTCCTGTCATTGGTGAAGAGAAAAATTTGGCATCCAGAGAAATAACCAAGAGATTTACATTTCATTACTAGGTTGAAAATTAAATTAACGCTAACAGAGTGACTGTGGGCAATTTGTTTAATTTCTATGAACTTCAGTTGTGTTATGTATAAAATATCTATTCTTTTTGTGTCTGAAAGTCACATGAAAAAAATACTTTTATGAGACCCAAGGGCACGTACTCAGTAATTGGTAGCGATAAGTGGGAAGTGGTAAAATGCAGTGGTCAACATCATTATATCTCTTACTAGCTGTGTTCCTTAATCACATGATTTTAACTTAGTTAACCCATGCCTCAGTTTTCACATCTGGAAAATAGGAATAATGATATTATTTATCTCAAATGGTAATTAAGGGAATTAAATTAAGGACAGTACCTGCTGCATGGTGAGCATTCATTAAATGTCAGTTGTCATATCATCATTGTTGCATCAAAAAATACATTTTTTGCCTTACCAGTGAACCTCAGACAAATGCTAAAGTCTCTGAAAAATGAGGTTTTGGTTTTTTTGTTGTTATTTTTTTGTTTTTGTTTTTTTACTTAAGTATTTAAAAGACATAAAGTAGAAGCTAAAATTGCTGAGAGGAAAATTCTCTAAGGGAAGTCACAGTGCCCTCATAAACCACTTCCAATACTGCCTCTCTCTCCCTGGCTCCCAAATCCTGTGTGCTCTCTGTCTTCCTAATCGAATCCCAGTGGTGTCTCCAATGTCCTCCTGTGACTTGAGACTGGTGCAGCCGTACACATGGCTCTGGATGGAAAGGCTATGTGGATGTGGCATCTTATGCATTTGTTGAAATAGTCACTCTAGCCAATTTTAGTATAAACGTTCCTAAATTGTTAATATTTTCCTAAGTGATATTTTATAGCAAAATTGATATCTGCATGAAGTGTAAGAAATGATTTAGTGGGGGTTGAGGGGAAGACCTATAACTTGACAGAGGGTAATAATCGCCCTGTCAGAGCCTAGAAGATTCCCTTCTCTCAGAGCCATCTCCATGGCACTGGCACAGGCTGTCTGTCATCCACGTGGTGAGATTTGTTTCGCCTCTAATTGTACCCTGACAGCCGATCTCATAGGGTACATAGCTGTGGCATTCACTTTCAAAAGTGTGCAAAATCCATGACATCACCTGTGTAAGGAATTGCATGCACAATAGAGAGCATGGCTGCAGGCCAATGAAACTGGGCCCCCTCCCTATTAAAAACTTAGAGAACCCTGAGGTGCAATCAGGTGCCTAAAACTGTGTAACAACCAGGGACTTATTTCCTTGGGGAAGGATCCAAAACCATTTGCTCATGACCACAATCCCAAAGGAGCTGCCCATCAGAGAATGCATTTTTGACCATTTTTTTCCAGTATTCTGTAGTTTGCTTTTTCGCGTGCAAAAATATAGAGCATGCATTAAGGACCCTTCATGATTGTTTAAAGATCTGGGTTTCCCCTTCAAAACCTCTCCAATTTCACACATAATTCATTTGAGGCAGATAACAGTCTAGGGCAATGGTCGGCAAACGCATTAGTCAACAGAGCCAAATATCAACAGTACAACGATTGAAATTTCTTTTGAGAGTCACATTTTTCAAACTTAAACTTCTTCTAAGGCCACTTCTTCAAAACAGACTCACCCAAGCTGTGGTATTTTGTGGAAGAGCCACACTCAAGGGGCCAAAGAGCCGCATGTAGCTCACAAACTGCAGTTTGCTGACCACGGGTCTAAGGCTTAGGAACAGAAATTATAGTCAGTACTGGCTTCTCTACTTCTATAGGACTGGCTAGTTGGTTTCCATCTGCTCTAACTTCCCAAATATTTATTTGTACTCATGTAAATAATAAGTACCCTGCAGGGTGTTTTGTTTTATGCTCGACCCTGAAGTTCTTGCAAAAAGCAAGCACTTCATGTGCCCCAATACTCAGAGTGCATGTAGTTGAGAACTAAGGCTTCTGTTTTTGAAATTTAACTCTCCTGTCAGGTGTGAACTGAATATGATAGGATGGGCCAGTGAATGGTCAGCAGACTGGGTTGCTAAAACGCTGGGATTCAGCATCAGCTTTTCAAGGTCTGAATCCCAATTATACCACTAACTAGCTGCATGACCTCTGTAGCTATGCGGGAGCATCCTACTCTAGACAGAAATCCTGGATAGAAAACCTGGCCAAGGCACTCAGGGAAACCTCAATATAGATTAGCAATCTGACAGGCAAAATGTGGGGAGCTTGGCAAAGAGAGCAGAGAATGAGAAGATAATGAGGAAAGAAAGGGGATGTGCAATTTTAAGAAAACTGGGAGAAAGTATTTGCAAAGCAAACATCCAATAAAGAACTTGTATCCAGAACAGAAAAAGGATGCTCAAAACTCAATACTAAGAAAACAAACAATCCAATTCAAAATTGGGCCAAGTAATTCAATAAACCACTTCTTCAAAGGAGATATATTGATGACAAATAAGTATATGTAAAGATGATCATCATCATTACTCAGGGAGCTATCCCCGCACATTTATTAGAATTGCTCAAATTAAAGGCTAATCATGCCAATTACAGTGAGGATATAGAAGAATTGGAATGCTCACACACTACTGTGGGGAATGAGAAATAGTATAACTACTTTGGCACACAGTTTGGCTGCTTCTTATAAAATTAAGCACACCCCCACCATATGATCCAGCCATTGCATTTCCAAGAATATTCTTAAGAACAAAGAAAACATATCTATATAATATAGGAGAAAGTTTATAGCAGTTTTGTTTGCAATAGCCAAAACCAGGTAACACCTTAAATGTCCATCAATAGATTATGTATACACAATCTGTGGTATATCTATACGATGGAATACGACTTAGTAGTAAAGATGGCTTCACTAGTAATACAAGCAACAACATCAACGAATCTCAAAACAATTGTAATGAGTGAAAGAAGCCAGACAAAAAAGCATACATACTGTAATTTGATCATGCAAACCTCTAAAACTGCAAACTACTGTTTGTCTTTTCATTCTCTCAATAATATCTTTTAAAAGCAAATTTTTTTTTCCAGTTTTTATGAAGTACAATATAGCAGTTGTTTTAATGGATATTGTGCTTGGTGCTGGACCTAAAAAGATCTTTTACTATTCCAAAGTAATCTTTTCTCCTTTGCTTTATTTTCTGGGTGTTTCACAGTTTAAAACTTTACATTTATGACCAATTTTCTAATTTTTCTGTATGGTGAAAGGAAGGGACTGATTTTTATGCATATGGATATCCAATTGTTCCAGCTTTCTTTGTTTGAAGATTAATCCTTTCTTAACTGATAAATATATATATATATATATATATTCTTAACTGATAAAAATAATATATATATTATATATATATATATATATATATATATATATTTTTTTTTTTTTTTTTTTTTTTTTTAATTGGGATGATTGGTCAACCCACAGTCTCTAGAAAACCATTGTTGAAACCATTGTTTCCCCTATGTTGTCTGGGATTTTTGCTTATTTCAGGTCAGAAAGTAAATATGTCTTAACTGAAAGTAGATGTCTGGATCAAGTTTCCAAACTTGTTTCTCTCTTTAAACCTGGTGTTATAAACTTAGCATCGTCATTATTTCCATACTAGAGGCCCGATGCACGAAATTCATGCAAGGCCCTTTGCCCTGGCCCCCACTAGCCGCCACCATGGCTGGGGGGTCTCTGTTGCCTCACTGTGGCCCCTGCCCACTGCAGCTTTGTCTGGAAGGAAGGATGTCCGGAAGGACGTTCGGTCTAATTAGCATATTACACTTTTATTATTATAGATTGCAGGTATATAAACTAAAATTAAAGGAAGTTAAGCAATTTGTCCACCTCACAGATTATTACAATGATTAAACAAGATAAGCTTGAAAAAAACCATAACACAACATAGGGCCTCATAATTGTGCAATAATTTTAAAAAATAGAGTACTAACCCATTTATAATCATTTATTTAACTCTATGACCATATAGTATCCTTTAGCGTAAGGACATGCATCAATATTTTCCCTTGAAAACTTCCCACATTAATCTCCTTACCCAGGACATGTTATGAGTTTTTTTTCTCAACCTGATAAGAGAACTTGCACACACACACACACCACCCAGCATCAGCTTCTGGTCTTCTCAGCAACCTATGCACTTCATTCATTAGATGCTAAATTAATGCTCCCAGAAAGTGACAGGTGACTACAACCTCTCACCAATATAAAGCTCACTCAATAAAAAAAAAAAAAAAAAAAAAAAAAAAAAAAAAAAAAAAAAAAAAAAAAAAAAAAACAGAAGCCTTAGGGGGAAAGGGTTTGGAGGAATCATAAATAAGCGTATATTTTTTAGTCTGTTTATCCTAACGTGTCAGGATCAGGGAGTTCCTCCTAAGAATTAAACAACTTTAGTTAATGAACCAGGCTATTAGGAAAATAGAACTATTCTCATCGCTTGAAAGCAGCTATATTAACAGAAACATCACTTGTTTGTGTTAATATATTTCCCAGAGCTGTAGATTTGTTTATCAAAATGAAGCCCTTCTGTGGGTTGTGGAATGTCATCTTTCCATCTTTGAATCTTTTCCAACAGCAGCCTGACTGTGGCACATGAGGATAGTGGGAGCTGATTTCATGAGATGAATTGCTAATGAGATATCTCACTGGCACCCAAGAACCTGAAATAATGCGCTGAGCTGAACTCCCAGATGTTTTGGTATTCACCTGCGGCCTAACCTTATGTGTTTTTGCAAAGCAAGGAATTCGGAGATAAGAACCTAGAATCTCAGAATCAGAAGCAAAGATGCTGTTGTCTTGGGGAATTCATCCAGCTGCCCCTTTCCCTCACCTCATCTCTTCACAGCCACCCTTTTCAAAAGAGTTTTTACCTTATTCACCTATCACTCCCCTGATCATTCACTCATGCTATCACCCCCTCACTCCACCCTAACTCTCTCACTAAAGTCATATGTGATCTTCATGTCACTAAACCAAGGGATATATTTTGGTCATCTCTACTAGTATTTTGACAGATCAAGAGAATATACCACTAGGTTAAATTCTATTTCTTAGAACTCTCTGTACTTTGGTTTCCATGACCCATGTTATATTAGATTTTCTTTTTTTTCTCTCTCTTATCATCTTGATCAGATTCTGTTTTAGATTTATCTTCATCATTAAATGCTGGTGATGGTCAGGCCTATGTCTCATTCTTTTTTCATGCTTTGCATTCTCCCTGAGGGAACTCATCACCCATCGTTTCAACTACCAGCTATATGTGAGTGACCCACATGCATCCCCTCTGAATTATGGACTCCCTTAACCAGGGGTCCCATTGGCATCAACACATGATGTCTCAAAGGAATTCCATAGTCATCATGTCCAGGTCCATATTAAAACTAAATAGTTTAAAAAGAAAATATGACATTTTTTTCTCTAGTTTGCAGTTTAAAATGAACATGGCAGTGGTTTCCCATTACTCCTAAAGAAAAAGAAACATGGTTTATAGACTCTGAGTAACTCAGCCACGGCCTCTCTTTCCAGCCTCATCTCACACTACACTCTGAGTTCTCTTTTTTGCTTCAAGAACACCACCTGCACCTGCTTTATCCTCACACATTTGCTATACACACCGTCTGGCCATGACAGGAACTTCAACTTGATCCACTTTTCTCTCCCTTCCCCGATCATCATCTCCCCAATATCCTGGCCAACATGGCATCCCTCAGCGTCACTCACCCCGATCTTCCAGACAAGGTTAATATTTTCTGTTTTATAATCTCATAATGTAGTAGTCCTCTGTGTTGTAATTTAATTTATATGTGTAACTATTTCATCAATGTGAAGCTTGTCCCAGAGTGAGAGCTCCATAGTGGCAGGGAATTATCCTGCCACGTTTTCTAATATATCCTCAGAGTTAGCCCAGTTGGTGATCAGGAATACTATTTGTTGGATTTATTGAGAATTATAATCCATGACTGTCAGCATTAAGGACAACTGCTTGGATTGACCATTATTATCACTGTAGGATATTAATGCACGGTATAGATCCTGCCCCCTGGAGGTGCCCAATCCATTGAGCAGCATTTCAGTAGAGCTTGCACTGAGCCAAACCGGTTTTGGCTAGAGCTTGGATAGAAGAATCTATAGCACTTTGCTGTTTCACCTAACTCCTCAGTCTCCTTGATCAGTATCTGCCCTGTAACTGAGCCCCATGACTGCTTGATAGGGGCAGATGCCTGCATCTTCCTGCAGATTCTGAGAGTGTAGGAAGTGCACCATTGATGGTCATTTGGGGATGCTCAGAGCTTGTCCCAGTTGCTCTATGGTTTGGAAAATTTGAAGAAATGGCTTTAATGGAGGGAAATGTGGGAAACAGTTGACATCAACCAAGAGAGAGAAAATAATGACGCTGGCTAGTATTTACCTAAATTTCAAGGCTTCCACTGCCTTCCTCTACTGAATAGACTATTCTTACATCACGCACATATTTATTTTGTTACTAGAGGCCCCAAGCATGGAATTCGTGCAAGGGGTTCAGCCCTTGCAGCCCTTGCTGCCTCGTGGCCCGCAGAGCTGCTCACTGGTCATTCTGGAAGGTCCTTCTCCCATCTGGTCTAATTAGCATATTAGCTCTTTATATATAGAATCATTATGGGATGTCAAGAATTACATAACAGCCCTGGCTGGTTTTGCTCAGCGGATAGAGCATCAGCCTATGGATTGAGGGGGTCCCAGGTTCAATTCGGTCAAGGGCATGTACCTTGGTTGTGGGCACAACCCCAGTGGGGAGTGTGCAGGAGGCAGATGATCAATGTTTCTATCTCATCGATGTTTCTGACTCTCTGTCCCTCTCTCTTCCTCTCTGTAAAAAATCAATAAAATATATATTTTTTTAAAAAGAAGTACATGACAGTTTCATATGCAGGGAAGCATTTTATCTTCCTTAATCCCTATAATGCAGTCTTATCTCTGTTCTAATTTTTTCAGGTTAGGACATTGATAATTAGATACATGAAGTGGTCCAGTGTCTTATTATCCCTTAGGTGATCCTGCTTTCAACTAAGCTGCTTTTATCTAAGACATGTCATTTTTCCCCATTCTATTAATTAAAACATCCTTATCCTATTTTTCTCAAATTCCTAGACATAAATTGGTGTCTCTTCTTCTCACATCCATTACAAATTTCACAGGGGCAGCAACAATTGACTGTGATTCTATTCCCAGTCAGACTTCAGCACAAAGTGGGTGGTCTTTGGCTGAATGGGGGCAGGGCAGGTAGAAGGAACCGACAAGCAGGTTGCAAATATCAAGGGTCACAGATAAATTATTGATTGCTGGGTAGAAGGGCCTTGGGTCAGGACCAACTATGTGAATTTACAGGGCCCTATGCAAAGGAACAATGGAGGGTCCATTGTTCAAAAAGCGAAGTGAAGAAAATATTTTTATTTTCTCCCATAGTCTTTCTCTCAGCCTGCTGTGGTGGCTTTTCATCTGCTGCTTAATGTTACATGCCCTTGGCCATGGGGACATTTTCAGACCAAGGGAAGACCCATGCCTTTGTCCAGGCCCCTGCTGGGGACAGTGGGTGTCAGCAGTCCCTGCTAAGGGGCAGGGGAGTAGACTCAGAACCCAGCCAGAAGAGGCAGAGAGCACAGTATGTGAACAAGGCTGCTAGCCTCCAGTGCATGCTTCATTGTCCCATCAGATTTCATATACAAAGCACAGAGTCAAACATAAAATTAAGCATTTCATGACAGTCATTGCAAAGCATAAACCCCAAGAGTGGGGATTCCTTTCTGAATGTGGAGCCCTGTGCAACTGCACTGGTTATGCACCCAGGAATCCAGCTCTGCTCACATGTATTGGGGAGACTAAGAGGAAAAACAAGGGCTCCTGGACCACAGACAATCCTTACCTTCTGTGTGCCCCAAAGATAGGCAATTGATCGCCTTAAATAAATAAGGTAATAAATTGAACCGGAGAGTTTGCCAATAAGGTAGAAAAGACAAGAAGTGTTGTTGTTATTTTTAAATCACAGTACGAAACAAAGCCAGACTTTTTTTTTTCAGACTCAAAAGGAAAGGTTCTTGGGAATTCTTTTATATAAATAGAAATTAAAAGCTGAAGTGTCGGATGCACCAGTCTAAAACTCAAATTTAACCCTTTAGCAATGACAGGCGAGACTGTGGGAGCACCTCCTTTGCCCCTGACCTTCTTGGGAAGACAATGGTGCCATCTGAAGGATGCCTGACATGTGATGAGCAGTGCTCACCGTCATTTTCAGAGAGTGATAACCCAGCAATGAAAACAAAGCACTAAAACTTCAAACACATTCTTGGTGTTGAGGTCTCTCTAGACCCCAGGATCACCCTCTTTTGGAGCCATTATAGGTGGATCAGCCGCTCTCAAAGGCTGACTCAAGAGAGATGACTCAAAGAAACCTTTCCCATCTACTTCTTAGCATCCACACACCACAAAGGTCTATGGGTAAAATGGTGCTGTCAGGTTTATGGTACTTCCCTTGGGGGTGAGACCTGACCTATGTGGCCACTATAATTCATTTAATTCTCACAGTGTGGTGCTTCATTTTAGGAAAGAGTTTCAGTCACATTCCTGTGAAATTAGGGGCAGTTGATTTTTCAAATACTGAATTATATTTTTGGCTTTTTTCACTGACAGTTGACATACTATATTAATTTCAGGTGTATAGCATAGTGATTGGACATTTGTGAACCTCACAACGTGGTCACCACGATAACCTAGTACCCATTGGGCATTTTACATGCTTATTACAACTTAGTATTTGAGGGGAGCCTGAGGAAAATGCTTTGGGAACCTAGACTCTCCCATTCTGAATACAGCCATGGCCCTCAGAAAAATGTTGAAGAACCAGCACGATGTTAGGTTTGCATATTAAATGGGCTTTATCTATAGTTTCTCCTCAGAGAAGTTCTGTTCATTCTTATGCAAGTGATTCTTCCTTGTATATGAAAAAAAAAAAAAAGTGAGTTTTGTTTTGTGTCAGCATGTGTTGCTCCTGAAACTCAGTCCTTGAGGCTGACATCTCTAATGACATCAGGCTAAATATCAATGTGGTAAATGTCTTTTTCCAGATTATGTCCAGAGTAAATGGAAGGATCAACAAATCTCCAATTCCCATACAGGGTACCACACATTACAGCAAAGCAAAAGCAGCCATGTCATGAGAAATGTTGGTGTCCACTGGACACGGAGAAGGTATTTGCTCCCAGGAAATGCATCAGGGATATATGGTCAAAGGGAGCTCCTAAATTCATCATCCTTGTAATTTGGGGTTAGTCTTCAATTGTTTGTTTCTTGTGGGATGTATTAATTTGCTAGAGCTGTCACAGGAAAGGACCACAGACTGGGTGACAACAGAAATCCTTTTCCTCACAGTTCTGGAGACTAGAATTTGGAAGTCAAAACATCATCAGTATTAGTTTCTTCCCAGGCATCTCTCTGTCTCTCCCTCGCCCTCTAGACTTGTAGATGGCCTTCTTCTTTCTGTATCTTCACAGTGTTTTCTCTGTAGCTGATCATGCTCAAATTTTCTCTTTTTATAGGGGCAACCAGTCATACTGGATAAGAGCCCACTCTAATGACCTCACTTTAACTCAGTAGCCTCTTTAACGACCCTGTCTTCAAATACAATCACATTTGTGGGTACTGGAGGTTGAAACTTCAACATGTGAAATTCAAAGGAATACAACTTAAGCTCATAACATGGGAGACTAGTGAATATAGGAAAGTACTTTTAGGAAAACTATCTCTTTTGCTTTATTGTGCATATGTCTAGAATTCAAATGTATTTGTAGAGAAAATTTCAATACAGAGAAATATTTTTCCTTTCCATAATTTTTATTTTAGAATGTTATTGCCATCCACATAAGATTTATCCTAAAATGGGCCTCATTTTCTGAAGCTCACTGGGGGAAATGAAGGGATCATTATGAAAAAGTCCAGTAACCTTAATAGCAGGAGAGTTCCCATATTCAACTCATGTATTATGAATTTTCCTAGGTTTCCACTTTGAGGAAATGATTTGAAGCTATTAAGGTTCCCATTAGTCAGTGTAAGCTGAGCAAAGCAGAAAATACTTCCTATTTCCAAATACTAATATATGGGCTGACATAGTCTCTATCCCACAGATACTGTAAATTCCTGCCAATGTTCGCACAGAGGAGATGAGGCAGTTGGCATTGGAGTTGGTTACAGATGATTCCCTGGTAATGGGCCTGCCTCTCCCCATACATGACCTGAATCACTAGCTGCAAGCGAAGGATGAGACCTCCAGGAAAGAGATTTCATTTGAAACCTCCAGGCATTTACTGGGCTGATGTGAGCCTTCCCAACTCCCTATCACAGTGGTCAGCAAACTCATTAGTCAACAGAGCCAAATATCAATAGCACAACGATAGAAATTTCTTTTTTGAGAGCCAAATTTTTTAAACTTAAACTTCTTCTAATGCCACTTCTTCAAAATAGACTCACCCAAGCTGTGGTATTTTGTGGAAGAGCCACACTCAAGGGGCCAAAGAGCCGCATGTGGCTAGGGAGCCACAGTTTACCGACCATGGCCCTAGCCAGTCATGGATGAAAATCCCGCCTTGCAAGCTCACATAAAACTATGAACTTTTCCTTTGCAATATAAATTGCAGTTATGAATATATTAATATATCCAATGACTTGAGTAACTGGCTGATTGTACTAAGCTAAAAGCCCCAGGACTGCATGGACCATCTACTTTTCATTTACCTTTATGACTCTCGTCAACTAGGCCTGAAGATGTGAAGGCTAATTCTGGAAACAAGCAGTGGCAACATGACTCTGAATGGTTATTGCTCTTAAAGTGGCCATAGTTTCAGATTGGAGCAAATCCAGAATTAGGGAAACTGGGAGTGACATTCTTTCTCTAAATGGAACAAACCAAACCTGGGACAATGAATAAGTACTTAAAACTATATGCATAATAATACCTCAAAACTGCATGTACTTATAAATACTTATATAAAATCCTAAAAGTGCCTCGTATCTTATTTTCTTATGATTTTATTCTCTCTCTGAATTCTTATGACACTTTCAGAGTAGCTGTATATTGGAGAAGTACTCATTGTTCACTTTCTCATGGGTCATCATTATCATAATGTGAAATAATTATAAAATCCATTAACCTTCCACACCTCCGAGTCCTTGGATCATACACAGAAATATTTATGGCATCTACTCTGGCATTCCAATTGGTGATTAAATCTCTTCTCCAACATCTCCAACAGGGAAATTTGGCTCAAGTTAAAGAGCCTCATTTTCTCTTGCAAAGTCCATTTCATCTCTCACTGGAATCCCAGACCCACATCTTCAGGAAGGCATCTCTACTTGGAGGCCCACCAAGTCTGGTCCCCTGCTTGTTTGTGTAAATAAAGTTTTGTTTGAGTGCAGCCATGCTCATTCATTTACACATTGTTCCATGACTGCTTCCAAATATGGCAGAATTGAGTAATTGTCACAGAGGCCCTATTACCCTTCAAGCCAAAAATACTAATCATCTGGCTCTTCACAGGAATCATTTGAGTATTCTGTTCACTACTCACCTTCTGAATTCCCATTTCCTAATCCATAAAATAGGGATAATGATGGTAATATCTACCTTGCACTGATGTTGAGGTAGTAATTGTACTATTGTCCACAAACCATTTAGTAAGTACCTGGCAGAGTAAGCGCTCACATATTTTGGTTCTTGATATTAATCTTATTACTCCTCCTTTGTCGATCTCACAAGCCCCTATTCATGTTTCAGGACTCAGATCACACATCCTTAAGAATATGACCTTCTCACAACCCATCACAACCTCAGTCTTCCACTGTGTTTTCTCTATAACCATGGGGATACCTTATTTTTTAAGCTCTTAATTCACTGCACAGTCTTCTGTCTCCCCTCAGAAGACTGTGAGCATCTTGAGGATAGGAACTGTGCCTCATTCCTCTTTGAATCCACAGTGTCAGCATCTTGTCCACTGTTGGCTTTCAGTGCACGTGACCTTCTCATGGGAGGTTATAGAATGTTCCCAGCCAGCTTTAGAGGGGACCAGGATAAATACTCATAGGGAGGTTTAGGATGAATATTCATAGAGAGGTTTCCAGGGTATTGGCTTTTTTTTTTTTTTTTTTTTGGCTTGATAGTTATTACTCACTAAATTGACTTCCAAATCAGTAGTTGGAAGTTATATTTTGGCAGTTGAGTACTGATCAACATGAGAGCTCATAAAGCAAGTGCTCACTGAGAAATCTGGATCCAAATAAGTGTGAGGCAGCCAAGCCCCAAATCACACCAATGGCAACTAGCTTACTTTGAGTCTAACTCTTTCCATGGTTTTACATTCTTTCTTTCGCAAGGCATCCTGACTGGGCAGAAAAGTGCAAATGGCTCATCTGTTTGTCTACAAAAAAATCTTGCCTCCAAGAAGCTAGCCAGCATTTAGGGCAAACCTGAGAAGCACCGTCACCAAAATGAAAATGTAAAGGACTCCCTGTTTATTCATTTGTTTGTTTTTAAACTTCCAATTTTCCCACTTTTCCAAAAATAACAAACATCAAAGTGGAACTCATTTCCTATTTTTCCATCTAGAGTTTTAGGACACCCTCTCACTGTTTTGGCTATGTTATTTTTTCTAGAAAGATCCCTATCTTCTGGATTAAGACTATTCTATTTAACCTCAGAGAACTATTTGAAATTTTAAAACTCAGTTCCTCTTACAGAGAAGATTGTTTTCCTCTCTGTGTTATGTCGTCTCTGGATGCCTTGAACTTATCATTCAGAAAATTCTCTTGAGGGGCTAAATTTCAAAAGATATGCATGGCCTCCAGATCTTCCAGTAGAAATTTTTCAGTCTATCAGGGATTATTTGCAAAAATGTTCTGCTTTCCCACCCAGACAATAGTAATGGCTATTTCTCCCAATTAGTCAAGATTACTTGGCAATAACAGATGCAACTATCTATCAACACAACAGTTTGAGCAAAAATCAGAATTGGTCCTATCACTTTTCAGTTGGTTATCAAAACCTAGCTTTGCCTCCTTCTTTGTTCCCATTCATCTTTCTCAAGTCAGGTCTAGACACGTCCACCTTTCACTTAATTCCAGACACTTTGGTGATACACAATACTGAGCTCAAAGGAGACTCGGTTGCCTTTCACTTCCTGTAGAGGGAGACTGGATCTACTATTTATACAAAAAAGATTTTACCATTACCACGATTTCTTGATGGTCCTACACTCTAAAAGCAAAAATACAAGTTAGGAATTTCAAATTGCTCTCCTCTTTTATTCTTTCAAAGATATATTTAATGGCTTATTACATTTTTTGCTAATACACTGTTTTATTATAGATGATGAATCCTGCTAGGAAAAAAAAAAACTGTCATAAGGATTTTTCAATAGACTCTTATTACCTAATAGTTATGTGTTATTTTTATATGGTATTTCATATCTTCATGTATGATTATTTGCTCTATTATAGGACATTACACTTAATAAAAGTAATATTCAAAAAAATGGGGATATAGGTAATTTAAGGTAAATATACGTTGATCTACTTATACCTAAGCCCTAGTTATTGGGAGAGGTAAAAACCTAGACACACACACGCAGACTTTTCTTAACTAGGTTTATAGAACATTAGATATTTTCTAACAAGAATTTTCTAATAAAGCTACATTAAGTTTATTTTAAGAATATCACTCATCTCCTAATCAATTCACCTTACTGTACTTTATAATGATGTGGTTGGAAATCTGAAAAATATAATTCTCATTTTTTCAGATAGTCTCCTGTTAAGTTCCACCAATAGGGTGTTAGGTTAAACTGGAAGGCAGAAAGACTAGCACTTGCTGGGAAATGGCCCATTCCCAGAGACCTAGACTCAAACTCTGTGGTGTTTGACCTCTGGTCTTCTGAGGTATCAAGAGTAGCCAAGCATCGGCTCCTTGCCAAAGTTTAGAGCTGATCCCTGCCAAGTCCCATCTCTAAGCTCCTGTGGTATTAGCTGTAGCCACATGGCACCTCTGTCTCAGAGGCCTGAGTCTCAATTCTCTAGGGCATTTTCTCTAAGTTTCCAGATTCTGGAAGCCCTAAACTCTCTTTTTATGCCTTATGCCTTAGAAGTGAAATTTTGTTGCACCTTGGTGTTCCGTTTTGATTTTTCCGTTGACTAACACCTCTTCATTCAGTTCAATGTACTAAAGTCTTTCTGTTGCTGTATTTAGTATGATTTCTCTCTTCCTAACTGGACCCTGAGTCTGATTCTATATTGGTGCCAAGCATAATCCCAGGAAACAAACCCTCATAATCATAAGTTGGTTTAGTTGTATCCTTGGTCTTGAAGAATGTACTGAGAACCCCTCCAAAAGCAACTGAGAAATCAGAATTCTTGGCATGCCATGCTTTGAGATTCTTTAAATTGCCATCTGTAGCTGATTATGAATAAGTATCTAAAGACACTTGTGGAACCAAGTATCTGCTCTTGATATATATGGGGTAGGATATCTTCTCGTTGTATTAGAGAGCACACAGAAAAAAAGCAACACACTCAAGGTTTAAAATCTTAGCTCAATTGACAGGCAAAGAACAAGAAATCTTCCACATGTCCCTAAAACAATCTCTTATTTTACTGAAAATCACACTCAAAATTCAATGGTGTGAGTTGCAGAATTAAAAACTAAGACTCCCGAGACTTGACAGCACAAGCTTAGAAAAAGAAGTACTACAGCATGCCTAGAGGCACTCTTGTGCCTTTGTTTTTAAGACTCCTTTATGGACTGGTCACAAAACTTCAGAGTAAGCAGAAATGTGCAACATAGGGCCTCATTGTCCTTCCAGGAAAGGCAGTGCTGTTTTGGAAGCTATGCATAGTGATGGCAGAAGGCACAATGGGTACAGATACAATTAAGCCGGGAGAGTTGATTAAATGAGAAGAGATTCTCCTAGCAATGCTAGGAAGCAAGTGTAATATCCATTTCACTTGACCTGAGACAATAAATGGGGAATTTCGTGGGAGGTGCTCCCAATCCTTTCAATATTGAGAAGGAAAAGTAGGTCTACTGCACCTTCTGGCCCTGGCTGTAGTTCCTATTTGTTTAGAACTGGCATTGGTTCACTGATTCAGAGGACTAGGGTTTAGAATCCATGTTCATAACCCTGACCCTTGACCACAGTGGACTAATTGTTACCTGACTCAAGTGAAAAGATTTCCAAAATGGGCTAAATCTCTCTTTTTACAAATCTCCCTGTTGATGGATATTAGCATTGCACCTTACACTTAATAAAGCACGTGTGCCAAATGGCACATCACAGAACAAAGTGGTCTATGTTTCCTCTCCAAGGCAGTTTTTGGCAGCCTCAAAATCCATTTCTCCCTCTAACCTTCCCCATTTATTCTCTTGTTCATCTTCTTTCTGCCTCGGGCCACTAAGTCCTCCCTGCATCGCAGCAGAGGCACTAGGGCCTTATTTCTGAGGTCCTTGGGTTCCACACACTGCACCAAACACTGGATTTTCTATATATTTGCCTCGCTAAATGGAATCCTAGTGCTTGTGGTCAAGATAAAACATGTTCTCTATGTTTTTACACCAGCACTACACCAGAGAGTGGACCAGGAGCTGCATCACAGCCCCTGTGAAAACTCCAAACTGGACTTGCCACCTCGCCTCACACATGATTGAAGGAAAGACCTGCCAATGCACATAGTAAGTCCCTAGTTGTGCAACTGCCTCATCACAAGTGAGCAGGGCCTGCTCTTAGGCCAGGGTGAATCCCAGCTTCAGTCACACAAATCAATGGTATTGCCCTTCCATTCAAAGAGCCATCAGCATAATTTGTGGCAAATGGCCACACCCTGCAGCCATTGGCTGCTTTTCTCAAATACTGAGAGACAATGGGGATGTGGAAAACACGCCATCCACAGAGAGAGTAGTATAGAGATTTCCTGGAGCAGACTCACATGAGTGGAAAGCCATATTCAAAGAGCGAAATCCAGCAAGTAGGACATGCAAATATCTAAACAAATTTTGGAGTCAGGCAGATCTGGGCTGGATATAATTATTTATTTACTCTTTAAGTTATTCTTAAAATAAATGGCTTAATTCTTCCTGCTTGTTTATACAATTATATTGAGCCCAGATCTGTCTGACTCCAAACTTGTTTAGGTATTATTTGCATGTCCTAAGCTGGATTTCGCTCTTTGAATATGGCTTTCCACTCATGTGAGTCTGCTCCAGGAAACCTCTATATTATACTCTGCACATGGCGCATTTTCCACATCCCCATCGTCACTCAATGTTTTAGAAAAGCAGCCAGTGGCTGCAGGGTGTGGCCCTTTGCCACAAATGAAGCTGAAGGACAGACCCCATTGGGACACACATGTTGTGAGTGGATATGAGTGCCTTACATTGCTATATTTATAAAATTGCTGATCTAATGAGATAATATATTTACTTACTAAAACAATAAATGCAGCTGAAAAATGAATCATAGGATAAAACAGAAGAGATGCAGATTTCTCTACTCAAAGTGTCAGCTTTAATTGAAAAATCAATTAAATAACCTATATTCCTCCCATCATCTATTCTCTTTATGTACTGACAGTATTCAAGATCAGCATTACTTACACTAATTACAGATTTTCAAAAGTCCATATAGAAATTGATTGGTCTTGTAATCCAGTTTTAACAATATAAAATGCTGTGGCTCAGTTAATATACTCAAATCTAATGACTATACAAACTCTACCTATTAGCAGATTTTGCTTTATCCTGCCAATACTATAAAGATTTCTCGACATTAGGGCCCTGCAGGCAATGATGAAAATGATACATCATATGGTAAGGAAAAATAATCTAATCAATGTCCCAAGTGGTGATTCCCAGGTGTGGGTGAGTGAGGAGAGATTGTTTCATGTAAATTACACCACAAGACTAATTTTTCCTGTTAATATTATTCAGAGGTAAAGGCTGAAATAAACAACAGACGTTGGAATCATTTAAACATAATTGTACCAATTTATTTTTTCCCACCACAAGTTATAATAATCCTAAAATGATATAGCATATGTCACTACAGGGAAAGCCATAATAATTTCATTTATGTTTTTTCAAGTATTTTAATTTTATTCCATCTATGTGATTAAGTCTTCTTTTGTTTAAAAACCTTCTGGACCATCTAAGTATTGGTTAAAAAAATGTTTTAAAATATTTGGGGATCCGAAATCGGTTTGGCTCAGTGGATAGAGTGTCGGCCTGTGGACTGAAGGGTCCCAGGTTCGATTCCAGTCAAGGGCATATACCTTGGTTGCTAGCACATCCCCAGTAGAGGGTGTGCAGGAGGCAGCTGATCAATGATTCTTTCTCATCGGTGTTTTTGGCTCTCTATCCCTCTCTCTTCCTCTCTATAAAAAATCAATAAAATATATTTTAAATAAATAAATAAATAAATAAAATATTTGGGGAAAGGCAAGGTATGCATATGATTCTCCATTTAAATGTCTCTATTGGTAATGTTTCACTTTTAAGATTTGCATAATTATTCCAAGTCACTGAAAAAAAAATGAAAGAAAATAGAATGTGAAATAATCAAAAAGAAAGGAAGACATTCATTTTTCTCATAGGATTCAGTATAGACCACCCTACTGGTTTACTTACATTGAAATCCAATTAAATAAAATGAGGCATGTTTCAGCCATCAAACATCAGGGGAGTATGATAATAACAGTCCAACTCTATTTCCTTGCTGTGTGACTGCTTGCAACTTTTAACCCTCACTGCTCTCACTTCCCTCCTGCTCCACACATGGACAAGCTGTCAGGAAAGCCTGGGGCCCCCGTAGTCCATTCAAACCACAGAAGCCCCTGCTCACATAGGGGAACCCTTGCCCTGGCCCCACCCCTTAGCTACACTGCAACTTTCACATGCTTCTGGTGGAAATGTAGAAGATATAATCACATTGAAAAACAATTTGGCAGTTTCTTGAAAAGGTATGAACATGAAAGTCTATAGCAGCCTTCTTCCTAACAACCAAAAACAAATAAACATAAATTTCTATAAAGAAGTGAATGGATAAACAAGTTATTTTCCATTTCTTCAATGAAATACCAGAAGTCAGACCTTAGACTCGAGAGGGCAAACTGTGATTCCATGACCCAATTTATTTACTTTTTTAATAGCCCTAACCAGTTTGGCTCAGTGGATAGAGTGTCAACCTGCTGACTCAAGGGTCCCAGGTTTGATTCTGGTCAAGGGCATGTACCTTGGTTGTGGGCACATCCCCAGTAGGGGGTATGCAGGAGGCAGCTGATTAATGTTTCTCTTTCATCAATGTTTCTAACTTTGTATCCTTCTCCCTTCCTCTTTGTAAAAAAAATCAAAATATACTTTTTTTTAAAAATAAGCAGCTATTTTTCTGTGTGAGATTATGATAGTCCTTCTTCCAACTACCAAGAAAGGCCAGTTGAATTTAGGAAGGCTAGAGGATGCTGGTTTGGAACCAGAGGCCCTGTGTGTCATTCCCATCTCTGCCATTTATAAACTCCGTAACAGGGGTATTTGCTTACTTTCATTAAGCCATAGATGGCTCAGGTAAGAAGATGGGTATGGGAGTTACAAGTTCTACCTCCTAAGATTGTCACAAGGACTAACTGAGACACCACTCCTGAAGGTGCCCAGTACATGGCCTGTCATATAGTAAGTGCTCAGTAAGTACTGGCCTGAATCAGAGGACAAAGGAATGCCCTGCATGTCATGTCCTACTAAAGCTTTGGTAACTGCTAGTAAGACATCTTTTTAACCTGCACCACCATCTAACTTCTTTATGAGATTTAGAACCCTGCTTAACTATTGTAATTTTATAGTTTGTTAGCAATGTTAGTCCTTTTTAATAGCTTCCTCTTCCCTGTAATTAGTTGGATGATTAGAAAAAGCATACCTATCACTGAGAAGTTTGGTTTTACAACCTAATTCACTGATCAGGTGAGCTGGGAGACAGTTGGGCATCTCCCTTGCAGGGCAGGATACAGATGACTCATGGCCACCTGAGAAGGGCTTTGAGGAACTCTGTGTGAACTCTTGGATTAGATAAGCTGAGTCTTGTAAATGAGATAATGAGCTCCAAATAAGAATTTCCCAAATCTCTCTATCCCAGCATCCCACAGAGTATTCCATAAAAACACATCTCAAAGAAAAGACCTCAGGTATAAGGGAAGAGGCAGTGATTAAACCACCTTAGGGAAGCATGAATACACACACTCTCCATGCCTTAGAAAGTCTCAGTATATTTTAATTAATAATGATCCCCAAACTCCTGCTATGAACCATATTCTGTATCTTTAAATTTAAAGGAATCCAGGTTCACCAAGCTAGTGTGGCTCAGTGGTTGAATTTTTACCTATGAACCAGGAGGTCATGATTCAATTCCTGGTCTGGGCATATGTCAAGGTTGTGATCCCCAGTATGGGGAGGGCAGGAGGCAGCAAATTAATGATTCTTTCTCATCCCTGATGTTTTTCTCTCTCCCTCTCTCTTCCTCTTTGAAACCAATAAAAATATTTTAAAATAAGACTCAACAAACTTATTTAAAGTAAAAACTAATAACATTCATAAATGTTATATTTATGAATAGTAATAAATAGTAAAAAAAATTAAGTAATTTATGAATAGTAAAAAATAGTAAAAAAAAAAAAAAATTCAAGTAATAGTGAGTTGGTTCATGTCTAAAGCTTGACTTATGGAACCTGAATTTTCTATTGTAGAAACCATAGCCCTATCTCCCCATCTCTCTCTCTGCACAAGGATGAACAATGATTAGGATAGCCAAATTAAGCTAAATAATAAGGCATGATGCCCAGTTAAATTTTAATTTCAAATAAACAGCAAATATATTGTTAGTATGGTCCACATCTTGCATGGAACATAATGATACTAATACTAAAAAGTTACACATAATTAATCTGAAATTCAGATTTAACAGGGATTCTGTATTCTACCCGAACACCATGAGGGATCCATATGGTGACAACTTTCTGAGGTAGGTAAAAAAATGTGACAATATATAAACCTAATCCAGAAACAGAAATATACCTTTACATTTATGTCTACTACAGCAATATATCTTATATATAAAAAAGGTTTTTTCCTATTGATCTTTTAAATAGTAAGTAAAAGTATATTCTTACAGCAAAGGGAAAGAATTTACTTTTCACATAAACATCTTGCTTTTTGAAATTTGACTGGGAAAGTCAGTTCTCTGTACCATGCCTCCCCTCAGCATTCAGATATTGGTAATACCAGTCATAACCCTTAAACTGATTTATTAAGAAACACAAAATAAAAAAAGAAACCTAAACAAATTAAATGGATCTATTCTTTCACTGCACAATGGATTTCAGTTTTGCCCCAAGGAGGTATTATATTTCATTATTATTAGATATGTCAGCAATATTTTCCCTGAGAAAAGCACAAATTTTCCTTTTATTTTCAATCTTATTCAAAACCCCTTATTGCATATGTTATGAGTCACAGGAGGTCTTAATTGGTGCTTTTCAGTATTATAAATTCTGAAACCCAAGGTAGCACTTTGCTAAATGTATTTTATACATGTAGAATTGTTAAGCATAATGGAGAGGAGAGAGGAGAGAGGAGAGAGGAGAGAGGAGAGAGGAGAGAGGAGAGAGGAGAGAGGAGAGAAGAGAGAGGAGAGAGGAGAGAGAGAGAGAGAGAGAGAGAGAAAGAGAGAGAGAGAGAGAGAGAGAGAGGCATTCCTGGGATGATTTTTCTCTTCTGTAACCTTCAGAAGTAGAAATAGGGCTTTATCAAGAAAGCCAGACAAGTTCCTGTTCTTATTATCTTCACAAATTTATGCATGGGTAGGGTCCCTAGGCCTAGCCCTCGATCAGGTCTGATCTGTAGGGCAACCAGTGGAATAATTGGGGGGGCCTTACTGGCAGCCCCCTTGGCTGGCCTGGCACCATCCACTTGCCAGCCCCGCCTCCACCACCACCACAATGGGGGGCAGTGTAGGCTCGCTCACCAGCTGGCCCCAACCTCCACTGCCAGTCGCCTCCTCTGCAGGGTGACCAGCGGGGCAATTGGGGAGGGTGCACCTCTGGCCTCTGTCTTGGCTGGTGTGGGGCCTGCAGGTTGGAGGCAGCTCCTACATTGAGTGTCTTCTCCATTGGTCAGTGCATGTCATAGTGACCGGTCACACCACCAGTCATTTCACCGTTTTGTTGATTTGCATATTAGGCTTTTATTATATAGGATACATTTTTCTTTCACCTTAAGTAGCATAGTCTAAGAGCTACCCTATCATTCTCTCTCCCATCTTTCTTATCACTGTTTTGAGAAATATATTAATAAATGCAATATAAAGAAAAAATGTGCTATGAAAGTTGGGGTGTATTGAAACCTCCTTCTTCCTCCTTTTCCTTGCTCATTGGAGCACTTGGGACTTAAATAATTTTTACTGTATCAGTATGCTAAGACTGCTGGGGGGGAAATAAAACTGCTCCTTCTGAATTTGGAAAAATTTAGAGTCTGTCTTGGGAAATGGAACAAATTTATCATAGAGAGTAGGTGATTTGGGGGCCTTAGGTTTGGGAAATTATAAAAGCGGGGTTTTGTGCAGTAAGTTTTTAGAATGATATTTGAGATAGGGATTATGATTAAATGTGACAAGGCACGTGAAGTACTACCTATAGGGTCTGGCACCTAAAAAATGCTCAATAAAAGGTACAGTTGGACGGGGATACAAACTCTCAAGGAAAGACCTTAACTTCCACAGCAAATTTGCAGGGAGGAGCATTTTATACAATCTCCATAGCAATTTTTGAAGAATCAAAAATGGTGGCCCTGATAACATTGTGTGCAGTACACAAGAATTTGAACTTCATGAGAATGTCACATCCTCTCTGGTGTATCTGGAGACAGTTCTGTTTTGTCTCAGATGAGGCCAATAATCCTCTTGGCCTTTCTAAAAAAAAAATGTTGGCTTTGGACTTCCTTAAACAGGTCACCTCAGGGGCCAGGAGCTTCTCTGTGTCTAACTTATTGGCCTGAAGGATAAAGAGCATCAAGAGTCACAACTCAGTCCTCCAAATGTCTGTGTCTTCTTTTTCCCTCTTCCCTCTGAACCACATGCCAGCTATGCCATAGCTAAAGAAAGTTTAATTTTCATTTTAGGGAAATCATACAGAAGTGGCATAAGATAGATTGGAAATTGGCAAGGCCGGAGGCAGGAGACCACCTAGCAAGCTACTATATTAATTCTGACAAGAAAAATGGGAGGGTTGGGGGTGAGTTGGCTTAAACAGTGAGCTTGACAAGAGGAGCGGGGTCTTTCAAATCATGAGAAATGAGATGCAGGGGCTATGAGAATGAGACTGGAAAGAAAGTCACTGGCATATATGACCAATGAGAAATTGATATCGCTCACTGAGATAGCAAATATGGAAAAAGAAACGATTTTAAGAGAGAATGGGAAGAGTTCATTGGGATGTACTGGGGCAGGGGAGATGGCAGGAGCTTCCTCTGAAGGTGCAGAAGCAACTGGAAATGCTAAAGAGAGTTTCCTTTTAGAACCCAAACCAGCCATCAGTTTCTGGAAAGCAAGGACATGTAACTCAAATCAAGAATGAGAAGCCTGCCAGGTAAAGTGAGATGAGGAAGGGTCAGGGAAAGACAAAGTCGGAGGAGGAGAGAGATGAGGACAGAGTGGAGAAGGTGGGGGAGGCATGAGTGACAAATTAAGCAATTAAACTTTTCACTAGCCTCTCTCTGAACTGTCAGGTGATGAAGTTTTCAGAGTTATTTGTAAGTGCTCTGTTCTTTGGAAGCAGAATGAGTTATTAACCTTCTCTAATTGCAATCTGATTTCCTCTAGAATTCTGTATTTCAGGCTAAGAGTTTTACAGAAGAAAATAATAATTTTAAGATGACTGTTTTAAGGCTCCATGAGTCACTTCTTTAATGATCCAAGCCCTGCTCCCACCCCTCCTCCACCTCTGTCCTATCTAAGCCCCACAATCCCAGGGCAGAGTCTAGCTTTTAAACCCCTGCAGAGGCCCATTAAGGCTTCCTAAGTAAACAATGGTGCTATGGATTGAATATCAGTGACTCCCTAAAATTCATATGCTGAAGCCCTGAGCAAAAATGTGATCATATTTGGGAGTTGTAGCCTTTGGGAGTTAATTAGTATTAAATGAGGTCATAAAGGTGAGGCCATTGTAATGAAACGTACTCTTGTAAGATGGAACATAGGAGCTTACTCTCTCCTCACATGTGCACAAGGAGAGATCATGTGAGCACACAGTGGGATGGTGGCCATCCACAAGCCAAGAGAACAGGCCTCAGGATAAAGTTAGCTTTCTGGCTCCTTCATCTTGGACTTCCGACCTCCAGAACTATAAAAAACAAATTTCTGTTGTTTATGCTACCCAGTCTATGGTAATTGATTATGGAAGCCCAAACAGACTAAGACACATGGGCACCAAAGATGCCAAAAAAGATGCAGAGAGGATCTATACTCGAATTTTATACATGTCCATTATCATCATCACCCCCAAAGAAAATTCAATTGCATTAATCAGATGCCTTATCCTAGTTTCACACCTGCATTGAATCTTTCTTGAGCTAAGGTGTTGGCAGGGAGGCCAGGAGAAATGCTATAATAGGAAATAAAAATGTTATATTACTCTGATTAACCATGAAATAGAATTAGAATAAAATGTACTAACAAATGGATAAAAAGAACTCACATGCTGACAGTTTCCTTATAAGCATATTGCGGGCATCAGCAGTTCCAGTTCCTGCCTGTACAAGAAATGGCCTTGACCATGACTTTGGTTGATGCAGATCACCCTACTGCAGAAATTTGGCTGGCGCTGACCAGTTCCAGTATGCTGACATTAAAGATCCATATCAGGACAAGGGAGAACACTGCCTGCACATCCACAGTCCTTCCTCCTGCATGTTCTGCTTTCCTTTTCCCTACTTATAAAAACCCCTGCCTGCATTGAGATGCTAAAATGGGCTTTGCAACAAGACTCCCCCGTTTTCTCAGGACATCAGTACTTGAATAAACCTCTTTTCTATATACCAACACCTGTTTCCCTAGTATTGCCTTTTGTTGCAGTAGGCCGCCAAAGCTTCCTTCCATAACAATGCCAGACAGACATCTCGTCAGGAAACAAACACATCGTTATGGGAGTCCAGCTTCTTTTGAGGCCAAAGAGAATGAATGATGAAACAAAGCTCAGAATACAAAAATTGGAAACAGAAAGAAAATAGGAATCAGATTCCCCACTCCTTAGCCATATTTGGGTACTATCAACCTTATTCTGGATTTCCCAAAAATCCTGTAGGGTATCCATAACCCTTAGATTGGTATGTTGCCAAAAACTAATTGTGTATGATAACAATTTCAACATTAAGATAGGACATTTCTCCTGGCTCTTGATGCTCTTCATCCTGCAGGTCAACTCCTGCAGGTCAAGTCTCAGTTGACACATCTACATGTATCTAATTGATTTATAATGTGTCAGGGGTAATGTGGGGAATGCTGTGTTACCAATGATGTATTGTATGCAATGACTAAAGGGGGGAAAGGATATGAAGATAGAATTCATGGGACCATGAAACTTATCTAACTATGTAGTCTTTTTTTATTATTATTGATTTTTTTTTACAGAGAGTAAGGGAGAGGGATAGAGAGCTAGAAACATCGATGAGAGAGAAACATCGAACAGCTGCCTCCTGTATCACCAACCCCCCCCCCCCCAACGGGGATGTGCCCGTAACCAAGGTACATGCCCTTGACCAGAATCAAACCTGGGACCCTTCAGTCTGCAGATCAATGCTGTATCCACTGAGCCAAACAGGTTTTGGCATAACTATGTACTCTTAATACTGAACTTTATTCTATAAAGAATGGTCATCTTTGTAACATACACCCTTGAGAGGTAGGCTGCAGTTTTATTTTAGCTTTTTATCAGGCAGTGAAAGGAAGACACTTGAGTGACATGTCACCATGGTATGGACCATGCTCTCTTCTCTCACTGCATATAAACCAATATAGCTGTGTTAACAGCTGTCAAATAAAAAGGAATAACCTTAAAGATACCTTGGTTCAACATGCCAATATAGAAGCATGGGAAGACAAGTGTGGGAGTATACAGCAATGAGCTGGCCAGAGTTATGTGAAAATAAGATGTCTGAAGCTATTGAATATAAATGGCACAATCATATATGCCAATCAAGAATCTAAGCTTCAATGTCAGCTATAAGCATGGACAGCCCCCCAAAGAAAAAATCTCAGACAACAGAAAAATAAAATTATGACAACAATACAAAAAGAACGTGTGAACACCTACCTGCACATTCACACACCTATACACACCCTCAACAGCATCATCCTTAGAGACAAAGACTGGTGACAAATGCATCACCAAACATGTCACAGCAAGAATCTCATAACTCTCTCAAATCTGGAGTATAAAAACTGAGCAAATGCATTAGTCACAGTATATTCGTCAAAGCAGGCCATTTGATATTAGTGACAGGTTTGCATTCATTAAATCCTAAGTGTACACTATTTAATTAAAAATGTTGATTTTCCTCCATTTGGCCATTAACTTCATCCCTTTTTTCATCTCACAACAGGAATCCACTTAGGTTATGTTTCTACAACTAATCCAAAACATAGATTAATTACCTTTCACAACATAAGTCAAAGCAGAATCTAATTCATTATAAATTCCTATCTCCCTCAATTCATTAATTTACTGAATGCCACTCCCTCCTATAGGCATGTTTCATCTTCAGCTATAACATTTTGCAAGTACCAGACTAACATTGAACAGGATAATTTACTCTTGAATTATGCTTTGCTAAAAGTCACTCAAATTGTGCAGCAACTGGGACATATTTTCTAAGAGCAAATCTGGTGAAGAAGCTTAAATCTATTCTGTATCTTTATGAAGTAGCATTTTCAGCACTTCAGGGAATCTACACACCCAAATACAGCTGGGGCTTTCTTTATTTTCAAAAGCTGAGTCTCCTGTCACATTGGTGGCTGGGTCTCTTTTACAGTGTAGTCAGTACACTCACCATCTGCTATATAGTTACTGTCCTTCCACTCTTTCTGATGATGGATTTCTGTTTAGGGACCAGAGAACAGTAAATCTTCTTAGCTGAGTCAAAACACACGGAGAGAAAGAGACACTCTTGGCGAGATAAAGGTTCTCCATGTTACTTTTAAGATTTTCATTTCCCCTAGTACTTGCTTTATTTTTACCACAATTTTCCAGTATAGAAAGAAATATCTCCAACTAAATAATAAATGCCAGCATGGAGCACAAACAGTTTATCTAAAATCCCAGTCTGCAGACACTGGAGCAGAAGTTAATGAGATAAACTGTCAGCTAACTAAGCCAGCGATTTTCAACTGCTATGCCCCAAGAATCTTTAAAACATGCAATACCTGACTATTTAGTCAAGGTTCCTGACCTCCTTTCCCTTAGATTGTCAAATAAAAAATGAATCACCCTAGCCAGTTTTACTCAGTGGTTAGAGTGTCAGCCTTCAGAGTGAAGGGTCTCAGGTTCGATTCTGGTCAAGGGCATGTACATTGGTAGCAGGCTTGGTTCCCAGCTCCGGTTGGGGCATGTATGGAAGACAACCAATCGATGTGTCTCTCTCACATTGGTGTTTCTCTTTCTCTTTCTCACCCCCTCTCTTCCATCCTCTCTAAAACAATCAATGGCAAAAAATATCCTCAGGTGAGGATTAACAACAAAAACAAAAATGACAGCAGTCAACACAGCAATAGCTGCAGGGCTGAATGAATCAAAATTAGACTAATTTTTTTGTCAAATCGGCAAAAAATATATTTTTTGGTATGCTGCAGAATTTTAGTCATCTATGTGTGCCATGAGATGAAAAAGGTTAAAAATCGCTGATCTAAGCTAATGAAAGAAAATCATTTATAACACAGCCTGTCAGCTCTCCGGCCTTGGTAGCCAAAGTGAATAATGGAAATAAATATCTAGGGTGAGATAGGGGAGACCTCTGAAGAAAATGCCTGGGATGGGTGAGAGGGCATTATTAGCAGTTGGCCTTAACAGGTGCTTTATAAATGCTAGGCACTTGTTAAATAGTCTGCATTTCTTATTTAATTCTTATAACAAACATATGAGATGTTTCCTAATAGTATCCCCTTTTGGTGTGTGAGGCTACTGAGGCTGAGAAAGATTAAGTTGCTTGATTAGGTGGCAGATAAATCATAGTCTAAATTCAAATGCAATCAGTGTGACAACTAACCATTATACACTGAGTATTAGCTACATAACCCTCATATTTAAATCATAATCATTTGGAGAATTTGAAGGGGGCGATGTGGTTAACTACTCAAACAGCGAGAGGGTTGCTCCCTGCTATTTTCAGTGGTCAAGTAGCCTGGAGGGAGCAAAGGACAAGAACTGGCTGGGCTGTCCCTTGCTCACAGGAGGAGCACCAAGCCTGCAGCTCTGGGTGTCATTCTAGTGTTTAATGCTTTAATTTTTCAACATAGTAATATGAAGCCTTCTATTTTATCAGGTTCTCAAACAAAAACCAAGCAAGCCATCAGCCCCAACCGAAGAAGACAATTTGGCTGTGTGGAAGTAATTAGAGGAGGCATGTTGGTGCTCTCCACTGTGGTGCTTCCTAAGGCATATCAAAACACACACACGTGCGCGCGCACACACACACACACACACACACACACACACACCATTTGGAGAATTTAATGATCAATGAGTGGCAGATCCTCTCGGCTTTCAGGTCTTGTACAGCCTCATCTATCTTAGAAGACTCAGTTTGGTTTTCTTCAGAAACAGACTCTGAGAGAAGAATGCTAGTGACCATCCTTTCTTGGCAGGTGATCACAGAAAACACAAAATGAGGGGTAGGAAAATGAGGCTGGTACAGGAAGGAGGCTGAGAAAGGGTGACACTTCAAGCAACTTCCCACTGTAGGAAACTCCACAGGAAAGGTCTGAAGTCAAAATTATATATATATAGTGTGTGTGTGTGTATGTGTATATATGTGTGTGTGTGTGTGTGTGTGTGTGTGTGTGTGTGTGTATATATATATATATATATATATATATATATATATATTTCTTGAGAGTTATCCCTTGCCAACAGAAGGGGAAGGGGACCAAGAGACCACTGATACACTAACATTTTCATGGGTTTCTGCAAGGAAAGCATCCTTAATCCTCTAGAATTGCCCAGCCTCCACAGAAAGCATCAGACAGAAAAGCAGAGACCTTATACCACAATGGTAAGACCAAAGAGGTGGCTTTTTTAAAAAAAATCATATATAATATAGGCCTTCCAATTGCTAATAACTTTACGTAACATGGATTTAGAGAAGTATTATTTAACCTGAAATTTAATATGGTTAAATAAAAGATAAATTGTTTCCCCCAAGGATACATTTTTTTCCCAACACCAATTTTCAGTTTTCTTCTAATAATGTTGAATAACCCAAAAGATTTTTATATTTGGTAACAGTCTGTATAGGCATTCACACAAAGGCAGATCATTGGAGAGATTTCCATGTAGCAGAGAGATGGTAAAAACAGACACCAAGACAGACACAGGGACAGAGACAAAAAACATGATGAGAGAAGAGGTAAGACAGACAAATTTCACCTCTAATTTTTGTATTTGCTCCTATATTTTTGCTTGGTGCAATGGAGATAAGGACTTTAGGAAAATAACTGAATTTGAATATCTTCTTGGACAAACCTAGTTGAAGGTAACCTATTTCTCAAAGTTCTCCAAGCCTCTCTTATTATTTATATAAAACTAGAAGCCCGTTGCACAAAGATTTGTGCAATAGGCCTTCCTTCTCCTGGCTGCTGGTACCAGTTTTCCTCCAGCACCTGGGACCAGGCCTTCGCTCTTGCCACCACCTTCTGTCTTCGCTCCGGCTGAAGCCTTCAGTGTTCACTCCAGCCAGAGCCTTCAGTCTTCTCTAGTCTGGTTGGAGCGTTGCTCCAGTAGCTCCCTCCACCCCCCCACACTCCCCCTCATAGTGGGCATCCCTTCCTGCCTGGCTGCTCTGTGCTTGTGTATGCAAATTAACCCACCATCTTTGGTGGGTTGATTTGCATACTCACTCCTGATTGGCTAGTGGGTGTTGTGGAAGTATGGTCAATTTGCATATTCCTATTTTATTAGTGTAGATAGATAATAGCTATATCATAGATTTATTATAAGAATAATTATAAAGTATCTAGAATGTTGGAGCTACCTACGTATTTCAATTCAACAAACCTATGTTGGGTGCTCTAAAGCACATGTGCCAATGAATACCTCCCTAAGTACATTTGGGGGAGAGGGAAATACTGGTGACCATGCCGTACTGCCCATTACTCAAACACCAGATGCAACACCGCCTTCACACCCAGTGTATCTTCACTTTACTCTGTTTTCTTTTCAGAAATAATTTTTGGGTTTTGTCAACATAACAATACAGTCATGTGCCAAATAACAATGGCTCAATCAAAGATAGACCACTGTATGATGGTGGTCCCATACAATCCTAATGGAACTGAAAAATTCTATAGCTGAACAATGTCACAGTCATCCTAACATCATCACACAACACATTATGCTCATGGTTGTGGTGATGCTGATATAAATAAACCCACTGAATTCCCAATCATGTAAAAGTACAGCATGTACAATTATGTACAGTACATAATACCTAATCATCAATGACTATGTTACTGGTTTATGTGTTTAACATATACTTTTTATCATTATTTTAGAGTGAACTCTTTCGATTTACATGCTTGCTGTAAAACAGTATGCCTGTCTTGCTAGCAAAGGCCTCATACATCTTGTGTATACTGCTTCTCTTGATTGCATCATTTTCTCTTGTGCCTGATTTAATCTCATGTTGTTTTGTGCAGTAACATGCTGTATAAATTTGAAACTTAGGAGCTGTAGGCTATATCCTACAGCCCGGGTGTGTAGAAGGCTATACCACCTAGGTTTGTGTAAATGCACTCTGGTGTTTATGTAATGAAATTGCCTAAGGACACATTTCTCAGTATAGACCCCCATCATTTAAGTGGCACGTGACTGTATCATGATGAAAAATAGAGAATTTGTGGAGAGAAATAATGTTCCTTCTTCATGGGCAATTGCCTTCGGTGAGTCATACTAATAAACAGGGGATCGATGGGCTGTCTGAAGTGGGTTTCACATACATAAGTCATCACCCTCTTCTTGCTAATATCACATCTACTTCCCACCTTCTTAAAATAAAACCCCATATCTACAGAGCGACTGTCATTTTATTTTGCCATAAAATGGATTTCTATCTGCCATGCTTTTTTTTTTACTGCATATTACTTTGTCTCTAGAAGTAAAAAGAATGTTTCCAATAACCAGCTTTTGACAAATATTTTATAACTAATAAAAATCACCCATTTTAGGTGAACAGTTTGATGAGTTTGAACAAATGGGCATGGTCACGTAACCTTCACCACAGTAATGACACAGAACATTTCTTTTACCCCCAAAAGTTCTTTCCTGCAGCCAGTAATTTTCCCCACACAAATCCCAATCACAGATCCACTCTCAATTGGTTTAATATATAACTCTGTGAACTCTTCTTTCTGACTCATTACCCATAACATGCGTTTGAGACTCATCCATGTTGCTGCATATAGTATGGCAGTAGTTTATTTTTATAAACTAAAATTTGTTTATCCATTTACCAGTTGACAGAGAGTTATTGCCAATAATTAGCTGTAATAATTAAAGTTGTTATAAGCATGTGTATACAAGCATATGTGTACATAGAGCTTTCATGGCTTTTAGGCAAATACATTGGAATAGAATGGGAGACCCATCTGGAAAGTGTATGTGGTACTTCATTAAAAACTTCAAACCTGTTTTCCAATCTGGGTGTACCATTTTTCACTCCTACCAGCTGCATCTGAGGGTTCCATTTGCCCCAGAGCCTCACTATCATTTAATATGGTCAGTATTTTATTTTATTTTATTTTTATGTATATTTTATTGATTGTTTACAGAGAAAGGGAGAGGGATAGAGAGTTAGAAACATTGACCAGCTGCCTCCTGCATACCCCCTACTGGGGATGTGCCCACAACCAATGTACATGCCCTTGACAGGAATCAAACCTGCGACATTTCAGTCCACAGGCTGACACTCTATCCACTGAGCCACACCGGTTAGGGCAATATTGTCAGTATTTTAAATGTTAGCCTTTCTAGTGGGTGTGTAGTGGTATCACATTGATTTTAATTTTAATTTTCCTGATGACTAATGATGATGAGCCTTTCTTTAAAGTGCTTATTTGCCATTTTTATCCCTTTTTTTAGTGAATGGTCTCTTCAAATCCTTTGCCCACTTTTTATTCAGTTGTTTGGTTTCCTATTCCTGAGTGTAAAATGTTATCTGAGCATCCAAGAACCAAGGACTTTCACAGACTTATCTTTTGAAAATCTGATCACATTTTGCTACTTCACTCTTTTTAAAAATATATATTTTTTTATTGATTTCAGAGAGGAAAGGAGAGCGAGAAAGAGATAGAAAGATCAATGAAAGAGAATCATTGATCAGTTGCCTCTTGCATCTCTCCCACTGAGGATTATGCCCGCAACATGGGCATATGCCCTGTCTGGGAATCGAACCATGACCTTCTGGTTCACAGGTAGACACTCAACCACTGAGACACTGCGGCCAGGTGGTACTTTACTTTTATAACAGTTTGCATTAAAAAAAAAAAAAAAAAAAAAAAAAAAAAAAAAACTAACACATTTTTAAATATAACATATTTTTATGATTCATGTGTTTTCTGTCTTGTTCAAGAAATGTTTGCCTACCCCAAGGAAGGTCACAAACATTTTATCCTAAGTAGGCATCTAGACATTTTACCGTTTTAACCATTATATTTAGGTCTATGTTCTATTTTTAGTTAATTTTTGTATACAGTATTAGGGAAAGGGTTTGACTGCATCTTTTTGCATATGGATGTCTGATCAAATTGTTTCAGCACAATTTGTTGAAAAGAATTAATTACCTGGAGATTAAAATGATAGTCACCAGCAGATGGGCACCGTGGTTGCCAGGAGACTAGAATGGTAGTTACCAGGGGCTAGAGGGAGGGAGACATGAGGAGTTATTAATCCATAGACATAAAATCTCAGTTGAGTAAGAAATCTGTTGTACAGCATTGTACATGTAGTCAACAGTAATGTTATACACTTAAAATTTACAGAAAGACTAGAAATCAAGTAGTTTAGGTTCTCCAGTTTTCTTAATTTAAAAAAAATTATTTAGCTATTCAAAATCCTGTGTGTTGCCACACAAATTTTAGAAACATCTGTGACTTTCCACCTACTGGGATTTTAACTGGGATTATATTGAATCATTCAATCAATTTGGGAAGAATTGACATCTTAATAATGTTGAGTCTTTCAGTTTATTAGAATGGTGTATGCCTCCAGTTTTTCTGTCTTCTTTTTCTTCCTCTTTCTTGATCATTTATTATTCTTTTAATTGAATTCTCATGTATAATTAAATTAGTGCCTTTAAAACAATGACATATATAGATAAATGGACACCCTTGCCATGCCCCTGATCCTAATAGAAATGCTTCTAATGTCTACTAGATCTGAAGTAACATGCTGGTTTTAGGACTAACATATTTATTTTTACCACCGTAAGAATTTATTCATTAATTAATACTTTCTTATGCTTTTTTAATCAGCAATGGGTATTTCATTCTGTGGAGAGTTTTTCAGCATACTAGAGATAACCACATGATTTTTTTCTCTTACATATATTCATATGAAATGTTATATTAATAATACTTCTATATTGAGGAAATCATTTATTTATTGAATGAATCTCATGTGATCATGGCTTGTTATTCACTTAATGTGTTATATAATTATGTTTGTTAATATTTTACTTGGTACTTTTGCATCAATATTCATAAATGATATGTGTTTTATAGTTTTCCCTTTTGTACTCATCAAATTTTCTTTTAGAAATTCCTGCTCAAATCAAAAACAGAATGTAAGCCAGCCACTTGCTCTTCTTGCCCAATATTATTTTATCCCTATAAACAAGTATCAGCACTATCCATGGAGATGCCTCATAAGAGTTCTCATGTAATATGTGGGATATTGCAAAGCCATGATGAGCAGAAGTGATCGAAACCATTTCCTGAGGATCAGAAAGCTTGATTCAAAGATGAGTTGTCTTGGTGTGTATCACATGATGCCTTGGGTAATTACAAAGCCACAGCAAAGAGTTTGGTAAATAGAGAGACTCCTAAGCCAAAATAGGTTTATACCCAAGGCTGAGGATTGAAGGTCTTTTTAGGCATCCCACAAATGCCTGTGCAGATTTACTGGGTAAGAGCTCTTAACTGGAGGCAATTGGGTCTGAAATCCAGTCCCACTCCTATCAAAATTCCCTAAATCCATGGAGATGAGTCAGGCTGGAGGGAGAGAGCCTTTTCCTAATTTGCTAAAAGCCACCATATGGGCTGGCATAGGCCATGACCCTCATGGTCCAATTCCTAACTCAAGAAGCCTTCCCCAAGTATCATACACTTCAGTGATGTATTTCTGGTCTCCACTGACACTCCATTCATGTTATATCTCCCTTGATCAGATCCTGCTATTATTTGTTAATTATAGTAGGCATACAAGTCATCTCCTCTTCTGAAATTTTAAGCCCCTTAAATCATTGTATAACAATTACAGTTCACACTGTTAATAATTAAAGATTTTCTTTAGCCTATCCCATGCAACTTATAGAACAATGAGCGTCATCTTAGCGATCATGTTTGGGTATAGACCTTGGGAAAATGGAAGTTAGCATTAGTTACACAAAGCACACCAATAACCCACAGCAAGCTGACCAGATGAGCAGCAGGGATGTTGATTCTTTCCTGAGACATGCACTGAATACTATGCTAAGGTAAAATCTCAAGCCACCAAATACAATACAAAGGAAAGATCTCAAGTGTTTACAAAATATGTGATAGCACTTGCTGCCCCCCTAAAATGCAGGACTGAAAATGAGTGAAGAGTGAGGATGCAATGACCTGACCTTTGTTTCTCTCTGATTAAAGGAATCCCAGGAAATTCAGAATAGTTACCAATAGCAACCTTCTTTCTATGAGGCAGTGGAAGTTTGTAATTCAACCTGGATTTGCAAATCTGAGACCTGACAACTAAGATGTAGAAAGCAATACGCAGGGCTCACAAATTTGCATTAACTACAATAAATGACCACAATTTTGACTTATGAAAAGCACAACTTATGAGGCCTATTTAAAAGGCACAATAACTAGAATCTGATTAACTAAATGTTAAAGAAAAATATTCCACAGAGAGCACCGTGTTTGGCAAACTCATTATGAGGATTTTATATTAGCATATTAATTGTTAGGCTGTAAACAATGCTTCCAGACTGGCTGAAAACAGTCTTAAAAAAATAAGACCAATATCTCTTTTCATATTTTTGTAATCATTGTCTCTTGAATTTAATTCCCAACATTCTTTTTTCACATTTGTGCAGTATTTTAGTTTAGCAACACATTCTCAGGTAACTGATGTGAACCTTCACTTTTCACCTTTACCCTTCACCCTTCACCCTTCACAGCTGAAAAATAATGATGCTTGAAAAGGTATCCTGACTTGCAAATATCCACATGTGTCAAACACAAGGCCCGCGGGCCAAATCCGTCCTGCCAGGCCTTGCAATGTGACCCGCACCGCGCTGTCATCACTGCACTCCGCTGCGTTTCCATCACAATGACAGTTTATGACTGTTCAGTAAACCATTCCGCCCGTGATTTAAGCTGGATTTTAGATTTTGGCCCCTTCTCTGATTGAGTTCGACACCCCTAACTGGTAACCAGTCTGACCTGCACAAATTCTGTGTCAGTAAAGTCTAAATAAACTTCTAAATAAGTATTAAGAAGTCTATTATTATTGAAGTCACATTAAATCTAAATAAATATGGTTTTGCTTCAGATATGTATGCCCCTACAACAAATATTGCAAAGGAGAAAAAGGAAAAGAAAGAAGAGGAAAAGCCTAATTCTCCAACCTATTAACGACAATAATTATGAAGGATATTGGAGGAAGATGACAGGGAGCACAGGAATTCCATCCTAGTTGACTTTGGCTGAGCCCAACTGCAATGTGAAATTTATTTTTTCTTCTAATTTGAAGTAATAGAATGTGTGTACATTATAGTATTTTTTCATTTAATAATTTTTCCCCAACTCTATCAAGCGAGAGCACATAAATAACAGCAAATTGATCTTTTGAAGCTCTATACAGAATCTTCACTCCTATCTCCTTCAACTACTCCTGCAGGGGGCTGATTTTGGAGAAAATTAAATTCACTGCATAAACCAATGTATTTAGCTAGTGGCTCTGCAAGTTCAATTAGCTCCTCTAACAATATGGGTGAACTGAAGTTACGATTATGTTTATAGCCAATTAGAATTGTTTTGATTGAACACTCTTTTTTGTATCTCATTTAAAGTTAAGAAAACAGCAATTAAATGTATTTCATGTGATGGGATAGGATGCCTGAGGGGAAAATGGAAGAAAATTATCTAGGTCATAATATGAAATGCATGACATCTCATCTATAAGCAAGCTTATTTGCACAAATTAATATATATATATATATATATATATATATATATACACACACACACACACATATATACATATATATGTATATGGTACAAAACACACTTAGAAGACTCTGTTATGACTATCCATATTATTACTATTGCATTATGAAAAATAATAACATGGATGTCAGACAAAATGGTAAAAGTTAAAGGAACACAGCTAAGAACCAGTAGACCCACATCCTAATGTCAGCTCTGTGAGTCACAACCTCTCTGAACTTACTTTCATTTGGCTGGGAAGCAGATGCAATAACTTATTTCATTTATGCCTCTGAGAACACAACGACATGTAAGATATAATTGCTGCCTTCAAACAATGTATAATACATTTGGCAAAACAAAGTAATTCATATAAAAAATAAATACCCATTTGCTAGGTTTTGCTCCAAAAATAGTATAAACTTGTTGATCTTCGTAACAATCCAAAGAGCTAATCATTATAATTGCTTCTATTTTATACATATAAAAAACTATGGTTCAAAGCAATTTAGAAACATTATAATAATTCCTGGTGAACTGGTGAAGTAATAGAACAAGTCAACTTCACACCCAGCCAACTTCAGAGTATACTCACTTAACTACCATCCTATATAATAAAAGGTTAATATGCAAATCAAACAAATGGCAGAACAACGGGTCGCTATGACATGGATTGACCACCATGGGACAAATGCTGAATGCAGGAGGAGCGCCTTTCAGCCAGAAGCCCAGAAGCCAGACTCATAGCTGGCAAGCACAGCAATGGTGGCAGGAGCCTCTCCTGCCTCCACAGCAGCGCTAAGGATGTTCAACTGACAGCTCCCAGGGGGAGTGGGCCTACGCTGTCAGTCAGACATTCCCCACGGGATCCCAGACTGAGAGGGCACAGGCTTGGCTGAGGAACCCCTCCCCCACCCTGAGTGCACAAATTTCATGCACTGGGCCTCTAGTATGATATAATGACAAAAATGAAAAGGACTCGTATGCATGCATATGAGCATAACCAATGAACACATGCAGGAGAGGGTTGAGGGGATGTGCTGGGGGATGGGAGTGGGGTGGCCAGGGGGAGAAGCCAATAGGGGAAAATAAGACATATGTAATACTTTAAACAATAAAGAATTTATTTTATTTTATTTTATTTTTTGCTGGCCTGAGCATTTTTTTTTAAACAATAAAGAATTTTTTAAAAGAAGGGAAAGATAGGATAATTAATTCAGATAACTATACACCAAGGAGAGTTAAGAAGTGTAGCAACAAGAGAAAATGCACATCTTAAGAAGATGGTGAGCCAAATTTTAAAGGATGAGGATATTTGGATGAGCAGTAGAGGGAGGAAATTCAGCATGAAGGTGGCAGTGAGTAGGGGGTGGCAGGAAGGAAGAGCCCAGATGAACGGGAGTAAGAGATAAGGCTGGGCAGGTCCATTGCAGAGAAAGTTGACTACCAAGTCGAAACCTTTCAAGCTCCCCAAACAGATGGCTGTTTGCCCAGTCCTCTGCAGCCTAGCCTCTACAGTTGAGTTTTGCTATTCCACAAAGTAGCAGTTAAAAATCAAGTGAAGACTCAGACTGCAAGTGCCTCCTTCTGAAAAAAAAAAAAAAAATCAAAGTCCCAGCTGGGCTACAGGAAGCCTTTCAGGGGTGGGGAACATCTGGTCTGGCCCTGCCAAGGCATTCAGCATGAGTTAATTAAATGTTTGACCGACTATAACAGGCTAATTTTTAAGATGATAATTTTGTATGGCCCTCAAATGATGCCATAAGTATCCAAATGGCTGTTGGCAGAAAAAAAAAAAAAACTCCCCCACCCCTAAATTAATTAGACAAAGTGCCCTCACCAGATGAGCATGTAGTGTGGTGAGCAGAGCGTGCCTTGGCACAATTCTGGGAAGAAGAGCCCCGGGCAGTGGCAGCCCCAAGTGTGGGGCTTGATTGGTTGAACACAGGCTGATTCTAGCTTGAAGCTCTCTCTGATGCAGGAGCATGCAAACCACTCAAAACTACATTATCAGCCCGGATCCCAATACACAACCCACATTCTCGGGAGTCACCCTTCAAATTTGCAAAGGTTTGTATCATTGTGTTTAATGACAGAGATTGTGTATAATTAAAGATGTCAATAATCATGCATATGCTGTTCCAGGGAAACAAAATTGTTAATGCTTGAAAAACAATCACATCATATGTAATATGTCAAAATCCAGTGATTCTCCTGATAAAAATCACTACCAAAGCTTTTTGTTACTTCAGAAAATTATACACAAATCTGTCTACTCCATTTATAGTTTATATGGAAATAAAATTAGAACCAAAAAGGTGACTTGGAACACATTTTTAACAGATTATAAAGCAGAGATTCAAATGACTACATTTTATGTTTCTAATTACACTGGGGAAATATTTATAATAGAAAATATTTTTTTAAATATATATTTTATTGATTTTTTACAGAGAGGAAGGGAGAGAGATAGAGAGCTAGAAACGTCTATGAGAGAGAAACATCGACCAGCTGCCTCTTGCACACCCTCTACCGGGGATGTGCCTGCAACCAAGGTACATGCCCTTGACCGGAATCGAACCCAGGACCTTTCAGTCCGCAGACCAACGCTCTATCACTGAGCCAAACCGGTTTTGGCAGAAAATGATTTTTAATTATAAAATTCTACATAGAAACAGACTCATAGGAACAGAGGAGCAGAAGGAGGATGGGTAGGTGAAAACAGTGAACGAAAATAAAATAAATAGTTTTGTGATAAGTGTCTTATTATTGTTGTTCTTGTTAGCATCATCTTCTAGCTTATTAAGCAAGAAATACAGGTCTTAGAAATGACATTAAAATATTTCAAAGACCTAAAAAAAAAAACTCTCCAAAAATTCATATGGAACAAAAAAAGACACCAAATAGCCACAGCAATCTTGAGAAAGAAGAACAATGCCAGATATCAAGCTATATTACAAAGCCACTATTCTCAAAACTGCCTGATACTGGCACAAGAACAGACATATAGACCAATGGAACAGAACAGAGAACCCAGAAATTGACCCACACCATTATGCTCAATTAATATTTGACAAATGAGGCAAGAGCATACAATGGAATCAAGACAGTCACTTCAATACATGGTGTTGAAACAGATACATGCAACAACAACAAAATGAAACTAGACCACCAACTTACACCATACACAAAAATAAACTCAAAGTGGATAAAGGACTTAAACATTTGATAGGAAACCATACAAATCTTAGAAGAATCCATAGGTAGCAAAATATCAAACATATGTCATAGTAATATCTTTACTGATACAGCTCCACCAATGGAAACTAAGGAGAAAATAAACAAATGGGAATACATCAAAATAAAAATCTTCTGCATAGCAAAAGAAGTCATCAACAAAACAACAAGAAAGCCCACTGCATGGGAGAACATATTAGCCAATGTTATATCTGATAACACCTAATATTCAAAATTTATAGGAAATTCATACATCTTAACAAAAGGAGGATAAAAAATCAATCAGAAAATGGGCAACAGACTTAAATAAACACGTTTCAAAAGTGGACATACAGAAGGCGACAAGACATATGAAAACATGCTCAAAGTCACTAAATATCCAAGAGATGCAAATCAAAACGACAATGAGATACCATCTCACACCAGTCTGAATGGCTATCAGCAACAAATCGACAAATGACAAGAGCTGGTGAGGATATGGAGAAAAAGGAACCCTCATGCACTGCTGGTGGGAACGCAGACTGGTGCAGCCACTGTTTTTCCTCAAAAAATTAAAAATGTAACTCCCATTTGACCCACTTCTAGGAATATATTCCAAGAAAACAGAAACACCAATCAGAAGGATATATGCACCCCAATGTTCATAGCAGCACAATTTACAATAGCAAAGATTTGGAAATGACCTAAGTGCCCATCAACAGATGAGTGGATTAAAAAATGTGGTACATCTATATAATGGAATACTACACTGCTATAAAAAAAAAAGAACTTTTACCATTTGCAACAGCATGGATGGACCTAGAGAGCATTATGCTAAAATGAAATAAGCCAGTAGGAGAAAGAAAAATATCACATAATCATACTCATTTGTGGAATATAATATAAACTGATGAACAAAAATAGATCCAGAGACATAGAAGCATCGAACAGTCCATCAATCTTCAGAGGAAAGGCAGGGGAGGGTGCAGGTGGGAGAGTAAGAGATCAACCAAAGGACTTTGTATGCATGCATATAAGCATAACCCATGGACAAAGATACTAGGGGGGTGAGGGCATGTGCTGGGGGGATGGGGCGGCCAATAGGGGGGAAAGGAGACATATGCATTTCTATATGTAATACTTTACAGTAAAAAAAAAAAAATTTAAGAAAGAAATCACGTTACAATGCGAAGTGATGTAAAACATTGCCCATAGCAAACCCACTTCTACCCTGTGTTATCCCAGATAAATTCTACTATTCTGGTCAATTGACGATAAAAAAAAATTATTTTTTTTTTAAAAAGGCTAAGTCTAATTTAATTCATTATAAACTAGAGAAATGGAGCTACCGTATTTTTCGGACCATAAGACGCACTTTTTTCGCCCCAGAAGTGGGGGGAAAAAGTCCCTGCGTCTTATGGTCCAAATATAGCCTACACATATACTTTTAAAAAAAAGTTTTTTTACTTGCCCGGCTCTGTGTGGTCTCTGTGTGCTTGCCCGGCTCTAAAATGGTTCTAAATGCTGCTGTTTACTTTACAGGGTTGATTACATATGTTTATGACTGTGATGTTGGGTTTTAATGCACATAAAATATTTTAGGACACTATTTGTTTCAGAATCTTTTTTTCTTCATTTCCCTTCTCTAAAAACTGGTGCGTCTTATGGTCCGGAGCGTCTTATGGTCCGAAAAATACGGTAATATAGCATTTAAAAATGTGTTACTAGAAATAAAGGTTATCACCCCAACTCCCCCACTCCCTGCTGCTCAGTGGGGAAGCTGCCCCTCTCCCCCAATAGAATGTTCCTCATGAGCTAGAAAAAGCATCATTGAACCTTCCCCCAAAGAAGACTGATTCTAGAGTCCCTGAACCCGCATGTCCCAGGAGTGGCCATTACAGGTGGACAACCTCATTCCAGGAGCAGCAAATGTTCTGTGAACCACACAGGACAGGCAGCTGCAGGCTTCCGTGGACAGTACTTGCCCTTAGTACTACAAAAATGTTAACGTTGCATAATACATAAGCAAGTGTGACAAACGGAGGGGCACCAAATGACCATTCAGATTATAATACATGTGTGAATGAGCCAGCAGGATAGTCTCTGCAAATAAAGACCCATAGAAATGCTAATATTTCCACCTTTCACTAGTAATAATAATGCATCATCTGGCCGCAACAGTTCCTTAAGTACCTTATGTTCTCTGCTGGAATCAGACCATTAATCCCATTTATGTAGCTAATGGGAAAAGCCTAAATCCAAATTAAGGTCCTGGAGAAAAGTACTGGAATTAATGAGGAAGGGGAATCACTTTTTGCCATGGCCATAGTGTGGCGTTGCCTAGTAGCACTTTCTTGCTCCTGATCTTTACTCAGAATACTGAATAATCTGCTCAGGAAAGAAATGGTTAATATACCCACATGGAGAGTCTTTGAGTTGTTCAACCCAGACATTACCACTCAGTGACCCTGGTCCCTTGGTAACATCTCCTTCCCTAAAGTATCCACTTTCCAGGCAGCCGGGAAAGCCGAGTCAGCTTTGACCATATGCCAGTGAGCAGCACTGTGACCCCAGTCACACCACGTTCTGCTAGGTGATGCAGTTTTAGTCTGCAACCCTCTTCCTCATGAGAAACAGCAGCACCTAATAGTTCTATGCTTAAGAGAACTCCAGGGTCAATCAGACCTGTGAGTACATCCCCGCCCCACCAACATCTGAGAGTTCTGTGTCAGCTGACATCTTACAGGCTGATTTTCCTTACCTTTCAAATGGACAGGGAAGGAAGAAGGCCTCTGAGCATCACTTGGACAATTGTTTGTTAATATTAGTACAAGTGAGATAAAGCCACGACTAAAACAGCCGCACTCCAGTGATTGCCATCCAAGGGTGTGCGTGACTCAGAGTCTGTGGCACAGGGCACCTGCTCCCTTCTGCTGCAAAAGGACTCAGTGAGGGGTCTTCTCTCTAAGAGGCAACCATCTCTCAAATGGCGATGAAGAAAGGGGCCTGCAGGTGCTCCTGTCTGCTTGTCCTCTTGGCTAATATAATCTGCAGAAACTTGCAGGAAACTCAGATAATTCCAACATCTAACATCTCAGAGTCAAGAGCTGGAGTCCTGGGGCCTGATTTGCACCGTGAATATGCAGCACCACGAGCCTCCTGCTTGGGATTTCTGTCCTTAGATGAGTATCAGGCTGTGTCTGTGGCTGTACATTGATCCTTCCTAAACTCAGGGACAGGCAGGAACTGCAGGTCTCAGGGCTGTGGGGGTGGGGGTGGGGGTGAGAGGAATGGGAGAGAGGAGAGAGCCATACCCAGTCTCCCACCCAGGCCATTTATTTTCTGCAACTGAATCTTACACTAGCCTTTCATCTTTGAATATTTTTCAGTCCTGTTTTGAAGCAGAATAATAATGATATTTTAGTTTTCTGTAGCCCTATTTTTGAGTGATAGGAAGCAAATGATTTCACTGTAAAGTGCTCCCATTAATAACCTTCTCAGACTCAAAAAGTCTCAAAAGAGCAAAACCTACGCTGCTTTTAAAAGCAGACCAAATAGCTTCTATTTCAGAGATTCAACAGAGATGGAGTTTCATCTTAAGACATCAGCAGCCAATTCTATTTGCTTTGTAAGGACGTGCCCAGCAAGAGGCTTTCTGAAATATAAGCAAAGCAATACCTGCCCCTTTTCTTTGATTTTGGCTGGAAGGCCCTCCCTCCAAAAAAAGGCTCTCCAGCCCAAGCCGGCCACATGGATTGGGCATCATACCATCACCTGTTCATCACCAACGGAGCAGCTTCCTTTGGGGCAGCACCAGAACCCTCTTGGATTTTGTTGATGGGGCCCAGAAGTTCCCTCCAGAGTCAGGGGCACCTCCTTGGAGGAGGAAGCCAGTCTTTGAGACCCAGGTTGGCCCTGGCTCTGGGTGACTGCCATCCCCAGGAGATGGTACAAAAGCTCCTTCCAGCTTCTGGGCTTCTGAGAGCTGAGGCTGCGACGACTCGAGGGCAGCAGGAGAGGTCAGCAGCAGCAAAGGCTATGGCTGGGCATGATGTCCCGGTGCCCAAGGGTGCCAGAAAGGTATTCTAGAAAGCCTCTTAGTGACATCAAGATGCCCTTAAAATTAAAACAGAAATCGCTTGCTAATGTCAAAGATTCAGCAGCAGGATGCTACCTCACAGCTGTTACCATCTCTAAAGAGGCGTTATATTACAGTAATTACAGAGAAAAGTCTTTGTTGTCAGACTATTATAAACTTAAAACAACAACTGAATATATACGCATGTGTTTATAGGTACGTGTGTGTGTGTGTGTGTGTGTGTGTGTGTGTGTTTTACAAAGTTTTTCTTTTCTTCAACCCCCTTCTCTGTCCCCAAATCAACCTCTAGTGAATGAAATGATAAAATGTTCTCCTCTGTCTCCCGCTATAGCTGGGATTCCTAATATGGAAAGTAATATGAATGCCTTTGATATTAAGGTTGGAACTGGATTTCAAATATACTTTTCTGGACTTAGTTAATCAGGCAACTGAGGCCAGGCAGAGAGGTGTCCTTAGATGGGGCTTCCTCATGCTTTAAGTGGGGGAAGGCCAACCTAATAAATTAAGGAGAGAGTCTGATATCTAGCTAGGCCCAAGCATCTGGTTACTGGGTGTCTACAGAATAGGGCCGGAACCCCCAGGGTAAGAGCAGAACAACTGGTGCAGGATCTGTGATCTAAGAGTCTCAAGAGTCTTGACCTACCATGGAGACAACATGGAAGCTGTGATCCATAAACCCTTCCTCCATCACCCAGACATGTGCACAATGCTATGTTTAAAGAAGAAGAAGATATCTCTGTTAATATCAATGAAGTGTGTGCTGGATACACCTGGACCAAAACCTCTGGCTGACATAGAAATGAACACTCATCAGAGAGGCTTCCCTTTTGTACCCTCTCCTCCTTCTATCTTCCTTTTTCCTGGATAGATTCGTGGAGCTGTATCTACTGACAGATTTCCTTGTCCTAAACTATAACTCAATTCTTTTGGCACCAGGTTGACATAGCAGGGATGAAAAAGGAAGGAGGAAAAATCTCCAGACCCTAAACTTTTTTCTCACTCTCTGTTTGTTTCTCTTAATTTTACACCTGTGGGTAGAGTAGCTCTCAATAGCTTGTCCATTTATTTATGACCATGAAAAATAAAAATGATCAAATATTTAATCCCAGGGCATAAGCATGACAAAAGAAGTAAAGGATGACTGCTGTCACTCATTTGTTTTAGAACCATAGTTTGGCCTGCTGTAAGTTTCTCAACCTCAAGCAAGATAAATTAAGAGTCTGTGTAAACCTCTTTCTCCCTTTCTGTATCAAAACTGCTTATTGTTTCTCATCCCTTGCTCTCTCACTGTTGCTTGCACCTCTAAATTTCAAAGCCAAGTCCACTTGGAGGATTTTTGGGTCACTGTATGGGCACTCACTGCTGACTGCAAGAGCCCTCAAAGACTGAAGTCTACTACTCCCTGGTCCCTGCACAAAGTTCTCACTTCAAAAATGCAAGAGGCGATTATTAATGCTAACTCTCTAAGGTTTGACTCAATAATATTTAAGATATTTCTGGTCACATAAAACCAACTCCCATGTCTGCCTTTCTCGAGGTGTGAAATTTGGGGCACTTACTTAGCTTCCTTCTCTAAGCTTCATTTCACTCATCTGTAGGATGTCAGTGACAACAGTACCCACCTCCCAGGGTTATGGTGAATATTAAATAACAGTAGGCTCATGCAAGGCACAGCAGGGGTCTGGCTCATACCACGGGGTCTGTAAATGCTGGTTACAGACTTGTGACGACCCCGGCCTCTTGTCACTGTGTAAGCAAAGAACTGCCTTTGGCTCTAAGTAAGCCATACCGAAGGCAGGTGGTATCTGCTGTTTGACAGATGTGGTACACATCTAAAAATGTCCCTCCAGTCTTCCTGAAATTCCTGGGGCCACTTCATCTCACATCTCCATCCAATGGATGCCAGCATTTTGCTTTCTAACTCATCTCCCTTTCCTTCTATTACTCTGTCACTCTGTATTACTGTGATCCTCATGATAAAAGCCCACTCAGAAAATAACAGTATTTAAAAATTCCTTACCACACAGAAAGTATCTGACTGCACCATACAAAGAAACTTTAGAATCATAAAATCGGGAATAATAATCTGTGTGATAACACTGAGAAAAAAAAAATGAAAGTCTTTTTAAATGGCCAAAGGAGCATAACATTGAGGAAAAGCTGTAAGAAATTTGTTTAGGGGATAAAGAGATGAAATGAGGTTGTGAACATAAAAATAATTACAGCATACTGATCCATGTCTGTATCAAATATAAATATTTGCTACCTATATGATGGTGTGCCTCATAGAATCTATAAAAGAGTCTCCACTTAAAACTTCCTCTGATTTCACTTGAAGAGGGCTGTATTTATTGATTATAGTATTGAGTAAATACCATATTTTAAAAATATATATCAAGCCATAATGAGACCTAATTGTAAAAATCATTGGAAAGAGTTCAGTCAGGCATCTCTCTCCACACATGACAGACCATGAATTATTCTAATAATCATGTCCCTTATGAGCATGTGCAGGTGGCCTGGGATAAGCTGTGTCTTGAGAGGCAGTTACAATAACGCACCAGGCTTCAACCGCTGGCATCAGGATGTGGCATAGTTATCAGTTTCTGTTCTCCTGTAACTTGTTTCTGATATCAAGCCCCCTCCATCGGCTAATCAACATTCCCCGGGAAAACTCATCCCCTTGCACATAAAAATGTGCCCAGCATCACTCAGCCTCTTTTTCTGGCTTTGTTTTTTCCCTGTGGACATTCTTTATCACTTTTTTGTCCACTCTGACAAGAATCCCTGGGGTTTGCATGAGAACAAAAAGAGGTTGGAGATTTAGTATATGTGCATCTTGAAGCGTTCAAAATAGAAAACCACTCACATATTCATTGCTCTCTTCTCCTAAATCCATAAATTTTTCAGCCCCAGTGTGATTTTGTGATTTTTCAACGTCAGTTCTCTTTTAAATCATTTTTCTTCCCTCTAGGGTTTCCTTATTTCAAAAGATGTAGCTCCCCATTTTTTATTTTACATCTAGCTATCTCTCAGGTCACGAGCTAGTAGAGAACATGGTAAAAATTCAAATGTGGCTTCTTTTCTTACTGAGTAAGGAAGAGATTGTGGCTGCAGCTACATTTTTCGAAGGGTAGCCCAAATGCTATCTGTCACTCAAAGGATTCTGTTGCTGCATGTCCCATTTTTTTTCTCTGGGAATGCTGTTTTGTCTCTAATAAATAAAAGGAAATGTATATGAGTGTCTAAGCTGATCTTTGTGACATCAATGCATCCAAAGGCAATGTGATCAGTGCTGTCTGCAACCCTCATGGGTAAAGGAGGCAGGTTTATCAATCAGTAGAAGGCATACGAGTGCTGAATAGGGTGATAATGTCTCATAGTCTCTCATTCTCTCTTCCCCGCTGCGATCACTTAAGTAAGCCACTCTTGAAGGTGACCACCACAAACAACTCCTTCTCCCAACCCTGCAAAATGGAACAGTGGACCTCATTGCAGTGACATGGTATGGCCTTGTTATATGAGGTATTAAATACAAAGAGCCAAAGTCAACTGCTGATTATCTTAATCCTATGACAGTATTAGACTCCAGTTCTCTCCAGGCACTGGGATGAGGGCTCCAGTATCAATTGCATTACACAGACTCTCTACCCCAAACAACTATACTAGTATATATACACACATGCACACACCTAGGTCCCGTAGGTCCATGGTGGCAGGGAGCTACTCAACATACAGGGCTATGACCTCCCCACTCACCATACACCATCCAGAGTCAACTTTAAAACACAGCTTCCTTGGAATAGAGTAAAAACTTCACGCTGTGTCCTCTCCATCTTTTATGACCAGGCTCAAGCTCTCTGAACAACGGAGGTAAGTAGATGTGGTATCGGCCTACATGGTCAAATTTGGAGCAAAACCAAACCTTATGTGTCTTCATTTAGATTCCCCAGAAACAGACATGGAGACAAGAATTGGTGCACCAGCGACTGACTAATAAACACTATGAGAAGAAACTGGTAAAGAAATGGGAGGTGCAGGATGAGGAGGAAGAGGCCAAGCAAAGGTATGATTTCATGTGAAGTCCCAGTCCCCTCTTGATCCCGCAAGGAGCTCTGGTGATCAACTCTGATGCAGTTTTTCAGTTTAAGTATTATCCCAACTTGGCTCAAATGAACAGGGGTTTCATACTGCCACACTAGTCAGTGGTTTGCGCCATGCAAGGGACTGTAAGTTACTAAGCATGGTCTGCTCTGGTAAAAGAGGCCCCAGTGACCTAAGGGTAGTCCTCTAAAGAGGGTTGCAGGTGTATGTTCTTAGGAGAAGCACACAGAAGGTAATAGCTACTAGTATGTCCAAAGAATTGATAAAGGTTACCAGAGGGTATTGCAGGGTGTCTACAGAGTCCGCTCCAATATTTAAAATAATTGAGAAAAAAATAAGACACATACCACAGATAAATCAGAATTGAGTTTGAATCTCAGCTCTAGGGTGGCCTTAGACAAGCTACTTCTCATTCCTGAGCCTCAGTTTCCTCATATGGAACAGGATAATAGCATATTATACATTTGGTATAAGGAGATTAGAAATATATGTGAAAATTTTAAACTGTACCTTCACTATAATATCTATTCAAAAATATTAATTATTGTTATCACCATCACCACTATCATCATACCATCATCATCATCATCATCATCATCATCATCATCATACTTGCCTAGGCCAGAAGAGTTCTTTGGATTAAATAGCATGGTAAACCTGGATTTCTTCACATTTCTCCACACCTAAATTCCAATCTCCTCTGGTCTTAAAATACTCAACTGTCTGCTTTTCAACTTTAGGGGGTATCCTTCTCCTCTTCTTTATCTCCCTCCACCCCTCCCTTCTCATTTTCTGACCCTCATATCTGGGTTTCTCCTGACCTTGATTTTGGAGGTAAACATTTCAGACTGTGCCAGGCCAATCCAAGAGAATGTATGACTCTGAGACTAATGATTGTGTTGGGTACCTGCATTCTGAAATGAGTGGGAGTACCACTAGCTCCCAGGAAGACCTAGAAATGGTGACCAGGACAGCAAGAGTGCCTTGGTGACGCCAGCACTGGACTGACTGCAGAATAGGACTGCTAGGCTCAGACAAAGAGAAAGGACTTGGGAAGTCCTTCAAACTTTGATATGTGATTCCACATGTGCTAGTTGGGTCAATTAATTTCTTATTTGAGTGAGAAAAAAAATAAAGATAAAACCTAGGGTGATTCTGAAGAGAAGGCTTACTTGGGACTCTTCCAGCCGCCAAGTTTTCCTCTTTCCAAGAGATCTGGACCTTTAAAGAACCCCCATTTGACCACTCTGCTGATTGCCACTTTAGGATGTCATTTGTGCCGGGCAAAACAGACCCAATTTCACATAAAAGCTTCTCAAAATCAAGTTTTTCTTTGCCCAGACCTGAAGACAAAGGCCTCCTGGGAGCTACCCCAATGACTCAGCAGGAGAAATGTTGCCCTTTGACTGATTTTCCTTGCTGTCAAGATGTCTAATGGTATAAAATTCCTTGGCAATTAGAGAAATACACTAAAACTTGATGCTGAACTGGGTTAAAGAGTAAAAATTATTTTGAGTCAATTCTTCTCTTTCCTATATTGATCCATAGATCTCCACTTTCATTTATTTTAAGGTGCAAATATAATATAGATTAGAAATTCCTTGCTGGAAAATGGTTCTAGAAGGCACGCCAAGCAGAGCATAATTGGTTTTTGCACGATGGCTCACTGCAATTTATTTGCTTACTGATGTTCCTCAATGAGCAGATTCGGTTCCAGATAGCCAGTCCCTGTCTCCTGAAAGCCTTAGACCTCAGGTTATGGTACTAGAACAACAAACCATTCTCACACACCCAACTCGGCACACCAGCACTCAGTCTCCTCAGGAGGCAAAGCAGGGAGTGGAAATGTAGCAAAGTTTAAAATAATTCAACACAACTGTGTTGCCAGTGGTAATGCCCGCCAGCAGAGCGGAACTCTGAAAAAACACCTAGATGAATTGCAAGGTCAGAGAAAGTCCATGACTTGAAATGTTACAGCTTAGCCCCTTTACTGGCTAGTCACAACCATGGAAAGAATGGAAAAATTTATAGACACAATTCAGGAGTTTTGTTGTTCCTTTTGTATAAAATGTCTGAGACCATAAAGTGGAAAGACCTGTAATGCCAGATACCCCTGAGAACTGATGATTCCAAAAAAAAAAATAAGAAATCTTGTCTGAGAAACAAGTCCCCTACACTGTACTTGTCTCCGTAGGGATACAGGACTCTATTTTCAAATAATGTTCAATCGAGTTGATGTGACAAGACCAATCTGTATGAAAATATCAGGACTCGGAGTTTGCTGCAATAAGGGAGAACAGCCTGTACTTGTCACAAAAAAGAAGACGCTACAGCTGCCAGGGGTGTTGGTAAATGACAACATCCTGCAGAACAGCTCAATAAATCATCTTGTTCGAAGAGTGTTCATAAAATACAAAAAGGCCTGCATCCTGTTAGAGAGGGCCCGTGTTTCAGGAGGATCTAAACATCACAGAGGGCTGCCCGACCTGAATTGGACTCGATATGAGCAAGAAATTAAGCTGTCAGGGATTATTTGTTTCTGCAGCAGAGTCTGGCCTACTCTGATTATTAAAACACTGCTTTCCTATTTTTTTTTTTTTTAGCACAAATGTCGACCTAACCCTGATTCTACTGGTTTGAGTCATGTTCCCACTCTAGAACCATTACCCAGGAGGATCAACATAGGAAAAACCAATTTGTTGCATTATATGCTCCATGACTTTAGTAGCACTTTGGTAGATAAATTACTATATAATACTGTCAAATTCCTGGATTACTTGGCATAACATATGTTTATAGTCCATCAGTAGCTCCAAAGACAACCATTCTAAGAATGAGAGTTTGGACCCTTGCTAACACAGATTCACTGGATGTTTTATAGTTCAGTGGTCACGTGCTTCTCTGGCCAAAAACATTTTTCTCTCTTCCACATTACCTTTCAGGTCTGGGAGTATGCACTATTCAATTCAGTGATCCTATTCAAAGACTGAAGGGCTCTATGTAAATTCCTTATTTTTCACTGACACATTCATGTGGCTTTGTTTTATTAAATAGTAACATTTGTCTTTGGGTAAAATTAATTTTTTTTCTTTGAAAATACTGGAGAATTGGAAAGTTAAACTTCAGGGATTATGATTGGTATTGTTTTAGGGTAGTAACTCATAAGTGTTAGTCCCATTTGGGGGCCGATTTCATTATAGAAAATCCTTTTTCTTTCCGTAAACAGAGCAGGAAGTGCTTCTGTCTTGATACTATGGGGAAAATCCATACGAGGCATTTTTCAATGAAATTAGAGAGATCCCTACAAGGATATGTTTTCTCTCATTTTGAATTTCATATTTCTTAGATGTATGCTTCCATAATTGGACATAATTTTAAAGAATAGCTTCTGTTGTAGAACAGATTCTCCCTATTACCGTATTTTTCGGACCATAAGACACTCCAGATCATAAGACGCACCAGTTTTTAGAGAAGGGAAATGAAGAAAAAAAGATTCTGAAACAAATAGTGTCCTAAAATATTTTATGTGCATTAAAACCCAACATCACAGTCATAAACACATGTAATCAACCCTGTAAAGTAAACAGCAGCATTTAGAACCATTTTAGAGCCGGGCAAGCACACAGAGACCACACAGAGCCGGGCAAGTAAAAAAACTTTTTTTTAAAAGTATATGTGTAGGCTATATTTGGACCATAAGACGCAGGGACTTTTTCCCCCCACTTCTGGGGCGAAAAAAGTGCGTCTTATGGTCCGAAAAATACGTATCTACAACTACATTTTTTTAATAATTTAAATATTACAGAATGGGACTGTACTCGTGCCCTAAATAAGACTATATTGATGTATCTATATCTATATCTATATCTATATCCATATCTATATTTATAATTTATATATCTATATATATCTTATGACAGGGAAGAGAAGATATGCAGAACTTTATGTCCTAACTAGTGATTAGAATAATAGGTGAATATTGAAATTGCTTATGCTCACAACAAATTTGGAAAAAAAAAAATAGTATAATACCTACATATGCCTCATCTCAATTCATCACTGTTCCAAATTTGACCAATATAGGCCCTCTTCAAGCCAGCCTATAATCCATTTGATCTAAACTCCCACCCCTTAATCTTTCACTACTTCCTTGCTTTCTATTTCAACAAGTTGTTCCAGGTTCATTTTCTACACCCTCCATCTGCAATAATATCAACAACAATACATTTTGACCACGACAAACCAACACTTGAGTTCTCCACTCCCTTTTAGCTCCATCTTTCAATTCCAACAATGGATATGTGGTGACACCCAGTACCAGAGTATCACTCTCCTACCCCAGCCAGCCACGCACAAGTGCACACTCACATAAAGCTTTGATAAAGGCTCTTTGCTTGACCAAACTTTATTCAAGCTCCTGAACTTTCTCTTATGTCCATATGAGCACTTCTTCATAAAATCTACTTTTATCAAGAACTTTGCTAAGATAGTTTAATAAGAATCCCCCATCCTCTACATCTGATCACTCCTGTTATCTAATTAGGTTCACCATCCTCCACCATTCCCAGATGATGTCCTATCCCCCTGGCCTGTCTTCAGCAAGAGTCTTTTGAGGTCAGTTTAGCCAGAGTTCTCCTTACCCCAATGTTTCTATTGTGTGATTTTCTACCCACTGACCTTCACCATGCTCCTAAGCTATAAATTCCCACTTGCCCATGCTGTATTTGAACTTGAGCCCAGTTCTATACTGAGGTCTCATTTCTCCTAAGGCAGTCATCCTAAATAAAGTCTTTTTTTTTTTAACCACTCTACTGTCCAGGCTGGGTGTGGGGAGTTCACAACTTTCCCTGAGGTTCACTAAAAACCACTGATGAGTGACCCTAGCAGGTTTGGCTCAGTTGATAGAGCATTGACCTGAGGACTGAAGGGTCCTGAGTTTAATTCGGGTCAAGGGCACAGGCCTGGGTTGCAGGCTCAATCTCCAGAAGGGGGCAGGCAGGAGGCAGACTATCAATGATTCTCTCTTATCATTGATGTTTCTATTTCTCAATCCCTCTCCCTTCATCTCTAAAATTAATAAAAATATACTTTTTTTATTAAAAAAAAACCACTGATGAGTGCCTAAGGATTCTCCTTTCTTGCTCTCTGACTGCTCTTTACTGAACTCATTCCATCCACACATCCACATAACTCACACTGCTCAGAATTCAGCCAACCAGCATATCCATTTCTTTACCACCTGGTGATGTTCCCCCTTTCCATCCCTTAAGCCCATTTCACAATTACCTCCAAGGCTGGCTTTTCTTTTTATGGAGGGGGAGAAAACACCGTACTCTGGAAAGCCCCTTTCCTCTTAACTAATATACAATGTCTTCATTTTATTTCTGAATTCTTTTCCTGTTTGACTTTTTTAATGTTTAATCTCATTATGGATAAATCTCCCGCCAGGAACAATGTTCAGCTCTCATTCAAACATTTTAATTAAAACTCTCCCTCTTTTCATTTTCATTTCTCTTGCAGTTTACAAAAAAAAACACCTTCCTTCCACCACAGACAGCTTTGTATAAGGGAACAACTTATTTGCTTCTTAAGAGCTCAACTCTATGAATGCCATATTTACATAACACAGTTCATGTAAATATTCCAGCTCATAATATGTTAAGATCCCCCACTTCTCTTAGAGCTGGCTAAGCCCCACTAGAGAAAACTGAGTATAGCCCCAGGAAAACTCAATCCTCGACTTGATTGTAAAATATATATTCCTCAGAGGACAAACAGTATTGCCTATTATTTCATAAATAACTTTAAAGGCAAAGAAGTTAGAGTGAACAACAGAGGAGAAATTGAGCAGGAAAAAAAATACATACTTATTATCCAGATTTTACATTTCCATTTGCTAACTCTCTTCGGTTGTTTGTCTAAAATGTAAATCTTTTGTTTTCATGATAATTAGAGAGAATAGTAAATTATAATATGCTTGGATTTTAGTTATCTTGAATGATTTAGCAAAAACATAAAAGGAGGGATCTTACCTAAGCCAGCAATTACAGATATATTTCATAGGATGACTGTGAACAGAAATTCTGAAGAAGTCCTTCATTTTCTCTACACCTTTCAGATGTTTCTGTTTCCAGCAGGATGCCCACTAGGGACTACCAGGTCTTCTGTTTCCTACTGTAGCAGAGACACCAGATGCAAGTAGTAAGTGGTAAGTTATTACTGTGAAAAACGGAAGGATTTCTGTCTTCCTTTGGGTCATGTCCTATTATAAGGACACCCACTGAATGTTCCTGTGCACAAGGCCCCTGCAGAGTTTCTTTCTGTTTTACATCTCTGTGCTACACTGACCTTATAGATACTCCCTTCAGAGGTTGGCTCAAAAGACAAAGAAAGCTGCCCTGGCTAGTTTGGCTCAGTGCAAAGAGCATGGGACTATGAGCTGAAGATCCCAGGTTTGATTCCAGTCAAGGGTTCATGCCAGGGTGGTGGCTCGATCCCCTGGGAGTGTGGGAGGGGGGCATGCAGGAGACAGTCGATCGATGATTGTCTCTCTCATTAGTGTTTCTATCTCTCTCTCCCTCTCTCTTCCTCTCTGAAATAAATAAAAATGTATTTGAAGAAAAAGACAAAGAAAGTTAAGTAATGGACTCTAAATACAGAATTGTCATTCACCTCCGGCAATGGAAGCTTTCTTCATCACCAGACAATTCTTCCCTTAGGCGGGATTTTCTCTCAGGAACTTCTTTTAAGTCCCAAGCAAATAAATTCTTGGCAGGATATGCAACCATTGGGGAGGCATGCATGAATCCTCTACAATAATCTTGCTCCATGCCACCGGCTCTCTACTACCTTTCAGCATCCCCAACTCCTAACAATAAAACAAAAGAACAATTCTATTTTCCTTGCTGTTGTTTCATCCCATTAACTCTATCTTTGCTCTCTTAAATCTTGAGCTAGTTAGCTCACTTAATTAGGATGGAACACCATGGAGGTCTAAATCTTAGAATCAATTGCAAAATGGTTCAGCCCAGTCTGGCCCAGGCCCCTGGGCCTAGGAAATATTACTCATCCAGCCACCATATTAAGATGTGCACCAGTGTTGTAAAGGAAGGCCAGAAAAGAGAATGGTTTTTTTGGACAGTTGCAAGTATATGTGATCTTTTCATGAAAATCTGGTCAAGCCATCTGGAGGCATCACTGTGTCTACTTTGAGGAGTTTGAAATTCCTTTGGGAAGACAAATTTTCCCTCATGAGAGAGTAGCAAACACCATGGGTTAACACAGAATCAAGTTCTCAGTAGACTATTGCTCTGGGAGTTTACTGGGATTCCGTGTAGACGTGGAAAACAGAACAGAGGCCAATGGAACTGAGCAGGGTCTTCCAATTGGATAGGTAAGAGGAATGGTGGATCTTCAAAAGTATGCAAAAGATGCTTTCACATTTCAAAAACACATATTGATTCAGATTCTGATGTTTGTTTCTCATTAGTAATGAAGACTTTGGTGAAGTAGTTAAGTCACTGGAAACCCATGGGAAACAAGGAGAAAAGCTTTGCTGTTGGCAGATATAGATAACTGTTCTTTAGGAGCCAGGGTCTATGAAGAAATGACATATCCCTTTCTATGTCATTTATTTTATTTTATTGTTGACAGCATTACAGATGGCTCCCATTTCTCCCTTTCTATGCCATTTAGACACAATGTTATTTCCTATCTTCTCATCCAAAATTAAGACCTGCATTTCCCTTCAAACTCAGGACACCTTTTTCCCACAGAATGAGAGTTTTGCTAAGACTTCCAAGTATGAAGCAAAAAGGCTTTGCTATTTTTAAGCCAAATTAACTTTGCTTAATAAGCATCAAGCCTGCAAATTTGTAGCCTTTAATGACCTTAAGCACCTTATTCTATAACCCAAGTGCTTTGGCAAAGCTAAGGAAAATCACAGTTTGTTTAAATATACTCATGATTTAGCAATCCAATAAACTTTCTAATAAATTGCAAGAACAAGTCATTTTTTTGGAACAAAACCAACAGCATAATTAGCCTGGTGTACTCTTGGGCTCTTAATCACCCGGCAGTCACCTTCAAAAGGGTGACAGTGTTTAACACTTTAACTAAAGAAACAGTTTTATCTTGGGGAAGAGAGTTTATCAATGGACTTCACTTTGATTTGGAGGCGGGGGGTGTCAAGAGGGAGGCAGCAGAACAAGAACAACAACAACAACAACAAAAACAGTCTTGTTCTTGGAGTGGCAGATAAGTCCTAGGCTTATAATAATCATGAAATACATTGGCCTTTCTTTATTAACTAATGATATAACCTTGCTGTTTGCATTTACCACCTAGATCATAGCAACATAGAGTATGGAGAATTTAATAGACTCCCATTATTCAATTTTCCATAATTTTTAACAATTTATAATTATTTACTTTAAGAGGGCAGAAGGGATATCAGAAATAAAGTTATAGCCCTAGCTGGTAATAGCTCTAGCTGGATAGCAGTGCATAGAGTGCCAGCCTGCAGACTGAAGGATCCCAGGTTCGATTCAGTCAAGAGCAGATGCCCAGGTTGTAGGTTCGATCCCCAGTAGGGGGCATCCAGAAGGCAGCCAATAAATGATTCTCTCTCATCGTTGATGTTTCTATCTTTCCCTTCTCCCTTCCACTCTGAAATTAATAAAAATATATATTTTTTAAAAGAAATAAATTTATAAGAAAATATATTAAAAATCCAAGTAGCCTTTACTCTGGATATCAGCTTTAATGTCAAAGCACAACAGTGGAAGAGAAGGAGAGCTACTGGATAAAATGGTCATCTGGTCAACAACAGAGACCACTGGTCTCCACTATGCAAAATTGGGAATCATTAAACAAACTTAAAAGCTGAGATTTGTCCCATTAATATCTGGAGTTTTTTTTGTTGTTGTTGTTAACTATTTAACCTCTTCTCTCACAATATTGAAAGAAATCCTTTTAAAAGTCCCTGTCATGTTTACATAGATAGCCAGTTGACTTCCTCTAAAATTAATAGCTATTATTCATGAATAACTATCAGACCAGGCACTATGATAAGCACTTGACATATTTTAATCTCATCACCTCCCAATAGTGCTAGGAGGATATACTATCATTACTCTCATTTTACAGATGAGAACACCAAGGTTCAGAGAGTTTAAATTGCCTACTGTCACACAGCTGGCCAACAGCAGAGCCAGGATACAAAACTTCATCATTGAGAATGGCTTTACAAAATACCCCAAGTTGAATTGCAGTCTAAGAGTAACATTCATAACCCTTACCCCCACCCCCACCCCCATGCTCATTGCTTTGTGCAATTCTGACTCATGTGGGAATAGCTATCTGAATACCTGATAGAATGCCTATCTGTGCTTTGAATTCCTTGAAATCAGATGCCACATCGTATTCATTTTTGTATCTCCTGCACAAAGCCCTGGGCGGCAGCACCGAGTAGATATCACTAACTCTGTTTCTAGTCTGACCTACGGAGCTACTGAGGAAATGCTGGAATCCTACGTGCACGTGATGAAGTCAATGCTCCCTGGAAAGACATACCCTGAAGGCTGCTGCATGTCAGCCAAATCCCTCTCCTCTGAGAAGTCTTTGGAGACCTAGCAAATTCACATCAGGAGACAGACCAATCTACTAAGTCTGAGGTGTCCAAGATAAAAGATCTTATTGGCAAAAGAGCCTCATTGGTCCTGGATTCCATTAACTTTTCACCTGTACCCCTCTACTCCCCCTAATATCTACTTTGATCCTTAAGATGAAAGACCAGTATTTCCAAATTCTAGCTATTGTAGATTGTGCTGCTATGAACATAGGGGTGCATATATCCTTTCTGATTGGTGTTTCTAGTTTCTTGGGATATATTCCTAGGAGTGGGATTACTGGGTCTTGGATGGAATTGGAGAACATCATGCTGAGTGAAATAAGCCAGTCAATGAAAGAGAAACACCACATGACCGCACTCATTTATGGATAATAAAGAACATTAGAAACTGATGAACCAAAAGATATAGAGACAGTAAAACAACAAGCAGACTGACAAATTACAGCGGGGAGGGTAGGGAGATCTGGGGGAAATAATAGATCAACCGAAGGACTTGTATACACGCATATAAGTACAACCAATGGACACAAAACTCTGGGGAGGGAAGGTATTTATGGGGGGGAGGGGCAATGTTAAAATATGTACACAGATAACAATTTAATAAAAAATGTAAAAGAAAAAAAAAAGAAAGACCAGTATTTATTCAACTCTATAACTCTACTTTTCCAGTGGGTACAGTACATGGTTTGACATTCATTAATATAATAATAATAATAGCAGTTAAGGATCCTCAAACACTGAAGACTCTACCAAATGCTTAAGTGTATCTTTTATATGAGAAGTAACTCATTACATAACTTTTAAATATTATTATTCCCTTTTGTAGTTAATGCAAACTGAGGTGGAGAACCACTAAGTAATCTGACCTAGGTGACACTGCTGATGTCTGATGTCTAACTTCAGAACTTTCAATGATGAAACCAAATTTTCCACTATCATCCCAAAACCTTTCACAGCCCCAAATCCTAACACATAGTTGGCACTTAGCAATTGTTTACAGCCTGACCAGTCAAGCACAGATCAGAACTCAGAAGTAGCAATTATGGCTAGTTATACATTCAGAAAGAGCCGGTACTGGAGGGAGGTTTAGCTCAGTCTTCACAACTATTTAACTGGTAGTGATGGAAAGAAATAGATTAAGTTTTCCTTTCCTGTTCCCCAATTTTTACAGCCTTTCCTACCATCTCATCTCTACATTCTCTATAGTAACCAATGGCGCCAAGATTTCTAAGCCTTTCAGCAGTGAACCCTGGAGGCAAAGGTGAGAACTAGTACCATGAATGAGTCCACCCTGTGTACTCCAGAACTGCATCTTCATACTTTATTAGCAACTAGCTGGACATTTCATATTCTCCAATTTTCCTGTACTAATTGTCTGCGTTAGAGTCAATGCAGCCAATTATTATAGAAAGAACTACAGGTGGAGTGTCTTTTGCATTGTAGAGAAATGTCGCTATGACTTGCACTAACCACCAGGGAGCAGACACTCAACCCAGGAGCTTCCCCCTGGTGGTCAGTGCACTCCCACAGGGGGAGCCCCACTTAGCCGAAGCGGGGCTCAGGGCTGGCAGCTGGTGAGTGCAGTGGAGGTGGCAGGAGTCTCTCCCACTGCCGCCACTGCAGGCTGGCAGGAAGAAACAAGGGGTCTGGGACTGAGAGAGGGTGCAGGCCAGGCTGAGTTCCCTGCCCCCCCACCCCCGGGCCTCTAGTTTTTAATAGAACTGCCATGAAACTCAGAACAACTGACAACCATAGAAACTAAGGAGGGAAATACATGGACACAGGTCTTTGAAATGCATCATGTCATTATTCATAATGTATGGCAGACTATATCATCTTTTACGCTTATGCAGAAAGCCCAAATGAGTTTTGGGAAATAAGTCCTCATATCTTTTCACATTGTATTCCATTTTAACCCATACCACTAATCCAAACTAATTTTATCTATCCTCTTAAGTATCTAGAGAAGAACTAGTTTTGAACCTGCATTAAATTTTGGTTCCTCATAGAGAAATTCTCATCACTGTGACAGTATGGGCACTGCATTGCAGAAATATTCCACCTGGCTGTAGAACTAGACATATGCATATTAAACAACAAAAGAAAAATCCCCAAGCAGCCGTCAACAAGTGTAAAATAAGATGCTTCCTATTACTTAATTACATCTTTATGCTATTTTTGTAGTTTTATTCTACATCTTGTTATTCCATTCTGAGTGTACAGAAATTCTTAATGAACATTGCTAAAAATAACATTCCTCAGAGACACATACGACTCACCTTGATAATGTTAGTTCCTATTGCTTCTCTTTATTTTTGCAGCAGATCATTAAAATTAAGCTCTTGATTAAAATTACCCAGGATAATCTACCTCAGACTGCCTTCTCACTTAACAATTGAAGAGATTCATAAATACTGGTGGGGCTAAAGTTTTTACCATGCTTAGTAACTCCTTGGGATGAAAGGTGCTGTGTTAGCATAAAATAACAATAATTAACCAGAATAACCCAACCCCTGGGTATCCACAGACATTCATAGCATCATTGGCAAAGAAACTGTCACTATTATGCATATTTGATACAAGGTTTAATTACCAAAGTATGAACATGGACCTTAAAGAATTTCTTAATGGGAGGCAGGACCCTTTCCTATTTAGCATTATTCATCTAAAATGTTCATTAGCAGCAATAGTACACAGTGTATCAAAACTCTCCCATGGCCTTCCAGTGGTCGGCAAACTCATTAGTCAACAGAGCCAAATATCAACAGTACAATGATTGAAATGTCTTTTGAGAGCCAAATTTCTTAAACTTAAACTTCTTCTAACGCCATTTCTTCAAAATAGACTCCCCGAGGCCGTGTGGTATTTTGTGGAAGAGCCACACTCAAAGGGGCAAAGAGCTGCATGTGGCTCACAAGCTACAGTTTGCCGACCACGGCCCTAGCCGGTTTGGCTCAATGGAGACAGTGTTGGCCCACAGACTGAAGGGTCCTGGGTTTGATTTTGGTCAAAGGCATGTACCTTGGTTGCAGGCTTGATCCTCAGTGGGGGGTTGTTTCTCTCTCATCGATATTTCTAATTATCTATCCCTCTCACTTCATCTCTGTAAAAATCATTAAAATATTTTAAAAAAAACTCTCCCATCTAAGAAAAGCAGTAGAGATAATCAAACTACAGCTGCAAGAGTAAGCATGATTAAGACATGATAAGCATTCCCCAGACTTCTCTATTGCTTTCATTAAATAGGTGGAACCCAATACTATTATTCCCTGTTTCCATTATTCTGTACAATAGTAACCCTTCCACCCTTCCTTCTTCAAAAGGTAGGACCCTGAGCTGCTCTACATTGCAGTAGGGCTAGTTTGGATGCTTGCAACTCTGAAGATCATGCCCCATTGAGAAAGAGCCAGAGCCAGGTCTATTGACTCAAGGACTCCGGAGAAATCATCACCTCGCTAACACAGCCATTGAAACTTTGACATATGGACCCAGGTGGTCAAAGAGATATGTCTCTATCCAAAATCAAAAGACCCACTGGCCTTTCAATGGAGTTATCTTTTTGGGTGATATTTTCAGAGACACATATTATTTTACAGAAATGACATTGGATCTTGGTTTTGTCTCAATTCTAAAAGAAAGAAAAAGGCTTTATAAGACACATACATATTAAACAACAAAAGAAAAAACCCCAAGGCCCACTCTCAAACAAGTGTGTTCCTATCTATCCTTTCTAAGAAATATACTGTACAAGTAACACGAAATTTCAGAATTGCATTAGTGTGGAAATGTATTCTTCTTAAGCACTCTGCTATTGAAATTTTTCATCATATGTATTTTAAAAGGAAATAAATTGTCACCCTATTAATGATGTGTTAATGTTATCTAAGCACATTATTTGCACATTTGATTATAAGCCATCAATAAGTGCTTTCCAAAAGATCTTTCTTAGCAGGAAGAAAAGAGGTAGGAGTGTATTTATAATTATAGAAACATGCACAATGTATTTAAAACAGGTAGGTGTGATTTTATAAAGTTAAATGATAAGAAATACATTGAAATAAATATCTCTTCCTTATTAATAATTGCTATTTCTATCAGTAAGATAGGTGGAAATTTTTACCTGGAGGTTATACTTTTAAATAGCTATATTAAAAGCAGTGATGAAATGACTTTTGAAGTCTGGATGCAATTGAAGTGAATTTGGCCAAGCCATTTCCATCACAATAGGATTTCTGAAGTGAGTACAGAAGGGGGGAAAGGCCCATTATAGACAGGTCACCTGATCCAGCCCTAGAGATAATGTGATATTGTTCCATACAGTAATGTCTGCAGGGCTTTATCCAGATTGGTCTGAAATTGATACCCAGAAAAATGCACAGTTCTAATAACCCTCTTCCTTTATTTTTAGCTTGAAAGCCTATTTCCTAATGGCAGTAATTACTAGTCTGCCTACCCATTTATCTTCAATTAAAGATATAAATGAAAGCAGTATTTTGGAACCACCAGGCATGGGAAAGAGTTGCGCCCAGATCTTAGGTGCTAAAAAGGTGGGAGTAATATCATATCATGCATTTTTTTTATAAAGAAAAAGTTTCATCCTGGCCGATGTGGCTCAGTTGGTTGAGTGTCATCCTGTTCTGCACACCAAAAGCTCACCCATTGGATTCATGGTCAGGGCACATGCCAGGTTTTGGTCCCAAGACAGGGACAGATCAACGTTTCTCACATAGGTGTTCGTTCTCTCTCTCTTTCCTCCCTTTTCTTTCCTTTCTCTCTAAAACCAATTAAAAAACATATTTTGTTTATTTTCATCACAAGTAGCACATAGACTATATAAAGCACACACCACCAAAAGTTAAAAAAAAGGTACAAATGTATCTTCTGAAAATTCACATTACAAAAGGTACTGCTTTTAAATCTATAAAATCTTAAAAAGCCAATATAATAAAATAATTAATATCACTGTGCCACACACTGGAATAAAGAAACTGTCACTATTATGGGCAGCTTCTGAAACCAAAAGGCAACCCATCTTGGAGCTCTTAATTTGGGGAGGAGGAGTTTCTGTACCTACGTTTTGTGGCAAAGACCTCAGGACACCAACAGAGAGGAAAACAGGGTGGTCTAGGTGGCAACAAAAATCTCTATTAAAGAAGAGTACAACTGTGTGATGAGGGGAATGGGTGAAAGAGTTGAGCTGTGGTCCAAAGGGAGCCTAAACTGTGCCACCCCCTCTCCAACTGACTGGCACACCAAACACAGCAACTTCTAGTCTTTTCTTACTACTACAGAGCACAGCGTGCACTTTTTATTGAATTTATCAGGGTGACATTGCTAAATAAAATGGTATAGACCTCAGGTGTGCAATTCTATAACACATCGTCTGTGTGTTGTATTGTGTGTTCACCACCCCAAGTCAAGTGTCCTTCCATCACCATCAGCATGCACTTTTCAAGCCCCAAATCATCTGGCATTTGGTAAAATAAGCTCTACCCCTAAGAAAATAAAGAGGAACCTGAAAATCATAGAGGTGAATGGCATGGACTGTTCTAAGGGGATACAAGTACCCTGGCATTACACAGAAATGTACCTCTCCCTGAATCTCATCTCCATGCCAGCAAACGCAGGCCGCTCCACACTAGAAAGGATTTGCCAGTCTCCTACTGGACAGAGAAAAGTAAGCCTCTGAAAAGAGAGAGCTCACAAAGGCAGGAATACCCAGCGCAGGGTGACTATAACAATCCACAGGGCTTTGTGCGTCCCACACGTATGCTGCTCAACATTAGAAAGTAATACCCAATGAACGGTGTTTATTGGATTGGCCTCTAAAACCGACAAATGCCCAGTCTCATAGCTGATGGAAAAAATTAGCTTGCTGCTAAACACTAAATGGATCAATAATCTATTAACTGTAACCTTGTTAGCAGGAGCTTGCATACAATACGTGGCCTGCCTTTTTAAAGAACCCGTCTTCAGCATCTTCGATGAAATTAATTTTCTTTTACTGTATTCAGCAAAAATATACCTAATTCGCCATATTAATTCAAAATGCCTTTTCAAAGGCTATTTGCCTTCAAGGCCTTTCAAGACCATGACAAAAGTACCATTTCATTCAGATGTTAATGATGTGATTTTTATTTTGGGGGCAGACACCACAGCAGAGAATCAGACAATAGTCAGTAAACCTCTGCAATCACGATGAGATGGCATGATGCCCTTGGTGACAAACCATCTCCACAAGGTCATCATCTTATCAGCATTAACATGGTCATCCACACCCACCTACAGGCAAGAGTGAGAGAAGAGTCAGCCGATGCCCATTCTGATGGGGAATTGTAGGGCCACTGGCAATACATTATTGGAGTGTGTGTAATTTTAGGGTGAAATTTTCACATTCCTACAAGTTAAAAGAGAGCTTATCTTATGAAATAAAGGCGTGTTGGGGGTCATCAAGAGTCTGCTGAGTAATCTTGATTCTATCTTTCTATCCTATTATGATAATCCCTCATCAATGGCCAAGTCCTATGTATGAGTTCAGAGATCAGATTGTGTAAGCAAGTGAGTGCACTATTCTAATGACCTTGTAGCCACCAGAGACCTTGCCTGATGTGGGTATGTTTCAGCTCTATGGAGGCAAACATTGGTTCTTATAGTAAACTTAAGTTCCTGGTATGGCCCAAACCTGCTCACCAGAAGGGGAGGAGGAGGAGGTTCTATTGCTCCTTGTCTTTAAAAGGTAGAAAAGGGAAGAACAAAATTTATGAAATAAAGTATATTCTCATAAAACTAATGTTATATAAAAAGAAGCACATGCTAAAATAAAAGCCAGAAAAAGGTGAAGATCAGCAATAACTTCAAGCCAGAAAAAAGGAAGGACCTCACAGCATGTAGAGTGAACAACTATTGAAATGATTATCCAAGGAGGTTTCATAAACCCTTTGAGCACATTAGCAAATCTTACAAGAAAGAAAGTGCAGACTAGTCTTAGCATCAGCCAAATATTTGTGGGGCCTTTGGAAAGTAAAGAAGAGTAGAGTATTGCCATTGGAAGTTTAAAGACTCCTGAGTCAGCAAAAATCCTCTGGCAACAAGCTTCCAGCTGGTATCTTCTACAATGTTATGCCAAGTACTAAAGATATAAGAATGAAAACTCACCATCCTTACTCTTAAAAGTTTTAAACAGGTTGGAGAGGAATAATCCAGCTTCTAGATGGATATGGCCAACTGTAGCAAAAAGGTGGGACAATGACCTCCTTAGACCAGCGGTCTCTAATTTTTCAGACCTCACGGACCACCAGTGGTCCACGGACCACAGGGTGGTGATCACAGTTTCGACAGCCAATGTTAAGGCAAAAGCAAAATCCAAGAATGATCAGTATCACTATGGCACCTTAAAAGGGAGGATAACTGGAACAGACGTAAAGTGAAACTCTTGGTCTATAAAGCCTGTATGTAAGTTGTTTTCCTGAGTGTGTGTGTGTGTGTGTGTGTGTGTGTGTGTGTGTGAGAGAGAGAGAGAGAGAGAGAGAGAGAGAGAGAGAGAGAGAGAGAGAGAGTGGAGAATCTGAGTTAAGTCTATTCAGTTTCCACATTCATGCTGAATTCTCCATGTTTATTCAAGTTTTTGCAACCTGTCACTTTATATTTATAAAGCAGGCATAATTTGAGTTATTATATAGTTATAAACTTATTTTTAGATACAATATAACATATGATGGGGGGGGAAGCAAAAACAACACAGATTTTGGAATGAGACAAACCATGTAGTTAATTTCTGTTATTTACTCAGAAATATATATATTTCATATATATATATATATGAAATTCTGCCATTTGTAACAACATATATGATGATGTATGATTCTGGAGGACATTGTGCTAACTGAAACAAGTCAGGCAGAGAAAGGGGAATACTATATGATTTCATTTATATGTGAAAACCTAACAATGTCAAACTCATAGAATTGGAGAGAACAGTGGTTTCCAGGGTTTAGAGGGAATGAATGAGAATATCTTAAGCAAAGGGTACAAACTTTCAGTTATAAGATGAATAAGTCCTAAGTAGGTTCCTAATGTATAGCATGGTGACTATAGTTGATAATTCTGTATTGTATACGTAACATTTCCTGAAAGAGTAGCTCTTAATTGTTCCCACGACACCACACACAAAGAGATAACTATGTGAGGTGATGAATGTATTAATAAGTTTGATTGCATTAAGTCTGCCAGAATGCCATTTTAGTGCTTTTAAGTGCATTTTACAGAGCTGGGCTGATTTTTAATTTCACTTCTATCAAAAAAATCATGCCAAAACTGGTTTGGCTCAATGGATAGAGTGTCGGCCTGCGAACTGAAAGGTCCCAGGTTCAATTCAGGTCAAGGGCATGTACCTTGGCTGTGGGCATATCCCCAGTAAGGTTGTGCAGGAGGCAGCTGATCGTTGTTTCTATCTCATCGATGTTTCTAACTCTCTATCTCTCTCCCTTCCTCTCTGTAAAAATCAATAGAATATATTTTTTAAAATCAAAAAATAATTTTATGAACCTGTCTGTTAAATACTGGAAGCTGCAGGTGATTATAAAGAAAAGTAAACCACAGTTGATGACCTCAATGATGTTATATTCCAGTTGTGGGAACACACACACGCACACACACACACACAGCATTCATGAAATGAGTACACAATAAGAGATGAAAAATAGTAGTTGCACCTATTGAGGGCCCACAGAACCTGGCACTTTGCAAAAGTGATCTTGCAGCTCACAAACATTTTGAAAATTCGCACTTGTTTTTTCCTCATTTTCTAAGTTACCAATCCAGGCAGGACCAAGACTGTCTGGCATCAAAGCTCTTTCCACTAAAAACAAAGCAAATGTAAAATTCTGGGTTTCTCTTCAGGTTCTTATTCGGTTGAGGTCTAGCCTTTAATACCTTTATTTTGAATGTCAAACTTGGTATTGTACAGCCGAGGAGGAGCTCTGAACTAGAACAATAGCCATTATGCAGCCCAAATACTGAAGACTCTTCATAGTAAGAGAGTGCAAGAGGTGGAAATTTCTAGCAGGTGAGGTGGGGCGAAACAATCTACACTATCACAGCTCTTTTCCAACCACAAAGACTTTAATGTTAATCACCTTGTTCCAAAGTCATAACCTGACCACAGGTTTATAAGGAAACAATAAATGAATGGCTAATACTACTATGTACATTATATCTTCCTTTGCTTTTAAGCACCACAATTATTTGGAACAGGAACAGGAAAAACACCAAATTAACTTATAGCTTTCAGCAAACCTGCTCTATGTGGCCTTTGCCTGATGCACGAATTCATGCACAGCTGGAGGCCCTTGGCACAGCCAGCAATCGGGGCCTATGGGTGCCAGCTTGCCCAGTCGTGATTGAGGTTGATCAGGGCCATCTGTCTGTGGGGAGGGGCTGAAGGAGCTTGGCAGGCTATGGGAGATTGGCTATGGGAGTGCATTGACCACCAGGGGGCAGCTCCTGCATTGAGTCTCTGGCCCCTGGTGGTCAGAGGGTGTCATAGCTACCAGTTGACTGGTCGTTTGGTTGATTTTTATATGTATAGATGACTAGAGGTATTTTATTCATCATTCATTCATTTACTATTGAGAAAACCAAGGACCAAACTTCATGCAGGCCACACAGCTAACCAGTGACCAAACTATAATCTCATTTCATACTGACTGACCCACTCCAATGTTCAGTGACACCCAAGACTGGCTACATATCTGTGGGGACCAACACAAAAGAAAGTTTCAGAGCTCCTTGTTCCAAATGTGTTAAGAAAATTTTAAGATAGCAGCTGTAGATAATTAAACCATGCGTGGGGTTCTTCTAAGTAACAGCACAGGATGCATGACCACAAAGCTGGCCCTGATGACACCATTACAAATTAAACTGTAAAATCAATAACTCAAGAAGCTACAAATTGACCAAAGCAAAGAGTGTGGATATATTAAAAATAACCACTTCTACAGGAATCGGTGTAACAGAACCTGTGACTGGTGCAATCCAAGCTCTGTGATCATGATCGCCCTCCTCTAACTAATTATTCAGGGTAGGAAATGCATGCCCATCAGTTTTTGGTGCAATCACATAAACACACTTCTTCCCAAGTTATGCACTGAACACATTAATATGTATTTTTTTCCAAATGTAATGAACTGATATGCTTCAGACCGTGACAAGGTGAAGGTATCAGAAATTCCATTCAAGAACAGGAAAACCACCAAATTAACTTATAGCTTTCAGCAAACCTGCTCTATGTGGCCTTTGCTTCCAGCATGTCGTTTCAAAATAAACAACCTGAGAAAGGCAGCTATGCAGATGCTTTCACAACAGAGTGAAGAGCCGAAATAAGCACCTGATGGAGCTATAAATGAAGAGCAGGTGTTTCCAGGGGAGCTGGAATTTGTGGTTCAAGTTCCAACAGTGCCATGAGCTTCCAGAACGTAAAAAAGCTCAGTTGTCAGTCACTTCTGCAGACTCCCAAACACTGTGGAACCGATTATGTGCGAGAGCTAGCTCTGCTCCGAGTGCAGGAAACAGGAAAAATGTGCAATTGGAAAGGGGAGAAGGGGAGAAGCCAAAGTTCCTAAATGAATCAGATGTCTCTTTTTTGTTTCCTTAAAAAATAAATTAAATGTGATCTCGGGGGTGGGGGGGGAGTAGAAAAATCATTTCAATCAATTAAACATGAAAGAGGGGAAAGTTACACAAATGTTCATTTTTTTTTCTTCAAAGTATCAATATATTAGAATTTCTTATTGGACAGCAATGATCATCTGTGCTATTTGAGCATGAATATAAACCAGTTGTTTGTCCTGGACTTCAACCAATCTGCATTTGAATCCCCAATCGCTACTTATTATCTGGGTGAGCTTGAGTATGGATGTATGGACATATGGACGTTAGCTTCTTCTGCCCTGGAGTAACAAAAACCAACTTAAGCAAGCAGGAAAAGATACCAGAGTATCTTACTAAATCTAAGAAACAGTTCAGTAACCTAGGAAGGGCGGGAGCCACCTCAAACAAAGTTGCTAGGTCTTTTTTCTTGCTCTGTGTCATCATAGCAACTAGGTTTCTACTCAGATAGCCACTGGAGTCCATGTGGAGAATAATAGATGCCCACTCTGAACTCTTCTAACACAGATATTTTTGCTGAATGTGTTTTATTGATATCACTTCAGGCTCACATACCCAGCAAAACTAAAATATTCACAAATGCCCAAAGGATGTGGACTAGGAACTCTGGTCCCAAGAGAATGTTACTCTTGGGTTCTTCTCACTTGCCCTGCTCATTGTAGATGGACAAGAGGTTACATGTTTGAGTGGTTGAAGACATGAAACAAACAAACCAAAAAAGAAAACAATTACAACAAAACAACTGTCTACTATGGTATGCTTCACTAAGACAAGTGTTTCTCCAGACTTGATTACAGGGAAACAGTAGAGCAGAGTGAAGGGACATGGGATTCCTGAGACACAGCTGAATTCACGTTTGAAATGGACCACTCCATGCCTTGGCCAGCTGTTTGAGGTTGGGAAAGTTATAAAACATCTATGAATCTCAATTTTTTATTAATACCTTTATTCTATGAATGTTAAGATAATGGAATATCTTTGTGGAGAACTGAGAAATGTAGAGAAAGTTTCAAGACATACACTGTGATTGCCCTGTAATCTTATCCCCTGGAGCTGATACTTATGGAATAATTCTTATAAAGTTTCAATCTATATACGTGTGTGTATACACATATATGTATGTGTGTGTGTATATATACACAGTATATATGTGTGTGTATATAAATACATATATATAGTATGTGTGTGTGTGTATATATATATATATATATACAGTATGTGTGTGCGTGTATACAAACACACACATATTCCCCACAATTATTGCTTTAGTTGCAACCCACAGATTTAATTTTCATTCAGTTAAAACTTTTTCCCCCAGGTGATTTCTTCCTAGACCCATTCATTATTTAAAAGTGTGTTATTCAGTTCCAAGTTTCAAGAATTTCCAAGATATCTTCCTGTTAAATGATTTCTGTTTTATTTCTGTTATGGTCACAGAACATGCTCTGTATGACTGCCATCTTCATAATTTACTGAAAGGTGTTTCATGGCTCAGCATGTGGCCAGCTTTAGTGTTCCCGGAGCACCTGAAAAAGAATTGTTTTCTGCTCTTACCTAGTGCTGTGTTCCATAAATGTCAATTAGTTCCAGGTGGTTACCACGCTGCTCAAGCCTTTCATAGTATTACAGTTTTTCTATAACAATTATTAAATCAAATTTTAGAGTGATGTTTTAAAATCTCCAATTAGAATTATAGATTTATCTATTTCTCCTTTCAGTGATGCCAAATTTTGCTTTATGCATTTTGAAACTATGCTACTGTGCATACGCATTTAGGATTATTATGCTTTGTCAATGAATTGACCCTTTTATCATTATGAAATTTTCCTCTTTATTCCTTGAAATCTTCCTTATTAGGCAGTCCATTTTTTTCTGATATTACTTTAGCTCTCTCGTGATTACTCATTGTATTAAATATATTTTTAATATTTTCAGTTTTTTTCATTAAACTTATTTTTTATCTTTTTATCTATGTGTTTCTTATAAATTCATTATAACTAGTTCTTCTTTTTAAACCAGGTTTTACCATCTCTACTTAATTGTGTATTTAGATCATTTAGTTATCAATATTGTTATGTTTAAATATACTATCATGGTTTTTATTTTCTATACATCTGATCTTTTCTTTGCCCCTTTTTTCTTGCCTTTTGGATTAATAAAATATTATATTTCAGTATAGCTCTACTTTGACTCCTCAATTCTATATTCTTTTGTTAGTGGTTGCTCTGTGGTTAAAATATGCATCTTTAACTTATTACAATCTATCTTCCCATAATATTATATCTCTTCATGTATAACATAAGAAACTTTGTTATAGCATCTACTTCCAATCCTTTCTTAGTCCTTTATGCTGTTGCTATAACACATTTTACAACTTAATGCATGGCATAGCCCCCTTGGGTTTTGAACCAAGTCCCTCTCCTATAAACAGCATGTGAAAATGTCAGTGTCAGCATCCTCACCAACCTCTGGGAACTGTTTCATTTGAAATTTGTGCCAACATAATATTTGTGAAATGATTGTTTATAATTATTATGATTCTTTTACTTTGCATTTCACGGATAAAATTTTTGAGGCTGAGCATCTTTTCAATATTTATTGGCCATTTCATTTCCTTTCTGTCATTTGAATGTTCATATATTTTTATACATTTTTTTCATTGAGTTGTCTTTCTTATTGATCTGTTGGAGTTTTTATTTCTTGAATTCAGGACATTTATCTTCTGTTTTCTGCATTGCAAATAGTCCCCCTATCTTCAGCTTCCTTTTTATTTCATTTCCTGTGTTTTTAGATAAGTACGTGTGTGCATATATTTTTGTTTTAATTTAGTGAAGACTAACTTATGAATATTTTCCTTTATGTTTTGGACTGTTTATGTCATTAAGATAAATTCTTTCTAGTTCTGATAAAATAGTCTCTGTATTTTCTTTTAAATGTTCAAAGTCTTACTTTTCACATTTAGGCCTTTAAATCTATTTGGAATTTAACTTTGTACTCATTTCCTGCTTCTCTTTTCATGTACCGTACATACAAGTACATGCCAACACCCCATCCCCTGATCTCAATCCCCACTTTTCTAATTCAGCTCAGTTACCATTTCCTTCATGAGACTTTCCTTGACCACTCCAGCCCTCAACAACTTCCCCTTCTCCACTTCCTAAGATACTCATCACTGAACTTTGTTATTAATTTATACCTGTGCATGGAGGTAAATTAGAGAGCTGCAGCATTCAGGCAGATAATCTTAATAGATGTAGAGGCCCAGAATTAAAGACTATAAAGAGGGTGGGGAGTGGAATAGCATATGTCTTATCTCAAGGGCAGTTGCTACTCAATTCTAACCAATTATTTCTATGTGCAGTTAAGCTCAGAGTTGCCATATAGAACCAAATAAAATCTAAGATTTTCACATGAAATAGTTTTACATTTAAATATTTCCAATTCTTGAAAAGATATTTTTTAAGCATTATATATGTGTTCAGGGTGGGGATATGAGGGAGTCACTGTGTGGTCAGCGTCAGTCATCCCACTTCCAATCTCTAACCTCTGGTTTGTTTCTAATCAATTGATCAGCTTAGTTGTCTCCTCAGTTCAGTTCAATCAAAAACCTCTTGAGTACAGAAACACCAACTCTGTAACCACTCAGAAGTGCTCAAAGGAGAAGTCTATGATAAATGCTCGATAAGCCTTTGACTGACTGTTGATTGACAGGAAATATCATATGCATACCCTGAGCCACAGTCCTCTCCACAGTGGGGTACTAGGGTAAGGATCCCACAATAAGGCCCTATGACCAAGATGTGTGCCCAGCCAGCAAGCATTGGTCATTCCAGTGAGACACACATGCACAGAAAACAGATCCTCCCTATAAGGTTCTCTCTCCTCCCAACTGGTGGGCGGAGTTATGACATTACTGGCATCTGTCACAGAGACATCCCCAAGACATTGAGCCACCAATCAGCGCGTGCCAAAGTGTCCTGGAGCCCACCTCTTCCTGTTCTGCCCTGGGTCAAACCCTCTCCTCTTCCTCCCCTTAAAAAGTCCCCCAGCCCAGCCACGTGCTGCTTGCCCTCCATGTCCATCTGAGGGCAGCCTGGCTGGGTCCCTCTCCCCTCCCAACTCCTTCAATTCTGATTTCTCTACCTCCGTAATGAGTCCCGCTCATTACTGGGGAATAAACTTTACTTTAAAATGTCTTGGTTGTCAGTTTCCTGGGCCTCAAACTTTACACTCCCAAAGTTGAGTTCATTGCCCCCCAGGGTTGAGATGCCCGGATCTACTCTGGAAACTCGGCCAAGACATATTTAAATTCAGGATATTTTAAAATACCTGTGGTCTGTGCAGTACAAAGAACACGATGCCCACTTCTCAGAGGTAAACAGAGGAGTAGAGAGAAGTAGAAAAGGCTACTTTGCTTTTTAGGAGACTAAAGCCCTAACACTAAAGAAAGTTGTGAAATGGCCACTGTTGTTTATTCTTAGTTCTGGTCCTTACCCTCAGAATCACCAACCCCACACCATCAAGTTCACTTGCAGCCAAAGGAATGGACCAAAAGTCCAGCATGTAGTGATGGCAGGCTTGGATCAGGAAACAGACACTGAGATTCAAAGCTTTGAGTTTATCCCTGAAGAGCCTAAGATGAGGTGGTTAGCCTCTCAGACCCTCTGTCTTCTCATCCATAATGCAAGAACATTGAGATTGTAACACCCTCTCAGTGGAAGAAGCAGAGCCTGACTTAAGACAGACATGACTTGAGTCACATAGGAATTGGAACCTACTAGCTAAGTGACCCAGAGAAAATTACTTAACTCGCCTCTCTGTGCCTGAGTTCCCACACCTATAAAATTAAGTCAATAGAACTTAGCCCAGGAGATTCTCCTGAAGAACAAATGGCATTAAATATGTAAAGCTCACTACAAATGGTAGATTTGAGGTCATGGGTGTGAGAGGAACTAGTAGGCTATCATTATTACAAGATCTTTTGTTCTATTCTCCAGAGCCATTAGCACCCCAAACAAAGTGGTTGTTCTAGGGTTGTTGTGTTCTTATTATTGTTCCTTCCCCAAGACTGAAAGGCCCTGTGAAGGAAAACTTCTCAGCAGCATCTGTTTCTGCTGAAATCTAACATGTTCTCTCCTCCGAGGCAAGAGAAAGGTAGATTTTCAAATAGTCCTTGGGAAGCACTACTGCACCTGGGAGAGAACCTGGGACTCCATAGGTGCTCACTATTTGTTGAATGAATTGCTTTTCAACAACCTAAAGGACCTACGCAGGCAATTCAGAGGGCTCTCAGCCAAGTAAAAGTCGCACAAATAGCCGATGAGAGTGCTTCCTCGGGTTACGGACTTTCTCACAAGGGACACCTTCCTGTGCAGCAAAATCCTCAGGGAAAGGGATCCAGGGAAGGGATGTGTTGATGTGAGAGAAATGCGAAGAAAATACACTGAGTTGACAGATTATTATTATGATCTCTGAACACTCACTGGCCACATGATAATCTGGCCACTCAGTGTATGTAAGTGTATACACACAAACACACACACACACACACACACACACATTAGAGGCCCAGTGCATGAATTCATGCATGGGTGGGGTCCGGGCAGCCTGGCCAGGGTGAGGGGACATGGGCAGTTGGCTGGCCTGACTGCTGGTCAAATTCCTGGACTAGGGGGAAATTTGCATATTTTATTATATAGGATATACACTGAGTGGCCAGATTATTATGCGTTCAGAGATCATAATAATCTGGCCAATCAGTGTATAAAGCGTGTTATGCATCCTAAGCCCCTTGTAGTTAAGGAAAGATTAAATTTTAAAAATGTGAGATTAGATTGCCCGGAGAAGTTTAAAACAGGAAAGAGAAGCCTCACAGAATTTTGAGCATGAAATGGCCCACGAGGTTGTCCAGTCCTGCCCTCTCATTTTATATTTAAAAATCTCCTACCCAGAGACTTAAGGAATATTTCAGGTCCCTCTGGGAGTGAACCCAGAACAGGGCTTATTTTCTCATCTGCTGCTCTTTCCATACCCTCAGACTTCCTATCTCCTCCTAGAACGGCTTGAGCTGTTTAGAGTTAATGACAAACTTGTTGACCTCACTAACCATTGTATGGACTATAATAACCCGGCTTCTCCATTCTCTGAAACGTGTTAATAGAGTGATCAAAATTTCTTCTCCTTTGGAAATTAAGAAGAGCTCCCACTCCCTTTTTAACCCAGACCCACTATTCAAAACTGCGTGAAATCATCACAAGCATTATGCAAACATTGTCCTTAACAAGAGGAGTTTGATGTCACCCATTATCACTCACCCTCTGACTGGGGAGGGATGGACTCCTGAGGAAGTAGCGGGGGAGGGGCAGGGCAGTGTCAAGTGCTCCTGTTCTCTAATGAAGTAAAAACTCTTTGTTTGGAAGCAAAATATATATATTTATCAAACAAATTTCCCAGGAATAATCCTAAAGTTTGTGCAATACATGTGTGTGTGTGTGTGTGTGTGTTTTAAAAGCAGTCTTTATTCTAAGTTGTTCAAGTACACTGCCAAATTGATCCTGCTACTGAGTAGATTCAATAGATTTATCTGCCCAGGAACTCCAGTTATTTCTTACACACCATTCTCCCCTAATCCAAGCACAAACACTTGCAGCTACCTCTCTTGAAAGCAATAGTCTGCCACCCACTGGTGAGAAATCAACTTAAAACCACAAGATACCAGCTGCATCTTAAGACCTTTGAGATGAAGGAAAGAAAATGCCAGGTAAAACTTGGCAGTTCTTCAAAAGTGCTAATCAGAAAGTGACCATTGAAAAATGTTACAAAGATTTCGTTTCCTGGGGTGGGAATAAGAAAACATGTATTTTAAAAGCGAGGGCATTAGAGCAAAACTTAAAAAAGAAAGACTTTCTCCTTGGTGAATCTACCACTCCGAATTTAACACTTGCAGGCATCACATGCTTCTGTGTTTCTTTTCTCCCAAAAGGAACTAAAAAGTCTCAGACTGAAAGACTTGGTTGCATCTGTACCTCTTTAATCTCACCCTCAGTGAGTTGCCCAGTCTGCTTAAATATAATATGTGTAAGTGATGTTGGACTTCTAGCCTTGCTAAGATGCTCATCCCATGCTTAAATGTGTCTTTTTTTTTTTTCCCCCTCACCAGAGGATATTTTCCACTGATTTTTAGAGATAGTGGAAGAGAGAAGAAAAGAGAGAAACATTGATTTGTCTCACATCGATTGGTTTCCTCCTACACTTGGCCCGACTAGGCCCTGTGCCAGGGAGGAGCCGGCAACCAAGGTATGTGCCCTCAACCAGAATCCAACCTGGGACCCGATGCTCTATCCACTGAGCAAAACCAGCCAGGGCTTAGATGTGTCTATTTTATGTTCCTGCCTGGTGAACAGAAAAGGCAGTGGAAATCCCAACTAGTGAAAAAATAGGAGAGCAATTCTCCTAGCAATCAGAGAATTAAAAATAAAAGCACTGAGGAACTCTTTTTTACCAGGGAAGATAGTAGAAATTACTTGCTATTGACAATACTCCTCCAAGCAAATAAAAATGCAATAAAATGATCACATTCCTATAGAGCTGGTGAGAAGGAAAACCCCTATTTTGTAAAAAAACAAACAAACAAAAAAAAAACTGCTGTTTGGAATTTTATGCTGTTTCTAAAAATGTTTGCTTTCTAGTCTGCTTTAGCCTGTTTGAAGAATGATGAAGATAAACTTAGCTGTATGACCTTGTAGGCCAGAGACTAGATATGCCCATAATCTCAATGCCATGCCAGGTGCATTTTTTAATTGGATAAAACTGTATTGTTTTCAAGGCCAGCATCGAGATAACCACAAAGTGCACATAGAGCTGGCTCTTTAATAAAAAGGGAAGTTCTGCTTGTAGCCTTGCTTAGAATTTGAATTCATTTTCTCTAAGCCCATCACGCGATAAATAAAGTGAGTCTCTCCATTGCATTGTTTGATTGTTTGGGAACTCTGTTACACTGGCAGCAGTATAAATGATGATTACTACTCAGAAAAGCACAGTAATATGTGGAGTTCACAATCCTTGACCCAATGGATATATTTCTTGTAATTTTCATTAACAAAAATAATACAAGGGCAAAACAAGTTACACACACAAACATAGCCATTGCAGGTTTGTGTTTTGAAATGACCTACTTTTCTAACAGAAGGATGACTACATCTATCATTGTATACCAACACAACTGAATATTATCCAACAATTGTAAAGGATGGTCAGAGGTGCATAACATGATAAAGTCTGTTTGCAAGCTAATGCTAAATTTAAAAAGCAAGATGCACTATCAGCCAGAATTTCCTTATAAGTACTAGTAATCTACTTTCGTTAAGTTCACCCCAAAAAGTTATATGAGAACAACAGTAGGTATTTCACTAGGACCCAGAAAACCAGGCTCTTGCACTGAGGCTGCCCGCCCTGCAGACTGAGGTGCTTGGGCCCAAGGTCACCTGCACCGCTGCCTCCAGGGCTTGGGTATCTGTTCTGACCATCACATGGCCATCCCCCTGAGGTCCCTCCATCTTGCCATCAGCAGCTTAGGTTCAGGTCTAAGGTGAGCTTTAGGGGGGGTTGGGAAAGCGAGGCTCTCGTATTTGCATGTGATAGGAGAATCCCTTAAAACTGTAGAAACTTATTCTCTCACAGTTTGAAATTAGGCTGCTGATAGGGCTCTGCTCCTTCTGAAGGTTCTAGGGGAAAATCCTCCCCTGCCTCTTCATGGCTTCTAGGGTTGCTGGCGATTTGGGGCATTCCTTGGCTGGTAACTGGGTCACTCCAGGCCTTGCCTCTGTTGTCACAAAGCCTTCTTCTCTCTCTGTCTGTGTCCAAATTGCCTTCTAATTTGGTATGACTTCATCTTACATCTGTATAGACCCCATTTTCAAGTAAGGTCACATTCACAGGTTCCAGATAGACATGAATTTAGTACACTATAAACCTTCCACAGTATTTTAAGAGTTTCTTCCTTTTGTTGAGACAAAGATCAACTTACTGTCATCAGGGACCATAACTTTATTTCTTTGGAATCCAAACGTGCCTTTTATCATATCACCTAGCATAGGGCTCAGTACATATTGACATTTAGTGAATACAATGAGTAATAGAGAGAAGAAAAATATCAGGGATAGAGAAAAAACATATAAATTAAAAAGAGATGAATCATTTCTACATCGAGCTTATTTTAAAATCTCCATAACCTCAGAGATTATTTCTTCACTCCCTTCATAATCAATTCCAATACCATTGTCATCATAGAGATCATCATCATCATTAAAGAACATGACAAAATTACTTCTACCTGTCCCCGCATGAGTAGCACAGTAAAGCCTATTTTCTAAACAAAACAATAGCAACAACAAAATAATCCATTAATGTGAGCTAAAGCCCCTCAACTCAAGATAACATTAAGCAAAATCATAAAACAAAAAATTTCATTGATCGGTGTTCTTTGTGTTTTGAAAAGGTAGTCAGTGGGTAACTATAGTAACAAATGATATGTAGGGTAGATTTGTAGAATAGTTAGGTAAGTAGATAAAATTTGCCTGTGGACCTGTTTGCATTTCCCATTTTCCAAGCTTCTTAAACTCCTAGATGACATTCCACTGAGAAAAACACTAAATCAGAAAGGACCACACTAGACAAACCGAGTTTTGGGAATCCGAGCACAGGTTAAAGCTATTAGAAAGGAGACCAGCCATTAGGCACCAAGAGCCCATAAATTGAAAGCATTTAAAAATCGCTTGCCCTGACCACAGGGCACATCTCAGTTCTTCACTCTCAGATCCTTAATTACTCACCACTATGCAGGCCCTTTGATTCATCATAGTCATTCCTTTTACTCCCTTCCCAGGGAGCCCAAAATCCAGCTCCTGTGAGCCCTCTTTCCATTAAGCTGCCCAGCTCTTTGTGAACAGAGATCAGCAGCAAAAAGAAAAAGGGAAAGGACTCTATCAATTCAAATGACAGTCCCTCAAAGGCTCTCAGTAACCTCCTTTTTGCTACTAAATTCCTGATTGAAGTGCTCCCAGGAAGCTCACTGTTTAACACAACAGTGATTATTTTTGTCCAGTGAATAACAGTCCCAATTTATTAACTATAATGACAGAATGTATCCCCATCCTTTTGTGTGTGTTTTTTTACAATAAACAAAAGCTCACCTTAGATGACATTGAGGAACATAGGGATATTTCCATAGAAGAGCCTGTCCTGCTTGACTAAATTGAGAAAAGGAAAAAGTGACTCAAAAGAGACCAACGCATTAGCTCTGTAGCCAGTAACAAGTTATCAGAATGCTCAGATGCGATGCTGTTCTCGATACTCATATGGGTTCTTGCTTTCATGGAGCTACACATAGTCTCAAGAGCAGACATTGGATTAAGAAAATAAGATAAAGGCACCTATCGGGAGAACAAAACGTGTATCAATTAGGATGTGTTCAACAGCAAGATAACTAAAAAAGCTTAGGAGGCTTAAGTAATAAAGACATGCACTGTTGCCTGAACAAGGAATTTGAAGATAAGCAATTCAGTGCAACAGCTCAGTAAGAGCTTCAAAATCTAAGTTCTTTGTGCCTGATTCTGCCATCCTTGGAGTATTTATTGGTCTTTCATTCTTGGTTTGTACCTTCACTGTCACAAAGTGACAGCCAAAGCTCCAAACTCATTCAAGGAAAAAGGACAATAAAACCATCTGTGGACCTAAGTGAATGTCTCTAGTCTTAAGGTCAACTAAAGGATAATCCCTTTATATCTGTAAACAATTAGGGAGCTTTTCCACATGTTTTCCAGAAAATTTCTGACTCCTCTACCCCCATCTCCCACTCCTCGTTGATCTCTTCTTTTGTTTCACTGACCACTAGGGCACAAGGCCAACCTTAGCTGCAAGGGAAGCTGAGAAAAATAAATATCTGACAACAAACAACAAAGTTGTTACTATAACTCCATTCCCCACGCCCCCCTCAGGAAGAAAGAACAGCAAGGAAGGAGGAAAAAGAAGAAAAAATCAAGAAAAGGGGAACAGGGACAAATACTCCTTGCTGGGACAGCAAGGGCAATGCCAACAGGACATTCACCCTGTAGTGTGTCCCTCAATCCAGACATACAAAAAATGTCTCTTAACAGAGACACAAAACGAAATGTTTAAGAATGAGTGATGGTTCTCCATGATGTCTTCCTCTAAAAACTGTTTTCCATATCTTCCTATTAATTTAAAACCCAGAACATGAAAATGGGCCAGTAATCAGCCCTTTCCAACTGGGCTCTCAAGAGGATAGTTTAGCTAGATAGTTCAGGGGGAAAAGGTTCATGTTTTCATATAAATTTGAGAACTTTATGGGTCCACTATGGAGAACTCAATGAACATTAGAATACTAAAGGCTATGATAAGTAATGCAATAAATAAACATCATTTAACTCAATATTGTCCAAACCACCACTACTATATATATATATATATATATATATATATATATATATATATATATATATAAATATAGATATGACCCTGTATCACATGATCTCATTCATATGTGGAATATAACAAAAAAAGCTGATGATCCAGAGACATGGAAACATGAAACAGAGTGCAAAATCTGGGAGGGAAGGCAGGGGAAGGTGGTGGGTGAGAAGTAATCAACCAAGGCATTGTATGCATATACCTGTATGCATGGCCATGAGCACAGACAATAGGGTGGTGAGGGCTAGGGGTGGGAGGGGGGAAGGGAGGGCTGGAGTGGGTCAATCGGTGAAAAAAAGGACATATATAATACTCTCAATAATAAATAATTTTTTTTAAGGAGCAAGCTAAGCTCCCTTGACCATTTCAAATGCAAATTTCTGGCAAGCCTTAAGCAAGGAATCAATAGAAAGTTAAATTAAAACTCTAATCAGTTTCAGCTGAAGATGGTGTTGTAGGAGAATCCGGGACCCGTTTCCCCTCGTAAACAAACAGAATCTACAGCAACAAATGAACAACTTCCGGGGAGGGGGGGGGTGCAGAGACCCTAAAAACTGGCTGAGAACTCTACTCCAAAGGCAGCCCACAGAGGGTCGCCATGAACCCCAACCTTATGCGCTGGCCCACAGTCCTGAGGGAAGGGAAAACCCAGAGCTCCCTGAGAGGGAAGGGTTTACACCCCACACCAAGCACCTCAGCTTGTAAGACCTGCCCCTGACAGGCAAGCCCCAGAACTTCTAGTTTTTAAAACCAATGGGGTTCATGTCCAGGAGACCCACAGACTATAGCGACCTGGGAAAAGGCTAGACTCACCTGCCCAAGGCCCAGGCGGAAGGGGTGATCCAAGATCACCGGTTTTGTCGTGGGCCATCTGATTTGACTAAGGTGACCAGATTTTAACATTGGTAAATGAGGACACCACTGACGCGAGGGGGGAGGGGGGGAGGGGATTCTTGATTAAAAATTTTATCTATATGGAGCAACAAAAATTTTCATAGAATGCAAAAATAGTATTGTAATATATATTTTTTTTAATTTCAACATAAGTACAATTTATAAATATAATAAATAATTGTGTATAGTATTATTTTATTCCTTGGCATATTTCTCATCTGAGTGAATTTTTTTTTAGTAGGTTGCTGTCATTGTTTAAAAGGTCATGAAATTTTTCACAAGAATTTGTTAAATTATAATTTATACATAAAATGGCTTTCAAAGTCTCAACACTTGATTGTAACGTAAGTCGTGTCATTTTCAAGGCCGGCGCTAGACTTTTTGCTGCCACTATAAAATATAAATAATACAAGTATTGTCTGCTAACTTCAAGAAAATGTATGTATTTATGAAATAAATAAATACCTTACCTAAAATATCTGAATAGCTGATTTGTAATGACATCACCTGTCTAATTAGCTTACTAGCATGCAGTACGATGTATATCGTCTGAGAGACAGTTATAAAATGTTTTCATTGTTACGAACTTTGATAAGCAGTTCTCGAGAATCAGTTCTCAACAATTATTTGTTATTATTAAAGTTTAAGATTATAAAATTAACAAAAAAATTATAAAACTCATATCCTGGCCGCCGAAACCGTACTATATACCCTTCCGATTCTCCAGCCGTTCCCTAGCTTGTCGTGCATTCTTTCCAAAAATCGGGACTTTTTTAAAATGCCGAGGGTCGCAGGACAAATTGTTAAAAATCAGGACATCTGGTCACCTGAGATTTGACAAGCATTTGGGGGTTAGCTGGGAACTTACCTGGGCCAGCGGCCAACGGGGCACTGTCTTTGGGCTCTCCCTGTGCCTTCTCCAGCAAACAGGCACCTTCTTCTTTTTCTAGACTCTAGGCGTCTTCCTTCCTTCCTTCCTTCCTTCCTTCCTTCCTTCCTTCCTTCCTTCCTTCCATCCTTCCTTCCTTCCTTCCCCTCAGGTAGCATTCTCTCTCTGCTCTTTCTCTGTCTCGCTCTAGCTGCTGGGCACCGTTTTCTCCCTCTGCCAAGATCGGAGCTTGGGTGCCGTCCAGAGAGGAGCTTGTACACACAGATCCGCCCGGTTTTGTGGTTCCCTCTGCATCAGGTAGGGACACCCCCAAATCACCTGGCTCTGGTGGCCAGCGAGGTTTAAGCTCCAGGATCCCGCCAGACTCAAACCCAACAGAGTGGCTACCACCTCCAGGACGCAGCAAAAGACAACAGCCCAGGAGGCCAGTCTTTCTAGGAAAAAGGCCTATTCCCTTATTATTACAGCTAAGCCTGAGGGGCAGGCTGTTCTCACACCTGAGCCTGAGGCAGGCTTCTAATTAAACACAGATACAGGCTCACTGGACTCCTTTCCAGAGACTTCCGAGGCTGGGGGCGTGGGCCCTGTGCCTCCCAAAAGGGAGCTTTTCCAGCGTCAGGTGCATGGTTCTTTGCGGCTGCCGCCAGGGGATGACCCTTGACTGCCTGGCTCGGCTGGCCAGGGAGCTTGTGTTTCTAGGTCCCCTGAGACTATTGCTAGGTGCCTGCAGAAAGGAGCCAGGCCAAGAGACATGAGTTTAAGAAATGTTATCACATCCCTCACAGTGGGCTGAGGCCTGTGTGTGGGTGTCAGGGGGGACAGAGTACGGGGAGCGGGATATTTGTGTTCCTGTAAAGGTCAGAGTAAGCAGTCGGGCCAGGTGCAGGTGCAGCCAGGTGTAGGCGGTCATTGGAAATTGAGGGAGGTGGACTCTCGGCCTTTCTTCATGAAACCAATAATGAGAATAACAGGTAAATCGCTGGGAGGGGCAAGAGCCCCCAGCAGGGCATCATGGAGCACAAGAATATGCCTAATAACTTTAACAATTACAGAGTTCATGGCAGGCTGGCATCACAGAGCACTGCACAGACAGCAGACTAAAACCCCACACAAAAATTCACTTCTAATGGATGGCAGACTTACATTTAAGACAGGAGACTATAAAACTCCTCTGAGAAAGCCTGGGACAAAGTGTGGAATCAACCAAAGACTTTGTATGCATATATGCTTGGCTCCAGGACACAGACAATAGGGAGGGGGTTGGGCCAATAGCAGGGGAAAGGGGAGCCATATGTAATACTTTTAACAACAACAATTTTAAAAATTAAAATAAATGAAAAATAAAATTCCTAGGACCGTGGTTGGCAAACTGTGGCTTATGAGCCACATGCGGCTCCCTGGCCCCTTGAGTGTGGCTCTTCCATAAAATACCATGGCCTGAGCAAGTCTATTTTGAAGAAGTGGTGTTAGAAGAAATTTAAGTTTAAAAAAATTGGCTCTCAAAAGAAATTTTAATTGTTGTCCTGTTGATATTTGGCTCTGTTGACTAATGAGTTTGCCGATCACTGTTCTAGGAGAAAACATAGGCAGTGAGCCCCTTGACGCTAGTCTTGGTGATGATTATTTTGGATTTGACACCGAAAGCATAGGCAACATAGGTAAAAATTTTAAAAGTGGGATTATTTCAAAATTAAAAGAAAGTACAATGTAAGGTAATGGTCTTTGGTTAATGAGACTCTCATCTTCAACTGATAACCCCTGGGGAACAGTTTCCCTGACCTTGTCATCTCCGTCTCCCCAACACCCAGCACAGAGCCTGGGGGTAAAGCAGGACTTCGATAAAATATGTTTGGCACCTTATTTCTGTTATTCCATACCAACACGTTATAGCCAAACTAAGATATTCATAAAGTTATGTTACTCTGCAGCAAGCATTTGCTTGTTAAAAAGACAGTTGCGAGTGAATCTCACAAACATATCATTGAGCAAAAGAGGCCAGATCCAAACTAGTACATATTTACCTGCAATTCAAACGTAGGCAAAATCAACTGATGATGTAAGAACTGCTATTGTGATTTGTGATAATACAATCTGTACCAAAAGGAGTCAGAAAAAAACAAACCGATGTGTTTACATGTTCACAAATGTCATTGTCAGTTGACAGTGAGTGCAACTAAAAGTGACACCTCTCTGGGCATGTTTCTAGCAATTAACAGCTGAATACACCATGAGAAGTACTTTTATTTGCTGTTAATCTTCTCAGTGCCTGAAGAACATTTTAAAACCATCTGTATCCATTGCACCCAAGTTGTTCAAGAAAACTTCTCTTGCACAAACTCTTCCTAAGGCAGAGTTATACAAAAGTATCTGAGTCACATTCTTAAGACCACTCCAAGACAAATAGGAGATCAGCCTTCTCAGCCACTGCAGTTGAGTGTGTTGATATTTAACAGAGTGATGTCTGACATTCAAGAGGCTTGGAATGTCCTTCCAGAGACATTCAAATGGTGCTCTTGCCTAGTGGCTCATCCTTAGAGCGTAGCTCTGTACCCCTCCACAAAGGTGTCAACATCTGGCAGGCTGTGTCCTCTAAATAGGAGAGCAGAGAAGGTAGAGTCTCCCTCATCTCAGATTGAAGCACTGTTGGTGAATTCCAGGTCAGCCATTCCCCTTTCTTGGAAAATTTCCAGAGGTTTGCATGATTATTTGCTTTATGCCTTCTCTTCATGCTCTGCTAACCTCCATTCCAACCTGGATAAGTGGGCAGGAATTCCTCCAGGAGAGGGAATGCAGATAAAAAGTCACAACCCAAATAGATCCCTCCTTAAATACAATATAAGGTTGGGGGAAGCAAAATTAAAAGGTGTAGGAAAGCAGAAGTCAGAATATTGGAAGGCTATGAGCCAATACTAATTTTGACTTAAAACATTTACATTTTGACTTAGGACCACTACTATATTAAATTATTTTTCCAACATGAAGCACTTCCTGCAGAAATGTGAAAATACACCTTTTTGTTCCCATAAAGTTTACATCTCCCTCCTTCCTGAACTAACTTACCCTAGTTATCCTCTTGAAGAGGAGATGTTTGAGATCCATTTGAGAGGAATTCCCTTAGGTTTGATCATCTTTTTATTCTCCAACTAGAAGCCCAGTGCCTGAAATCCCCACCCACCTGTATTGGTCTTTGGTTGTTAGGGCCATAGGTCTTTTATAATGTAGATTTTAGTTTTCCCATTGAAGGAAGGGGTTAAGAAGGATCTAAATTAAGTTGGTTTCAGAGTTGATTGATTGATTATTGTTGTTTGCTTTTCTTTTGGTGGTTATCTTCTATTTTATAAAACTCTGCTTGCCATTGGCCTCTATCACCAGTCAGAAGTATAGATAGCACTAATTCCTCACACTCATCTTTTTAACAAAACTGCCAAGCAAATCGCCTACTCAGGTAGCACAGTGGACCAATCTTATAAGGTGGTTTCCAACCAGCATTCCCATAAGATTTTTGAACAGATTCCATTGGTGGAATGCTAACAGGATAAGCTATCCAGTAGGTGAGGAGGGAGAGTTGATGTCAAGAGCCAGGCAGTGGGAATAGATGGGTGATTGCTACAAGAAATCTAAAAACTCTAAACATCAAAAATATATCTCAACTCTTTTCACAGCTCACCATGTCTACTCTAACAGATTCCACACCATACTCCCTTCCTATATCTGTCTGCAAAATTTATACTGAAAGTGGGGTTACATGCCCAGTAGAATCAGATGATGACAAAGTGCAGGGAAAGGGAGAAAAGTAATTCATGTTTCTATATCATAATTTTTTATATTTAAAAGCTAGCAAGTTATCCTTGCCAATGTCTAATTACTGGAGGACAGCAACACAGTTTTTGAACAAGTATAAATATGTGGGAAGCACATGCTCAAAATGCTTCCTGTTCAATAAGATAGATGATAAAAAAAAAAAAATAGAGAAATTCTCACCCTGCAAAGCAGTAAATTATTTTAAACACTTGAAAACATCATACAACTCCTTTTGCTTAAAAACCTTTGACAGTTCCTCATTGTACTCAAAATACAATCAAGAATGGGCCATGAGGCATGAGTGAGCTGGCCCCTGCCTATGTCTTACCCTCATTTGACATAGCTATCTCACCTCATTCTGTTATGGCAAATTTCCAAGTGGCAGGAAAACAGACAACCAGGCACTCAGAAGATTCAGAAAATGCACTTTTTATTTTAGGAAGCACTGTTGCTGGCTCAGAGGAATCAGTACCCAAAGCTGAGTGCCAAATATGGCAGGCTTTCCCTTTTATCTCTCTAGTTTCTTTGTCTCCCAAACATGGACTAGGCTTTTGGACTTTTCTCAGGCTTTTGCAGCCCCTGTGATAGTTGAGGGGAGAAGGGGGAGTAGGGGGAGTGAGATAGTGACCAAGACTATGCTCTCTGTAAGTACCAAGGGAAACTGGTTTTTCAAGGCTAGGCCACAAGCAGGAAAATGGTTGGTGCTTAATTATAGGCTTGTACACAATACATGTTAGAATGCAGGTTTGACTGGGCACAAACCTAGGTTGCCACCCGAAGTGCCTTTACAATTCATTATGCCCCAGCCATGCTGGCATCATCAACCCTTAATTATATCATATTTAATCCCAATTTGTGGTCTTTGTGCTTCTGTTCTACCTGTTTGGAGTGCTCATCCCACTCTCATATGATTGCCTTTTTCTCATCTCTTAGGTCTCAGCTTATTCACCTTCTCCGAGTAGCTTTGGATGAACAACTTAAGAACTCTCTCCTGTAAAGTGAGGAAAAGGTCATCCACCTGATTCAAAAGTATCATAGCCCTAGCCAGTGTTGTTCAGTGGATAGAGCATCGGCCTATGGACTCTAAAGGGTCCCAAGTTCTATTCCAATCAAGTGCACATGCCCTAGATACGGGCTCGATCTGTAGGGAACGTGCAGGAGGCAGCTGATTCTTTCTCATCCTTAATGTTTCTATGTCTCTCTCCCTTTCCCTTTCCCTCTGAAGTCAATAAAAAATATATATTTTTTACAGTGTCATAAAAATTCATTCAACTTTGTAAACCTCTTACCAATACAGTGACACTGCTTGGTATATATGATACACCTATTTTTTCAGATTGCCAAATAGTTTCTAGATATTTATTTTTAAATTGATAAATTTTGTAGCAGCTCCAAAAGATAGAGGGCAGGTGTTTCTTCCTGTTAGAGAATATAATGAAACTTACCCATAATATTAGATTTAAAGTCAAAATCTTCAAACAGAACTTTACTATTCCTCACCACAATTGGGTCCACTTTCTTCCTCACTCTGTGTTTATGTTTCTGTGTATTAAAATCATACATTATTTCTCAGCTCTTATATACTATTTGCACAGTCATTTCAGTTTAACATTATTATAGGATTATATAAACTAGTTTCACTGCCCTAAAAATCTTCTTAGTCCCTCCCATCCCCTCCTTGGTAGTATTTTTATTGAAGTCAATTTAATTTCAATGGAAATGTGTTACCACCTTAAACATTAACATAAAAGTCAACTCATTTTCAAATAATCAAGGATTATAATCTTGAATTACAAATTAGATGCTAATTTATTTTCTTTGCTTGTTCCTTTATTTGAAATCCTTTTTCATGTTATTATCTCTAAAGATGTATACATGTTGTTCATTATTTTTGCTGACTATTTAAGTGGAACAAAGCAGTAATTGTGAAAATGATAGGCACCTAACACCTACATTTAATCAATTATTTGTAATGAAGTAATATATGCACATGGTTAAAAGAACTTCAAGATGGGTTTATAATAAAAAGCGACAACTTTGCACCACTCCCGAAATCCCACTTCCTGTAAATAACCAGCTTCAGTCATTTTCCTATTTTTTAGTTTTCTGGTGGGTATCAGCACAGCTCATAAGTATTGAATTCATGCCACCATATCATCACTTAGCCCTTTTGTGTAGACATTATTGTTTTTGTTTTCTGTATCTTCTGAATCTCCTCTTTTCAGAATTCTTCTAGTTTTTCTATCCCAACCTTGTATCCAAAGGGAACACAGTGGAGGGAAAAGGAGAATATGTCTGCCTCCTGTTCCTATGACTCAGAGTTCCATTGGATCAATGGAGGGAGGGTGGGGGGTGAGAAGGGGGAGAGAGAGAGAAAGAACAAGAACTGTCCTGAGGCCAGACAGCCTCTCAGACCTCATTTGGCATCCCACATGTGACTGCTTTTAGAGGGTTGTCCACTTATCTCATTGTCACATGAGACTTGAAAAACATTCACAGTATTCTGCAAGAAAAAAAAAAAAATGTCAGAACACAAAGTAGCTGGGTGCCCATCAGGCAAAACCTAATGGAGCTGCAGTCACACTGCCTCTGAGAGGAGCGTGTCTCTCCGTGGCAGCATTCTGCTGCAGCTTCCTCTGCCTGAACAAGCGGCACTGAACCTCCGACAGTAAATGAGATGGCGCAGGAATTTCATTGCTTCAAACGCCACATTGATGGCTCTTCGATTCAATTATTCACAAAATGCAACATTTCACCTTGTCTCCTTACCGTAGTGAATGATGATTCCGTTTAAATTGATGTAGCATTCTCATTGGAGTTACCTAGAAGAGACCTCTGAGGATTATTTGACATGTTTAAAGGGAGGAGTTTCTGCTCAGCTTGCAGAAGAAAAGATTCATGCGAGATGCGTAAGACTATGAATTAATTACTAGGAAGGAGGCATCCAATAAGACACCTCTGCTTATCAAACATGAGGAAAAGTAGGAAAGTACTTTTTGATTTGATTGCAAGCAACACTTTTTGTTGGACACAGAATTTATCCTCCACTAGGCCTGCCTCAGAGGATTGGTCAGCAAAAAGTTTCATCAAAGTTAAAAGCATTATTTTAGAACAGAACAGAAATGAAGAGATACATTATTTGCTGTAGATTTTGCCGCTTCAGCCGCCTATTTATAAAACTTCTATTGTGATCTGGCCTCACTTTCCCTCTAATTTCAGAAAGGCTGTCAGGAAAAAAACTGCCCAATTTACGCCCAGGAAAAAGCACAATAAAAAATAATGATGCAGTCTTCCATTCGGATAGTGTTGTTAGCTTTTCAAAAAACCCTTTGGTGTTGGCTCTCCTATATAAATCTCACCAGAACTCTGTGCAACAATGGGGCAGGTCTTAGTGCCGTATTTTGTAGATAGAGAAACTGAGGCCACACTGGGAGTGATGTGTCTAAAGTCTCCAATGAGTCAGCAGCTAAACCTCAACTTGATTCCTTGGGATGACAGAGAGTGTCTTGTCTGCTTTCCAAGGCCCAGTTATCCAACTCTATCTTTGATTCTGTTATTTCCTATCTAACTATCTGCTACTTAAAAACAAGATAGTATAATATACATCCTTGAGTTGCTGCTAGAATTTAAACTTAGATCTGGTGATCTCAAGATGGTACCCTGTATTCTAGGAATAAATGATATTAATGATAATTCTTAAGAAAATATTTGCAGTAGGCACATTTTTTTGAGGACTAAAAGGGCATGTGAGTAACCTTTACCTCTTCATATTTCTTGATTTTATCTTTTTTTAAGTTTTCTTCAATCTCATGATTATTATTTCATTTAATAGACAATATATTTAAAACTTTTAGGAACTTTCTCTTCTTTCCTCCTTAATCTGCAACTAGAGGCCCAGTGCACTAAAATCCGTGCACTTGTGGGAGGGGGTCCCTCAGCCCAGCTTGTGCCTTCTCACAGAGTGTGACCCCCTTGGGGGAATGGGCCTAAGCTGGCAGTCAGACATCCCTCTGGCAGCATGGAAGCTCTCAGAGGATGTCTGACTAATGATTTAGGCCCACTCACCAGGGAGTGGCCTAAGTGGTTAGTCAGACATCCTTAGCACAGCCTCAGAGGCAGGAGAGGCTCCCACCACTACTGCTGCACTTGCCAGCCATGAGCCGACTTCTGGCTGAGCAGTGCTCCCCCTGTGGAAGCACACTGACCACCAGAAGGTAGCTCCTGCATTGAATGTCTTCCCCCTGGTGGTCAGTGTATGTCATAGCAACTGGTTGTTCTGCTTGTTCCACTGTTAGGGTCAATTTGCATATTATCCTTTTTTTATATATGATTACCAATCAACAGATTTCTTGAGTGTCCTATGACCAGAAGTCCTCATTTTCCTTCTGTCTTCCAGAAAATAAAAATAACCCACAATAGGTCAATAAGAGGAATGCACTGACCCTTCCCTGCCACCTTGCAGGAATGGATCTCCCATTCCAGAATGTTCAAAAGTGTACAGAGACTCCACAAAGGATACCCATAACAGTAGACTCCTCTCTGTACAGAAAAAATCATTTTACTTTGGGAATTAAAACCATGATCCTAGCTCACCGGCAAACATCTGCTGTTAATCGATAGCACCATCTGGTATTTCAGCGCCTCACTCTGTTGTCGATGCTTCACGTAGCTAACTCTCCAAATTAGTTATTCCATAACAACTTGTTTTCTGGAATCACAGGCCAAATGGGGTAGTTTTGCTGAAAGCTACTCAATGCTTTGCCCATGTTTCAAATGGGATTCTCACACCTTCCCCTGGCTGTAGTCTGAAGTGTGTCAAGCCATTATATTTGGGGAAGTGTAGAGACAGGGGAAAAAATGCAGATTAATGCCCTGAGCAAGTGGCATTAATCCCCCCCAATGTAAATATGCATTTAAAAAACTCATGAGCATGTATGGCCTACTAGAGGGATGATTGTGATCATATAAGGTGAGCTATATCTATCATAGGAACCGGAGTGCTTCCTAGATTAGTGACTGGACTTACTATAGCTATACCCTTCACCGTGTTCAGTTAGCAGCTTCTTTGATTATTGATCTCACCTTCCAATTCACAGCGATACCACGAAATTTCGGTGATGTGGGAGCAGCTAAGTCTGGGTGATGCAATAACATGAGTGCTGGATGGGGGTCACTAACTAGCCAAGTGATATTCAGTTAGTCACTCTGGATCTCAGTTTTCTCATTGTTAAATAAACCACCTGACCCATCACACTCCAGGTTGCTGTGATGCTCAAGTGAGATAAAGGTATTAAAGAGTGCAATCAGTAATGAACTCTATAGACATATTACAAATGTCACTCACTTGTCTTCTCTTTACAGACCAGAATCTAATGAAGGCGGTCCTCATTGCTACAATTCTGGAGCAAGATGCTTAAAGTATGTGTGGTCTAGAGGTAAGTTTTTCATGTCAGATTTACTGCTTTAAATTTCTACACACCAAACTCTCTCTTCAGAATATACTTGGTTTTCAGTGTTTGGCTGTATGATTTGGCGCAGTGGTTCTTCACCTTGGCAACACATTAGAATCACCGAAAATTCTTTAAATATGCCAATACCCAGGCCTCAAATGAACAGAATCTCTGATGGTGTAGCCCAGGCCTCTGTACTTTTTTTAAGTGTCTCAGTTGATTTAAGTACAAAGTGAAGGATGAGAACCACTCACTCAAATGAAAGAACACCAGCTCTGGCATCAGACATTCTTGGTCCCACCATTGTGCTGACTGCATGACCATGAGCAGAGGTCTCTGAGACTCTTTCTAAAGTGTAAAATGGAAAGGGAGAATTGACAACTTCCAGAGTTGCTGTGAGGATATAACATCACTTATATAAACTGCCCAGTGCAGTAGAAACTAGGTAGATGTTAGCTATTGTAATTTATGTACAGACTTTTATTATGTACTCTCTTTTCCAGTGTGTGTGTGTGTGTGTGTGTGTGTGTGTGTGCCCACATGTGAAGTATCAACTCTTTGAGGACAGAGGCTGTGGTTTTACTTTTCCTTTAAATGCCCCCTGCAACATCCAGTACAGTGCTGAGCATATAGTAGACATGCATAACAACTATTATAACTATTTTTGACCAATATATTGACAGCAAGGAAATTTTAAATCCTCTTTAATTCTATCAAGTGTATTTAAAAATATCTGGATTGCAACCTGGTAGACTTCCCACACCTTCTGATAAAATCTGAAGAGCATTTAATCATCTGAGTCTTAAGCACAGGAAACCTTTTCTATAATCAAGTTGTGAGTCCATCACTTCGCTCGGCTAGTGCATGTGGAGAAGAGTTGTGCTTTCCCCAGGGTGGTTTGGTGGATGCAGGGCTGCAGGAAGGAAGCTGCATCAATCCTGAGGGCAGGACCAGGCTTTTACTTCTGAAAGAACTAATGTAGGTGCCATGTTCTAGGAAGTGGGCAATTGCTGTGCAGTCATGAACCTGGGAATTGAGTGACCTCCTGAAGAGAAATGGACAGAGATACTGGAAACAATGTAGGGAACCAAAGAGCATTCATTACTGTCTGAGCAGCAAGGAGCGATTTACATCTCTTTTGCCTCAAGCCAAATTGGCCTTAGAAGTGGAGCAGGGGATTGTTGGGGGCCAGCTATAGCAAGAGGAGAGAGAGACAGCCCAGTCGGTGTGGCTCAGTGATTGAGTGTCAACCTATGAACCAGGAGGTCATGGGTGGATTCCCAGTCAGGGCACATGCCCAGGTTGGAGGCTCGATCCCCAGTGTAGGACATGCAGGAGGCAGATGATCAATGACTCTCTCTCATTATTGATGTTTCTATTTCTCCATTCCTCTCTGAGATTAATAAAAATATATTTTTTAACAAGAGAAGAGAGAGGAAGTAAGAGAGCTGCATCTTCTCCCAACTAGACATCACCACATGAGCATCCTTGCTACTCTCCTGATGAGCAGCAGGCATGAGTTTGAGTATACTAGCAGCCTATAGACATGTGCTATGTGGTCATTGTATTTAGTTCATACTATTTTAAAGCATAGTACCATTAATAAGATGTTGCTCTAGATCTTAACAGAATTCACCACCTTCTGTGCTGTCTGCCTGCCCCTGCATGATTTTAAGTTTCCAAACTTAAGTTAATGTCCGTTGATAGAACAGCTGTTGTCTGTGTCAATTCCACATATTGCATATTCCAAGCTTCAGTCCATTGTTCTTTAAGATTCTCCACCCCTCCCAAAGGTAACAGTAATTCGGACCAATGAGAGAATAGAAATTTGGTCCTCATCCTGACTCATCATTAGTTATACGGCCCCTATGTAGCTTTGGAATATGGGCCATAAGGTGTGCATGGGATGTGGAGCTCTGGGGTGTTGTGCAAAAGTGTATGGTTGTAAGGAGTCAGGCTGCAAACTGAAGGTTAGGGAAGGCTGAAACCCCAAAGTCATGACTTAGAACAAATCAAGTCATCTGAGCACCAGGATGTGGACCAAGATGGAAGGCAAGATCTGGCTCCATCAGAGGTCTCATATATACCATTCTCTCTACCAGTGTAGGGTAGAGCGTGGGCATGACACAGCATACATGGCAGTTTTTATATGTTTTACCTGGGAGAGAAGGAATGTCCCCAGCTTATTTTTAAAAAGCTCTAGTTTTAAAAAAGTTACCACCCTTTCTATTTTCTTTTAGGTCTCAGGAAAAATCCCACTGTTGGAGTAATCAGTCAGATAACTAGGTCTAATATGGGAAAAAATATTGAGGGCCATTTCGTTATTTATTTTTAATATATTTTTATTGATTTCAGAGAGTAAGGGAGAGGGAGAAAAAGATAGAAATATCAATGTGAGAGGATCATTTATCAGCTGCCTCCTGCATGCCCCTCACTGGGCATTTAGCCTACAACCAGGCATGTGCCCTGACTGAGAATTGAATCATGACCTCCTGGTTTATAGGTAGACACTCAACCACTAAGCCATGCCAGCTGGGCTGGAGGGCCATTTTAAAAGAAATGACTCTCTGGGCTGAGATCTTTCTAGTTATTAGGTTCCCATTAATAAGTTATTTCCCTAGAACTATTTTCACAATGGGTTCTTTAATTTTGACTTGGACTTTTCTAGCATAAAATTCATGACTATAGCACCACAGTTTTATTCTTTGTGCATTCCTTTTCCATTTTTTCCAAATGTACCATGTATAATATTATTATGTTTTAATATCATACAGTTCTGGGAGTCTTTGCCATATAATGTCATAAAATTTCCTCTTAGAAAAATACCATTTTTATATTCATGAAGACAGTATTAGCTATGGCAAAGTTATCCTTTATTAACATTAAAATTACATTAGCATAATATTCATATACATTAGCATAACATTCATTTATACTAACATGATACTCAATTGCATTTACCTAAGATAAATTACCTAAAGCAGATTAAGTACATTAATGCACATTCCATTTTTTCCATTTTTTGGCATTTTTAAAAGACTTCTTTATAATTATTTCCTTAGGATAAATCCCATGAATTGGATTACTGGATCCATGATTATGAATATAAAAGAGGGCTTGTTAAATTTATAAGGAATTTCCCTATTAGTTTTAGACTTAAATACTCAAACTTTCCAGTAAAGCACAAACTTTTTCATTTCTTTTTCTTGTTGGCTTTTCCTTCTCAGCAAGAGACATTAAGAAAACATTTTATTTGGTTTTGTCATAATTTCCCAAATTTATATTTGTATTATTTTGGAGAAAAAGTACCAAGGAAGGAGAGAGGACAAATGTTAATAATAAAATCCAAAACAAAAAAATAAAATTTATGATAATAACTATCTATAATAAGTGAGCCCTTCACTGTTTCAGGCACTGTGCTAAGTGATTTACATTGGTGATACATGCTGGGCCAGCAAGCTGATCAATGGTGGATTTGGTGATTTCAACAGTCACTTCAGCTCAAAACTTCTACCTAAAAACTCTTCAGATACTGGAATTTTTTCATCTAATCCCTGCCACAGATTTTTCCCTAGAAATATCTAAATAACATTTGATATTACACTAAGTTAATGTAGTTAGTAGAATTTATCAATGACTAAAAATATCTGAGAAATGCATTCTAATATCAAATATGAAAAGCTTTTGTCTGATCCTTATTTTTGTTGAAAGTTTACAACTATGAAGTATCTTTTAAAGATAATTTCCAAACTTCTCATTTATGAATATGCAAATTAATACAGCATTGGGAAGCTTAGTAAAAACCAAATCTGGGATTAGACGCTAGGTCTTTTGATTCCTATCCAGTGCTTTTTCTGCTAAAACATGTTGTGGCCTGTGACAAATGATTAATATTCTTGGATTCAGAAAATAAATACACAAATGCAAGGAGACATATCACAAAGGCATTCCACTTTGAGATTACAATAGGGTAAAATTGAAAATAACCTAAATTTCAATCCATAGGATATTTGCTAAACAAGAGTACATAAAAATCATGAATCCCACCTAGCCATTCAAAGTGATGAATAAAAGCTCAGTTTATCATCCTAGATAGATGAGCGTAATGTATGATTGTTTGAAAAAAATGCATACTCTTACTAAGTAGCATGTACAGCCTGGTCCACTACACATGAAATTGCACACTTACACCCGTGGATGTTGTGGGTTTTACTAGATGATGGGATTATGATGATGTTTTATACTTTTGTCTATGTCTTTTATTCAGTATTATTTCTATTACTTATAAGAATTTGTTGTAGGAAACAAACTGCTTTAAATCAAGAAAGCGGTTCTTATTCTGTGTGCCTTTTTAAGCCAGTGCTTCTCAAATTTGAATTACCAGGTCTGGGGTTGGGCCAGAGAATTTGCATTTTTTTAAATCAATTTATTTATTGATTAAAGTATCACATATTTGTCTTCAACCCCCCATTCCAATCCCCAACTCCCCTCCATTCATCCCCCTATTGTCCTTGACCACTAGTTAGGCTCATATGTGTGCACATAAGTCCTTCGGTTAATCTTTCCCTTTTATTCTCACCCTCCCTTTGAAAGCTGCTGCCTGAGCTTTCTGTTCATGTAGAGGTTGAAGCTTCATGATGACTGGTACCATGAATCTGTCTATCACCCAGTGGAGTGAGCTGGGCCCTCCCTGGATAAGAAACCTGGGTTCCCCAAGATATGTGATCAGTGCTGGGGCCCCGCCAGCAGGCAAGGGAATCCTAAGGCAGAAACTGGACTCAGAGAGTCTGCATTTTAAACAAGCTCCCAGGTGATGACAGTGTTGTTTGCTTGTTTGCATTATGAGGATCTGTTTTGGTTAATTACTCCAGCAGGCCTTTTCATTGCTCATTCCATATGTAGTTTCTGGCAATTCTGGCCTGAAATCGTTTTTCCCCCTGTTTATTAGTGCTATGGTGTTTTCTCACTAAATAGAACTCTGGAGTTTTCTTATTTTTCTTACAGTTAATAAACATAAACACTGGGGGATAGTATTTTAAATTGCTGCGCAGCCATTATACAACTGGAAATAGTATTCAACATTGCTTCTTCTTCCATTGGATAATTTTTATCATGACATCCTTGACTAAGGATATTTTCTGATTTAATGGCATTAGTTATCTAAATGCATGACCAGTTGGGGAGTAATTGTGATTTTTTTTTTTTTAAATACAATTGACAGGCTCTTCAGCAAATAAAATGAGGTCATAATATGAGTGCTAATTTGGAACATCTTCCTTTAATGTATTTACTTTAAAAAATTAAAATAGGCAGTGTAAGAATGACTGGGTATCAGAATGGCTAAGATTTTTTTTTTTTTTTTATCAAAGTAAACTGTTAAAACCCTGAACTTGGGCCTTATCGAGTTTGGCTCAGTGGATAGAGCATTGGCTTGCAGACTGAAGGATCCTGGGTTCAATTCCAGTCAAAGGCACAGACCTTGGTTGCAGACTCCTCCCCAGCCTAGGCACTGGTCAGGGCACATGCAGGAGGCAACCAATCTATATGTTTCTCTCACATTCATATTTCTCTGTCTTTCCCTCTCTCTTCTACTCTCTAAAAATTAATGAAAAAATATCTTTGGCTGATGATTTTTAAAAAAAGCACCCTGAACTTGGGAAGAAAGTTGGATGAAATAACAAACCTTAGAAATTATGTCATTAATAATGAAGTAACATACAACTAATACTATTAGAGTGCTTATTGTGTACCAGGCTGGTCAAGTTGATTCATGAGCCAGTAAAATAAATTCATAGTTTGTAATCTTAATAAAAAAAAATCTATATATAATGATTCCAAAAGGCATTGAAGGTGAAAAGACTTTGAATAAAAGCACAAAGTCCTTGATATTAATATATTGGGATGAAGGGCAAAGGTATGCATGTTGTCCATATACTAGATAGTATAAAGTTAACTAGATCCTTCAAAGATAATGTTTGCTGGGTAAACTATTTAAATATGCAGGTCATGAAAACAAGAATGAAATGAACAGAGCGTTGGGAAATTGTAGCACAACACCAAAAACATCTGATATTCTTGTCATTTGAGAATATGAGGAAGGAAATACGAAAAAAAATTGATATAGGAAAAAAACACTGAAAATAAAGGGCAAAAACTAAAATCAATAACAGTGTAAGGAGACCTTGTTACAACCCTTGTGTAGCAAGGACAAAGAGAATGTGCTTTTCATTTACCTAAACTCATACTTTTCTTGATAAATTAAAAACTGAAGAGCATACTTTTCCTGGATTCACTAAACCTTGGACCAGCTTTTGAGGACTGAGACTGGTCAGTCTCTTAAATGTACTTCCCTAACTTTAGGTCATCTTCTCAGGAACTGAAACGAGCTTGGGAGAATGCCTTCCTTGCCCTCAGATTCTCTGTTTATCATGCCTGTCCTTCATATTTCCCTTCCTAGTGCCTTTAATAAATAAAAAATATTTGCTAAGTGCCAGAATTCCAGAGCAGTCAGATTTTTCAGAGGGTCTTATTTTCTATAGCAAATATAAAGCTTTCTCTTCTCTCATCAATTTACAGATATCTTAATCTAGTACCCAAACACTGGTATGTACCAATTTCTTCTTTATAAGAAGGAACTAAAACACACACTAGATTTTCTTTTGGTTCTTACTACATTCAGACTTCAGAGAATTTTCCATATGAAACTGCCTTTTACATACCAGACTCATATCACCTCTTACCTGGAAAACAGCCCGTGTCCTACTTTTCTCTGTTTCCAATCCCGTTTCCTTATAATTCACCTATCACCCAAGTAATATATTAAAATAGAAAAAAAGTGATGATGTCATTCTCCAGTTAAAAATCTTTCTGTGTAAATTTTTTGTCAGATATGTTTTACAAATATTCTCAACCAAAATGCAGCTTGACTATCTCTTAATAACGAGAAATTTTTTAATTTTTATAAATTCTAATTCATTATTGTTTTTTCTGTTGTTAATATCTTTGTGTTCTAAGAAATATCTTTCTATACTAAAGTCATAAGAATATTCTACTAGTGTTCTTGAAGTCTTGTGGTTCTGTTAATGAGATTTTTGAGTAATATAGGAAACATGGTTCATTTTTTTTTTTCTGTACAGATCTCTAGATACTCTAGAATACATTTGTCAAAAAAAATATTTATTTCCCATTAATTTTATTTGTGATTATTTCTGGGCCTTTCTGTTCCATTAATCTATTTGTCTACCATTATGCCATCATGATGTTATTTAGGACAATGAATCTCAGTACTAATTTGCTTGACATTTGGAAGTCATGATGGACAATATAGTACAAAATATAATTTTATTCCCAGCTCAAAAATTAGTGATCCTCTCCACAAGTAAGAGTCAAGGAGAGATTCACAGCTTGGCACCTCCAGGATACCTTCATCCCCTACAAAACTGCTCCTAAAACTCACTGTCCAGGCTTCTCAGGGTACAATTTATTTCTCCAGGGCACCTTTTGAAATAACGCTCAGTGCAGGACACATCATCAAATAAGAGGTTCCAAAGCTTTTGTGAACAACCTGCCATCTTGTTCATCTAGGAATAGCAAGTCAACCATCCTCCATGCGTGGTAGCCCCACAACATTGCTCTATTTTCCATTTTAATGGAAGGTTAATGGCTGGAAGACTAGTCATTAATCCTATTATGAAACAGATTTTCAAGCAAAGACTAAGATAGGCAGAGGCCTGTGCATTTTCCTGAGTATTCATTTCAGACTGGTCTGAACCAACTATTATAGAAATTATTCTAGGGAACAATTCCACATTGTCTCTGGGATTGGATCAGGTGACCTGCCTGTAATGGAGCCTATTATTTCTCTGCATTCACTTCCAAAATCTTATTATGATAGAAAAAGCCTGGCCAAATTAGCTTCAATTGTATCCAGACTTCAAAAGTAATTTCAGAGCCACTTTTAATCTCTCTATTCAAAAGTATAGCTTCCAGATAAGTTTCTCCACCTATCTTCCTTATAAAAATAGTGATTACTAATATAGATGATTATGCCCACATTCCCCTTACCACTTGCTATAAAAGCATGTATCTTTTGCATGTAAAAAAAATATAGAGTGTAAGTTTCCATAATTACAAATCTACTCCTGCCTCATCCTGCTGAGAAAAATCTTTCTGAAAAGCTCTTATTGATGGCTTACACTCAATATGCAACTGTGCAAAATAATATCCTTACAACATTAAAATAATTCTAATAAAGTGGCAATAGTTTTATTTTTTAATATAGATGATGAGAAACTACAATAGCAGCTTTCCTTAATGCTTTCACCAGAAAGCATCCACTACTGTTATTCTAAAAACTGGTGTTATCTGTAAATTTCATTGCAAGTGGGAAAGGACAGAGCTTGCAAAGACACTGGGCAGTACTGTCTGAGGGACCAGCAGAAAGATTAACAGCACAGGTTAAATAGTTTCTTCTCTCTTGTCTTGGCAATAATCCCAGCTCTATTTTCTCTGCTGAATATAACTTCTATAAATTCATGGAAAGGATTAAAAGTTTTATAGCCTTAGGCTCCATGGGAGGTCCATAGAGTTTTCCACCCTCCACTCGGTCTACTCCAACTCCCTCTGCTCTGTTCCTTCTCTCCAGTCCTAGAGCCCTGCAGAGAGGTCTGAGCTTTAATATACCTGCTCTCCTATTGCTCTCTGAACCACTAGTCTCCCCTCCTTCACAGAGTGTTTAACTCTTTGAAAGTTGGAACCAAGTGGTCAAGCTTGCCATCACCAATAATAGGCTTTCCTGATATTCTGGGTCTCCTCATGGGAGTGCTGGGAGATCCACACCACCTTTGTGGAATGCTGGCCAGAAATGTGTTATCTCATTTAACCAAGATCTAACTGTTGTAGTAAAATATAGAAATGTTTTAAGATGCTTAAAGAATGTTAGAAGCTTTTATGCTGAGACCGGTTTGGCTCAATGGATAGAGCGTCCGCTTGGGGACTAAACGGTCCCGGGTTCGATTTGGGTCAAGGGCATGTACCTTGGTTGCGGGCATATCCCCAGTAGAGGGTGTGCAAGAGGCAGCTGATCGATGACTCTCATCGATGTTTCTAACTCTCTATCTCTCTTCATTCCTCTCTGTACAAAATCAATAAAATATATTTTAAAAAATAAAAATAAAGAATGTTAGAAGCTTTTAAAATGTTTGAGTTAACTTTCCTTAAAACTTAAAGTGCAATATTAAAGACACATACCCCACTGCCTTGAAGCGTGGACCCCAGAGGTAAGGATTTGCAGTGACTTGTCAAGATAAACACTTGCACGAGTGACATTTTCTCCTTAGCCCCCTCCCCTTGTTTGAGATTAACATATGTGCATTGACATAAATCATTGATAGCCACCTGGGCTGCTACGGTACAAACAAGCTTTAAATATGAACCCCAGCCGACTAAGGATGCTCACCTGTCAAGACATCACAAAGGCCTGCCCCTTTGTTGGTCTGACAAGCGACCCCTCTCTACACTCCTCTCCCTGCCAGACTACAGAAGAACGGCTAACAACCCCAATAGAGATGCGACTGAGTTCTCAGTGAGGAATGCTGGCCCCCTGCACCTGGACCAGCCCATCCCAACTGCCAGACCCCAGAGGACAGCACCATGGGGATCCCTAACTAAGCTTGTACCTGCAGCTCAGGAATTTGTGTGAGTAATAAAAAAGCTGTGTGATTTGCCATTGCATATGTTTCATGTGGTATAATTCCTCTGGCAGTTAACTGAATTATTTTGCATACGCTTAAAATTTACATTAAAGCTTCCTCTGGTCATAAGCCTGCCACTTGGTCCTATTTGCGTAAAGTCATCTCTTTGCTAGTCCCACACCTGCATGATTAAAGTTTATCTCAAGGGATGCTTTAGATAAACACCCCAGATCCTTTCCCAGGATCTACTTGGGACACTAACATTCAGGCAAATCAAGAAAATGGAATGTTCTGGGGGACATGGGACCAGGAATTGTCAAAGGATGCAATAACATGAAGAAAAAAGAGAGTGAGCAGAAAGTTCCAGGTTATAGGAGAATAAAGAGACTCAACAGTAAGATATATATATATATATATATATATATATATATATATATATATATATATATATATCAGTAATATCCTTATTTTAAAAATAAAGCAATAGAGAACTTTTGGAGATAATATTGAAAATTTGTATATGGACGTCATGTTGGATGATATTGTTGAGTTAATGTTCATTTTCCTGAGTGTGATAATGGTACTGTGTCTGTAGAACAACAACAACAAAAATGCTCCTGCTCTTGGGTTATGCGTATTGAAGGATTTCATAGAGAAATGCCAAGATGGCTTCATGCTACCTTAAGAAGATTTGGGGAAATAGGTGTACAAGCTTATATACATACACACAAGTATATATATATATATATACAGGCAGAGAGAGGAAGAAAGAGAGAGATAGAAATAAAGCTACTTAACAAAGTGTTAAGAGTTTAAAACTACATATGGATGTACAGGCATCCATTATATTCTATCAAATTCTTGTGGGCTTGATCTTGTCAATACTAGCTTATTGCCCATATGACTAATCTTGGCATTTAATTTTGCACATCTGCTTTTTTTGTGTCTCATGTATTCTTTTATTCTTTGCAGCATGAATAAAGTACTATAACATTGGATGTGTAACAATATGTTATTGCCAACGAAAGTAATAATATTGACGGGGCAGCCTTTAAATTAATAAATTATGGAAGTAGAATGTTCCACAGAGATCTGAAATTCCTCCGTAGAGGAAACCTATGTCATTAAAGACCCCTCTATTTGCCCCATAAAAAAACTCTAGTGTGGAGAAAGAATTGGTGTTCCTATGATCTCAGTATGCTAACATTCCTGCCCTAGTTCCTCAGTGCAAGAAAGATTCTCTATAATGAAAATTGGTCCCAGGGATTAATGTAGATTAAATTGCCCAAATGCAATACCAATCATAATCTCTGGAGTTAAATTTGCCAATTCTGCAGTATTTACAAAGAAAAAAAAACTTAAAATTTTCCCAAGATAAATGTATTAATATTTAATTTAAGAAAAGCCAGATTACAGTGCTATTGAAAAATAAGGAATTTACAAAAGCCCCTTTATATTTGAACTAAGACACTAAATTGAGTAGCATAAATTCCCAGATATGAAAAGAATGTGAAGAAGAGAAAAATTTATAGGCTGATAAAATATTTGGTTACTGGACTAAAAAAAAAATGCAATGAAACTGTGTTGGCAAAAGTGACTAAATTCCTACTTTTGAAATGATTAATCTTGCATTTTTTTTGGTGGACATGTGAGCATGTGTTGTATCAATGATTCAGGAAATTGACCATGATACATAGCAATTTATCTCCCAAGAGATGTAACATAACTTTGTGTTGTTTGTTTGTTTTTTTCCTATTTCAAACCATATAAGGAATGACTCTTTCTGACATTTGATTAGCTTTGCTGGAAATATTCTAAAGATGGGTACAATAGCCTAATGAATGGAAATTCGGAATGTGGTGTTTATATCTTCTGGATGGGCTAAATCATATTGTAAAAACAAACAAAACCTGAGGTACCCATGGTTTTAAGATAATACAGTTTTATTTCTTGCTCACAAAATGTTCAAGTTGGGTAGCCCTCACTACATCCTAGCTTCTCCTCTAGGATACCATCACAAAGGGGAGAGCTCAAAGATAAGGAAAGTGGTTTACAAAAGCCAGCTCTTGAAGTGCCTTAAATCCCTCCTTTCTGTCTTTTCTTAGCCAGAACTCAGCCATTTGACTTCAACTGAGGTACAGAAGATGTTGGGAAATGCCGTCTTTCTGGGTGTCCAGGAAGAGTAAATGATGTGGAGTTTGCCTACCATTTCTTCTGCCAGAGTGATCTCTCTCTCTAAGGTACCTACTCTCATAGGAGGAGCTCCTGGGGTACCTGAGAGCCAGTTTGTATTTTTTTTAATCTTCACCTGAGGATATTTTTTCTATTGATTTTTAGAGAGAGAGTGGAAGGGGGGAGAAGGAGTGAGAGAGAGAGAAACATTGATGTGAAAGAGACACATTGATTGGTTGCCTCCCACATGCATCCAAATCTGATATTTATAAAAACATAGACTCTCTTAAAGCTCCGCCCTGCAGCGCTCATCTCCTCGGGCTTCTGTTGGCCCTCTCTTACTTTGGTTTTTCTTTTACTTTGCTGGCCACTCCCTCTGTCTTTCCAACTCTTCCTTTCCTGACTGGCTTTTAAAGACTGGAGTTTTTAAAAGGCTATGCCTTCTTTACAATCTACATTTTTCTTTAGGTAATTTTATCTTCATGAGACTCCCAGATTTATATTTCTAGCCCACACCCTTCTCCCAAGTTCCAGATCGGTAGATCCGTCTGCCGAGTATTTATACTTAACTGTATAAGATGCTTAGCAAACCCATTAGGACTGAGGAATCAAATCATGGTCATTTTCCCCCAATAAGTCTTCTTCCTTGAAGAATGGCACCACAATCCAGTGGGCAAACTAGAAACCCAATTATCATCCTTGACTTACATCTAGTCCTGCACCGGATGTACATTTTACCACTTAAATATCACTGTCTATGATGTTTTTCAGATACATTACTCAGTATAGTTTTCACCTCTTTTGTTTCCTACTTTCAAAACCCACTGAAATGGATTAATTTGTGGAAATGCTGTTATATTCCAAGATGACTCTGGCCCCTTGAGCTTATGATGCAAAAAGTCCTTTTGTGGTTTGTAGTTTAATAAGCTCAGTTAATTCTAAGGATTTCTTTTTCAGTTATTCGCTAGACAAAGTTAATTTCCACAATTATAGATTAAAGTAAAATGTTCGTATCTTTATTGTCTTTTATATTTTTAGCTCATTTTTTTATCCTACACTATTGCCTTAAAACTAAGTTTTTAAAATCTCCTCTTGGAAATGAAACATATTCCTCTCCAACCTCCTCTCAGCCTCCACTGGAAGGTCTAAAAAATTGTGAAGCAGGACTAATATCTTGAGATTGTAGGACTATTTCACATTAAGTTGATAAATCATGCAGGCAGAAGTAATTTGTCAAAGAAATATATTTGAATCAAATTCAGTTTAGGAGCATGTTGTGTTAGATTAGTTATCCACCTCTTACTAAATAATTTTTCAAATTCTGACTTGTTTGAAAAATAATCAATAAAACTTCATAATAAAATTTTAAAATGTTCTTATATTGTGATCTGTACATTGAAGAGATATAATTGTAATTCTTCACATATCATGCACACCTATTATGCCAAATTCAGTAGTAAAGTAGTTGCTAGTGTATTTCAAAATAAATATAACAGTGTGAAGATAAACAGATAGATGGCAAATAAATTGTTATTGATTCTAAAGTGATTATTTGATATTTTCTCTTCCTATCACTTACTCCCTGCTACCACAGATGAAGAGAAATCATCTTCTGTGATATATACTTTCATGTAATTTATTTGGCTTTTCTTGAGGCCCTAACTGAACTCAGCACCTTGTTCACTGCTCCAGTGTTCAAAGGAAAACATAGTAGCTGTATTTATAAAAACAGAGATTCTCTTAGAGCACAAGAACAAAAATAGGCCCAATATTCATAAATTTACTCAAAATGAATCTAAATGTAGTAGCTAAAACTAAAAATCTCTTAGGATAAAATACAGGGATACATTTTTATAACCTCGGATTTGGAAAAGGATTCTTAGGTGTGATATCAAAATTATAAGCAACAAAGTAAAAAAATTGGATTTTATCAAAATAAAAGCTTTTGTGCTATAAAAGGCATCATCATGAAAGTGAAAACACAACCCATAGCTTGAGAGAAAATATTAGCAAATCATATAGCTGATAAGAAAGTTATGTCTAGAGTACATATACAACTCAATAATAAAAAAAGAAAACTTCAATTTAAAAATGGATTAAGGATCCAGACAAAGTGAGTACATACTATCTGATTCCACTCATGTATAATTCTAGAAAATATTAATCTATAGTGACAGAAAGAAGATCAGTGATTCAGTGGTGTCGTGGCTTTACTTGTGGGAGACATGGAAGAGGGTGCCAAAGAACTCAAAGAAATTTTTCAGAGTGATGGATAGATCATTACCTTGATTGTGCTTATGAATGTATGTAATTCCATGTAAAAAAAAAATGGTTTGTTGCATATCAATCAAATCTCAATAAAGCTGTTTAAAAAATAAATTTTAAAAATAAAAATGGGCTGAATACACATTTCTCCAAATGTCCAATAAGCACATAGAAAGATGCTCAATCTCATTAGTCCTGAGAGAAGTGCAAATCAAAACCACAGTGAAATATACTACTCATGCCCAGGAGAATGGCTAGGATCAAAGAGACAGATAATAATGAGGGTTAGTGAGGAGAAATCCTGATATGCTCCTGGTGGGTAAGGAGATTGAAGCTGTGGTTGATTTCACTGATTTCTAGTTTTTAAAATCTCTTCCATTTCCCACACATTAGTGGCAGTTCTTTTTTAACAGCATTGCTGTTGACATTTTTGGAAAATACTGTCTTTTATTTCATGGGATTTAGGATGAAAAGGAAAGTAGGATCATGGACTCAGCCTGCCATCTTGAAATCTCTTGAGAATATGAAAAATTTTAACAACAAGGAGCAATACAAACTGAGAGCTGTGGATATAGTTTACCAGAGTCACCAGAGCTCAATGGGTCAAACTCTGGGAGTATGAGCTGCAAATTGGAAAAGCACAGAGGCAGGATCATGGATAGTGGATGGTGCTGGCAAGCGCTGCAGGGTCCCTGCCCAGAAATGGATTTTATAATCTGGATCTGTCTCTTATTGATCACTGTAGTGCAGTTTATGGCCAAACATTTGTAAAGAACCAGGTACATAGTAGGCAATTGTCACTTCATCCTAATGAAAACATACCGGTGGCCAGGAAGCCGAGTTAAGACCAGTGGCCAGAAGATGTCAAAACCAGTGTTCCGCATGCACTGCTGATCAAATTTTGGCTGCTATATCCCCTTCCTGGGGTGATAATGAAGCATAGTAACCTCCATCTTGGGTGAAAACTGCTGTTTAAAATTTAACCCTGCTCTGCTGGCTCCTGTAAACATTTGCTTGCTTAAATAATAGGGGAAAATAAGACTACTCCCCATTCCAGAAAAGCCATAAACTATCCCCCAGACAAAGTTGTCAGTGCTGGCGCCAGGCCAACCTTGAGATATGGTCTCACGGCCTGTCCCAGCACACAGGACTTTTTCTCAAAAGGTCCAGAAGTCTCATTCCAAATTTGAGAAACAAATAGCTGAAAAACATATATAATACATAGCAAATACTTCCACCATATTGGGCCCCAGAATTTGAGAAGCAAGAATTTCCTCTGGACCCGCTAGCGCTAGCGAACAGGACTCCAAATAAATTTGGCTTCTTGATTAAAGCATCTTCTGATTTACAATATAACTATGGTAACGAACAATACCACAGTCTTTCTCCCACGGTGTAAGCATGTATTAGATAGTTACCAAGAAACCCTACAGGAGGAAGAAGTATTACCACCCTGACATGGAAAATTCCACTCCCCAAACCCTTCACAAACCAGTCTTTTCAAGCAAGCCCATTAGTTCCTGGCTTATAAAAGCAGCCAAGCAGAGCCAGCCCCCAAGTTAGTTCAGAGGACCTTTCCTCTGTTCTGCCGCCCTTGTGCTCAAGCATAAATTTAATAAAGTCTGCCTGAAAATGTATCTGGAGTTTTCTCTCAATTTCTATCTTGGGAAACCTGAGAACCCCAATACTGATTAATATTAAGAATCCAGAAAACTATTTCTTCAATCACCACCCTGCTCTCACTGATTAGAAGCTGTCTAACCTAATATGCTCCCCATTACTGATATCAGGCACAGACCTCAAGGGAAATGAAGGCAGGCATATGGAGACTGGGTCACCCGTGAGGAAGATGGTTCTTTTTTTTCCTTTCAGCCTAAGGAGGAAATGCTTTGGGTCAGCTATTTCTGGCAAGTGCCTGGGGTTAGCCCTTGGAAAGATTTATCAGTGTTTTTTGATCAAGACCTTTTGGAAGAGAAGAACTAGAGTTTTGAGAGCTTCATAGCTAGGCAATATAAATATTTTGTTAGTGATAAACTTCATATTTATTTCTTAATACAATAGGAATGATTTAACAAAATATTTTAAGTAAATTTAATGCACAGCACTTAACATATATTTAATACTTAATAAATGATAGCTGTGACTATTTCTATTATTCTGTACCTTGTGATCTGCACTAGGTCACTGCTGTAGGAAAAGCAGAGATCTGGCTTAGAAGCTTTTGTTAGCACAGCAGTTGGGGACTTAGGGAAGGGGAGGTATGAATATGTTTGTGTTTTCACATTTTTCACCCTTTATTGCACGCAGACCCTACAATTCCATTGCCATTTGGATGTCATGCCAACACCAGTGACTTTTCGTTGAGAGGATTTTAAAAATGATTAGGAATGATTTCAGGTATTACCTACAGAATAAAAGGAAGTTATGAGTAATGCTGGTGAATTCTTAGGCAAAATAGAGGCATGGTATCCACAGTAAATGTCAGAATAAAGTCAAAGAAATACAGAAACTGATCATTGTTGAGCCCTTTGAAGCAGGTGACGAAGTCCAGGGTAATCGTGTTTGCATTGCCTTTGAAAGGTCCTGCTAACCTTTCCAGGCTACTGCGGTTGTTGGAACCATTTGGGGTTGTCAGATGTAAAGATGGTGGGATGGATTAATTGAACTCTCAAGGTCTTTTATGATGATTTTTGAAATTAGGTATTATTATAGCAGCCCAATTCATTAGATGTGCTATGGGGCTCAGTATTATAAATGACATATAATAGCTCTCTCCTAATAAAATCAGAGGAGGTTTTCTGTAAGAACATTGTTTTATAGATTCCCATAGGGCACACTGTCATACAGTTAGTCAAATATTTGTTCTTTTCCAGAACTAATGATCTGTAAGTTCCCAACCCCTTCTTATCTCTTCATTACTAAACAAAGTTCTTCATCTTTCTGTCGATACAATGTATTTTGGTTCATTGGCCACCTGAAAAGGATGTTTTTCCCTTCATATTGGCAAAGAGATCAATACTTCTAATTTGACTAGTTTAAATTTTTTTTTATGTTGCTCAGACTCATAGTCTCTGGGAGGTAAGGGGTTTTTAACAGGCTGCTGCTTTCTGAATCTTGACAGGACATCAGAACTGACAGAAGCTGCCTTACTCTGTATGGCTCAGTGGATAGAGTGTTGGCCTGCAGATTGAAGGGTCCCAGGTTCGATTCCGGCCAAGGGCACATGCCCAAGTTGTAGGCTCAATCCCCAGTGGAGGTGGTGCAGGAGGCAGCCAATCAATGATTCTCATTATTGATGTTTCTATCTCTCTCTCCCACTCCCTCCTGCTCTGAAATCAATAAAAGAAATATATATTGAGAGAGAGAGAGAGAGAGAGAGAGAGAGAGAGAGAGAGAGAGAGAGAGAACTGATTGAAGCAGGTTAATTTTGAGTGGACCTGGAGCACAGAGGAAAGGGGTCAAGGGAGGTCACAGAATAATAGGAAATGAAAAGGTTAAGTTAGGAAGAAAAGCAGAAGTGCCTGAACAGAGGTGTGATGAGAAGGTACCAGGAGCATCAAGATGTTAGATATGAGACAGGATGATTGGAGAAGAGCTGTAAATGGTGGCAGTCCCTATCAAATGTTGGTCAGCAGAATTCCCCTGCCATTGGTTCCATCTGCCTGTAGAAGCAAAGGCATCTCTTTGCTTATAGTGACAATGGCTGGGGTGAAGAGAACAAGAGTGCAAACATCCTCATATCTATAACCATCATCACTTACAGAGCACTTAGTATGTTCCAGGTCCCTGCTAAGTCTTATGCATGCCTAATGTTATTTAATATTCACCATAATCCTATGAGGTGGGTTCCATTGTCACGCCTTACAGATGAACAAACAAGCTTAGAGAAGGTAAGTAGGTGACCCACATTTTATATCTATGGAGGTGTTTCTCTGTGATTAGAAATAACTATATTCTTATGCTGCACATCTAAGAGAGTATTTTTGTTGGGCTAATTTCTTAAAGAATTGGAGCCGCGGCAGCACCTCTTGCATACCTGGGGTGAAGACTCTCTACAGGAAGCAGGGAGCAGCATTCCAACTCTGGGCTTCAAGGGCCTCTGCTTGCCTTGCTGTCTGCCATGAGAGCCCATACAATGAACTGAGTGTCTTCCAAGTGGACTCCAGCTCTGAAATTGGGAGATGCATGTTGTAAAGCAATTGTAAGAGAGCTAGGGTTTTTTTGTTTTTTTTTTATGTCAGCAGTTTTGAAGAAGAAAGGAAAACGTTTTTGAAAAAAACTCTATTAAAGTCATCAACTTTCTCTTGCTTAAGGTCAAAATTTACAGCATGCTGAAAGACTATTTATTATATTACAAATGAATGCCAACAGTTATTTATTTCCTTGTTCTTGTCATGTTTCTGCCTGGGGTACTTATATTTGGTCATTGTTCTCTTAATGGATTGAACTAATAAACAAGCATGTGAATGCTATAGTACCTGCAGAACTAAATGAAGAAAGAGATATAAAGCAGATTGTCTTTTTTTCAAAGTGTCATAAGGGAAGTCTACTTGGCAAGGATGACACTGATTTATGGCTAAGGACAAGGGAATCTACTGGGAAACTAAGTGCCACACAATTCACTTTGGAAAAAGGAAGTCATGATATAGAAGAGGGTGTGGGTATAGAAAGCCCCTCTCCGATGTAGACTTGGCTATCATTTTGAGGCCAAAGTTCCATTCTTGAAGGTTTATACATACTTCAGTGGGGGCTTAGCCTCTGTCATGTTGATAATATATCAAGGTCAGAAAAAATGTCTCGATCACATTATGGAATTGCACATGGTTGATCTTTGGTGGCTGAACTTGGACTGTTACCAAAGACAGAACCTAAAGGGCCCACGAGGTGGGTGTTTAATCAAAGCAAGAATGTTGATTCATGATAATAATGTTTAATTATCAACAGAGCAAGCATTTCATACTTATTCAAATGTATAAACAAATGGAAAGAAAAGAAAGTAAGAATGAAACTGGTGGTCTCTATGATCAGGATTCATACCCACGGCCCATGATTCTAGTTTACAACCATCATTCTAAATTAAGATTTTAATATATGAATTCATTATATTTTGGAGATCCTACTCTGGTTTTCCACACATCTTAACTGACAGAATATAGTTGTGAATGAATTTTAGGAATCATCCACTTCAGCTCTCATATTCTACAGAAGGAAAAACATTGAGGCTCAGAGAGCTTTGCTATTCTTCTAAGGTCATAACTCTAATAAGAACAGAACCGTGACAAGAATTTGGGTTTTCTGACATTCTCTTCTGCACACAGTTTGATTTTTCCATTAATATGGAGCACATTTCAGGATCAATAACATCCTGGTGTATCAATTTTTTTCCTTCAACTCTACTGGCACCGTGTGTTAACTTATTTAATTTATATTTAAAATATTTATTTTGCATCTATTGTACTTTTACCTGGAGAGCCCAGGCACTGAGAAGCCAACACTGAGGGCCTGTCCCTGTGCCCAGCTCTCCCAGCAGAAAGGAGCAGATGATCCTGTGCTGGCCAGTTCCCAGAGCCCAGTGGCCACCTGCCTTCAGAGCAAAGGACTCCCACTTCCTAACGAACCTTCCACTTTATACCAAATCTTACCTCAACTAATGGCTGACAATTGTCATGGGTGCCATTATCAATAATTCAGGAGTTACCTCCTTCCTCATCCCTTGTAGACATCACCAAGACCTCTGTTTTCTTTTTCTCCCAACTTTCTCACAGTGGAGGAGCCTGTGCATGTGTGTGTGTCTCTGTGTATGTGTCTGTGTATGTGTGTTCTTGCTTGTGAAAGAAAGTCCACAGTGATTTAAAAATACAAGATTTAGGGTAGGATAAATATGGGATCAAATCTAAGTTTGGTACTCATCAGCACGGCCTTGAAAAGGTTACCTGGCATGTAGCCCCCGTTTCATCACTTAAAGCATGAGGTGGTTTTATAAAAATAAAAGATGATATCTGTTTAAAGAGTTAGCCCTCTGCCTGGTATTTAGAATGTGCTTATGATGATAAATGATGGCCTTCATCTGGTTGAGAACTGATACAGAATAATCTGGAATAATCTGGAAGGGTGTGATAGAAAACATTAAATAATCCTTATTGTCTTGCTTATCAGTTGCAATAAAGAGACTTGGAACCTCCTCCAAGAGTCCTATGGAAACTTCTCTCATTTTCATGCAATAATCTACTTGTAACAAGGGGTGATATCTCTTTTATGGATTTCTAAATATGTTCCCAGTCTAACTGTGCATTTGTTTATATGTGTAGCCAGAGTGGCTGACCGTCATTTAAGCTGCATTAGGCTTCCTTGAGATAACCTTCTCCCCCGTTAATTAGGCTTTTGTAGTTGCACTGCACAGACAAATTGATTCAGCTACACATTCATTTCAGGGACCCAAAACCAGGACAGACTTTGGGAGGAGAGGCCCTGGGCTCGAAAGGGCTCCTGTCCTGTCCTCCCATGGGTCTTAGGAAAGCTGTGACTCTCCAGGGAGTCCTCCCTCTTTCCTATCCTTCCTATATTCCTTCCTTCCTCTGTAATGTTCTTTCTTTTTCTACTAGAAATCAATAAATCCAAAAATAGTTAATCTATCTATTATAAAGGCTTACTTAGTTTTTCTTTTAAAGATGAGACAACTTGGTCTGAAGATATTTAGCAACATAACCAAAGATGCTGTAAATAATGATGAGCTGGGCTGAGAAACAGCACAGTCTGACTCCAGAGCCCACAGTCTCAGCCACCTTGCCCTCCTGCCTCCATTTTGAAAGAGAGTCATTGGGCAAACAGCCTCCCAGAGTTTGAGCAGGCACAGCATTGGCATTGTCCCTCTCTGTCCTGTTGCTGGCACACAGACAAATCTGATTTGGTTGGGCTGGAACATGAATGCTGTATATGAAATGTATTAAAGGACCAGGGTTATTCTGAGTCCCTAGCAATACAAGGGTCACCCTACTCAAAACCATCCTGAGCTATAATAACCACTTCTTTCCAGGGAATTGTTTAGTATTCAAAGTAGACTTCAGGGGCAAAAAAAAAAGGGGAAAAAAAAAAAAGGTTTGCTGGAAAAGCAACATTATATCTGCAGAGGGGAACAAAAAGGATAAAGGTATTCCTCTTGCCTATAATTCCATACATCTTCTCAGGAGCTTCATTTAGGCTCAAGGCTTCCCCACTAACTATATAAGTGGAATTGATGACTTGATTCCAGCAGAGAGCATAAAGTACTTAAGGAAATGCTGCAGTCGGATGACACATCATTAATAGTCATAAGGGGTAGAAGTGTTTAGTATCATATGACCCTTTGTTTGCAGAGAGCTTGGTGGTTTTCTTGCACACATTATTATTCCCATGGTCATTTTGTGTTGGAATGTATTTGCAGCATTTAAACAATAGTGATTATTGCTCATTAACACTCAGGAAATCCTGCAGCTGTCTACCCCAGGTGGTTCCTTGCTTTGTTTTGTCAGAGAACACTTGCCTCTCCAGCTGAGAACCTTAAATAATAAACCCAAGTCTCCCCTAACCACCAAAGACTTCTAGAACCTTCTTCTGTAGGCCATAAAACCCATGTATTCTGTTAGTAGAAACTTTGTTGATGCCCTAGTGTCATGGTCTGCAAACTGTGGCTCACAAGCCCCATGTGGCTCTTTGGCCCCTTGAGTGTGGCTCTTCCACAAAATACCACAGCCTGGGCGAGTCTATTTTGAAGAAGTGGCATTAGAAGACATTTAAGTTTAAAAATTGTGGCTTTCAAAAGAAATTTCAATTGTTGTACTGTTGATATTTGGCTCTGTTGACTAATGAGTTTGCTGACCACCTCCCTACTGTCCTGGACACTTTGACTCATTGAAAAATCTTAAGAAATGTGCACCTCTGAGGCTAAAGGAATTCTGCAAAATAGAACAAAGTTTGCTTCCACTTCCTCTGTACTCTCACCTCTGGCCTGCTCAGTGTCCCCAGTCGCCCCTCTCATGTAGGAAAGTGGCCTGGGATATCGATTCACACTGGATGTTGGTAGCATAATGTGGTTACTGCTGTCACGTGGAACTAACATATATGACTGCATGTGGAGGATTTAAGCTAAAGGGATGTTTCTTAAGTGGTAGAATTTCAAGTTAAAGCAATAATCGTTAACCACTATCATGTTCTTACTCAGTCCCAGGCACCACATGAAGTTTTTCCCATATTATCCCATTTGTCCCTATATCACCCTTACACAACAGATAACATGGTCCTATTTTATCAATGGAGAAATGGTGATGGCTTACCTCATGTGTCACAGCTAGTGAGTGGGGGATGCACTCTGTGCTATGTTCTTTCAGTTGTATCTCATGGAGAGCTCTTTCCTCTTCTCCTCCACAGGGATTTATTGATTAAACATTATTTGGGGGAGCAAATGCCTGGAAAATAAATCACAGAGAGCTCATGTGGCTTGCCTTCTCATAGTCTTCAGCATCCAATATAGGGCATTAGATCAAAGCTGCATGCTGGTTAGTTTTGTATGTCATCTTGTCTGCATTATCATACTTAGTTATTTTTTTTCATTTTCATTTCTTTATTGATTGAGGTATTACATATTTTCCTTATTGCCCCATTACCTTACCAACCCCCTTCACTCATATCCTCCTTCCCTCCCCCCATTGTTTGTGTCCACTGGTTAGGCTTATATGCATGCATACAAGTCCTTTGGTTGATCTCTCCCCCTTACTCCCACCCTCCCCTACCTTCCCTCTGACGGTCTGATTGATGCTTCCTCAATTATTTCAATCAAACACTATAAGGTGTTACTCTGAAGGTATTTTGTAGACATGGTTAACATTTACAACCAGTTCATTTTAAGTAAAGGAAATGACCCTCAAATGCATGGTGAGCCTCATTCAATCAGTTAAAGGCATTCAATACAACAACTGAGATCCCCCTCCCCACCCTCCTTACCCCCGCAAAAAAAAAAAAAAAGAGAGATTCTGCCTCACGACTTTAACATCAATTCCAATCTGAGTTTCCAGCCAGCCCGACAAATTTCAGCCTCCACAATACTGTGAGCCAATTCCTTCAAAATGAATCTATCTGTATCTATAAACTGTCAGCAAGTCCAGCCTGAAAATTTCAAAACTTTTGAAAGCACTCAGAGCTGCCAACTCTGGGAGCAGCAATGCTGCCTTTTCTTTGTCCCTTGGATGTTATTCTTTAATTCTCGATATCCCAAGATGCTCTGGGGTCACTATCACCTGGCTTGGAAGGAGAGAGACCACATAGTTGCGAGTTTTTCCACTTCCATCCCCATCAGGAGGTTAAAAAGGAAGAGGGCATGGCTGAGCAGTTGCCACAGGTACCCCAGAGTTTTTGGTCACGCTCACATTGTACAGCATGGAGCCCTAATGCAGACACCATTGTCATCATCACCTTGCTGTCTTCTGTGTGGATAACATCATTTAGAGCCTCTGCCTCAGGGCTTTCAGGCTGGGTAGCATCAGACATTTGTAGCATCGAGTCCAATTTAATTGGTTTCTCCGTCAGGTCCTGGGGAAAGATCATTGGAAGAGTTTGAAGATGCGCTTAGTTGCCTCTCCTCAAGACAAGTTAGTGAGAATGTTCAGCAGAGGGATGTGTAACACGCTGGAGCTCATAAATCTGTCAGTTAACTTGACTGACCATGTACATGAAATTAGGCGAAGCTTTCTCCCCTTGACCCTCAATGTCATTTCCAGTTATGGACACTGCATTGTGGCTAAATCAGCTTCTTCTTGGCTACTGGCCAGGCTTTGGAAAGAAGGGGATAGATTTTATTTTAATATAAACCTGCTTCTGATTCAGAGCTTAGAGTGACATATAGTTGAGCATCAGGTAAAAAAAAAAGTTAGTTGGTGATATTGGCAATGCATAGGATTGCATTGATTTCCCATCCAAATAGGAAACCTCGGCGACACTTTTATTTTTATTCCACTACCCTATTAGTTATGAAAAATTCTCCAAGGAAGAATTGTGTTAGTCATAAGTTCTTTCTATGGATCTGTACTGCTTTCCTGAAAGACTTGACCTTGAATGTAAATAATTTACCACTCACTGCATGCTGACTCTGCAGGGCCTCCATGCAATCCTCTGGTTTTGCAGCGCAACAAAGATGCCCAGTGAGGTGGGGAGCAAGAACAGAATCACCACACTCCATTAGCCAAGTTGTCCACCTTGAGGAAAGGGCATCTTTTTCCAATTCACCTGAGGAACCATGTGGTAGGCCTGCTGGGTAGTTTATATGCATGATTATATTTAATATGCACAAATTGTGTGCCAGACAGAGTTATGAATATGGAGAGAGGGAAGATTAGGATGCACCTGTGCTTTGGGGCTGGAATTGGTGGTATCAATATGAACTCATGATATTAATAGAAAAAGGGACAAAGATATAAATAAATGTAAGTAGTGTGTGTGTGTGTGTGTGTGTGTGTGTGTGTGTGTGTGTTTTAACTCTGTCTGCTTAGAATAAGATAGACTTGAGCTTTGGTCATATCACTTCACAGTTATAACTCTCAGTTTCTTCATCTAAAAAAAGAAAGAAAATAAAAATTAAAGTAGGAATGGAATTATCTACTTCACAAGGTTATTGTGTGGATTAAATGAGATGCAGCATACTTATCATGATGTCTGCCATGTACTGTTTAACCCAAACTATAGCTCATATGATAGTACTAATTCCTTATATTTATAGAGTGTTTCTCTAAAATGGTTGACAATATGCATATGCCCAGAACACCTGGGGAGCTCCCATCACAACCCTTGTCACCCTGCTTATGTTCACCCAGAATGCTGAACTTAATTTTAATAGAACCACTAAAACCCAGCCAAGATTCCCCCAGGACCTAAAGAGGTCCTTCTCCATGGGCCAGGCCAAGCCCAGGAGAGAGTGGTAGAGTTCAGTCAGAGCGTAGATCAACGAGGTGAATCTCATCATAACTCAGAAAGCTGCCCCTGCAGAGGCACTGCCTGGCCAAGCTCTTCCAAGAGAGGACCCATCCTGCTTTCTCTAGTCACTAACTCATTCATAATTATGAGATCAAATAGCATCCCCATCATCCATCTCCCTAATTCTGTGAACTATGTTGAAATGACTTTTGTCTCTGAGGCCTTTCTCTAGGGGGGGCGGGGCTCATGTCGTGTGGATCAGAAGCATCACAAAATGCAATGAACCTCTATTCTACTTCATTCAACCAAGCTTGGTGCCATCCCACCCAGCAATGACACCATCAGCCTCTGAAGAGAAAAAAAAAATTCAGGTGAGACTTCTGCAAAGGGGAAAATGGCCAGCTTTCAAATCTATGATTCTTTGTTGAACTCCATATCCTCCCACCCTGGGCAGACTCCGTGTAAATGACTAAATTTAAAAAGAAAAATCAGACTGTATATCTGTTGCTGGGCCTTTAACTGAAAGACCACCAGACAAGAAGCCTGAGCTCCCACTCACACAAATGCCCAGGTTCCATGGCTTGCTGATGGGGAGGGCATTGGGAAGGTCATCAGGGCAGGCTGGGTCCATGTTCTCAACAACTGAAATCTGGGAATAAAGCAGTGTTCTCAGATCACTGAGGAGTCATTACACACACAGTACACTGATTACACTCTTTAGATTTTTTTGTGTAACAAATTACATTGTATGAATTTCCTTCATAAACAATTTCTTTGAGGGGAGAAATCACAATTTAGTAAATAATAATTGATTATATACTGCTTTGCATATTGACTTCCACTATTTTGTTAGGATTTTAGGGAACTGCCTGAATTTTTTAATCTTATCAGTATGTGATCAAGAACTTGTGGGTGTTTTGGAGAAACCAAGATGGCGGCATGGGTAAACACCTAAACTGCGGCCTTGTACAACAATTTCAAAATGACAACTAAAAGTCAAAAAAAGAAGAACTTGTAGATGTTTTTCCAAAGGCAGAAGAGGCTTTTGGGTTAGGCCTGGGGGAGAGGGGAGGAACAAGCCCCCCAGGGAAGGCTGGCTTTCTCCTCTGAAGGAAAAGTGCCCGCCTTTGGATTCAAAAGAACATGTGGGTTAGCCAGGGGGGAGCTGGCTCAAATATCATTTAACTTGTCAGCAGGATAGTGAAATTCTTGGCATGTGTTGAAACCTTCCTGAGTCTCAATCCCCGTATCTGTGAATTGTGGATAATAGTTTCCACTCTGAAGTGTGGATGGGAGGATTGCCCAACAATGTGGGGCTTCTGATTGGTCCTGGTGCTCAAAGTTACCAGCTCACCGGACCTTTTGCAGATGGCTACTCAAAGCAGACCTGTTTCATTTGGCTGCAGTTTCTTAAAGAGCCTGCTCTACTTTCCTGGTGATCCAGCCCAATCACTGTGAGAAACTATTTGCTTTTGCAGAAATGAGTTTGCTTTGCCATTTATACACCCCATTTTCATTTGCAGTATAATTAGACTATGGGAGCAAGAGGGCTGGCTATATATCTTTAACCCAGTTAAACCCAGGCTTGTTTACAAAAGTTCTGCTTATAAATACTTCCCTGGGAATATGTGTGTTGAGAAGAATAAATCTCCTTGGATATTTTAAAATACTTTCAGAAAGACCACCTAGTGTTCCAATTCTATTTTATAATTTCTAACTTATGATTCATGTTTTTCAAAGCCCATAATATTCGCTATACCATTGAATCCTCAAGGCAACAGGATTATTATTCCACTTTTTAGATTTAGGAAAATCTAATTCAAGAGTGTGTGACTCAGCAGCTGCAAAATTGTCATTAGGACATGGGGCTATTAGTACCCAATGCAGTGTTCCAAGGGCTTCAACTTTGTCATATTGTGACCCATAAAAATACTCCATATTTTAGGTAATAATAGAATACTTTCAGAATGCTTTGTGTCCAACATTTGTTCTATTTCCCCTCCAGACATCTCCCATAAAATGTGCTTTCACTGTCATGTTTTATTAACTTTAAATAAGTTTATAAGAGGGAGTATTCAAACAAAACAACCCTAATTGGCTAGAAACATATTGTTAGAGACGTTCATTGGACCTTATCTCCCCATCAGCTCCTGCTGTTCCCACCCTGACTCAGAACTTCATTTCCTTAACTTGTCACAGACCTTTCCTCTCTGAGCATTCACCCACTGCTCCTCTGTCTGTAACTCCTCCTTTACACTGTGCTATTGGCTGCTGGTCCTTCAAGGGAGGCTTGAGAGTTTAGTGGTTAGAAGTCTTGAAAAATGAATGGCCAGGCTTCTAACCTTGCCCCAAATACTCATCCACCAGGTTATCTTACATAAATGAAGCTAATTTTCTGTGCCTTACTATCCTGATCTGTAAAATGGGCTTAATGCCTGCTATGGGCTGAATGTGTCCCCCAAAATTGATATGTTGCGACCTACACCCCAAGGGAGGTTAGGACCTTTCGGAGGTAAGTAGGTCTTGAGGGTGGAACCTTCATGAATGGGTTAGTGTCCCTATAAAAACAGCCCACAGCTCCCTTGCCCTTTCCACCATGTGAGGACACAGCAAAGTATGCTTTTGGAAAATAATATGAGTGACTTGCAATGAGCACATTGGCTCAGAACAGGGCAGGGATGGGTTGGGACAACAATTCACGGCAGAAGCATAAGTTTCTTCAAGAAATCAGAAGGCATGATCTAGGACTTATTGAAGGGGACAGAGATTCTGCAGGACTCTAATTCATTTCTGATACAAAATCAGATGGCACATGTAGTAATAGGGATACATCAAAATCAATGAAAAGAAGGTTTCTCTTAAAGAACATTATACTTATAAGTGCACTACTAAGTATCATTCTATTAGCCATTTATGTTAAAGGCATTGATTTTTAAAATATGAGCATTTAAAATATGCCATCATTTTCTCACTCCTCTTGGGAATTTCTCCATACTTTTTCATACACTGGTATGCACAGAAATAAAAACAAAAAGTTCAATCAGGTTTCCCTACCCTTCTGTAAGGCATGTTCAGTCCTATTAGGAGGTACCCCAGCACCAGTTAGAGTGATGGAAATTCCTGGGTGTGATTATTTGTCTGGTTCAAGCCAGATGTGCTCTGGGTGCCCATGCAGCTACATGCCTATGATTCTCCTATGAGCTGGACACAGGAGACCTATGTACACCAGGTCCATGGAGAACACTGACTCTATGAGTTAGTGATTAGTCTAAGTCATGCTTTCTGTGCCCTACAACATTGTGAGGACAAAGGAAAATAGTCTGTGTAATTCAAATATTTTGAAATTTACTGATATCTATTTTATGGGCTAGAATATGGTCCATCTTGCCCACTGTTCCATGTACATTTGGAAAAAATGTGTGCTCTACTCACATTGTTAAGTGGAGGATTCTAGAAATATCAATCAGGTGATATTGATTCAGTCATCCAAGCCTATGATATCTTTCCTGATCTTCTGCCTGCTTTTCCTATAAATTGTTGAGAGTGGATATTTAAAAAAAAAAAAAATCCAGCTATCATTTTCCCATTTCTCCTCATAGTTTTAACAGTTTTTGCTTCAAATATTTTGAATCTCTGCTTTTAGCTGCATAAATATTTAGAATTGCTATGTCCTCTTGATAAATTGACCCGATTATCATTATAAAATAAACTTTTTTACCCATGGTAATATTCTGTGCTCTAAAACCTATTTTGTCTGATATTAATATAGCAACTCTTTCTTTTGATTTATGAAATGACAAGCCAGAGACTGGAAGGAAAAATTTGCAAAGCATATGTCTGATAAAGGACTTGCACCTAGAATTTATAAAGAACTATCAAAGTTCAATATCTAGAAAGCAAACAGCCTAATTTTTTTAATGGGCAAATGTTTTGACCTGATACTTCACTACAGAAGATTCACAGATGGCAAATATGCACATGAAAAGATATCCACCATCATTAGTCACTAGGGAAATGCAAATTAGAACCAAAATGCAGCCTCACCTCACACCTATTAGAAAGGTTAAAGTTAAAAAGACTGACCACAATCAGATGCCAAGGGTAAGAGTCTGAAGGAACCAAAACTCTCATGCTCTACTAGTGGAAATGTAAAAAATTCTTTTCTTTGGAAAATAATATGACAATTTTCTACAAAACGATATGATATAACGAAGCTATTTCTTCCTTGGGAATTTACCCAAGAGAAAAGAAAGTTTACACAAATATAAATATTCAAAGGAGCTTTGTTTGTAATAGCCAAAAATGGAAACAATCTAAATACTTGTCAACAGATGAACAGATAAGTGAACAAACTGAGGGGTATACATACCATAAATATTACCCAGCAACAACTTCAAAAAAGAAATGAGTTATTGATAAACACTACAACATGGGTAGATTGCAAAATAATTATGCTAGCTGAAACCAGTTTGGCTCAGTGGATAGAGCGTCGACCTGCAGACTGAAAGGTCCCAGGTTCAATTCCAATTAAGGGCATGTACCTTGGTTGCGGGCACATCCCCAGTGGGGGGTGTGCAGGAGGCAACTGATTGATGACTCTCTCTCATCGATGTTTCTAACTCTCTATCCCTCTCTCTTCCTTTCTGTAAAAAATCAATAAAATATATATTTTTTAAAAATAATAACTATGCTAGGTGAATGAAGCCAGACTCCACTCCAACTCCAAAAAAGAATACATGCTTCATAATTCCACAGACATAAAAAATTTAGAAAACAAAAACTAATCTATAGTAATGGAAAGCAAATCAGTGATTATCTGAGGACGGGGTAGTGGGGAAAGATAGGCAGGAGAATCACAAAGTAGCATGAGGAATTGTTTGGAAGTGATGGATATGTTCTGACCTTGTTGTGGTGATGTTTTGACAGGTGTGTGTGTGTGTGTGTGTGTGTGTGTGTGTGTATGAGAGAGAAAGAGAGAAAAAGAAAGAGAGAGAGAGACAGAGAGAGAGAGAGAGAGAGAGAGAGAGAGAGAGAACTCATCAAATTATACACTTTAAATTAGTGCAATTTATTATGTTACAATTATAACTCAATAAAGCTGCCTTTAAAAATAATTCCATATCTATCAAATAAAAATGAAAACATGTCTATACAATGACTTATAAACAAGTGTTTTTATTCATAATCACCAAATATGGGAAACAATCTAAATGTCTATCGATGGGAGAATAGATAGACAAAACGTCGTATACCCATGCAATGGAATACTAGACAGCAATAAAAAGGAATTAACTACAGAAACATTTTATGACATGAATGAACCTCAAAAACAAGATGCTCAGTGAAAGGTTTAAGATCCCATTTATGTGAACTTTCCAGAAAAGGCAAAACTATAGAGGCAATATCAATTAGTGAGTGCCTAGGGAGCGGGGTGTGGTACGGGGAGATGAATACTGAATATGCTTTAGCAATACTATTGGGGAGATGAAAATGTTCTAAAACTGATTTATGATGATGGTTGCACAACACACTAAGTTTATTAAAGGAAGTAGTCTTAAATTCTGGCCCGCCCATCCTAGGTGTTTCTCAGCTCCTGGTGAACTCTCAGACAGATCTGCACAATAGGAAGCAAAACTCAATAGGAAACTTAAAAGGAACTGCAGCAGTTAGATACTGTGCGGCGCACTATCAATAACTCCTGAGCAATGCTGTTACCTTGAAACTGTGATTTTGGAAGATAGATATTTGAACAACGAGCACATTATAAGGCTATGGCCATGAAAATGAACCGTAGGCATTTCAGAGAATTAGAGAGAAGAGTAAACTTCTCTATGGCTCAGCATGCTAAGTTAAGAATCTATCAGAGGACAGAGCTACCACTTCAGTATATTAGGAAGCGTAAATGCTGAAAACACGATAAGGGCAATGAAAGCAGGGGAGTTATAACCTAAGGCTTAATTTTTATGTATGCCATGAAGATAGAGAAAAGGAAAAAGCAAAAGGGGCATTTGTTTTGGTGCTGAAAGATTTTCTTCTCTCTCTAATGGGGAATATAAATTTCACCTCTAACATGGAAAAGCAAAGATGAAGAAATAGGATTTGATTCACTTTTGTGGCATCCAGTGAGAAAGTTTATGGACAGGCAGAAATTACATCCCATCTTCCTGGGATCTCTGTCTCACAGACACAGTGCGGTTGTCACATGTACATGCGGAGCAATGGGGGGCCTGCTGGAGGTCAGCTCAGTGAGGGAGAGAGTAGAGTGGCCCCCTGGAGGATGTGTGACTTAACTTCGGAACAGCCTGGCTGTCTCATTGTTAGCAGACAAAGTGGGGGATCCTCTTCCCCACTGGGTGCTACTGGAGGGAGCAGGGAAATTTCTTACAATATTCTGAGGAAAAGAATCTTCTCAACTCACACAGGAGAAGGAGTGAGTTTTATTTGTGTGGACTTACATCCCTGGGTTTCCAAAGGCTCATTTCCTTTAGTGCAGTCATAGAAGTGTAGCTGGGGTTTCAGTAAAGCTAGGAGCAAAGCCAGTGCCCAGAGTCTCCTTTCCATGTTGGGGCTGGGTCCAGTTCAGCATCAGGCTAGTTTAAGGTGATCAGATGTCCCGCTTTTGGCGGGACAGTCCCGATTTTTAACTATTTGTCCCGCGTCAAATAATCTTTCCAAAAATTGGGACTTCTTTAAAATGCCTCAGGATGTAGGACATTTTTTTGTTAAAAATTGGGACTATCCTGCCAGAAGCGGGACATCTGGTCACCTTAGGCTAGTTACAGTCCATTAGTCCATTGTGTATGGGGTCCACATGACTGTGGGCCACACGGGGGAATGCAGGAGAGTGTACCCCAAGCCAAAAGAGTCCCAAGGGTCCCAAAAGCACAAGAAAGCCAATTCCTTTGTGCAGGGGATTAAATATTCTAAATTGCCAAAGCGCTTGCAATAGCCATTCTCATTCTGGCCAATGGCTTCCACCGTCTGGCCTTCCCTTTGCTTATTTCCTGTAGCTAGGTTAATTGCAATGGTATAACAATGAGATTGACTTGTTGTGTTTGCACTTACGGCAGGCAGAATTCAGTCATCAACCCTTGCCCTAGAGCAGTGGTCGGCAAACCGCAGCTCATGAGCCAAATGCAGCTCTTTGGCCTCTTGAGTGCAGCTCTTCCACAAAATACCACAGCCTGGACGAGTCTATTTTGAAGAAGTGATATTAGAAGTTTAAGCTTAAAAAAAAATTGGTTCTCAAAAGAAATTTCAATCATTGTACTGTTGATATTTGGCTCTGTTGACTAAAGAGTTTGCCGACCACTGGTCTAGACAAATTTCCTGATGGGAATGAAGGCAGACCAGAGGCTTCATTTCCAGAGACATGCCAACACTAAGGGCGAAGCCTGGTGAGGGGCCGGTCCTCACGAAGGAAGCGCCTTGCTTATCAAGATCTCATGACCGGCTGCACTTTGATTGCTGCTGACACTTAACTATTAGAAGATGTACTTGTCTTTGCACCAGAAAGAGCGGAGGTGACAGTAGCTGCAGAAGGAGACCCAGCCAGCAAAGCAACAGGAGCCCTGGCTTTTGAAAATCTACCAAGAAAAGCACCAGCTGTGCCTGGGTGTGAACACTGCCTGAAGCGCTCGAGATGCTATTAATAAAGTTACAGAACAGATTCAAGCATCTCCTTCAGATGTATTTTGTTTTTATATTCCAGGGCTGGGCAATTTGAGTTACTTTCAACTGTTCTATTCAAAGATAGATTATCCTGTCTGATGTTCACAAAAGGCTTGTAGCTAATGATGAAACAGCAGCTAATATTCATACAAGGGCAGAACGTTTAGTAAGCTGAAAAATCGAGGAAGAGAAAAAAGCATTGAGCAAATGAATGAATAAGGGATTTGCTTTGACTTTTGCTGTAAAGGGTATTTCATTCATCGTATGTTTGAGTTAACAACAAAATTTTAAACTAAGTGGATTCATGCTGTGGAGTGATAAAATGTATAAGGTTAATTCACAAATATGGGACACCCACACATTTTAATTTAATCATAGATACTTGCGCTTTAACTAAAATAGATTGTCTCACTGATTTAAAAAAAAAATGGGTTTTGACCAATCAAAGTGTGACTAGTGATTTTGCTCATTATTTTCCTCTGATCTGGATGCAAGGAAGCCATTAGTCTCTGGTTGTGATACTCACTGGTGATGCACCTGTCACTGGCCTTCATGTTGGAGGCTGGTGTTGTTGACGGTGCTGCCAGCTGTGTGAGCAGATGTAGCTGTGATGTCTGGTGCGTGAGCACCTGCTCTTTTCATGACATCCTCTGCAGCCAGAGCTGCTGCTAAAGAGGTTTTGTTGTAACCAACACTGACATTTGGGCTCCTGCTGGCCCAAAATGCCTGTTCAGACTCAGCTACTCCAGCATCGTATTTTCATACTACACTGGCCTGGTTTTTGCCTTCCTTTCCCTTGTCTTCAGCATGGCCTTGTGTTCTAGGCAAGGGGGTATCTTTCATGTGTTGCTTTTCTTTTGACTGCTGCTCGTCCTTCAGCTGTTCAGATAGAAATGCAATGAGTCAAGCTTTCTGCTGGAATGTAGGCATTTCAGTAAAAAATTAGAAGGGAGAACAAACCTTACAATAGTTCAATATTCTAACCTGGTAAAATGGTTCAGTACCTCTTTATACTACCTGGATGAAAGCTGAAAATTAAGTGTGTAATCCACCTCTCACAAGTAGGAATAGCCTTTATTTCAATCCTTCCTGGAATGAAGTGGGATAGAAATAAACTCCCTGGGTCTAAATGTCAGGATTTGTAGAGACTTAAAAGAGATGGACACATACGAAACATCTAGAAGCATCTCCTGTATACAATAAATACTCACTGAAAATTTGTTTTTATGATTATTGTTATTAATGTGTATATATTTAAAGCAAGTAAAATCACCTGAAATTCCATAATTTGAATTGCCTTGTCTGAGGAATTGTCCCAAAAGGGATGAGTTGGGATGCCAAAATGGTTCTCCCTAATTGAGGGTTCCAGAGCAACATGAAAGAACAGGTTGAAGGTTCTCTAAAAGCACCAGGGAGAGTCTGACTAGTGTGGCTCAGTGGTTGAGGGTCGACCTATGAACCAGGAGGCCACAATTCAATTTCAGGTCAGGGCACATGCCCAGGTTGTGGGCTCAATCCCCGGTGTGGGGCATGCAGAAGGCAGCCAATCAATGGTTCTCTCTCATCATTGATGTTTCTATCACTCTCTTTCTCTCTGAAATCAATAAAAATATATAAGTAAATAAATAATAAAATAAAAGCACCAGGGAGAATGAAGAGAGCAATGGAAAAAGTGGGGGATGGAATTAAGATGAAAACTTCCCCATTCCAGATTTACTAGAAAGATCCAAACTATACATAAGCCCAGCAATACATCAGGTGTGTGTTGAGGAGGAGTGGGGATGCTGAGAGAGTGAGCCCTTTTCCTTAGAGAGATCATGGCACTTGGATGTGGCCCTGCGAGGTAAATAAAAAAGAAGATACAGCCATTGCTGGAACTAAAGTTGTGATTCTCCCTCTTGACCCTGAAGATCCACTACTCTGACTCCTAACCCTGCCTACCCCCTGCTCACATAGCTGCATGTTTCCTTAGGTGATCTATTTGGGGGAAGTCGAAGCTAAATTGATTTGGAGGGTCATGAGGCTTTGAGCCCTCATAAATTCACTTTTGAACAGGGCTGTCTCAAAATACAATAGACAGGAAGTAGTCAAATTCTCATCAAAGTCACATTCCTTTGTACCGCCCACAGTGTCACCACTCAACTTGGGGAAGCACTGTTTGTTTTTGGGCATCGCTATTGGTCCCATATCCCATGATTCTATGCAGGCCCTATAAGGCAATGTTTCTTGCAAGTTCCTAACACAATGAAGGCCCCTTTTAAAAGTTGTTCCCAAATCCCTTAGAGGGGTTTACAACAAATCACATAAAAGATGAGTGTGCCTGCAACTTAATAGTAATAATAGTAGTAATTATAATAATAAACAGTTATTGAGTAATTTTCAGGCATGCTAAACATTTTCCAGGCCTTAGTTTATTTAATTCTCATAATCACTCTTTCTAGTCTTTCTGAAAATGTCCCTTTGGTAAAAAAAGAAAATCAACTTTTTAAAAATTCATTCCTAAAATCTGAATGTTTCCCAGCTCAGCTACTTCTCATAACTGTTTTGCTCTGTGTTCCATGAGCTCTCTCAATTCTCCATAACTGCAAGGGAAACATGTGTATTCCAGAAGCTCACAGTACCCTGGTGGGCAAGGCAAAGAGAAAAAATTAGGCTGAGGGGCACCCAACCCAGGTTCCAACTCTGTACATGGCTGTAATGATAGGTTTCCCATGACTGGCAAGAGGAGAGGAGATGGGGAGGATGATAAAGTAGCCACTGATCTAAGTCACCCAAGTTGGAAAATAGTTTCCTGAAATGAGTGTGTGGAGGAACCCAGCTCGCTCCCTCAATACAGCCCCACAAGTTTATATTCATTCCACAAATGTGTCTATTATTACATTTCTTTCTGTAAATGCTCAGCAGCATCACACGTGCAGAAACCAGTTAGCAAAATGCCAACACAGGCTTTGGAGTTTGTAATATTAAAAAGCAACCACTACGAGCTGCTACAACTCATAAAATATGCAATAAGGGGTTTTGGGTAAGATTGAAAAATGGGAGAAAAATCTGTACTCCCAGCAGGCAAAATATTCATGACATTTTTTAATAATAATGAAACATAAGACCTCCGTAAGGCAAAACTGAAATCCATTTTATACATGTGGGGGAAAAAATAGATTCCATTTCATTTGTTTAGGTTTCTTTGTTAGGTTTTATGTTTCTTATTGAAAAGTCTAAGGATATGAAATGTATAATAAATGGTTGAGGGAAATGTAGGAGAAAGAGCCAGATTTTCCAATAAGACAAGGTAAGGTAAGGAATCTTTATACAAGAATAACTTCACCCTTTTTTCTTCCCAAATTCAAGTTTTATTTTACTTTGAAAAGGCAAAGAGGGAATCCATGTATTGGCTTTTTATATAATAACTAGGGGCCCCGTGCAAGAATTTGTGCACCTTGAAAGGAACTGTGTGGGCCACGAGGTTGAAGTGGGCACGGGTGGATCTTGGCTCATCATTCACACCTTTGCCCGGCTCCTCCCATCGTGGCCCTTGGGCCCCCCCCCCCCCCCCCCGTCTGCTGGCAGCCCTGCTCCTGCCACTGCCACTCTCACTTACTGACTGCACCACCCCGCTCACACCTGCTGATGGCATGGAGTGATTAGGGCCAGTGTCTTCAGTGGGTGCAACTGACAGCTGCTGCCCAATCGCCCCTTAGAAACAGGGGGAGGTGGAGAAGCCCTCAGGGGAGATTGGGATCTGTGCTGGCAGCAGGTGAGCATGCTGGGCAGGATCTTGGCACATGGGAGAAAAGAATTTTCAGTAAATACCAGAGGCTCAGCCCGATGACAATGACTGGTGCCCTGCCTTGATCTGACATGGCACTCATCTGCTTCACCATCCTGAGGCAGCCAATGCCCACCATGTTCCATGCGCACCCCCCAGTGGTCAGTGCACCTCATAGCAACTGGTTGTTCAGTTGTTCGGTTGTTCTATTTGCCATCCAGTCTATTTGCATATTAGAGTTTTATATATATAGATATCCTGGTAGTGCATACATTTAAGGGAGTAGTATGTTTTTCATCCTAACTGACGAGGATTATCTAATTCCCATTAGGGAGGAAGAAAAGAAGGTATTTTTAGTTTTTAAAAGGAAATAGGATCATTGTCTTCAAATGCCAGGTGCATTTGTCCTGTGAGAGATGGACTAGACTTATTGTATGTGCTTAAATAGTGAGTAGAATGTACAATCATGGGAATTCAATAAGGAAAAGTAAAATATTATAGTTGCTTGTTTTATTTTTATCTTCCACTCAATTCTCAGATTCCTGAAGTTGGGGTGACATGCCCCTTATTCACTTCTGTGTTCCCACTGGCTAGTAAAGAAGGCTTTAATAAATGTTTGAGTGGGGGCATAATCACTTAATGGATCTAGCTGTCCAAGCTGGGAAGCAGGGATCTCCCCATCACCTGAGATGTTCCAGCATTGCTGACACCACAGGATTGGAGCAAAAATCCAAGTGTGGGGTCAGACTCAATAAACAGCACAATGCCTAATTTAATGCTGATCTTCTAGGATTCCGTTACTGTAAAGTATGTATCATACCCTTTTATACTTGATCTTAGCCAACGGGCCGAGAAGTGATGTGTGTCATGCCTTTTTATACCGATTTTAAGGAAATTTTTCTCTCCCCTAAAAAAAAAAAAAAAGCCTCAAGAAAAAAGATCTAATTCCATGGTCCATGATGAGAATGGAAGCTGTGTGCTCTGGAGCTTTGTTGTATTTCAATGAGACCTGATGACCCTGTCTTTTGTCCCTTCATCCCATCAAGAGACCTTCCTGACTAAACTTTCCCTGTCACCTTATTTCAGAAGGCACAGGTTTGTGAGGCCAATGAGAGAAGCTTCATTCCCTGAGAGATTCATTTCCTTCCTGAATGATACCAAACTATGAGGCTTCTACAGGAAAGTGACTATGGAAATTGGCCCATAGTCAATAGAATCGTGCTAGTGAACCTTCCTGTCTGTTGCTCCTAAGTGCCATTCAGGTGCTAGATGTGGCTGTAGTGTGTGTGTGTGTGTGTGTGTGTGTGTGTGTGTGTGTGTGTGCTGCTCACATGGAGCAGCAGGGTCGGGAGATGGCAATAAAGACAGCAAGCCCCTCAGAATACTGGGCTCCCAGATCTTCCTCCTGGAAGGGGAAAAATCACACCATTTGGAATTTCTAACAAGCAGAAATATTTTGGTTTTGGAAGACATGCCTAAGTCAGCCACCTGGAATTGACTGTCTCCCCGAGGGCAGCTCTGATGAAACAGTCCCAGCTACTCCTTCCTGATCTACCTTGAAGTGACTGTGTGTCACTGTGGGTGCTCTCTGGCTCACTTCATCTCTACATGTCGATCGGCAGGAACGCAATATTTACTGCTTTCATTTATTCTTAATTTAAATTTTATTGGCTTTGGGGAGCAAACAGAAATAACAATTTGCAGGAAACAGTGAGGACAGAATACTAAATATTTGTGAAGGGAAAAGATATAAGGTGTCAGAAAACAGCATCTGACAACACAGAGAAATAGTTGGTCCTGAAGAATGTCCTAGAACTGCATGTGAAATTGCACACAGTCTTTCAGAAGAGACAGGTGAAGAAATACATGCACTTTATCTCATCTATTAGTCACCCTTTTGAAGGTCTGACCAACCTCCCACAGCCCCTCCCCAGTTGCTGACACTCGATCGACCCCCCCACCCCATTCAGGGGTGGGTCCAGCCAACCCACTGCCCACAGCCCCTCTCCACAGCTGGTCCTTCCCACCCCAATCAGGGCCAATCACCCACAGCCCCTCCCCCTAGTTGGCCCATCCTTGATTGAGCCCCAATCAGGGGGGCTCAGCAGCCAACCTCCTTCCATCTCCTCCTCCCAACAGACACAACTCCAATCCACCCCTATTGGGGCCAAGCCGGCTGGACCCTACCCATGCATTAATTCATGCACTGGGCCTCTAGTGCTAATGATATGTTAAGGCTTCTCAACTGCTCACTATGACATGCACTGACCACAAGTAGGTTAGTTTGCTGCTGGGGTCTGGCTGATTGGGACTGAGCAAGATGGGCCGGACACACCCTAGAGCCCTCCCACGGTCCCTCTCTGGCTGGTCAACCTTCCGCATTCCTCCCCATCCCCAATCGTGCTCTGGTGGGGTCCTTTGGCCTGGCCTGGCCTGTGCCCTCTCACAATCCAGGCTAATGGACCACTCCTGCCCCACTCCGAGTGCATGAATTTCATGCAGCGGGCCTCTAGTATATATCGTAAATTCGATTTAAAAAAAGGTATTAGAAAACGACATTAATTATTACTAGACCTAATATTATACATAAAATGATGGCCAAAATGTTGGTGAGTCTATATAAAATGCTCAAATTCTCTCTCTCTCATATCTTTTTATAAATTTTAATGTATATTTTTAGCATCTAAGATTACTACTCCTGCTAGTTTATCAGCCACAGGCAACTGGCTACAATTGGTTTTTAATGTCAGGTAGCTGCCAACTGTAAGGCTACAACATGTTTGTCTTCATTGGAGGGGAGAGAAAGGCTTTACCTAGGATGAAAGATAATGGTGATATGAGAGACAGAGCTATCAGTTGTGGTTTAAAGTAGCTGTGTTTATAAAGGTCATGCCTACTTCAAGGACTGAACTGCTCTTTAATGGGGAGTTTGCTAGGAATAGGAATTAGGGTTATATATTTTTATGAGGCACCATAGAAAGTGAGCAAACATCAACACATTCCCTGAAGGCAATGGGCAGCCCTTCAAACACTAAAAACACAAATTACTCTTTTAAATGGTCAGGTGTCCTCAGAATAGAGACCATCCCATGTAGCCCAGCATGCACTCCCCACCAGCATCCAAGTGTTTTTCAAAGCCACAGAGTTTGTGCCTATTACATTCCCAGCTGACTCAACTTGACTTTAGATAAGTAGTGCCAATGTGGACTCAAACTAATTAAATGGGGGAAATCCCAAAACTAAACCCTAACATCAAATCAACAAAACCCTGAGATTTTAACAATTTATAATTATTAAACACATTTCACAGTGAATTAATTTATGTCCCTACAATTACTTGTATGCTGAAAGAGAAAGAATATTGCTTTTCCACTTTATTAATCTAATAAATTGATCCTGATAGTGTTAGTTGAAAGGATGGATTCAGTAATTCCTATTGTTTGTCCATGGAATGAGTTGGATTTCAAAATATATTTAAAATTTGCATATAGTATGATTAGTCTCTCCTACCCCACCCCCTCCTCTCCTGCCCCTCTGAAATAGAACCTTTCCATGATCAGGGACTAGAGAGGAGGGATATTAAATTGAAGAATTATACTTGCATAGTGCAAGAAAGGCATATATAAGTAGGTTCAGAGAGAGACACTAGCGTTTCTTCAGAGAGTCCATTTAACATCCATTTTATAGATCATCAGCTCCTTCACAGTGGAAAGTGCAGGAAGGAAGTAGATGAGCTGAGGGAATGGAGAAGAATAGAGCAAGCAAATACTTTCTTTCCAGTGGACTGTAGTTTCCGCATTGGCAACCAAGTTGAAATGAAAGGTTCATCATAATTAAGTACAGATGCTTTTTGCTCTTCATCTGAAGCTTTCAATCAGTATTATTAGTACAAGTGAGCCTTTCCCAGGAGTCTTCTGTTGTATATAAATTCTGTAGATGTTAGTTAAAAGTGCTTTCTAGCATTAAATACATTTGTTCAATCCAGCATCTCCCAATGGTAAAAGGATGTGCCACATAACAGGAATTTTGCTACTTACAAAATGGAAAATGTACTGCTACAAATGTTATAAAATGTCATACGGTGGGAAAGAACGGTTCCATTAACTACAAATAATAGTTAATTAAAAAGTTTTATTCTAAGCCAAGACAGTAAGCTAAACATATATACAATTGATTTTGGCAGAATTGTATTCCCCCAAAATTCATATGTTGAATTTCTGACTCCAGTACTTCAGAATGTACCTGTGATTGGAGATGGGGTCTTTAAAGAGATAATTAGGGTAAAATGAAGGGGTCCCTAATTCAATATGACAATGTCCTTCTAAGAAGAGATTATATCACAGGTTACAGACCAAGGGATGACCATGTGAGGACACAGCAAGGAGACAGCCCTATGCAAGCCAAAGAAAGAGGCATTGAAGGAAACCAACCTGCCAACACCTTGATCTTGGACTTCCAATCCCCAGAACTTTGAGAATATAAATTTCTGTTGTTCAAACCACCAAGTCTGTGATATTTTATTATGTCAGCCCTAACAAAATGATGTAAGTAAATATGACATTTGATCCCACAAAAAGGAGGACAGCATTATTATCATCATCCACTTTCACAGATGAGAAAACTAGTGTTCACAGAGGTTAAATAACATTTCATACAATTGGGATTTGAACCCAGCAGCCTGATCTCAAGACCCATGGCGGAGCACCTTGCCAATATTGCCAGTAGAAACCAGGAGGTCTCACTCAGGTGTTGAAGTCTTAGGTAAGGCTGAGCCTCACTTGCCTTTGTCTCTCAATTTGTAAGTTGAAAACATAGGATGAGAATATATGATGCTTAGGTTCTTCTCAGCTCAGACAGCTAAGTCTCTGCAATTGCACATTTACCTTGTTTTTGTTTTTTTCTTACAAGTACCAATAGGGCCTTGAATTTCACAAGTACAAGATCTAAATGAGGGCCATGCTTTTAAAACAGCTGCTTGCTCTTGCTTCCATAAATATCCAGCAGTCCTTTCTCAGGTCTCATTCTTCCTAAACCTAGACATCTTTGTGGAAGGAAAAAAAAAAGAAGGAAACTTGCCAAGAGATTAACTGTTGACTGGAAAATTATAAATAATTTTTGCTCTTTCTCTATTTTCCAATATTTTTCTGCAGCAAACTTTCATTTGTTTTCTAATTTAAAAATATATAGAATTAGGAAAGAAAGATTCATTCCCTACTACATCCACATAGGTGACAAGTTGTCACTCTGCATCACCTTCCCCTTTGCCCTTTTGCATTCTGCCCCAGGCAATTGGTTGGCACCCTCTGTGAAGGTCAGGCAGAATTTTGGCATGATGGTTCATATCTCCACATCCTCTTGTATTTAGTTACTATTTCAGCATTACCAAAATAATATATGCTCCATGGAAAAATCTTTTAAGATGTTTATCATATATCCCTTACTTAAATCTCTATATTTTAGAATTTGGGCTGAAAATATTATGCTTAATGATTATATCTTACACTTTGGACTTTTTTTTTTTACAATAATATCTCAAGTAGCATCAACTCAAAGGTTTGGGGCACTTTAACACTTGGATCTAAATGGCCTCAGAGCTTCCCTGCACAGGGGGACACTTTCAGCAATGTGTGAGTGACACCGGATCCTTGCCAGCACTGGTCACCTTTATTTCTTAAAAACTCCAGGCCATTTGACTGGGGAAAATGGTATCTCCTGATTTCTTTAATTAGCATTTCTGAAAAATGGAACAATTCTTCTACATGTTGATTTTGCAATTGTATGTTCTCTTTTGAATTTTTAGTTATATTATTTACCATGGCCTCCATTATTGTTTATCTGTTCTATAAGCTCTTTTAATAGAAGTCTAGTAACCTTTTGACATACTTACTAGAAATGTTTTTTTCCCCAGCCTGCTGGTAATTAAATTTAAAAAGATTTTAAATTTTACAAAGCAAAATATTTGTAGCTTTTTTTTGTTGCTTTTAACTTAGAGGTTGCTCCCTATTTTCATTCCACTTTCTTTCTTTCTTCCTTTCTTTCCTTCTTTCTTTCTTTCTTTCATTTTTTCATGATTTTCATGGTTTTAGTAATGTGCTTAACAAAAACTTTCACAGGAAAAGCACAAGTTAAACATGACAATGAATAGGGAATGAAGTGGTTAATTCAGACTTTGTTTTTCCAAGGGCTAATTGGGTACTTCTTTGTGTGTGCAACAGCCCTCTGCTTTCTTGCTCACTGAATGAAAAGGGCTCTGTCCTGGGTTACACAGGCTTTCAGAAGTTCAGGTTTGACACCCAACCTCCACAGACAGAGAGAAGTCCTGAAACAATGTTCTCTGAAAGCCCCCTTCTCATTTCATGACCTTGTTCCACTGGCTTTTCCCTCTGCCTCTCCAAGGTGAAAGTGTGCGATGTGTTCATCCCTTTCCTCTAAGAAGCCTTCTCTGACAGCCTCCTAAATCAGGACAGATGCTCCAGCCACGCACACCAGGATATGCATTTGCTTCAATATAGCCTGAACCTCTGGCCCCACTTTCTTCTTAATACTTGGTCTGAAATAACAGCTAGAATGTAAGTTCTTTGAAGGAGGATTACTAAAGTGAATAAAGATCAGTCGTTTAATGGAAAAACTAAAGAATAAAGTCTTCAGGGAAAATGGGCACGTTAGAATCTCTCTTCCCAATCCCACCGTCTTATCTTGGGGTCAAATAAGTGTCTTAAGGCAAAATGACTCAAACCCACAGACATCAGCACATACACTCTGTTTGCTCTTCTAGCACTATGGCTGATTGTTTTGGGACATTCCTAAAACCATTAATATGTTTCTTGCCTCTAGGCCTCTATGACCCTGCTAGGGACACAGATTGCCCTCTGTCTCTAAAAGCTAGAAAATCAAAGGCTTCCAAGAGAGAGAATTTGATCTTGGCTCCAGATAGTCTGAGATTGTCTCATGGCAATTTGGAGGAGCTACTTAACTTTTCTGAATGTCAATTGCCTTATTTGCAACTCTGAGAATAATAACTACCTTGAATCTTGGATGCTCTCTAATTTGATTAAATGAACTAAAGCATATGTAAAGGTCTGGCTTGTAACTGGTTCTCAGCAAATGCTGGTTCATCTCCCTCTTTGACACTGCCCTTGCTCTAGTAGACAACTGCCTTAGAACAGTGGTTCTTAACCTTTCCTAATGCCACAACCCTTTAATACAGTTCTTCAGGTTGTGGTAACCCCCAACCATAAAATTATTTTCATTGCTACTTCAAGTAATTTTTCTACTGCTAATGAATCATAATATAAATGTCTGTGTTTTCTAATGGTCTTAGACTCCACAGAACCACTAGCAGGATCTCCTAAAACCATCAAAAACACAGATATTTACATTACGATTCATGACAGTAACAAAATTATAGTTATGAAGTAGCAACAAAAATAATTTTATTGTTGGGGGTCACCACAAGATGAAGAACTGTATTAAAGGGTTGTGGCATTAGAAAGGTTGAGAACCACTGCCTTAGAATGAAGCCTAGTGGCCAGACCGGTGAGCAGCCCAGCCCTTTATCCTAACCTGAGGCCTCAGGTGTGGCCCAGATTTAAATGTTCCCTGGGAAGCAAAGATCTACTTAAAGGGCCAGTCCAAGATGAACAGGTTCTAATCCTGACTCAGGCCAGTTCCCAGAGTAGCTTGATCTTCCACGTAGCTTTGATTATAATGAGACTTGTCTTACATACTATGAATTATCTTAGCCTCCCCATGAGATTAGAAGCTACCTAAAGGTTAAGAGAGTGGTTTAGCTCTTAATATCTTACAGAACCTAGAATAGTGCTCAACAACCAGCAGGTGTATAGACATACTTGTTGAATTAGATTTCACCACCACCCATATTCAGAGAAAAGCATTATGCTGCAGATAGAAAAGTAAGAAAACTAAGACCCCAAAAAATCACCAGCATGGTTACCTGACTGCCTAAGAATCAATCCTGAGTATTCATCTTCTCTGCACATGACGTAGGGAGTGCAAACAGGTTAGCTTCAGCCAAATAGCATCACTGCGATTCTTCTTTCCATGAATCAGTTTATGTGTGGACCATGGTCTTGATAGAAGTGTCTGCTACTAAAAAGAAACACATGGGAAGATGAAATGGACCTCTTTGGAAAGATGCTGTGATGTCAGTGTGTGTCCACAAGGGGAACAGTCTGATGGTCAAGGCCAGTACACCAAGGAGTAGAAAGCAGGAAAAAATTCTGGCGAAGACTATCAAAAGGATTCTGGGTTTAACAACCTTGGACTCAGCCACCTCTGCAGTTCTTGCTGTGTAAGATATTAAATGTGCTCACTGAAAAAGCCAGGAGATATTTTGCAGCCTAAAGCAGCCCTAACCTCAAGCCCTTCAAAGAGATCATAGACCCTTATATGGGAGACAACCTTTGCCTGGAGCAAGGTCCAGCACAGGTTTCTGGTCTGACCTAAGCTGAGGGAGCACATCAGTCATCTCATCAGTCTTTATCTTGATTTAAAGCCTGCACACGGCACCGTATTCTCTGCGATATCCATGCAGCAATAGAGTAAAATTCCAATCACATGCATGCCCTCAAGGAAATTTAAGTCTCCTCAGCAGCCTGGGAAATGATCTCCCACCTGATAATGTGTGTCTTAGCAGGCCACTCTGTTCCTTAGCATTGTGGGGTGCACAGTAGGTCCTCACCCAACATAGGCGCATTGAGTCATCAATCAAGTAACTCTGAACAATGTGTTTCCAGAGAGTAAGATCCCCAGAAGCAGAGAAGGGGAAATGCAGGAGCCAAGAGGGAAATGTAACCCCACATCCTTTCTGTGATGACAAATTCACCCTAATTTTTGCACTGAAACATTACCAGGCCTCCTCTTAGAAACTGGCAGTGACTTGCACTTGCTAGAGTTCAAAGGCCCCAGGTGAACATATGAGAAGCATCTCTTCAATTATACAGCTGAGTTCCATGGACACTTGCCAAATTAGCGTCTTAACATAGTGATTTTTTTTGTGCTTGTGCCCAGAACATATTCTTAAGGCTGGAAGCAGAGAAGAAACTTGTGAGAAACATGTGTTTGGGTGTCAGAAATGCTCCTTTGTGATAGTCTGGATTCCTTTGAGCTGCTATGTATTTCACAAACATTGAACAGAATTGGCAGGCAGTCTGGCTTAGGCATTGGTGGAACTTTATTCAAAGTACAAAGTGATGTCTTGCCTTCCACTTTGTTATGTTTCATATTTCCTTTATTATATTCTAGAAGCCTGGTGCATGAGATTCGTGCACTCAGGGGGTCCCTCAGCCCGGCCTGTGCCCTCTTGCAATCCTGGACCCCTACAGGGATGTCCAGCTGTGCTCACCAGAAAATAATTCTGCCACAGAGGCCATTCCAGGTGAGAATGGCCTGCTCGTGCATGCCTGCTTTCTGGGCTTCAGGTAGGCCAGCAGCAATAGACCTAACAAAACTCAAAGTGCCAGGAATACCAGGAAAATTTAGACGTTCATAAAATGGGCTGGCTAAATAACAAATGGGCAGGCCATTCTTAGAAATGACAACGATGGCCTGGCCAGCAGGGCTCAGGGGTTGAGTGTCGACCTATGAACCAGGAGGTCACAGTTTGTTTCTCCGTTCAGGGCATATGCTCGGGTTAGGGGTTCGATCCCCAGCAGGGGGTATGCAGGAGGCAGCCAATCAATGATTCTTTCTCATCATTGATGTCTCTCTCTCTCTCTCTCTCTCTCTCTCTCTCTCTCTCTCTTCCTCTCTCCCTCCCTCCCTCCCTCCCTCTCCCTTCCTCTTTGAAATCAATAAAAAAATATATTGGAAAGGAAATGACGACAATCGGGGTTTATTAACATGGGGAAATGTTCACTCCACATACTGTTCACTGGGAAAACATAGGCAAAAAATAAAATAAGCAGTATTATGACACCACAGTTGTTTAGAATGTGTAACATATGTAACAAATAACAACAAATCATTAGTGATTATCACTATGTGATGAGTGTACAATTTCTCATTTTTTAATCTACATCCTGTTGTAATAGTAAATTGGTTACTTGTGTATTGTTTTAAAAGCACAATCAGTAAAGATTTAAAAGAAGTTATTCCCCCTCTTAAAGTGCTGCAAATATTGTCCCGGACTGAGAGATTGAAGAAAAAAACAAAGATTTTTTTTAGCAGGAAATTGTTAAAATTAATATTCTTGAAAAATTTTACAAGTCAGCTTTTCTCCACAATGACAAGTGCTATCTCACAGTAGGATAATTGTATTAAGCCATAGGGGGAAATTGGTACAATTATATGTAATTTGTTCAAAAGGTTATTGTCTGTTCAACCTTTGTCTCAGAATAATATCAGCAGATGTAACATTTTTTGTCTTCTGATCAAGAATTACTACAGGGATAATAGATTAAATTATTTTCACACTTATTATGGATTCTAGTATTTTCAGCAGAGTCTATAAAAAAACAATTAGAGATAAATCTCAATAGTGTTGGCATAAAATACAAACTATTAAGAAGAAGAGAGTTCATCCTAGTCAGACTTAAATTATATCAAAAAGAAAAAACAGTCTGTTAAGTGCTGGCAAAATTGTATTGCAGAGCCAATCAATTTCCCTAGAGTTTTTATTAGTGATTAATTAATACCCCCAAAAGATGCCTAAAGTTCTTAGATACCATGAATAGTGGAGAAAATTGAGGAACCCATCACAGGAAGCAGATGGATCATCTAATTATTTCTCAATTACAGGTGACATAGCAGGCACAAAAATCTGCAAGTCATCTATCTGTGCATTCCATGGCTGTGTTTCTTGTACAAAATAAACTCTGGCTTTTTTATTTCATTAGGGCAGCATTTTATAGCAGCCAAAGATGATTTTAAAAAAGAAAAACATACCGTGCAGCATGCAGGAAAGAAGAATATTGGCCCAACCCAAAGCAGCTGAGGGAGGAGGCTGTGTGGGAAGAGGGCACCACCAGCTGCCTTGGACAGGATTGGGAAGGTTTCCTTCTCGGGTGGTTGAAGCCAGGCTTGGTAATCTGTGTGTTTGCCAGCAACAACTGTGTATGGTAAACTATCACCCAAGTTACTGATGTATAACAGCGTTTATTACCATTTTGGACCATGCAACTCATGGTGCTATAGAAGGTACTGCTCATTCTTGGCTCCCTGCATCAGAGCAAGGGGATCTAAAGAATATGTTAGAGCAATCTTAGCCACTTACTCAGAGTATGGCTTTCAGGTCTATCTCATTTACCTTCCCGCTTACAAATCATTCCTTATAGCCTGGATTGGTGATTCTTAGGGGTTGTCTGTTTTCCTTTTTGCATGAATCTAAATATGGTTTTACAATGTGCCTTCAATCTTCAAGAAAACCCTATAATTAAAAATGCATGTTCTTCCAAATAAGTTCAAGTGGCACCATGACATCAGTTGCTGTATAAGAAATCTGTCTTTAAGAAAAACTTCAGTTGATTGTGTGTTGCTATGAGCAGATGTTCAGTTTGTGAAAGAATGTGTTGCTTTTATTTCTCCATTTCTGTCACTTCCCCATCTCATTATCCATCTGGTAGCTTTCTATGAATACCTTAGAAGCCTTGGGCACCTTCGGGGACACACAGTTAGGATCACTAGATTGATAACCCTTCGAGGCAAAAGACAATTTCCTTTAGTGAAGTGATATAACGTAAAGGATGATTTTCTTTCTGAGAACATGGCAGATGAAAGGCAAAACACTAGATGTAGGAGTGAGTTGTTCTCTTCAGGTGCCTGAGTGTCCCTGAGTTTGGGCTGCTGGGCCTGCCTCCAGATCTATCATGTCAAACATGCAATGCAGGCATGTCAGGCTTGGTTCAGAAAACAAACAGCTTATTCCACCATGTCTTCATCTTCAATAACAAATACAGATTAAAATGCATCAAATATTACATTGAGTTTGGCCCTGGCTGGGTAGTTCAGTTGGTTAGAGCATCGCCCAGATACACCAAGTTGCAGGTTTGATCCCCAGTCCGGGCACATACAAGAAGCAACCAATGAATGCATAAATAAGCGGAGCAACAAATCAACATTTCTCTCTCTAACCTTTTCCCCTCTCTCTCAAATCAAGAAATAAATTTTTTTAAAAATTTTATACGGAGTCAAAACTGGATTTTTTTTTCTTAAAAATTTTAAGAATGGCAGAGTTTTAAAGTCATAGAAGGCAAATGCAAAGAGTAGAGAAAAGTCAGCTAAATCTCTGGCAACTGGTTTTATGGCTTTGTTATGAAGGCAACATTTTTTAACACTCTTATTCTATCACTGGGTCTAGAGACCCAGTGCATGAACTTGTGCATGGGTGAGGTCCGGCTGGCCTGACCCAAGGGGGACCAATCGGGGGCCAGGCCAGTGGGGGGGAAGGAAAGTGGGAGGTTGGTTGGCTGGCCCTGCCCCCAATCGGGCTAGTTGGCCAGCTGCAGTGGGCATCATAGCAAACAGTCTTTCTAGTGTTTCAGTTGGTCACTAGCTTTTTATATATATAGATTAATGAATTGTGAAGAATGAAGTCTAAATGCTGAAATTGCATGGTTCTGGCCAGTGTTTATTAGTGATTAGAGCATTGGCCATTGCACCAAAGGTTCATGGGTTTGATTCCCAGTCAAGGATGCATACCTGGGTTGCAGGTTCTATCCTAGCCTTCTTTGGGATGTGTGTAGGAGGCAACCAATTGATGTGTCTCTCTCATATCGATGTTTCTCTCTCTCTCTCTCTCTCTCTCTCTCTCTCTCTCTCTCTCTCTCTCTCTCTCTCTCACTCTCTTTAAAACTGGAAAAAATATCCAAATATCCTCAGGTGAGAATTAACAAAAAAAATTTTTAATTAAAAAATAAATGAAGTCATATGGACATTATACAAATGGTTGGAATGTGTTCTCCCAGGAAAAGTTATGAAAAATGAAATGCCAATGTGAGACACTGCATTTGAGTGTCTTCCGAAAAAGCATGGTCTTGAGTGGTGGCATGTTTTCTATGTTCATAAGTAATTTAAAAACAAATTAAATTATTTCTGAAGTGGGGAACACTGAAAGGTTCCTTATACAGAAATTGAGCCAAGGAAGTCAATTCAGCATATATTCACCATGGGTGCTCGGTGTTCATAAGGAGTCCTCCTCCACCCTCTCAAAAACAAGAACAAACAGTTACAGAAACACACCTGCAGTAAAGCCAAGGTTGAAGAACCTTCCTAACTGAAGAATAAAAATAACTACTATTTACTAAGGCCCTATTTTGTAAGGGGTGCTTCAAATGCATGATTTTTAATTCTCATAATAGCCCTATAAAGTAACTTTTCTTTACTCTATTTTGTGAAAGGTGAGGTCCAGAGAAATTGAGTAGCTTACTGATTACCACTCTCTAGAAGTGATGGATTCAAGCACAGGGCTGTCTTATTCCACACCCAGGATTCTAATTAGTGTTATGCTACTACATACAACACACAGACACAAATAATAATAATAATTATTATTATTATTATTATATTCAGCCCAAGTATTCTGGGCCATAAAGCAGGAGAGAGGAACTCCAAATGAAGACAAATCCTGGACTGTGTAAGTTGATTTTCACAAGATGGAATTTTGAGAACAAGTTTTGAACATATTTAATCAAAATAAAGTCTATTTTTTACACCATAAATAAACTCCAAGTAGCAATGCATGAAAATTATTATATTCTGATAAATGTATTGTGACATATTGTATTCAGAAACAAATGGAATAAATTCACTTCAGATAGACCCAGAATACTGACCTACTTGGTTAAAGAATATCCCTTTATTTATTAGTCTTAAGGATAAGTATTACATTTTACTTAATATCCATAAGTGATATTTTCCATCAGATTTCAGAAATTGTGTGGTAAGGCAAGGAATATGGCAACAACTCATTCATGGTATAACGAACATCTGAAAGAGTATATGATCTTATGTTATGGTTGAAGATGAATTAAAACCAAGTTAGGGAATGGACAGACTTTCATTTAGTTTAAAATGTAAGGTTGTAAAAGTAAATGTGACTATAGAAGTAAACAATATTTAGAATAGTGCAGTACAGACTTAATAAATATTTTATGACAAAGCATTGTTATGTGCTATGTGGAACACTTTTAAGGTTTTCAAGTTCATTGGGCATAAACTAAATTCCATTGTCTTGCAATTTTATAAGCAAATATGATCTATCGATACAAAAGAGTTTCTATAAAACATGCAGAAGGGAAAAAAATTCCAATTATTCTCCTAACTTTGTTTCATTGTAGAGTAGATTGGCATAGCAAAAACAATTACCAAAAGTCCTTTAACAAAAGCCATTATTGTCTACTGTATATGAAGATTTATATGATAGGAAGTAATCATACCTTTTTCAAGTCATTTTTTATAATGCTTATTTAAAAAATTATTGTGAAAAATAACTCTTACTCTAACACTGTGTATCAGAATTGAATGGATTTTTTTATTATCTAAAGATTTCCATGAGGACAATAATTCTAAACTGAATGGGACAGGACACTGTGCTTTTATTAACTTTGATTTTTTTTTTTACAATAGCTAAGATTTGGAAACAGCCTAGGTGCCCATCAGCACATAACTGGATCAAAAAACTATGGTACATCTATCTACATAATGGAATACTATGCTACCATAAAAAAGAAGGAATTCTTACCATTTGCAGCAACCTGGATGAAACTGGAGAGCATTATGCTAAGTGAAATAAGCCAGTCAATGAAAGAAAAATACCACATGATTTCACTCATTTGTGGATAATAAAGAACATTATTAACTGATGAATAAAAAGATAGATACAAATGCAGTAAAGCATCAAACAAACTGTCAAATTACAGCAGGAAGGTTAGGTAGAGGTGGCGGAGATAAGAGATCAACCGAAGGACTTGTATGCATGCATATAAGCATAACCAATGGATGCAAGACACTGGGGGTGAGGGTATGTATGGGAGAGGGTGGGGTCAATGTTAAAATATGTACACATGTAATACCTTAATTTAAAAAATGAGAAGGAAAAGGAAGGTTTCAGAAATAGTCTTACATTAGTGTTATTTACATGAACTAAAATCATTTTTGTGACAGGAAACATACAACATAAAATGAGGTTAAGATTGATTTTAAAGTAAGATGATGCCACTGCCTTCTGGCAAATAACAGAAGAAAATATTCAGTTCATTTCTGATAAATTATTAATGTTGTTTCCTGGTGTGTGTGTGTGTGTGTGTGTTTTTTAAAACAAAATTGTTAACATTTGTGACAGAGAAGAAAGAAATCAAAGCCCGACTTCCTTAGCTAGCAGCCTGGTGTAAGAAGGCAATTGCCTCACTTCAGAATACATTTTGTTAGCAATAGGTTGTTTGTAATCCAAAGAAATGATTTATTTCTCATTGTATGACTGTGTGTTTTTAATGACTATATGGGAAAGATTATAAAGCACTCACATCCTTCCATTCTCTCTCACAGCTCTCAGATCACCAGCGTTCTTACCATGAGTCAGGTTTTGTTAAAGAAGCTGCATTCTATTGCCTCATATTTTGCAACAGCTCTTTAGCCCTGAGAACCCACCATACTTTTTTTTCCTCATAAAATGTAGCTCATCAACCATCCAGGACTAGTATAATAGCTCATTGATACCATCAAGGATCCATCAGGGTGCCAGACTGTTTCTTCCTTTTCATCTGTCAATCTTGATGCATGAGCTTTTGTCCTCATCATTGTTACCTCATGATCCGTTAAAGGCTGTGATGTTCTAGACCCCTGATTAAGAATACAGATAAGCATTCCAGCAGGAAGGAGATGGAGGGATGGAAACAGCACACTTCTGTCTAAGATTTATTGGCCAGAATTGTGTCATATGGCCTCCCCTTTCTACAAGATAGATTTGAAATCTGAGGGTTTATATTTTAGAGTCTCTGTGGTAGGAGATAAAGATCAAACCAGCCAATCAGGGTCTACCAGAGGGAAGTTCCACACAACTTTGGAATTTTCCTCCTCTTCATTATCTACTTTTTTTCTTTCAAACCATATTTTAGAAAATTTTACTAAGAAATCCTGATCTTCTAAAATTATATTTAAAGGCCAAAGTCTCTGCTAATACTTTGTCAGTCATCTCCCACATAACAGGAGGCGACAGAATTCTCTGAGTGCCTCTTTGCTCTCTGTCTGGTTGGCCTTATTATTCTTTATCCAAAGGCTGGCTCAGTCTAATTGGTGACAACGAATACAACTAGTTATTTGCAAGTTTATGAACTTCATTTCTTTCACTGATGAACTTTCTGCTATTGCCCTTCTAACTTTCAAATGGTTTTGAGTGGAGAAACATTTATGGTAATGTGATGGACCCAGATGTCTGGAACCCACAAGAGAGCACTTCCCCTCTTGCTCATTACCTGCTCATCATGATCCTATTCTATATCAACCTTGTAGGCTATCTGTCCTTGCCAGCCAAGACCTTCACTGTGGTGCTGGGTCAGGTCAGAATCCAGATTTTGATTTAATTGGAGTTTCCTCTTATTCTCCTTGGTGCACTTAAAGTCCACCTGGGCCCCTTCCCTTATCCTACCCCTTCACTTTTTCTGTGTTATAAGCTGGAGGGGACAGGGATGATTATGGCTATTAAGATAGCCTCTCCTGTCTTAGGAGCATCTTCAGGATTGAGAAAGCCACAGCCACAGTCAATTCTTTCACCACACAGCCCTTTGGAGCCTTTAGGCTTCTCTTGTACATTAGATACAACATGAAAAGCTTTCTGCCATTTAACAACAAAAATAAAGAGCCATGAAGACTCTGTCAGTGGCCTTTGTGTGCATTTAGAAGGCTAAAAGTGTTTAGTAAAGGCAACACTGATGAAGGCAGCTGCTCTTTTTAAAAGACCAAATCAAAGCTTAACATCTTGGGGGGGGTGGGGAGAGAGAAGGCCATTAGCCATAGAGGTGTGTGCACATTATTCTAGTGATGACAAACTGCACAGCTCCATTAATCAAGGCACAGGCAGAATCAGCTGTCCCATTCACAGGCTGTTCCATCACTCCACTTTCTACACAGAGGGATGTGGTAGAAGGCCCTGAGTGGGTCAGCATTGGAATCAACAGTTCAGCTTAAAGTCATAGACAGTCTATTAAATATATCTCCAAAAAACTCAGTGGTAAGAGAAGCAGACCAGGCAATGGGAGGTGATGGGAAGAGAGCAGGCTTTGGCATCAGAATACCAAGGTCCTAATCCTGGCCACCACTGCCTGCTGAGACCGTAGACAAGACCTGGCCTTGGGAACTGCATTGTCCTCATCTCTAAAAAGATGAATGTGAATTGTTTAGGGGGTTAAAAATGATAAGTTCATGTGTACAAGGTACCTAGTAGAATACCTGATACAAGAAGTGGTAGCAATTATGAAAAACAATTACATTTTACCCACAGGAAGCTCAGAATTCAGATCATCACAGTTGCATACATACTGGGATCAGAAGCATGGGTCTGATTTAATTCCTGTTTTCTCTCTTTCCACTGGGCCTTTCCTACACTGAAGGCAGAATCACTTGCTTCTGTGTGTGCTGGAGACTCAGTCTCCTCATTTCACAACCCCTGATTCGTGTTACTTTGGGTTAAATTTTGCATCTTGTTTTCTTCAGATCCTTTTGCTCATATTTTTTTGTAAAATTATAATCACTGTATTATACTTTTACACTGCATTGTAATAATATTATACTGTTTCAGGGCATTGACTGGTATCACATTCAGGCATCAACAGTTTTACTCAGCATCAAACTCATCAAGTCCTGAACACACAGACTGCATAGGGCCTATAGAAACCAATCCCTCTCCATTGCTTTTGCTCTTTCTAACACTCAAAGGAGTATTTTAACACACAAAGGAGTATTTTAATGGCCTAGGTCCGTGGTGGGCAAACTGCAGCTTGCGAGCCATTTGCGGCTCTTTGGTCCCTTGAGTGTGGCTCTTCCACAAAATAGCACAGCCTGGGTGAGTCTGTTCTGAAAAAGTGGCATTAGAAGTTTAAGTTTAAAAAAATTGGCTCTCAAAAGAAATTTAAATCATTGTACTATTGATATTTGGCTCTGTTGACTAATGAGTTTGCCAACCACTGGCCTAGGTGTTCTTAACTCCCACAATATCTCTGGAGCCTTCTTCCCAGGACTTCTCTCTCTCTTCTACCAACAGCCTAGAGTCTAGGCATGCAGCCCACCAGCCACGAGTTTGACATGCTTGTCCTAGACCAATTAGTAATCTCCCAGTCAAAGGAGCTAGAGAGGAGGTAGGATGGTAGAGCCACAGTGCTTTCCTGGAACCTGGCTCAGGACTGGCCTCTTGCCTAAAGGACGAATTTCTGTTCTGTAGATTCTCCTATGCAGCTTGGCTATCTGAGTCAGATGTGCTGAGTTCTAAGTCCAAGTCCAAGTAAGTCACTGAGAGGCCCAGTGTCAGCTCCTCCATCATTTCTGATAACTTAAGTTTCCTAAGCTTTAAAATAAGAGACTTGGACTGGATAATGTAAAAATTCCTCACAGCTGTGTCTGTAATCAAATCAAATAGTTATGCCTAATTAGTTACAGGCTAACAAATCACTTAGCTTAGTGTACATCTTAAAATGCCTTCTGTTTCTCAACTGCTAGGAAATCATTACCAATGTACTCGAGAGATCAATGTTAATAACAATGTGAATGGCGCCCCCTAGAGTTTTTCAGGGCACAATGTACACAACCACCTGTGGTGGCTGATACTAAACCTCATTACCAACTAACACCTGGACAGGATTAGCAGGGTCACTGGGTCAGCAGTGAGGGAAGGGAGGAAGAGAATGTCAGAAAGATGGGCAATAGCACTGATGAAAGAAACCAGTTATTTGAACAGGAAAATTAAAGAATTTTTTAATTAGCTACAAGATTGAAAAGACAAATATCATACAAGTGGCAATTGTAGGAAGGGCTACTACTCCTAGGGATGGAGAATAAAAAGGACAAGGGTAGGCATAATTAATACTGAGAAGCTGGAGGAGGGCCCCATGCAGTTGAAATTCAAACCTTTTATTTTTATTTTATTGAAATTATATATATATATATAAATATATTTTATTGATTATTTTTACAGAGAGGAAGGGAGAGGGATAGAGAGTTAGAAACATCGGCCAGCTGCCTCCTGCACACCCCCTACCGGGGATGTGCCCACAACCAAGGTACATGACCCTGACCAGAATCGAACCTGGGACCCTCCAGTCCACAGACCGACGCTCTATCCACTGAGCCAAAGTGGTTTCAGTGAAATTCAAACCTTTTAGAAGACCCACTACTGGGAGGTTCGATGGTCCCTGAAGAGACTACCACGAGGCTGTTCCTGAAAGCATTGGAAGAACTGCAAACTGGATGCAGCTGCTGCTACAGGGAGAACGCAGGAAGCCACAGAAAATAAGAAGGAAAGAGAAATTCTCTTCTTCCTCTTCCAGCCTTATAGCATCCAACTAAACAAATAGTGGCCCAGCTGGCAAAGCAGAAACACAGCCTGCAGAATCCCAAAGCACGTGTCACTGAGAACAGCAGAGAGAGCTGTTTGGAGCTGAGGAGGTAATAAACAACACACCAAGTTAGTCCTGAAGCAAAGATGACAGATTTCATCTTATGCCAGTTGTAAGCATGGCAGCATATTGTGTTAAGAAGGAGTCTGATGTTATACTTACACAACAGAAGAGAGTCCTATGACAACTGAGAAAATCTTCCATGGGCAGAAGGAAGAGTTACATAAGGTTGCCATCACTGGCCCCGAGCCACCTGACTGTCCTGTGCACCCTTTGGTCATCAAGGATTAGAAACCTGAACTCCTCAGTAGCAGCAGGTGCCCAATTTCACTCATCAGGCAGAGAGGGTGCAGAGTGTAGCAAAGCAAAGATCCCAATAGTTCAGGTTTCTTGGCTACATTTGATCAGCTCTAGCAATAGAGAGAGAATGCTCATCATCTTTATCTTCAGGGAGTTCTGGTCCCAGGAAGTCTTTTCTTTATAAAGAACTTAGTTCAACCTCAATGTAATGCCTACCTACTGGCCCACTTTTCCACCTTTCGGAAAGACAGGACTTAAACTCTTTCTCCACACGCCATCCTTTCAGATGTTTGAACCAGCCAACATATTTCTTCTCCAGGGGAAGTGACCTTAATGCCTCCAGCTGTTCTCACATGGATGGTAGAGAGACATCCCTGTCCTCTGAGTTCGTTTGGACCCATCTCAGCCCTTCATCAAGAGTGACCTGAAATCAATCCTCCAGATGTGGTTAAAATAGCACCAAGGAACAAAGTAGAGAATGCAGCTGGATTTTTTTTAAGATCCCGTCAACCTTTCTGATGGCCACATCACACTGACCACTCCTATGGGGGCACTTACTGTCTTCCACTTGAAATGATCCTCAGCCATTTCGCCTCCAGGAAAAACAATTTTCATTACTTCAAACTTTACCAAGGCGATCTATGCTACAGCCAATGCAAACTACTGGAGCTTTCTTTAGAGGAGAAAGCAAACAGCTTTGTGATTCTTAAATAAGTTAGAAAATTAAGCTCCGACTCGCCAGTGGTAGCTTTCATAAATGTATGCTCCAATGAAAAGGAGCTTAAATCAATTGGGTGTTTTCACTGAGCTGTAAACTTTGTTATTGTTCCTCCTGCACAATATAGTTGCCATAAACCATATCTAAGTATGCAGAAAACAGTTACTTCCACAGGGGTTTTTGAGTCCAACAAGATTTTTTAAGTCGCTCTGTTCTACCTTTTAACTATGTTGTAATTTAAATTCATTTTTAATTGTAGCTCTAAGAATTATCTCAAAGTTTGAAGTAATGTCATTTTTTTTTTAACTTTTCGGTTATAGTTGACATACCCTATTATATTTATTTCAGATGTACACCCCAGTGATTGGTCATGTTTTTAAAATACGTTAAAAAATATCTCAGTCATTGTCGATAACTATTCCACTTGCATTATTTCTTTTAGGTTCATTTAGGTGCACTGTAATTTCATAGAGTTTTAGAGTGGCTGGGCATAGGAGACGATTACCAATTAATGACGCCCTGTTTCCAGGCACATTATCAGGAGAATCTAAAATAGTGTGAGTTTTACAATAAAAGTCTTCCAGAAATCACCTGGTGAAAATTCCATAGCTACAGACTTCTGAAGATTAAAGGAAGAGGGGTAAACAAAATTAAAGGTGAAGAAGTGAGGGATGTGCTATACAGGAGAGTAGGAGAAATTCTGTCCCATACAGCACCAGAGGATGGAGGAGCTGCCTTCAAATTCTTATATTCAAAGCGAACATTCATTTCCAACGAATTCATTTTGAAGGACTAGGGGGTGTGTCACTGAAGTAGGAAGGAATTATTTTCTGGGTACAAAAGATAAAAGTGAAAAGTCAGATATATATTATTCTAATGAAAAAAGCAGAGGTCTCGAAAGATTGTGCATCCATTTTGTGTTGCCACTGTGACAAATGACTCTGGTTTAATTTAAACAACACAAACATGTTATCTTGCTGTTCTGTAAATCAGAATCCCACATGGAATCTCACCAGTCTAAAATGAAGGTGTCGGCAGGGCTTTATTCCCTTCCAGAGGTTCCAGGGGAGGATGGCTTTCCTGGCCTTTCCCAGCTTCTGTAGGCGGCCTGCATTCCCTGTCTCAGAGCCCCTCCCTCTCTCCTCCAAGCCATCCCACCCCACCTGAGAAAGGTTCTCCGGTTTTAAGATCTGGATTACCTCGGGCCCACCTGGCTAGGCCAAGGTACTCTCCCCATCTCAAAGTTCTTAATCACATCTGAAAAATCCCTTTGCCATGTAAGGTAGCATATTCGTGAGGCATAAGGCATAAGGCATAAGGCATGGGTGCTGTTATTTTGCCTTTCCCACTGTAGAAATATGATGCCTGGGAAAGCCAGGAGACAGACATCTAAAGACCCATGCATGAGTCTTGCCTCTCCATTTATTCCCAAAGTAATTTCTCAAAGGTAAAGAGGAGATGCATTTCTTATTGTCAGCATAGTGAATACCATTTATCAGCAGTTGGGTACTTATGTAATCTTGATTGGGATTAAAATTTGGAATCTTGGAAGTGTTTTCCCAATGATAAGCATAGAAAAGTTGAGACTGCAAGGCCATGCCAAAAACAGAATTCTATAGAAACCAGGTCAATGAACATGACCTTCCAGAGTGGTGCGATGGAACATCCCATCAATGCCCAGGAGATGGAAATGCCCAGGCCTGGATTCCTTGTGGTGACAGTGCCTCCTATTATCAAAAGAGATGTAATGACATTGGGGGAATTACTTAAAATTTCTAACATTCTGCTCCAAAATCTGAAAAACAAAGATGAGTCAATGCTGCAGAAAACAGATTGCTCATAGGGGACTTCCTCAGTTGAAGACTTTGTTTTTGCTCTGGCAAGCTGAGGAGACCCAATATCATCATCGTAGGAGGACTCACTGAATGATTTCCCTAGGCCACTCTATTACAGTTTAGGATCTTGTTTCCTTCCAGAATATTTTTCCTCTTATAGGAAAAACATTTGAGGTATTTTGAGTCTGCCACGAAATTTAAGTACCCAACTGGGGGAGTAAACTGTGACTCTGAGGACAGACCTCAACTCATAAATTTTGATCCTAGGTTACTCCTAGGATCAACAGTATGACCCTTATGACATGGTGTATTAAGTGATACAAATTACATGCCCTGGTAGCCGTGCTTGCATGGAACGTGTTCCCATGGTTAGAGGAAGGCCAGGTAACTCCCTGATGCATATTAGCATTTATTGCCATTCCCCATAAGATAGTGAAGCGAGTAATCAAATGTTCTGTGTCAGCACCTAAGACAAATGCCTGGAGGATCAGAACGCAATGTCCTCTCCCATGGTATATTATTGTATAACTTCCTGGTTGCCTCTTGAAATACTATTAATTTTAGGGATAGAATGGCAGGATAAGGCAGCTTTTGACTCCAAATAAGGCACACTCAAGACCTCAGCAAAACTGGCAAGACCCTCTCTTGCCTGGGCCACAGAAGCTCTCGGTGCTAGTCTTTGAAGGACTTTAGGTATAATTTATTCTCATGGTTTCCAAACTTTTCTTTTAGCAATTGACCTTCGTGAAATTAATCTTGGACAGATTCCTCTCTATATAAAACATAGACAATATGAAAAACACTCTCATTGGAGATCTGAACTCTCACCTTCCAACTCCTATATATGTGACATTAAGAAGTTACTTACCCTCTCTGAGCCTCAGATGGCTTAAGTTCAGGTAGGACAGAATTCCTTGCTGTAAATATTTCTCCCCTTGAAATTAATAAGTAACCTTTTGGTACCCTGAGATTATGTGAACATGCTGTTCCCCAATAAACTTTTGCCTAACAGTTTGATAGCATTCAGTGATTCCTGCCTGAATAATAATTATCTTGATCATTGCAAAATGGTGATTTTTCTAATTTCATAATTCTTATATTTCTTTTAGCTAACATTCTTCAGTAAAAAGAAGCTTTCCCTTGAGAAGGCACATTTTGTAAGTGGCAGGTGCTGAAATTTTCTTAATGACTTCTGACATATAAAGTGTTTGGTAGCCCATAAAATATATTTTCTGGATCAGAAACAACTGAGCTGAACTCTAAAATGAACTTGTTGTAGGAACTAATCTAGACTCTGCTGCCATACAGCTCTGTGGCCCAATGTAATGCCTGAAAAGTGAAATTCTAGTGGTTGCTCAGAGGACTTTCTGCCTGTATACAGTTCCTTATGAATTGTGTTCCTTTGCTTGTTTGTTGTTGTTTTTTGTTTGTTTTTAAGCTTTGATAATTTTTTTTCCAGATTTTAAAGAGTATCTATGAAATGTGCTATCCAAAAATATATAGCTGAGGGGTGGGACCATACTGGGGGTTCAATGTATGGCAATACCATCATTTACCAGCCTATTGAGTGCTCAGTTGGTCTAGACATTGTGCAGAATGCTCTCATACTTTCTCTCATTGATGACTCAGATATGTCAATATGGGAGTACTACTGTACCCAGATTTGTAAAGATGGGAAAACTGAATCTAGAAGCTAGAAGATGGTAGAAACAGGTGTCAAACTCAGGTCTGTGTGACTCAAAGCCTGTAAGTTATCTTTATCACAGAGCTATGGTCAGTTCCATAGGTTGGGTACTCCCCCAGTTGGGTACTTAAATTTCTTGGCAGGCACAAAAAGAGCAGTAAGTTGGACTTTTTCAGACCTTTATGATATCCAGAGGTCCAATAGGGACTTGTTTTTCTATTCTCTGGCATGTATCCCCACCCAGAGACTTGTCTCAGTAAGAGAGCCCAGATTCTCTCAGCCCACCCATGGAAAATACACTCAAAGACCTGCCAATAGTAACATTCCCATTTTCAAGGTTTCAATCTTCAATTTTCAATCTTGGTGCTTCCATTAGATGCTGTGTGTTTAACTTTTCAATAAGCTATTGACTCTGTCCTCCTTGTCTATGCTAGAAATGTTTTTATTTGCTAAATTCGATTCCTATGGATTTTCCAGAGTGTGAATGTCCCAGTGACTCATAAAAGCATGAAAACACATCACCAGACTTCCACCTGTGTGCCAGTATCCTTAGTTTAAAAACTAAAAGGGAAATGGGGCATATGAGTTTTTATTGTATTTCTTTAACAAAACTGGAGATGGTCATTTCTCTAACCACCACCAAGGGAGAAGAAAGAATTACCCCTTAGTGAATTTCCAGAGGATACTTGACTCCTCACTCTAACCTTTTTTTTTTTTCCTTTTTCTTTTTCGTGTGTGCCAGTTTACAAAGACTTCTAGATCAGAAGTATAAGGACTTCTGGGAAGAACTTCCATGTGCTCAGCTGCTTGCATATGTTTTGTGCTTTTGGATATTTTCCTATGGTGTTGACTCTGTATGAGGAAGGATGGGAAACTGAGACTAAGACACAGAACATTTCAGAAAAGACCACATGATGTAAACTGTTGAACTGTTATGGGAGATTAAGAGGTCAGGGAGAGGGTATCAGGTATCATAAAGGCAAGCTGAGGGGCAGGTACTTTCAGGCAAGGGAACAACATAAGTACAGGCATTTCCTGTGGAAAACAGAAACCGCACTACACATCTTCCAATTTGCACTCTGATCAGACATGACTGTTAGGAGGATAAGACAGGGAACAAAGTGTCTAACCTGTGGAAACACTACAGGCTGTTGGCATCTGTTATACTTTTGGTCTGTTCCTTCCTAATGAAATCCTGCCCCTTCTCCATGTGATTCAAGTATGGCAAGTGAGAATGCATGCCAGTCACCCAAACAGAATTCCTTCTATCTATAGATGGACCTTCCTTCTAGAAGATTGTGAATGTTAAGGACCATTTAGGGCCACAGCTATGGAAATCAGCTTGCCACTAGCAGGAGAGAGAAAGCTCGGCAGAGAATAATCCAAGCAAGGCCCCCCTAGACAATGCTCAGAGATAGATTGACCTGCTGGTGTTGTTAGAATGCTTGGATCCAGCCTAACCTGAAGGCAGTCATTGGCCTTCCCCATTTTGTTTTGTTGTTTTCTTGCTTTGATTAGATGAGTCAGACTTAGGTGTTGTTTTTGTTTGTTTGTTTGTTTGTTTGTTTGTTTGTTTTTAATATATTTTATTGATTCTGTACAGAGAGGAAGGGAGAGACATAGAGAGTTAGAAACATCGATGAGAGAGAGTCATCGATCAGCTGCCTCTTGCACACCCCCTACTGGGGATATGCCCGCAACCAAGGTACATGCCCTTGACCAGAATCGAACCCGGGACCCTTCGGTCCCCAAGCCGACTCAATCCATTGAGCCAAACCGGTTTTGGCAGACTTAGGTTTTTTTTATGCTTATAACCAACACAATCCTGATTAACATAAAATGGAAGAACACACAGTATATGAAACAAAATGTAAAATCACAAGTCATAGGCAGGGGCCCTCCAACAGAGGGACCAGAGAAATTACTGAAGGAGTCCCTTGTCCTGAATTATTTTATGAGAGGCAACTCCCTTGACTTTTCTATCCAATCAATAAAAGTTATGCTTTCAACTCCATGAAAGAGAATGTTCAAAGTCTCACTAAGCTGAGGGAGGGATCTTTTCAAAAGGTTATGGTTTATTAAGCATCCAAAATGAGCACTGTTTTATCTTTTTTACATGGAGACATGGGAGAATTGTACTTTGCAGTAACTGAACATCATTTATTTAACTCAAACCATCTGTTTTTTGTTTTTGTTTTTGTTTTTGTTTTTGTTTTTAGAAGACATTTCACATCCTACTGCTTTTGAGACACCTCTGTCTTCCTGGTCTATAACCCTCTCATTTCTATGATTTCTTCATCACTTCATCATCTGTCAGCCAATCCATTTTCCTCTCTTTTCTTTCTCCTCTTTTTCTGCCTCAGAAAGAAACATCTAACTAAACTAGGCAAATGACTACTAGAAAATTATCTTCTAAAAGGAACATAATGTATTTTTTATGGAACCACCAAATGACACACTCTCTATTCCTCATTCTCCTCTCATACACAGAGCAGTGACTTGCCTGCCTTCACATCTTAAATAGAAGTAAACTTTGTTCTTTAGCTCTGACTTCTAACAGCCATAACTTCTAGTAATAAAGGTTAATATATTGGTTGGGAAGGGAAGTAAATTTAAGGTAATGAAAATGGTCCTTTATCATTCATGACAGATCTTGAATTCTATATAGGCTGTAATTAAGGAGCTTCAGAAACCATAAAAACATAAATAATATTCCTTATTTTAAAAATCTTGACTGTAGCTAAGACTTTTTATTATGTTATATGTTATTTTTTATTATTTTATTATATGAGCTGAGAATACCCCCCTAGGTTTTGATAAGGAGGTTTTCAGAAATCACCCAGATGGGAAAGATTGGGTGAACAATGTGGGGTCCCTTTTGATGGCAGCTCTGCCCTCAGGAATCCTGGGGGAAATGGAGAGGACTTGGAGCTACCAAAGCTTAAGTTTGGCCAGAATGGATCCCTGATTAAAGCAATAGGCACTGGAACCATCTGAGCCAGTTCAAGAATCTGGAGGAGAGTAAGCACAGGGGAGGCGAAAAATTGTAGATGATTAGTAACAAGAATCAGTGATGGTCAGCTGTCCTAAACATCTGCTGCAGTCTGATCATGCCCGGAGAGGCAATAGGCTGAAGCAGGGCAGCCTTCTGGCCAGGCCACACCTTAGAAAGGGTGATGATGAGGATCTGCTCAGAAAGATTCTCCCTTGGAATGAGATTCCTTCCAATGAAATCCCAAAGATTTCTTCTCTTCACAGATTATAGGGTTTGGAGGTATATCATTTTGAGAAAGACACAAATTGGAATGGATAATGTCCTTCTCCTCCTGCCCATAATGCATAAGGAAGAGTGGGCCAATGAGAGATCTCAAGAGCAGGAATGAATGAATACAGGGAGAGGCGTGACAGGCAGGGACATGAAGGTAGCAGAAAGATTCAGAGCATGTGCTGGACTGGGCAGGTATCTGGTGAAATCAGGGTGAAATACAGATCTACAGAGTTGAAGGGGAAAGAATGGGGAAGAAGTATCACAGAATGCCAAGTTGCAGGGACAGGAATGTGTGGAAGCTGGGAGGAAGTTACTCAAAACAAACAAACAAAACACCCCCCCCCCAAAAAAAAAAAAGGCCAAAAAAGCCAATACCATATCAAAGGCTTAGCACCTATATTTTCTTCTAAGAGTTTTATGGTTTTAGGTCTTATGTTCAAAGCTCTAACCCACTTTTATTTGATTCATGTGTATGGTGTGAAATAGTGGCCCTGTCTCATTCTTCTGCATGTGGCCATCCAGGCACTGACTTATTAATCAGGGTGTGAGGAATATATTTCACTTGGGAATGTGATTATGATCTGAAGGCTGATATTTTAAGATCAACCAACACAATTGTCATAAAAAGGTGAGATGAACTTGATAAGAATTAGCAAATAGTGAACTTCGTAGACTATGGTTCCCTCTAGCCAGCTTCACCTAACCCTCTCTCCTCTCTTCCCTTCTTCTTCTTCTTCTTCTTCTTCTTCTTCTTCTTCTTCTTCTTCTTCTTCTTCTTCTTCTTCTTCTCTCTCTCTCTCTCTCTCTCTCTCTCTCTCTCTCTCTCTCTCTCTCTCTCTCTCTCTCTCTCTCTCTCTTAATGCTACTGAGTCCAAGATAGTGACTCCCTAGGTCTGATATGTTTTATTTTACAAGTATCCACACAGGCAGAGACTCTCTGTACAAATCTCTAACTTCCAATTCTAAATTGCTAGGAGACAAAAAGTGATTAACTCAACTTGAACCAAGGAGCAGCCAGTCCACTATAGCCAGAGGGTCAGGGTCACAGTAACCAGTCCACTCCTCTACGTCAGCGAACTAGTACCAGTGAGGAGACCCACTAAAGAGAAATAAAACAAGAGTTACAAGCAGGGCCCCAAACTGCAGGAGACTGACCTAGCTTTTCCACTATACAAAGGACTATCAGTGCTTCCCACAGAGGTACCCACTTATACATCAGGTCAAAAGAGATGGGGTCAAGGTGTCAGTGCTGGACACAGGGAAAGCTAAATGAAACCAGTTAGGGAAATGACACCATCCACTGTGTTACACTAAACATTAGGCCAATGGAAATTCTTGTATCGCTCATACCATACTTCCTCTTCACCCCATCCTAATTTTATTTTGGCTTAAAATTTTTTCTAATCAAAGGCCACGTACAAATATCTTGGCCTGGATCACAATGCTACAAAAGTAAATAATGTATTCATTAATAAACTTTTCTATCATTTCTGCATTAAGGGTTTATCAGCCTTCCCATAACTGAAATAATGAATGCAAGAATATTTCTCCACATGTAAAGCAAACTGCCAACTGACATTCTGTGTAATATCCACTCCTCACCACTGCCACCCCACAGCCCCTCTGTCCCCTGGCCCAGTTGCACAGATAAATTCTAGTGTTATATTTGTATAGCAGCTCTTGTATAAATCTGGACATTATATTATTTGAGATATTGCATTGACAAATTTCCAAAATTAGCTTGTTTTATGTTCTTGCAAACCATCATGCTGGGATAATGAAGAATGGCAGGGACTGGCTTAGCAGATGCTGCATGAACGTGTCACCCTTTGTCCTCTTCCTGGCTGCCTTAGCCCCTCCTCCATTCAATTTCCTTCCTAAAGGGTGGAAACAGTATTACACTGACTTTCTACAATAAGGATGACAAATAGGTTACCTCTCGTGAGCTGACTCTAGTTAACAGTGCTGCCCAGGCTCTGTGTTGAAAAGAATTCTACCCTCTGGTATGGGCTCAGCTGAAGAGAGAACTGGGGTTGATTCATGAGGACTGCCATAGGCAAAGGAAGGAAACATATCAGGACACATGTCAGATGGTTCCTAACCCTGTATCTTTCAAAAGTGGCCAAGGGGCAAGTCCGTGTTTATAATACAAAACCGAGATCAAACCTCACAAAGCCTGGTGTCAGAGAGAGTCCTGTTGCTACTATGCTGGCATTGAACTACAATATTCTTGAGCAATTATAATTAGAGAATTTTGCAAACCCACAATCTTGAAATTAATCTTAGTGTTTTAGTATAAACAGTGAGCCAGGCACTATTCTAAGCTCTTTATGTGTATTTTTTCTTAGTAATTTTCACAATAGTTCTATGAACTAAGCACTGTTATTATCTCCCTTTTACAGGAGAGGAAACAGACGTAGAGCAGTTGAGTACCATGCCCATGATTACAGGCCTGGAGAGGGTGGAGCAGGCAACCCAGGTCAGGCCGTCTGAGTCAATGCTCTCAACCCCTGCGCTGTGCAGCTCCAGAAGTAAGGAACTGGTTCTAACTGAAATGTGGATGCCGGATGGTAGGGTAGCTGCATGATGGGCTTCTTCACACCAGCCTCACAGCTATCATGACTCAATCATGGCTTCCCATGCACTTCCTCATCCAAGGTTCAAAAGCATTCTAGAAGATTGCTATGGTTATTCCTAAACCTGCACCTGCAAAGTTGCGGGCAAGTGGTCAAAACTGGGAATACTGTAGACATAGCTCCCAGAAGCTATTAGTGCCAAGGAGCATAACAGAGACAAGTAGAGAACAAAAGTGTTTAGGTCCCTATTCGTTCCCAATGATAGGATGTTTCAATAAAAATGCAAAACTGTGGCATGCTACAGAAAGTCAAGATGCAGTGGGGAGCTAACCCCATTTCTTCATGCTCAGATAGCATCAAATCCCCTTTCACTACAGGTAAATATTTTATGGAACTCATTTGTGTTTATAATTTATGATGTATCTCACTTCTCTCTGTTCATTTATCTCCGGTTTATTTTAAAGAATATTCCCTAGGAACCCCATTCTAAAGGAGCTCATGAATCAGGACACTGGATCATAATAAAAAAAGATGACAACCTATTTCTAGCAGTGAGGAAAATAGCTGGAAGGAAACACACACACACACACACACACACACACACACCATACAGTAGGCTTTTTATAAGAAAGTGATTAAGTCATTACAGAGGCACACACGAATTGAGTAAATTGCCACCTTTGAAGTTTGAACTAAAAAAGATGGAACCATTTGATGAATGTATTTGAGATGTTCGATTCAATCCAAAAAAATGAACATAAACTACAGCCTCTCTCTTTTATTCCAAGGCCCTTAGCATTCCCAAAATTATATTTTTAAAAACACAGTTCTTGAATATAAGGAAAAGGGGACCTCAATGGATGAGAAGCCATTAGCCATCTTAAAAAGATGAAAAACAGGAGGAATGGGCTAAAGAAGGAGACCATCACTCAGCAGAGCTCAGACATGGGCAAGTGTTAGGAGTGGTTCCTGCTCAAGCAGATGGAAAACAGTCTCCAAAGCAGTCACAGTAGAAAATAGTTAACAATTTATAGGGGGGTGCCTTGACTAATAAAGGTATCTAATCGTGAGGTTCTCTAAATGTACAGCTTTCCTCATGCATCTGCATGTTTATTAATAGTACTAGAGGCCCGGTGCACAAAATTTGTGCAAGGGGCTCGCCCTCAGCCCCAGCTTTGTCCGGAAGGTCGTGCAGAAGAACATCCAATCTAATTAGCATATTATGCTTTTATTATTATAGATTATTATAGATGTTAGGTAGAGAAGAATCTGAGGGAGCTTAAAAGAGCTGAGAACTAAAGTGTAACTATATTGATCCACTGAGAATCAACATAAAACAAAGAAGCAGTATTTCTAAAGTGGTCATTAATGTCAGAAAAAGCAAATGCTTTTGACTTACAAGAATTCAGCCTGCAACCAAATCATAAATGGCTAAAAGATAACAAGACTTCATTCTCTCCTGATAATAAAAAGTCTAAGGGCAACATTTATCTCCCCAGGTAGCTTGATTCAGGAGTCAAATGACATCCTGGCTTTTCTCTTCTCTGTGTTGCCCCCTTTCTCATTTTGACACAATGGCTGCAGAACTTCCAGGCAGCCTCGGTTTATTACAGGAAAAGAAATAGCACGCCTCTTTCCTGGCCACCCCAGGCAAGTACTAAGATTAGTTCTCATCACTTCAATTTGGTTCTATGACTATTCCTGCCTGCAGGTGTGTGGCCAAGAGAATTGTGTGTGCTTACTGGCTCAAGCCCAGGATCCATGCACACCTCTGGAGCAGAAGATGGGCTCAGCCTCATCCAAAGCTCACACTCTGATTTGACACCAAAGGAAAGGAAACTGAAGTAAAAATAAGCACATGGAACTCCACCAATCTGAAAAGCTTCTGCACAGCAAAGGGGACCATCAACAAAATGAAAAGACAATCTACCAAATGAGAGAAAACATTTGCAAATCATATATCCGATATGGGATTCACATCTAAATATGTAAAAACTCATACAACTTAATAGAAAAAGAACAATTTAATGTAAATATGGGCAGAGGTTCTGAATAGACATTATTCCAAAGAGGACATGCAAATCACCAATAGGTACATGAAAAGGTTCTCAACATCACAAATCACCAGGGAAATGCAAATCAAAACCACAATGAGATATCACCTTGTACCTATTAGAGTGGCTATTATCAAAAAGACAATAATTAACAAGCAGTGGTGAAAAAGAAACCATTGTGCACTGTTACTGGGAATGTAAACTGGTATAGCCACTATGGAAAACAGTATAGAAATTCCTCAAAAAATTATAAATAGAACTACCATACAATCCAATAATTCCACTCCGAGGTATTTTTTTGAAGAAAACAAAATCATTACCTCAAAAAGACATCTACACTCCCATATTCATTGCTGCATCGTTGACAGTAGCTGAGATATGGAAACAACTTAAGTGTCCATCAATGGATAAAGGAATAAGGAAGTTGTTGTAGAGATGAAATCCTGTTATTTGAGACATCATGGATCTTTGAGGGCATTATACGAAGTGAAATAAGTCACACAGAAAGGCAAATACAGTATAATCTCACTTATTTGTGAACTCTTAAAAAAAAAAAAAAACAAAAAAAAACAAAAATCCACTAAATTCACAAAAACAGAAAATAGATTGGTGGTTTCCAGAGACACAAGGTGAGGTAGGGGAAATGGGAGGTGGTCAAAGGCTACCAACTTTCAGTTATAAAGTGAATAAGTGTGGGGGATGTATAATATACAGCATGGTCACTATAGTTACCAAACCATAAAATGTTGCCAAGTGAGAAGATATTAAAAGTTTTCATCATAAGAAAAAGAATTTATAACTGTGTTGTGATGAATGTTAATTAAACTTATGTGGCAATAATTTTGCAATGTATACAGATATCAAATCATTAAAAATTAAAATTTTAAAAAAAGAAACATCTATCTGTAAGTAGAGCAGTTGGGATCTCCAAAGGGAAATGGAGTTACTCTTTACTAAAAGAAAGGAAAATTAAGCTGGGTAGCTAAAAAAAAAAAAAATTAAAAATTAAAAAAAAAGAGCAAGAAAGGGATCAGTAAGCCCAGCACATACAGTTTGGTGTAAAGCAGTGCAAATGAACTGTTGGACCTGGTTCAGAGATGGAAAAAGGAAGGGAAAACTTGACTCTTCTAATGTTCCATGATGGAGAGAGGGGAAAAAAAAAGAACATACACTGATCCTGTATGGATTTTCCAAGTGATCTGGGATTTAATGAGAACAATTCAATAATTCAATGCAGTCAAGAAAAAGGGTGTGAGCCTATGCCTTAGTCTTATTTAAGATGAATGAGACTGCCAGGTGCTATTTCAACAGCAGTGTTTTAGGAAGCTAAGCTTTGAGGGTGAATCCTGCTGCATGCGTGGATTACTGCAGAGGAACGGCTTAGGTTTACAGAGCCAGGAAGTGATTTCCTAAGGCCAAGTTAGAAAGATAAGTGGAGACAGGTAGATCTCTGGCTTTTGCCCTCCTTACTTTTCACGCCTTCCTTCTGGGCACAGGATTTCAGTTATTCTCACAACTGCTGCATTCAGTTTTAGCTCAGTGTAGCAGCTTTAGAGGTCAGGCAGACAATGTGGAGAGTGTGAGCCCCTAAAGGCACAAGGAGGTCAATCCCATCATTGCTATGCAGCAATGCAGGCCAAGAAGACCAAGAGTTCTGATATTTCTAGAGAAGCATTAAATCCATAGTTTTATATAAAATCTTTTGACTGTAAAAATTCTGATCCAGCCCTAGCCAGTCTGACTCAGTGGATAGAGCATTGACCTGTGGACTGAAAGGTCCCAGGTTTGATTCCAGTCAAGGACACATGCTGGGTTGTGAGCTCAATCCCCAGTAGGGGGCATGCAGCAGGCAGCTGGTTAATGATTCTCTCTTAACATTGATGTTTCTATCTCTCCCTCTCCCTTCCTCTCTGAAATTGATAAAAACATATATTAAATAATTCTGATCCATATTTAAAAAAAAAAAAAAAAGCCTTTGCAGATCAGTAAAAAATCTAGAGAACCCTGGCTTGAGATCAATTATATACTAGGGACCCAGTGCACAAATTCGTGCACCTTAAAAGGAACTGTGGGCTGCGTGGTGGGCACAGGGGCAGGTCTCAGCCCATCTTCTGCACCCTCAACTAGCCCTTCCCACCACAGCCCCTGGTCCCATCTGCTGGCAGCCACTGCTCCCATGAACTGACAGTGCCAGCCTCACTTACACCTGCTTATGATGCAGAGCAATTGGTACCAGCACAAGAAGCAGGTACAAGTGGTGACTGCTGCCCCAATAGCCCCTCAGGAGCAAGGGGAAGTGGAGAAGCCCTCAGGGGTGATGGGGGTGACAGCCAACACTCACACCTCCTGCCAGTGCCAAGTTATCGGGGCCAGCACCAGGCTCCAGCAGCAGGTGTGAGTGGTAGCTCCAGCCCTGGCAGCAGGTACAACCACCCAATGGGACTGTGGCATGCAGGAGCAAAGAATTTTCAGTAATTACCAGAGACTGGCACCAATGACACCTGCTCCACCATCCCTCTGCAGCCAATGCTCGCCATGTTCTGCATGTATCCCCTGGTGGTCAGCACATGTCATAGCAACCAGTTGTTAGGTTGTTCTGCCATTTGGTCTATTTGTATATTGGGGTTTTATATATATAGATAAGTAGAAAGTTTTATTGTTAAAAGGATGCCTTATACTAGGTGATAGGAGGTAGATACTTGAATTACTAGGAGGTAATTCAGTTAACTTCCTAGTGCCTCCGTTTTCTAATCTCTAATAATTTCAGCCTTATTGAGATATAATTTACATACAATACTGTGTATAATGTAATGGTTTGATATATGTATATATTGCAAAATGAATACCACAATAAGTTCAGTTAACATATCCATCACCTCACATCATTACATTTTTTTTGTATGTGGTGAGAACTGTTAATATCTACTCCCCTAATAACTTGGAAAAATTCAATAAAATTTCACTTTCTCTTGTAGGCCCTCTCTTTGTGGGGCAAGGAATTTACTGCATTTTTATAGTAAATAACTATTAACTCCTTTATGACCTTGAGCAGAACAGGCAGTATTTACTACTTTGTTTAGCCTACACTAACAAATGCCTACAAATAATTTTTAAATAAAAGCAAGGGAAAACTCAGGTTGTGGAGTTAAGTGTGGGAATGAAATTGAGCAGGCCTGGAGCCATTACTAAGACCACTTGAGATGTTTATATTGCATCCTCATTTCCCTCCCAGTGACTACAGAAAAGGTGGCTCATTTTCATAGAAATCCTGCTTGTATGGCATCAATGTTTCTTTTCTTTTTTTTTAATGGAAACTAAAATACTTTTCTATTTTGAAGTATGAGCTGCTGGTGTGTTTAGATTGCATCCATTTGCATGACCACTCAAAAATGATCATTTTGCTGAAGTCTTTTCTCAGTTACTCTTTCACCACAAACAAATCTGATAAAAGACAAACCTCCTGGCATTAAGAAAAGTCCCCATTTGCAAGGTTTGTTTATAGCACACACACACACACACAGCATCCCTGACCTATGTCCTGGCCTGTGATGAATTTCCGATGACAGGAGGAGAGCAAGTGTCAAGAAACAACACAGAAGGTGTCTAGCTGGCTTCATTTATCCTTCCTTTCCCCCTGGACAGAATTCGGAATAGAAAGTTGACCACATCCACTAGTTAGATGATAATCAAAAAGCCAACATAAAGACAGTATTTTAAAGGTGGGGGGAATGTGTCAACCCCAAAACAAAACTGACACTCACCATTTAAAATAAAGAACCACATTCATAAGACTGTGCCCACTGTTGAACTATTATGAAGAAGATGTGGGAGCTCCCTCCCACTCCAAAAAGAAAATCTAAACTCTTGATACTTAGGCCACACTTTTCTGAGAGCCTCATCTCTTTCCTAAATAAGGAGACTCTTTGGTTTCCAGAGGACTCACTCCAGGCTTCTCACATAGAGAGCGGTCCTGCAGTGAAGTGGGATTCATCTTACAGACACAAACCACTCCACCCTCATCACCCTGAACAGGTTTCTCACTGCTTAAGAGTGGACTGTTCAGTGATTCCCTTCCAAGAGTACAAGGGTGGAACAAGGGAACAGGGTAACTTTCCAGCAGAGAAACCTGGCAAATCAGGGGAGAAACATCAGATAAATTCCAACTGTGGGTCACCCTATAAAATTCCTGACAGGTACTCCTCACAGCTGTCAAGGTCGGTCATCAAAGTCTGAGAAAAACTTCCAGCCAATGGAGACATGACAAGCAAATTAATGTAACATCCTCAGGGATCATGAAACAGGAAAAAAAGAATAAAAGGTAAAAACGAAGAAAATCTGAATAAGGTATGGCATCTAGTTAATAAGAGTTATCAATATTGGTTAGTTAGTTGCAACAAATATATCATACTAACGTAAAATGTTATTAATATGAGAAATTGGATATGGGGTATTTGAAAAGTTTCTGCACTATTTTTGAATGTTTTTCTAAGTCTAAAACTATTCTTAAGAAATAAAGTGTATTTTTTTTCCTTTGATTAATTTTATTGTGGTGATGTTGATTAATAAGATTATAGGTTTCAAGGATACATTTCTATGATACATGATCTGCATATATTGCATTGAGAATTTTTTAATATTTATTGTTGAAAGTATTATATATGTCCCTATTTCCCCCCCATTAATCCCCTCTAGTGACTTAACAGACATTTATTTCCTCAAACCTCCAGAAGCTGGAAATCCAAGATCAAGGTGCCATCAGGGTTGGGAACTGGTGAAGGCTTTCTTCCTATTATAGTTTGCAGATGGCTACCTTCTTACTGGCCCTTCCTCTAAGCTTGAGTAGAGAGAGAGAAAGATCTCTGGTCTTTTCATCTTATAAGAGTACCAGCAATATTGCATTAAAGTCCCAACCTTATACCTCATTCCACTTTAATTATCCCCTTAAAAGCCCTTTCTCCAAATATAGTCACATTAAAAGGTTGGGGCTTCAACATATGAATTTTGGAAGGACACAATTCAGTCCATAACAACGTGGAAACATAGCATACATCATTTAAATCATGTGGTAGAAAAAATCACTAGTTTTGGAGTGAGAAAAGCCTGGTTTGAAGCCAGCCTTACTAGACAATAAAGGCTACTTGCCATCTCTAAATTTGTTACTAAAATTAAGAAGGGAGAATAAGAACAATACCTGGAAGTCAGAGTTGTCATGAAGGTAAATAAGAAAAAGCATATGAAAATGCATTGTTGCTAGCAGCCCTCAATGATGTTAACTTATGGACCCACTGGTTCCGCAGGTGCTACAAGGGGGGTCAAAAGAAGAAGGCAAAAGGATCCTATGGTGTTTCCATCCATAGAGCAGCCAGGACAAGCTCTGGGCATCCCAGAGTGTGAGCAGGAGCACTCTGCGTCTCTGCGGCCCCAAGGTGCAAGCCGCTGTCCCTCTCTGAGCAGGTTCCTAGCACAGAGCTCAGTCAGGGAAAGTCTGCACCCTGGGGCACTGACCGCTGCTGATGCAGGGAATTTCGGAAACTAGATTGAAGCAACTGAATGCTGTCAGTTGCCTGGACCCACACTCCTAAAAACTGTGACCTCTGCTTAAGGGATTGATTAATGAATGGATTGGATCCCCCAGTGGACAGGACTTTGCTTTGTACAAGTAAATTTCAATAACTAAGGACAGAATTTCTTTGATCCATGCAATTCCTTTATCTCCAAGGCCATGCAGCCAGCTAAGGCAGAGCCAGGGCCTGGCCCAGGCCTCCTGGTTTCCAATCATTCACTGTATTGAATAAATAGTAGTGAACACCAACTGTGCAGGGTTCCAAGAACACAAGAACCTATATAGCCACGTGCTGTTCCTGTCATCATGGAGCTTATGCTCTTGAAGGAGACAAATATTCATCAAATAACCACACATATTTTTTTTAAATTGAAATTATCACTGTGGTGTGGTGGGAGGTTGAGGAAGGTGGCCCTAAGGATGTATTATAAGTGACTTGTGAGTTAGGATCTGGAGGATGAGTACCAGTTAAGAAATATTGGGAAAGAGAAAAAAAAAAAAAAAGCAGATCAGATAGAAGTTCCCAGGATGGATGTGGCCAGTGCAGGATATGAAATGAGGTCACTGTGCTTGAAGCAAAGAGAGAAGGTGGAGTAGGGTGTGAGATGAGGCTGGAGAGACAGCCAGCGGGAAAAGAAATAGGCCCTTACAAGTCATGTTAGAAACGTCTATTTTATCCCAGGAGCAATAAGAAACCATTGAAGTGTGGTAAGCTTGGAAAGAAGTTGATGTGATCACATTTGCTTTTTTTTTTTGCTAGATCCCTTTGGTCATAATATGGAATATCATTTAGATTGGGGGAAACATAGATTAGTAAAATCCATATTAGGGAGCTCTGACAGCTATCCTGGCCAGACACTATAGTAACCTGGACTAGAGTGCCAATTGTAGGCACTCATTCACTCGCCAAATATTTGTTGAGTGCTTCTATATGTCCAGTATGTGCCAGGGTCTAGTGATGGACTGAGATGGAAAGATTTGAATAGTTGAGAACTAGAAAGATGAGACATGATAAATAAGGTTTGAAGTACAAAAAGAGAAAGCGGTTGAAAAGAATGTCTAAATCCCTGACTTATCAAATAGGAATTGGGTAGAGGAGTTGGAGGGGGCCCAAAACTAGGGAAGAGGATTGGCACTAGGATCTGGGCATTTTGAGTTTGCAATGTCTTTGAGGCATCCTGTGGAGGTATCAGTGGGATGGCATAGTAAAAAATTCCACAACTTAGATGGCAGGTGTGTGAGTCCCCAGCACACAGATGGTAATATAAGCCACTGGTGTTGTGAGATCTTCAGAGCACATGTATGAAAAGTGTGAGAAAATAATGGGCCTCAGGACTGACCCTTAAAGGGTAACCAGCACTTAAGGGCTGAGGTTATAAAAAGATGAACCTGAAAAGAAGTTTAAAAAAAAAAAAAAAGAGTAACAGGAATTGGTCTAGTGGAAAATGGAAAATTCATGGGCCGAGTGAGAGGACGACTGAAAAATATTCATTTGTTTCCCAACGTGGAGATCATGAGTGTGGCCAATCAGAGTTGAGTGAAGGGACAGTAGCAAAATGGGAGTAGGGAGAGAAAAGAGGGATAGGGGAGAGAAAAACTCTAGAGAGCTTTGGCTATGAAGAGGAGGTGAGATGCAGGTGGGCATGTGGATAACTTGCCCCTACAGTGTGCACAGCTGTGGCTCTGACCATTCAGGGTTTCTACATCTCCATTTCCTACTTCTCAGAAGCATGGGACCTCAGACCTTCAGTTGTCAAAGGGGAATCCCCAGGGCTCAGCTCCCAGCATCCACCCTGGTTCTGAAATACAGGTGGACACACTGCATTTGCCAAATCATTTCGAGAAATAAGTTCCCAGGAAGGTCATGGCCCACAGTCGGGTAGCTGCTTGGAAGGGTTCCAAAGATGAGAAGAAAACATTTGACAACCTATATCTTTATTAACAAAATTGGCTACTAGGGGTAACATTTCCTATGAACAAGTGTTTCTGCTAATGCAGGTGCATTCACCACTGTCTTACATGACAAGCAATGGTGACGGATCTGTTTAATAAATACTTTGTTTCATTAACTCAAGCTGCCTCCTTCCTTGTTAACTCATGGAATCTTGCCACTTAGCATCCTGCCAGAAGCAGACATATCATTATCCCCCAAACCCTGCTTTCCTAGAGCTCCTTGTTCTGTTTGTGCTTGAGCTCTAGGGTGGTAAAAGGTTGCAAACTGACATTTGTCACTTTTTGGTGGCAGTTTTGAGCATCTAATGAGCAGAGATAACCCTTCCCCCACTCCCCTTGGCATCACAGAGGCTCAGGAGCTAATGCTCAAGTGGGGGGTGGAGGGGAGAAGGGGGAGAATGGGAGAGATTTTGTAAAAGGAGCAAATGTGGCTCAGACATAGAAATAAGGCCGAGTAGGCATCCCCCAACTTCTTAGAGGGACAACTGCCATTCAGCCACCTGAGACTGAGAAATAAGGACAAGAAAACAGGCTCTTGAGTGTGCTTGTGAAGGAAATACAAGGAAGGAACATGCAAGGCTGGTTATTAATGTCTATTAGACTAAAGAAGGGCAGCTGGTGCCACGGTAGCAGTAAGAATAAAGTGCTAATCGTAATATTGATGGTGGCCCCCATTTATCAAGTGCCATGTGCTGTGTGTCCCATGCACTGGGCCAAAGGTTTGCATGATGATCTCATTTGTTCATTTCAGCAATGCCATGAAATGGTTCAGATAATCCAACTGCTCTGAACTTCAGTTTATACAGTTTATAAATCTTCACAGTGGAAATTATAATGACTACTAAGGTCACACAGCTAAGATCAAGAGTTAGAGACAAATTTTAAACCCAGGTGTATCTGACTTGTGAGAATAAGGTCTTTAACCATTGTGTCGGGGAGTAGACCCTCAACGAAGAGATCTGTGTCTTTCTCATATGTGGCAACAAATAGGCAATGTGACTTAGACCAGAAAGGTAAGATAACTTTTTCTAAGTTTCACATCTATAAAATGGGAGGTTGGGCCGGGTAAATTCTCTTCTCCTCTCTGAATTAATATTGCCATCCTCACTGGCCTTCCTTCCTAGAAATTGCTTGAATTGTGGGTTTTAAACCTCCAGTAACAGGGTGGGTGGTTTTGAGAGACGGTCCATGCTATTTCAGGAGTGGAAAATATAGTTTGTGCCACAATCCTTGTGAAGGTGGAAGATCTGGTCAGCCTTGTTGAAGCTGTAGCTGCACTAATCACACCTTCATCCTCTCTTCTCAGCTCTAGCTAACTGATAACAGAAAATTAAAAACAAGAGCCAAATAAATCAACTAATAGGAATATAGGTCAAGAACCATGAAGAGTCTGAGATTTTACACTGCCTGCAAGCTAATAAGTTATTCACCGATGCTTACAGAAAACCCAAGACTCCTGGGTCAGAGGCAAAGCAGCAGCATGTGCTTCGCACTCACATCAGCTCCCTTGCCCCCAGGACCAACAGGAACCACACAGAGCAGCCTGGTCAACGCTGCATGCCCAGTGAGTCCGCAGTGCATCTGCATAACAGCTGAGAAGCTGAGTTGGGGACACTGCAATCTTTTATAAGGCATCTATTAGCAAACCGACCCAACCTTTGCCCCAAAGAAAGACATCATCTTTATTATCTTGGGCAGCAAACAAATCTTCCCTCTGCTCTGGAGGGGTAAGAGGCAGGGGAGAAAAGGAGGCAGAAATACTATATTTTCCAAAGTTGTTTTCTATATAAACATCCTTAAAAAGATTGTTCCAAACAAGAGCTAACAGAAGACATTAAAAAAAAAAAAAAAAAAAAAAAAAAAAAAAAAAAGAGGCCCATGGATATTGTTACTCAGCCATATTAGCCATATTTAATACTTAAATCTTCAAAGGTAGAAAATTTATAATCCACTATAACTAGGAGATAATTGGGAAAGAGGCAAGTTGAGAGGAGGATGAGGCATACTGATTTCACCATCTATATATATAAAAGCCTAAGCAACCAAATTACTGAATGACAGAATGACTGGTTGACCACCAGCGGCCAGATGCTCAATGCACAGAATCAGGCTCCCTCCTGTATGGATCAGGCCTGTAGGGATCGAGCTGAAACCAGATATCTGACATCTCCTGAGGGGTCCTGGATTGCAAAAGATTGCAGACTAGGCCGAGGGACCCCACTGGTGCATATATCCGTGCACCAAGCCTCTAGTTGTTCATAATAAGGAGTCAATTTAACTAGCTAAAAATTATGAGTAAAGATTTTTTTTAAGTGAGGCCAGATATACTTGCGATTGGAGAATAAGGCATGCAGCATCCTGTGTAAAGGCAAAATGCCTATTTACCCGTGAAGTTTTAACTGAAATATTATTTTCTTGCAGAGGCCTTCCCTGTACACAGACTGGGGCTGCTGTCATTGATATCATCACCTGATGCTACCAAGGTCACACAACTAGTTAGTGGTTGAGCTGGTGCAGAAATCTGTGCTCTCTGTTGCTCAGTTCTCTGTCCACTCACTGATGCATCTAATTATATTCCATTCACACCTGGTAGTACATCATTTTGTTTTGTCCTCTACTTTTCATAAACGCAAGCCTTAATTCTCTAATGCTCTTCTAAGCTACCCTGAGAAATATCTTGTTTCCTGAGGATAGCCCCCAAGATCTAGCACGAAACAAGTAAATCATTCAGTACATGACACTGAACATCAGTGAACATTTTGAAGGAGCAGATCAACTACACTGCCTTACAGGAAACAGGTAACAGATTGAAGGAGAAATGCCAGGACTGACTCTACCCTCCTGACTCCAACTCATTATCTACCTCTAATGAATTACATGTGAAATTTCTGAGGTTATAAGGGGAAGCCACACACAGATGGTGAAATAGCTTTGAAGGGTGAATAATGCATGCTCTATATATTTAATGCATGAGAATGCAAACGCAGAAAATTACACAAGAGAGGTCAAATTTCCATTCCCTGCAAGGAGGATGCTTTCTGTCTTCTCACCAATGAATGAATCGCTGGTTATTATATATTTTTAAACATCTAAGCAGCGCCCCTGAGATCCATAAAATCTGCTTTCCTCTGATCTCTTCATTGTGAGCCATTCGGCTAGTCATGCATGCAGAAGCAATGCTAAGGATTTTGCACCCTTCCGAAAAGCAGGCATCACAGCTATAACCTAATAACACTGGCTACCATGCTGCAATTAGAGGAAAAATAAATCCACTGTCCTCGTGTCAGCCTGTGCAACTGAAGCCAGGGTAGAGACAGCTCGGAGAAAAGGGAATCTTTGACAGTGCAATTTTAGCACTGTCAAGTTATTCAGCTTCTTTCTTAAAACTGAGCTAATACTTCACGCAGATATTACTTCTGCCATCAGAGATCACTTTGGGGGAAAAATTAATAATTTAGAAACTTTTACATCTTTTTCCAAAGCCAGATGCAATCAGTACATTAAAAGCCATAAACAGAGAGCCCTCTTGCCACTGGAGGAATTTTGTGTGATTGCTCCAGGTGGCATCATCAACACCTGGGGATCAGAGAGAAGGGGGAAGAGCCAAATCAAGAGGCGCCCCCAGGCATCTGGAGGCCAGTCAGCAGCAGCGCATGCTGTGACTTTTCTTTGGAAAGGAGACTTTTCCTATCCAGCAATAACAATCTCATCCTTCATTTTCAAATTTAAATAAAAGGCCTTTTTGTCGTGAAGACGTTAGTCTTTGGGCTGAAGCTTATTGATTTTTGATATGATGATGGTGACAATTGGGTTGACTGAGGGCTCACCATATATCCCGTAATGTTTTTGGTGCTCTACACAGACTACCTAGTTTAATTCCCTTCACTACCACATGGTGTGTAACATCATTAGTCCCATTTTACAGATGTAAGAACTGAAGCACAAAGTAGCTTGGCCATGGTCACTCAGCTCCTATGAGTCATAACGACTGTAACCACTACACTTCAGTGATTCCTAGCAACAGCTAACAAGTAAAGTGCATGCTAAATGGTAAGCATTTTCTCATTTGATACTCTAAAAAAAATGAGGTAGTCAAAACCGTTTTGGGCTCAGAGGATAGAGCTTCGGCCTGTGGACTGAAAGGTGTCAGGTTCAATTTTAGTCAAGAGCATGTTTCTTGGTTGTGGGCACATCCCTAGTGAGGGATGTGCAGGAGGCAGCTGATGGATGATTCTCTCTCGTCAATGTTTCTAACTCTCTATTCTTCTCTCTTCCTCTCTGTAAAAAAATTAATAAAATATATTTTTAAAAATAAATAAATAAAATGAGGTGGATGTTTCATCTTCTCATTTTATGTATGAGGCAACTGGGGATCATAGAGATCAACAACTTATCTATAAATACACTGCTCCCATTACCTAATGTTTAACTCTAGATGGAAACACGTAATAATATATTAAAGGGCATTTAATTTTGACCACCTCCTGGGTTTAAACTTTTCTTGTTTCTTCCAATGACACCTCATCCCTGATTTATCTCAGGTTGCCTGGAGTCTTTGCAGTTAGAGGGACTCAGTGGGCCCTGGAAGAAGTCTTCCGGCTCAGGGTCCCGCCACACATGAACTGCCAACTAGTAACAGTGAATCTCTGAAGAGACTTAAGTGAAATCTTGAGAAACACATTGGGGGGATGCAGAGGCTGGGTGAGATGGTAGCATTGGGCGTGGCTTCACTGGGGCCTGGCTTTTCCATGATGCGCAGTTACACATGCGCAGTTACACCTGTGCAGTAGAGAGAGAGAGGACTGAGCATTCTGATGCAATCAGCCAAGCCTTTGTTTTCTGAGCCTCAGAGTGCTAACCCTGTGAGGTTGCCCCATCTCTCTTCTCCGGCACATCTCTCACTCTTGCATTATCTCTATAGCAACCAGGAATCCATCCATGACCCTGAGGTGTGTTCCTCTGCCTCTCTGCTTGTCTCGGAGATAAATTCATTAACATAAGTTTGTCATAAACTGAAGGCTTCCAGCACACTTCTGAATTACCTTAGTGATGAATCTTGAAATTCCAGGAATGAAACTGTCCTCTTTCAAACACTTACTGTGCAGCTTGTCATCTATGCGTACACTTGAGCAAGTTAGCCTCAGTAAGACTCAGCTTCCTTCCTCAGCAAGACAGTGAGGACAGAAATACAAGATGATTATCAGGACTGAAAGGAATAAGGTGTGGAAAATAAAACCTAGGATTCCCAGATGGTGTGGCTCAATGATTAAACATTGACCTATGGACCAGAAATCAAAGTGTGACCAGGAGATCACGCTTTGATTGCTGGTAAGGGCACATGACCAGGTTGCAGGCTCGATCCCCAATATGGGGTGTGCAAGAGGCAGTTGATCAATGATTCTCTCTCATTGTTGATATTTCTATCTCTTTCTCCCTTTCCCTTCCTTTCTGGAATCAATAAAAATATATTTTAAAAAATTAAGCCTAGAACAATGATTAGTCTTTAGAAAGTGGCCAACAAATGTTAGCTTCCCCAATGCTGCATCCCTTTATCTGTATAATGTGCTGATGAAATGGACATGGCAGATATGTCCCAGGCTTTTACCCTCAAGGTTCCCAAGCCCTTTCCCTTTGGGGGATGATGATGGCACCCTCCACAGTATAACACTCCAGTTATATTTTCCAGTAGATTCTCTATGGGTCACCTCAGAAGCCAAGTAGGGAAAATTAGGGAACATCCAATCAGAGGTCATTGTGGTGAAACACATAGGTTAATAAAGCAGCCAACACCACAGCTTGCAAGTCAAGTACCTTTGGTGACTGCAGAGAATTGACCTTCTTTACTAAAGTACCTTTTCTAAATCACCTCCCCATTTGAGAAAATGAGTTAGAAGGGATTTGAAAAAACAAACAAACAACAAAAAAAAGCCTCTTTCCTATTTTATGATTTTAGGAATAGGACAAATGAAGCCCTCCCTTCATCACTCCACTGCCCAATTTTCTTCTGGGGAATTTGAGATAAGAGATGTGAGTCAATGATCATGAATATTCAGCTGCTCCATGAGAGGTGCCTCACTATGAGGCTCAAAGTTGAATGAAATCCACACAACCTCCTGGATGTACACTCATTTGAGCAAAGCCCAGTATGTAAAATAAATAAATAAATAAATAAATAAATAAATAAATAAATAAATAAATGGCAAAGCTGTAATTTTTGTACTGTATTTTTTTAATGCTGCTATATTCCAACTAATGACAAAACTATACAAAATCAATACTCCCCACGTTTCTCCAAGGCATACTATCTAGCCTAATCAAACCCATTGACCTACTACGACACACATGAGCAGCTTCTATACATAGGTCTTCACACCTGCACTTGTCTTCATCACCATTTCACTATCCATCCTCTAAACCCAGACACCATCTAGCCTTCCTATGTGGCTTTCTGGCAGCTCCTGTGACATCTGTCCTCAGAAATCCAAAGGAACCTATCATCTCTACCAAGCAATGTTTTTCGCACACTGATTATTTACTCATTTTCTATAAGTGCTAGAAATTGCTTTTCTTCCTAAATATTCAGTATTAAAAAAAAAAAACACAAAACTATGTCATACATTTTTCCATTTTTTCACAGCATAATTGGCTCGATAAATATTTGTTAGTTGGTTAGCAATAACTTTAATATAAATACTGCAAATTTTGTAATAACCAATCAATTTGAATACCTCAGAATAAAATATTCCTGCCCCATCTCTCATCCAAAGAACACAGCATTTGAAAGTCAGAGGGAATTCAATCTCCTCATTGTTGTTTTTGTTTGTTTTTATTTGTTTGTTTGTTTGTTTGTTTTTAGATGAATTTATTGAAGCTAAGGGGATTGAGCTGATTAAGGTCATACAACTAAACAGGAGTCAATGTAGGGCCACAGCCCAGGTCTGCACACTTGCAGAGGCATACCCTTCCTGTTACAGGGCATGATGCCCCAGGTCTACCCTCTACTTGTAAGTTGGCCATCACAGTTCAGTAGAGGGATGACCAGACAGTTAGCTGGCATGGGGCCACGTCTTTGTTCTTCCACCAGTTTACTGTATGGCCTTGAGGAAATCATTTAACCTTTAGCCTGAGCCTCCATAGTTGCAAATAGAAGAATGATAAATCCTTTATGATCTAACTATAGCCCACAAGCCAAATATAGATTCCCTTGTTTGTGTAAATAAAGTCTTGTTGGCATGCCCATCCATTTTCCCACTGCCGATGACTGTTTTCATGCTACAATGGCAGTGCTGAGTAATAGCAAATACAGAGACCATCTGACCCACAAGGCCAACATATTACTATTTGGCCTTTATGGAAAAAAGTTTGTTGACTCCCACAATTTATATATATGATTGTTAGAATGTAATACACTTTAATAGTGTATGTAAAGGCTCTTTTAAACTACAAAGTGCTATACCCACATTTTAAAAATCACTGTTATTAACAAAAATACAGTAACTGCAACAGTAAATGATAAAAGACCATTACAATAAGGGCTATTAAAGTTTTCTATGGTTGAAATGTGTCATCTCCATCATAGTATTGCTTGATTTGTGATCACCTTGTTATTGTTCATAGTAATGTGTTTTTATAGAACCAGTGACACCTTTAGCAGACTCTATGGATATTAGAGAAATAACTAGGTCATCTATGGATAAAATACAAAACCAATGTTTTCAGAAGGACATCCAGGGAGGCATCTGCCCTTACTTTCATCACTAACCTGACTGTCCAGGTGGGCCCTATCCTGTATTATAAGCACCTTTAAGGACTGTGTGATGGAATTAACATTGGCCTATAAATACTGACTTGACACAATTAGCCTTTCATGTTTAGCTCTGTTTCTCTAAATGTGTTAAGCTTTTCCACTGGCATGCTGTGAGGGAGATTGGTGGCCCAGCGTGGTTTTGCCCTGGCATGTGCTCCAGCAGTCAGACAAGGAAGACCAATGGTTCTCAGAATAGTGTGAATATTAATGATGTGCAACTCACTGCCATGGCAATAACATGGAATTTTATCCTAAAAAACTCAGATAGTCATTGAATGACCTTGGAAGAACTTTTCCTCTGATGGAACCTCAAAGTGGAGAATGGGTTGGTGGACAAGAACAGATGAGGAAACTGACCAGGAGGCTGTCAGACTAGTCCAGGCAGGAGACCAGGGTAGTGTTGACTAGAATTGACATGGAGATGGAGATAAGCAAACCTCCAATAACCAGCTGAAGCTGGAGGTGATATGGAAAGAGGGGACAGGAAGTAAGATAGGTACCAGCTTCATATTAACCCAAACCCAATTTTGAGCCACAAAAGGGCTCGAAGTTAGTGAGAACCCTGCCAGATTTGTGTTTATCTCAAATTCATTGCCTTCCCCTATTTCAAAATAGGCATAGAGGCCCATAAAACCAATTCCAACAAGGGCCCTTTTTTATTCCTCACCAATAAAACTTAAGATTTCCATTTGATCCAGTAAAATTCATAACAACATCATTTTATTTCCCTCTTTAAAAGGCCATTTACATGATCTAAATATAATAATTATTTAGTACTGATAAATATATTCCTACTTAAACAATTATTCTATTATATATTATCAGCATTAAAATGTTTATAGTCTGAAGTCTGTGCAGGAAAGAAATCATTTTATTTACAGGACTTGGGCTGAAAGACTGGATCTTCCTGGCACAAATAAGACAAAAAAGACTGCTATGAGATGAGATGGGATATATTAGGCTCTATGGCCAGGATTTCTGTGTTTGTATGAGAATGTTTGTGTGCATGTGCGTGTACATGTGCATGTACATGTTTGCATGCGTGTGTGTGTGTGTGTTTGTGTGTGTTCAGGGCAGTTTGCAATATAAGATAATAAATTCCTATGCAATATGGATTCTCTCCTGTCCCCTTCACTAAAATACTAAAATATTCCTCTGAAAACTCTTTATCAGAAACCCCTAAATATTAAAGGCAAATACTCCTCAGAGAAGTGAAATAAGAAACTTTGATCAGCTACAAATGACTCAGTGGGAACATACACTTCAGATCTGTCGTCTACAATAGCTAAGGATAAAACGTCAGGCCCAGCAGATCTTTGATGCTTTGATAGAGGGCACATCGAAATCATAAATTGGTACCTGGAACTTCCTAGGCTGGAAATACCTAGGGCGCTGGGAACTCCTAGGCTATTGGTTGGGGGAATAGTAACCAAAAACCAGATTTCCAATTTCACAATTTTGCAGAGATCAGCGTGACTTCTAGTCAACTCCTATGTTAAAATTGTGCTTTACTTCTGTCCACACAGACAGACTCCAAGGCTTGTCTCAGCCCAGAAATTAACTGTGTTCATCTGATGAGAATTGGGGCTCTAATAATTTGGGACATTCGCCTGACCTTGGGCGTTTATTTTCTAATGAGAGGAATGGACTTGTATGGACCTAACCACAGTTTTTTGTGTGTGTTTTTTCCCCTGTATCAGCTCAGAATCACTGTCTATGGGAAGAGGCTGGCACAGGGGATGAAGTGTACACTGTCTGTGGCCATGTAGCAAAAAGAATGATCTTAATGATGTCTCCTTCTGTTCACCCATTCACCAGCTATCTCCTGAGCACCCACCTACACTGGAGACTGGAGATTTAATAGTAAACAAGAGAGCCCTGGTCCTTATCTCTAGATAAGACCCAGGAGTTGACCAAGACAGAACTTCAAGCTGTTAACTGAGCAAATACTCTATGTGGGGGGAAGGGGGGGAGAATCAAAGTGGTGGTCAGTGACCTCAAAGGTTTACCGTCTAGTCGAGATGAAAAAACAGGGAAATTTAGACAAGAATGTAAGCATTTCACAGTGAAATAATTTGTATCTAAAAGGAAGACACAGCTTGAGGCAAAATGGCACACACACCCTGTCTCCACTCATATGGCCAAAGATGAGGAAGATCATGGGAGTGCAGCAGGCCCAGCTCCACGGAGCACAGAACACCAATCCTGCACCCGGCTTCCTGGCTCTTCTTCCAACCAAGTGCTCCTTCCCCAGCCTGAGCTGTTCCAGACACTTTTTACAATGGCTGAAGTTCTGCACAGGGCGTGATTTCATGCCGTGTTGTGCTTCTTTTTCAATATAAGTGGCACAACTCTTCGCCTCAAGGTGTAACAATGATAGAGGCTACATTCATCAGTCATTCTAATGCCTTGTGTTTGAAGAGCACTTTGAAGCTATTTCTCCTCCAGAGTGCTTTATATAAGAGCACGTTAGACGATACCCTGTGCTCTCCTTCACAATAGGACCAAGGTGTCCTTGTTACAACCTTATGTGTGGACTGGGTAGGGGATTAGTGTTACTGATCATTGCAGACGCTGAGCAAGGAAGAAGAATGGGGCAGTATTCTATCATAACCAAAAGAGGGAATAACTTGCAACTCCTTTGTTTACAAACTGTGTGATGCTAATGACCGTAATAACCAGTCAACTAAATAGGGACTGATATACACACCTATTAGTTGAGTCATAATTCCAAAGATTCCCAGCATCATTAAATGGCATATGGAAAGCCCAGAAGTAGTTTATGGTAGAATTAATATTACTCTTGCATTAAATACCTATTAGACATCTGGAACAAACAAAAAAAATGGTAGCTAAATATTACTAACATTATCCACATCCATGATTCTAAATGGTTTAATAATATGCACATATGTATTAATTTATGCATTTCAGCTTCACAGCCTGTATGGAAGAGTTAAATCTAATCCTGACATTCATTTTTCAGATGGTACCCTAAGACCCAGATGGGTCAAAGAGCAAAGAGCTGGAACAAAAACCTGGCTCTCCTTATTCTCCCAGCACAGAACTTCCAACCTTTCATCAGTGGGCGTTAATGGTGCTAAATCGCTGGCAATAACTCACAGAGGCAGTGGCTCTCACTTAAACGTCCATTTTGACTTGAAGTTTAGAGATGATTCTGAAATAAGCTGATTTTTCATTCAGAGGTAACCAGGGTGGGTTGTTGCTTTCCCCTCTGAGTCGGATGAGAGTTGGGGAGTAGCTGCCTGCTCTATGCAGAATTAGTGAACCATGAGTCCTCCTTGTTCAGAAATACTTTATAAAAATCATGCCTGTCCTCTGTCAATGGTGGCATCAATGCTGCAAAGAAATCAGAGTAAGGAATGCAAGAAACATGAAGCCTAGGAAGCTCAAAATAAAAGCAAGGGCTTTAACTTCCCTTGAAATATATGACGGAATGAAGCACTGGGGTGCAGGTTGTTTGGTTGGTTGGTTGGTTGGTTGGTTTGTCTGTTTGTGCATCAGATGGTGAAATGCAGCCATCTCACCTAAAACCCCTTTCATGTGACCTAAGTTTATAGGAAAGAAAGCCATTCTGCCATGTATAAAACATAAACCATTAATGTACTCACCCCCTGTGTAAAGGACAGTGGTGACCTGTGTAAGGGACAGTGGTGACCTCTGTCCATAGATGCCTGTGGTCTCTTTGAAGGGACTGTCAACATCCTGATGACAGCAGCATGAGGCCAGATAGAGTGTCGTCGCCACGGCTTAAAAGAGCATTTGAACACTTGTCCTAACTCTGTGTAGATTAGATTCTTGATTTTTATATAATCCGTTTGTATTCCTTGAGTTTCAAATTACTCAGAAGGGTGTTTTTTGTTTTTGTTTTTATCATTTTGCTCCAAGAAGACCCAGAAACAAGATAAGCAAAATGAACAGTTAAGCAAACATAAACAGATTGCCTCCTTAAGATCTGCCCCGTGTTGGGTAAAAGATCTCCATTACACACACACACACACACACACACACACACACACCACATAACCACTCACACACCAGAGTACTGGCATGATAGAACTAGAGGCAAAAAGCAAACAGAATTACATTATTTTTAACTTGTCTGGGCTGGGATGCATCTCTTTCCTTCCAATTACAACATCCCAGGAGCTGCCATTGGGTTTGTCCAAGTGCCTTGGATTCCTGATGAACATCTGTAAGTCTATGACATAGTGTAGATCAGAAAGAAATAAACCTCTGGAAGGAATATGGCTAAGAGATTGTGGTATGGTGACCCATTAAGAAAGCCAACTCACATTAAGGGGGATGAAACTTGGAAAGAATTGCCGGAAGCCACCTAAGTCATTAGATACCTTTGCTCTGCACCAAAGAGAGACATTTGCAACACTAAACTCCTGGAAAGCGGAAAGTTCTAAATATATTCACAGCTGTCTCCCCTCAGGATTTAGGTTTTGCTCCAGAGCCATTTTCAGTCTTATTTCAATTGAAGGGCTTTTACTTGATCTGAAATGCATTGCGATTCCATCAGGTAGAATCCGTTGAGGGAAATGGCTTTGTGCAATGCTGTAGGATTCATTCACTCACATCTCTACACTATTTAGAGGAAATAACCCATGGATTGTATCATTCATTTAAAAGCTGCTGCCATTGCTGTAATTTTAAGCCACTTAGGATCATTAGTTGGGAAAACCTACTTGAAAGGATATGTAACTAGTGCTCTCATTGGAACAACATGATTTATGTTGTAGAAACATAGCATTGGAAATTAAACTTCTAAGCCTAAGTCATTCTTAGGAGTGACACCTGAGTCCCTCCTCTCCCTCGACATACCACAGTGCAACCCAGAAAAATGCAAGGATATTTCTAGGGGTACGGAACATTACTGTGAAGACATCCACAGTACGACTGCAAAATTATTGTAATGGTAAAACATCTCCAACGGCTCCCTCAGCAAAAAGCCAAGAAAGTATTGTCAAGCTTCATTGGTCTTTTTGCTGTTATTCTACTGGACCATTAAGTGGCCTTAGCTTGCTTTATCAGTTGGGTGACTTCTTTGAGGGTTTCAGTTTCTGGCTGCTGATAGCTTCCTTGACTATGAGTTAAGAGTCGAAAGTGCTAATTACATCTCTGCCCACATTGCTGACATTGCCCTCTTAGAGTCCTGCTCTTGACTTTTCGATCACCTCTTCTTCTCTCCTCCCTGTGAGAGTAAAATTCAATGTGAGTTGGAATTCAACGTGAGATCCACCATTTAGAAACATCAGGACAGAATCATATCTTTTGTCCTCTCTGTATTCCTTACTACCCAGCACGAGCTGAGCCATGCCAATCTTTCCTAGGGATGAAATACAATCTAAAACATCTACATAAACTACGTTAGCAGAGTGATGATGGAAAAGGCCAGGGTGAGTGGAGCCACACGAATTTAACAGAAGGAAAATAGTATGATTTATTTGGGCCACCATCGAACTTCAGTTTTCTGGATTGCACACAGTAGGAAGTACAGAGAGAAGTTCAAGAATATTGATTCTCATGGTGTTGAAGTCATGGGCTTCCCCTGATTCATTCATTCAATCTCAGCAAGTCATTACTGAGAGTTTATAATCTTTATATATGAATCTGAGGGCATCATAGCTAACAGAATTTTGAGGGCTAAGTAAGGTTAATGTGTTAAAGTACTTAGTAGAGTGCCTACTTTATATTAAGCAAGAACAGCTACCATTAGCATCATTAATCATAATATTACTATTATATTTCTTCCTATGGACTTGATTCATTTTAAAAATCAATTTATCTCCCCAATGTACAAATAAAATAAAATAAAAACAGATACTCCCAGCCCTAACTGGTTTGGCTCAGTGGATAGAGCCTCAGCCTACAGACGGGTTCAATTCTGGTCAAGGGCACATGCCCAGATTGCAGGCTCTATCCCCTGTAAGGGTGTTCAGGAGGCAGCCAATCAATGATTCTCTCTCATCATTGATGTCTTTATCTCTCTCATCCTCTCCCTTCTTCTCAGGAATCAATAATATAAATATCCATATATATTAATATATGTGTGTGTGTGTGTATTTATTTTAGGAATGGGAAGAGAGGGATGGAACCATGGAACTCTCTAAAAGTAAATGTGTGCAATGTGAAAATTCTAAATTCATATCCTGGCATGAAACATAGTCTTACAGAGTGGTTTCCAAAGAGCAACATGACTGGCACCCAATTCTTTATCTTTGCCATGATCCTTGAGAGTCAGGCACATTTGTTTCACAGCCTAAGTTCCCCCCACCCAGCATTTAAAGAGGTAGGTGTTCTTGCAGGAAAAGCAATAAATCTACAGGAGAGATATCCATAATGTCTCATTCCAAATGCTGAGTGTCAGAGACATTGGTGGAAATAGAATAAGCCAACTATATTGTCACTAAGCTGTTTGGCAACTAGTCAATCCAATCCTGATTAATGAGCATTTTCTACATCATTGATGCTCAAATTTCTGCCACTTCTCCTGTTTTCATGTTTTCTAGACCACATAAACATCAATCCAGTTGGCAAAAAGAGTAAAAAAAAAAAATTATCAAGCTTAAAAAACAAAGGAAGGACAAAACTCTGAAATATGAAAGGTCTACCTAAAATCTTCACCCACATATAACTTCAAATGTCTTTCAAGTTATTTTTCTTATATCTCTGGACTACCAGTTAAGTCTGTTTTTCCTACTCACCACTCAAGAGTAGCATTAGTATGAGATGCTTAAGTAGAAAGGAAAGTGGAAATTTTGTATCTTTAATGTTAAAACCAGACCCACTCCTTTACAACTCAAACTTTTTTTCATTACCATCCCCCAAAGGAGCCTTTTTTGATAATAAGGACTCTGTAGATGGAACAGGGTCCTTCAAGCCTTGGCCTCCTCCAGTGAAAACTTAATATCACAGATGTACTGTATGTCTATATATTATATTTCTATCTATACATTAAAAGAGCAAGAGTTTTGTGTGTTTTTTACCATCCACCTCTTGCAAGAAGTAATTTTTGCCCCTTTAGGGCACCATCTTTCTGATGAGAATGAATGATCTACAATATTTTCTCCAAACCGCCCATAATCGCCTTTAGTATCACAGAATTTCAGACTAAATGAATTGTTCATATCCATTGATTTGTAGTCTGTTCTTATCCATTGATTTGTAGTCAACTCATCTAGGAAGCTGCTTTTAAAATACAAATGCCAGGTTGGATCTAAATTGAACTATAGCTTGGGCCTAGAAAATTTTTTCCCTTTTTTTTTCCTTCTTTTTCTTTTTCTTTTCAATTTTGTTTAAGCCAAGTTATTGAGGTGCAACTCTAAATTTTGAACCACTCATCAAGTCCAATCTTTATATAATAGTAAGTTTTTCCCATCAGCATTTATCCTCCATATGCCCTTTTCACTTCCATCCTCCCTGCTGCTCCCCTCCCCTGAAATCACCACAATGTTTTCCATGTCCATGTTCTCATTTTTTTTTCTCAATTTCTCCACACACCCTAAAACCCTACCCCAGATCCAAGCTGTTGGCCTGCTCCCTATGAGTCTGTCTCTATTTTGCTTGGAGGTTCAGTGTGTTCATTAAATCCCACATATGAGAAGAATCATATGGTACTTATCTTTGACTGTGGCCTAGAGAGATGTAGAGGGACCGTGCCCTAGTATGAGATGTGGTCATCCATGCACAGGAGATCTTAAATTCCTGGCTTTGGGCATCTGCACATCTTTTGTCTGAAATCTAGACTGGCCCAGAGGGGAGAGGTGGACTTCATATGGAAAACGAACGAGTTGTATGGATCTTTAAGGGGAAATTTGCATGTTGCTCTGTAAATGGAACAGGGTCCTTCAAGCCTTGGCCTTTCTCTTCAGTGGTTCATTCCTTCTCTGGGTGGGAGTAGGGATGGGGTAGAAGGCATTCCTTTGCCTCTGAGACTCTGGGTGTGTGTGTGGAGGGGGGGCAAATAAATGTTCTTTTGCCAAAAAATAATAAAACAACAACAAAAGCCATGCATTTTGATCCATGCAAATCGGTGCCCTGCTCTCAGCGAGGACTCTTTGCTAAGTGAGATCTGAGGAAAGCAAGGCTGCCCAGAAGCTGCTGATCCTCCCCTAGCGTTTTCCCGCTGAGGCTTCAACAGTGAAATCTTGCTTTTAAGAAAGTGCCCTCCCTACAAAGGACAATCCCATATTTCTCTGTGACTTGAACCATGTCATTACTGCTGAGGGAATGAAGAGAGAGGGGATTTACTGCTTACAAGGCCTCTCAATAAGTCACTGCCGAGATGTGTATCCATAATTTGTGGAGAAAGTGATCAATCACTAGAAAACACATCCTGCCCATTAAAGGGAGCTATTGGCCTCCAGACTCCTGTGAGCCCCTCCCACTGAGCTGGGTGGAGGGTCTCGACCAAGAACACCTGGCACTGCCTCTCTCCATGGGTTTTCAGGGCACAGACAGGAATGCTGTCATTATCTGAGAGGCTTCAAAACCTATAAAGGAGCTGTGATTTGGAAAACAGCTTTATAACAGGGGAATATAGGAGAGGAAGAAGAGTCTATACTTCATCAGGTCTGCCCTAAAAAAAGATTTGTGCTATTTCTGCAGGTGATAGGAAGTATGCGTGAGTCAGCAAGTCTTGGACAAGGGACCAAAATAAGATTTGAGATTGAGGACATACAGTGAGCATTGGCTCATGTAATCCATTTTGCAAAATAAGAACAAAGTGCAATTTGGAGACTGAAGGGAAAACAAGAGAGCTAGAGAAGGACATAAGTAACCAAATAGGGAAAAAGTGAGTATGTGCTAACGAAAGAGCCAAAGGACGACAGAGGGAGCTGCAACCTAGAGTCATCCTGAGTCTGTACTGCTCAGCAGTCCAGCTATCTTAGCCCAAATCTGCTATCACTCTCATTTGCAGATGCTCAAGAGCAAAAAGGGGCACCAGTTTCCTGTCTCCCATTATGAATGGAAAATGGAAAAACTTATACACCAAGGCAGCGTGGCAGACCTTTTCCTCTTACACTGGCAGCCCTGCGACAACTGGGTCCCAACTCACAGGTCCTGTCAGTGAGCCCCTTGCCCTCTGGAGAGGAGGGGGGATTGGCCACAAGGAGACACTTGGAAATGTTTCCCCCTCCTGCTCCCTCTCAGGTATTACCAGAAGAGCCCCCAGCCTGAGGAGAGAAGTGTCCCCCAGTATTGCTTCTTGCCCTCAGGGCTCCCAGAAGAGGAAGCTTCCACTCCTCCCTAATACCATCTGCTTGCAGAGATATCGTTTACACCAAGATGTCAGTGCAAGTTTTCCCCCCTGTGCTCTCACATATTTACTGGGACCAAGCCCTAAGTTTAAAAGAATGACTTGCTAAGAGTGAGGTATTAGTTAGCAACCAGCCTTGAGAGTGGTCTGGACCCCAGTGAAATCAGCCTTGTTATGTATGGCCTATAAGACATTGAAGGGCCAAGCCTCTGCCCAGGTCTTTGAATTATATCCTACCACTTGCAACACTTGATCCACTCTTTAATCACCTGACCACATCATCAGCCCCAGGGCCTTTGCACACATTTGTCTTTTTCCCCAGAGATCTCATCCACAGCTCTTCACATAGTTATTAACCCCGTTTCGTCTTTATATCACAGCACAACTGTCACTCTTTCAGAGAAATTCTCCCTGCCCGCCCAACAAGGGCAGGCCTCCCTGCTAGAGGCTCCCAGCCCCATGCACCACTCCTCCACAGCACGCATGATTCATTCTTTCTTTGTCCTAAAGGCCCTTGGTGGTGTCCATCTACCTAAACAGGACCAGTGTGTCTGGGTATAGTGGAAATGGGGGATGAGTAGGTCAGAAAGGCCAATGAGTTTGGTCCATGAAAGTTTAATTCAGGATTTTATTCTAAAGACAATCAGAAAACTCTGGAGCTTTGTAAGCTGTGAAGTGCCAAGATCCGATTGATATTGTAAATGATCACTCCAGCTACTGTGCAGAAATGGACGAGGTCGGAGGCAACCTTAGAAGCAGGGAGATCAGTTGGAACACTGTGGTGCTAGGGAGAGATGGGGGGATTGTGCTAGGGGTAGTTAGTGGAGGTGCAGAGATGTAAGTGGATTTTGTGCACATTTTGGAAAAAGATACCAAGGATGTGTTCATGGGCTGAATACAGTGTTTGAGGGAAAGCGCAGGACTAGTTTTTGTTCCAAGTAACTAGCACACGCAGCCCTGTTTATTGACAGGAGGAAGACTGGATAGAAGTCGGTAAGCGAGGGGAATCCGTGTTGTCTCAGTGAATTAAAATTGAAGTCTCTTAGTTGCCCAAGCGGAAATGTCAAGAGAGCAGATGGAATCGCTAGGAAAAGGTCAGAGCTGGGGAAAGATATTGGGCAGTTACTGGCCTACAGAGTCAGGGCTGCTAGGTGAATACATCGGTGTTGGCAAGTGAGTGACTATATGGAGCCATGGAACCTAGTGAGAAGGGAAAGGGAGACTGAGAGCAGGGAGAATAGGGAAAGTTATGGGGGAAGGACAGACAGTCACAACGATGTTGTGTCACTGATAAAAGTGGGAGACAGGGGAGGTGAATGGGAAGGGAGGGAATAGTGGTCAGAGTGGATTTATGGAGGCAGATGCCTGCACTTCAGGCTCACCTAGTTTACATGTTACACACACACACACACACACACACATCCTTGCCTATGCTGGTGGTGTTGCTCTGCTTCTTTCCTTTTGAGGCACTAGTCCACCATGGATGTTGCTTCACACTCAGTCGCTTTAAACCAGCCTGGTGTGCCTGATGGCTGCCCACACACTGACCAGTAAATGGGCACTGGAAAGACTCCAAAGCCTGTTGTGAACATCTCCCCTCATCACTTCTGCTTGTTGCTCTGCGTGACTTCTCACCCGGCCCAACTTCACTTGGTTCCTGTACTTGCTCTAGTCCAGAGACCTGGGTCCATTATCCGTGGATAATCACGCCTTCTGCTCCTTTCTTTGGAGGAGCCGAGCCTTTGGCCGGCGTGGCACCCCAGCTCCGTGTGCGATGTTCTCCAGGAGGGAGAAGACTAGGCCCCCCACGACTCTCTCTGTCATCCCCTCCATCTCCTCCCAGGGAGGCCTTCTCTAGCTGACGCCCCCTCCATGCTGAGTAGCTCTGACACTCGAGAATATGTTCCCGTTGGCTTTGGACACATGTCCCTCCCTGCACACCTCTGTTGCCCAGAGGAATGTTATTCACTTTTGTATTTTTAACATCTTTTTATGGATTTTGGTCTCAATCTTTTTTTTTTAATATATTTTATTGATTTTGTACGGAGAGAGATAGAGAGTTAGAAACATCGATGAGAGAGAGTCATCGATCAGCTGCTTCTTGCACACCCCCTACCGGGGATGTGCCCGCAACCAAGGTATTGATACATGCCCTTGACCTGAATCGAACCAGGGTCCCTTCAGTCCCCAAGCTGACGCTCTATCCATTGAGCCAAACAGGTCCCGGCAATCTTTTTGTTTTTACATGGAATTTGGTTGTTTTCTTCACGGCATCATGGCTCTGGAGCTCCCTCTTCTGTCCTTTTGAAACAGATACAATATGTGATCTGCCTTTTCTGAAATTCTCTGGGTTCTGGTCTCTTCTTTCATCGGAACTTTGTTTTCTGTGTCTCTATTGACCTTTGTTTTCTGCTCGCCTTGGCTCCTAGTCCCAGCAGTTTCTACTCGCTGTGCGGCCTTGTCTTGGAAGGGGTTTTTCTCTGGTTTGTGGTGAGAGTTCCTGGTTTGGGAGGCCGAGGCCACATGAACGCCCGTGGCTTTCCTTTCTTTCTCCCCCATGGTGTGGGTGCAGTTCCCATCCCAGCACAGTCTGTTCCCATGTACCTATATATAAGATTCATGATGACACTTTGTCAACTGGCTTGTTGGTAGATGTCGACTACAGATTTGAGGAAGTTGATGTGTATTTTCCTACCTAGATGCTCTGTTTAGTTTTATGGGTGTACTTGAAGAAATTACAAAACTATGCCACCACAAGCATTTCCCCAGACTTCCTCAGGTTATCTGTTTAAGCCTTTTGACAACCCTCTGAGGTATTTACCATTATTATTTCTGTTATATATATGAGGAAACAAATGCCTAGAGAAGTTAAGCAAATTTCCCAAGGTCAAATGTTATAAGCAGTAGAAGTTCCGGCATGCTGCCTGTGCAACACACACTCTCACAAGGCTGCATCTAAGTGTCACTAAGCTATCAGGAGGAGCAATTAAAATTGGACAATTGAGCAACAGGGAGAAACTTGTTCTAGACTGAAAGAATGGGATAGACAAAGGCCCCGAGTCTTCGTGCTTTTGCGGAATTGGAAGAAGCCAGTGTGGCTAAATACTTGTGAGACATGGGCATATATCATGAGGTGATGCATGAAAAAGAAGCCAGAGTCGATTATTCAGGACACTGCAAGCTACGTAAGAGATTTTGGATGTTATCCTGTATGTAGTGCAAAGTCATCAAGAAGGCTGTAAGTGATAGGCAGCCTTCCAACAGAGCACGGAAGAAGGATCACTTGGTTCCTCTTAAAGACCTAAATTAGGTATCTTTGACCCTGAACAATGATTTGACCACAGAGAAAACGAATGAATGACATGATGTAATAGTGCATTCATTACCCATGAGGAAATAAACCAAGATAGGAGTAAAAATACGATCCAGGGAGGGGGAGAGTCATGAGATAGGACGCTAGACAGCTTGGACTGGGGACCAGATTGTAAAGGCCCTGCACAGCCCCTGCTCAGCGAGCTCCTGGGAGCAATGGTCTTTCTTCACATTGGCTGTTCCTGGGAGACAGGTGGTGACAGAGCCAGAGAACCCGAGACACAATTAGAGCTAAAGAGAGCCACTGCCTGCGGTGGAAGAGAGTGGCACATTCTTTCAAGAGGCTGCGTCCCCTCCTACAATTTCTGCATCAAAAGGTCAGCCGCACTCACCTGTCAGGATATTTTGGATAATAATGACTCTCCTTGCTTGCTATTCATATCAGTTGCCTTTTGTTATAGTCACCAAGGATTTGTGAGCTGGCTTTGTGATAACTTTTCTATGTAAGGAAATATTCCACACTTGCTCTATTCTCATTCAGACTTCAGCAAATGTGCCAGGGGGAAGTGGAAGAAAGGATGATGCCTGTGACCCGGGTACTATTTTTATCTGCATCACAGGAAGGGGTGTTGCCTAAATGCTGTGGGACTGTCCTATGTTCAATAAATATATAAAACTGAGTCACTTTTCCAGTCACCGATGATTGAATTTCTAGAGATGATCTAGGTTTTCATTTTAAGCTCTGTTTCCTTATTTTACGTTTGGGATCATTGAGAATTATTTGTGGAAAGGCCACCAGATGATAGGATATAGGCTAAAGGCTGCAGGGAGTTCAGGATAGCTCTGGTCAGCCAAGGACAGTCATGCGGAGATGAGTTAACAAGTGGGAGCCATTAGCAGCCCACACCTGCAGCAGCAGGGTGTTGAGGCCACCACCCTGGCCAAGGTCCTCCGGGTGGGGCACCAGTCACATCTACTTAGGGCTTAGGTGGGACCACGTTTTAAATATTTCTAACATCACTTCTGTATGGATTAAAGGATCTAGTCAGTAATACCTTAGTCTTTTCAAAAATGTTAACAAAGGCTGTGACATTTACCTGCTCTGATATCTGATCTCAGTGACACTGCTCTGGATTTGGCCTCAGCCCTAAGGCTGTGCCACACTTTGAAATGGTTAAAAGCAATTTCATTTTCTAGCCCTGAAAGTCCCAGGCACTCTAGGCTCTCAGTGTGTATCTGAATCTGTTTGCAAACCTTCTTTCCTGAGCTCATTTCTTCCTTTGCTGCTTTACCAAAATAAAGCTAATAGCAACCAGGGCACATGGTCAAGTTCTGCTCTACAACTAACTAACCCAATGCTCAGGAGCCTTCCCTGTTTTCCAGATTACCACAGGCAATCCTCTTACAAAAAATTTGCCAATGCACAACATTCTTCCAATATCCTGTAACAGTTCCCTCGATGCCATTGTTCTCCAAGAGGCCAGGCAATGATTTTAAATCATTCTTTGGAAAGGCAGTAAAAATTGGGACCAATGCTATAATTAACACAGCATCGGTCCCAAACTGAACGAATGAGAATACTTTTCATGGGGATAGAGACTAGAAGTTACCCCTATGGACCAGACTCAGATCCTTTCTGCAATGTGACTGTCTGCAAAGAGATCCCGTCTGGTGATGCAGACATACGCAGCAGAGGAACAGAACAAAGCACGCACATGAGCGGCCCAGAAAGGGTCCCCTGGATTCCTGTCACTGTGCACATTCCTCATTCCAGCTCATTCCAGAGGCTCAGCTTGTTGCTTTGCATCTATGTGTCCACTTCCACATCTTTATAATAGATTTCCATTTTTGTTTTACACTAAGTGGTTTCCTATTCCTTGAAATCAAATATTCTCAACTACTTAACAAGAGCATGATGTTTCTAAGACCTAAATCACGTATCATCCTTCATATGGTCCAGCCCCAGCCCCAGCCATTGTATCTACATTTGCCTACATAGCAAAGGAGGGTGATCTTCAGAGTATGGGTTGTGGGAAACTTGTGTTCATACTTCACATTTGACCATGATGGTGATGATGGTGATGGCGGTAATGATAATGATATGGTCTGACTGGACAGACATGTTCTATAGCAGTAATGAGATGGAGGTGCCATGGAGATTTGGAAAAGGCTCTTTAAAGGATCATCTCTTCCCTACTACAAAAATGAGGCAACTCCACTCCTCATGCCCATAACTCAGAATTCCTTATAGAATCACTTACATTGATGTTGGTAATAAATCTAAGGTGGAGGGATGGCATTTGTTCTTGTAGTATTTTGTTTTGTTTGCAATAGAAACTTCAAATTAAAAATAAAAGTTGGATGAATTCGAGATACACAACTTACTTATTGTGTATTAGATCCTTATATTAGTCAAGTTAAAATTCACCATTGAAAAAAATAAAATAAAATAAAATTTAAAAAAAAAAATTCACCATTGGACTAGAACAGTTCTTGGGCAATTGACTTAGCCTTATTCAACCCTTCTAGGCCTCAGTTTTCTCATCTGACTAATGGAAATAATAATGTCTACCTTATAGAGTTATTGTGAAAATTATAATCAAATCATTTGTGCTTACTATATAGTGTAAGTCCCTTTTCTGTCTCTTTTGTCATTTTCTTTTACTTGACTTGTGTTAAAACATTGCACACAGAAAACCCATGGGTAAGCTCCTTTTCATAGGAAAAATGAAGGCCATCTCCTCATGTCTTTCCAGTTTCTAGTGACCTTATATTAATCAAGTTAAAATCCAACATTGGATTAGAAGAGTTCCATTTCTCTAAAAGCCTTTGAGGTTTGTGTAGCATATTTCCCTAGAATGTTAGAACCAAAGGGGGCTTTAGAATTGGTTCATTTAATGTAATCCTTTGACTTTATAGATGAAAAACGGTGACCACAAAAGTTGAGATGACTGGGCTTAAAGCACAGAGTAAAATCTATCCTAGACCATCTTCCACTCTGTTATTCTACCAAACATAAAATTGAAGACATCACAATTTTTTCTTGGTTAGTTTCACTTCTGAAAAATATGGGGGCCCTAGCCAGGTGGCACGGTTGGTTGCCGTGCCATCTTGGCCACCAAATGGTTGTGGGTTTGATTCGTTGTCAGGGCCCATAACCAAGCTATGGGTTTGATTCCAGGTCACAGCACATAAGGGAGGCAACGGATCACGGTTTTTTTCTCACATGAATCTCTTTCTCTTTTTTCCTCTCTCAAAAATCAGTAAACATATCCTCTGATGGGGATTTTAAAAAATGGGAAAGAATCTGATTCTCTTCCCACTTTATCTTGGCTCTAGATCATACATTTAAGTTTTTTAATCAGCAGAAAACTGAATAGGCACAATGTCTTTCAGAGAGCACCGAGAGCAAAACAACTCTACAGAGCTCAAATACACTTAAAGCGATAATCTCTATGGAGTTCAGTAAGGAAACACAAGAGTCCTCGCAGGCCACCCACCTGGTCCTACATTCAGGAACACCCAGCAGGAGACCAAAAACATGACCCAGAGGGAAGCTAATTAAGGCACATAATATGGGATGAAGCCAGGCCACCTGAATTATCAACAACCAGTGCTTGTTCAAACAACTGTAGCACTGAGAGAATAAAAAGTAAAGAAAACGCCACTGCTGTAGTTGATTCCAAGAGAAGCATGCTGTGGTTTCTTTGATGTTTCACTAAAATATGTTGCAACAAGCAACCAAGCCTGAAAACACAGAACTGTTCAGTTGGGAGGTCAGCCTTAGGACCAAAGATTTCTCCATGTGTGACTTGGATTCAGAACGAGACTGTTTTCAAATGTAAGATGCATACAGCAACCATGTCCGTACCATGTACTGAGGTGGCCAAGACAAAGGCAAAAGAGGACCCTAGCCTCCTTGATCTCGCTGGGGAGACAAGGCAGCTCTGCACTAAGGATACAGGATACAGACACACTAAGGATACAGACACACTAAGTATACAGACCACTATAGAAACATCCAACCTCAAGGCCAGGGGAGTGAAACAGCAGTGAGAGCAGGAGGAGTCTAGCTGGGAAGAGATGCCTGGGGTGGAGGTAAAGGAGGACTTAACTTAGGAGATGGAGGCCCGACTTTCTCCACCTTCCTGATCACCTCCTCTTGGGCCAGTGAGTCTTTTCTCAATTGAATTTATTGGGGTGACATTGGTTAATAAAATCATATAGGTTTCAACTGTCCAATTCTATAATACATCATCTGTGTATTATGTTGTATGTTCACCATCCCAAGGCAAGTCTCCACCCATCACCATTTATCCCCACATTTCCTTCTACTTTCCCCCACCCTTCTGGTTATCACCATGCTGTTGTCTATGTTTGTGTTTGTTTTCCCTTTGCTTAACCTTAATAGTTGAGTTTGGGCCATTATAGTATTATCCACTACTGACCTGTCTGCATTCTTAAACTTAGGGGGAAATGGGGAACTGAACTCTGCTTCTGCTCCCCTGCCCTGGGTTCCTAGCACTGCCAAGCCTGTATGGGAAGCTATTTGCCAACTCACTCTTAGCACAACATGATGACGGTGACGGTGATTATGGTTCTCCTTGCCCACTTTTCAGGCCCTCTGTCTTCCTCATTCTCATTTCTTCACGATCACATTTCCTAACCAGTTACTTTTCTCCCGAAATGACTATTTTACTTATGTCCTTCAGTGACTCCAGCAACCACTGAGCTTTCTATCCACCAGTTCCCTTTACTGGTGTCGTTGAATGATGCATCTTCTGGATAATTAACGATTTGTGCTTATATATATAATACCAGTTAATCTCTTCACTCTTCTAATACACATTTAACTTGAACTTAAATATCCCAGTGAGCTACCCACAATATAAGAAAAATAAAAAGGTTCTCTAAAAGCCTTTTAATTTTCCCAAGACATATGCTGTGGTTGTTATCCTTAAGTACTATGGTGTTATTTAACAGTGCACTGGCTGCTGAGAAGAAACAAATGCATGTTCCCTTCTCAGCGAGTTAACAAGTTAAGGTGGGATAAAAAAAGAAAATAAAGCCAGGGAAAGCACAACAGGACAGGAAACAAAATTCTGAGAAGATTGGCAATTACTTTGTGAGAATGTCTGAGGTGCATGGAGGGGTGTGTTTCTGAGCATGCATTTAATAAATCTGGGAACTGACTGTAAGGTATCTGTGAGGGCCTTGGAGTGCTGCTTTGATGACTTAAACTGGCAACAAACTAGTTTCCAAATGAAAGAGGCTTCTCTGCTTAGTTTAAAGTGTTGGTGTTAATTGTTCTGCTCACTGAGAACAACCACCCACAGGTCTTGAATCCTGATGGTCACTCTCTCTGGCCCTTCCCAGGTAGGTCTCACACCTTGCTCTAAACAGGCCTTCTCTGAGCATGGGTTATGCCTACACAGTCATTTTTCCTAAGGAAAGGAGCAAGTTTCCAATGTGCCCAAAGCACTAGCAGGTCCTGGGGATGTTCTAGGGGGCAAAGAAAACCAGATCTCTGTCCTCCTGAAGTTTACAGTCCAATGGAGTGGACACACGTGTATGCCTGTGTGGCTATGTGTCTCATTATATCTGCTGTGGAGGCCAAGTCCTGAGAGCTCATGACAGGGATCTATGGTCAGAAGTTTTCCCTGAAGACCGGGGGATTAAGAAATGGTAGGAGAGGTGAGTGGGGATTAATTAGAGGAAGGGCAGAGACTGAGAGGGCAGCAGTACCCGAAAGCCCATTCGCAAAGTGGGAGTGATGGATTTGAGAAAATTTGTGATGGTCACTGTGGCTAGAATGCAGGCAAGACTGGCCAGACGTGGGACTGGAGAGGCAAACAAGGACCAGATCAGCAAGGGCTTGTAGCTTACATAGACAAATTTGAATTTTATTCCAAAAATCATAGTGAGTCCCTGGAATACAGTAAACAGTTGGATTTATGGTTCAGTAATTATTGAAAACTTAGCAATGAGTATTTAAATCATGCTGATCTCTGGCTGATATAAAGAAATAGTTCTTTGAATATCTCTCCAATTTGTGCATGTCTTTTTATAGGCAGAGAATGACACAGAGGCCCTTATCCTCTCTACATCCACTGGTATCTCTGCTCTTGGCTGCCCCCAAAGGAGGTCTAGAGGGGTGAGTCTCCTCCTGTTTGGGCTCTGGACACAGAAGGGCCCTCTTGTGTGCTCCGTGGCTGCCCTCTTGTGTTTCCTTCAGAATTCTACTTTGTAGACCAGAGTTCAACAATAGGGCAGCATGGGAGTATGAGCCAGGGAAAAGGATCTGTGGGGAAAGCAACAGCTAGGTTACAAGGTGGAGGAGAATAAAGCTGCCCGCCTCAGCCCTGCTCCCCAGTGCTCCCAGGACTGGTGTTAAAAACGGTGTGGTTCCGTGGTTGAGCATTGACCTGTGAAGCAGGTCACAGTCAGATACCCTGTCAGGGCACTTGTCTGAGTTGCTGGCTCAATCCCCAATAGGAGCCATGCAGAAGGCAGTGCATCAATGATTCTTTCTCATCATTGATGTTCCTATGTCTCTCCCTCTCCCTTCTTCTCTGAAATGAATAAAAATATATATTAAAGACAACAACAAAAACTTGGGTTATTCAGGTTAACAAAGATAGCTATGACGTTTTGAAATAGATTAAACATCAATTTGAAGGGAGCAATCTAAAAATCAACCAAACCCATAGAGATTATGGGAATCTACATCTTGAGACACGTTTCAGCTCAGAAGGGAAATAAAAAAGGAAATTCACAAAATTAAGAAAGCACTTCTTTGTTGACCTGGACCATTGCTGCCTCCTCAGATTCACTTTGAAGGTCATTTCCCCCTGATTGGTCCCCTCATTGAGCTGATTCTTCCACAGCCTGTTTCCTGTCCCTCCTCCTTCCACCCAATACCTACTCTCCACCATGTCTTTCTCCTAACTACTTGCTTTTCTCTTTTTAAATTCTTACTGATTTATGAAATACAAGTAAATAAAGGGAAATCTATCAAGAAATTGTACACAATAACATTGCCAAGAACTTCCCAAGAGCTGGCTCCATTACATGGTAGAGTGACTTCCAAGGGAAAGACTCCTGTCTCTGCCATATTGGAATGAAGACAATGATCCTTAATGGGATTTTTCTCTCCTCATCTTACTTTTTCTCTAGGCTGAATTCTCTAACTTATACTGAAATCAGTTCTCGCCACAGACAGCAAGATTCACTGCTTTCCTGTGGCCAAATTCATTAGGAACTAGTACTACAGCAGAGGAGGGGAAGATTAAAGATTCCCTTCTTCAACTAAGAAACATTCTGGGCCCAGGAGCAAAAAATCAATGCAGCGTTCTCATTCTCAGCCTGCTCTTGATTCTATGATCAAAGGAGAAATTCTCTGGAAACAGAAGACTAAACCCTGCTAGCATTTCATGGTAAAAATAATAATAATAATAATAATAATAATAATAATAATAATAAATTCTGTTATAGCCCTAGCAGGTTTGGCTCAGTGGATAGAATGTTGGCCTGCAGACTGAAGGGTCTCGGGTTTGATTTCGGTCAAGGGTATATACCTTGCTTTCAAGCTCCTCCCTGGCCTGGGCCCATGTTGGGGCTCGTGAAAGAAGCAACTAATCAATGTGTTTCTCTCACATCGATATTTCTTTCTATCTTTCCCTCTCTCTTCCACTCTAAAAATCTATGGAAAAATATCCTCGGGTGAGGATTAAAAATTTTTTTTAAAGTTCTATTATACATGGCTTACTGTAGTGTCTGCCTATAATTTTCATCCATCAATAAATAAAGTCATATCTCCCCCACCCCCGCCCCAATAGCATCTGTTTTTTCATTACATGTTTATAGCAATTTCTGTAAAGTCCTTTATTTTTCTATTACAACTTTGCAGAGCATTGCAGAAATCTTTTTAAACTCAAAATATATGAACTATAAGCATTGCTATAACAGGGCAGATCACTGACCTTACCACCTAGCAGCACTCTAGGGTCCAAGGAAAGGTTGTGGTATTTTATATTGGCTTCATCAGATAATCATAACTTTGACTTCCACCCAAAATGTCAATTAAAAAAAAAAATCAACCATGATGTGATAATCCAATAGTAACTCGTGCATAGAGTATCTCTACCTTATAAGCTTTTCACAAAAATCTACATTCAGCCAAAACCGGTTTGGCTCAGTGGTAGAGCGTCAGTCTGTGGACTGAAAGGTCCCAGGTTCGATTCTGGTCAAGGGCATGTACATTGGTTGCGGGGACATCCCGGTTAGGGGGTGTGTAAGAGGCAGCTGGTCAATGTTTCTCTCTCATCGACGTTTCTAGCTCTCTAACCCTCTCTCTTCCTCTCTGTAAAAAAATCAATAAAATATATATATTTTTAAATCTACTTTCAGTTCTTTAATTTGTGTATTAAGTCCATTTTCCAAATGAAGAATCTGAAGCTCAAAAAATGGGAAATGCATTGCTTCGTGAATAACACAGAGATAGCAAGAGTGAATCTGTCTCCAAAACCCTGGCTTCTTCCCACTCTACCATGCTGCTCTTCTCAATGCTCTTCTCAACCTAGAAACAGATGATGTGTTTTAGACGCTGAGTACATACTCTATAATGCCAGATAAAAAAATAAATAAATAAAATGCAAATAGACAGGACATACCAGTAGTACTAAAAATAGTATGTTAATCAATGGCCCAAGCTGTCCCTGAAGCCAACAGTAGCCCTAGCCTTCACAGCTCTATGAGCCAGTACACTCCTATCTGGCTGGCATGGTTGGATGGAGTTTTCTTTTGCCTTTTTTTTTTTTTCTGTTACTTGCTATAGAAATTGCCCCCATATACCACCACTAACAAACTCAGAAAAAAGGTCTAGTTTTCTAGGTTGATCTTCATAGTAACATGGATCAATCAGAGTTATAGATCTTTTTGAACTGGAAAGGGACCCATTGAGTTTCTATATATGTGTATATACAGAGAAAGAATATATATATATATATATATATATATATATATATATACACACACACACACACACACACACACACACACACACACACACTTAGAGGTTCCATGCACAAAATTCATGCAAGAGGTGGCCTTCCTTCCCTGGACTGCTGGCACTGGCTTCCCTCTGACACCCAGGACCCAGGCTTCCCTCTGGCTGTTGGCAGGCACCTGGGACCCAGGCTTCCCTCACAAGCCCCAGCTTCATCCAGAACATCGTCCGGAAAGATGTCCAGTCTAATTAGCATATTATGCTTTTATTATTATAGCTATGTATACAAATACACACACACACACATATATATATATACACATATACGGAGAGAGAGAGAGAGAGAGAGAGAGAGAGAGAGAGAGAGAGAGAGAGAGAGAGAGAGGGAGAAATGCTCAGTGAGAGAGGGACAAGGACATAGCAGGATATCCACACTTGAGGAGACTATTCTACATATGCTTTCATTCGGTTTGACAATATTGAACTTTACCTGAGCCCTGTACTAACAGAAAACAGGGACAGTTAAAAAAAAATCCCCCAACATTTTCTGTTTCATTACACAGTTCACCACAAAAAACAAACAAAAAAAAAAAAAAAAAAAAAAAAATTATTCTTCCCAAAGTTCACTTTTTCTCCTGACCCTTCTAAGACATGGGTGTGGCTACCTTATTTACCTTCAACCAGGCAAACACAGACATTTCCTCTTCTGTCTGAACCTGTTGGCAAGGCTGACCACAGTCCCTCCAACCTTCCTGTCCTTTGTCTCCTGGTTGATTAGCTGAGATTAGAATTGTTTGTCCCCCCCAAAATGTAGCTGACCACAGAGAAGAACATGTCCTGGCCCAAGAACTAATTGAGACTTGTCCTGCTTGCAAAACAGCCCCAACTGCAACTCAGCTCATCTGCAATTTATTACTCTCCTTCCCGTCCCTTAAAAGTTTAAGGCAAAACCACACTGTGGAGACATTCTGATCTTCAGATATGGGGCACTCTTTTTATTGCAATAGCCTGAATACAATCCATCTTCTTGTCTGGTGTTTGACTTTTCCCTCCCAGCTTTATTGAAATGTAATCAACTGCTTTTTGCCTTTAACAATTTAATCTGCTCAGGTTTTACTGAACACACATTCGGGGGATAACTATGACACTCTTCCTCCTCTTACGATGTCAACATGGAATAGAGAACAGATATATGAACCTAAGTAATCCTAGTACCTGGCAGGCTATAGCAAGCACTCAGACAGGTCAAGTGTGCCAAGGTAACTATGGAAATGGAGAGAGGAGTTCCACCTCTGGAAGATGGAATTTAAAATGGGTCTGGAAAAGCAAAGCAAATCTTCCCAAATCTCACCCCTCAGTACCACTCCTCCTGGTGGTACTGAGGGGTGAGAAGAGAAAGTTCTAAATCCACTTGCAACAACTCTTCCCAAGCCATGGAAACACAATCAAAGTAAGCCCAGTGTCCTTGATATGCTTCAAATATGATCCCTTCAAAAAGAAGTATTTTCAAAATAAGCCAGTCAGGGAAAGATAAGTATCACTCATTCACTCATGTGTGTAACCTCATGAACAAAATAAATTGATGATCAAAATAGATCCAGAAACATAGAACCATGGAAAAGACTGATAAATTTCAGAGGGAAGGTATGGGTAGGGAGTTGGGGGTAGGGGGAGGAGATTAACCAGGGAACTTAAATGTATACTAGAGGCCTGGTGCATGAAAATTTATGCACTGGGGGGAGAGGGGGAATGTGTCCCTCAGCCCAGCCTTCCCCCTCTCACAGTCTGGGAGCCCTCAGGTGATGTCCTACTGATGGCTTAGGCCCACTCCCTAATCCGCAGCCTGGCCTCCTTCTGTGGGAGGCAACCTGGCTGATCAGGGGAAGGCCCTGCCCCATCACCCCGCTGCTGCTGCCACTGCTGGCCACTGCAAGGCCTGAGCCCTGGGCCTCACAGCCACTGGGGCTCACAATTGCCTGAGCCCCAGGCCTTGCAGCTACCTGAGCCCATGGCTACCTGAGCCCACAGCTGCTGTTGAGCCCCGGGCCTCGCAGCCACCGTGGCTTTGTCTGGATGGACATTTGGAAGATGTCCACCCTAAGTAGCATATTACCCTTTTATTAGTATAGAAGATATGCATAGCCCATGGACACAGAAAATACTGTAGTGAAGATTTGAGAGAGGCGGGTGTGGAGAGGAAGGGGACATCTGTAATACTTTCAACAATAAAAATAATTTTTTAAAAAATCTTTTGGTGCCCACCACCAACCAGGTTGTGTGTCTCTATGGAGAAGACCATTGGCAGACATAGACTGCTTGAGAGTCTGAAAATTACCAGAGCAGCCGAATGAGTTCAACTGACATGGGACAGGGTATGTAGTCTCCAGCCAGCCTCAGGGAAGTAATAAAGGGACCCAGTGCTGAACTGATCTCTGCAGGAAGATTGTTTACACAAGCCCACTCTAGTTCTGCCAGTGAAAAGTGGGTTGAAAAGAATAATCAGTTAGTAGTTCATCATGATGCTCTCTTTGCTTTACATATGCATAGGCTCAGATTGTAGCAAATGTGGTGGTTTCTATCCCTTTCAAAGTGAGGGTGGGGGAAAGGGAGAGAAATTGTGAGACAGAACCAGATTGCAGAAGGCAATCTATCACAGCTTCCAGGGAATCACAAAGGACATCAACTTTATCATAAATCATAAATGTGCATAAACTTAAATGCGCATTACAGTAGCTGAAGTCTAACCTAAATTGGTGCATTTTTGTTTCAATAGCATTTGATTGTTCTTGTGATGTTATTCCTATGATCAAAACTATTGCAATTTGCCAGTGTATAGAGATGGCTTATCCATAGAGATGCAGCTCTGAATCAAGAATAACAGAGATGATTTTCTGGGAGCACCCCGCGGGGAGGGAAATTGGTCAGGCAGCATTCCATTCAAGAAGTTCGTTGTATTAGGGAGAGCCTGGCCACTTACCCTTGGGGAGAAAGATGCTGTGGGGGATACAACCATCCTTAACCCCAAGCCTTGCTGTTGTTAAACAGCAACAGGACCTGGATAGTCATTTCACCCCCACTTCCAATAAGAAAAGTGTCACATATGGTGAAAGTAGCATGACCACAGGCAAAGAACAGGGCAAGAATGGGTAGGCAAAGACCATGGGACCATGGGACCAACCTGATCAATAAGGCATGCTTATGTTATTGGGCTATGACAGGTGGAGCAGCAACATCGGAAATGCCCATTTTGAGGAAGGTCATGACTGTTGCCTCCTGTGAAGTTGACCTGAAAAGGTCAGGAATCCTATCTAATAAAGAGAGAATATGCTAATTGACTGTCACACCCTCAAAGATGGCAGTGCCCACAGCCAATAAGGAGGAAATATGATAATTGATGGCCATGCCCTAAAAGATGGCTGCGCCCAGTCCCCTCAGCCCCCTAGCTGCCCAGGGCCAGCCTGAGATGCAGGCAATCCTCGGATGGCAGCTGCTCAGATGCCCAGGGCTTCATAAGGCTCAGGTAACCAGGGCTGGCCGAGGCTTGTGCTACTGGCAGTGGCAGCAGCAGAAGTGTGATGGGGTGTTGCCTTCCCCTGATTACCAGGTGGCCTCCCACCCCTGAGGGTTTCTGGACTGTGAGGGAGCAGGTCAGGCTGAGGGCCCCCTCCTCCAGTGCATAAATTTTCATACACTGTGTCTCTAGTGCTATGTAAAAGCCTTACCTTTCCATGGCCCCATCTGCAAAATTCTGTGACAAGATGAGGTGGTCAACTGAGGTCAAAAGCTCCTAAGCTTTGGGACCCACCCCAGACTGGAACCCAACCCTATCTCCATCATTTATAAGACTGAGCAATATACCTTGATGCTTTCAGCTTCAGTTTACTCATATGTCAACTAGAGATAATTATACCCACAAAAGGGTCATATAAAGGCTAAATGAAACTGTGTATGAAGTGCCTGGTACAGTCACTCAAAGACACTGAAGCAAGTGCCATTCCCCACACCCACTGTAAATCAGCATCGCTCTTAATTAGGCATGTGACACAGCACTGATTAGTAATAATGACGATAATAACATTGCTGATTGTTCCTGATTACTAAGCATACTCTGTCACAGGCACAACGCTAAATGCTTTTTCTGTGTTATCTCATTCAATCCTCACAACAATCCTGAGAGTGAGATAATCCAGTACAAGTTTGTCCTTGTAAAAGTTTTCCAATGAAATTATGCTCAAGTGATTATCAGATTTGGACAAATGAGAGCTTCTCTGTCATGGAGTTGGGCACAGTGATGAAAACAAATGCTCTCCCTCAAACTTGAGCCCATCAGGCTCTGGAAAATGTGATTTAATTCCATCACAAGAAGTGGTGAGGGGAGGTGGTTCAGGTCCAAAGAGCATTGACTGCTGGTCAGTCAATACTGTGAGAAGAAAGCAGCTGGGTGAGTTGAAAGAGCAGCATATAGAAAGGAGACTTTGGTTCTAGGTGCAGATTTGCTATAAATTGGGTCTTTTGTGTGACCCTCAGACAAGTCACTTGACCTCTCTGAACTTGAGCTTCTTCCCTTATAATAGGCAATGTTTTTTCAGGTAAAATATAAGGAACTTGCCCCAGTAGGGAGCATGCAGGAGACAGCCAATCAGTGATTCTTTCTCATTATTGATGTTTCTCTCTCTCCCTCTCCTTTCCATATATATATACAATATATACTGAGTGACCAGATTATTATGATCTCTGAACACATAATAATCTGGCCACTTAGTGTATATCCTATATAATAAAAGGCTAATATGCAAATTGTCCCCTCGACCAGGAGTTCGACCAGCAGGCAGGCCAGCCAACCACCCATGTCCCCAAGCTAGCCAGACCCCACCCATGAACGAATTCATGCACCCAGCCTCTAATACACACAAACACACACACACACACACACACTGAGTGGCCAGATTATTCGTTGAGAGATCATAATAATCTGGCCACTCAATGTATATGGAACTTCCCTTAGGCCAGTGGTCGACAAACTCATTAGTCAACAGAGCCCAATATCAACTGTACAATGATTGAAATTTCTTTTTAGAGCCAAATTTTTAAATTAAAATTTCTTCTAATACCACTTCTTCAAAATACTCACCCAGACTGTATTTTGTGGAAGAGCCACACTCAAGGGGCCAAAGAGCTGCATGTGGCTCGAGAGCCACAGTTTGCAGATCATGGCCTTAGGCCAATTATTGTAATTCCTGGTTTACATGTTAGAATCACCTGGGGAGAGTTTTTTTTTGTTTGTTTGTTTTTTAAATAGGATGTCCAGGTTTCTACTGAGGCCAATTAATTCAGAATCTCTGGAGAGTGGATCCCAAGCACAGAGTTATTGTGTGTGTTTTTTAATTCTCCCACATGACTTTAATGTGCAGCCAAGTTTGGAACAAGTAAGCTAGGTGATTTTTAAGTTTTTTCAGGTTTAAAATTCAAAGCACCAGATATTTGATACAAGATGGAAGAAAAGTAAATAAATGCCTCATTGCTTAAACTAAAACAGGTCAGTGAACTTAATGTGGTACAAACAGAGGTGTGGTTGCCTAGGATTTGGGCAAACTATTTGAACAGATAAGCCCAATGTGGAGAAAAGACATATGAGTCCCAATAAAGATGGTGGGATTGGTAATAAACTGATAGATCAGCAGCCTGGCAGATTTACTGAAGGGGTTCATCAATAAATATTTGTGGATCATTTGCCATGTATGAGTCAATCCCTGTTGGGCTCTAGCTGAAATACATGTATGTTGGATATGGATGATTAGATATGCAATAACAGAAACACCATTGCTGAAGACATTAATCACTCCTCTATGAAGGCATTAATCATTCTCTGTGGGCACCAGGAAATGGCTCATGGAGGAGATGGTGTTTGAATTAAACCTTGAAGAATGGGTGAAGGCATATGCACATGAGCTCAGATTGGGATGGAAAACACATTCAAGGCAGAGGAAGAAGAGGACAAATAAAGCTTTGCACTTCACTCTCAGCAAAACTCAACTCTTTCACGTCTCCATATTTTTCATAAGGTGTTCTGCCTGTCCTCTTTTCTCTGTATAAGTCCTATCATTTTTTAAGAGCAGCTGGACACCTAGAGCAGCTGGATGCCTCTAGGACTATTGCTGAGGCACCAGCTCTGTCTCCCAGTATTTCCCCCAGCTCTCCTCCCTCATGACATTAACACATAATAGCCCCAATCCTGCTGTGAGCTCTTTGAGGGTAAGGATGTCCTATATATTCATTCATGACCTTGTTTCCAATGTCTTCCACGTGTCCTGCCTCTTAATGAGTCTTAATAAATATATTTTTAACTGAACCAAAAAGATGAAGCAATCTTTTTAAAAGAATAAATCAGATTATGTTATTCTCTAACTGAAAATTTTCAAATGGCTTTTTACTTACTTATAATAAAATCCAGACTCCTTACTGGCAGTGATTTGGCCCCTGGATATTTTTCTAACTTTAAATCACGATATTTTTCTAACGCTTTTTCACTCTGTGCATACAAATCTTAAAAGGATCCACAGGTAAATAAACTGCCTGCCAAAACAAAAAACTTAACACTTCTATTCAGGGAGATGATGAAATATAATCACACCACAACATCCAGCATACAATCAAAACTTTCCAGGTTTGTGGAAAAACATGAAAACGTGACCCAAATTCAAGAGAGAAATCAGTCAATAGAAACAGATACAGAAATGAAAAGGGTGATGGAATTATTAGCAAGGGATTTAAAATAGCTATTAGAGGTGATAAAATAACATGCTTTAAAAAAAAAGTCTGTACTCTTAAAGGATGCAGGGAAGGAGGGGAGAAGGAAAAAAGAACTCATGGCCCAAATAGAAAACAAACAGCAGTATGGTGAACTAAAACCCAACTAAATGTAAGTAGGTTAAGCTCTCCAATTAAGGGGCAGAGGCTGTCTGATTGAATAAAGGTAAAACAGAAAATAAACAGAAGTGTCTGATTCACCAGGTTTGATAAGTAACAGGAGATAAAGACTGTTTGAATGGAGCCAAATCATGTTGGATCGTAAATGTCAAATCCTATACTTACTATAGACACTTGTGTTTTCTCTGGGCAAATAGTTAGCTCACCCTGTGAGATGGAATGGCCTTCTGGAAGAACAGGTATAAAGCTGACTTACTTTTCAGAATGTTTTATTTGATAAAGAACATACGTCTTCATCCCATCTCCTGATTTTTACTTTCCTGGAGAGGAAACAGAGTGGCCATGGTCATACCTTTCAGCCCGCAACACATAAATAAGCCAGGTGATGAACAAAACCACCTTTCAGCTGCACACTATGGTCTTTCCTTTAAAAGTGAAAATGTACTTGGAATCTGAAGAAAGTACTAAATCTAATTTCTCCTTTTCATTAAATCAATAAAAAAAAATTAAAGACAACATTACTCAAAACTGTGGCTCTTGGAAGATTGTCATTTTTTATTATTGTTGTTATTATTATTGTTATTGTTATTTCATTTTTTCAGTGGCCTCCGAGTATGAAGGTTCCTAGAGTTAAAGGCATGGCCAGATATAGGAAAGATATTGCTGTTGCCTGAGTTCCATGAAGCTGATATCAATCTATTTCATAAACTTCAGGCTGGTTATTGCTTCAAACACGGGCTTTGGTGCATTAAATGTGGCACCGACAGGAATACAAATAAGAGATTTCCCAATGATACTGAGCAGGGGGCCTGGGGAAGGACTGAATTTCCTCCACACCTAAGAAGGAAATTCAGGAAAGGTCACAAGGCTGATTCAATGAATGACTCCGAGGCACAGTTTTTGTTGCTGTTTTTCCTCAGTAAGAGAAGAAAGGATAAAGGATTTTATCTGAGCTCAGAAGGTCAGACTTGGGGAGGTTGAAAGGGCCTAGACTTCAGAGTCAGGAGATGTGAAGCTTACCCCAAATTTAGCCCAAAATTAGCCCACGTCTCTGGGCCATAGTGAGATCTGTATAGCAGTTCATCTTCAAAAAGTCCTTTCTGACCTGAAATGTTAAGGACCTACGTGGGGCAATCATTAATATTTGGAAAATACTTTCCAAAACACCAGTTTTCTTGAGGCTAATGACAACCTTGGAAGGAAGGAAGGGGATAGTAGAGTAAGCTGAGGTTTAATTAAGCTGAAGGACATACCATATTAGCTAATGAGTTGCTAGATCTGGTCGCAGGTCGCATGTCTTTTGGCTTCTAATCATCCCTCACTGCCCTTCAACAAAGAGAATACAAAACCTATTTAAAAGGAACATTCACACCCGGCCTATGTGGCAAGAAAACTTTCCTTAAAAAAAAAAAAAAAAGTCCTTCATCTCCAGAATTTTTCACTCTGAAACATGGTGTTCTCCAGACATGCTTGAGATGATATAAACATATCGAGTCCTGCACATTCTGCCCTGTGGCTGACCTATTTCTGAGCAGGTGGCACTCTTCCTGCCGGTCCCGACATGGGAGAGCCACCACAAGAAGGGCTACGGCTAAGTGCATGTTTGCTAAATGAAAGAAAAAATCTCAGCTGAATTCCCCAGAGCTTATGACAACCCCCCATGACCACTTTGATGTCCCCCAGAAAGTGCTGACTGTATCCAGGAGTCTGTAATCCTGGGAACCACAGGCACCTGGCAGTAGATGTGAGCAGAAGTGTGACCTGCCAAGAGCCTTTCTTTGTTGGAGGCTGAGAAACTGTCTCATAACTTCTATATGCCATTCATTTCCTCTTTAAATCGTGTCGCCCCTGCAACTCTCCTCTCACCAGCGATTCCATAACCATCCTCTTCAGGGCTCTTGCTTTCCTTTCTCACACTGTATAAGTCACTAGAATCAGTTCATTGGGTGCTCAATCAATATTTGCTGAATAAACAGAAAATTATTTCTGAGGCTTTTTTTGTGCTAGGTGCTAGTGGTGACATTGTGCTAGAGATGACATTGCACTAGAGATGACACTGTGAGAACAAATATGGCCTCTTACACCCATAGAGTTCACTGTCTAGTGGAAAACAGATCACCAGGCGATCATGACAAAATAGAGATTGGCTTATAGATGTGATAAATACCATGCAAAAGCAGCATGACACCTTCTAGGGAGACGAAGAAATCACCAGTGTCTCATCTAAATTAGTGAATTGCATGGTATGTGAATTATATCTCTATGAAACTACGATTTCAAAAAGACAAGTGTCTCACATATTAGAACTGTGAGCAAGTGTGAATCAAAGGCATTCAATAATTGATCTTTGGCGGGTCAAAATATATTGTTATTGTGAGGCCACATGACAAACATAACCTGAGAACTAACCGTGTTCTCTGCTTCCTCCCACAGAGCAAGCTGGAATTAATGATCCTTGAGAGAAAAGAAGGAAGGGGTGGTGAAAGGCTGTCAAGGTTGTCTTTTGGCGTTCACCCTATCAAAAGCAATAAAATTTCCTCTGCTGCCACCTGGTTCTGAACAGTAAATACATTTTCTGCTCTGGTATCCGGGGAAAGTAACAGACATTGCCAACCATGCTTTGGTGAATGACCAAGCCAAAGCCATCCAAATCAAAGTAGCAGTTTAGGATTGAATGAGACTAGTTTAAAAAAAGAATATAGCCATACAGTGAAATAGTCTACAGTTATGAAAAAGAACTAGATCTCTATGTACAAATATGGAAAAAATAACCTGGCTATATTGCCAAGTTAAAAAAGCAAATTGCCTATATACAGAATGACCCACTTTTTGTGCAAGGGATATGTGTGTATCTATATTCTTTTATACATAGGCACACTCTGTATGTTGCTGAATACTGAATATAAAGAAACTGGCAAAAATATATAGCATATGTTATTAAATATAACACATACATATTTATATATTAACTACATAGCATCTATATTAACTATATGTAATTTATAATTAGTGGCTCTATGGGTCCATCTTAAGTTGGGCCCTAAAGAAGCCCAGCCTAAAACAAGGGTGTGCATGTACATAGACTATTGGGGGATGGCCTCAGGAAGCAATGGCAGGAAAAAAGGAAGTGGACAAAGAAAGAAAATAAAGGGTGTATTTATTAAGCAAGTCATCACAGTGGGCAACTAGGGCTCTGCCCCACGGAAAAACCGCAGGAGGCAATATGGCCCACTTCTCAGACATCCCCGCCAGAGTGTGGAAGTCAGTGTCCCATCCCAGCCATGATGGTCTGAGGTCACAGGGACATCAGCTCTGCCAGCCCTTCCAGCTCGTCCCCCACCCTGTGTGCAAATCAAGAGAAGCCCGTTGTCTACAAGTAATAAGATCTTGTGGTGCTATAGGTGAGGCTAGGCCCCGAGGCTAGGGTCCAAGGTTAGGCTTCCAGGCTCCAAGGTTAGGCTAGGCTCCAAGACTCCAATGCTTTCAAACTTTTTTTTTTTGCATATTAATGACATTTTAAAATCAGAAAAACTGATAAAAACACTCACCAAAATATTAATATCTATTAAGAGGCTTACCACTAAGCCAGACAATGTGCAGGGAGCCCAGTTCCTCACCCCAAAGACGGCCTTCGGCCTAGACAATGTCTGTTCCAGAGGCCACCGGTCCCGGACACATGCTTGCCGGACACGCAGGGCGGCCGGAGCCGCGAAGAAAGAGACAGCTGAGACAGAGCACCGTCGGGCTTTTTATTCACGGGTCATAAATAGCATCTCGTGAGCATCAGGGTGATCATGGTAATGGGCTAGCACCTGGAACTTGGCCGTCACAGAGCACTCTGCTTCCCCACCGCCGGCTGAGAACTCGCTGCAGCTGCCCCGCGGCTCAGCTTTGAGGGGGCCCGGCCTCGGGTGCAGCAAGTTTATTCGTGGCTCGTTCTTGCCAATTTTTTTTTTTAAAAATCATAAAAGATCAAGTGTTTGCAAGAAAATATCAAAGAGGATAAGAAGATTTTCCGTTCTTCTCGAGTGTCTAAAAGTAAAAAGGAGAGGTAAGAAAGGAGGAGAGGAAAGGGGGGAGATGGCAGGGGCTGCCCAGTGTCTCCGTTTCCCAGAGTGTTTTCGGAAACGGGCGCGGGGCAGGCGTTAGTGCTGCTTGGAGACGGGCTGTGTCTCTCTGAGGAGCCACTCGAGCGCTTCCTGGCGGCCCTGCTTCTGCAGCTCCTTCCCGATCACGTCCCTGCAGGTCTGGTGGTAGTTGTTGAGCCACTCACACTGGAGAGAGAGAAAGACAAACAGACGCAGTGTCTGTGAGGGGCCCACGTACTGAGCGCCCCAGATGAGAATCAAACTCTCCCCCTGCTCACAGGGGGACAGGTGACCCCCTGTGCTCTATTTCTCTGGACACAGATGGGACGAGGCCATATCGCTTACGGTGAAAATGCTCCCGGAAAGTCTACTCCATGTGACCCGGCAGTGGTTAGGGGGAACCACAAACACCTAATGGCAAGCAGTGCCTTCAGGCCTCCCTCAGGGCAGAGTAATCTGCAAACAGGACCCTGGGAACCAAACTCACAGGCCATGAGAAGAGGGAGGAGGCTGCACTCACCCCAAGGGGCCTTATTCCCCACACCGGAGTTATCTGAGGGTGCTGAGGAGAGAGAGGACCTGGAAAATAGCTCCTGGGCTGCTATGAAGATGCCTACTAAGAGACATACGTGGGGCTGGCCTGCCCACACCCTCACTTCCTATCCTGAATCCACTGACAAAGCTGAATCAACTAGAATGTGGGTCCTGTAAGTGTGGCCCAGGACTGTGGGATTGCAGGGTGGGGCAGGGAGTGACCTTGACTGCCAGACTCTCCTGTGGCCGTCAGGAAATAAGAGATTTTAAAAAAAAAAGAGGAGGAGGAGGAGGAGGAGGAGGAGGAGGAGGGGGAGGAACAACAGGAGGAACAGAAGGAGGAGGAGGAAGAGGAGGAGGAGGAGGAGGACAGGACTTGGTGCCTGGTGAGGCTGATCACTGGGTCTGACAGTGAAAGTTCGGCAGCTGTAAAAGGGTGGGATGGCCCCCTTGTGTGGGTGGGATTTAGGAGATGAGGACAACAACCCACTCCCTTCACTGCCCATGAAGTGGGCCTGCCTGGACACCCAGTTGCAGCGAGGCTGGCAAACTTGCACCACCACGGGCATGGGCCAAGAGCTGCTGGGCAGGCAGTGTTGTTACAAACTCATGGGCTTTGAAGTCTGCAGTGTGAACCAGTTACCGAAGCCTGGCTAAGGGGTCAAGATGGGCACACAAGTCTTCAAGGCCCAAGGGTAGACAGATGGGGTGATGCTGCCAGCTGGCCTGGGCCCATTGAGGGCTCTGATCCCCACTGATAAAGAGCCTGCGGGCCCTGCTGGGAGTTGGGGAAGGAGGTAGAGTCAAAAGAAAGTGAGTGCTGTGTTTGTTCAACAGTTCAACAGTGCAGGCCACAGCGGGAGCCAGCCAAGGACCGCAGGTGGGATGGGGAAGGAGGAGGAAGGCACCTGAGCAACCTCCCAAAGGCCCTGACAGTCTGCGATGCCCATGTTCACATCCAACCAAAGTCCTCTGCTGCCATCTGGTGACAATTGGTGGGAATGCTGACCCGACCCCCACATTCCGCAAAGTGACAAGGAAGACCATCTGTCGGGGAGGGAGTGAAAGGCCACAGCCAGGTGTTTTGATCGCCCAGTGAGCAAAATCTTGTTGTGGAGTTTTACTGTGTCTTCGAATTATACCTTGAACACCTAGATCACTGAACTATTCTTTTGTCCAATTAATTTTTATAGGATATCGTCTTACCTTAGGATCACAAGCATTTCCCACAAATAACTGTGGACAGCAGTATTTAACATATCAAGCAGAGCACCTTATCTCTTTTAGCAAAAGGGTCCCTTTCCCATTTACCTCTTTTTTTTTTTTTTAATATATTTTATTGATTTTGTACAGAGAGGAAGGGAGAGAGATAGAGAGCTAGAAACATCGATGAGAGAGAGTCATCGATCAGTTGCCTCTTGCACACCCCCCACTGGGGACATGCCCGCAACCAAGGCACATGCCCTTGACCGGAATCGAACCCGGGTCCCCTCAGTCCCCAAGCCGACGCTCTATCCACTGAGCCAAACCGGTCCCGGCCCATTTACCTCTTGATAAATCTGGGGCTTCCGACATAACAGTGACTTATTTCTGGAGGGTCCCTAGCTACGACGCCGGAAGCTGTGCCTAAGGGCCACCACAAGAGACTGGTGCCAATGGGGCAGAAACCTCTAGGCAGGGTGGCTCCTGTGCCCTCTGAGTTCTCATTCCCTTTCACCTAACTGAGGTCAGTGGTCGGCAAACTCAGTCAACAAAGCCAAATATCAACAGTACAACAATTGAAATTTCTTTTGAGAGCCAAATTTTTTTAAATTAAACTTCTTCTAATGCCACTTCTTCAAAATAGACTCACCCAGGCCATGGTATTTTGTGGAAGAGCCACACTCAAGGGGTCAAAGAGCCGCATGTGGCTCGTGAGCCACGGTTTGCTGACCACTGACATAAGTCATCCCCACGGGGGCTGGAGAAAAGCCCTAGAGACCATGGCAGGCCTCCGGCTGAAGAGACCCACCTGGCCCTGGGCTGCTCCCAGGTGCTTTCAGTTCTGCATCGTCTACAAGCTGAATAGCCTGCATCAGCGGGGCCCGCTTAGGTCCTGGGAGTGGGAATGTTTGGTTGGACCAAGGCACCAATGGTCAAGCACAGGTGCCCACGCATAGAAGAAAGCTAAGCAGAAGTGGGTGACCTTCCTCTGTCACCCATCTGTGAGCCAAACAAGGCAGGAAAGGCATCTAGCTGGGAGGATCCCTGCCACAGGCCCACAGAGAACGCGTTCCTGCCTCCAGAGATACTCAAGGCCAGTGGCTGCCTTGGTCACAAAAATGTCTTCTCTCTCCAGGAGCCGCAATGCCTGTCCTGCCTTGGGCTCCCGTCAGTCACTTGCTTTGTGACGGCACTTCTGACCACCTGCCTCGTTCTAGAATTTGTGCCCTGGCTTGTCTTCCTGATCTGGGAACTGTTTTGTTGGTTGCTCCTGCCCTGTTTTTCACCCTTGTCTCTGCTCTGACCTTGATCACCTGCCTGACCCTCTGCCTTACTCCAGGGTCCTTGGTCTGCCACTTCCTTGGCATCATGAGCCTGAGAGCCACCCTAAGATTTGAAGGGGCTTCAAGACCTGCAACCCTGTGAGCTCGATAGGTGACACCCTGGGCTCCTGCTCTGCAAAGAGTGCCACAGCCCGGAGGGGCCCGGAGAGCAGGCACCACCTCTGTGTGTGAAACTCAGGCCGATGGTAACAGAGTTGCATCTCATTTCCTTAATGCTTCACGCAGCACAAGGAAACAACCTACTGTGCGCAACAGCCACAGCCCCCACCACCGTCTGGCTTTTTGTAGGGAAGACACGTGGTTCACGTTTGCTCAGGCAGCCGTGGCTCCTGCCCTCCTGGAAAATAACGGCACAAAGCAGGCTTTCACCTGCGAGCATACAGCCCCCAATGGGGTCGGGAGGACTATCTCCATGCAGAGGCCCAGCAACTACAAGAAAAGCATCTCATGCTCAGGACTCAGCTGGCCCAGACCTCGGACTTCAACAGTGAGGATGCAGAAAAGAGTATGAGGTAGCTCTCCCCCGCCCCCACGCTGCCTCCCCAGGACTCCCTCGTTACCTCTTTGTCTGTAAGAGAATCCACATCTATCATCTTGGTCTGTATCGGAACCAAAGTTAGAGGTTCAAAGGTCAGGCTTCCCCGGTTGCTGAAGTTATACTGTGGGGTAAGGAAGGAAACAGAAGTTTTGACTCCTCTTTACCACCAGGTGCAACCGTGAGGTCAGCCCCACCAGCGTGGCCAGCCCTCTGAGCCAGGCATGGCAGGCCCGATGGACACAGCTGAGGCCACCGAGACCTCCCAGCAGCAGGGCCACAGACCACTGTCCTCTGTGATGACAGGGAGTGCGGCCAAGAGAGTGGGGGCGTCTGGGATCAGGGGCTTCTCTGGTTTCGGTTCTCAAGACTCTGCTGGGGTATAATTCCCCAAATCATTTGTTAAATGGTCAAACATGTGGCCAGGCTTGGCCCAGCCAGGCCCGAGAGAACAGGTGTGCCCACTCTGAGCGATATGGAACAGCCAGGGCACACGAGCACACTGGTCTCTGTCCCGGGAAGGGTTTGGGAGGGAAGCAAGCAGCCACTTTCATGGGCAGGGACTTCCAAGTGGAAGCCGAGAGCAGGCCCCTGCAGTCAGCCTCACGGGAGGCATGGAAGCCACTCCCCTCCACCCGTTCAATCCCCAGTCACCAATGGAGGAGGAGCAAACAGGTCTCCTAAATAAAGCTCCCGTGACCTCTTGGTGATGCTGATGGGGAGAAGGTGAACCACACCTGCCCCACGGGCTGCCCCTGGCCCTACCCATGTGCCTCGGCTTTACCAGAGAAAAATCCCCCGGGGCTTTAGTGAAAAATACTCTCCAGGCTTAGAAACTAATTCAGGGTCTGGAGGTACCTTTAAACAAGCATTGGCCCAGCAGAGGAGACGCTGCCTTTAGTAAACTTACAGCCACAGATCACACCACGCAGGGGCCTGCCTGAGGCTCCACCAATCCCATTCCCAGGTCCCCGTTCATTAAGGATTTTCCTTCCGGCTTTGCAGAGGGTGAGTCCCAGGAAAGTCCCAGATATGAGGGAAAAGAAGCCCCAAGCATAAAAGTCTCCGTCCGCCCCATTTAAAGGAATAAGGAAAATTTAAAAGTAAATATATCAATTACTCACCTTGGTCTTCACAGGAACCACCAGGACCACATTCTCAATGCGAATTCCAAAGGCCCCGTCTTCATAGTACCCTGGCTCTGAAGCAAACCAAAGCCCAAGTAAGCAGCAGTCCAGGAGGGAGAGGCCCCCAGAGGCCTGCCCACCCCAAACAGGGGCAAAGAGGTGAAGGGCCCACTCAGCCCGACGTGAGAGCCCAGAGAAGCCCCTTCTCCCATGTGGCTCCTTCTAATAAGTACCTGAGGTACGAAAGGTTTTGAGGTTTCTGAAAACTGGCTGCAGGGGAGGAAGGACAGTAACCGGGAGCCACCAACTAAATCCCAATGCATATGCAAGAGGCATAATGATGCAGGCATTCAAATACATTCACTAGAACTTGGTGATGATATAGCAATAGGCAATAAATTAAGAAAGCAGAGCCCAGCCTGCATGGCTCAGTGATTAAGCATCGACCTATGAACCAGGAGGTAATAGTTTGATTCCTGGTCAGGGCCCAATCCCCATGTGGGGCGTGCAGGAGGCAGCCAATGGATGATTCATTGATTGATGTATGTCTGTCTGTCTGTCTCTCTCTCTTCCTTCCTCTATGAAATCAATAAAAATATATTGAAAAAATATATGTATATATACAAAAGACCAAAAGCTAACATGTTGAAATATTAAGTCCTTTTTCCCTTGGGTGGTGAGCTTACAAATGAATTCTTTTTCTTCAGACTGTTCCAACGTCTCACTTTTTCTACAGTGAACATGTATCACTTTTATACTAATCGTAAAAGGTGTTTAATTCAAGATGACAAGGGGAAATTGTTTCCAGTTTAGTTTAAAATAATTAAAATATAAGAAACAACAAAGAGCCTTCAGGAGACTGGAGGACCCATGCTCGCATCCTAGGTGAGGGCCGCCTACCGTCAGTGACGATCATGCCCGCCTCCAGCGGCTCGTCGGAAAACGTTTTGTAACTGATGCCGCAGGGGCCCTCATGAACGTTCAGGAAAGACCCAACACCATGTCCTGTCCCGTGCAGGTAATCCAAGCCCGAATCCCACAACGCTGAGCGGGCAAAGGAGTCGAGGAGGTGGCCTGAAAGACACACGAAGAACCACTTGATGTCTGCATGGCACTTTTCAAGTCGCAACACGTTCTGGCGAACAGGCTTGTTATGTTTGGCTCCAGAAGGTGAGATAGAAACCAGGGGTAAAAGTTACCAGAGGGTTCAGATTTCAGCCCAGCACAGGGAAGAACTAACGATCAGAGCCCCTGAGGAGGGCAGCTCCCAGCAGGCAGCGCAGTCTGAAGCTGGAGGATCTGCCCGGGATACTGGTTAGGGGATGGCATCCCCCAACAGGTGAGGGGGTGGCAGCCCGCAGCTGGTGAGGACGGCACTTGAGCCTGGCTGGTGTGGCTCAGTGGCTGAACATCAACCTATGAACCAGGAGGTCACAGTTCGATTCCCAGTCATGGCACATGCCCAGGTTGCAGGCTCAATTCCCTGTGGGGATGTGCAAGAGGCAGCTGATTGATGATTCTCTCTCATCACTGATGTTTCTCTCCCTCTTTCTCTCTCTCTCTCCCTTCCTCTCTGAAATCAATAAAAAATATTTTTTTAAAAGAAAAAAAAAAAGAACTGCACTAGGTAACAGTGGACATTCCCTGCCCAGCTCTGGGACCCTGAGGTTTTAGATTTACAAAGATGAGATTATAGCCAGACTCAAGCAAACAGGCAGGCAGGAAACCGACCCCAGGAAGACGAGCGCAAGCCTAACCTAAGCAGATTCAAGGCCCAGGTCTTGTGCATTCCCCATTCAGTGCCCCTCCCACCAGTCCTCAGCAAGGAGGTACATATCTGAAGTCAGGGGCCCAGAAAAATAAACCACAACACCTGTCCTGAAAGAACGCACTGGCCCAGAGCTGAAAGGCATGCAGGAGGCTACAGGGATGTCCACTGGCCCTGAGGCTCATGCCCTGCTGCCCTTTCCTGGAAGCCAGCAGCCCGTGTCACCCAACACTATCCATTGTCACCCAACACCATCCATTATCACCCAACACCATCCACTGTCACCCAACACCATCCATTGTCACCCAACACCATCCACTGTCACCCAACACCATCCATTGTCACCCAACACCATCCACTGTCACCCAACACCATCCATTGTCACCCAACACCATCCACTGTCACCCAACACCTTCCATTGTCACCCAACACCATTCACTGTCACCCAACACCATCCATTGTCACCCAACACCATCCATTGTCACCCAACACCATTCACTGTCATCCAACACCATCCATTGTCACCCAACACCATTCACTGTCACCCAACACCATCCATTGTCACCCAACACCATCCATTGTCACCCAACACCATTCATGGTCAGAAGTGAGGCACACAGCTGACACCAGGCCAATCCTATGCCTACTTCCTTGGAGGCCCTCTGAACTCAGTAGTTGGGTGCAGCACCCCACCCCGTGCCCTGGCTGGGCCAGAAGCGGGCTGGGGGCTGACACTGAGAGATGTGTTTGACACCTGGATGGGAAAAGGCTGCCATGTGACAGAAGGAAGCACCTACCTTTGGTTCCGGCTGGGAAAATGGCTGCGCTCACGGCTATGTGGCCCTTGAGGACACACGTGAAGCATTCCTGCCAAAGAAAACCAAGGGGGCATGTTGCGGAGCGAACACGGGCATGCAATCCTGTGGTTTTCTAATACTTCAGAAAGCCTTGCCTCTGAAGATTTGTCAGCAATACCACACAGAAGGTCAGAGTTAAAAAAATAAATAAATAAAAAATAAAAAAGTCTGGTGGGGAAAAAGGTTGGCCTTGGAACCAATTTTCCAGAAAATCTTGGAATTAAATTCAGCAAAGAACTATGGGAGAGATGGCCCCCCAGGTCTTCCCCTTCTCAAGAGCATTTGGACACCCTCAATGTCATCTGAGCCTCGGGAAGACTGGAAAAGTAACCAGTGCTGAGGACATGAGCTAACACTACCAAGCTACTTCTCTGTGCCAGGCATGATGCTAACTAAATACAACATTTCATCCCGCATCTCATGCCTGGGCACTACAGTCATCCGCACTCTATAGAGTCCAGAGGCAGCAGGCTGGGCCATGCAGTTCCGAAGAGGTAGCATCTGGCCTAAACCAGGCAATTCTGCCTCTGGGCTCCCTGCCACCTGCTATACCCGGGGTTATCCCTAGTGCCTGGACAAGAAGAGGGCTGTTTGGAAGGTCAAGGGCTTGCCACTACTGTGCCAAGTCAGGACTCAGCCCCAAACTCCTCAATCTGGTCTGGGGCTCTTCCCGCAGCACAAAGAGAACCACACCCAAGGGTATCTGGACCCAAGATCAAACTCTTGTCAGGTGCTGGTGCCCACAGAGAGACAAGGCAAGGGACCAAAACTATGAAACTTGCCCCAGTGCATCGCAGAAAACCCTCCTTCCTGGGATAAACTTCCTGAGGGGCTCCCCTGTGAGATTCACTCAGAGACTCAGCCAACATGCACTGAGCAGTGACTGAGACCCTGGAACTTGCTCAGCTCATGGAACTTGCCCGGCCAACCTTGGAGGCGGGTGCTTTTATCCCCGTGTCTATGGATGGTCTAAGTGCTTCATTCCAGGTCACGGAGCCAACAGGCAGCAGACAGGACCTGAAGTTCAGTCTCCAGATTCCTGGTATACCTCTCTATCTCACAGCTGCTTCCTCTCCTGACAGACAGACCAGAACCTGAGCAGTGTGTGCCACTGCAGGGCCTGGAGAGATGAGTCCAAACACAGAAACACTGAACTTGAAAAAAATCTAGATACTGTACTGTTTATAAAAAGCATGGACTTCAGTAACCCACTCTCATCCCCAAAAAGACTTCCTGATACGAGGCCAAAGCCATTTAAACTTGAATCTGAGCTGCTTTGACCTTAGCAGACAGAATGCTTTTAAAAGGTCACTAATGCTTAATTAACTGGATGTCATAAAGCAGATAAGCCTGACTCCACATTAATGGGCTATTTTACTATCCCACACATAATTTTTACATATTTATACAATCCCTTTTCATAAAAACAATGCTCTTCTTAAGAAAGCAGAGAGGGCCTGCCGGGTTTTCTGCTCCACCTTACCTTCTCATAGGCCGTAGGGGTCCCAAAATGCATTGTCCGGGTCACGTCTGTGGTTCCATCTCTTTCCAAAAGAAAAACGCAAGTTATTTTTCAGTCAAAATAAGCATTTGCTCACATATGAGACGGGCAAGGGTGTGGAGAAATTAGAACCCTCAATGTATCACTGGTGAACGTATAAAATAGTGCAGCCAGTTTGAAAAACAGTTTCCAGTTCCTTCAAAGGTTAAACCTTGAATTACCATATGACCTGGCAATCCCACACCTCAGTAAATACCCAAGAGAAATGAAAACATATATCTGCACAAAGACCTATACTCAAGTGTTCATAGCAGCATTATTTACAATGTCCAAAAGGTAGAAACCACCTAAATGTTCATCAACTGGCAAATGAATAAACAAAATATGTGGTGTTCATACAATGGGATGTTATTTAGCAACTAAAAAGAATAAAGTATTGACCTGTGCTACAACATGGATGAACTTTGAAAACATTATGCTAATGATAGAAGCCAGACAGAAGTCCATACAATTCCATTTATATGAAATGTCCAGAATAGGCAAACACACAGCAACATTTTTCCCTGGGGAGGGCAAAATGCGAGGAGTCTGGGATGGGAATGGGAATGGGAATGGGAATGGGGTTTCTTTTGGGGGTGATGAAAATGTTCTAAAATTGACTGGGGTGATGGTTGCATAACTCGGTGAGTACACTAAAAACCATGGATTGTACACTTTAAGTGAGTAAATTGTGTGGTGTGTAAATTATGTCTCAATAAGGTTGTTATCCAAAATAAAATGAGACAGAATGCAAGGATGGCCCAGTGCAGTGGGAGTGAACTCAGGCCCCGACTCACACGCTATTGATCTGAAATGTGAGGACTATTTCATGAGAGACAGCACTGTGGGGATTATGAAGAAAAGGCAGAGAAACAAAATAAACAGGAGCCTGTTTCTAGCAAATGACAGCCAAACTGCAATTCCTCTTCTCAGGACAGAAAGTTTGCTGAAGTAAAAATCCCCAATGTGTCTCTTTGAACACCCTAATCCACAGCCCTGACACAGAAAGGATAACTTCCTGAGTCCTGCTAAACTGTAAAAGCAAACCAGAGTTTACATCCCATGCCTTAAGTGCTAGGCTGCCATTACTGACACCCAAGGCTGGGCTGTGGTCTCCATGTACTTGGTTGAGCTCATTTAATGAGGTTCTCCATCAGCCCCGGTCCCGGTGGCAGTGGGGCATGGACCATGAAAAGGCCTTGCTCCTACTCTTACTGCAGACAACACCTACTCCAGCTCCTTCTCATGGGTTCCACATCAAGACCCAATTCAATTTTAGGTTCTCCTCTGAGAAACTACTCTAGGGGATGATGATGAAAGTAGCAAGACATGAAGAAGGAAATTCAGAAATTCAGGAGCACCCTTCATTTCTCACTCATTCATTCAAAGTCATGCCCTCATTTCACAAGGCCCTGAACCGTTGCAAGGCCAGGGAGACAACAGGAAGTTCATGGGTGGGGGCAGAAGACTTTGCAGTGGTTCTGAAAGCTCACTTTCAGTTATTTATTTAGTATTTAACAACTTCCGGCCAAGGGCTTACTGTTTCTGTCAAACAGTCTTTTGTGGACGAGAATCACAACTGGGCTATGTCAACGAGGGGTGAAAAGCAGGACAAGACATGGGAAAGGCTTAATTAACAGCTGGTGCAAAGATAACCAGCTGAGCTCTCGGCTGGAGACTGACTCGCCCCCCTACTCAAATGCCTTGACTCAACAGAGTGGAGTTCTACACATTGGGCCACCTTTGCATTCACACTTGTTAGTTAGGGAACAGCACCAGTTCACTTACTTGTATTGAGCACCCGAGTCAATGAGGTACACCTCATCAAGGGACAAAGTCCTGTTCGTCTCAGGAACCGGCCTAAGGAAGTAAATAAAAAATGAATTATTCCACAAGTGTATTCACCTGCTAAGTTCAGGAGGAGGGCACATTTCATACTATTCTTACAACTTATGTAAGCCTGAAATGATATTTTAAAATTAAGTTGCCCAATAACTTAATGATTCCAACTAATATTAAACTTCCACTATTTAAAGACCCAGTCTACCTATCTCCCCAACTGGAGAAAGAGCTATGAAAAGGAAGAATAACATACTTCTTTATGCCTATCTCCCTTTGTGTCTGGAACAAAATAGGTATTCGTGAGATAATTTATATTTTGTGAATATCGAAAATAATTATTGATATTCACAACAGGGCCAAACTAGAGTCTTGAAAACTAGGCAGAGAGCAGCCTAGAATCGCTTATCTCTGGGTGTGTGTCCCTACCTCAGACTCCACGTCCCTACTCCCCCAGTGCTCACCCCATCAACTGCCTCCCCAATTGCATCTCAGACCATCAGACAGGCAGGTGAATGGCTCCATTGGGGAGAAAAACTACATGGGATTTTTGCTGAGAAAAGGGATGGATCATGATGCTCTTATGCGGGAGCACTTTTTTCAAAGGAGCATGAGGTATTTTTAAGAAGTGATCTCATTTCCTCGTGCCTTTTTCCACACAATGTCACTGCCCTGAGAGATGCTAAAAAGGGATGGGAGCAGTCCAGGGCTCCGCCCCGCAGCTGAGAGAGGTGCCCCTGTATTTCCAAGCACCACCACCTCCTTGGCAATAAAGGAGGAGAAGCAAATCCCCACCCTTGCTCTGAAATGTTTTAATGTGTTAATTATCTGGAAATGCTAGGATAGTGTCCAGCCAGGAAATTTATCACCTAAGTGAAACATAAGACAGGAGCTGGCGTCCTTTTGACATCTGAATGCGGGAACAGAGGCACTCACGCGAGAGAGCTGTGCACTCACATCTGTGACTAGCTTCCACACACAGCTTCTGGATTTGCCCCAAGCCCAGAAACTCGAAAAGGAATGATCAAAAAGGGGGTGGGGGCCTGTGCCCGAGTGCAGCACGGTGAACCTAGCAGACCTTCTTGTCTGGCAGGGGTGCTCGGCTCTTGGTCCATGGGCTCTTGCGGGTCTCCTGGTAAAATCCCCAAATGCTGGGGTGCCAGGCTTCAAGCCCACAGAGAGGGAAAAGGAAGTGCTGATTATTTCCCCATCTATAACTGGGTGGTCCACAACAAAGTGATAAGGTTTTTTGGTATGGAGTTTTTTAGGACTAGTGCATCAGGGAAAGCTGCCATTATAGGGAAAACACACACACACACACACACACACACACACACTAAAAAATTCTAATCATCAAGACTCAAGGGCTCTGAACACAACTCCCACAGTCTCAGAGAGGAGCAAGGGACAACCGTTTGACTATCTACCCCATGGAGAACTTCAATCATACATCCGAGCCTAAGAGGAGGTTCCCGGAGGCAGAGACTGGGGATTTAGAGAAAATAAGACCTTAAGGTCTTACTGCCCATAGAGGAACAGTGTCAGCAGACACACAGCAGTGGGCACGGGGCCTCCCCCGCTCAGTCCCGGTGCAGAAGCAGCTGCAAAGCTGGGCAGTGGCTCGTCGGCGGCCTTACGCGTAGTGAATGATGGCACCGTTGGGTCCCGTACTGGAAATCGTTGGGAAGCTCAGGTCCACAAAGTCAGCCTGTTGCCTGGACAGAAAGACACACGGAGCAGAGGGACAGTTTGTTACTGTGCAGAGAATCAGGCCCTCCCGGCCTCATTTAACTCGCCAGGGAGATGAGCACAAGGTTCCTCGGACCCTCAACACACCCTTACCTGCGAAATTCCTCCGCTTTGTCGGCAGCTGAGATCTCCGTCACGCCACCTTTGGGCACCTAAGGAGGAAATTATCATACATGTGTCTCCTCCACATTAAAGGGGGCAGGTATACTGAAAGTTTACTTTTTCCTCAGCTCCCATTCCCAACTGTCCAATGTATAGGACGCAGATGAGGTCTCATCTTTAACAAGGAAGGAATTTCCAAAGGCTCTCACCAAAGCTATCCAAGGTGAAGGGTTTCTATTTAGTTTTTCCACTCACTATTTTATATCTCAGGATTACATCTGGCACCTCCCAAAACTTATACATCTAAGTTTAACAAATTCTAAAACATCCCCTCCTAAGAATGTCATCCAAAATAAATAATAAAGATAAGTCTGAGGATATTATTACAGGGTTAACGATAATAGCAAAAGCATTCAAAACAATCTAGACATCTGAAAATAGGCAGAATGGGTAATTAAATCAGTCTAGCCAATAAATGCAGTCTCCATTTAAATCATTGCTTAAAAGCCTCAAAGCACATGGAAAATGCTCACATTAGTATGCCAAGTAAATAAAATAAACAAAACAAAATCTTATTTGCATACTGAGAATTGTGTGAAAATGGTTTACAATGAAAAAATGATTTACATACATGAACACAGCCAGTGGAGAGAAAAATAGTCACACTGGTGGCCAATATAAGTTACTTTTCATATTTAAAGGGATCTGATATCATGCAATAATAGCACAAAGAAACTATCCTCCTGTCAACCACAGGGAGTGAAAGGGCAGGAATTAACATAAAAAGTTTAATGGCTTAAGTTGATGTTCAAACTGTACACAAAGAGCCTGGCCGGCCTGGCTCGGTGATTGAGCATCAACCTATGAGCCAGGAGGTCACGGTTCGATTCCTAGTCAGGGCACATGCCCAGCTCGCAGGCTCGATCCCCAGTATGGGGTGTGCAGGAGGCAGTTGATTAATAATTCTCTCTTATTATCGTTGATGTTTCTATCTCTCTCTCCCTTTTTCCTTCTTCTATGAAATCAGTAAAAAAATAAATAAATAAAACAAAGAATTTTAAATACACACAAAGCAAATTTCCAGAAAGAAAAATAAAAGTATTAAAAGAGAGGACTAAAATCAGATCCAGATCTTAGACACCGTGAACACCAGAGCACAGAAGGTGCCTTGGTCAGAATCACACATCTTAATTCCTGGACATTCTGTATCCATTTATTAAACAAAGACTAAAGAACCAACCTCTTTCTCCAGCCAGTTAAAGAGTTCACAGAGGGCAACAGCATCTTTAATCTGTGCAAACAATAGAAATGTTTTTTCAAGTATTACTGAAAATCAAATAGCGGCTTCAGAACCTAGTCCTAACATGATACAGAGAGGGCTGTATCTGCAGGGCACAAACCATCAACAATCAGGGCTCAACATGCATTTCCTGCGATAAGTCTGCAGCAGTCCCCTATCAGGGACAGGCTGCTCGGCTGTCCAGAATTCAGGTACAGTGAGGAAGGACCCCCCTCAGAGCACACGCAGCTCCCTCAGCAGGTTCACTCCTATCCTATAGGGACCATAAAAGACAGGCCACTGCCAAAAGCTATCTCTGGGCCCCAAATCTTTCTAGACCCTCCGTTGGTTTTAAAAACACAATCTGGGCCCTTTAAGAGGCTTCGCCTTCTTCGTTTTCATCTTTGTAATCATGATATCACCATCATCTAAACTAGGGGTGTCGAACTCAATCAGAGAAGGGGCCAAAATCTAAAATCCAGCCTAAATCGCGGGCCGAATGGTTTACCGAACAGTCATAAACTGTCATTGTGATGGAAACGCAGCGGAGTGCAGTGATGACAGCGCGGTGCGGGCCACATTGCAAGGCCTGGCGGGACGGATTTGGCCCGCGGGCCTTGTGTTTGACACATGTGATCTAAACTGTCATCATCCATATCTCTTTTTGTGTTGTATGTTCTAGTTTGTCAAGATCTAGCCCACCAAGTGCTTTATCTCATTCTTTCATTAACTCTAGAAGGCTCAGAGAGGTTCCAACCTTGTGCCAAGCTCAAGACCACAGAGCAGGTGAGGAGCTGGGCCTTCGGACCACCACACATCCCCTCTTCTGCACAGGCTGCCTTACTCACATGAGCTCGCCTCATGCCATCTGATTCGGCAGAATTCTTCACAGCTTTGGCAATGCAGATGGGGGTGTAAGGCATACAGCAGCGATGTTCCTAGGGGCAAAGGGCAGTAGAATGGAAGATCGAGGTTGGCTCGCCTCACCCAGACCAAGGCAACCACCTCTTCACCTGGCACACCACACTTCACACAAACACTGGAAGAACTTCCACTCAGGACCCACCCAAGCTGGCCGAGCCCTGGGATCCAAAGACCTGCTTCTATTGGTTGATGACTGAGCATAATGAAAGGGGCTTGAACTCATCAAAAAAGATGAAGTAGCCCATCAGTTGTGGCTCAGTGGTTGAGCACTGACCTATGAACCAGGAGGTCACGGTTCGATTCCTAGTCTGGCACATGCCTGGGTTGTGGGCTCGATTCCCAAAGTGGGGCAGACGGGAGGCAGCGATCAATGATTCTCTCTCATCATTGATGTTTCTTCTTTCTCTCCCTCTTCCTTCTTGTCTGAAATCACTAAAAATATATATTTTTTTAAAATGAAGTATATCAAGCAAGGTATTTCTTTTCTATCACCTACCCCCTGAGCTCTTTGAGACTGCTGACTGCCAGATCAGCAAGATATTGCTTTTCAAGCTTCCATGATTGTGGTGAGAGTTCCTTAAGGGATCAAAGTTAGACTGAAATAACCCCTTTATTGCTGCACAAAGGAAGCTTTTTCCAATGTCTGGGGACACACATGACTGACGAGAGAGGATTCCTGCGCCTTCCCTTCTCGTTCGGGGCTCACACATCAGTACTGTTCCTGGTCTGACCTTGAAGGGCTGGGAAAACCCTTCCCCATTTGAGAACAAGTTTGAATCCAGCCTGTGTTATAGGGAGGGGGAATCAGGACCACCTCATGCTTGCACAGAGCTTCTCAAAGGCCTTTTGCTCCCTTGTTATTTTCTCTCTCACACACAGAGAAGGCAGGCGTGATCCCACTTAAATCAAGGAAGAAAAGCTCTGGGTAACGGAGTGTCTCAGAGTGTGACGGTGGCAAGGGTGTGACAAGCCAGATCTGGAGGCCCAGGCCTGGGCTCTCCCCAGATGGCCCAAGCTCAGTGGAGAAGGGGGACATCACTGGGCTTGTTGATGGCCATCTGGCAGCCAGAGGCCCAGGGAGGACAGAATGGTGGCATTTCAGGTGGTTTGGACTCCAGTCCCGCCCCGGGCCCCAATTAAAATGAAGGGACAAGTATCGCCCAGCAGCTCAGTCAAGGGCAGGGCTACCACTATTATTTGACCTTTGACAAGTCACCAACTCCCAAAGCTTTTCTGGACCTAGGTCTCCTTACTTATAAGATGTTGGGGGGGGGGGGGGGGGCCTGAGGGAAACTTCAGGTTTTCTCATACCCCCCGCTCTTGCATTTACTTACAGCTTTTCTTTAAACTATCTTGAAATCGACTTAGTTTCTTAAACTCAACTTTGTCTGAAGAACTAATTTTGATATCACGCTATCATATGCTGGTTATATTTTTCCTAGTATACACTAAACACTTTGAAAGCAGATAACTTTAAATAAATCAAAGTATTGCCGAAGCTGGTTTGGCTCAGTGGTAGAGCGTCAGTCTGTGGACTGAAAGGTCCCAGGTCCGATTCCAGTCAAGGGCATGTACATTGGTTGCGGGCGCATCCCCGGTGAGGGGTGTGCAAGAAGCAGCTGGTCGATGTTTCTCTCTCATCGACGTTTCTAGCTCTCTATCTCTCTCCCTTCCTCTCTGTAAAAAAAATCAATAAAATATAAAAAATAAAATAAATCAATAAATCAAAGTATTGTGTACCAATGAAGACCGTCTTTCGTATCATACTCTGGAAAGTACAGGATCCGGTGGGCTCTAAAGGCCCTGAGACTCTCAGGATGGCTCCAGCTCGAAGGGCTCATCCAGGGAGACAACACCTCCGACCAAACAGCCAGTCCTGGGGGTCTGCCTGACTGACCTCTGCTTCCAAGATAAGGCCACGCGATGCCAGACTGGGAAGGGGCAGGCCTGGGGAGTGTGGCAGTTTATCTGGGCTTCAGTGGGGTTACCAACCTTGGGGATGGCCTCGCTCACAGCGTAGCTGGCCTTGTCGCTGACCCACACCTTGTCCTTCGGGGAGAGGCTGGTGCACAGAGCCTTGAGCTCATTCAAGATGGACTTGTAGGGAAGCACCTGGATTTTGTACTCAGCTTCCAGGCTCAAGTCAAGCAGCAGGTGCTCCTTCACGCCGGGGGCATCTATGCGGTCACCATCGATGAAGAGCCTGCAGAGGGGCCACAGGTGAGGCGAAAGAAAGAGGAGAGCTCATGGATGGGAGCACAGACCCATAGGCAACAGGCTCGGCCCTCTGGCAATCAACACCAGGCAGCTTCTCCTTCCTCCCCATTCTTTTCCCAAGTCCTTCTCTGCAGGCTGTGTACACTGTCCCAGTGTGTACTGTCAGCATTCACCCAATTCCCCAAGTTATGACCTGGGAACAATCTTCCTTGATGCCGCTCCTTCCCTTCTTAAGCTCTTTAGATTAATAGCCTAAATGCCTATCAAATCTGTCCAGCTTTCGCTACAGCCTGTCCCAGTCACTGCCTTCATTCAGGCCACTGGCATCTCTCAGCATCCTACCTGATTTCCCTGCCTCCAGCCTTCCCTACCCATCCTATTTATCGTATCTAGAATTCTTTATAATTGATAAGGCTGATCCCTGTGAAAAACTCATTCAATAGCTCCCCTGGACCCTCAAGATAGCTCCCCTGGACTCTCTGCTCACCTTTTGGTCTTACACTCTATGTTCCGACCACACACTGTGCTCTCTCCTGTCCAGAGGCTGTTACCATGCTTAAATCACCACCATTCACCTGGCCAACTCACATGAACCCTTACTCTCTGTTTTCCTCTCTCCAAGAGTCTCCTGACCCCAAATCTAGCTCAGGCTCCTCCTATAACACCTGTACCCATCCTACTAACCAGCTGGTCCCTATTTACGTGCCCAAATCCCCTGAGGAGACATTCACCTCTCCAACTCTGACCCGGGACCTGGTCTGTCTCATTCACTCCAGCACCCAATAGAAACCATAGCACATACCAGCCACTTACTAAATACGTTGTTTGCATGCAAAAAGCCATCCCAATGGAAGAGTAATGGCAGGAAGGCCACAAGCAATGTTACAAAGTCTATGATCTGAGGAGGTATGACTCAAGGGGTCTTCCAGCATCATTTTGACCTCCAAAGTGATTGGGTTTATTTGCACTGTGAACCCAGGATTGTGAATAGGGCGGCCTAAACAAGACTTTGCAGCAGGAATTTTGGGAACTAAACTCACTTGGTTTTGTTTGGATGTCCTTGCCTACTTATTGTTTTATCCCATAACTAGAGGCCCGATACACGAAATTTGTGCAGCTGCAGTCCTCGCAGCCCCAGCTTCGTCTGGAAGGACATCCAGAAGGTCGTTCGGCTGCCCGGTCTAATTAGCATATTATGCTCCCATAATACTATGGAGATTTTCCTAGATTTCAAATCATCTGGGACAGAGGCAGGATATAAACAAATAAATACCTGCTGTTAAGAAGGCAAGAGGGGAAGAAGGGAAAGGGGGTCAGGAAGGGGAAGAGCAGAATGTGAGGCAGAGACTGGGGGGCCCAATCAGAAAGGGGACACAGGCTCCGGGGTGCTGTGGGGCAGACTCACTTGATGGTCTCTAGTCCTATGATTGCGTAGGAGAAAAATACCGGATTGTGCTCCACATCTGATCCTCGGAGATTGAACAGCCCTAAAACACACACACAAAGAATAAGTGCCTGCGGGGAGATTTGAAGCGGTGCCTCGCAAGGGAGGGGAGAGCTTTGGCTCCAAGTGGAAGGGCTCAGTCAGAGGCATCTCTCAGAAAGGCAGGCACCTCACTTCCTGCTTCCACCTCTGGGCTGCAGTTGCTCGTGTCAGCCAAATGAGGGCGCCAGAGCTGTTTCTTAAGCTGCCTCCTCGCTGGCCCAAGGAGGGAATGGAGGAGTTATTAGTCAGAAAACACAAGAAATGCCCTTCAAACAAAGAGTTGCAATGGCCCGCCTGGTGGTGACCTGCCAGGCCTGACCGCAGAAAACCTCTGGCACTCCCAACTCACGGGGAAGGAGCCAAGCACTGTCTCCCAGCCGAGGCAAACAAGGAGGGTGAAATGCTGAGACCCACCCAGGAGGGGGGCCAGATGAGGCTCTCGGGACAGGGTCATGGAACCCCGCGGAGGCGGAGCTTCCCGGCAGAGGAACAAAAGCATGAGTCAGAGGGGCCCAGATGAAACCGGAGCCTGCGGCCCACCCAGGGGTTAGCCCTACAGCCCTGGTAGAGGCCGGCCTGCAGCCCCGGTAGAGACCGGCCTGCAGCCAGCGTCAGGGGGTTTGGTGAGGTCACTGCTGTCTGAGAAACTACAAGGACAAGCAGAGAGCACAGCTCTGGTCCCTGGGCTTCCAGTTGCCTCATATTCTCTCTCTCCTCCCCTCCTCCTCCTTTCTCTCTCTCCCCTGGGAGCCAAAGTGTTACAAGACCTGGTGCAAAAAGTACTGCCTCTATTTTAAAAGAACGGCTTCTCAAAGTAAAGCAACGAGGCAAGTTCTTATCTATCAGACTAAATTAGTACTTTAAGGGAGGGGGGGAAAAAAAAAAGGTAGTGCCTGGGCTGGCAAAGCTGTGTGGCACACGAGGGGCCTATTCACGTGCCCCTGTACAACCTTTCTGGCAGGTAAATGGCCCCACCACGCAGTATTCTCTAGTCTGTGATACCACCACTAAAAACCTACCCGAAAGAGGAAGGAAATGATTGGAAACTAAGACCCAAATTTTGATGCACCAAGATTTTGATGGCAGCATCATACTAACATGGTGGGGATATTGGAAATAACCAAAGGTCGTTAAGTAAATGGTGGTATAACCATATGCTAAGATAGCTAATAATCACTTGAAATAATGCTTTTACATGCTTACAGTATACTGATACATTAAAAAAATCAAGCTACAAAATTATATATATGCACAGAATGTTCAAAGTGATTATCTCTGGGAAACAGGATTGTTGATTTTTTTCCCTCTTCTTTCTACTTCCTCTGCATTTTCCATACTGGGAATGTGTGGTTTTTGAGTAACAAAGGGGAGAAATTGGCTTTATCTGTTACCTTCTCTGGTGCTGAGGTTATTAAGTTAATTAGGGATGTAAACGCTGATACCATTGACAAAGTTTGGGGCTGGGAACTGGTGAGATGGGACACTATTAGGTCTCTCACTTGTGAGAAAATAAAAAGTGCAGGTGGTGCCTCTTCTCAGCTGTCCTGGGTCAAATCTAGTCAGAACACAGCAGGCAGAACAGATTCCTCCAGTTCAAAGAGATAACAAAGATACTGAATAATTACATGCGGGTCGTTCAAGGTTTAAAACTTGAGAAACTGCTATTCTATCAAAAGGCTTCACGAAGAACTTTTTGGGTTCCTACGTTTTCTGAGGTAGAGATATTTCTAGAATACTCTCACTGTAAAGAACTTAGGGCACCACAGGGTAAGCAGATAAAGTAAAATGTCTCCTAAGACAGCCCTTGTCCCCCTATAGACACATGAATGTTGGCAGGTACACAACGTGGGAAGCAAAGGTCCCAGGGTCCCAGTCCCAGGAAACTGGCCAGAGGTGGACGCCACTGCAGATTCAGCACCAGCCTTGGTGAAACATTGCTCAGGGCCAGGCTGCCCGCCCTCCCCCACTCTCGGCAACTCCTCCATCCCACTTGGCATATGTAGAACCATTTGGTGACAGTCTCCTTGGTATTCCCTGGCCAATCGGGGAGCTGAGTGGCCTGAGAACACAGATTCCCAGAGTCGAAGGAGAGGTGAGGCAACATGCCCACATGGCACTCACACGCTATCTCATCCAGGGCGGTGACCACAAACCACACCACGTTCCTCTCAGCCATTTTCAACCGAAGGTCCGCAACCTTGTCCTTCCAGGAGATGCCTGCAAAAGACACACGGGCTTGCAACTCCAGCCCTGGTCCTGGGGACCTGCGTTCCAAACATTCTTAGCCGAAGCCACATCCTAGGGAGTGGACTGTGTGAGCAGGTGGACACCTGCAATCAAGCCCTACACGAGAGGTGTGACTGTCCCGGCCATTTGAAGGGCGAGAACCATGATGACCTCACCAGCAAAACGAATTCATGTGTTTATCCAGCAAATGTCTATGAAGCATCAAACTTCCCAAGCATAGATATCTCCCGGGCCCGTGATGGTCCTGTTGTCCCAGCTTTGAGCTACACCCCCAGTCCCAGAGCTACACCCGGTCCCTGCCCTCATGGGGCTTACAAGTCTAGAAGGGAAGACAAGCATTAAACTAGCAATTAGTTGCACTATTGTATAAGAATCAGTGCAACAGAGGAAGCCCTGGGAGCACTGAAAACACACTCCCCTGCAGGGAGAACTCATCAAGTCTCCACTCAGGGGTGTACCATCCACTGCTTACATTCCTGGGACAGCAAGGCTCATCTGTCAGTGCTAGCCATGGGGATCTCTGCAGCCTGACTGTGTGACCATCATTCAAATCACACTGTCCTGTAGGATAAAGGCTCCCTGCTGCTCCCCAGGATTAAATCACACCCACCCCACCATCACCCACCATCAAGCAGCACTTGTAACTCTGGTGACGGCCACCTGTGCACAGGATAGGCCTCTGTCCCATTCACCCAGCACCCCGCATGGTACCCTGCACTCAATATTTGTGAACAGAAGTCTTAGCAGCAACATTTGTTCTCCTCTCCCCTGCAAGCAATAGGCCAGAACCTCTGCTTCAGTGTTAAAAAAAAAAAAAAAAAAACTCAAAACACACTGATGGAAAATGTGTACCTGACCTGGGCCACTTAGTGGACCCATTCCCCGCCTTTGCCCTCCCCCCCACCAAATCAGCTATACTCTCAGCGAGGACATCACAAGGAGAGAGAGCGAGGGCTGCCCCCACAGCCAAACGCTGCTTTGAAGCCCAGCACAGGAATGCGATTTAAAACTTGGCTGAGAGTCCGGGCTGTAATGCTTTCTTCCCAGGACCCCTCTGGGCAATCTGCCTGCATTCCAGACATCCCCCACCCACCTCTCGTCTCAGTGTCTGCAGCAAGGCTCTCTCCCCGGCAGCCCCACCTCCCAGGCCTTCCCCTCTGCGGCCCCTCACTGTCCCATAAACCCACACTTTCGTCCCTACAAACTCTCACAGAACCTTCTCCTCACCCACCGCTACGGAACCTACCCACACCCCAAAACCTGGGAAGCAGAAGGCACAGAGGGCAGGGGGCCCACAAAATGCCAGCAGAAGAAAAGGAAGGGGCACCTAGAAACCGGGATAAGACAGCTTCAGGGACAGTGAGCAACTAAGTGGTAAAAACAAAACAAGCCGGAGCTGGTTTGGCTCAGTGGATAGAGCGTCAAGCTGAAGACTGAAAGGTCCCAGGTTCGATTCTGGTGGGGAGCGTGCAGGAGGCACCTGATCGATGTTTCTCTCTCATCAATGTTTCTAACTCTATCCCTCTCCCTTCCTCTCTGTAAAAAATCAATAATATATATATATATATTTATTTTTATTTTATTATTATTATTTTTTTTTAATAAGAAAACACCTTAGCGGCACCCAAAGTCTGCCCCGAGCGCTTTGCAAGAATAAACTCTGACAAAGTAAGTGGTGAGTAGGTGGTGAGTAGAAATAAATAAAGCTTCTGCTTTCATCAAATGCCCCACTGGACCGGGGTGGGGCAAAAACCTCCCATCAGCTCAGCCTTGACTTTGACTCATTCGAGGACCGGATGGAGACCTGGGGACAGAAGGAGGGGGCGGGAGGCCCTGCTGGGCGCAGCTGCAGTTCTGACCTGTGTAATCCAGGCCCAGAGTGAGGAGGGGCTTGCACGGGCGCTCAGGCCGGTCTGTCCAGATCTTGTCCACCAGGTTCTCCTTGACAGGAATGAGGTGGTGGCCGGCGCTTCGCAGGACCTTGGCCATCTTCTTCCAGTAATCTGAGGAGAAGCACACCGGCCCAGCCATGAGCGGGATGCCCAGGACAGGAGAGTCTAGCCCCCTCCGAAAGGTGATCCTTCCGGGGCCCTGCGCTGGGTGTGCGGGACGAGAACTGTAAAAGGACGTCTTCACCACCAATGGCCTTCCCTGGCCTCGATGCCAGAATTCATCTCCTCACCGTGACCTTGATTGCGATATCGAGTCATGCTGAGCCCACAAATGTTCCACAGCCAAGGAGGAAGAAGGTGAAGGAAAGAGGGGGCGGGGAGACACCAAGCACCCACTTCCTCCCCTGAGTGGAAGGCCCCCCGAGCACTCACCTGTAGGAATGATCAGGGGGTCCACACCAACCCTGGATCCTTCCGGAAGCACACTCACCAGCCAGTCTTCCTGAGTCGGTGTGTCCTTAAGACCTACAGAGGGAAAGAACTGATGAGAAGCAAGTCCCAGGGGCCCAGTCAGGTCCCACCCAGAAGGATGCGGTTCTCCAACAGAGCATGAGCGCAGGGTGTCGCTGAGCGCCTCTTATGGCAGGACTGCAGAATCTCACCCTCCCTGACACGGGAAGGCTGTGAGAAGTGTAAGGCGGTCTGTAAGGGAGGCGTCAGGTAACAGTGAGAGAGAAGAAGGGAAGCAGCAGGATTCTCATAAAACCCTGGTAAAAATGGCATCCTGGAAACACTGTCATAGGTACACTGTGTCATTGTGACTATCACCTCACCAGCCCTCAGTCTCTTCATCGAAGGCTGGTCACTGGGTGAGAATGCGGGCGGCCATAGGGCGAAAGCTGGGGGCTGGGAGCTCCCCATACACCCCACACCGGGGAAGGGGAACACTCGCCCCGGGGCCCTCCCGTCATGTGGAAGGCCGCATTGAGGAGAGCAGAGCCAGTCCCACAACTAGGCCTGACTAGAGGGCTAAGCATGAGTCTCAGCAGCAAAAAAAAAAAAATCCTTCCTGAGACCTTAAGGGGACACACAAGACGGCCACCACCGTCTTTAACCAGGCGCCCCGGTTTTCCCAACTCCAGAGAAAGCAGCCTTGCTGTGTCTAAGCGACTACCCACAGGGCACCAAGGAAGCTTCGGGATACTCCAGTTTTTCTTTCATCCAAGCCATTTATGTTTGGGATGTATACATTTTCAGTCAGACTCTGGCTAACCAATGAATAACCTGGTAAAATGCCTGCATATTTAGAGTGAAAGTTCACATATTCTACACCAGTACTTATCTTTACTAGTTTCTCTAGTGGGCACTAATAACCTCATAACCACAGGAGGGAAGTTCAAAGGTTTAAAGGGAAATGAGCTCATGAATAAGTTCTACAAAACTTCCTGAAAGCTGGAACTGAGTTGTTCTTTTGCTATTTGATGCTTTCCTATTTTTTTTCCAAACCGCTGAACAAGCCACTTTTGAACTATGTTTCTTTAATACCCTTAGCATAACGTTCACAGGACGAAGTCATGTCCTCCCCTAGCAGACAGATGCTTGGTTAAGCCAAAGGATGAATCGCTCAGCAACCAAACCCACCAGAATCTCCCCACAGGAGAGCCGTCTGAGGAAAGGGGGGCTTGAGAAGAGAAGTCTCACAGAAGAAACTAGAGGGGGGCTTGGAGGGAACAGGTCTCATCCCTCGGGGCCACCACACCCCACTTCAAGGAGCGGGCAGACAGTATTGCTCCTCGGACACCTGACCCCCAAAGTGCTTCCAGAAGTCCCAGCTGGAGTTCTGGGCCCCAAGGAGAGTTGCCTACACCCTCAGGGTTATGCCAAGCGATCCACTGGGTGCAGGCAGGAAATATGAGAGATTCCATTTGCATTTATTTTTTTCCACAAAATAAAGAAATTAATCTTTGCTCAAATTTGAAATACAGATGAACACTAGCACATAGATATACACACATATTAAGGGCGTGTGAGCCATTAACAGAGGTATGCAAGTAACAGCTTATAGGCCTAGTGGCCTGTCCATTTATAACAGTCCCACAGCCCCAAATGCTGTGTGCATGTGCATGTGTGTGTCAGAGAGAGAGACAGACTGAGAGAGTGAGAGAGAGAATTACAATAAATCCATAAATCCACTGTCAGACAAAAATGTACCTCAGGCCGCCCTAAGATAAACAACACAATATCTATATGGTGAGTGTGGGTCCCCCACAAGTATACCCCTCCTCCACCCTCCTGCCCCCTACCCCCCACCCCACCTCAGTAGGCGAGCTGCTTGGATCTTTGTGTCACCTCAACTCAACTCAGTGCCAACAGCCTCTGTTTCCTGAACTGGGAGTTTGCTTTCCTCTTTACTTCGTACTTCCGACATCAAACAAGAAGTGCCGGGTATTTGCCTCCTCTTCTCTTTCTGGCAGCCCCCTTTCCCTCCTTATCTTCTACTCTCCAAGTTCCAAATTAAAGAGAAAGAGACCTCTGTGCAGGCTCTAAAACCATGTTCCTGGAGACTACTTTAATGACAAGGAAAATTCAATGACCAGAGTTTTTAACACACACACACACACACACACACACACACACACACGTCAACAAACACTGAACTCAATGCTTTCCATATATTATTTCTTTAATTTTCACCGGTACTTTTTTTTTATGCGGTACTTACTATTATTACCCCATTTTACAGATGAGGAAACTGAAGCCCTAAAAGTGGAGTAACTTGACCATGAAAGTTCCAGGCCCATGCTCCTGCCCTCTGCCCTTCTCCAAACTGAGCTGCCAGAGGCGAGTCCAGGATCCTCAGCAGGAGAGCTTCCTGGCCTCTGATGCCAACGGCGCCTGACCTTAATCTGACTTCGAATCACGAGGCAGCAAAGAGCAGTGGTCACGGTGCATCGTCGAGAACATGGCAAGGCATGGGATCTGCAGCAAATCAACTGTCCTCTCTGGCCCTCAGTTTCCGCTCACTAAAATGAGTAACCTGAACCGGAACCTTCCAAAACTGTGCACACAGAGGTATGTACACACAAGGATGCTATTTTCTTGGTTTCCCTTGTGCCATGCACTGGACTATGTCCCCTCAAAATTCCCATGTTGAAGCTCTAACCCCCAATGTGACTGTATGTAGAGGCAGGGGTTTTAGGAGGTTAAATGAAGTCACAAGGGTGGAGCCCTAATCCAACAGGAGTGGTGACCTTTGAGGAGGGAGAAGAGACAGGGATCTAGCCATGTAAGGACACAGGAGAAGTCTGCAAACCAGAAAGAGTGCTCTCACTAGACCCTGACCACGCTGTCCCCCTGATCTCCGACTTCCAGCCTCAAACTGAGAATAAAGTTCTGTTGCCGAAGCCACCTAGTCCATGGCATTCTGTATGGCAGCCCAAATAGTCCAACAAACCCTGGATTCTAAAAAGGGTCCATGACCCCATAAAAGAGTTAAGATCCAGGAGACCTGGCCAACGAAGGTTAGGATGGCCACACTTCTACGCACCCATCCTCATGAGCGTCCAGTTGCTGTCCATCTGCTTGGCAGCCTGGAGAAAGTAGCGCCCGTCCGTCCACATGGCTGCATGGTCTTCTGTGATGATGGCTGTGCCTGGGGAAAGGGAGCAAGGACACGAGAAAGGTTTCTGACAACTGCCCTGGAGCTGCACAGAATGAGGACAGACAGGCACGCATAGCGTGAGCACCGGCTCCTGTGCAGCCTGGCCACCCCTACCTCCCAGTGGGCGGGTGGTCTTTCACTCCAGGGCAGCTCCAGGCAAGAGAAGGCAAAGCCCTTAGAACCAACTGTGGGCCAGGCTCTGAAGGAAACAGCCCTGAGGCAGCCCAGGCCACCTGGACCCTGGTACCTGCTCGGCATGAGTCAAGGCCAGAACAGAGGACTGGGATCTAAAGCCAAAATGGCCTCATAATCACGAGACCGAGAAACATTTCCTGCTCGGTGATCACAGTGATCCACTCCCCCAGACATCCTGAAGGAGTGGGAGATCCCCCCAGGCCCCCGGGAGTGTTCGTGATGGCTCCGTGGGAGTGTGCGCCTCCCACCTGCACCTGCCTTCAGTTCCCACAGACCTGGCAGAGCTCAGGGCTTTCGGCAGAGGTGTCAGCCAATCCTAAGTGCCAACCTACACAAACACTTACATCAAAGGAAGCAATACGCCAACTCTGAGGAGAGAGGGGCTCTCGCCAACTCTAGCTAGCTTAAGTCTGACATGGGAACACCCTAAAACTCAAGGGCACAGCAGCTTTGGGAAAGTGAGGGCAGGGTGCTAATGAGGCTCAGCATTAACCTTTGCCATTTATGCCGGAAGTAAAAAGAAAGAAATCAAAAGCCAATCATCTGGAGAACTAAGCAGGACCAGTAAGCGAAGGCGGGGGAGGGTGGGGAGAAAGGTGCTGGGAGGTGTCAGGGTCCCACGAATTATTTGCAGTGCCGGTTGCCCAGGTATATTCAATTTAATTGATATGATTTCCCATATTTCTGTTATATTAAAAAAAAAAGTTCCAAAACATTTTTTTAAATAAAAAACTAAAACTCTAAAAGCCAAGGCACGGAGGAAGGGTCACTCCAGGGGACCGCGGGGAGCTGGAGGATGCTGGCAACTCGCACGTTTCTGCAGGGGCTCGAAGGGGAACGTCTGGTTTGCATTTTCTTTTTGGTGCTTTATCGCAGGCTGCGACTCGTTCCAGTTATTTTTGGGAGGTGAACAAAAGTATAGAAAGAACAGAGAGAGAGTTTAGCGACTCACCCGCAGAGCCATCAAATCCAGAGACGAAGGCCCGCCGACAGTCACACGGAGCAATGTACTCACTCTGAAAAACAAAAGGGACCAGGAATTGGACCGCAGCCCGTCACACGCTGGCGCCGCTGGGCTCAGCCCTGTGCGAGGCCCACAGAGACTACACAGGCTGGCGAGGCCTTGGCACCTGGCTTCAAGGGACAGACAGGCTAGCTTAGAAGGCAGGCCGAACATTTAAAAAAAAAAAAAAAAAAAAAAAAAACAATGAGTGCACAATGCAGACCCTAATTAATGAAGGGCTCAACAAGCTTTTCCCATTTGTCTCTCGCTCCTCATCTGGAGAACAAAGAGAATCTAGAGAAACAGATCAAAACTGCTCTTTCCTCACCAAGATCTTACTCAAAAAATAAACCGAGAGCCTTCCCCCTTCCCGCCACTGACATTTAGGCATCTGGTATTTTTCTGAAAAGTAAAGCTGGATTTCTGTCTCCAGTGCCAACAATTCTCTAACTTAAGCCTCTCCGGGTATGAGCTTGTTTCTGCACTTCCTGTGTGCATCCCTTTTCCCAGGTGTGTCACCAATCGCTCCCACGCAGACAGGCCCTGTCCCTTCCTGTTAGGGAGAGAGGGGAAACGCTTCCTCCAACTGGGAGGCATCAGCAAATAAAACATCATGTCCAAACCCAGGTCCTCCCCGGAGGACAATCCCTTGCCTCTGAAGGGAAGCGGGTAGGGACTGAAGAAAGTCAGAGGCTCTCAGTCCTGGGCAGAGGGTATGAGGCCACGGTGTTCAGCTTCTGCTGTAGTCAATGGGCACAGGGAGTTAAGGCAATTGCCTGACACATCTAGTAAGTGGCAGAGGCTGGATTTGAACCTGGGCTGTCAGCTCCAGAGCCTGGACTCTGAAGCCTTCTGCTGCCCCTGTAGAGCACATCATCTCATCTTCATAAGGACTCTCCAGGATAAGACCAACAGCAAACAAGAAAATGGAAGCTCAGGGACAGAATCTTTAAGGAACTTGCCCACTGCCAGGTCAACAGCAAGGCCTGGATCCGCTTCAGACCAGAGCTGCGGCTCCTCCTCCTGTTAGCAGTTTCTCCTGAACTAAAGAACCTGGCAAAGTGAAGAATGCTTCGGGTGGAAAACAGGGCCCCCGAGGCATTTTAGGGGGTGCCCATGATATTAGGGGGGAAAGTGCTCACGTTCCACTCCTGCTGTGAGAGCTTCCCTTTCACTAAGGCAGCCACAGCACATCCACAGGCCAGCCACAAGCCCACCCCCCAGGGAGATGCTAGAAGAGCCAGCAGAGAGAATCCTGATGTCAGGACAACAGACTCTGAGCCACACCTGCCCTCTACCGGCCCAGCTAAGTGGTCTGCATCGAGTCTCATCACCTCCCTCAGCATCAGTTCCTCCTTCCAAGAAGGTCATTTCACACTGCTGAATGCAACAGCAGGCACATTTTATCCCGAAAACACAAAGGGACATTTCATAGAGAGCAATAAAGACACAGGAAGAAATGGTGATCAACAGTATGAACTGGAGAACCCTCATTTGTTTAAACCAGCAATCATTGGTGCAAGACTTAAAAAAAAAAAAAAAAAAAAGGCAAAAATGGGTGGAGAGAGTCACACCCTCCTCCTAGGACTGCTGTGAGGAACAGTAAGTTAATGTTTAAAACATCTCTCCAGAAACCTAAGAGTGCTGCGCATTCGCAGTGGAAGAGGTAGTGCTCATGTCTGCTTCCTGAATGGTGAAAAGCATCTAAGATAACTAAGTTAACAAAAGTGGGATAACTAAGTTAACAAAAATAATTCCTATACTAAAAATCACAGTGCATACTGGGAAAGACACAGTGGGGACACTACCGATGACAATGAGCTTCTGCTGGATTGGGGCTTTCCCACCAGTGACACACAGTCAGGACACTGGCTTGGGGCTCTCCCACCAGTGACACACAGTGAGGATGCTGACGAAGGTCTGGCAGAGAAGGGACTGCTGATCTGGGCCCAGCTGGACTCCTCCATGCAGGGACACATTTCTAGAGGATGACCTTCCCCTATCTGGGTTACCCTCAGAGGAGGGACAGGGCACCCATGGGGGTTTACCTAGAGGTACTCATCAGCAAAGGCAAGAGGAAGGTGTCTCCAAAGGAAGGTAATATAAAGGGTGTTCCCTAAAAAATGTATACACACAACTTTGAATAATTATAAAAGCAGTGTTTACTAAAATACACTTGATTTTCAAAATTGAGCTATCAGCTGTTAAAGTGTGTATACATTTTGGGGGGACACCCTGTATTAATAGCAGGTGGACATATTTGGTTTGGGATCAAAATGAGGTCTGGGGCAAGAATGTCTAGACATGACCTAAATGGTCCACCCGCCAGAAAGACGTCGCCTACCGAAGTTGTCACCTCCAGGCTCAACAGAGGCCAGACAAGCACTAGGCCCAGGCCTCCTACTCTTCCCCCAGCCATGTGCTGGCAAAGCCCAGGAACACTCTCCCCTGAGAGCAGCAAAAGGTCGTAGCATGCAAGGAGCAAGGCACAGCAGCACAGCTGTTGGCTTCTCCTCCAAGCCATCCACTTCTCTGCATCTCCAATGTCAGTACTCAGTCCAGGCTTCCATCACCTCTACCTGGACCACTGCCTACAGCAAGCATGTCAAATTCATGGCCACACGCATCATTTCTGCGGCCCACCGGCTGCGAGTTTGACATGCTTGGCCTACAGTCACTCTTCACACACTCGGAGTGAGCTTTTCCAGCTGCTGACCCACCAATCCAGATTAGATTGTGCATGGAGACAAGGGCTATCTGTCCCCAAATACTAAGGCAACTTCCTGTCTTTGGCGTCATCTAGTTTCTTAAATGAAACCAAGTAAAGGTATGTAAGAAAAACAGCTTCATGCCCTTTCCTTAGTGTACACCTGGCTGAAAGGGGGCTTCCCATCCTGGACTTCACCTCCCAGGCCCCCTTGCATTTAGGTGGGGGTGTCACATGATTAGTTCTCACCAATGAAATGTGAGTGGAAGTGATGTCTGGGTAAGGGCTGGAAACTTGGGTGTTTTACCACACTAAAATACACTCCATTTTCATACCCCTTTCTCCAGGTAGGATGTTGATGTCACAGGATGGAAAGAACTTAGATTCCTAAATCATTCTTCCCAGTGGAAGAAAGTCACTCACCAACAGGGAACACCCACTCAGGGCTGCTACGTGGGCAAGAAATAAAGCTCCACTGAAACTTCAATGTATCGCCACAGCTAGCATTACTCTAATTAATAGTAGATAAAATCACTCTGGGATAAAAACCACCACCTCCCACCCCAGGGCAGAGTCTGTTTAAGAAATACAAAACAAAACAGGAAGCCGACTCCAGGAGGAATGGGAATAGGATCCAAGGAGTTTAGGAAAATCTGATTCATGTCTTCCAGAAGGAGGAACCATAAACACAGCCAAAAACTCAGTTGGCAGAGTCACCCCGGACAGAACGTGACCCTTTGACTAAGCCCATCTCAAGAGGATGGGGAGGGTGAAGAATGTGGGTTTCTCAAAGCATGCTGGCACAACGCCAGCCCCTACCAATGCTCCTCCTGGTTTGGGGCCAGTGGTGCCCACCAATCTCAACATCTGACTTAGATGGTCCATGAAAGCCTTCAGATAAGCAGAGAGAATGAACCACCCTTCACTGTAAAAGTCCCGCTGGGCCCAAGCTCATTAATACCACACCCTGTTCAGAGTTTACATAGAAAAAACCCTTAGAGCTGCAGAGAAGCAGACCCCTGGAGTGCCAAGTCCTTGCGTAACTGTGCATTTGGGGTGCGTTTTCTCTCTAACAGAACAGTGTGTGGGTGTCTGTGTTTGTGTTTTGGAAGATAAAAAAAAGACAGAATTCGAGATTCCCCTTCATTCTCCAACTCTCTCCCTTCCCCACCCAAAGGAGAAATCCCAGCAACCCTGAACCTAGCCTGAAATGAAACAATTAGGAATAAGAGCCACAAAGAGCAGCGGCCTCACTATTTCTGAGGTGGCTGTGGTGGCAGGTTGCACACAAAGTCACCCCTTCCTCCTTGTCCTCCCAGTCCTGGCAGGGACCCAGAATCCCACTTAACAGTCGCCCAACCACACCCCGCCTCTCCACAGAAACTGAAACAAGGAACTGGCGGCTTCTCATTTCTTTCTGTGGGTGGCACAAGGAACACTTGGGTTCCAAACTTCCCAATGCCCTCTGCCGTTTGCCTGAAGGTCCAATCTCTGTCCTACTTCTCCTCCTCTGAACCCTTCCTTTCCCCTCTTCTCTGCTCCTAAAGCCAGCACCATGTCCAAGCGCTCTGCACCCCACCTCTGGGATCCATGCAAGAGCCTCCTAACAGGCTTCTCAGCTCCCAGTGTTTCCCTTCTCCAGTCCACACTAAACACTGCTCCCTCTCACAGATCATTCACTCCTTTGTTCAAAGACTTTCAGTGGGTCCCTACTGTCTAACAAAACCTAAACTCCTCACTCTGGTGGTCAAGAATCCCTGTGGCCAGTCATGAGTGGCTCATGAGTGGCCTTGACTGAGCCCCTATTTTTCCTTCTTTTTCAAGGTTATCATTACTCATATTCTCCTATGTCCGTGGATTTGCTCATGGTACTTCTTATACCTCTATCTCCAAGCATTAAAATTCTACCTGTTCACATTCCAGTTAAATGTCCTTTCTCCATGAAGCCTTCCTTGATCCTGTCAGCTTAGTATTCCCTCCCAGCTATGAATTCAGTCCACACTTTGTCTTTCTACTAAAACATAAGCCCATTGAGGGCAGGAATTCAATCTTAAATTCATCTTTGTAATCCTATAGTACCATGACCACAAAAAGAAATGCAAATATTTGCTGACTCAAAGACTGAAAGCAGTAGATCCTAGAATCCTTTCTTCCTTCTGCCTTTCAGCCCCATAACATGAGATCTCCACCCATCCAAATCCTACTCTCCCATATTTATTATTTTTATTCACCCAAGGTCATTTATTTTACTTTATTTTAAGAAAGAGAGAGAGAGAGACAGAGAGAGAGAGAGAGAGAGAGAGAGAGAGAGAAAGAGAAACATCAATGTGAGAGAAATATTGATCAGTCACCTCCCATACATACCCCAACAGTGGATTAAACCCACAACCTAGGTATGTGCCCTGACTGGGAATCAAACCTGCAACCTTTTAGTGTACGAGACAACATTTTCAACCAGGGCCCTCCTATATTTAAATAACTAGTGTTCTCAGAGGTAAAGGGAACTTCCTGAGTTGCTTTCATTAAGATGGAGGTTGGGGGAAGGAGGGAGTGATACTCAGAATCATCCCTTAAACCTACTGGGTGAAGATCAATAATGACTTTACAGATGCTCTTCTGGCTGTCAGAGGATGGAACAGATTGGGTGGAGAGAGGAGGAAGAACAGACAATTCTGCTAGGGACAGAGTGCGACAGAGGAGGTGGGTAAAGTGTGTCAGCAACAGAAAGGTCCAGACTTCTACCCCTCATTTGTCTACTAATTCTTCCATCGTTTATTAAAAGCTGCCTATATTCACTGGGAACAAGGAAGCCAGAACCAAATCAACAGGCATTCAGGAATACACTGAACACAGGTCCCTATGCCAGGACCTGGAGGACATGCTTAGTTGTGATTGACAACTAGAATCCGATAACACGTTGGGGAAAAGGATGAAATGAGAGGAGAGACTGATGAGTTCCATCACCACCAACCCATCTCCACTCAGTACCTGGTGGGCATCCCCCGATGGGATAATGTAGGCCTGGATGGGTTCTGTCACATACTCCAAGTTCCTCATGGCTTGTCTCAGCTGCCGAAGCAGCTCAGAAGTTACTTTGGGAGGCATTCTGCCGTCTGCAACAACAGAAGAGTTTGTTTCAAAACCAGCCAACCCCATGCAACTCGATGACTACTCCAATGGAGCCCCAGAGAAGCACCCCCTTTGTTCTGCCCCATTCCTAGAGGCAGCTTCAAAATGACCACCCGGCCATTTGACCAAAACCAAAGCTGCCCCAAAACTCTCCGATTTACAGTTCTTAAATACCTAAAACTGTAAACTGGTACAGCCACTTGTGGGGGGAAAAAACAAAAACAAAAACAAAAAAACTTGAGCTTCTAAGACTGATTTCCAAATTGATTAGTTACTTCTTTCAAGTCTAGGATTTTATGCTAAGGAGATCATTAAACAAGTACACAGAGGTGTAGGTGCTTATCTTTGTTTACAGTAGTAAAAATATGGAGGGGAAAATACACGACTGATTAAATAAATTACCTCCCATCCAACAGTACACAATCAAACAATTAGAAATTACATAATTCCCGCCATTATGAACAAAGCTGCCATAAACATCCACATGCAGGTTTTTGTGTGAACATAGCTTTCAACTCCTCTGGGAAAGCAGCAAGGAGCATGATCGCTGTAAAGAGTATATTTAGCCCTAGCCAGTTTGGCTCATTGGACAGAGTGTTGGCCTGCAGACGGAAAGGTCCCAGGTTCGATATCAGTCAAAGGCATGTACCGCAGTTGCAGGTTCTTCCCCGGCCCAGGCCCTGATCAGGGCACATGCAGGAGGCAACCAATCGATGTGTTTCTCTCACATTGATGTTTTTCTTTGTTTTTCCCTCTCTCTTCCATTCTCTAAAAGTCGATGGGAAAACATCCGTGGGTGGGGATTTTTTTTTTTTTAATATAATATACTTAGTTTTATAAGAAACTATCAAATTGTCTTCCAACCTGGCTGTACCATTTTATATTCCCACCATTAATAAGCAAAAACTCCTGTTGCTCCACATCCTTGCCAGGACTTGGTGTTGCTGGTGTTTTTTATTTTTTAACAGAAAAATGTTTCACTTAACAAGAAATGTGCTGGCGCACAATGCTCCAAGTAACGGAGTTACACGGAGGCAACTACACCAGAGCTCATCCTCCAGGCCTGTCGCCCTAACTCACTGGGCTCGTACCCGGTTAGGTATGGGCCCTTTTTTTGGTTCTTTAACTTTTCATCTGCTTCTTTCTCCTTCACCACCAGCACCTTGGGCTTCCATGTTATCAGTCGAGATGATTTTCTGCAACAGAATCCCCTACGCGATACTAGACTGATCTTGGGACTCCCTGAACTAGTGCCCCATTCATAACCTGCAGCCAGGGCAGCTTCAGCCACAGGCCTCGGGCTCCACCTCCGGAGTCTCTGAAGGACAGTTGTACTCAAGGAATCAGCCGCTGAAAAAGGTCCTAGTCACAATTGAAACATGTCCATGCTCCGTGCATCACAGCTGCTTCTGAGTACTTCTCAGACGGGCATCCTTTCCTTGCATCTGATGTCCTGAGCCTGTAATCTCTCACCTATCTGAGAAAAAGGGAGCAGAAGTCCCAGGGCTGACCTAAGTTTATAGGTCAACACCTCCACTGAGTTCAAAATGAAGCCCACTGCGACCTTACCAGCTTGCCAGCATCTGAAAACGTTATTATGACACCTTCCAGGAGCTTCAAAATAGACTTAACACATTTCGAAACCATACTCCTGAGTAACTTAATTTTTAAGAGTCAAGAAAAAATGTAGACTTCCTTTGGACCAGTATTTCAACCTTGACTGCATATTAGAACTACCTGGGGGACTTCTGACTTAATTAGTCTGGAGCACAGCCTGGGCATCTGGAATTTTAAAACGCAAATATAGGATAAAGGCCAATATATTTTCTTTCTCAAGACCATTAATTTCTTTATTGAACCTGGCTTCTATTTGGGCACATTCTGACTTAAGAACTTTGATGGCACTGACTGGGTGTTTATAGCATTGACTGTGGTATGTGTCAACATTATCGGCCACTAACTTCATCAACAAAGTCAACAGAACCCGCGGCAAGCACAAAATCCTAAATTACAAACTGTAAACCATCCAAGGCAAAAAGGAGCCAGCCAAAGACATCCTCTGCTTCCTGGGACCACAATCTCTCTCCTCACCACCACTTTCTGACCTTTAGGCTGCAGCAGCAACAGCAACTTGCAGTGCTGAGGCAGTGTGTGCTGCGGCCGTGGAAGCAGCTACCACTCACGTAAATGCAATGAGCAAGGTGTCCACAGGGACAACAAGTCTTAAAAATAACTGAGTGGATGAGAATAGCTGAGGAGGCAGCAGAGCTAGTACAGGTATAAGACCCAGCCATTGAGGTGGCAGCAGTTAAAAGGCACTCAAGATGGAGAAGATGAGGCCCTGCTGGTGTGGCTCATGATTGAGTGTCAACCTATGAACCAAGAGGCCTCAGTTTGACTCCCAGTTGGAGCACATGTCCAGGTTTTGGGCTTGATCCCCAGTAGAGGACATACAGGGAGGCAGCCAATTAATGATGCTCTCTCATTATTGATGTTTCTATCATTCCCTCTCCCTTCCTCTCTCTGAAGCCAATAAAAATATTCATTTTTTAAAGATGGAGAAGATGAAAGGCATGGCTGGTGATCCTCAGAGGGTAATTTTTATAAGGATTAAATGGGTTACTCCCTATAAAGCATTTAGAAACAGTGCCTGGCACATAGTAAATGTTATGTGCTTGCAATTTTTAGAGGGAGTGCACAATTAACTAACTCTGACAGCAATGTGATAAATGGTGCCACAGATGTATCTACTGCTTCTCCCTAAGGCAGGACCACATCACTTCATCTCTGATTCCATTGCCTCTAAATCCATTAACACACCCATACGCTCACTCAAAGATGGCTGGGTGGGTATTACAACTGTGTATCTGTGACTTCTCAGACTCAATGTAATAAACAGGAATGAACCTTCCGTGAAAGCTAGGATCTTAGCCGATGCAATATTGGGAGCATCTGTTCATTCCACATCCCATGACTTTCAGAAATGTCAGAAGCAGCCAAGAGCTAATCAGGGTGTGCAGGAAAGTGGAAAGCCAAGAGCAACAAATCCTAGTCCATGATGTAACATTAGCCCATACACTGCCAGGTATTTTTAAATCATGCTTTTAAAATGAGTGACTCATTTAAAAGTCTCTTGCGTATGTGGACCTGCTTTTAGAAATAAGTTTCTAAACCTTCAGCCTTTATCACAAACTAGACTTTTGATTCCCTGGAAGTACATGAAAAGCACATCATATTAACCTTCCAGGGCAGCTAGAAGTATTAAACATGACGTGTGAAAATCACATACACAGCATATGGTACATTGTAGGAGCTTAAGAAATAGGATTTGAATCTGGATCTGAAGTACAAGCTGGGATTTCTACAAGCCTTGTTATAAGGATAGAAGGGGATGCTCGCTCTCCCTCACTCCAGGGAAAACGCCCTAGCCTTTCCCTCCGTCCTCTCCCTCCCCTATAGACCCGCATCTCCTGAACTCGAAGGGTCCCCACGAGACTTGCAACCAGGGGAGCAATGGGCAGCAGCAGCTCGTCCTGGGCTAACCCCCTGAACCTGACTCCAAGGTCCCTTTTCTCTGACTCTCCAGTGAGCCAGGGCAGCTGGCCTAGGCTCTCTCCTGTTGCTTCCTCTACCCTAAGCCCTTGCTTGTTTCACTGTCTCTAACTTTAATAAACATACTCTAAAAATAAAAAATTAAATTAAATTAAAAAGCCATAGAAGGGGGTGCTTTTCTCCAATTTCAGCATCTTACCACATACACAGATGTGAAGCTGGGCTTCCAGCATCTGAGCAAGGGCCAAGGGATTTCCAGGCATTAGTGGTTAATTCACATAACAATCCTCCAAGGGAGGTTTCACTATTCCCATTTTTCAGACAAAGAAACAGGAGTTAAATACTTGCCCAAGTCAACTGGATCATTAGGAACCAAAACTCAGATCTATCTAATTCCCAAATCCGGGTTCTATTATAAGGGATCGTAACAGAGGCTCTCTTAAAGCATTCCAATGGAATCAAAACAAGCCCGTTCCGGTTTCCAGCTGGGATCTGCAACCTAAGACTACTGAACCTCTATTTCTTCATGTACAATAAGAAGAGAAGTTCTCTTCAACCTCTAAATTGGATAGTTCTATCACTTTTCCCCTTTCTTTACTTCCCCTTTTCCCCTCTCCCCCCTCCCAAGATGGCCCAAAATGTGTTGCATAATCTATATTTTTAAAGAAAAGGGATTAGTATAATACAATTATAGCACTAATCTTCCAAAGAGATTAGTCATGGTTTCTTGTGCTTCGGGATTGATTTTTTTCACTCAGCTGAAAGGAAACATTGTGGTTCTCCTGGGTAGTCCATAGAAAAGCACTGGCTTGTGGGGCTAAAAATACAGAAATGCATCACTTTTCAGAATTCAGGTTTCTGGCAACCCAACAAGGCAACTGACCAATTCTGGGGAGAAGATACAGTTCCAGAAATTTTTCCCAAAAAGATTTTCCTGAATGCACATTCAATTTATAAAGCACAATAATACATATATTACAAACTTTTCTCATTTCATTATGATGAACATTGAAAACTAATCTCTAAGGCAGCCAATAGAGGATTACACTAGAGATTAGAAAAATTAGACTAGTAACTTAACACAACTACCCCTGAAATGGCAAATGCGATAACTTTCATTCTCTAACTTACTACCCTAAAAAAAAAGTAGCGAATATTTAGAAACAGTAACCAACTACCCAGAAAGCCAAGAAACAAAGTGGTTTTTAAGTTCCAGATATACATCCTCCCAACCCCAGCCATGATCAATTGTTAACCCCTTACCTTCTCTTTTTTCCCACCTTGAGATTGAGGCAAGGGTAACTAAAAATCCTTTCGAGATGTTCCATCTAATAATTGGCAAAATTATTACCTGTGTCCATACCTGGGCCTCCTGAATATATCACCTCGTAAGGTTCAATTATTCTTAAATTTTTCAGCTGAAAGTCCCGGTGGCTTGCCCTTAAGAAGAGAAAGAACAGGATATTGCAGACTTTGACCGCAGTAAACGTGGCAAGGCTTAGTCAGAGAGGCCATCAACTTGACTGAGCAATTTTCCTTCATGAGTCCAAAGAACTCTTAACCCAGGATCAGTGATGAAATAAATGGAAACCGCAGATAAAACATCAGCATGACAGTAAACCTTTTCAGGCCTAACCTATAGTTTATGAGTTTTCATCAGCTGTGTCTTACCTCCTGTTTAACTATGATAAAAAGACTTATTTGCAATGATTGTCACATGTACAAATTCTTTGTTCTTTTTCAGATTTCCCTGTTCTTTCTTCACAGTGCCCTATTCTTTTCTTTTCTTTTCTTTTCTTCTTTCTTTCTTTCTTTTTTTCTTTCTTTCTTTCTTTCTTTCTTTCTTTCTTTCTTTCTTTCTCCTCACTCAAGGATATGCTTACTGATGAGAGAAAGGAAGAGAGAGAAATATGGAGAGAAACATCCATCGGTTGCCTCCCATATGTACCCCAACCGGGGATTGAACCTGCAACCTGGGTGTGTGCCCTGACTGGAAATAAAACATGCAATCTTTTGGTGTAAGGGATAATGCTCCAACCAACTGAGCCATTCAGGCCGGCCCAGGGTGTCCTATTCTTTCGCTATGGTTTCTATTCCCTCTCTTAGCTTTAATTATTTGGGGCCCTTGTTTTATAATTCATTTCAGACTTTCCACTATGGTCTGGGGACAGTAATTCTTTGTTGGGCCTACTGACTCCCTCCTGGTAGGTCATTCCTTGTGAGCTTTGTAATCTTTTAGTAAGAGCTTATCTACAGTAGAAAATGAGATGTGTGCTTCATTGTATAATACAAGCATTTCTGTCACTGTCATTTGCTTCGGAGACTAATTTTCATGTTAACTTCTTAGCTAGGAAACTCACACACAAGTCTCCTATGGGGAATGAAGACCTATAGCAACCGATGACCTCCCCAAGGCTCAGTTAGAGCTAAGGTCCCCAAAAATTCAGACTTTAAGTTCCACTAGTATAAATTTCTGGTACCTGGGGATTTTTCTTTCAAGTCCATTCAATCAACAAATCATTTTCTTGAGAATCATCTATAATCCAGGCCCTATCCTAGACACAACAGTGAACAAAGCATACAGTATCTCTGACCTCAAGAGGTTTACATGGGGGAAGGAAGGTTCCTGGGAGAGAAGGGTAGGACAGGAAAGGCAACAGACACAAAATAAGAATTCAGTGTGTCAGGTAGTGAGTGTGTGTTCTATGAAACAAGTCAAGTGGGGCCAGGAGAAGAGAAGGTCAGGGACATAAGGGGAAAGTTCTCTGATATGGGTTTGCCAGGCAAGGCCTCTTTGCTAGCAGATGACAATTTATCAGAGACCTAAAAAAAAAAGTGAGGGATCAGTCCTGTGGATGGTCTAGGGGAGGAACATTTCAGAACTGGAGAACAGCAAGTACGAAGGCACTAAGGCAGGCATATGCCTGGTATACCAGAGGGAAAGCAAGACAGCCAGTGTGCTGGGAGATGGGAAAATAAGTGGTTAGGAGACAAGATCCGGAGGCAACAGGAGCCTATTACAGGCTACAGAAGGGATTTTAGATATTATTCAGCTATAAACTTAAAAGGGAATTTTGCTCTAATTTTACCAAAATTTTATGTGTTACTAGAGGGAAAGGTGTTCACATTTGCTCAGTCCACCATACAGCCCATGCAAAAATTCATACATCAGGCCTCTAGTAACATATAAAAAGGATCCAAGTGGAATTTAGTCCATGAACACAAGATTGGTTCAACACAAAATAAATAATGTAATATACAATATCAATAGAAAAAGAACAGCCCTAGCTGGTTTGGTTCAGTGGATAGAACATTGGCCTGCAGATTGAAGGGTCCTGGGTTCAATTCTGGTCAAGGGCACATGCCTGAGTTGCGGGATCAATCTTCAATAGGGGGCATGCGGGAGGAAGCCAATCAATGATTCTCTCTCATTGATGTTTCCATCTTTCTTTCCCTCTCTCTTCCTCTCTAAAATCAATAAAAATATAATTTTTTAGGGGGCAATGGTAAAATATGTACACAGATAATAATTTAATAAAAAAATAAAATTAAATATATATATATATATATAAAATGTTTTTTAAAAGAACAAAAATTTCATGATAACCTTAGTAGAGACAGAAAAAGCATTTGACAAAATCCAACTCCCCTCATGATAAAAGTATGGAATAAACTAGAAGAGAAATTCCTCAACTTGATTAAGAATATTACAAAACCCACAGCTAACATCACCCTATTGTTAAAAGGCTGAATGCTTTCCCCATTAGATCAGAAACTAAACAGACATGTCCACTCTTGCCATTCCTAGTCAATCAGGCAAGAAATTGAGTTAAAAGGCACTCATGTTAGAAAAGAAGTAGTAAAATTACTTATTTGCAAATGGCATTATCTTAAATATAAAAAAAATCCTAAAGAATCTACACACAAAAATTAGAATGCAAGATACAAAAGCAATATGTAAAAGTCAATTATATTTACATACACTTGAAATAAACAATTCAAAAATGAAATTTTAATAAATACCTAGAATAAACTTAAACAAAAGATATGCAAAACCTACACTGCAAAAACTACAGAACATTGTTGAAAGAAAACAAAGAAGACCTAAATAAGTAGAAAGCTATTCTATGTTCATGGATTGGAAGACTTAACATTGTTAAAATGGTAATACTCCACAAAGTAAACTATAGTACGTAAATGCAATACCCATCAATTCCAGCTAGCTTTTGGGAAGAAAGTGACAAGTAGATCCTAAAATGAATGAAAGCAATAGCCAAAAAAAAAAAAAACCTTGAAAAATAATAAATTTGGAGGAGTCAATCTTCATGACTTCAAAGATGATAAAACTATAGTAGTCAAGATAGTGCACACACTATAGTAGCAAAGATAGTGTGTGCCAAAATAGTGTGGCTCAGTGGATAGAGCATTGGCCTGCAGACTGAAGGTTCGATTCCAGTCAAGGGCATGTACCTTGGTTGCAGGCACACCCCCAGTAGAGGGTGTGCGGGAGGCAGCTGATTGATGTTTCTCTCTCATCGATGTTTCCTAACTCTATCCTTCTCCCTTCTTCTCTGTAAGTAAATCAATAAAAAATATATTTTAAAAAAGTTAGTGTGGTACTGACATAAAGATAGACTTCTAGATTAATGAAGTAGAATTGAGAGTTCAGAAATAAACCCTCACATTTACTGTCAAGGGTGCCAAAACCATTCAATAGAGAAAAATAGTCCTTTCAACAAATGATGCTGGGACAATTGGAGATCCACATGCAAAAAAACAAAGCTCACACTATATATACCATACACAAAAATGAACTCAAAATAGATTATACACATGAATGTTTTCTTAGAAGAAAACAGTCATAAATTTGTCTGACCTTGGATTAGGCAATGATTTCTCAAATATGACATCAAAAATATAAGCAACAAAAGAAAAGATATACTGGACACCGTTAAATGAATGACTTTTATCCTTCAAAGGACACAAGTGAAAAGACAATCCATAAAATGAGAAGAAAATATTTGCAAGTCATATATCTGGTAAGAGTCCAGTATACAATGTATATAAAGAACTATTACAACTCAAGAAAAAAAAATACCCAATTTTTAAATAGTCGAAGGCTCTAAATTAGGGGTGTCGAACTCAATCAGAGAAGGGGCCAAAATCTAAAATCCAGCCTAAATCGCGGGCCGAATGGTTTACTGAACAGTCATAAACTGTCATTGTGATGGAAACGCAGCGGAGTGCAGTGATGACAGCGCAGTGCGGGCCACATTGCAAGGCCTGGCGGGACGGATTTGGCCCGCGGGCCTTGTGTTTGACACATGTGCTCTAAATAGACATTTCAATGTCTACGATATACAAATGGTCAAAAAGCATATGAAAAGATTTTCAATGTCATTATCCATTTGGGAAATGAAATCAAAACCACAATGAAATGCCACTTCACATCCACTAGGAAGATTATAATTTAAAAAACAAACAGACAATAACAAGTAAGGGAAAGGATGTGAAAAAATTAGAGCCTTCAAACATTGCTGTAGGGAATTTAGGTTTGGAAACAGCCCAAAGTTCCTCAAATAGAGTTGTCCTATAAACTAGCAATTCCACTCTTAGGTACAGAAATTGAAAACATAAATCCACATAATAACTTGTACACAAATGTCCATAACAATATTGTTCATAATATTCAAAAATTAGATCAAAGAACTTGCTCAAGGCCTCACAGCAATTTGGTGATGGAGATTGTCTAGATAGAACTAGAGGCCAGGACTCTCAAATGGACTCAGTGCTGTTCCCCTTCTCAAGACTTCTTCAGTCTACACCTTCTCGACACCATGAAGTGCCACTGGTGGTTAAGGGAAAAGAAGGGCGCAGAGAACTTTGCATAGAACAGTTATAGCACATTTTTTCCCCTCTCTCTTTTTAAAGAAATCCCAGCAAGGTTCTTGTTACCCTCCACCCTCCCCAGCTCATGATGAAAATCTATCACTCAGGATGGTGCCAAAAAACTAGGACCACCAAGATCCTCAATCATATCCCATGAGGTAAGGCAACGGTAGAATGGCACAAGTTCAAGGGTGGAGATGTGAGTAATGTTGTCTTTGCCTACCTAGAATCCATCTCTTCTCCTTTTGATGAGAGCACCTTAGTTTTCTTTTTGAGAATGTCTCTTCTCCAGTTTCAGTCCACAGAGTTGAGAAGAGTCACCCACTAAGTTCTTGGACCCAGATCTGTTCAATCCATCCTTCCAGCCACAATGACTGGTTCAGGATAGTCAAAAGCAGTGGTCGGCAAACAGCTGCTCGCAAGCCACATGTGGCTTTTTGGCCCCTTGAGTGTGGCTCTTCCACAAAATATCATGTGCGGGCACGCATGTACAGTGCGATTGAAACTTCATGGCCCATGCGCAGAAGTCAGTTTTCGGCTCTCAAAAGCAATTTCAAAGGTTGTACTGTTGATATTTGGCTCTGTTGACTAATGAGTTTGCTGACCACTGGTCTAAACGATCAAATCAGTCCAGGGAGACAGATTTCTGCTCCAACCAGTAAGTTCTAGAAAGACTCCATTTCTGCAAAGGCTGTCAGCCTAGAACGGCTACTGGCCTGCCATGAGGAAAACCTGCCTATCAGTGAAGCCAGCGCTGAAGAAATGAGAGCCAGGAGATGAGGAAGAGGGAAGACTGATGCCAGTGTTGGTCTACTGACTCAGCTGCCCCAGAAGCCAGCTCAACCCGTTTCTACCTACATCAATTCGAGTTCAATTTCCATCACCTAAAGCGCCTCATTTTTACTCTGATTGGCATTCAAATTCTGCCACGAGGGGAGGTGCCTGGGGCAAATGATCTCCCTTCTCTCGGCCTCTGGTGGCCTCTTGTGTAAGGTAAATAAGTTTTATCAGCTAATGTTGAAGGACTCTTCTGCCCCTCCAATATTGTGATGCTGTGAACCCAGCAAAGACCACCTTGGTCCTCCACCTAGGCCTAACTCATCGTGATGAGCTTGCCTGACCCCACTTTCAGCATGGAACCTCCAGGCCGCTGCTTCCACCTGCAAGTCTGCCGCATCTCATGCTACAGCAAGGCCACGTCCACGTCAAGGTCGGCTTTTGATCTGTCCAACTCACAAACACAAGCACACGCCATGGCCTGTGTTCGTCAAGTGAGCCTGGCTAGAGTGCCAAGCGTGTTCATTCAAATGTCAACGGGTTGCACATGTGTCAAACACACGGCCCGCGGGCCAAATCCGTCCCGCCAGGCCTTGCAATGTGTCCGGCACCGCGCTGTCATCACTGCACTCTGCTGCGTTTCCATCACAATGACAGTTTATGACTGTTCAGTAAACCATTTGGCCCGCGATTTAGGCTGGATTTTAGATTTTGGCCCCTTCTTTGATTGAGTTCGACACCCCTAGGTTGGAGGATGGCTGACTGACCCCATGTGGATCTCCAGGGAGTCTGGCTTCTGGCCTTGGTGAACACTGCATGTCTCTCTCACTCTCAGGCTCCTGATCTGTTAGCTGCTCTGATAAGTAAGTATACTCTGGCAGCAGCAAGGGGGGGCGGGGGGAGGGAGGGCGGAGTGGGGAGGGGCTGAAATGTATTTAATGTGAGACTTGGGGGTTTATCCGGGGAGAAGGCAGGACATGTTACTGATGGCCGTCCCCAGGAGATGATGTCAAAGTACGGCCTCACACAGCCCTCTGCAACCATTGGGGCGGGGAGGAACCATTGGGGCGGGGAGGAGCCGGCGTTTGCCTATCTTTGCCTATCTTTGTGACAGATCAGTAAGGCGAATCGCACGTGTCGGTATTGTCAGGGTTGTACGTAGCGGATTAGATTCCCAGGGCCCAGGGGCGAAGGCAGGGACTCGCCAGAGGAGCCAGGGGGCGTCAACTTCCAGAAACAGCGTGGCCTTGCGGCGGGCAGGAGTGGCCACAATCACCGCCCCCTCTGGCCGAACGCGGCCGGCTCCGCGGACACACTCCTCAGGGGCCCGGGCCCGGCTCCGGCAGCCTGGGGGTGCCCGCGGCCCCGCCTGAAACAACCCGGAACTTGCCCGCTGCAGGGCGCCCTCCCCCAGCTCCGGCTCTGGGGGGCGGGGGTTGAGGGGTGTCTCCAGCCAGCCCCGGCCAGCCCCGGCCTTCCCCGGCCTGCAGCGGGCCGCCCGCCGCTCTACCCCGCCGCGTCCCGGCCCTCGGGACGGCCACACGCGCCCCGGGCCCGGGGAGCCGCGCGCGCCCAGCGCCCTCCGGCTCCCGGGCGGCCTCCTCACCTTACTCGCGGTGCCTTCCTGGAGGCTGCCATTCGCGGTGACGTGCCCAGCCCACGTCAGGGGTGCACAGACCAGCTGATCACCCGCGGGAGGGATGGAGGGAGGGGGGGGAAGGAGGGAGACAGGGAGGCCGGCCGGTGCGCGAGTTGCTAGGCGCGCGCGCCCGCCGGCCACGCCCCCGGCTGTGGCGTGCTAGGGCGCCGAGGCCCCGCCCACCCGCAGGGCCAGGTCCCGCCCACCCGCAGGGTCAGGCCCCGCCCACCACCCAGGTCTGGGCGGGGCGGTTCCACCCTGCGTCCAGCCTGCAGGCACCTGCAGTCTGGCCTGCACACAGCAGCCAGGTCAGTCCTTTGCAGCGTGAGATCATGTCCCTCTACTGCTTAGCGCTTGCCGATGGGTTCTCATTCTTTTGCAGGCAAGAGCGGGGGTGGGGGGGGGGTGGGGCTTAGGGATTCAATGAGACTAATTTTTAAAAGAATTATAAGTATGTCCCCTTTTTTCCCCCCATTGTCTCCATCCAGCCCGGTCCCGCCCTGGCCTCCCGCCTCTCCACCCCACAGGCCGTTACCACCCTATTGTCCGAGTCCATGGTCTTTGATTACCTCCCACCCACAACCCTTCCCCCGCCTTCCCTCAGAGTTTCTGCACTCTGTTCCATGCTTCCATGTCTCTGATCCACTCCATTCATCAGTTTGTATCGTAGTGTTGAGAGTTAGAGGGTGTGTCACTTCTGTTCATTTTTCTCACCAGTCCCCAAAGAGGAAAGAAGGGCTTTGTTCTCTGAAAGGACTGCAGCGCAAAGAGGTGCCTTCCAAGGAGGGCAAAGAGGAAGGACACGCAGCCAGTTCCGTAGGGTCTCACATCCTGAGGTCTTAGAGTTGTCCCCAAAATCACTTCTCTAGATGACTTCAAAATCCAGCCATCCACTCCACTTGGCTAGCTAATATGCTTCTGGCCCTACCCACCAAAAAACGTGCGCCACCAAACGTTTTTGCCATCAGTCAGTGGCTACTCTGTTCTTTCAGACGCTCAGGCCAAAATCTTAGAGCCATCCCTTCCTCCTCTTTCTTTTTTTTTTTTTTCTTTCAAGTTTTTATTTTTTTGTTTAAATTTCTTTATTGATTAAGGTATCACATATTTGTCCTCATCTCCCCATTTCCATTCCACACCCCTCCCCACGCATAACCCGCGCCCCCCACCCCCACCCCGCATAGTCTTTGACCACTGGTTGGCTATATGTATACACACAAGTCCCTTTAGTTGATCTCTCCCCTTTATCCCCATCCTCCCCAAGCCTCTGTCTGACCTTCCTCCTCTTTCACACTCTACATCAAGTCAGTCAGAAAATCCTGTTGGCCCAGTCTACAAAACAGATCCATAATCACCACTCCCAGCTATACTGCTTCCTCCAACCTGTGGGCCTTTGTCACTACTGCCTCACCCAGGTGATGGATGACCCTGGTCTCCCTGCTGCCACCAGGCACCTGCAGTCCGGCCTACACACAGAGGCCAGGTCAGTCCTGTGCAGTCTAAGATCATGTCCTTCTGCTGCTCAGCACTTGCCAATGGCTCCTCATTTCACTCGGGCTAAAAGCTGTACTTGATCTGCACCTAACTCAGCACCTTGTTCACTCAGCTCCAGCTAAACCAGCCTACTTGCTTGTCCTTGAAAAAGCTGAGTACCCTCATGCAACAGGGCCTTTGGACTTGCTCTTCCCCCAAATACCCAGGCTCCCTTGCCTTCCCCTCTGTTCTGATAGTGTTACAGGAAAACGGGAGAAGAACCAAGCAGTGCTTAGAGAGATGGAGTTACAATTATGATGATGATGATGATGATGATGATGATGATGATGCATGGGCCCAGAGAAAAATATCTTTCAAATTCTGGGCCCAAACATGGAGGAAGTTTTCCTATTTATATCTTTTTACCTTCTTTGTCTCCCAAATATGGGGTTTTCCAGCCCCCTTTGGAAGTTCTTAAAGAGCCCTATGTGCTGGGGCTTTAAGACCTCAACCAAAGGCTTGGCCTGGTGCCAGCACTGATAACTTTGTCTGGGGAAGGTTTATGGCTTCTCTGGAATGGGAGTAGTCTTATTTTCCTTATTATTTAAGCAAACAAGCATTTACAGAAGTCAAAATAGCAGGGTTAAATTTTAAACAGCAGTTTTTATATAAGATGGATGCTTTAATAGCACCTTTTCAATGAATGAGACCTCCCTTGACCCCCCTATTTAAAATTATAAAACACACACACACACACACACACACACACTCCTAATTCCCCTTACAATGCTCTAATTTTTTCATAGCACTTCCTGTCTTTTTATGTGATAAAAAAAAAATTATATGTATTGTATTCTGTCCACCATTACATACCCCCCCCAGCACCCCCCCTCCCACACACACACACCATAGCCATCAGGGCAGGGATTGTTTCTATTTTGTTTAATGGTGAACTATACCTGATATGTAGGAAGTTCTCATATATTTTGTGTATGAATGAATGTCCCCAGAACGTGAAGTCCTCAAGGGGAGGCATAGTAGCTCTCTTGTTCATTGTTATGACCCTGGTGCTTAGAATGGCACCTGGCACAGAGTCAGCACTTAAGAAATATTTGCTAAATGAAAGTGACCACATTTTTTTTTTCTTTGACCTTGGTGGAGGCATGTAGTCAAATAGGTTCTCCTGCCTTCCAGAGCCCAACGTTCTAATTGTTATTCAACAAGCATTTCGACAAGCTAAATCCGGCCCTGTAGACCAAGTATGAAAAAATAAAAGTAAATGATGTGGTGCCTTGGAAAGCAGCAGATGTCTGCTCCATTTCCCCAAATTTATGGTGCCAAAAAGAGAGAGCTTGTAAATAAAGTGACTGCTTCCAGCCCACAGCTGAGAGATGGTGGGAAAGATCAGGCTGTCCTAGGGAAAAGGAGAAGTCAAAGAGATAGATCACTGGGACCTAAAGAGAACAGGTATTTCGTAATCACGTTACCTAGACGTGTCTGCTCAGAATTTATGGCGTCTGGCTTCGGGGGAGAAAAAGAGAAATAATTGTGTTCCCTGAAACAGATTTGTAGTCCTGTTTGCAGGACAACAAGGCACCCTCCCCCCTCTTGAACTTCTTTCAGCAGAACGTTAAGGAGAAAGGGAGTCGAATTTTCACTAAAGGTTGAGAACTCTAGGCTATTCTCATGGCTCTGCAGGCCTCAAGTGTTTGAAGAGGTGGAACAGTCACACTAACATTTACTGAGCGCCTGGCCCACAATGACCCAATGAGTGCAGGACTATGGACCACATTTTACTGGTTGAGGAGGCAGGTTTTTATTTTTATTTATTTATTTTTTTAATATTTTATTGATTTTTTACAGAGAGGAAGGGAGAGAGATAGAGAGCCAGAAACATCGATGAGAGAGAAACATTGACCAGCCGCCTCCTGCACATCCCCCACCGGGGATGTGCCCACAGCCAACTACATGCCCTTGACCGGAATCGAACCCGGGACCTTTCAGTCCGCAGACCGACGCTCTACCACTGAGCCAAACCGGTTTCGGCAAGGCAGGTTTTTAGAGATTGTCAAGCTAGTGTGTGATGTGGCTGTGGTGTGCATTCAGGCAGCAGATGTATTCCTAGCCCCTGAACACTTAATAATTACATAGAAGTAACACTGAAAGTCACATCATCCAGCCTAGCCCATACAGTGGAAGGAGGGAGGCAACCAGATTCATCATGCAAACTCAGACTGGGCATGTTTTAAATGGAGCCAGAGATACTAAGTGTGTGGAAACATAGGTTGAATTGTGCCCTCCCAGAGTCCATATGTTGAAGCTCAAACCCCCCCCCCCCCCCAGCACCTCAAAATATAATCTTGTTTGAATATAGGGTCGTTGCAGATATAATGAGTTAGGATGGCAATTTTCAACCTTCTTCATCTCATGGCACATATTAACTAATTACTAAAATTCTATAGCAAACCAAAATTTTTATCATATTTTTTTGCTGGCCTGACAAAAAAAAAATAGTTATAATTTTGATTTGTTCACACCAGACAGATATTGTTGTGTTGGCTGTTGTCATTTTTTTTTTATTTAACAGTCTCAGGAAAGAAACGTCAGTGCCCCTGACTAAATACTGTTTCCTAGTGAGGCATTACATGTTGTTGTTTTTTGTTGTTGTTGTTTGTTTAATATATTTTTATTCAATTTTTTTACATAGAGGAAGTGAGAGGGACAGAGAGTTAGAAACATCAATAAAGGAGAAATATCAATCAGCTGCCTCCTGCACATCCCCCACTGGGGATGTGCCCACAACCATGGCATATGCCCTTGACTGAAATCGAACCTGGGACCCTTCAGTCCACAGGCCAATACTCTATCCACTGAGCCAAACCAGTTAGGGCAGGCATTGCACGTTTTAAAAATTCTTGCTGCACGCAGGTTGAAAATCACTGAGTTAAGATGAGGTCATACTAAAGTATGACCCTCATGCAGTATGACTGGTATCCTTATTAGGAGGGGAAATGTGGACACAAAGAGAATGCCAAGCGAAAATGAAAGCGAAATTCAGGGTAATGCATCTACGAGCCAAGGAATGCCAACAAACCTCTAGAAGCTAGGAGAGAGGCATGGAACAGTTTTCTTTATGGCCCTCAGGAAGAACCAACCCTGTGAATGCCTTGATCTTGGACTTCCAGCCTCCAAACTGTTAGACAATAGATTTCCATTTAAGCCACCAAAATGGTGGTACTTTGTTCTGAAAGCCCTAGGAAACAATACAAAATGATTTCCGAATGTCCAAGTGTATGAATTGTGAAACTGTCATTTTGGCCACACAATATTCATCCACTATCCTTCTAGTTATCATCCACCTATTTCCCTCTGAGGATCCATCCTTTCCTCCTTCCCTTCCTCCTTTATTCTCAGTCTGTGTTCTCTTCCTGAAACACTTGGATTCTAGGAGCGTGACCCAGTGATAAGCCATAGGGATAGGCTCAGAGGTCGCAATCAGACCAGGGCAATGACGTTTCCTGGTGAGTGCCTTGTTCTCCTCTGCCAGGTGAGAACCTGGATGCGAATGCTCTGAAACTCTTGCCTCCACATGCAACATGTGAATAGCACCAAAGCAGCAGGAGATAGAGAAGAGAGGAACAAAAGAACAAATGTCACAGTATTATTTTAGCCCTGAATCCTTTGCCCTGCTTGAAACTAGATCTCCCACTGGACTTTTCAGATGTCCGCCAAAAATTTCCTTTTCTGTTTAAGTCAGCATGGCATGGATTTTCTACTATTTGCAATAAAAAGACTCCTCATTGAATAATTTTAACTTTGTTTCGTCTGTGCAACTGAGTTTTATATGTGAAGTAGATAGAACCTTTTAAATATTGAACTAAGAAATGGAAAAAGTAATTATAAAATAATGTAATATTCTACTATATAATTTATACTAGAGGTCAGGTGCAAAAATTTGTGCACCAGTGGTCCCTCAGCGTAGCCTGCAGGGATCAAGCCCCAGCTTGTGCCCCAAGTCTTGCAGCCCCATAGCCCTGCCTGGCGCTACCCACTCACCTGCTCCACCATCCCACCTCAGTCCCGCTGTCCTCAGGGCCCATCCGAGTTAGCATCACCTTCACTGCCGCCCACTGTCAGTGCCACATCACTGATGCTCGAATGTTCTGTGCTGCCCTCTGATGGTCAGTGCTCATCATAACAAGCAGTCAGACTTCTGGTGGAACAACTGCTGGAGGGGACAATTTGCATTTTAGGCTTTTATTATAATAGGATATGTAATTTTATAATTATATATATTCTGATAGATACATCATTTTAGAATAAAAAGAAAATTATCCACAAAGTATCAACAGTGCTTTTCTTGAGTTGGCAGATTTCTGGGTGATCTTAATTTTGCTGTGCATTTTTGAGTATGGGTTTGGGTTTTTTAGATTTTCTTTTTATTTAAAAGAAACTCACATACTAATAATTTCTCTGACCATTTCTCCTTTGAAGATAGAATGAAGGACCTGTTATATCCTCCATATCTGAGCAACACCAGCAATAGTCCTCCAATTTTCAATTTGATAACTGGTTGATGGCCTAAACATTGATCAAAGAAGGGGGTAATATCCCCTTTGATAAACCCCCAGATGAAAGGACCATAAAATAGAAATTCTTATAGACTAGCAAACAAATTACAACTCTAGAGGAGGGTTTTAACCTTTTCAAGCATTTCCATTTATTTTCATAAAATTGAGAGTTATAGGAACAGTGATGAGTGAGGTTCTCATAAATTGTTATAATATGGCCTTATTTTTTTTTTTTTATAAAGTTAACTGAAAGATAGGCTTGTGGTTACACCCTAGAAAGGAATGGGAGAAGAAAGGTCAAATTTCAGGATCGTAGAGTCTGCCAGAACAATGTACTGTAAATTAAGGCTGAGAAAAATGCATTTGGCTCCGTTCAGAATTCACTCACCCTTTGTATTCAATGAAAACTGAACTCAGACCTCTTGATATCTGAGTTCCATTTACTCTTGGCAAAGTTCACTTCTCTGGTTCAAATTTTAAGAAATGGCCAGGAAGGTTTCTTGGACAACGAATGGTTCTTGCACAAACAACATGCTGATGAGCTAAGTGTAAATGAATCAGAAACATACAGAGTCAGTGGCTCAAACACACAGAAACATCCCATGATACAGGAAAATGGGCTCAGGGAAGCACTATGTTTGTCTCTTCCTTTAAGGATCATTCCTTTTACCGTATTTTATCCCTTTCTCAGGAAGGGAAGTGAGTATATATCCAGCTGTTCCTAATGTTGACTTCTCATAATTCCTTTCTAGCTATGCCTTAAAAGCTGGGCTTTGGATAGATATAGCATGACCTAGAGGTTAAAGTCAAGAGAGAAGTTCTGACTCTACTAACCCTACCACTAAAAAGGCACGTGACTTCTGACCAGCAGACTACCCTCTCCACTGATTTCCTAAGAAAGTGCATTTGACCAGCCTCTCCCAGGACTGCTAAGCATTCGATCAAGTCATAATCAGAGAACTTGAAGTTAACAGCCTGGCATATGTGTTTTATTTGACCGTCACTGTATTCCTTCTCTTGTGTGTAACAACTTTATAGAATTCACATGCCATACAATTCATTCATTTAAAGCAGTGACTTTCAACTAGTATGCTGTAAGAATTTTAAAAACATGCAATACCTTTCTATTTATTCAGGGAAACTGACCTCTTTTCCCTTAAATTGTCAAATAAATTTTTAAAATGACAACAGCCAACACCATAATAGCCATTGTGTGTGAATGAATCAAAAATCATACCTTTCCTTTGTCAGATAAGCAAAAAATATATATTTGTGTGTGTGTGTGCCACAGAATTTTAGTAACTAGTTTATGTGTGCCATGAGATGAAAAAGTTGCCCTAACCAGTTTGGCTCAATGGATAGTGTCGGCCTGCGGACTCAAGGGTCCTAGGTTTGATTCCAGTCAAGGGAATGTACCTTGGTTGTGGGCACATACTCAGTAGGGAGTGTGCAGGAGGTAGCTGATTGATCGATGTTTCTAACTCTCTATTCCTCTCCCTTCCTCTCTGTAAAAAAATCAATAAAATATATTTTTTTAAAGAAAAAAAGTTGAAAATCACTGCTTTTAAGTATGCAATTCAATGATTATTTTTTTTATATATTCACAGGGCTATGTAGCCATCACCACAATCAATTTTAAAACATTTTCGTCGAAACGGGTTTGGCTCAATGGATAGAGCGTCAGCTTGGGGACTGAAGGGTCCCGGGTTTGATTCCGGTCAAGGGCATGTACCTTGGTTGCGGGCACATCCCCAGTAGGGGGTGTGCAAGAGGCAGCTGATCGATGACTCTCTCTCATCAATGTTTCTAACTCTCTATCTCTCTCTCTTCCTCTCTGTACAAAATCAATAAAATATATATTTTTTAAATTCTTCATAAAAAAAAAATTTTTCTTCATCACCCCAAAAGAAACCTGTACACTTTAGCAGTCACTTCCCATTTCCCTCCATTCTTCCTTCTCTAACCTTATATCTCTACAGCTTTGCCTCTTCTGGACATATTATATAAAAGGAATCATGTTTTGACTGGCCTTTTTCACATATCATTGTTTTTAAGGTTTACCTATGTTGTAGCATGTATCAGTACTTGATTTCTCTTTATTGCCAAATAATATTCATGCAATGTTTATCCATTCATGACTTGATGGACATTTGGATTGCTTCCACTTTTTAAATATTGGGAATAATGCTGCTGTGAACATTCAAGTACAAGTTTTTATTCTATATGTAAACATGTTTTCATTACTCTTGAACACATATCTACACATGGAAATGTGGAGTCATATGGTCACTTTGTGCTTAACCTTTCAGAAAACTGCTCAAGTGTTTTTCCATAGGGGCTAGCTACATCATGTCACATTCCCACCAGCACGAATAGGGTGGTGGGAATGTGACATGATTTCTCCGATATCCTCACCAACACTTATCTTTCTATTGTATTTGACTCTAGCCACCCTAGTGGATATGAAAATGGTACCTCACTGTGGTTTTCATTTGCATTTCCCCAAAAACCAATGACACTGAGCTTCATTTTATGTGCTATGTATATATCTTCTTTGGGGAAATGTCTATCTATATTCATTGCCTATATTAAAAATCTTAATTATTGAGTTGCAAGTATTCTTTATTCTAGACAAAAGTCCCTCATTAAGATTTGTAATTTATAAACATTATCTCCCATTCTGCATTTTTTAAAATTTTATTGATTTTTAGAGAGAGAGAGAGAGAGAGAGAGAGAGAGAGAGAGAGAGAGGCTGCCTCCCGCATGCACTCTGCCCAGGGATCAAACCCACAACCCAGGCATGTGCCCTGACTGGGAGTCGAACCCGCCACCCTTTGTTGTGCAGGACAGCACTCCAAACAGCTGAGCCACACTGGCCAGGGTTCCCATTTTGCATTTTTTATTCTAATTAAGTAGCAACATTTAAAAAGAAAGGTTGCTATTTTAAAAATTTCTGTCTTCAGCTTCTGTTGGAAAACCAGAAGGTTGATTTGGCAACACCGGTCCTTCCTTCTGTGCAGCAACAAGCAATATGAATAGAGCAAAAGCTACCCCCTAGAAATGGGACAGGGAGCCCTCCATCTGACCATGGAGGCACTTCTACTTTACCTGATGGGCTCGAGTAGACATCACAGGTGTGACTCCTTCTCTTAGAGAATTTGACAAAGCATGGCCTGGATTTCAACTCCATTGCAATTGTCCTTGCCGTTGAGTTACATCAACTACTTCTTGCCAAGATCTTTTCTTCACCTTTGACACTTTCAGAGAGGAAGAGAGAGAGAGAGAGAGAGAGAGAGAGAGAGAGAGAGAGAGAGAGAGAGAGAGAGATTGTTGACACAGAATCCCCCAAACTTAACACAATGAACTATCAAGTCCTTCACTTTTCCTGTTTTGCCATTTGTATTTTGAAAAGCATGGGGTAACTCACTGGGGTTTGGCAAGGCCTCCAAAACTTTGGCAGCCTTGTTGGTACTGATGTCATGAGTATCCCTTGCCATAATGCATCCTTATTACTAATGCAAACCAGCCAAACTCAAACAAATGGAGCTTAAAAAAAAAAAAAAATACACAGAGTAACAGGCTGCCTGAGCTTTGAAACACAATATAAAAATATCAGAAAAACAATTTCATGCTTACAACATAGCCAAGAATGAAAATCACAATTTCTGATTGTTAATCATCCTTTTTCCTAATCATAATTTGCCTACTGACCTACTCAGAATAAAATGTTGATCTCTAAAAAAACTCATTTGTAACTGAACCTTGTCACATAACATTCTTTTCACCTGTTTCTCTCACTTTTGTTTAACTTTTCATTTATCTATCTACTTAAATAGTTTTATTCATTTTCTTTTTTTTAATTTTCACCTGGGAACATGCTTAGAGAGAGAGAGAGAGAGAGAGAGAGAGAGAGAGAGAAACATCAATTGATTGCCTTCTATAACTGGGGATTGATCCACAACCCAGGTATGTGCCCCTACCAGGAATTGTTTGTGTGGTGTTTTTTTTGTTTGTTTTGTTTTGTTTGTTTTATTTTGTTTTGTGTATTTTTTAATATATTTTATTGATTTTTTACAGAGAGGAAGGAAGAGGAATAGAGAGTTAGAAACATCAATGAGAGAGAAACATTGATCAGCTGCCGCCTTCACACCTCCTACTGGGTATGTGCCCACAACCAAGGTACATGCCCTTGACCAGAATCGAACCTGGTACCTTTCAGTCCACAGGCCAATGCTCTATCCACTGAGCCAAACCAGTCAGGGCCCCTACCAGGAAGTGAACCAGCAATATTTCAGTATACAGAACAATGCTCAACCAACTGAGTCACTCTGGCCAGGTGTAAATATTTTTTTATTCTTACTTGTTCTCTTTTTAAACAACTTTATTGAGATATAACTCACATACTATACAACTCACACATTTAAAGTGTACAAGTAAATGGTTGTTAGTATACTCACTGAGAGTTGTACAATCATCATTACTACCTAATTTCAGAACACTTTTTTTTTATAAATATATATTTTATTGATACAGAGAGGAAGGGAGAGAGATAGAGAGCTAGAAACATCAATGAGAGAGAAACATTGACCAGCTGCCTCCTGCACACCCCCTACCGGGGATGTGCCTACAACCAATGTACATGCCCTTGACCAGAATCGAACCTGGGACCTTTCAGTCCACAGACCGATGCTCTACCACTGAGCCAAACTGGTTTCTGCCAGAACACTTTTATCACTCTGAAAAGTAACCTGATATCTTTTAGCATCACTCCCCATTCCCCCCATCATTTTCACACCTAGGCAACCACTAGTCTGTTTTCTGTTTCTGTAGAGTTGCTTGCCTCTTCTGAGCATTTCATATAAATAAAATGACATTTACTATGTCAACTTTGTGTCTGGCTTCTTTCATTTAACAATGTTTTCAAGGTTCATCTATGTTGTAGCATGTATCATTACTTCATTCCTTTTGATTGAAGAATAATCATTTCTCTTGAACAAATACCTAGGAGTGGAATTGCTCAGTCATATGGTAACTTGATGTTTAATATTTTGAGGAACTGCCAACCTGTTCCTAAAATGGCTGTATTATTTTAGATGTTCACCGGCAGTGAATAAGGGTTCCAATTTCTGCACAGCCTTGTCTGTTCTTACCATTCTTTATCAGTGTGTTTGTTCTTCTTCCTCCATCAACTCTCCCCAGATTCTAAATGAAATTCCTAATGATGTTATCCACTGGAGAAGTAAAGTGACACTTCATTTCAGAGTGAAGCCTTACTTAGCCTCTGTTTTAAGGAAGCCATTGGAAAAAAGTATGCTCCAAAGGTCCATTTACTCTAGTAAATCAGGTTTGTTTCCATAGAAACCCTAAGCCTGGGTCTCTAAGCACCTCCTCTGGATATTTTGGATACAAGCAAAAGAAAGTAATTCAATCACATAAAGTAAAACCATAGATTTATGAAATTTTGAAACTGGAAGAACTCGAAGGATCCCTTCACCAGTGCTTTCACTTTATAAATGAGGATGCTCAAACCAAGAGAGAGATTCTCCTGAGCAAGGCCACACAGCTGATTTGCTCCAGAATAAGACTGAAACCCAGGTCTTCTGATTCCATCACTTTGTCAGTTCAACCGGGTCTCTCAGTCAGCTGTGCAAACCCAGCTTAGCCAACACTGGGCAAAGGCTACATCCATACACACACCAAGCAAAAAATTAGGTGATCCCCGGCCTACCACCTACCACAAAACCCACTCAAGTGGAAACCTTGACCAAAAGTTGCGAATTGGGCACCCCAGGCTTATCCTACAGGGTATTTGAAGATGTTTTTGACAGTTACCAACTCATAAATATGAAGGGATTTCACCTCCAAAAAACTATTAACATTGGACCTGTGGTTCCTGATTAAACTTTCCAACAAACAGGTTGGGGTTGAGCAGTACCGCCCAGGTGAGTGCCTACCCAGTGGGCCTCGTCCATCATGCTACCTGCCTACTTCTTGGAAGTATATGAATAGGACTCAATTCAGGTCACAGAAATAGAAGAGGTGTCGGTGCATTTGTTGCCTGCAGGAGTACTACCACTCTACGTGGCCCTGTTTAAAAGAGAAGACAGTCACGAGACCTACAGACAAATCCTGGTAGGCGACTGAGATCTCTGCAGGCTTGAAGGGCGTGGGGTGGGTCGGGGAGGTGGTCAAACAGAACGTCACAGGGCTGCAAGTAGAGTGAGGAGGAGGCCATGTGGACAAAATTAGCAGCAGGGGCTTTGAGGCGTCTACAGATTTCCAAGAGAAGTAAAGACAGTAAAGAAGTAAGAGTGTGCTGCCTCAGAGCACAAGGAGTCCCCACATGGATGAATGGATAAAGAACATGGGGACAGAGAGTCCAGGAACAGCACGCTGTCTCCTGAGCAGCAGCCCCTGGCCTCCTCTGGTGCAAAGAGCTGGGCTTGTTTCCAGAAAGTGCCACCTCATTTGCTCTGCTGTGCAGCACACCAAGTTCTTCTAACCAATCGCTAATTGGTGATTGGGAAAAAGGCTACCTGACTGGACAGGCTATTCTGAAGACTAAACAAAGGAACGCAAGCCCTACCTGGTATGGTTCAGTGGATAGAGCTTCTGCCTGCAGACTGAAGGGTCCCCAGGTCTGATTCTGGCAAAGGGCACATGCCCAGGTTGCAGGATGGATCCCTAATAGGGGCGTGCAGGAGGCAGCCAATCAATGATTCTCTCTCATCATTGATATTTCCATCTCTTCCTCTCTGAATTCAGTAAAAATATATGAGGAGGGGAAAAAAGAATGCAAGAAAAGCACTTTCCACTGTCTAGAGCCTAGAAAGGACCCAGTAAGTGTTAATCAATGCTGGTGAACTCCCACAGTGCATTTTGAAAATCGGATGGCTACGCATCTTCATAAAATCGGGACTGTCAAACCCGGAAGGTCCTCAGAGAGCATGGAGTTCACTAAACTTATGAAAAAGGCAGTGTCCTTCTTCCGAAGATGAGGTGGCGGCCTGGACCAGCGTGTGGTCCCATCGGTCTAGGCTTCTGTCAATGCCCCATATTGTGTCAAGCAAGACACACCTGCACACACCAGGGTAGGTTTGCCCACAGGGGAGGCCTTGCTGTTAGGCTGAAGCGTCACCTTTCCTGGCAGCTTGGGCTCACAACGCAACCGTCAGAACTTAAGAGACCCCTGGGTGAGGCTCAGAGACAAATGAGCTGGGAGCCCACGTGGGAGGGCATGATTTACATCTTGTCCCTCCTCCCCAGAATTGCCCCAGTGTCTGAGTGGGATGGGGAAGGCTTTCGGGTTGGAGTGCAGCCCAGCTGTACAAACAGCCTGTCCCCGCCACTCTCCCCAGCTCTCTGGCACAAAGGAGTCACAGGGAGGCTGAAGGAGATGAGAGCAAAGGAAGAACTGCTTCTAAATGCAGAGCAAGGAAAACAAAACCGAAATGTCTATTGTACGAACTCATCGCCAGCCAGCTCTCCCTCTCCCTTTCTTTGAAGTTAGGTGGAACTGGAATCCTGTGGGTGTTAAGGAACAATTTTTTAAATAATAGACTCAAAATCGCTAAAGATTTTGTGGCATGCCATGATGAGCAATTCTCAAAACCTGTCAACTAGAAGCAGGCTTTAAAAATCTAAAAGCCTTAAGCTGCCCTGCTGGGCAAGGCTGTATCCAACCCTCCCCCTCATTCTTCCTTTGTGCCTCAGGACCTTTGCACATTTTAAATGCCCTAAGGGGCTGCAGGCGTCCTGGAAAACTGTGCTCCAAGGTTGGAAGTGGCGGGGAGGGTCATGGAGCTTAAAAGATGAGTGTGAAGGACAGGATAAGGGGAGGGACCTGAGAAAAGATGGGCTTCTCCCTTTCATTCCCTGTGCCTGTTACCATCAGGCGACGACGATGGTTTTCACAGCTCCTCAAAAGAAACAATCTGCTCCAGCCAACCCTCCGCTCCTGGGTGTGGCCCCAGAATGCCAGGTTCATTCCAACCTCTGCACAGTGTCACAGTTTCTCCACCTGGAAGACCCATCCCTCCTCTTCTTTCTAATTCTGCCAGAGCCATACCTATTCTCAGAAGCTGGCCTCTATTACTCTAGGCCAGCACTGCCCAATATAAGTCTCCACAAAGTTAAAATAATTTTTTAAAATATATTTTTATTGATTTCAGAGAGGAAGGGAGAAGGAGAGATAGAAACATCAATGAGAAAGAATCATTGATCCATTGATTGGCTGTCTCCTGCATGCCCCCCACTGGGGCTGGAATCTGCTAACCAGGCATGTGCCCTTGACTGGAATCGAACTTGGGACCCTTTAGTCCACAGGCCACTGTTCTATCCAACGTGCCAACAGAGCCACATGTGCCTACAGAGCACCTATTATGGCTTGAATGGCTGGTAAAATGAGTTTTAAAATTTATTTACTTTTACTTTATATTAGAATAGCCACATGTGGCATAGTAGCTACGATATTGAATAGCACAGCTCTAGGCTATGCTGACACCCTGTATTGCCTTGATTTTTTTATTTCTTCAGGAACTGAATACAAATGTGATTGGTCCTCAATATTTCACTTAGAGAAGTCTCGTGTTTGGAGCTAGGCTATTAGCATACGAAGGGAGGTAAAGGTAGGAAAAATCTACTTTGTGGCCCATTATTGGTACACAGTGCAGGCACAGGACAGGCTGGACTCCTGCTGAAATCAACTGTTGCTCAGAATGGGCTGAGACAGACTGCAAGGCCTGTTGCACTTGGAAGCTGAAGTAGCTGGTGCTCCAATACGGAAGGGAGGTGCTGGGTAGGTGTGATTCTGGGGGGAAAGCTAATAGCTCCCCTGATAAAGAAGCCAGCCCATAGCACACCCAGATGAAGACAGCTTTAGCCCCACCCAAGTACTTCCAGCCCTCTGAGGCCTCCCGAATTTCCTGGAATCCTCTTCTTGTACCCAGAAGTGGCTTTCGCTTCTGGTAAACACCCAGGTATAGGACAGAGTACAGGGGTGATTACAAAGCAGCAGGCTGGAAGGAGCAGGAGTGCCCCTGGGTGCTAATTAGAGGCATTCTCTGTAGCTCTGCTGTGAAGCCCTGCATCTGCCTTCCCTTCTCCAAGCTTAAGAAACATTCTCATTGAGCCCTAGCTGGTTTGGCTAAGTGGATAGGGCTTCGGCCTAGGGACTGAAAGGTCCTAGGTATTACGCTCAGACTTCGTGATCCCCAAGGACCACCAGGGAGCCGAGTCCCATGCAATTAACAAGAGAGCCTCTTCCATGCTAGCATGGGCTCTGTCCCACTCATGCCAACAGCATGGCGGAAGAGAGAGCGAATTTCACCAAGCCCTGGGGTTTTACTCCGGTGGTGATGTCACTGCTTTGGCTGACCCTGATTGGTTGGGTGAGGGCTTAGGGTCCAGTTACAAAATGGAGGATAACTCAATCCGCCCTGCCCCACAGTGGAGTCAGGAGTTTATCCTCGCCCGGCCCTGCCCTCTCACTAGGTTTGATTCTGGTCAAGGGCATGTACCTCAGTTGCAGGCTCCTTTCTGGCCCAGGCCCTGGTCAGGGCTCAATCATTAATGTTTCTCTCTATCCCTCTTCCACTATTTCTAAAAATCAATGAGAAGATATCCTCTGCTGAGGATTAAGAGGGGAAAAAAGAAGAAAGAAAGAAAGAAAGAAAGAAAGAAAGAAAGAAAGAAAGAAAGAAAGAAAGAAAGAAAGAGAATGAGGGAGGGAGGGAGGGAGGGAGGGAGGGAGGGAAGGAGGGAGGGAAGGAAGGAGGAAGGAAGAAAGAAAGAAGAAGAAGGAAGGAAGGAAGGAAGGAAGGAAGGAAGGAAAGGAAGGAAGGAAGGAAGGAAGAGGAAGAAAGAAAGAAGAAAGAGAAAGAAAGAAAGAAAGAAAGAAAGAAAGAAAGAAAGAAAGAAAGAAAGAAAGAAAGAAAGACAGACAAACCCTCATTGAGATTTTCTCTCTGAAGTGCTGTCTGCTCATCAGAGGCTTAAAGAGGAGCTAGTGGCCTGGGGGCATCTTGGCACAGGTCCAGTTCACAGCTTATCTTCTGGCTCTGAAGTCTAGGTTGCTTTCCACGGGGACAGGCAGTCAGCGGGGACACTATCAGCAATACATGGAAAGGAGAAGGGGCTGTGAGTCCATTGAGACAGGAAGATGAAAGACACAAAGGGGTTAAAGCCTAATAAAGAATGTTCATGAGATCCTCCCAAGGCACAGACACTCCCACAGGTCAAACAGGGCTTTTGAAACAGAAACAGATGAAGGCTGAGCTGTAAGATGAAGACAGGAGTGAAAGGGAAAGGATTCGGGGAACCTGGATGTCGGAGCACGTAGTCTACACATTAGGCATTCTGGGAGGTTCTTGTATGGAGTTTGAAGGGGCCCCCATACCTTCCTTTAGGATGAGTAGGGAGGTGGAGAGGAGGGGAGATACTCATTTGTTCCCAGGATGCCCAAACTACTCCTGGAAGATGCCCCTGAGCTGGCCTGGGGCAGGAGGGGGTGGAGAGCTGGAAGGTACCTGAATACCTGAGCACATTACAGATGGGAGCCCTGGGGTTTTTACCTAGTCTAGAAGGAAGTATTTGGGTCTATATGCTCTGGTCCACCATCTGTAGTGGACCTCCACCCATACCTGCCCTCCCAGTTCAGAGAGAGGAACATCAATAGGTTAAATGACCTAATACAAAAAGTATTCGATCTTTCTGGCCCTGTCAGGAAAAAAAAAAAAAGTGTGCGCTCTCGCGTGCTCTCTCTCTCTCTCTCTCTCTCTCTTCTCTCTCTCTTTCTCTCTCTCTCTTTCTAGAGTCTCTCTCTCTCTCTCTCTCTCTCTCTCTCTCTCTCTCTCTCTCTCTCTTTCTCCCCCCCTCCCCCCTCCAAATTCTGCCCTCTCTTCCCTTAACCTTCAGGGACAGGTGAGATCCCCTCCTGTCACTTCCTCCACAACTCATTTCCCCTGTTTACTCACTGACACACCCAACCCATTCCATCCCTGTGCAGGGGCCACCAATGACTTCCCAGACTGAACAGACTGCAGAGGCCTGATTTGGCCTAAACAGACATTACTTTGGCTTCAGAGATGACCACTCCCTCCTTCATGAACTGTTCCTCCCCGAGACCTTCTTGATAGGCTGTTCCCTTCACTTTCTCCAGCCCCCTCAATCCTCCTTCCTCTTCCCACCTTTGCAGGTGTCAGGACTCCTTCTTACTCACCCTGCATTGCCTCTGGGTGCTTTCCCTAAACCAACTTGCCTCCACTGTCACTCCCTTAAGTATCATACCTCTATCTCCAGCCCAAATCTGGTTTTCTGAGCACTGGGTCCTCTACAGCTAGCAGGGTCGCCAAAGACCACCGGAAAACACAGATATTTACATTTTGATTCATGACAGTAGCAAAATTACAGTTATGAAATAGCAACGAAAATAATTTTATGGTTGGGGGTCACCACAGCATGAGGAACTGTCTTAAAGGGTTGCGGCATTAGAAGAGTTGAGAATCACTGCTTTATAGTAACATCGCTCTCATTTGCATTCTGCTATGCTTTCTTGAGGGTAGAGCAGGGGTGAAGACAGCCAACACCAGTAATGGCATTCAACCTACATTTTAGGTGACACTTAAAGCGAGAGACCAAAAATCTGAGCCTACTGAAATAGTGCCTCCTGTCATGGTCACAATTCATCAGTGGCTCTTCACAAGATAAAGGTTGAAAACCTCGTTACTGTGGCAATTCTTAGATTTATTTCTTAGGTTCTTCCAGACTGAGTACATGACTTTTATCATCACAGCACACTCCTGTCTGTAGCTTTGTGGATTTCTCAAAGCACTTCCCCACTCAACTCCCAGGCACACTTGCCCAGATACAACCCTAAGCTCCCGACAGCCATCATGATACCATTTTATAGATGGAGACACTGAATCTGAGGAAGGTAAAGCAATCTGTCCAGCCCCACAGCAGGAGGAACTCAGGTTTGTTCATCCTAACCAGCTCCCTTGCCGCCTCCCAGGAGGGCCAATGAGATCATAAGTAGGAAAGTACTTTGGAAAGAAAGAAACTCTATTGATGCCAGATGTATTATTATAAGCCAAACCTAAGTACAGAATGACCTTGTTATCACCCCTGGAGTGGGGATGCTGATAGATCAGGCCTGTTTAATCTCCCGGTGCCCTGGGGTGAGCATCTGGGACTTTCTCCAGCAGGGGTAAGCCTTGCCTGTTCCTGACATTACTTTCCCTGGAGGGGACCCATCAGGAAGAAAAGAGTGACATCTCCCTTTGTTCCTTACAAACATCACCCTCCTTCCCCCACTTATGCCCAGCTCAGGCCGATCTAAATGTCAGAGGGTAATAGCATAGGTAGATGTCAGGGTTCCAAATTTATAGATGGTGTGGACGCGCATGATAGTTTGTTTGGAGAAATGGACTTGTCATGTGCAAGATATATGGCACCAGATAAAACATCCTGACAATCCTACATGCTTGGGGTGGGGGGGCACGAGCATACTGTTTTGAAAGCCCACTGTTATGACATTTTAAAAATTCCAGAGTGAATGCTGAGCAAATCCAGAGACTAATGCAATGCAGGAACATAAAGCATCCACTCTGCATCACAACGTGCACTTTTCATTTCCTTCTCTCTCCAGTCATGGAACTCAGTGCATTTTAAGCAAATCTGACTCGAGCATGTTTAAAAGTGGGTCGTGTAAAGGTAATAATAAAGACTCACTTTTTTTTTTTGAAAATACAAATGCTTTTAAAATATGTTAAAAATTGCAAACTTTTTAACCTGAGAGCCTAGTGAGTTGGTCAACATAAGTGGCTGCCATCCTTTCCCTGGAGGAGTCTTGAGTCATGAGGTTTGTTTGCTTTTCACTTACATGAGGTCTCAGAAAGTGCAGCCCTCGTGTAAAATGCAGCTTCCTTGTACTCAGATGTACCAAATGTTTGCAGAGGGCTTATGATATACGGGCTTTCCCACGTCTGCTATTTTACACTTCACCTCAGCCTAAGAGGGTGATCATACCTCCTTCATGTTACAGGGGAGAAAATGGAGACAGAGGATTCCAGTCACTTGCCCAAGTTACATAGGCAAGAGGGTGCAGAACAAGAACTCACAGACGGGGCTTCTCATTTCTAATGCCACAAACCATTACTCGGGACAGCCAAAACCGGTTTGGCTCAGTGGATAGAGCGTCGGCCTGCGGATTGAAAGGTCCCAGGTTCGATTCCAGCCAAGGGCATGTACCTTGGTTGCCGGCACATCCCCAGTAGGGGGTGTGCAAGAGGCAGCTGATCGATGATTCTCTCACATCGATGTTTCTAATTCTCTATCCCTCTCTCTTCCTCTCTGTATAAAATCAATAAAATACATATTTTAAAAAATTACTCGGGACAACCTCTTATGCTTGTACATAAGTTGTGTGAATGAGAGGTGTATGTGATGTGTGTGTGTGTGTGTGTGTGTGTAAATCAGAAAAGGGTATGAATTTTATGTCTTGTCATTGTGAACCAGAACAGAGACCATTTGAGCTAAAGAACACAAGAGTGTAAAAAATCCATAAGAACAGAAGCTCCATGGGGAATTTAGTGATAACTTGGAAAAGGTTTTAGATAACCATAGGACAAGGAATTAAGAATTCATTCCAGTTTCACCTAGAACTCAAGGAAAAGAGAAGTTCCCGCTAACATCTGGGTTACATACAGAGGAACAATGAAACCCAGTCTTCAAAGTGAGACAGGTTAAGTAGACATACACAGAGAGAGAGAGAGAGAGAGAGAGAGAGAGAGAGAGAGAGAGAGAGAGAGAGACCACGTTGCTTCTTGTATTAAGTAGGCTAGGGTGTGGTAACAAGTACATAAAATTTTATAATTGTTCCAAAACAATATGATTTGTTATGTTGTTGTTGTTTTCTCAACAGTCTGAAGACAGCTCTTTTCCATGTGATGATTCAGAAACCCAGGCTCCTTCCAGTTTGTGGCTACACTATCCTGTAGAGTTTAGGTCCTCATTGTTATATATATCCAGCAGAAGGGAAATGAAGCAAGGAGGGGACACATGACCTTCTTAGCCTGGAAATGGCCTACATCACTTTCACTCACATTCTGTTGGCTACAACTCACACATATAGCCACACTTAACTGTTCGTGTAGCCCAGGAAGTGTGGTCTCACTATACATGAGAGAAAAAGAGGAAATGCCTGGACTGCATAGCTCAATGGTTGAGCATCAAACTATGAACCAGGAGTTCATGGTTCGATTCCTGATTGGGGCACCTACACGGGTTGTGGGCTTGATCTCCAGTGTGGGGTGTGCAGGAGGCAGCTGATCGATGATTCTCTCTCATCATTGATGTTTCTGTCTCTCTTTTCTCTTCCTTTCCTCTCTCTAAAATCAGTAAAAATATTTTTTTTAAAAGAGGAAATGGATTTTTGGTAAATGGCTGTCAATCTACCACTTCCAGACACTCGCTGTTCATTTGCACCCTTCTTCCATTTGCACCACAGAGAGCCTATACCATGCCTTTCTCAAAGAAGACACCCCAAAGCTCCACACTGAGTCACTACATCCATCTCTAGATCTGGGGTTCTTGAAGATACAATGTCTTGTCATATAGGTGTGAATGTGACTCCTCATTGTCCAGCAATTTATTAACTAAAAGACCAGTTATCTTGCCCCTCTAACACACATCCACTATACCACTATACCAATTTAATGATATTTTGGAAAAGGTTTTGGATACCCAAAGGACAAGGAATTGAGAGTTCATTTCAGTTTCACCTAGAATTCAAGGAAAAGAGAAGTTCCAGCTAACATCTGGGTTACATACAGAGTAGATCCAGTCTTCAGAGTGAGACAGGGTTAAGTAAACACAGAGAGAGACCATGTTGCCTCTTGTATTGAGTAGGCTAGGGTGTGGTAACAAGTACACAGATTTTATAATTGCTCAAAAACAATATGATTTGTTATGTTGTTGTAGCTCACTCAACAGTCTGGAACAGGGACTTGAACTGCAATGACACTCTTACTGAGAAAAGGGAAGAATGGGAAAAACAGAGTCCTTGGTTAATAGCATGGTGGAACCCTCTGGTATGAAGACCCTCTGCCTGATAAGAGGAATAAGTCCCTTGCTTAGCCCTTTAATCTGCTTTCTGAGAGGAATTCATGATCTATTTTTCTCTAGAACCCCTTACTCCACCCTCTGGATGTCCTTCCTTATCATTATCCCTTTTGGCCACTTCTGAATTGCCCTCCTCGAAGATTCTAAATAGCTAGCCTTCATAGTCCACTTTCTGCTCATGCAAATTTAGCACCAAAGATGATTTCATCCAAGCTTGTGATTTCTTTAACAATACAATTCCCTCAAAAACTTAGTAAGATTCTCATTTACTTGCTACTAGTGTATTCCAAATGCCAGTAACCACACCCAGAATTCCTTCCTGGACATAGTTCTGAAGCCTAAATTATTTGTTTCCTTGTCTCTATAGTTTTCTCTCAATGTAACGGCAGCTACTTCGAGGTGACCCGAACAACAGACTAGAGTAGAAAGGCTACACCTTTAATCTGATCTTTGCTGAAGGGTTGAGCTGCTATATTTAGCTGAGAATTCTTAATGGGATTTAGTCTTTTCCAAATCTGGGGTTTTAATTACATCCTTCCCATCTTATTTTTTATTGTGGGGGATTCAGAATCAATAGGTTTTTCCAAATGTGTGTGCACTTTTCATTCCCTTTTATTTCTGCTTATAAACTGGTTACTTGTCGTCAGGGATATTTTTTTGGTAGTAACTTGTAGCAAGACACTCAACTCTAACACACACTAACATTCTGTCTCTTTCTAATGGCTTTCTCTGGAGCTACCGATCCATCTTGATCTGCCTTTTCCAGATGATTGCTGGCCACAGTTATAACAAATATTTTGTTACTGTACAACACAGCTCCCCATTTTTGCTGCCTATTCTGTTTTCTTGTCTCTCACTCCACAACTACTGGGTGCCACATATTTTGGGTGTTTTTTACATAAGCATTTCCTTTCTAACACCAACTTTTATATTACCTAAGATAGAATAACTGCTGTTAAAAACAGACCCAAAATATACAATGATTTGCGCAAAATAGAAATGTTTCCCACTCATGTAACAGTCTAAGGCAGCGGCTCCTGATTGTTGGATGACTCCCATCCACAGGGTGACTCAGGGATCACACTCCCTTAGCCTGTGGCTCTACCACTCCTGGAACTTCCTCATCTGCACAGGGTGAAGAGAGTGAAAGTGGGCATCCCTGCTTATTACAAGTTGACCCAAAAATGGTCCATATAACTTTAATTCGTGTTTCATTGACTGGAACTCAGTCACATAGTAGCCACACACAATTACAAGGGAAGCTGGGAGATCAGTTCCTGACTGGGAAATCACTTTCTAGCAACTGTATACATAGTTAGTTCCAGGAATCCTCAAACTGTAGCCCACATACAAAACTAGGTTCATTGCTAGTTGTTGTTTTTTTTAATAAAGTTTTATTGGAACACAGCCATTCATTTATATATGGTCTATGGCTGCTTTTGCACTCAAGCATCAGAGTGGAGTAGCTACAATAGAAGCATGGCCCACAATGCCTAAAATATTTCCTATCTGGCCCCTTCACAGAAAGTGTGCTGACCCCTGCTTTTCACTGAGGCTGGGACTATTGCAGCCATCTTGCCACCACAAGGGGGAGTCTGAAATTGCTGGGGCCACCACGGGATGTCTAAAAATGAAGCCAATCCAACAGAAGGCAGAGCCCAGAGATGGAGAGAAACCAAGTCTGGGTGACCTCATTGAGCCAAGAAGCCAGTCCCTGCTGAAACCATCCTAGCCTTGGGCTTTTTAGCTAGCCCATCTAACGCATTTCCTTTTTCACTTCAACCAATCTGAATTGAGTTGGGGTTTTTTTCCAACAGAAATGGCCCTCACTGTTCATCTCTCTCACCATAGCAGTGACAGGATGCTTAACTTATACTTAAGAATGGTGACAAAATTATACTCTGACTTAGCACACCAACGAGTCAGACTGGAACTGCAGACAAGTCCTACTGAGACGTAACCAATATGTGACATTCCCCCCCTCCCCCACCATTTAACCCTGCAGGCCGGTAAGACACTGGTCGTTGGGAGCTTCCTCTAAATATTTCATGCCTCTGTCTGAGTCGATCAGATTTCTGAAAGCAGGTGAAGTGAAAGGCAGGGGTTCAGCGAGGCAGCTGTTTAATGATCCCTCACCCCTAGAAGACCTTGGAGAAAACCTGGCCAAGAAACAAAGCAGAGATTTTTTTCAGACTGGCCTGTCCTGGGAAGGCCCTGTGTTATCCACGCAGAGAAACATAATCAGTGGTGTCTCCTCCAGGCTGAGCCCTCGGAGCTCTGCAGGTGCATTGGCAGAGCAGGGAGGGGTTGGCAAAGGGCAGGTGGCTTTGTTCTCCCGGCTGCCTCCTCCTCAGAAGTTGCTCATTACAGAGGGAGATGGTGGTGTTATGTAACAAGAGCTCGGCCTGACTCCACTAGAGTACACGGGAGCGCAAAATACCTAAATGTCTTCAACACACAGCACACTGAGAGACCATATAGAGAGCTCTTTAGACCTCGACAGACAGGCAATGCATTGGCATCATTCTAAGGCATAGGCTTCCTGTGAGGTGCCCCTTATGAAGGCAAACACTCACGTGATAAGAGTCATCTAGAACAGGGTCAATGTTAGCAGAGCCTGTGTTTCTAATAATTCTTAGCATTAGCCACGTAATTTCCCTCCATGGATCCCTAAGAGCTCCTCAAATATTTGCTGTAAAATAACTTTACACACACACATACAACTATACTTACTTTTTAAAATCTCCCTTGCAAATAAGCAGAAAAGTAATTATGCACACTCCCTTTTCATTAACAAACATGTCCTCCCATCACCACATATCTCCTGTGATATGAATAAGAAATACGATACCCAGGAGATGGAAATGAGGCCAGTTTCTTTTTTAACCATTTGTAAAAGTATGGGATTTCTGTGTAAAGAACATGATTTCCAAGCAGAAGTATGTAGGGCAAGAATGCTACAAGCCACTGAAGCACAAAAAAGCAGGAGCCAGGGAGGTCTTGAGTCAGCAAATAGTCGTGCGTGTACCTCCCTGAGTTCAGTCATACCTACCCAGGTCCCTTTGGGTCAAGCTGTGAGGTCTCAGGGTTGGAAGCAGATCAAAGGGAGTTTTATTCAGGAAAACAAACAGCAGCTGGGCCAAAAAGAAAGTTTAAATCATGCTCATCTAGGAGAAAAATACAAGGTTAAAATGTAGAAATATGGAGTGAGTGACTTCATGTGTAGAAAAATAAGTCAGAAGTTGGGAAGGTCAGGTAGGGAGGTCAAGTGCAAGGTGAGTCAGAGCAAAAGGTCCAGTAGGAAATTATACATTGAGAGACAGAGAGAGAGAAAGAAGAAGACTTATTTTCAAATTTGCTCATGTGATTGTGGGGCTTGCAATTCTGAAATCCGTAAGGAAAGCCAGCATGCTGGAAATTCAGGTAAGAGCTAGAATTGCAAGTTTGAGTACAAACTATGTAAGGCAGACCAATAGGATTTCAACTCGGGGGAGCTTTTTTATGTTATAATCTTGAGGCAGAATTCCTTCTTCTCCAAGAAACCTCAGTCTTCTTTCTTAAGACTTCCAACTGGCTGGATGAAGCCCATTCGAATTATGGGGCTGCTCTCCCTCACTTAACGTCCGCTGATTGTAAATCTTAACCACCTCTACAAAGTCCCTTCAGAGCAACAGCTAGTGTTTGACCAAACATCTGGGCACCACAGCCTGGCCAGCTGACACATAAAATTAACCATCACCTGATGTTTAAAGATGCTCACCAGAGCCAGATGTTTCCTGAGTTCCTTACATCTTAGGGATTTCAGGCTGGGAGAGGCTCTAGAGATGAAGAATGTAAGAACCAGACAACGGTGAAGAGTGACCCTTGGGTCAGTCAATAGAGAGGCTAGAACTTGGGTTTCCTAACCCCCAATCCAATGTGTTGGTTTTTTTTGTCATATTCTGGAGCGAGGCTTCCTAAACCCCAGTGCCAAATCCCACACAGTTTTTTTCTTTCTTTCTCTTTCTTTCTTTCTTTCTTTCTTTCTTTCTTTCTTTCTTTCTTTCTTTCTTTCTTTCTTTTTTATCAAACTTGGTTGAGTATAAAAACAGACATGTGCCTTTAAATCAATGCCAGCTAGATCACATTCTAATCATCCAAATGCCTATTTCTTTAATAACTCCAGGAGGGAATTAGGGATAACAGCAGGCTAAGGACAACAGCAAAATGCGAGAGTTTCCAAGAAGCTGGGAAGCATATGTGGACTTGGAGCTTTGCCCTCATGGGTTTTAATTTGGAGTCAACTACATCTCAGCAGCAATGACTTGGGAAATCTGCATTTGCACCAATGTTCATCGATTTGCAAAAGTGAGTTGCATCCATATGGGCCTGCATATCAAGATAGGGTTGTTCACTTTGCCATGTGCTAGGACTAAAATCGCAAAAACCAGCTTGTTTCTGACTTTTTGTGAATGAAATAACAATGTTTACTGTGTGGAACCATCTGGTCCATGCACCACGTGGATTGTTTGCATCAAACCCCACCTGGCATTTTCAGAGGTCAGGATCCTCCTGTGGCTGTGGTGCCTCCAGGAAGTGCTTAGAGCAACAGAAAACTTGGCAAAAATAATCCACAGGAGCATTATGAATGCAAAAGCTCTTCCCACAATGGAACTATTACCAGAGAAGCCAGGCCCTTTTCTGTGGGAACCAGGGTAGACTTGAAGGAATCTCCCAGAGGCCAAGGCAGAGAGAGAGGGTCTGTCATCTTTCTCCTGAGTTGGCCTGCTCTCTTTTCTCTAAAACAGCAGTTTACCCAGCTGTTTCCCCCCAGCTACAGTGGATGGCATTGTAGCATTGTTTCAGAATTTAACTGACAACTCTTTTCTTTCTGAGTGATGCTTCAAGTCATGAGCAGGTTTTACAATCAACGGCATCTTAAATACGATGAGATACTGAAGGTGGGAGAGACAAGGCAGTTTGGAGCTGGAGCCCACGTTCTCAGGCCGTGCAGTAAGAAATCCTTGCTGCCTCACTGCATAGTGAGAAAGGAAGGGGGAAAGCAGGCTTTGACTTCAGCCAGGAGTTCCAGAAGTGCTGCACATAGCATTTCCAAGGAGAACACACCATTTGCTTCATTCTTATGTTGGTCATTAAAAAAGCAAAACTTTACTTAGTTTTTTTTTTATTTTATTTTATTGATTATGGTCTCACATAATTGTCCTTATTCCCCCATTCCCATCCCAAACCCCTCCCTAGATATGCCCACCCCCCCTAACCCTCCTTGTCCATGGCCACTGGCTAGGCCCATATGTATGCACACAAGTCCTTTTGTTGATTTCTTCCCCTTACCCCTATCCACCCTTACTTTCCCTCTGAGGTTTGAGAGTCTGACCGCTGCTTCTCTTTCTCTGGGTCTGTTTATGTTGTTCATTATTTCCTCTAGATGTGTGAGATCATGTGATCCAAGAAATAACCTTGTAAGAACTTAAACTGCAACAAGCCATAATGGTTACGCTGAGAGGCAAATGAATCAGTCTGTAGTGAGTTCCTTTCTGGGCCAACAGTTCTTTTAAGTCCCAATTTCAATGCCAGATAGTTCTTTATGTGTGCATGCCAGCCATGATATTTCAGATCTGGTTGGTGGACAAATGGTTGTGATGCAGGTCCGCCCATCTCTGGTTTGGTCCTGGGCATCCTTCAGCAACCCACAGCTGCTGTCTGCTGGTATACTGAGGCATCGTCAGCATCTTCCATCTCTGAATTGTGTCTCTTCTGTCTTCATGGATGGAGCGCTTCTGTCTATTCCTCTCTGTTACAGGATTCCAGATGGTCTCGGAGTTGTTTTCTGAAAATATACAAACATATTCTCAACCAAAAGTTAATAAAGGGATATTTTCTTTAAATTTGATTTGGGATTCTTTTCTATTTTTTTCTCCCCAAATGATTTTCCCCTGGCTTGTTTTGTCACCATGTGTGTATTTTCATGGGTATCTTGCTATTAGTATTTCGAATGAAGGTTAATTTTCTAAAGCACAAATATTTTAGATGTAAATTATTCTCAGAATATTTTTTCTTACATGATAGTCTTCCACTGTCACCCCCTTTTTTACTTTAAATATTAGGAAACTTTTGGAAATTTTATATTGTAGTCTTGATAACTTTTACATTTTAACTTATTGGCAGAGGATCCCACGGTAAAATTACACATGATATGAACCTAAAGTAGTCATAGTGTAACTTTACTTAGTTTTGAAATGGAAAGAAGCTAAGGCAGCCTAACCCAGTTGCTCAGTCGGTTTTATTTATTTTTTAATCCTCGATCCTTTTTGATAAACAAAAATCTCATACTGGTGTCCTCCCTCTGACACCCCTAGGAATTCTGATATGCTGACCCTATCATCACCCCATTCAGTGTGAGAATCTTTGACCTGAAGAATAGCTAAAGATTGTCTTGTACTGTGTGTAATTACTCCTGAGATTAGACCCACCTTTTACTTTCCCTACTTCTAGAGCATAATAATATTCACAGAGCACTAAACTTAAACTTTGAAAAAGAGCGAGGCTAAGTCGAGGGTGAAGAGGGAGATTTAGGCTTACGTGTCTTTGTGTGCTCTGTGTGTGCGTGTTTTGTTTGAATTTTTTTATTTGCTTTCTGTTGTTTTGTTTTATATTTTTCGGTTGGTAGGGAGGAAATCTCTCTTAAAAAAAGAAAATCTGTAATTTAAACCAATTTATTATCCCCAGTATTTCTATCAACAACACATTGATTTTGTTGCCCAGGAAACTGGAGAGGGTTTCTGGAGAATTCATTACCTCATTCCAAACCCAGGGGTCACTAAACACTGTTTTCAACTCTGTTTTCGTAGGAAACAAAGGCCATTCCTTGTAGCTCACCTGAGTCTCTCGGAGTCTGAAACCTGAGCCCCTGCTCATTCCTGGGATTTCGCACTTCCTGCTGCAAACCATATGTTATGTTCTAACTGGGAAAACCCTATAGTTACAGTTGGAGAGGGTGGGGGAGGAAGGATGAGGTCACACATCCCTGCAGGAGGCAATCGCAGCTTTGGCCCAAAGCTGCTAGAAAAACATGTTCCAATAAATTAGATAGCTTGTTTTCATAGCCCTCCAACGTCAGCATTTGGCTCTTGACGGTTGGAAGTGTCTCTCCCTCTCCTAGTTTCTGTCAAACGTGGGCTCTTTCTGGGCATCTGCAAACGCTAGTGCCTCGCCTGCCCTGGGCCTGCAATCTGCCTGGATTTTGTTCCTTGCACCTGGAACGTTCTTTTCATTAGATGCGTTTTTAGTCTTCCCCTGTCTTTGGTGGAGACACCACAGGAGGAGGGCCTTGGGGAGGTAAGGTCTCCAGAGGCCCTAAAGAAGACTGAGGCCTTCCCAGGGCTTCCATGGTGCTGAGAACCCGCTAGGACTGCAGTCATAGACGCCTGGGGGCTATGGACCAGAGCACCAGGGGAGAATTTGACCTCCCAAGGGCACAGGATGGGAAAGAAGATTCACTGACATGCCTCTCCCCCCCCCCCCCCCCCCGCCCCCCTCCCGGCTGTATGAAGGAAGCCCTGAGAAACCAGGAGGACTCCTGTTACCAATCTGAGCCAGAAGAAATCTGTCACCGGAGGTGGGAGCAGAGGCATTGTCCTGTAAGCAGAGGACAACGGGAGTGTTTCCTTAAAAATAACTGCCACGGAACTGACTCATATCGGGGCGGAGAAAGAGAGAGGGAACAGGATTGGAAATCTGGCAGATCTAAATTTGAATTCCGGCTTTGCCACTTGCTAGCTAGCTGGGTGATGTGCAGTGAGTAACCCTGGCTCTCTGAACCTCTGCTGCCTCCTCTGTGAGGAGAGGATTATAATGCAAAGTAGGATTCTTAGGAGAATAGAAGTATACCATGTATTTACAGTGCCCGACACGTGAAGGCTCTGAATAAAGGCTCTGTGCCCCTGTGCGATGCATCGTCCGGATCCCTAGGGCCTCACGTCTCCACCTGAGGGGATTAGGGCCACACCTTTGCTTCCGAGGGACCCTCTCTCCAAGACAGCCCCATTATGCTCCTTTTTCTTCTCCCCAACCAAGCTCAGGCTTACACTCCTCAGCACGTCTCTGCTGCTTCTCTCTAGAGCCTGGTGGGCCTCAGAAGTTAGAGCTGTGCTTTTTCTATTTCCACCGAGACCAGGGGTGTGAATGCACTGGCCCTGCAGGCACTGTGCTGTTTGGACCGATCTGGGTAATGTCATGGACAATTTACTGTCTCATGAACTTTCAAAATCCACTTACAGCGATATCTTCTCTTTCTTCCAGCTCGGTTCTGTGAATTTATTTCCATAATAAGCTCCAGTGAGAAGCCACTTGGCCGATTGCTGCTTCCATTAATCCTTTCGAAGGCCTCAAGCCTGTAAAATCTCTAGTCTGCCTGATTCGGCAGCCCCACCTGCTCCGTGAAGCTCTCTCCAGTTGCCCAGCACCCACGGTGCCTTCCCTTCTCACAAGGCCTGCAAGGCTGCTAACCAGCACCAGATGGCTCAGCGGGGAAGGCTCCTCTTGCTCCGTGGTGCCCTCCCCGGTCAGCCCCATGACAAGGGCTGCCGGATAACACACAGGATGCCCAGTTACATTTGAATTTCAGAGAAGCAACAAATAACCTTCATTTATACATATCCCAAGTATTGCATCCCGTACTTTTATATGCTACATCTGGCGACAATAAGGCCAGACTCTCATGCTTCTGCTTCTACAACAGCCCCCAGCATAGAGGTGAGACTGTTCTGGGCCACTCGATTAATAATTACTGATAACAGCAACAACAATAACAACAGCTAGCTTCTATCACCCATTGAGCTCCTACGTTTGCCAGATACTGCGCTACATCCATAGACGGGGTCAAGAGGAGGACACATACATAAACGTTGTTGACAAGGTGGAATTTGATTTTTTTTTTTTTTTTAAGGCAATGTGGTTTAAAGATTGAGGGATCTTCCTCTAAGGCACACAGTCCAGCTCTCTCCTTTACTGTTCCCCTGACTGTGGGTGTTGACCGAATCTTTCCTTATTTTCCTCATTTATAAAATGATGGCTTCCTGGAGCTGTTTAATTCAGATTAACACACATAAATGGAATAATACATTCATCCCAGCACACAGTAGGTTCTCAGAAACTGTGAAAGGTGTCATGGTGATAGAGATGGTGTCACTCTCGTTGAAATTTTAGAGAGAGAAGCTCTTTGGCTTGGGTGGTCAACAGAGCCTTCAAGGACTGGAAAATCCGACAAGTCAGGGCTGCAGGACAGTAGGAAAGTGAAAGACAATTTGTGAGTCAAATAGTGAGTAAACGTATTTGCCAGAAATTAACAGCCTAGCTGTTTCAATTTGCACTAATTGAAAACTTCTTTACCGTTGAAAATGTTCTGTTAATCTAAATAGATGTTAAGTTCTTGCAGCTAAAACTTTTACTGTCTTAGTTTGTAGGTCTAAGGATACAAGTTGGATAGTTAGTGATATGATGGATTTTTTAAAATATATTTTATTGATTTTTTTACAGAGAGGAAGGGAGAGGGATAGTTAGAAACATCGATAAGAGAGAAACATCAATCAGCCTGCCCCCTGCATACCCCCTACCGGGGATGTGCTTGCAACCAAGATACATGCCCTTGACCGGAACCTTCCAGTCTGTAGGCCAACACTCTAGCCACTGAGCCAAACCGGTTTTGGCATGGATTTTTTTATTTTATTTTATTTTATTTTTTAATAAAAGAAGCCATCAGACACAGTTCTAAAACTTCCTAAGAAAGTCCTAAAACTTTCTAAGCTTCTCACCAGGGAATAACCTTCACCAAGGCACTGAGCTACTTATTGACTGAATCTATCAATGGACAGTAAGAGGGTTACACTCTGCTGTTGATAATAAACCTGGAGAACACTCTCCAAAAATTCCTTTTGCCCCTCCTTTTTTTCCTGCAGGAAGACTGGGGTACAGAAACATGAACCCAGCACTTGGGACCTTTTGCAGGATCTGGGCTTCCCCTGAGGTTTCTGCTCAGTGCTGGGGCTGTGGGAATGAAACCATTGTGGGTGCCAGATGGCAGGGTGTGGGAAGTCTCGGGCTGGAAAGGGATGGCCAAGATAAACAAGGGACTAGAGGTCTGAAAAATGAATGGATAAACATCCAGACCAAAGTCAACAATGCTGGAGGATCCAGCCCAGGCTCCACAGGCGGGGACGTTTTGATACTCGAGTTCACTCAAGTCCCTGAAAGAACTTTTGTGCATCCGATTCTTAAACATCCCTGCTTTGGGGCACTGGGTAAGGGGCAGATTACACAGCTCCTGTAGCGGTGCAGAACCATGCTAATTTCACCTGTGTAACTTTCTGTAAGATGGCTGCTTAATCACATGACTAGATACTGGCTGATGTTCAAGAAGTAATGTTAATTTTAAAAACATGACAATTGTATTGTGTTTTTAAAGTAACCTTTATTTTTCGAGCTACCTAGTGAACATTGTTTGATGAAATGATCTGATGTGCTTGTGCTTCAAAATAATCCAGGAAGAGAGACTGGGTTCTCTTTATTTTTATTCTATGTTCCAAAAAGTTTATTTTGTATCATAAAAAAATCCAAACTGGGCTCTAATAGTTTGTTTTTGTTTTTAGCACAAAAGACATTGGATGCAGATCTACATAGAAACAAAACGACAAAATGGCACACTGGCAAAACAGCCATTTGGAGCTATGGCATAAAAATCTTCTATATCTGAATATTTCATGGCAGGATGCCAGCACTTTCCTGCAAACTCACAGATAACACGTACAGAGTACTGTTGGTATTCTTACTTTCCTGGATAACTAACTGGGTTGGGTGGGTAGACCTGATATCAGGAAACAATTAGTTCAAGGAGTAGAATTCAGCAGATCTAAGAGATGCTTTAGTCTAGCAGCTATTACTTGGTTGGCCAGTGGCCCGTTTGCAGTTCACTGGGATCTTGACACAGACTGGGGCAAAAAGAGGAAACAACTACTTGAAAGTAAGGAGTCTAACACTGTCCAAAAAGTCCCCGCTGGAATTCTCCTCTGAGTCAACTCATTTCCTCCTAGCCTTCTGGTACTATGGGATTTTTTGTTTATTTGGTTTGTCCTTTCAATCTCTGATAAATTTGAATTACAATCACTCTGTGATGTGTGCAGTGGAAGAAGAAAAACACACACACACACACACACACACACACAAAAGCAAACTGTTGAGAATCCTTGTTTAAACTGGAATCACTGATTCCGCTTTGAAAGTAATACATGATCGTTTCCTGCCCAGCAAAAGACCCCAAATCCTGTGTGACCAGAGTTAGTATTTTATGCAGCTCAAACGCCTCAAGTTTCTTTGCTGTTGCTGGGAATGCCCTGCGGGTTCTCTAACGTCTGGTTGGCACGGTCATCGACTCTACCAGCGTATGTGGTTTGCAAAGTTGTCAGAAAACCAGCCCATGTCATGTCGGATTGTTTTTAATGCGGCAAAGAGTCAGATGATACTGCACAGCCCGCACAACTCGGGAGGGCCATGTGCAGGCCTGGCTGCTCTGCTCGCCGAGTCCAAATCAATTATGCTCTAATCAGGACTGTTTCCGGAGCTGGTCGGATGGAGGTTCAGAGTGAAAAGGAAAAATTGTTATTTCTCTCCAGATCCTGTTTGCATCAGCAGACTCCATCTGAGACACATCCTGTTTGACCTCTGATGGAGCGGGGGAGGGGAGCTGCTTTGTTTGACTTGACTGTCACCCAGAGGAGGGCCTCCTCTTTTTTTCTCTTTTTTTTCGAAAAAAAAAAAAAAAAAAAAACAATACTCATTTTTTGAATTAGTATTAAAATTCTGTCACTATCCTCAGTTCATAAAGATACACAGTTTGGACTCTTCATTTTCCCCAAATAGTGATTTCCTCGCTCATCAGAAGCCCAGAGCCTGGTTTAAAATGCACATTTCCAGCCCTACCTTGAGACACAGTCTCTGGAAGATGCTATTCTGACAAAAGAGGAAGGAGATTCTGAAGTGCAGTCAAGTTCTTGAACTTGGATCAGGATGAGAACTGCTCAAATCCAGGTCCCTAATCTTAGGCCATTGACTTCAACCAGGCCCAGCTTCCCTATGTAAGCTCTGAAGCTGGGAAAGCTGTTTTGCATTTTGGCGCTTAGAAGGGACCACCCAAAGAGATGCCCTGCTTGTGGGTCCAGGAAGACCTTAGGGCATCAGTTGCATACATTCCCAGGGAGTGGTCAGTGAGGAGCGGAAGGTAAACCAGGAGCAATGTGGGGTCTTATCTGTCTGAAGGCTACTGTCAGACCCTTACCAAGTTTTCACCAAGGTATATCAGAAATAGAAAAATAAGAGTAAAGCTACATTTATGTAAATTATTATTATTATTATTATTATTAATCTTCATCAGAGGGTATTTTTCCACTGATTTTTAGAGAGAGTAGAAGGAGAGGGAAAGACAGAAAGAAATATCGATCTGAAAAAAACATATCAATTGATTGCCTCCTGCACTAGCTGCGACCAGGGGCCGGGCCAGGAAGGAACCTGCAACCGAGGTACTTGCCCCTGACCAGAACTGAACCCGGGACCTTTCAGTCCTCAGGCTCACACTCTAGCCACTGAGCCAAACCGGCTAAGGCTATGTAAATTATTTCGTGATTATGTTAGCCATATCTTTCTGGAGATGTTAAAACATCTGTCTTAGTCTGTTTGAGCTGCAGTAACAAAATACTACAGACTGCCAAAACGTTTGGCTCTGTGGATAGAGCATTGGCCTGTGGACTCAAGGGTCCCAGGTTCAATTCCGGTCAAGGGCATGTACCTTGGTTGTGGGCACATCCCCAGTAGGAGGTGTGCAGGAGGCAGCTGATCAATGTTTCTAACTCTCTATCACATTATACAGATATTTCCAGATCAGTTCATTTGGGAACCTTTTTTAAAAATAATTCAATGATAGTGGTGATATATTGGGCATTTTTTAAGTGTCCTAATGATAAAACACACACACACACACACACACACACACACACACATACACGTATGTGCACGCACATATTTAGCAGCCTCATATTAGAGCTCTAAAAATTATTTAAAATTTTTTTCTAGCCCATGAAATCTAAAAGCTGAAATCACTGTATTATTTATAATACCAATATATAATAATAACTTAATAATTACAGTATTATAATTAATATCTTATAATAAAACCGACAATAATGATTTATTAAACTATCAATTAAATAACAATAACACACATTTCAGAATCAAATACTTCTGGGCTTGCATCTTACTTTTGTTGTTTTCTAGCTCTAAGAACTTCAGTAAGTTACTAGTTTCCCTGAGCCAGTTTCCTCATTCAGCAAAACTGAGGGTGGAGTGGGAAATAAAACTTCCCTCCTACAGTTGTAAAGTTTAAATACATAATGAATAGAAAGCACCTGGAGCCTTGGAAATTATCAGTTCATGGGACACGGGTATAGAGAGCTGGCAACAGACAAATGCTTGCAGAGAGGTCCTAGAGTGGCTGGAAATGTGCGTTGACATTGGCAGCTGGAAGATCAATGAAGACTCAGGCAGAGCTCAGCAGAGTATTGCCAAGGAGAAACCTGAGCTGGCGGGAGGAGAGAGAAGGAGGTTGGTGGTGAGGTCATGCATCCTTGTTGAGCTTGGGCACTATGTGGTCCAGTCTCAGAGCCTTTTCATTTCATTTTTAACAACTATCAACTCATGGCCAATTTCTTTGCACACTTCCTGCACCTCCCCCAACCCCATGTGAACGAAATACTAGTTTCTCAAAGTATTTTATATCATTTCATCTCTAAGCATTTCAGCGTGTATCACTAAAAAATAAAAATAAAAAACTTTTAAACTGCAATACTATTATCACGCCTAAAAAAGTAACAATAATTTCTTAACACCATCAAATATCCAACAAGTGTTCAAATTGCCAACCGTCCCATGTCTACTGCCTTTGAACAGATTGTTTGGGCAAGAACACAGGAGCCAAGGGGAAAGGACTAGTTGCTTTGTTCTGAAAACATTCCAGGCTCCTTCCCCACACCCTTCTCCAGGAAAATTTGAGCCCAATTTAACAAACAGAAAGGTAGTAGACTTGACCCTGTGTTCAACCCAGTTATTTCCAAAATGATACTGTGGTTTACTTAAAGGCCCAGTGCAAATAATTGAGTTCATATGTTTCACCAACTCAAATGAAAAATGAGTACCAGGGTGAGTAAGCGATAAGTCTCTTTTACATAGAGAAACTCAAAGAGGCAACCCAGTGGAGCTGTGGAGTTGCTCAATGCTCAGACTTGGGGGTGAGAGAGACTTTACCATATCCTGTCTCCATCCATTTTTAGCTGTATATCTTTAAGCAAGTTGCTTAGTTACTCTGAGCCAGAGTTTCTTTGTTTATAAGATGAGGATAATATTGTTGTGAGCTCATGTGTTGAGTACTGGACATTGAGTCAACTAGAGTATGTGTTAAGAACTAGTTTCTGCCGAAGCCGGTTTGGCTCAGTGGGTGGAGTGTCGGCCTGCGGACTGGGGGGTCCCAGGTTTGATTCTGGTTGGGGGCATGTGCTTTGGTTGTGGGCACATCTCCAGTGGGGGGGGGGGGTGCAGGAGGCAGCTGGTCAATGATTCTCTCTCATCAATGTTTCTAGCTCTCTGTCCCTCTCTCTTCCTCTCTGTGAAAAATCAATAAAATATATATTTTAAAAAAAAGAACTAGTTTCTGTTGCTGCTGCTAGTTCTCAGAGAATCAGACTTAATGGATGTGCACATTTTAAAAATAAACTTCAAAATTTTGGAATAATTTTACATGTATGGAAAAGTTTCAGAAATAGTCCAGGGAATTCCATTTACCCTTCACCTAGATTTTTAAAATGTTAACATCTTACATTACTGTGTGTGGTACATTTGCCAAAACTGAGAAGCCAATATTGGCATATTACTATTAACATTGCTATTACTATTAAACTCAACACTTTATTCAGATTTTTCAGTTTCTTATTCTAGGATATCACATTGCATTTAGAAGAATAATTTTAATTGATATGATAATAAACATTACTAATCAATTAGTGACTTCATAGTCAAAACCTAAATTTACCTTTCTAAAAACACTTGAGAGGTCTAAAAAACCATTTATTCTTTGAAGTATTTTTTTTTTAAAGACCAATTGACATAAAATTGGCAAAGCAAATCCTTTTGCATGATTAGGGAAATAGTCGAATGCAGGTTAGCAGCTATCTAAATTACCACAATATTTAGATTTGAAATTAATAAGATTTTCCTGTGTACATAATCATGGCCTGTAAAGAGAGACAGTGTCTGGCACTTAGTAGGTCTTCAAAGTGTGTGTTGCTAAGCTAAATGTGAAAGGGAATCCAGATCTCCTGACAGCTTGATCTGCTTACAGGCACAGTTAGGTGTGTTTTGCTTTGAGCTGGCTCTTGTTTTGAATTATCTCTCAGAGCTTGATTGCCCACAGAACCTGTTTGTACAAGAATCTAAGCAAATAAGACTTACTGTTTGGCAAACCATGAATTCCTCTACCATCTTTCACTCAGCAAAAATTGCCCCTCGGGGGGATCAATTGTGATGTTGAAAATAAATCAGCTTTACTTTCATCTCGGAGGAAAAAAAATATTCATGTGTGTGAATTCAATTTCTTGGAGGTCAGTTGTGGTAATTGCTATTTTTAATAAACAGAATGATGAGAATAACCGGGGTAACTTTGGCAATGAGAAAGACAGAGATGAGGATGTCCAGCCATCCGTGAGCTTCATGGCGTGACCAGGTGGGTCTGCTGCAGCCACACTGGGACCTCCAGGGTAAGTTATTACAAGATAGGTATGCCAAGGGCATGGCCACCTTCACCAATATTGACCAATGCAGCATTCATTGCATCCAAGTCATTCATTTAATTTTTCTTTTACTCAACATAAAATACCTAGCCAGTGGCAGATATCAACCATCTATTAGATTTTTGCCACTGAAACTGTGGCCTCAGGAGCATCCATCTCCTTGGGGCTTATGAGAAATGCAGAATTTCACGACCCACCCGAGTGTCTGAATCAGAATCTGCATTTTAATAAGATCTGTAGGTGATTCTCATGTGAGAAGCACAAGAGCCAGGAATCTGTCAGGAGACAAATGATACATTTATTGGAGGGACTATGACTAAAATTTTAGTCACAGGACACCAGTAAAGAATGGTGAAGCACCTGAAACTAGTACTAGCTCTCACTATCCCAGCAGGAGCTGGAGCTGTAGGAGAGAGCTGCTCAATAGAACCAATGGTCTTTGTTTGAGGGAAGCAAACATTACCAAACTGCACTTTGGCAAGGATCTAACTAAGGAATAAACAACCCAGTTTTTCTCTCATTCTCCTGCCAGTGCATCCTAGCCTAACGTAAAGCCAGAGGGCAAAAGAGCCCAGTTGGCACAGTCTGTAAAAATCATGTGCCCTGGGCAGAGATCACAGCAGAAAAACGTGGAAAGTGTCTCTCTGCTGGAGCCAGCAGAGAATGCCTATCACACCATGAAATAGGGCCTCCGTCCTCTGAGTTTGGTCTCCAGAAGACCTTGTGTATTTGTGGATTGGAGTGATGATAGTCTCTACTTAAAAAGTGTAGTTTCAAAGTGGCCTTGAATTTGATATTCTAGGATTCTCCCAGGTCTCTCGTTAACAAGCCAACGACACATCTTAGTGTGTGAAAGGCATTCAACTAGATATTAAGGAGATAGAAGTAGTAGAAATACACCCGACCTTCAAGAAGTTTGTGAAGGTAAAACTTTGCAAAGAGGCTCAATTAATCAACCAGAATTCCAAGGAAGCAGTGTATTGACTGCTAGCTTAGAACCTCAATCCTGACACGTACCAGCTGTGGGGTTGTGGACTTGCTTCCTGACTTCTCTATGGTTCTTCTTCTTCCTCTATGAAGTTGGGTCGGTAGAAGGTGTTACTTGCCTCAGCGGTTGAGGATTAAATGAGTTAGTAGGCGAAAGTATTTTCAACAGTGCCTACTTAGCACTTCGTCAACCCCCCATGTGTTAGTTATCAAAAGCTAAGGAATAACCATGTTCCCACTGGCACCGTGGTCAGCAAACTGCGACTCGTGACCCACATGTGGCTCTTTGGCTCCTTGAATGTGGCTCTTCCACAAAATACCACGGCCTGGGCGAGTCTATTTTGAAGAAGTGGCATTAGGAGAAGTTTAAGTTTAAAAAATGTGGCTCTCAAAATAAATTTCGTTCGTTGTATTGTTGATATTTGGCTCTGTTGACTAATGAGTTTGCTGACTACTGCACTGGCAGAAGGGCCTAAAAGAGCAGACTATCAGGTCCATGATATAAAGTCACCCTTCTAAATGTATGTATTTAAGTAAGACACTTAAAGGAGAAAATAAATAACTGTACAGTTATCACAACTATAAGGAAGTATTGAAACCAATATGTCTGAAAAACCCTGACCCCCAATAACTTCTAGGCCCTAGATTTCATGCAGGGCCTTGTCTGAGAGTCCTCAGAGGCTGAAGAGACTTTCTAAGGGGACAGGCTTCTATAAAACTTCCTGGTTTAGAGGTAAGTGGAATGTAACTATAAAAATGGGAGTGTCTTTAAGAAATTGAAGTTGGTTGTAAACTCAAAACTAATTAAAGGAGTTCTAAATATGTTTGGGAGTGCAGCTTTTCTGGGTATCAAATGTGCTAAACAGCTGAGCTGGTGGAAGTCCCATACGTATGTCTGAAGGCAGAAGTCAGCTCTGAAGATTTTGTTTACTTACCTCTTAGTCAGGATTTCCAAAATTGCAGGCTCCTTTTGTTAGATCCAGCACTTTTCTTTGGTTTTGGGTGAACTTTTGACTTAAATTGTATTTCCAATCTCCAGTCATTTTATGGAAGATCATTAGTGAATGGCTAAGCACACATGAGCACACGTGCGTGCGTGCGTGCTCACACACACACACACACACACACACACACACAATCATATATTACATTTCCAGACCAATTGAATTACAGAAGAAACCAATTTGAAAACTTATTGAATTAAAACCCTGGAAGAGAGAGATGGCTTTTATTGTTAGCGGTTGGCATGACAACTTGATATGCTAGAGAGTAATATGTGCTCTGTTCACATCATTGGAGACTCTGACAAGTTTAAGGCCAGGCCTTTGCCTCTTAATCTTGTTGCCAAGGTAATGCAGCATAAGGCCAGAGTCCACTGAAATGAATACCTCTGACAGCTCATGCCAGCAGGAGCTATCTGATTAAAAGGGATCTTAAAAAGAAAGAAAGAAACAGTATTTTAACAAGAGCAGGAGGAGAATGCAAAGGCGGGATATTGAAATATGGGCAACAGAAAATCTGAAAAGAAAGCAGCCAGTGGGTGCCAAGACGTATCTAAATAAAAGGGTCTGTTTTATGAGCAAAGGGTGGGTGATGTGCGAAGGTCTACAGGCAACCAATTTTGCAGGCAAAATGCTGCTGCCCCAGTTTGGTTCCCTGGCTCAAGTTCAGCAGGATGATTTCACTTGATTGGTGGCCACTCCCCTTCCCCCTGCAAACTTTAATTTGACAGATTTTCTTCTGTGATAATACATGACAGAAAGTGGTTTCTGGGGGACTTTGTAGGTCACACAAATGTCCCAAGAAGCAAAGGGAATCCACAAAAAAACTCAACCCAAAGATCAAGTGCCACTGCTTCAGCCATTAGAATGGCCTTTTGGATATTCTCCCAATTCATGTCCCTGTGATTTGTTAGTTGATGATTTAGAGGATAATATTCTCATGATCCTTTGGGATTCTCTTTCCCTAATTTTATGTGCCAGTTGGTCTTGGATTTGTACATGATGAAACTGTGGTCCTTGGAGTATCTTATGTTCTACAAATGAAGAACAAATCTTTAAGTTCATGATCATATTTCCCATCCAGATTTTATCCATGTGCCATGTGAACCATCTCTCCTTTACACTTCCAGGGTTTTAATGGGAATAATCAGAAAATGAGGATATGTATGGGTAAAAGAATAAAAGGTGGAATCTGAAAGGAATTCAGAATCTAGTTCAGCAGTTCTAACTTGAAGTGTCTATGAATTCAGATCAGAGTTTCTATACTAGTATATATAGAAAACCCAAGCGACCAGAAGGACTGGAATGATTGGTTGCTATAATACCCTCTGCAGCCAGCCAACTGGCCAACCAGCCTGATGAGAGGCCAACCTCCCATGGCCCCTCCCCCTGGCCAGTCCCAGCCCCAATCCCCCCCATCCCAATTGGGGGCAGGGCCTGGTCAACCTCCCACAGGCCAGTACCCACCAGCTGGCCAACCTCCCACAGCCCCTCCCACAGACACACCAGCTCCCACTGGCCCAGCCCAAATTGGGGGCAAGCTAATTGGACCCACCCGTGCATGAATTCATGCACCGGGCCTCTAGTTATTTCATAAGCAAATGAGGGAATGAAAGTTTACCATGCTTGTCCTACCCTATACAAGTAGCTTCTATAATATGGAGAGGATTTTGGCCTTCAAATTATTGACCCAAATCTAACTCCTGCCTCTGCAAATGATTAGCCCAGTGACCTTGGCAAAGTATTTTACATGTTTAGTCTCTGTTTCTTAAGTTATAAAACAAAGTGGATGATCCTAGCCTTTTCCTGTAACAGTAGTTCTCTACCTGGAATGTACAGCCAAATCACAGAGAGAATGTTTTAGAAATTCAGATTCCCCATTCTCTACTGAGTCAAAATTTGCAATTTTCAAGAGCTCTGATTTTCATCCTTATTTTCAACAAAGATTATGCATAACTTGTAAACTAATATATGTGAGTTGTCTTAAGCCCCTTAATCAAAGAAGGCTACTGCTAAGTTTAGCTTATTTTTTTTAGGTCATATTTTTAATTTTTAAAATGGCAAAGAAATTAGAAATGTAGGAAACTTGGCATGCATATGTCATATTACCCGCTATTATTTGAAGCATTTGGAGATGTCCAAGCTTTAAATGAAAAGCTCTTTGAAGTAACTCTCTTTGTTCATGGTTTGCAATATTCCTCTCAGTCTTTATTGACCTGGACAGAATGATAATTGATGTTTATCTAATCTAACTGGCACTATTCTGAGTGCTTTATGAGTGTTAGCTCGTTTGATCTTACCCTATCTTACACACATGCTTTGGAGAGATTAAGTAACCTGTGTTAGGCCTAAATAACTGGAAGAGGTGGTCTTTGGTCCCAGGAACCCTACTCCAGAGCCCCACTCTTAATCTTTGTGCTAAGTCAAACATTTCCAGTGAGTAAATCGCTCAACTTTTTCAAGTGCAAACAAATGCTTATGTATAAGAGTTTCTTATACATTTCTTAAAGTGTGTCCTTAGACTTCCTACATCTGAATGATATGAGGTTTTATGAAAAATGCAGTTCCCTAGGCCTACTCCCAGACGTAACTGGCATTTAGAAAATATACTCCTCAGGTGATGTGTGTCCCCCCCCCCCCCCCAGCTTCATTGAGCCATGATTGACAAATACAAATTATATGTATTTAGGTTGTACAATGCAATTTTTAATGGTATACAACGTGATGACAGCATATATATGGATACATTGTGAGATGATTACCACATTCAAATTAATTAGCACGTCTATCACATTTTGTGGGTGGGGGTGTGGTGAGAATACTTAAGATTTACTCTCTTACAAGTGAAGGTGACTCTCAAGCCCAGCAAAGTGAAAGAATGACTGGCCTGGATCAATACTTGTGGGTCACCACTGTTGGGGGTGAGTGTGGGTAGAACATTTTGGGAATCAGAAGTATTTTCCAGAATCAGATGTTTGGTGCTGCCTGAGTGGAATGTTCAGTCTTGTGGCTAATGAATAATTTGCTCAAGGCACAGCCTCTGGGCAGGAACAAATGATTGTTGTCTGTCAGGGAAGAAGGCCAACAAACTGACAGAATGAATTTGCCCTCAGGGCCCAGATCTCATTTCCCTTCAAGGGGTTCCCACTTGCTGGTAGCAAGTCTAGCATTGGCCTGGAACTTTGATGTTTTCTTTTTCAAGATCTAAATGCCAGGGAGACTCTGTGTCACTGCACACACAAGCACAATGGCTGAGTCAGGGAGCGTTCTGGTTGGAATGCAGGCTGGCCCCATTAGGGCTTTGAATTGGGCTGGAACTTGGAGACTTTCACAAGAGTTCATCGCGGTGTCTTTTTCAGATGGGCAAAGAAAAGGAGGCCAAGAGGCTAACCTAGAAGGCCTGGGGATTTGAATTTTGGAATAAGATCCCAGTGATTCTGTAAGGTATGGAAAACTTTTATGTGAGGCTCACTGAAGTATAATACACATGCAGTAAGTTTCACTTTTTTTTTTTTTAGTATACAATTCAATGAGTTTTGGAGGGCAGCTAACCTCAACATCAAACCACCAATGCCAGTTCAGTAAGTTTTCACTAATGTCAAGTTCTATATCAAATAAGGTACAGAACGTTTTTTATTCACTAAAACATTCCCTAGTACCTCTTTGTAGTCACTCCCACTCCCTTTCCCCCAGCCCTTGGCTACCAACTGATCTGATATGTGTCTGTATTCCAGAATGTCACATGAACGGAATCTGATAATATACAGCCTTTTGTTGTTATGGACGTCAATTGTTCTTCCCTATTTATTAATACGTAGTATTCCATTGGATGGGTTGTCACAATTTATTTATTGACTCACTGGCTGATGGAAATTTGAGTTACATTTACTCTTTGGCAGGCATTGAGATATAAAGGAGAACTAATTCAGCAAGCATTTATTGAACGCTGGGAAATAGGATAGTTTATGCCTTCAGCCTGTGATAAAAATAATCACAGCGGAAGTTCTAACAACCAAAGACAGAGCTTCATCTGTGGTCCTAGAAACACATGGGAAGGAGGGAGATGCCATTAAATTAGGGGTGTCGAACTCTATCAGAGAAGGGGCCAAAATCTAAAATCCAGCCTAAATCGCGGGCCGAATGGTTTACTGAACAGTCATAAACTGTCATTGTGATGGAAACGCAGCGGAGTGCAGTGATGACAGCGCGGTGCGGGCCACATTGCAAGGCCTGGCGGGACGGATTTGGCCCGCGGGCCTTGTGTTTGACACATGTGCATTAAATGGTGTTGGGAGTGATTAGAAGAGCATTTGATGCCCTTTGAAAAGCTCCAAATAATACTACCATGCTGAGACACATGAGGGCGCTGTCACCAACCCACATGACCAAACATTTTTCATTCTAACAAAGGTTGTTTGTTTTTTAATTTATTGGAATGTTTCGCTGAAAGCCCTGGTGAATTCTCACTCCCACCCTTGGTCTGGTTGGCCACTCTTGGATGATAGGCAAGAATTTGGCATCACGTGAGTCCCTCTTTGACTAGTCCTTAGGGGTTTATAGTATCCAACCACAGGGTTATGGTGAGGATCCCGTCAACTTCCCTACTTCAGTCTACTTCCCTACTTCAGATTAGAATGTCTCATAAATCACAGAGCAAACTGAGATTGTCCCTGAAGTTCCTTTCTTATGTTATTGTCATTTCCAGGCCTTCCCGGAATGTAGCATACAAGTGTTAAGAAATAATGGCCAGGCAACATTTGAAAGAGACTCGCTAGGCACTCCTTTCACAGGGGGCAACAGTCTAGCTGGTTGAGGGTTGTTCATTCTTGTCAAAGGAAGCACTATGATCCACAGAGAGGAAAGCCATCTTTACAACAAAGCAGCAGGGAGAGAGGACAGGGTTTGGCTTCTGAGTATCTGTTCAAAAGAAAGAAAGAAAAAAAAACAGACCAAAAAAAAAAAGTTCTGGATCCATTTAACATTTTTGAAAATCAATGAGTCATTTGTTAAAGAGGAACTGAGTACAAAATAAAAGACACTTCATAAAAACTTCATTAGGATGCTCTGATGAGACTCCAAATGAATTTAGTATTGGGGTGGGGGGGTGCATGATTTTCTTGCCAGGTCTGTAACGTCTTAGCCCCTTTCTCTCTTAGGGGCAGGGTTTAGTTTCTCCATTTGCAAGGATGTCTCTGCAATGCAAAGACTTTTTTACAATTAACAGAATAAAATGATCTGTTGAAGGAAGAAGTCTTTTATTTAGTCAGCCTATCCAACATAAAATCTGATAATTGTTTCAAGCAGAACATTATCTTTGGCTGTTATATTCAAATTGTATAATAGCATAGCCTTCAAATTAGGAAGAAAATAGGGAAGAGATGATTCCAAGCAAAGGGTGTGGGCTTGGCCTGGGTTCATGGATGCTTGGAACCAACTAGGAGGACCACCATGGGGTGCTCTCTCTCCCCATTTGAGTAAAATCCTGAACCGCTCAACCAGACCTGAGCCCTTCACAGAGTCCCATTGTAGACCTCCTCAATCATCCCCTTCAAAGGGCATTCTTTCATTCTCTCCTTATCTTAGCCCTTGTTTTCAAAGCTCACTGCTTTGTGTCTGTTGCTTAAAAAGATAGGCCAATGAGTCATAGCTGGCTATGTGATCTTAAAAAATTACTTTGTTTTTCTAAGCCTCAATTTCCCCAATATAAAATGGAGATTGTAATAGTATCTATTTCATGTCCCCATAATAGTACCTATCTGAAGTTGTTGGGAAGATTAAAACTGATCCTATATAATAAAGAGCTAATGAGCAGCTAATTAGACTGAACAGCAGAACGACCATCCGGACATCCTTCCGAGTCTGGGAGCCCTCAGAGGATGTCCGAGTGATGGCTTAGCACTGCATTGGAGGCGGGAGAGGCTCCGGCCACTGCCACCACCATGGCTCTCTCCACAGCTTCTGGCTTAGCAGCACTTCCCCTGTAGGAGTGCACTGACTACTAGGGGACAGACGCTTAGTGCAGGAGCTGCTCCCTGGTGGTCAGTGTGTGTCATAGTAACTGGTCATTCTTCTGTTTGGTCGATTTGCATATTAACCTTTTATTATATAGGATTCCTGATTTGCCCCCTCTCAACTATGACTGGACCTCCCCATCCTGGTAATCATCTTTAGACTCATAGGAAACAATCTTCCTAGTCAATCAAACTCAACCTCTCCTGTCCCCCCAAGGATTGTCCCCTCTCCTCCCACAAGGGCTCACAAACAAAATGTAATCAATGTTAACAAATTTGTTCCATCACATAGCAGAGTTGTCTAAGAATGCTGGGAAAGTCAAATGGCCAACACCTTAGCTAACTAACAATCTGGGATGGATTTACCTTAAAGGTGACATCCTATATAATAAAAGGCTAATATGCAAATTGCCCCCTCAACCAGGAGTTCAACCAGGAGTTTGACCAGGGGGCAGGGCTGGCTGGCCAACCTCCTACGTCCTGTCCTCCTGGCTGGCCATCTGATCAGCTCTGATCAGGGCCAGCCAGCTAGACCCTACCTGTGCACGAATTTATGCACTGGCCCTCTAGTTCTATTATAAATTCCTACACTCTTCATCCATCCAGAGGAGAAATGTGAGCATATTCTGCCTATCAATGATCATCTTCTTACAAATGAGATGCCAAAAGACTACAATGTGAATGGAAAGGTATTCTGTTTAAGGAGAGGAAATGCTATTTTATATTATTTCAATTATGTCCCCAGCAAGGAATAGAGTCAAAGCCAAGGCTGAGATTTATAACCTACAGTTTTGCAAGAGAAGTAGAACAAAAGAGAAGAAAATCCAAAGAGACAGTGATCCCAGTTTTAGAAAATTGCCTCTGGTGATAAAGCTCTGCAAAGGATGAATGAGGAGAATCAAAGTGCCTCAAAATAGATTTGCTTACATTTCCTTTTCAAGAATGAAAGGAGGGTGGGCGGGTATTACAGACAACTCAGAATAACTTATAGTCAAGCTGTATTTTAAAAAAGGTTTCTTGATTAGCTGGTATAGTGATGTAGATTCTGGATGTGTCTAGCTGGGTTGATATTCTGCTTCTTTCCCTTAACTTCCCTAAGCCTTGGCTTCCTCACATGAAAAATGGAGGTAATATCATTGTCTACCTCATAGCATTGTCATTAATTAAATGCAATTGTCCATATATACCACAGCGCCTGGAATGAGGAAAGTTGGGATATGAAGAAGAAAATAATAGACTAAGATTAAACAGAGAGGGACCTTGTCTAGACAAATGATGAAAGATGATTCAAACCCACAAGTGGGATTAACTCAACCCCATGTACCTGAGGTCCAAGGAAAGCAGTAGGTGTAGGAGCTTTAACACATGGACTGTGATGCTGTTTGCCTGTTCATCATCTTTTTATTTATTTCCTCATTTTTCCCACTGTGTCTGATTAGATAATAGGCAAGTTCCACATCAAAGGAGTAGAAAACAAAAAGGAGCTGTAGCATATATATGTGCATAGAAGTAAATCCAGAGACCAAAGAAACCTTAGAGGTCCTTTATGTCAGTCCTCTGAGGTTGGAGAGGTGGAGTGGTCTGCTCCAAGCAGTGCAGCTAAGGAGAGCCATGCTAGGACAGAATCTGAAGGTGTCTTGGGTTCTCCCAGTACATCAGATTGCAAGAGGAATGCAAATAATTAATAATAATAATAATAATAATAATAATGCTACTTTATTTCATATCTTATGTTCAATAAAAAATAAAAGAGAAGCTTCTATACAGGCATCTTTTGAAGTTCAACTCACAATAGGCTTTGCCCTTTAAATGGGTCACTCTGCATCACCATGGTGATTCTTCCAAAGTTTCCTGGAATCATCAGCTGTTTTCTAATGAGGGCACTCCCAACAACTTGCAATTCCACCAAACAGATAAATATTTCCCAGTAGAAATACTTAGGTCCTTAAGTGGTTTAGTCTGCAATCAATTTTCCTTCTCTACTTCTAAAGCAGTCTAAAGTGTGCTTACATTTGCTTTAGATGTAAAACACACACACACACACACACACAAAAAACACCCCACAACTTTAAAAAATGAACAATAATAATATTGTTACTACGAATTATTTTTATTATTTTAATCCTTACCCAAGGATCGAACCTGCAACCTGAGTATGTGCTCTGACTGGGATTGAACCAGGGACCTTTTAGTGCAGGGTAGTAGATGGTCAGCCAACTGAGCCACACCAGCCAGAGCCAGAGAGTTCTTTTTAAAAACCTCTTGATTCTGCTGATGGCAAGTCTACTTTCCCTGGTTTTTGTGTGATTTATATATTGAGAAACAGCTACCTTCCTGCCTCCTATCATTCTGAGCAGTAAGTGCTAGTATGTCACAATTAAAGTATGGTTATTCCCCAAATTATTTTTTAAAATTACATCATTCAGTAACTCTATTTCTGGATATATAACCAAAAGAACTGGAAGCAGGGTCTCAAAAATATATTTGTACACCCGTGTTCACAGGGTATTATTCATAGTTGCCAAAAGCTGGAAGTAACCCAAATATCAATCGATGGGTGAATAAATAAACAACAACAACAACAACAACAAAAGAATATATATATATATATATATATATATATATATATATATATATATATATTTCAGTCTTTAAATGGAAGGAAATTCTGATACATGCTATAATATGAATGAATCTTGAAGACATTATGCTAAGATAAACTTGGCACAAAAAGACAAACACTGTATGATTCCACTTATATGAGGAATCTAGAGTGGTCAAGTTCTTAGAGACAGAATGTAGTTGCCAGGGGCTGGGGAAGAGGGAGAAATGGGAAGTTGTTGTTTAATGTGTGCAATCTAGAATTTCAGCGGGGTGTTTGTTTGTTTGTTTGTTTGTTTTAGAATTTCAGATTTTCAAGATGAAAAAGTTCTGGGAATTGATTGCACCTTTCTGATGCCATGACCCCAACCATAATATTATTTTTGTTGCTACTTCATAACTCTAATTTTGCTACTGTTAATGAACCGTAATGTAAATATCTGTGTTTTCTGATGATCTTAGGCGACCCTGCTGAAACCATCAGAAAACACAGATATTTACATTACGATTCATAACAGTAGCAAAATTACAGTTATGAAGTAGCAACGAAAATAATTTTATGGTTGGGGGTCACCACAACATGAGGAACTGTATTAAAGAGTTGAGGCATTAGAAAGGTTGAGAACCACTGAGTCATAATTCAAAGGGATATGAAGTAAATAAAAAGAAAGAGACTTCTCTCTTCATCTCCACTTGAGCAGACCTTCTCATCACCTCCCCAGAGGCAATCTCTATTAAAGTTGGATACATAATCCTCCAGAATTGTTGGTGCCTATACATGCATGCATCTATGATTTATGCATTTGTTTTTAAAAAGATAAAATGTAATAAAAATATACTATTTTACAACCTGTTTTTCTTCAGTTAATAATATATCCTGAGCAGTTTTCTAAATCAGTATACAATATGACTCTTGCTATCATGGATATTCCTTAAGTTATTTAACCAATTCACCAATAAAGGATATTCAGATTATTTCTAGTTTAGTACTGTGGAAATCAGCACTGAAATGAACATTTTTATGTTCCTAGCGTGAGCACTTATTTGAGTATGCCTAGAGAATTAACGATTCTGTAGCCAATTTACAATGTTGGGATAGTTTCCCCACATCACCAAACAATTCTCTGACAACAGCTGGGTGTCCTAAAATTCAATTCAATTCAATCCTGACACTATCTATCTAGCTGGAGAAAACAACAGATCCTGTAGGATAAAGGTTCAGTCCTATAAGACTGCCCACCACTTCCAAAGTCATCGCCATTCTATGTTATCACCTGGGCTTCTGATAGATCAGCAATAGATGGGCGGTTCCAACTCCCTGGCTGGGTTGGGTTAATTTGCTAGAGCAGCTTACAAAATATAGAGAGACATTTTACTTGCTAGATTACTAATTAACTACACAAGGATATAACTCAGAAACAGCCTTTCATGCTTTCTGAGGGTGCTATTCTCCCCAAATCTCCATTTGTTCTAAACCCCATCTTTTAGGGATTTTATGAAGGCTTCATTGCATAGGCATTATTGTTTAATCATTTGCCACTGGAGATTGAACTGAAGCTTCAACCCCTTTTGCCAGACACTGAAAAAAACAAAAACAAAAATATGTTTCTTATTATAAAACACAATATCACAAGGATAAATTCCTAGCAGAATTATTGGGTCAGGGGATATATCATTTTATATTTTCAAAGCTACTTCCATGAACCTTAGTATCTGACAAAGCTGGGGCTGAATCTGTGCTCTGTCACTTACTAGTGGTGTTACATTAAGTTACTTTACTCATTCTCTATTTCCTTGGTTGTAAAATGGATGGGCGGGTGGGAGGTAAGGGCAGAGGGTGGGGTGGGAACTGGGTGGAAGGGAGTGATGGGGGGGGGAAGGAGAAATAATTTTAATAATCTGAGCAATAAAGATTTATTTTTTTTTAAATGGATATGATTTAAAGACCATCTCAGAGTTGTTCATGGGTGAAACAATAGATTTAGTTCATATTGGTTAGGAGTTAGTTCACGTACACCCATCATCGCTTTCTCTCCTTTATTGTCTTTATCCTGACTCTTCCTTGAGTTTCTGCAAAGATCTCATTTCATTTCAAGTCAACAAATACTCATAGAACACCTAATATATGCAAACTTTGACAAATGCTGAGGGGACTCTAATCTTTTTTAAAGACATTGTCCTTTTTTGGAGCTTAGGATAAAAAAATCTCTCAGGTCCTGGCAATTCCCGACTTAATATTTTTGGGATGAATGAATAAAGGAAGGAAAGAATGTTGTTGAATGAGTAACACACCCATTCTAAAAGAGAACTCAGTTAGGGTCCTAACAGCATCTAGTAGAGCATGGAGTTAGGTTCCACAGAGATTAGGCTTCTCAAGATTTTTCCTCTGAATTCCACCTATTGGCAAGGGAGGCATTTGAGCTACAGGTCAAAGAATTTGGCTAGAAAATTACTTGAAGTGTTGTGGTTTATCATAAAACTTCACATATCATTTATATTCTATTTCATAATATATATTTTTTCTAAATATATTTTATTGATTTTTTTACAGAGAAGAAGAGAGAGGGGCAGAGAGTTAGAAACATCGATCAGCAACCCAGGTACATGCCCTTGACTGGAATCGAACCTGAGACCTTTCAGTCTGCAGGCTGATGCTCTATCCACCTAGCCAAACCAGTTTCGGCTTTCATAATATATTGTTTGCTTCCATATAAATGGCATCCTTCTCCCCAATCGTAGGGTAAAATAAACATGCCACAAAGATGTACCATATTTACCAGGTGACTCAAATACCTCTTCACATGCTGCCAGAGTTTGAGAAGCATGAGGTTAAGAGAGATGGTGAATGAGCTGTCACTTCATGCTTCACCAACTATCTCCCCATATGTCTGCCCTACACAACCATCTCACACCCTTAGCAGCCTCATCCCTCCCAACTTTCTGTTAATACTCTTCCCTACTGTTCTTCTACCTCTGTTTTCTCTTCAATCCTGATTTTGTTTTCTAAATTTTATGTTGAAACTCCTCAAAAATATTTAAGGAAAACAACTCAACTATAAAACTTCTCCAGTAACCGTTCAAGGTCATAAAGTCTCCTGGGTCCCCCTTCATTAGTCCACATTGTGTTGGCTTTTGCTCTGTCTCATTTCTGTCATCTGTGACAACAGACTCTTAGAGGATGTGGTTTGTTTCATTTAAGTCTTGACGAGCACCCAAACCAATGCCGTGATCAATTACTGTTGCTCTGGTTCTGAACGCTCAGTGAAGTGCTCTCCTGTGTTTGAAGGACACTGAACGTGGAACATGTGTTTTGAATTGCTTCTCCGGAGCTCAGGGTGTCTCCCTGATCTGTTCGCCTTTTTTCCACTCCCACTGCCTGGGCTCTGGGTCAGGCCCTCGTCATTTCTCATTTACATTATTGCTTAGCTCCCTGCATGGGACTTCTTGTCCTTCCATTCTCCTCCTCCTCAAAGCTGTTCGAGTGATTTCCAGAGGTCAGCCATGCCATTCCCCTGCTTAAAACTTTCAATGCATGTAGTTCTACAACTACATGCAATGAAATTATATTGCACTTACCAATATGAGTGAGAGAGCCAGACACAAGAGAGTACATACATTAAATAAAGCACAAAACCCAAGCAAAACCAATTTGTAGTAGTAGAAGTCACTATACTAACCAGCAAACAAGTATACAACATCATTTCCCACCAGGAAAATACAAATCAAAACCACAATGTGATATCATCTCACACCTGCTGGGTTGGCTGTTACTAAAAAATAAAAATAAAAAATAAATGTTAAGAGTTGGCAAGGATGTAGAGAAAAGGAAACCCTAGTACTCAGCTAATAGGAATGTAAATTGGTGCAGCCACTATGAAAGATATTATGCCAGTTCCTCGAAGAATTAAGAATAGAACTACCACATCATCCAGCAATTCCACCTTTAGTATTTATCCAAAGGAATCAAAATCGGAATTCTAAAGAGTCCCTGCACTCCCAGGTTTATTGTAACATTGTTCTCAATAGCCAAGATTTGAAAACAACCTAAGTGCCCATTTTCAGATAAATAGATAAAGGAAAGGTGAGACACACACACACACACACACACACACACACACACTGAATGGCCAGATTATTATCATCTTTGAATTCATAATAATCTGGCCATTCAGTGAATATCTTATATAATAAAAGGCTAATATGCAAATTGTCCCCTTGACCAGAAGTTCGACCAGCAGGCAGGCTGGCCAACAGTCCATATCCCCTCCCCATGGCGAATTCATGCACCGGGCCTCTAATATATATACACACATACTGAGTGGCCAGATTATTATGCATTCAGAGATCATAATAATCTGGCCACTCAGTATATATGAATATATATATGAATATTATCAAGCCTTAAAAAAAGAAGGGAAAATTCCACTATTTATGACAACATGGATGAATCTAGAGAACATTATGCTAAAGGAAGTAAGCCAGACACAGAATCACAAATACTCAATGACCTCACTTATATGTGGAAGCAAAAATAGTCAAACTCCAGCCCTAGCTGGTTTGGCTCAGTGGACAGAGTGTCAGCCTACGGACTGAAGGGTCCTGGTCAAGGGCACATGCCTGGATTGTGGGCTCGATCCCCAGTAGAAGCCGTGCAGGAGGCAGCCAATCAATGATTCTCTCTCATCATTGATGTTTTTCTCTCTCTCCCTCTCCCTTCCTCTCTGAAATCAATAAAAATATATTAAAACAAAATAAACAAAAACTCCAAAAGCATAGAGTAGAATAGTGGTTGTAAGGGGAAGGGGAAATAGAGAGGTGATAGTCAAAGACTACAAAATTTCAGTTCTGCAAAATAAATAAGTTCTGGATCTCTACTATACAGTGTACTCCTTATAGCTAACAATACTGTATTGTATACTTTAAAATCTGCTAAAACAGGATATATTCTATGTTAAATTTTACCATGAATAAAAGAGAGTTATAATAAAGAAGAAAGGAGAAAACTTTGGGAGGTGATGGATATGTTTGGAGGTGGTGATACATTTGTAATGTATTCTTATCCCCAAACTCATGAGGTGCCTACATTAAATATTTAGAACTTTTCATATATCCATCATACCTCAATAAAGTAGTTAAAAGAAAGCAGCATAGCAGCTCCTGGCAAGGATGGGGTGTCTCTTTTCAAGACCTGGGTGCTAGTAAAATCGATGTGTTCGGTTTGTGCAGCTCCATCAAGCTGTACACTTATGTTTTGGGCACTTTTCTCCATGTACATTCCTTTAATAAAAGAGAAAAACAAACGGCATTGTTTGCTTTCCCAGGGTGATAAATTGTCCTTCAACCACATCAGATGACTCGGTATTGTACAAACACAGCAAACTTCCTACTTTTATCTGCTGCTGCTCCCTGTGACAGGAAGCTCTTCAGCTAGAAGTAGACTTATCCCTTGAGGTTCTGTTCAGATAGCACCTTCTCCTGAGATTTCTTTCTGACCACTCTCAGCAAAATGAGCAGTTCCCTTCTCTGTGCCTTTACAGGACTTTGTAATTCTTTCTTTACAGTGGAAGTTCTGATTTATGTTGATGACAAAGTGACATATACTGTAAGTACCTCTGTGATTTGTGGTATAAATTCATAATTGAAGGAATGTTAAATTCTAGTTAGAGATTAGTAAAAAAATTAATGATGTGCTATCCGCCTCCCCCCTCTCCCCCCAATCACCTCTGGTCTACATTTAACTTCCTTAAAAACAAGGATTATATCCTAATGATATTAAAAATTTCTAATCTGATACAAACCTTGACACACAGTACAGGTGATCAATATATTTTTTAAAAAATATTAACTCATGCCGGGACCGGTTTGGCTCAGTGGATAGAGCGTCGGCTTGGGGACTGAAGGGTCCCAGGTTCGATTCCGGTCAAGGGCATGTACCTTGGTTGCGGGCATATCCCCAGTGGGGGGTGTGCAAGAGGCAGCTGATCGATGACTCTCTCTCATTGATGTTTCTAACTCTCTGTCTCTCTCCCTTCCTCTCTGTATAAAATCAATAAAATATATTTAAATATATATATATATTAACTCATGAATGGTAATAGCAAACTTTGATTGAGTATGTACTATGTGCCAGGTATTGTGCTAGGCTCTTTAAATGTTCTCCTAAAAATCCTCACAACCACCTTTTGACTACAGCCCCTGTTTTATAGACAAGGACTGGAGGCTTTCATAGGTTATACAACTTGCCAAGCTTTTACAAGCAGTAAGTGGCAGTCCAGGAATTCAAACTCAAGTGTTTCTGACTCCAAGGTTTCCCAGCTGGCCACTAACTTCTATGTCTTACTATGGACAATAAAATTGAGAGGTAAGTGAACAATTGAATGAACAAATGGATGAACTCAACCAGTCACAACCGCTGTCCTCCTAATCCATACAGCTAGTGGAACCATTTCAAGAGGCAATCCGCTAGAACCGGTGATGCTGCCTGGTTGTTGAAGAAGATTGTTTTGTGTGAGGCAATTTGGTTCCTTGAAGAAAATCAAACCCAAGGGCTCATCAACATCATTCTTTCATTGAACTGGCATCTAGTAAATGCTTGGCGACAGGTTTACAGTGCTGAGCTTTGGAAGGCAAGCTCCCGGGCCACAGAACTTTATTTATAGTAACCAGCACTTAACCCCAAGTGCACACACAGGTTGCTTGTGGAAAATTATCTGATGACCAACTCTCACCTCCTTTCAAGGAAAACACTCATAGCAGTCACACTTCACTCGAAACATTTGGCCCCATCTGAAGTCCAAAGGAAGTAGTGGAGATGTCAGAGGTTCCAGATTTCTTCCTTGAGGGCTTGAATAGGAGGGATTCTTTCTAGGGAATCAAACAAGATGGTCTTTCAATTCTCAGCTTCCTTTTAGCCAAGGGAAACAGATTGACTTTACCATTTCTCTTGAAGAGGTATTTTCTATGTGTGGACTCCTGAAATTTAAGGAAAGGTAACTAAGTGCTTAAATGTATGTTCCTGAACTTGGCTATTCTTATTTTATCGTTTAAATATTTGTATTTATTAAACAAATAATTTGTATTTATTAAACAAATAATATTTATATGTGTAAAACCACTCAAATATATAGCATTTAAAGTAAAAAAAAAAAAAAGTCAGTGTCCTCACCCTCCTAGTCCCACTCCTTAGAAATAAGTCCTATTAAACATGAACAGTTTCATGTATAGATTTCCAAACTTTTTTATAGGAAGTGATTATTTATTTAGGACTGGAATAAGGAGAAATGTTAAGAAAATTTCAGGACAAGAACCTGAAATCTTGCCATAAACTGCTCAGGCCTCAAGAAATATTGACTTTGTTGTATTCTAAGAAAATGGAACTTCCTAGTCTTTTTATTAAGCACTCCCTATATGGAGGTATTTTATTTAAATTATTTCTGATTTTCCCAACAAAACTGCAGCGTAGGTTGCAATTTCTTCATTAGATAGGTAAAGAAACTGAGTCTCATAGAACTAATGCAATTTGGTTAAGATTTCACAGCTAGTTAAGTGCTTTACATGGGGTCTGGGTGCAGGCTCACCTGATTCTCTTTCTACTGAAGTAGAAGATATCTTTTGCATCCAATTTACCAACTCAGAATTTCATTGGAAAGAAGGAAGACCAATGAATGAAGGTCCAGAGATGCAGAACTTAGCTCCTGATAAGGAGATAATGAGATAAAAAGTGTCTTTTCCTGGAAGGTTGGATCACTGGTTATCTACCAGGAGTATTGTAGATTAAATTCCTGTGGTGGTCAGAGGTTGGATCAAATGACCCCCAAGATCCCTTCCAAGCTTACAAATGTATAATTTGACTCCCACACCCACTTTAAAGATGGGGAAATAGACATTCAGAATCATTAAGTAACTTGCTCAAGTTCACAGCTAACTATTGCACAACCCAATCATCTTGGTGACTCTTCTACCGAGCTTTCTCCTAGGACACTTTCTAGCATTTGAATTTATAATCTATACTGATACAATGGTAATATGCTAATTAGATTGGATAGACCAGACATCCTTCCTGACAAAGCCAGGGCCTGGGAGGCAATGGCTGGGGTCCCAGGTGCCTGCAGCCGACCAGAGAGAGAGAAACCTGGGTCCCAGATGCGGGGGCCAAAGCAGAGGCAGTTAGGGGCTATCAGGCAGGCAGGCAAACAGGTATATGAACGGTTAGGAGCCAGTGGTCCCGGATTGTGAGAGGGTGCAGGCCGGGCTGAGAGATCTCCCATCCCTGTGAATTTCGTGCACTGGGCCTCTAATCCAGTAATAAAAGAATTAATGTTATATATAAAGAAAGCAATAATATGAAGGAAGCAAGCTGCTTACTCCCACAAAATACAAAGGCCAAACCCAAACAGAGGTATAACCTGTAAAAACTCTGGCTAACTTTTAAAAAAGCAGTCAGGCCTGGCTGGTTTGGCTCAGTGGTTGAGCATTGACCTACACCAGGAGGTCATGGTTCAATTCCCAATCAGGGTACAGCCTGGGTTGGCACATGCCCAGGTTGCTGGTTCGATCCCCAGTGTGGGGGCGTGCAGGAGGCAGCTGATCGATGATTCTCTCTCATCATTGATGTTTCTATTTCTCCCTCTCTCTTCCTCTCTGAAATCAACTTAAAAAAAAAAAAGCTGTCACTGTTGGATCAATTCTATATCAAGAAAAAGAAAATTCTGTATTTCATGGAAGAGAAAAAGCAAGAGATAAGAATCTTCAAGAAACTACCACCTTCTGGGCTGAAGCATGTTGTGTCATGGTCAGACTCCAGGAAAACTGGCTCAAAAAATCCACACTGGATTTAAAGAAGCTCCAAATATTTGGAAATAGGATGTTTGTTGTCTATATCATTCTCTCTCCGTACCCACTCCCAGATGCAAATCCAGACTGGTCTCTCAACTACCTCCCTGGCAAAGAAGTAAAAACCACTGATTAGAAAAAGAACCCACTTTTCTGAGAGAGATTGCCACTCATGTCCCCATCTCAGATCCACTGGAGCAGAGTATGAACTTTGGGGAATTTGAAAATCAAGTTCTTGTTCATGTATTTGTAGACTTGACTTAGATTGGATCCCTACATTCTCATCACTTAATGTGAAATCTGAGTAAGTAAATTTCTGTCAAGACTGCTGGAAAGGTTCGTTGATTAGTGAACAAGTAACCTCCAAGCAATTTAGTTCCCAGAAAACCTGTTCGTATTGCTTACCTGGCTCAGGTAGTTTTCAAAATGTAACTTTAAATATTCAAAGTGAGTATTAGAAGGGTCTCAAATGATGAAAGAGCAGGTACTATTTCACTTATTGGTCAATGTTAGGAGGTACTAGGAAAGGGGTTAAGAGCCCAGATTCTGGAGCCATTTTATTATCTGGACTCAAAACCCAACCTTTACCATTTACCAGCTCTTTAGGCAAAGTACTTCATTTCTCAGTGGTCCAGTTCCATTACTTTTAAGCAAGGATAATAGGACAATAACTCACTGGGTTATTGTAAAGATTAAATGAGGTATTTACATTATAAAGCAGTTTGAATAGTACCTAGCACATAGTAAGTACTTAGGAAAAGTCAGTAATCCTATTTTATGTTTCAATAATGAAAATGATCCCCACCCCTTTTTGAAATGAAAATCATTTGCCATGCAAACTTAACATAGATTTAGATCCAGATTTTGTTGTCATGTTAGTTTTCCCAAATAGCAACCACCATTAAAAACAAAAATAAAAAATTAATTAGGGTGTTCACATTTGATCTTCATTTATACTGCATATAATCTGCAAGTGATTAGATTTCCCTTGCTATCACATGCTCCTTATCTCTCCCTAGGCGTGGTCCACATAAGCATACTTACTTCAGCATCCTATCTATCTGTTGTGACTTAATTTCAGTAATCACTAGGAATGAGGTTGTGAGAAACTTGTTTTGTCCCAAGAATACTGCTTATAAGACATGAATTAAGCCAATTGCTTAGAATCTTAAAGAATTATAGGCCTGTTTTAAAATCGGGGAGGGGGAAGGGAGAAGTAAAAAATGACTAGGATTTAACCCAAATGATTTAAAGGACAGGATGTCCTTATTTTCCCCTAGGGGCCACAGAAGGAAATGAGGACTAAATTTAATACTATGAGTTCTCATGTTCATGAATTGATGTCTTAGGTTTATGTGTCCTAGTAATTAGGCCCTGCTTTACCCTGAAAGTTTAGTCTGAAGATAGGAACTCAGGGAGCTGAGAGAGTTGAGCCGAAACGATGGGACAAAAGTATCGAGAATTTCCAGCAAGGTACTTATCTCGTGTACACTCAGTGCAAACTTGTCAAGTGGAATTTATGTGTTATGCCACCATCATCCCTTTCCTCCCAGCCCCAGTGATAGAACTGACATCAAGGAAGCGCTTTCACTCTCCTCTGCCTGATACAGGGTGCTGCTCAGGCTCTGCTCTCAGACATTGGCACTGGAGCGAAAACTTAGGTCAGGGTGTTCCTGCTCCCAGGAAGAATCTGTTTTAAAAACTTTACCTCTAATTATAGATTTTAATTGCAACGATTTTAATTGCTGTGTCTTAGATTATACTGCGGGCAACTGAGACCTCTCTAAGCAAAACAGGAATTTATTGGAAGACTAAGGCTCATGACTTGTGGAATTGAGGGAAAAGCAGAAGAATAGGGTGTTGGAAAATAGAAGCTAACTCTGCCTATGAGATCCTTGTAGCAGTATTCAATCACATTCTCCTCAGGAAGCTCCCTCAAGATACCACTGACCTTCTTAAGTCTTTGCGTTACTCTCTTCAAGAATCAAATGCCAGAGAGAGAACATCTGCTTGGTCCAGCTTGGTGTCAACCCCTTGCTCAGGCAGAGGTCAGGGCTTCAAGACTGCAGCCATAGGGTCAAAAAAGGTTCCTCAAAGGAATACTGATGCATTCTTACTGGAAAAGGAAATAGATGCCGTGCAAACAAAAACATTCATTTACTATAATTACCAAGTAAAGGAACTTCCCACACATGCACATAGGTATGGAATGAGGTAAAGGAGGAGGACTGTCCCAGCACTTAGGTAGTCATCTTTCTTCACATGAAGCCTCCTGCTAAGAGATCCTTTTCTGCTCTCCAATGTAAGTCAAATGAAATAGTAGGAAACCCGGGAGTCTTTCAATGGTTTTCTCGCAAAATTTTTCAAATCAACACCTTATGTTTGGAGTGTATTTGGAAATACCATAAATTCTTAAAGCCATACTTTGTAGCCGTTTGGTGTGGTGCTGAAATGTGGCTTCTAAGGTATGTGAACGAACACTAATATATTTAAACCACTGGTGAAGACTGTAGACCACTGGCCATCTACAGTGCTGGCTGAAAATGCAGTTTCCTGAGTACAATCCCCAGACCTACTAAAGCAGAATCCTGGTGGGGAGAGGTTAGGGTGAAGGCTGATTCTAAACTTAAAACACACACACACACACACACACACACACACACACACACACACACATACACACACACACATTTTTATTGATTCCAGAAAGGAAGGGGGAGAGAGAGAGAGAGAGAGAGAGAGAGAGAGAGAGAGAGAGAGAGAGAGAGAAGAAGAAGAAGAAGAAGAAGAAGAAGAAGAAGAAGAAGAAAAAGAAGAAGAAGAAAAGAGAAGAGAGAGAAGAGAGAGAGAGAGATCAATGATGAGAGAGAATCATTGATCATCTGTCTCCTACACACCCCACACTATGGACCAAACCCGCAATCCAGGCAGGTGTCTTGACCAGGAACCGGACCGTGACCTCCTGGTTCATAGGTCGACGCTCAACCATTTAGCTACACCGGCCAGCTGATTCTAAACTTTTAAGAACCTGCCCAGGTGATTTTGATGAACACTTAAGTTTAAGAACCACTGAACCAGACTCCACAAATGCTAATACTTATTGAGCATATGCCTGTGCCAGTTAGTGTTTTAGACTCGAGCTACAACCACGAACACTATAAGCCAATTTCTTGCTCTTTTGAAGGTTCTTATGGGGAGGAAATTAACAATGAATAAGTACAAAAAAGTTAACAAGATAATTATGGAGTGGAATAAGGACTCTGAAGATAAAAAGGGGGTGATCTCAAGCTTAACATAACCAAAGACCAGTGTTCATTTTTACCTGTAATATTTTTTCTTCTCAAGTCTTCTTTGTCTTAGATAATTGTGTCCCTATCCACTCAGATGCTCAGGCCAAAGGCTTGCAGATCATTCCGAACAGATTTCTCTCTTTCTTTTTTTTTCTTATTCCTGACATGCCTCTAGCAGCAAGTCATGTCAGCTCTACCTCCAAAATATATGCTGAGTCTAGTTACTTCTCATCTCCACAGCCACTCCTACCACAGGCTCCCATTTCCTCTTGTGTGGATGACTCTAAAGGCTTTCTAACTGGCTTTCCTGTCTCTATAGTCCGTTCTCTCTATAGTCACATCTCTCTATAGTCCGTTCTTCACAGAAGTCAGAATGAAATTTCAAAAAGTGTAAACAAGACCCTCTCCTTCCTTTGCTTAAGACCTCCCAAAAGTCAAACTCTCACCTTGATCTACCAGACCTGTCTGCTCTAGCCCCTGCCCAGCTTTCCAGCCAAATCTGCAGCCCCTCTGTCCTTTGCTCAGAGTGCTTAACCATCAAGCCAGTCCCCGTCTCATGACCTTTGAATTAGCTTTTCTCTCCAGCTGACAACTTGGGATCATTGGGGTCTCAGCTCAAATGTCACCTCCTCAAAGAGGCTTTCTAAGGAAAGTAGCACTCTACCCCCACCCTAGTTGTTTTCAATAGTCTGTTTTATTTCCTTCATAGCCCTTAGCATATGAAATAACCTTACTTACTGATGTGTTGATGTTAACATCTGTGTTTTCCCAGTACAATAGAAGCTTCATGGGTGCAAGGATTTTTGTCTGTTTTATTCACTGACCTATCCGTAGCACCCGGAACAGTGGCTGGCACATAGTCGCAGTTCAATACATACTATTTCCTCAATGAATGAAAATAAGTGAGTGAATTAATAAAAAGTAACTGGAGATGGAGCTACTTTAAAAGGCTATCAGAAAATAGCCGGGCTGGCACGGCTCAGTGGTTGAGCATCGACCTATGAACCAGGAGGTCATGATTTAATTCCTGGTCAGGGCACATGCTAGGGTTGCAAGCTGGATACCCAGTGTGTGTGTGTGTGTGTGTGTGTGTGTGTGTGTGTGTGTGGCAGGAGTAGGAGGGGGCAGATGGGGGGGACATGCAGGAGGCAGTTGGTCAATGATTCTCTGTCCTTGTTGATGTTTCTCTCTCTCTCTCTCTCTCTCTCTCTCTCTCTCTCTCTCTCTCTCTCTCTTTTTCTCTCTCTCCCCCCCCTTTCTTCCCCCCCTTTTTTATTCTCTATGAAATAAATAAAAATATAACAAATAATAAATAAATAAAATAAACAGGCTATCAGAAAATAAAGGCTTTTCAGGGTTATGGGTTTGGAGACTCCATAAATTCTAACTTTGCCCTACACAAGCTCTTCATTTCAGGCGAACAGGGTTTACTTGTTCTACCAACACACCTCATACTTTCCAGTCTCTGCTCAGGGAAGAGGCCTAGGATGTGCATTCACCATGAGTGTGGCCCTGAGCAAAGTGCAGGGGGACCTGTCTCAGAAAACACATACATATTCTGTTCCTATCTCCTCCATCATCAAAGGCCTTTCTTCTCCATCTTTCCCCATCACAATTCTGTCCTGTCTACTCGGAGATGTTGTCCCTCCTTTCTCCAGCAGGAACTGATCCTCGCTTCCCCAATTCCTTTTAAACTCTTTATATATCCTATTTAGCCTGGTGCTGTTATACTGGCTAAATGCATGCCTTGTTATTTATGCATGGCAAATTATTTAACCTCTCTGAACCTTAGTTTCTTCATTTGAAAAATAATATCAATGAGTCTGATTTAACAGGATTGAAAAGATTATTAAATATAACATATGTAAAATGCCAAGCACAATGTTTAATATATAATCACTAAGTGATAGCTAAAACAAGTATTATTTTCTCTTATTGTTAATAAAACTGTAAGAATTATGTCTTCCTAGCTATTGAAGTAGAAAATACTATTGATAATAAGGCTGATATTTATTGAACATTTACCATTTGCTAGGAGTTTCACTCTTAATATCTCATACATGGAGATTTTGCAGTCTAGTTGCTTCACACATTTGTGTTTATTGCCCAACTAAATGGTTAGAGCATAGGCTATGTGGTAAGGTTTCTTTTTAAATAAACTTCCCAGTGCCAAACTAGTTCATAATTTATGGCAAGTGCTTAAGAACTATTTGTTGCAAATGATACAACGGTCTGTAGCTCTAAAATTTAGTGACTTGCATTCTGTCAAATTATAAGCTGATCTGAAAAATCAGATCCATTTGTTTACAGTTTAGAACTTGGGTTTAGATATATCAGTTGCTTAAAAAGTATGCTGGTAAAAGCTCTGCCTTCCATTCATTCAATAAATATTTTTAAACACCTACTATATGCCACATTCTGTTTTAGGCAACTAACAAGAACTTTTCAAAAATAAGGAAATGATGGCATTCATTTGTCTGTATATCTGGCATGTTTGTAAACTTCATTTTTGCAGTTGCTTATTCCTTCCAAGGGACTAGCTCATATGTTGCGATCTAAGCACTTATACAGCATAATGAACAGTTAAGCTCTGGAGACAGAAAGCCTGGGTCCCATCCCAGCTCTACAAATTCTTTGTTCTAAGATCCTGGGAAGTTACTTATCGTCTCTGAGGTACCAATAATTTCATTTTATCTTTAAAATGAAATTAATGGTACCTACCTTCAAGGGTTATTGTAAGTATGAAATAAAGTAATGCATATAAAGCAGTCAGTATTGGCATTCTACCAGAACTCAGAATATTAGCAATTACTAAATTACCAGCTCTGATTTCTCCACCAAGCATACTAAGGACACTAAACAAGAAGAATGCACCTGGAAACTCATTTTTGAACAAGGAGGGAATGAACATATACTTAATTCCATTATGTGTCAGGCATTAGAGTAGAAGCTCTGCATATGCCATTTAATCCTCACAACAACACAGTTAAACAGGTACTATTTTGCAGGTGAGAATAATAGGACTCATAGAGGTGTGTATCTTGCTCAAGTTTACCCCAGAGACCTGGTGGAGCCAACGTTAATCTTCTCTCCCTCTCACATCATGAAAAAGGACCCACCTACATTTCATGCTTCATGTCTCTGAGAATCTGCACACATTGCATTAAATCTATCGATATAAGATACCTGTGCCCAAATTTTGCTGTGCGAGAGAATCACTTAGGGTGCTTTAAGAAAAGCCTTCAATCCAGGGGCCCACCCTAAAGGAATGTAATTCAAGGATAAGACCCCGGGATCAGCATTTTAGGAAATTCCTAAATCATGACTCCATTAGAAAAGAAAGGTAGAGAATAGAGTTATTGTTTTAGACAATACAAATTACAAGTATTTCTGTTAAATAGTGTCATAAGGATGAAAAGAATCATATAATTCATATATAAATATATACATATATATTAAAGATTAGTTGATATCTTAAGGCATGTGATCATGTGATAAAAAGATACATAGGTAAACTGGCATATTGTAGGATTTACACAGCAAGATTGCATGCTTTGCATGCTTTGCATTCACTTTGCAGTTTCTCTAGACAGAAACTGATCATTTAAATTGATTTTGTGTGTTTTTATGTGCTACTTATGAATAAGCCTCTCATTTGGAGTATCTTATTTATATTAGTTGTTTATTTACTAGTTGTTTGTTTATTAGTAGTTATTGTGATGATTTTAAAAGGCTCCATTAAACAGAATTAAATAAGGATAAATGCCTTTAAAAAAAAAAAAAAGGAGGTGGGGGGAGAGAACCCTAGAGCTGATAGTTCACTAATGTTACAGAAATTATCAGGCCCCAATACTTAAACAGTTGTATAAGGACCTGTCAGATATTTGGCTGAGGTAACTCCTTGAAAATAAACCATATAGGTCACATAGAGCTAATAAAATATGTTGAAGAATCCTTGAGTATTGCCCTGATTATGTCTCCTTGGGGAATGAAGAACTCATTAGCATGAGTTCCCTGTCAGTCCTTCCTGCTCTGTTCCCCAAGTACTTTCCAGATGGGCTTGGCATAAAAGGGGGATCGAAATGTACGTAGCAGGGCCAAGTTTCAAATGAATGGCTCATCTGACCCCTCTGATTAAATACATGGCACTACGCGGTATGAAAAGGCTGTTGTGCTTCACTGACTTCACTTTTCTATCTGAGAGCTTGAAAGGGGGAAATTTTGCAGAAGATGGGGGGTGGGGAGACTGTCTGCAAAGTCTTGGTTTTTCATATTCAACTGCAGATGCATATTTCCCAGACCAGGGGAAAGCTTCAGAACCGACGAGCTAAATTGGGAACAGCAGTGTGTGTGTGTGTGTGAGTGTGTGTGTGTGTGTGTGTGTGTGTGTGTGTAAACTCACAGGGAGAGAAATAAACCTGTTTGCTTTCTGAAACAATAAGTAGTAAAACAGGTTGTTTAGAGTAAAGTCCCTTGAAGTAGATATTTGGTTTTAAGTACATCTGCATATGATACTACGTTATATTACCTAGTGCTTTTGAAAATTTCAAAGCATTTGCACATTTATTATTTCATTTGGACTTCACAACAACCCTATGAAGTAGGTACAGCAGGTTTATACCCACCATCGCCACCACTTAAAAGCTGGCTAAACTGAGTCATGAGCATGTCAAAAAACTTGTTTGAGGTCCCATAATCACTTGGTGTCACAGCTAGAAGGACTGGAATTTTGAAACTTAAGCCTGTGTTTTCTTGGCAGAAAGTGTCTCAGCTACTGTTTGATCTGCCCAGAGTGCATGTGGAGATTTGTGGCTACAATTTAATTGGAGAATACAAATCAGGCATGCCTAAAGAGCTCTACAGAAAGGAGATTGTTTCTCTTAGATCAGGACTGTGTTAGAAAAGGGAAGTAGAGAATGGAGTCAATTGTTTTGCACAATGCAAATTACAAACAAACAAAAACACTTTGTAATCAGCTTCTAGATATTTGGGGGGCTATTCATCCATTAATTTGTGCATTCATTTTTTTTTAAAAAGCATCTATTAAGTGTCTTTATATAAGAGACTGTACTTAGGCCTTTTGGGAAGATGCAAAGAAATGCATTTAATTTGGAAGGGGTTTGCTTTGAATTATACAGATAATTGCCATTATGGTCATTGTCTGATACCACCTGGTAATGAAATAAAATTCCTTCCTGGCAGAAGAGCAAGATACACAAAAACAAATGAAGAAACTGGGTGACTAATTTCCTACAAATTTCTTCCTATCAGAGGCATTTAAAAAAAAAAATCAAGGTGATAAATTGTCCTGCCAGATACACAAAACACAAAATTCACTATGCCATCTAATATAACACAGACTTTAACTGTAACACTTGCATTAGTGCCAGGTTCCTTATTAGGAATGCCAGATCAGGATTTAAGAGAAAATGTTAGTATCTAGCCCCAAAAGTAACTTCCAACAAGCATCTCTGAAAGCCAGGATTCATTCTCTACAATATTTTCCCTGCCCAACTCCAAAACCAACTTTCTGGGCAGGCATGTTTAAGGATGTAGACAAAAAAGAACAGAGGCACCAATGGGTATAAGAAAACTGACAATAGTTGAAGGCCCTGTCATTCTGTGGGAACATAAGCAAGTGTTGTTTCCTTGGAGATCACCTAAAACAAAACAAAACAAAACAAAAAAAAAACCCACAAAATTTCCCTGGACAAATTTCTTTACTTTCTAGCATAAACACCTCCAAACCAATAGGCAATTTTTGTGCTAATATTTATACACATTATAAGTACTTGTTTGATATAATTCTTTAATTTATACTACATGTACACAAATAGAGTCCTTGAGTGAAACTACTTTTCTTGTTGTGGTTACAGGTCCTGCTCAGCTCCCCATGTGTACATGTGAAACAGTGTGTATGTTCATACCTATTGTTGATTCGCCTTCCGTGTGTGTGAACAGTGGAGACTCAGAGTTAACCCCACCTCTGTCCCTACCCTGTTTCTAATGTTTCCACTTGTGATATTGCAGGGTTAGAATCAGTGAGCTCTAAACTCTATTTCAACTGTACCACCTAACGTGCTCCAGCTTTTAAGTGGTTTTGTTGCTATTAAACATACATTAAATGTATTCCAGTCAATCAATATCTTCTGCAATGGACAGTAGTAAGATCTTGCTTCAGGAAAATTTAGCACAAGCCAAATAAAAGTAAGTTTATTTCCGAATAGTGATAAATAACAAACCTGGTTATACAGGTAAAATATTTATTTTTAAAAAACCATGTTTTTATTTATTTTTAGAGATAGAGGGATAGAGAGATAGAAACGTGGATGAGAGAGAAACATTGATTGGCTGCCTTCTGCTCGTGCCCTGCTGGGGATTGAGCCCATAATCCAGGCATGTGCCCTGACCTAGAACCGAACCATGACCTCCTGGTTCATAGGTCGACCCTCAACCACTGAGCCACGTTGGCTCAGCTGCTAAAATTATTTTAGATGTCATATATTTTGGGTTTTCTATAAATAATATTGTGGTTTTTATAACATGTGAACAGATTAACCTCTGTTAATAATATATTTTCTAATACTGAAATCCCAGGTAGGCTTCTAAGTATTAGTAGAACTTGACTCCATTGCTCCCAGTCGCATAAATGAGTTTTATTTTATTATTCTTTTCACATTCTTTTATTATATACTAAACAACCCCTCTTTATATAGTTGCCATTCCGGTGCAGTGATTGAAAATTAAATATTAGTACAAAATAACTAATCAGTTTCAAGGCACAGGGGTTTATTTTTGCCCAGACCCCAATGTCTGAAGTTATCAGGGCTCTTTAAAACTAGTGCCTCCAGCCTTGCAGTGACTCACACTAAACCGGTCCCTCGATCACCCAGTTAATTTTAACCTTGACCTCCCACAGCTGTATTGCTTTACTAGGTCCAAAAAAACTCCCCGCTTCCACCCTTCTCTGCTTCTGATGAAGCAATAGCGGGGAGGACGACGAACCAAGCCCACTCCTGTAAGAGAGAGTCCGCCTCCTCTCTTCTAAGCAAGCGCCTTCCTGTTAATTGTGGAGTCAGTCTTCTAAGTCACAACACTTTACTACTCAGCACTGGGAGAAGCTGCGGGCTGCGGGCTCCGGGCTGCGGGCTGCGGGCTGCTGGCGGCTGCTGCTGCCGCCGCGGGTCTGAGGCTGCGGCGGGTTTCTGTGCAGCACTGCAGAATCCACACCTAGAAGACACGCGTCTCCTGCCCTGGTTACAAGAAAGCCTCGCATCCTCCGTGGGTAAGCACGATTTTTTATTCCATTTTTGCCCAGAAACTGTGTGAAAGGGAGAAAATTGCTCGTCAGGCATGCTGAAAATGGGTTGTGTTCATTTGCCTTCCTTTGATGGGGGGAAGGGGGTCGTCTAGATATGTGACTGGCAAATGCCCTGTTCAGTGAAGACTATTGTCTGGTATGTGCCCATAACATACTTTTTTGGGGGGCTATTCATAAAAAGGCTAACCACAATGCAAGCAAAGGCTTTCTTTTTTCTTTTTCTTTTTTTTTTTTTTTTTTTTTTTTTTTTTTTTTTTGCTTTTTAATGCAATATATAAAATATCTAGCCACTCCCAATCTCTCTCTCCAATACTGCAGATCTTCTTAAATGCCAAATAAAAAATGACAGGTGGAGCATTTTAAAAAATATTTCCTCCCCAAAGCCTGGAAGCCTTCCTTACAATCCCATAACCATGCTTGATGATTAAAAACAACAACAACAACAACAAAAAACATCAAGCATGGCTAGATTTTGAGCAGATGGGAGATGATGGTAGACTAAAATATCTTATAGCTTTAGTCCAGGGGAGAGAGAAAACGAGGATAAATTGTATCACGGTTTATGCCAAGACAAGATTCATTTCCCACCCTTCATATGTGGGAAGAGGAAACTACATTTTAATTAGCACATTTTTTTAAAAAAAATTTTTTTTAGAGGAGAGGGAGGGGATGAAGATGGGGGATGGCGTGAAGTATTTGAGGGGGGAAAGACTGCAGAGGAGGAAGGAAAGGAAATGCAATCGTCGCTTGGAAGCGGAAGGGATCTAGAGTGGGGAGTGAAGTTTGCTGTGTGCGTCCGGGTGGGGTGGACCCAGGGGACCATGAATAACCAGAATGGCGCTTGGATGGGGTGTGGTGGGTTCTGGCCGGTGATGGAGGACGCGTGTGCAGGAGGGATGTGCAAGTCGTGGGTGCAAGAGCAAGGGGTGCGTGGCTGAGAAAAGGTTGTGATGGGAGACGTGTGCCGGCGGCGGGGTGGGTGGCCGGGGGTCACCTGTGGATGGATCCACATCCCGGCGATGGCACGTTGCAAAGTTTCCCAGGCCCGGGGGTTCATTTGGAAGGCTCGCGGTGCCTCGGCATTTCGCCTCCAAGAGCTCAGCTCTCAGAAAGCCACAAGGCGGCGGCCAGAGTGGGGGGTGAAGACCCCGGAAGGGTGGAAGGGTTGCAGGATTGAGAGAACCCCTGCCCTGCCCCTCGGTGGAGCTAAGAGGGAGGAGGCGCCCCCACGGGCCACTGTGCTCGGGGAGAAAAAATCCAGGCCCCTCCGATGGGGGGCGTGCGGGGCTTGGACCTCAGCCGTGACCCAACCCCTGTGAAGACCCCACAATCCGTGCGGACCGCAGAGGCGGACCCGGAAAGAGGCCGCTCGGCCTCCGAATGGGGTGGGGTCTCTCCCAGGTTGGAGCGGGCGACCCTTCCGAGGCGCGACTCCTCCCCCTCGCAGTCGGGTTTCTGTCGGGGTCGTTTTTCCAATCCGATCCTCTGGGGACGCCTCGGACCCGAGCTGCATGGCCGGGGGAGGAGGTGCCGGGCGGCAGCCCCGCGCCAAGCCCTGGCGGAGGCCCCCAGGACCGCAGTTTCACCGCCTGGGCGCTCGCGCGCGTGGAGGGGGGGCCGCAGGGGGCGGAGCCAAAGCTCCGGAGGGGCGCGAGGGGCCGAGGGGCGTGGCCTCGAGCCAGGCACGTCCTGTGATTCCGAGGGGGCGTGGCTAAGAAGCGCGGGTGGGCCGAGGGGCGGGGCTACGGGCGCTCAGGGGCTGCGAGAGGCGGCCCGTAGGGGGCGGGGCCAGGGGGGGACGATCGGGGGCCGAGGGGCGGGGCTAGGGGGCGCTTGGAGGCTGCGAGAGGCGGCCCGTAGGGGGCGGGGCCAGGGACTCTCAGGGGCCGAGGGGCGGGGCCAGGGGCGCTCGAGAGGCGCCGGGCCAGTCCCGCCAGAGCGCGGTCCGCCGCCCGTAACGGTCGTCAGGGCTGGGGCGGGCGTGGGAGGAGTGGGGTTTACATGAAATTTTGGAGAACCGGAGCGAGAGGCTTCTGCGACTCAGGTGTCGCCGCTTCCTGCTACCCGGGGCTCGGCTCCTGACCTAGTCCCACCCTCTCCTCCCGCCTCCTCTCCCGTTCCGCCCTCCCCTTGGCGGCCCTCCCCTCCGGAGCCCGGGGGCCGCTTAAGAAGAGGCGGCGGCGGCGATCAGACGGCCGCTGCTGCGCCGGCGGCCGCGGAGGAAGAGGGAGGGGAGCACAAAGCCGGCGGCGCGCTTCGAGGTAATCCTGAGGGAAGCGACGGGAGGCGCTGCGGTTCGGCCCCTCCTCCCGGCGGGGACGCGGCCGCTCCTGCAAGGCTGGGGCTGCGGGGACCCTTCAGGGAGTCGCGCGGGGGTCGCGGAGCCGAGGGGACTATTGGCTGCCCCCGCCGCCCTGGGTGACCCCCACCCCCTTTCCCCTCGCCTCACCCAGGGGCCGGGCTGCGAGCTTCGGGGTGGCCCGAGGAGCGTGGGTTTGCGCGGAGGGTCTGGGGGCGCCGGGGGTGGGCCCCCACTCCGGGGCGCCCTCTGGTTTTCCCAGGAGGGCGGGGGATGGAAGGATCTGGAGGGGCTGCAGCCTCGGGGACCCGGGGACCCCGCACTCGGGGAGGTGCGCTCCTGGCCGGGGCTTGGGAAGGGGCGGGGGGAGTTCCCGCGCTTGGGAAAGGTGGAGGTACCGTGGGTGGGAGTGTTGGTTTGTTTCCTTTCTCCCACTTAAGACACTTTTTGTTACAAGTTGGAAGTGCTCAGCCACCTCTCTCCCGTGACCCGCATCCCCGTCGTCCCCCTCTGCGTGCGCCCGCGCACAGACACACACACACACACACACACACACACACACACACCCCAACCTCTCCCCCTGGAAAAACGCATTGGTTAGGCTGAGTTCTCTCCCCGGGGTGACAAGCAGAGCTGGCAGCCGGTCTGGTTTGCTGCCGGTGTTTGGGGCCCGTCCAGCTCCTTCGGAGGTATGCTATTATAGCTCAGGCGAGACCACAGAGACAGGTAGAAGGAGCTGGGCCTCTTATTAAAAATGCCAAGAATGGCCTCAGGTGAACTTTTTTGTTGCTGCTGTTGTTGCAGAGATCTGATTGCAAGAAGGGTGCCCGTTTAAAATGGGAGCAGCGTAAGGAAAACCACTGATTTCTTCGGCACATGTTGCCGCTGCAGTTGACCTGCCGGCGTGGTTTGGGGAGACATGGAATTTAACTCAGTCATGGCTGTTCTATGCAAGTTTGGTGAAGGAGTTGATGAGGTTCCGGGGCTTGGAACCAGCTACCTAAACCTATAATGCACGATTGTGTAAAAATTATACGTTTTAGACGTAGCAATGTGAAATAGTTCTTGGGATTCGGTGTTTCTGCATCACGCCCAGTACATCTTAATTTTGGCTTTGGAAGACTTATAATGAGGGTTTTTGTTAGGGGATAAACTAAGAGTACAGTGTCATTTGTCATTTGAAAATTAAGATGCTTAACTATTAAATTTTTTGTGTAATTAGGTATGAGACCGACTCATTTATAGGGTAGAGTTGCTTGTGGAGCATATGTGTAGCTTTTATATCTCAGTCTCGATCACATTATATTTGCTCTGTAACTCGTTTTCCTTTGCTTAAATTAAGCACATTAACTTTGCTGAGGGAGGACCAGACCCCCCCCCCCCCAAAAAAAATGGCCACTTTTGCTACGTTAACTTTTCATCTTTCCAAAGAGTTCAGTCTTAAATTGACCTCAAGTGCTGGCATGTTGGTAGTAGTTACTTTTGAAGGAGAAAAAAAAAAAAAAAAAAAAAAGGCATTGTGTCTATTTTGAATGTTAAGCATAATTTAATACTCCTTGAGGTAGTTGGTTATAAGCATTCTGTATCTTGTAGCTTTTTACATGTGTGATATCAGGGAATGTTTGGTAACATTTAATATGTGATGTAGGTGATCATCTACCTAGGAAATACTTTACATTATAGAAGTGTTATATTTTCAGAATACAAATTTTATGTTCTGAAAAAGAACAAGAAAATTATATTGCACACTTTGCTATTTCTAACCCATTTTTTTCAATAATGTTATACTGTAATGAATGTGAGTTCTGCTCAATGGTATTTAAAGTATGGATTTGTGTTTCAAATCAGAATGTCTTTTGAACTAAGAGCTCATAGCACCAGCTCACCTCCTACACACAATCCCAAAACTTAGATTCAGAGTAGGACTCAACATCTAAGTTTGTAAGGCTTCCTGAAACAGGCCTATTATGTATGTTTTTGTCATACCTAAGTCTCTACAGGTTGTTAGCTGTTTAATGTCACCGATCTCAAAGCAGTTTGTTAGCACTACTGGGCAAAACTTATGCATGTCATCAGGATATAAAAAACACTTCTATTGAGAGAAGAAATCCCATAAACGTATAGAAACCCAACTCTGTACAAACTGAGTTTATAGAACGTTGTGGGACAATAGTATAAGAAGCTTAGCTTAACCCTGTGGTTATATGTAAAGTGCTTAGAATATAGTCTGGTGCTGAATAAGTGCTTTATCTGTTTATCATCAGTATATTAAAAACACTTTTTTGAAAGTGGTTATATCATGCTACCCACCAAGTGAAGACTCAGCAAATATTTGTAACAGTCAATATTTATTTGCTCTTCCTCTGTGCCAAGCACAGTTTTAATTTTCTTAATCTTCATGACAACCAATGATTAAACAGAGACACAGAGAAGTTAAGTATTTTACCCAGGTAGACAATTACCAGGTGGCACAGGTTAGTTCTGAACGCAGGGTCTGGCTCAAGAGTAAGGCCATGTAACTACGTGAGCCCTTAAACTCTATTACTCTCCTGGTAACAGTTGCAAATGACTTCACAGTATTCCCAAGACTACAGCTGAGCATGTGTCTTGTTTAGCCACACCCTCCAATATTAATACCACCAATAGGTTGTGTTTAAACCTGAAGGGTGGTGATTAATCTGCATTAAGTAGAATCACCTTTTGACTTTGGAAGAGGATTCTCACACAACATATGTTTAGCAAGGATGCTAGAGTATGTTGTCATTTTAATTACTAATAACATTTAATTTTTTTTTTAAGTTTGCCAAGTGTATAGCTCTCCAACTAGCAATGATGCACCTACAAAAGGTTCCAGTTCTGCACTAAATCAGTGGGCCTCATCTTCTAATTCTAACACGATACCCACCTGAGTTAGATTTTTAAGTTAGATCTATCTTAAGTTCCACTGAATTGCCTCTTAAAATTATCCTTAAGTAAAAAGATAGAATCTGTGACTTCACTCACAGCCTGTGTTGCTGCTTCACCAGTGTAGTTGATAGGCAAAGCAAAATTAGTTATAACTCAAATTAGGAGCCATTTTAAGTAATGTATAGAATTATTGTAGAGACCCGATAAGTCCTTTTTTTTTGACCATTTAATGTGATATAATATAAGGGAAAAATAAGCATACGTTGAATTTAAAAATCTCAAGCTGTATCAGAGACACAGGTTACTAACTACTGTTTCTTACATTAAATAAACACAATATTCAGTGCTATTTCCAATTTCTTTGGAAATATTAAATTTATAGAGTTTGAATAGGAAAAAATTTGATGTCTAATCCAGAGTACTATTCTTTCTTTCAAACGTAGATACCCTATTTGAAATTAATTGACTAATCATAGGCTGTGTCATATCATGAGATTCAAAATGAGTGACCTAATACTTTATTTTATGTTTTCTATGTTCATACTTTATCATTTGATCTTGGGGTCCATGCCAAAGTTTTTATAGATGAGATTGTTATGAAGTCTTTCGGGTTCTGCCAGAGACTAAATCCTCTTGGCCAAAAGCCAAGACAATCTCAACTTTTTACTGTAATGGGTTGTATTAAGAATCGTCTCTAAGTCATGCAGGTTAGAAGTCTTTTATTGACAGTGATCCATTTTGTGGAAATTGAAACCTTTGGAGAAAATGGAACCTTTGGAGGAAAAAGGTTCATGGGAATTTTCTTGGTTTATTTATTTATATGCATTTTAATGTTGATTTTTAAATATCTCAACAAGTTTCAAAATAATGTTCAAACTTATTTGCACCGTTGAAAACATATCTGAATGTTAAGAAAATACTGTGTAACTTACCCTACAGCATTAGATGATAGCATAGATGAGAATCAGTCTTTTGTTTCTTATACTACTTTTTGTTGAGTATCTTTGAAAAGCTTCATTAATAATCTCTTTTAGCTTTCTACGACATTACTTACTACACTGAAGGAGCAATTTAACAAAGAGTACCTTAGAAACCTTAAAGAATGAATGTGGCTGTCAGTGCTGTCCAGCATAGCCCAAAAGTAGTAGCCTGGTCACCAAAAGTTACCAAGTGGATGGAACCCATCTTCCCCCCCCCCCCCCCCATATATTTTATTGATTTTGTACAGAGAGGAAGGGAGAGAGATAGAGAGTTAGAAACATCAATGAGAGAGTCATTGATCAGCTGCCTCTTGCACACCCCCTACTGGGGATATGCCCGCAACCAAGGTACATGCCCTTGACCGGAATCGAACCTGGGACCTTTCAGTCCCCAGGCCGACGCTCTATCCATTGAGCCAAACCGATTTTGGCTGGAACCCATCTTTGATGTTGAAAGTTTTACCATAATAAGTTTCGGTCTTAGGAAGAGAGTATAGACTAGTTTTTAACTATGTAAAAGCTGTACTGTTATTGTAAAAGACTTATAAGGTTTGACAAAATTATATCTTTATAATGAATTTAGATAAAAATTGAGCTTTTACCTGATGTAAGTCTGATCTGCATCACCACCATAAACTTTACATTTACTTTTTTAAAAAGTTGGCTTTAGTTAAAGCTTAATTGTGAATGGTAAGATTCCCTGATGTAAGATGAACTTTGAAACATCTTTGTTTCAAATTGCCTGAAACTGGGCCTGAGGATATTGGTGTATGTATAGGTAGTACATTAACTAGCATTTAATGTTGCTACCTCCTCAAACAAAGCTACAGTTTGAACCTCAGGTTATGAGACTCACTTTTTTCTACAGTAGGCATACATGATTTCCATAGGCTAAAAGTTTTCCACAACCAGCCAACCAGGGGATAGAAGCACTTTTTAGAAACTTAAGGGCAGTAACAACATAATGTTCTTAAAATCAATGTCTCAGGAAATATACTGTATATATTAATAAAATTTAATGCTCACAATGTGCACTAAGGCAAATCCACATTAAGGTAAGTAATGGATTAAGCAAGATGAAAACCTAACTCTAAGTAACATACATGAAATTATTCTTTTTGGTAACTCTCACACTCCTTTAAGTTTATCCTTGTAATTTTTTACTCCCCATCTGCCACTTAGGAAGTACCTAATTGATAGAAGACGGGAGGACAGTGTGAGTTCAGAGCCTGCTTTATTCAGCTCCCATGGCTGCTGATTGCCTGCTAGGGGAGCTGGAATTCCAATGATGTATAATAAAAAGCAGTCAGGCTGGGGAAATGCTGAGGTTTTCAGTATCTTGGGGACTTGATATATGCCTTTAATTTGTCACCATCAGCAATGTTTCCGTGAAGTTCTTCCACAATGGCTCATCCTTTGCAAGGACAGCATTTCCTTTTTCCTTTTCCATACAATATTCTCATCCTGTCATCTTTTGATCTTTTAGAATGACAGTGCCATAGCAAAAAGAAGGATTTACTCAATATCCTCATGGAGAAGATAATTAGGCTTATTTTGTATGTCAAAAGAACTATATTTTGGGATCACAGCTTCCCCAGGGACTCTTCAAGAGCACTCTACTTTTAATCCTTCAGAAACTAGAGCTACAGTGGAGAGAGTGTTGGCCTACAGATTGAAGGGTCTTGGGTTCTGATTCTAGTCAAGGGCATGTACCTTAGTTTGGTCTTGGGTTCGATTCCAGTCATGGGCATGTACCTTAGTTTCAGGCTCCAACCCTGGCCCTGGTCAGTGTGTGCAAAAGGCAGCCAGTCTATGTCTCTCTCTCACATGGATGTTTCTCTCTCTTTGTCTCTTCTCCCTTTCTCCCTCTCTCTCTCTTTCTCTCTCTCTCTCTCTCTCCCTCTCTCTCTCTCTCTCTCTCTCTCTCTCTCTCTCTCTCTCTCTCTCTCTCAATCAATGCAAACATATCCATGGGCCTGGTCAGCATGGCTCAGTGGTTGAGCATTAACCTATGAATCAGGAAGTCACAGTTCAATTCCTGGTCAGGGCATATGTCTGGGTTGCAGGCTTGATCCCCCAATGTGGAACGTGCAGGAGGCAGCTGATAATGATTCTCTATCATCATTGATGTTCCTATCTCTTTCTCCTTCTCCCTCTCTGAAATCAGTAATAAAAATATAATAGGAAAACAATAAACCCATAAATTTGAAAGATACAAGTTCAATTTAGAAAAAAAAGAAAAATATCCTCGGGTGAAAATTAACCAAAAAAAAAAGAAAAGAAATTAGAGCCAGCAACTGTTATTGCATTGTCATTTCTAATCTCATTTGTCTTATTAATACATAAGAAAAAGATTTTGAAAGGTCAGCCTTTTAATATCTAAGGAAGTGGTTGGGGAAGGGTGATGGTCAGAGCTCAAGTGGGGTTGTGAATGGGCTTAAGTGCATAGGATGAGAGGTGGAAATGGGAAAGAGATGGCAGTGAAGTTGATATATTGGCCTTACTAACCCCACTCCCAGCTTGTAGTTGTTATTGTGTGTGTTTTTTTTAACATTAAAACAATTTTCCTCATATCTTCCTACTATGACTTTTATTGCCTGGTCTTTGATCTCTCCTAGAAAAAGGTGGAATTTTATTTGTTTTTGTTAATCCTCATCTGAGGATATTTTCCCGATGATTTTTAGGGAAAGTGGAAGAGAGAGGGAAAGACGGAGAGAAACATCAAGGTGAGAGAAACACATCAATTTGTTGCCTCTTGCAGGCACTAACAAGGGCTTAGTACCAAGGGAGGAGCCTGCAACCCAGGTATGTGCCCTGACCGGAATTGAACCTGGGACCCTTTAGTCCACAGGCCGACACTCTATGCACTGAGCCAAATGGGCTAGGGTGAAAAAGGTAGAATTTTTAAGGGGATTCGTTATCATATTGCTGAAAAGTTTGGCTTTCAACTGGATGTTACACTAAAAGGATTTTACTTCCATCTCACTCCACAACTGTCATCTTTTTACATTTCAAAAAGATCTCAAACAGAAGTAGCTTATTCATCATGTAATAGTTGGGATCCATTTTATATTAAAGTAAAATACATATCATTAATGAATCAAAAATCCATATTGCTTCACACATTTTGGGGGGCAACACTATCTATATAATAAAACCCTAATATGCAAATAGCCCAAATGGCAGAACAACCCAACAACTGGTTGCTATGATGTGTGCTGATCACCAGGGGATGTGCACAGAACATGGCGATTGTTGGCAGCAGACGACAGAGCATGGAACATGGCTGGCCAAGGTGGGATGGTGGAGCAGGTGAGTGGGTGCACCAGACCAAGGTGGGACACCAGTTGCTGTCATTGGGGCAAGCCTCTGGTGGTTATTGAAAATTCTTTGCTCCTGTGTGCCATGGTCCTGCCCAGCGCTCGCACCCACTGCCAGCGCTGGCCCGGCCCGCTCACGCCTGCTGCCGGCGCCTGGCGCCAGCCCAATCACCTCTCAGGAGCTTCACCTGGCACCCGCTGATGGCGCCAGTGGGAACAAGGCTGCCAGCAGATGGGGCTGGGGCCCATGGCAGGAGAGGCTGGGCAGGGGTGTGAAGGATGGGCCTACACCCGCCCTTGTGCTCATTGCAGCCTTGTGGTCCACCTTTCAAGGTGCACAAATTTGTGCATTGGGCCCCTGGTAATAATTTTGTATTAGGATGTTTGATTTTTAAGGGGTTATCACAAATTATTTTAAATAAAAAAAGTTGAAAGTAATACATCTTTTATTAGTCTTAGTAAATGTTGATAATGACAGAAATTATAGTTCTCTACATACTTTGTTATCGTTAAATATCATTAAATATTGTTGAAATACTTGATAAGGATCTGGTCACCTCTATAATAGAATGTAATAGGGAAGGAACCTTTTATGCCTGAATAAGAACAGTGTATCTGCTTGACACAGTGAAGGCTCTGAGAAGCTGATTACATGGTAATCACTTAAGTTAGGTGATTTTATGTTGTGTTTGATGTTTTATAATCTGAGCTTTCCTGGGCTCTTTAAAAGTGTCTGGTTGGGCCATCAGCTTTTGATGAATATATTTCTGGAGGGATTGTGACTATCAGTTAAGTACTTTGAAGAGAGAATTCCTGCTTTGTATCACACCTGACTGTCAAAGAACACAGTTCTTTGAGGTTGTCTAATTTGGGCTCAAAGGGAAGAGTGCCATCTGCTGAATGGCCAACATCAAGTTGAGCAGCCCCACGTTTTTCTTAGGGAACTCTCATCTGACTTTGAGAAAGCAGGTTCAGCTTCATTGAAGGATCTGGCAGAATCTTAGTAATGAGTGGAATTGTTGCTTGCTTAATTTTAATTATGTTTCCCAGCAGGAGGCGTAGGCACATGATGAAGAACTAATTCACTATTTGTTGAAATGCATGGGAAAGGAGAAACTAAGTTGTTGAGACTTTATATTTAAAAATAGCTTAGTGATGGTGAAGACATTATTAAAAGTGGTAAAATTAATTCAATGAGACATGCATCATTAGTGGTTCTGGTTATTGATGGCTTTTGCAGTTAATAATGATGATGTTTAAAATTTATTTGGGCTTAAAATCATCAAACAGATCATCTGCTTAACTAGAGGTAGAGTTTTAAGTGGTGATTATTTTCTTTCTCTTGCATTTTTACTTTGTCTCAGTTTCTAAGGCAGTGGTTCCTACATGAGTGAATTCATTTTTTTTCAGAGAGAATTTTATTGTTGTTTTGGTTTACTCAAGTGGCCTCCTGTTTTTTTCTTTCTTTTTTTGGTCAAGTTTTTCCAAATTTCCAGAAAATGCCAATGATAGTAGATGTTAGTAGAACCGGAAGTAGTAGAATCGGTATAGGTCAGTGGAGGTTTTGCACACCTAGAATAGGCCTATCAAAGCCGGATAAAAAGGAACTTTGACAATTTGTATTGAAAGGAAGCTTTGAAATTGTTATGATAAGATCTTTGTTGTTATTATTTAATCAGTAACCATCTTTTTTTCACCCCTTAAAACCTGCCAAGGATTATGTTAAGCACTTGACATAAATTATCTGAAGTTAAGTAACTTGCCCAAGACCATACAGTTAATAAGTGGCAGAGCCAAGATTTGAGCCCAGGCCGATTTTCTTTAAACACCATGCTTACTGCTAATGCATGTAAGCCCGTTCTTTCTGGAAACTGCACAAAAAACTTAAACCAAAATTAGAATAATATTTCTGACACTGCTGGAAAACATTGATTTTTTTTTTTTAAGAGGGTGATGAAATGGATAAATAGGATTGAGATTTCATTAGAATCGGGAATTATGTATGATATTGACCTTCAAATATTTGTTAATTGATTTTGTCTATAATGTTCATTTCTTTGTTCCTTTTGCTATGTTATATATTAATTTAAACCACAAGGAAAGTTTATTATTGAACATTGAAGTGAATTATTTCATGTTGCTTAAAATATGCTACTTTATGGGATGAGGTGTTGAATTATTGAAGGGTTTTATGCTGTGTTTGTGGGAGTTGTGTGTGTGTGTGTGTGAGGGGGGGGGTAATCCGGTTGGGTTGGGGTGGAGTTTGTTAGTTGTTTTTCTGTATTTTGCTTGTTCCTACATATTTTTAGGTAGCAGTACTTTTTGATATGGCAGTAATATCCCATGTCCACAGAACAGTAAAATTCAATCATGTGCCAGTCTAAGGTTCTGGGGGAACCTTAACTTCTCATACACATTAAGTATGCACTGTAACCAAATAAATACCATACTTCACATATAAGTACTAATAGTTTTGAATGCATGTACCTGCTCAATTAAGAGATATTTAATATCTGGTAATTTGAGAGTGTGTGTGTGTGTGTGTTTTAACATTTCAACCTTAAAAGGCATTCTTATTACTTTGAAAGGTTGGAAATTACTGGTTTTGTATAATCAAAAAGCTTCTAAAATTAAAGTTCATTGATGGTTGTGCTGTGTACTTTAAACTCAATCACTTTTTTAGAACTTCTGACTCTTCCCCTTCATGTGTAAGAGAATTAATGTGATATCTTCCAGAAAAACTCCATAGGGAAACCAATTACATATATAACTTCTTGGAATTCTGACTTGACTTTCCAGTCAAACATAGGAAAGGTCAGCAACAACTAAGATGACAGTACAAAAGATATTACTTGACAGTGTGTGATGTATGCTAAATGACAGTTACAGATAACAAATGTCACAGGTCATCTGGTCAAGCACCATAGATGGAGTGGTCGGAAAAAGATCCCCAGGAAAGAGGAACAGGGGTGGGCTCTGACAGACAGGGTAGGTGCAGGTTATAGAAAGAGTGATGGCAAGAAATTACTGTCCATGAAAATAATAAATCTTTTTCTGTAACACTAGAGGTTGGTTGCACGAAATTCGTGCAAGGGGCTTGGCTCCCCGCTGCCGTGGCTGCCTCTGCTTTGGGCCCCCTCACCCTGGGCCCCCCCACCCCCTGCTGCAACTACATCCAGAAGGTCGTCCAGGACATCTGGCCTAATTTGCATATTATGTTTTTATTATTATAGGTTATTATAGATGATAGGAAATAGTTTATAATAGTGGTTCACAGTCTTTTTCCATTGTAAGGTTCTTGAAGGCTAGAACATAAATTTGTCCATTCCCATTACTAATAGTGCCAAGGACATACCTCCCTAGGTAATAATTAGAATATTACAGAGGTGGGGTTTCTGAAACCCCACTTAAAATGACTAGTTCATAGAAACATACTTCTATTGCTATTTTGAAGCTAGTAATGCTTGGGAAAGTTGCTATTTGGAAAAAAAAAACTTTAGAAAAATCTCATCGTTACAAGAACAGACCCAGAGACAAGGAGGCATGGATCAGACTGTTGGACCTCAGAGGGAGGGTAGGGGAAGGTGGAGATAAAAGGGAGAGATCAACCAAAGGACTTGTGTGTATACATATGAGCCTAACCAGTGGTCAAGGACAAAAGGGGTTGGGGGCATGTATGGGGAGGGGTGTGGGATGGGAATGGAGGGATGAGGACAAATATGTGATACCTTAATCAATAAAGAAATTTAAACAAAAAACAAACAAACAAAATAAGAAATCACCATCAGTCCCATCACTGGGCAAGGAAAGTCTCCTTTTGGGAAGAGGTTTACATTTTTAAAAAAATCTAAATTTGTCCATCATTTACTTTGCTGAATGCTAGAATATAGTTCTGTTGATACCTCTGTTATGATTTTTAAAGCTAATGTATGGATAGATAGAGTTGTTGATATTTGGATATATAATCATTTCTACTTAATTTTTGTAAATAACATTGTTTGGTTTTGGATTTTAAACAATTTGTTCCAAAGTGTCTGAATACTCTTAGACTTAATTAATGTTTATCACCTACTGTTTGAAAATACTTAGTGTAATTATTCAAGATATTTTAGAGCAAGTCACTTTCTTTTTTTCTTTTTTAGTTTTCTCATATATAAATATGTGAGGGAGTGAGATAGATTGTCTTAAGATTCATTGCCACAGTTTGAAGATGCCGTGATTATACTTCCAAAGGAAGTGAATTAAACAACTGATGCTTTTAGTTGGAAGGTGGCCAAGAAATCTGTGATTGTACTATGTGAAGGTATTATGATTGGGCCTAATAGAAGCTCAAGGCTATGAAAGTCCTTGGCTCAACATATGTCAGTTGAGAAAAGGACATTATCACTCCAAGAACTTGTCAACTCCCAGAGTTTTAGTTCTTCAGAAGCTAAAGGACCTTGGCAATGGATGATGGACAGATCCTTTTCAAAAACAATGAAATGAACAAGAATAACAGTTTTCCCTAAGCAGCGGTCGCCAACCTTTCGGACCTCATGGACCACCAGTGGTTCACGGACCACAGGTTGGCGACCGCTGCAAGCAGACTGTAAAAACATTGTGGCATATTTTTCTAGAAATGGTGTTTTCCATTGTCACCCCAGCTTTATGTTTAGTATATTAATTCCTTATAAATATTTATTTGACCTCTGTTTAGATCTTTTAATTTATTTTACTTTAAATATATATTTGTATTGATTTCAGAGAGGAAGAGCGAGGGAAGAGAAATAGAAACATCAATGATGAGAGAGGATCATTTATCAGAAGCCTCCTACTTGGGCTTGAGCCCACAACCTGGGCATTTGCCCTTAACTGGAATTGAACCTGGGACCCTTCAGTCTGTAGGCCGATACTCTATCCATTGAGCCAAACCAGTTAGGGCAGATCTTTTCTTTTTTGAGCAGCTTTATGTTTCCTTTCATTTATTCACTTATTCATCCAACAAATACGTACTGAGCACTTATTATGTGTTAGACCCTGTTCTAAGTGCTGAAAATTCAGCAGTAAATAAAACAGACAACCCTCCTGCCCTAATGGAGTTTATATTCTTGGAGGTAAATAGAAAAAGACAAATAGAGTATATGTTGTGCAGGCGTGGATGTTATGAATAAATGTAGAACAGGGAAAGAAGATCAAGGGAGTGTTTGAGGGTAATGATAAATGTAAATCTAATGGTGAGGTGAAGTCCTCACTAAGATGACACATAAGCGAAGGCTTGAGAATGTATCTCATATCAAGGAGAAGATCATGGTGACAAGGAACAACAAGCCCAAAGGCCCTGAGGCCCTACCTTTTGTGGCATGGATGAAACAGAATGAAGATGGTGTTGGGAAGCCACTGAATGGCTTTGAACAGAATGGGACATGATCTGACATAGGTTTTAAAAACATTCTTTTGGCTGTGTTTTGACACTAGAGCATACTGATGCATTAGTTGTGGTGAGAGATAATGTGTCTGGTAGAGATGGTGAGATAGATTGAATTCTAGGTATATTTAATTTGGAGGCAACAGGTTTTACTAACTGAGATGTGAGAGAGAGAAATCAAACTTGTCACCAAGGTTTGGAGTCTAAGCAAAAGTTATAGGAGAAACAAGTTTGGGGTATGGGTGAGAATAGTTCAGTTTGAGGAATGTTAGGTTTGAAATGTCTACTAGACATCTATTTGGAGATTTTGAGGAGAAAGTTGCTGTGAGTGGAGATCAGTGCATAGTTATTGGCTGAGTGTATAAACTTGAGAATTGTCCTTTTCCTCTTTCATTTTTAAATATTTGCATATTTAACGCTTTTGGTGACTAGAATAAACTTTGCTGTAATAGGGGTTTGATGTATTGCTTTACATCTTTATGTTTTGAAGATATTTAGTCTATCTTCTAAAGCCTTGCATTTATTTTAACTTCTAAGCACCCTGGGTCCCAAAGGAAATATTTTCTCTACAGATAGGACAATTTGCTTTCAATGAAAATGTGAAAATAAAAAGTGTTATATTTAAAAATGTGTGTGAAAGTAAAATGGAACAGTTTGACTATTCTTCCAAAAGTTAATGTGGTTTGATAGTTAAAAATAGTAACATATAAGTTATCTTATGACCCAGTAATTCTAATCCTAGGTCTATACCCAAGTGAAAACATATGTTTACACAAAAAACTTGTACACCAATGTTGATAGCATAATAGCCAAAAAGTGGAAATAACCCAAATGTCAATCAACTGACAAATGGATAAATAAGTGTGATATATCCATGCAATGGCATATTACTCAATCATAAAAAGGAGTGGAGTATGGATACATTTTACATGAGTGAACCTTGAAAGCACTATTATAAGCAAAAGAAGCCAGATGCAAAAGGCCAATATTGTATGGTTCCATTTATATGAAGTGTACAGAATAGGCATACCCAAAGAGACAGAAAGCAAATTAGTGGTTGCTAAAGGATGGGATTGGAGAAATAGGGTGTGACTGCTTAATACCGTGTTTCCCGGGAAATAAGACATCCTCCGAAAATAAGACCTAGCGCATGGAAAGATAAGACATCCCCTGAAAATAAGACCTAGCGCAACTTTGGGAGAAAAAATTAATATAAGAAACTGTCTTATTTTCGGGGAAACAGGGTAGGTACTGGGTTTTCCTTAGGGGTGATGAAAAAGTTCTAGAACTTGTACAATTTAAGAACAAATTTTATCTCAATTTTTAGAAAAGATACCAGGAAAAAAGTGTGTTTGTGTGTACTCATGTACATGAGAACAATTAAAACAACTTAGTGGACCTAATTTCTAAAATAGACCTGCTTTCGCAATAAGGTTGAGAAAGGAAGAATAGTTGCATTAAACCTGGTTTAGGTTGCTTTGCATAAAGAGGGGAGTAAAGATACTTTCATCATTCAGGTAGCAATCAGGAGGCAGTTTTTTTTATCTTATCCTTTGCAAGTCATGGATGAGTAATTTTTTTTTAAATACCCTATTTTATGGAGATGACTTAGATAAGCAAAAGAAAGCTTTATGATGATCATATCCCTAGGTTTTAGACAGCAGGAACCAGTTTATAAATTAGTTTATAGGGTCTTAAGTCAATAGAGATGGTTCGATTTTTTCTCTCCATACCTATACTTTTAAAGTAAAGAGAGCTCAGTTCCCAATAATTGTTTCAGCCAATCCAAAATGATATTTACCATATTAAAAACAACATTATTACCTATAAAAGAGTTGCCTGTTGAAAAAGTATATGAAAGGATTATCTTTAATTTTCTTGTACTACTTACCCTAATGTTATTTTAAAAGTAAGATATAATTCATATTCCTTAAAATTTACCCCTTAATTTTATTGTGAATATATATATGATAGATATTTAAATATCCCTTTATAAGAATGAAAACATCCTAGAGAATAGAGGTTCATATTATTTGAATGGTAATATGTTTTCAGCATATCAACATATGTGAACCAGACAAGAATTGTAGTAGGGAAGAGAGATACCTTAACTGACTAGAGGCCCGGTGCATGAATTCATGCACTAGTGGGGTCCCTCAGCCTGGCCTGTGGGATCAGGCCGAAACTGGCTCTTTAAAACCCCCAATGGTTCCTGGATTGCGAGAGGGTGCAGGCCAGGCCAAGGGACCCCCTGGTGCATGATTGGGGCCAGAGAGAGATGTGGGAGGTTGGCTCATCGAAGAGGAATCCCGGAGGGCTCTAGGGCATATCTGGCCCATCTCACTCAGTCCCGATTGACAGGACCCCAGCAGCAAGCTAACCTACCAGTTTGAGCATTGGAGGTCAGGCATGTCATAGTGAGCGGTTGAGTGGCCTTAGCATATCATTAGCATATTACACTTTGATTGGTTGAATGGCCGACCAGTGGACCAGACACTTAGCATATTAGGCATTTATTATATAGAATGCCAACACCAGCCTGAGAATTATGTATAACAGTGATTTAAAGGAAGTGAAGGTAGACATGAAGAAGGGAAGTATTTATCTCATTGGGGAGACACAGTTCATGTAGGAGGATGTCATTTGAGTTAATCTTTAGAGGATCTCTCAACTGTTGAAGAGGAGGATGTTACAGACCAAGATATAGAACATGCACAAGCATGTAGGTCTGTGGATTGATGGATCTGGTAGGAAGACGAGGGGGAAAGGTAAAATTGAGAGGATCAGATCATAAAGGCCCTGGGTGCTATTTAAAAAAAAATTTAGATTTTACTCGTGGCACTTATTTTAGCTGATGAGAGAGGCATAATCAGATTTGGTGTTGTGAAGAATGTTGTGATAGTGTTGGCAAAGAGACAAGTTAGGAGGTAGAGATAAGCAAATGAACTAAGGCAGTGGCTTTGAGGTTAGAAAGGGAGGAATGGGATATTTTTGGAAGCAGGGGTTGAAGGAACATTTGATCATGGGATAAAAATTTAAATATTGCTTCTTACTCCACTTCTAATACTCTGGTGACAGTAAGAAGATACACCTGTACTACTAGATATTAGGTAGATTCAGCAAATCTTGATGGTAACATATATAAAATACATTAGAAACTTGACTATTTCTTAATTTTCTTTCATTTTTATTGCTTGTCAGTTATTACCTAATTGTCTAATCTTTGGATTTGTTTTCATTTGTGCATTTGGGAATGATTTATAGTCAACATTTTGGCTGAAGAATAGTCTTTTTGTTTCTAAATGAAATTGCTTCCCTAAACTGTGTTTTTGTGTTTCATTTTAAACTTTTGTAGAATAAAAAAAAGAAGGAATTGAAGACATTGAGCATTGCAATATTAAATATTGCATGCTGTCATTACAGGAAGTCATTGTGCCATTTTAAAGTTTCCCTTTAATAACATTTAGTGGTTCATCTCAGAACTTCAAAAATAAACATGTGGTGTGTATAAAAAACAGAAACGTCAAAAGTAGCACATGCAAAATCATTTATTTTTGCTCTGTAAATATAATGGAGAATTCAATCCAGTAAGACTTTGTGTATTTGCATAATAAAACAACCAATATGAGATTTGGCTCCTCGAATGTTAACTTATAGCTTATTTACAGACCTGATGGTCATTTTTGTGTGTTTTTAGCCCCCTTTAATAGGACATGTAACAAAAAAGGATATTGCACTAGCACAGTGGTTGGCAAACTGCGGCTCGCGAGCCACATGCAGCTAGCTCTTTGGCCCCTTGAGTGTGGCTATTCCACAAAATACTACTGCCTGGGCAAGTCTATTTTGAAGAAGTGGCATTAGAGAAGTTTAAGTTTAAAAAATTTGGCTCTCAAAATAAATTTGAATCATTGTACTGTTGATATTTGGCTCTGCTGACTAATGAGTTTGCCGACCTAGACACTAGCACATAGTGATTTTATAAATGGATGGAAGAAAGTACAAGATTTGACAGACTAACTTCTAAAGTATTGCAGTGAAAAACTTGCTTTCTGTGCTTAAAAATTTTAAGCATTAATAATGTTTAAAATAACTTATTTATTCAAAAGTAACTTAATAAAAATACTTCATGGACATAAAATACAATTAAAAGTTTAAAAATTAGAAATGTAAAGAGCACTCTCACTGAGTTGTTTTTTAAAATATATTTTTATTGATTTCAGAGAGGAAGGGAGAGGGAAAAATGATAGAAACATCAGTGATGTGCTTCCTGCACGCCCCCTACTGGGGATCGGGCTCATGACCCAGGCATGTGCCCTTGACCAGAATCAAACCCTGGACCCTTCAGTCTGCAGGCCAACCAACATTTTATCCATGAGCTAAACCAACTAGGGCTCACTGAGATTTTTAAAAGCAATAATGATTTTATTAACTTGGTTTCTAAGGTAAACTTACTATTCAAGTCATATTTTTATAAAAATTAATTTTATTTTTAAATATTTAAAATTAGTGTTTGAGTACAAAATGTATGGGTGTGGAACAAAAATCCAAAAGGCATGAAAGAGTATACAGTGAAAAGTAAATTGTCACTCCCCTCCCTCAACACTCAACTTTCTTATTTTCTTGTATATTATTCCAAAAATATTTTTCATTGTTTATTTTTAAATTCCTGAATCAAGACTTGGCCTGCCTACACCTGGTGGTGAATTGCTGCATAAAAGATACAGCTTTAGGCTCAGAACAAGCTGGGGAACTAACTAGCCCTATTCTCCTAAGTATGGTTTCCATATCCACTGTTTCTTTTTATTAGAGTGTGTTTTCCCAGCTTCCCCTCCACTTATGGCAGAGCTATGGAAAGTGGAGATGGTCATTGTAATCTTTCACTCATATCTTATCCTAGGTAGTGACAAATAACTTTTATGAAAAGATGCATACTAACAAAGCAAATGCCAGCTGAGAAGTACTCCCACAGGAAAACATCTAGTAGGGGAGCAAAGAAGAGGTCAGGAATGGTCAGCCTTTTCCATCTTTATGTCTCTACCCTGTTATGCCAGTTAGAACTGGATTCTTCTAAAACTTTACTTTTACTTTTTTAGTACTTGACATCATTTTATTGACTCTCCTTTCATTACCCAAATCGTAATTTTTCCTCAGATTTTGGGATTACCTGACTGACTCTAAGCTTGCTGTTACTAGACTTGGTCTTTTATCTTTTTTTGAATGGTATTTGGTAGTATGTAATTATAATACTATGCAGAAGTTATAAATAATAATCATATTTTGTGGGCTGGGGTGGGGACTCCTGTTTTTAAAATTTCCAATATATTTTTATTTTGTACCAGTCATGTCTTATTGGTCATTATTCTTAATAATGATAGGAAAGGATTCAGCAATGATCAAGTTCCTCAAGGAGTGGTGCAAAGAAGGATGCCCTTCATCCTGGGCCGTCTTCATCGTTACTTGTATTGCTGCTATTATACTTGTTTGAGCTCCTTGTAAGAAAGGTAGTAGCTGAAAAGCATGTAAGCTGCCAGCACCATAGAAACCCTATCATGCTCCTTTATTCACATTGACATGCTTGTTGTAATACAGGTAATAATCGATTTAAAATGCTCCACCGGTGTCTTTAGGGACAAAATCCTGTATCAGTATCCAGCTTGGTACTCCCCTATGTTATTGGGTACATCCATGCACCACTTCTCCTTCACCAGTACAACTGATGCCATCTTGGAGTGCTGGGGTCTGCTGTCTTCTAATATTTTTTATTGTGGTAAAATATATACAACATTAAATTTACCATCATAACCATTTTTAAATGTACAGTCACTGGTATGAAATAAATTCATAATGTTGTGAATGCATAATGTTTGTACAAGCTTTCTATATTGACTGGAAGTGGGAATTTTCTGTAAACTTTAAAATTTGGAGAGTTAAATAGGAGTAAAGAGGGGAATGATTTCTAGAGTCATAGAATTTTTGGAACCCTTACCTCATTTTATGTATAAAAGGAAGGACTTGGTCAGATAGAATGAAGTGACATGTTCTAGATTCACAATTGTGGCTCCTGACTCTCAGTTCAGTGCCTTTTTTTTTTTTTTTTTTTTTTTTTTTTTTTTTTTTTTTTTTTTTTTTTGAGAGAGGAGAGAGAGAGAGAAGAAGAGGTGAGGTGGTGGGGAGAGATTGAGATCTATCAGTTGCTCTTATATACTCCTCAACTGGAATCAAACCACAATCTCTGGGCCCTGACCCGGAATCCAGCCTTTGACCTTGTGCAAGGGATGACTCTAACCAACTGAGCCACACTGGCTAGGACCTGGTCCAGTCCTTTTATATTGACCACATAATCAGCCATCTTAACCAATTCACGAAATTCTGAAGTGTGGGTATTCCCTAGAATGCCTTTTGACCTTCCCTAGAGCAGGGTTTAGAAAGGATGAGAGACCTCAATCTCTTTAGGATTTGAAACTGCTTTTCAAGAAATAGTTGGTACCTGTCTTTGTTTTTGTTTCTTTAAATCTTCCATTGAATTCAGGGAAATTTTGTGAAGAAGTTCTTTAAAAAGTCTGGAATGTCATAAACTATCTTGTTTTCTTGACAAAAAGCTATGTTGATTTGTGTATTCAAGGTTTTGCATGCTCTTCACTGATGCAAGTTATGTATATGGTAAATGTTTCTGACATGTTTAGGAACATTATGTTGAAAATTCAAACTAGATGTATTTGGCTATCTTGACATTTTCTTTTGGAAGGGAATATATTTAAATGAGGAACAGTTTCACCCACAGTGAAAAGATAGCTTTTGGTCATTTGTTTCAGTAAAATAGTTTATAGAACTTATGGCCCTAATTTTCCATTATTTTCAAGAAAGTGGGCCATTTCATAAGGCACAGTCAAGGAAGAAATCTATAATATTAGAAATGTTAGTGTTTTAATCTATTTTTGTAATAAGTTAGGAAACTAACTTATCTAGTAAAATTTTAGCCATCAAGAACGCATTTTATTTCTGTTGCATCATATCAAGGACTCTGAATGGAATCTATCAGATTTGTTTTTATTGTTTGAATATTTGGCTATGGCATTTGGTTCATGACAACAATTTTAGTGATGGGGCCAGCACCTCCACAGTGGGTACCAGTGGAGCTGGCACTGGCAGCAGGTGTGAGCACTGGGAGCAAAGAATTTTCAGTAACCACCAGATGCTCACCTTGATGACAGCGACCAGTGCCCCACCTTGGTCTGGCGCCCCTGCTCACTTGCTCCACCATCCCACTTGACTCCCCATGTGGCTAACCTGTCTGAGATGATCCCTGTTGAAATGTTAACTGATTCGTTTTCTGCTTTCCCAGAGAGGTTTATTTTTCCAGTGGCAGGTTTACATTTTAAAAGTGAGATCTTTTAATAATAAGGATTTTAAGCTCCTTAATAAGATTGTGGAATAACAAGCATTAGGGTAGATTCTTAGACTTGACCCAGGTTCAGTATTGCATGGCTATTGGCCACTTGAATTCTAGCTAGACTTAACTGAGATGCAGTAAGTGTAAATACATACTAGATTTCTAAGACTTAGTATGGGGAAAAAGAATGTGAAATAACTCAATGTTTTATATTTATTACAGGTTGAAATGATGGTATTTGGGGTTAAATAAAACACATTAAAATTAACTTCACTTTTTTGTGTGTGTGTTATTGTGTTTGTTTTTTACTTTTTTAATGTGGCTTACTAGAAAAGTTAAAAGCATTTATGGCTCACATTATATTTCTATTGGACAATACTGTTATAAAATGAGAGTTTATATTTGTGGTCTTACTGGTGGGAGATTGCAGAGGATCAGGGAAATGCTCCCGAGGATGCCTTGGCAACAGTTATATCAGCTGACTTGGCTGGGCCACTTTGTATTACAGGGCTGTTTTGAGGGCTATTGCCTACAAGCAGCCACTACCTCTCTTCCTTATTTAACTCTTGCAATTCATGAAGTATTTAAAAAAAAAAAAAATACTTCATCACCATCTCTAATAGTTGCTAACTTCTTGAAGACAGGTGATTTAAAAAATTAAATTTATAGCTATTGTTTATTGGGTGCCTGCCATGTATTAGATACTGTGCCAGGTACTTTACATAAGGTGTTAAATCTTCACCTCAGTTCTGCATGTTTGATACTATAAGATAAAGAAAGAGATTCAGGTATATTGGGACTTTGCCCTGGGTCAGCCAGTAAGTAGCAGAATCAGGATTCCAACCCAAGTCTGCCTGGTTCTAGAGCCATTGTTTTTTCTGCTCTAGTATGCTTTTCTTGTAACTGTGTGTCTTTAGCTGAAGCAAAGTACCATATATTAAGGGATCTCTTGCCAAATAGTGTTGACTGATGCATGAGTTGTTTTCCTTTGTCTTGGTAAATAACTTCAATGTCCCTCACACCAGGCCACCTTCCTCCCCTGTCTGGTATCTAGTGAGTTGTCCAGACATTATTGAAGAGACTTTTTGACAAGCCTCTTGAGCAGTCTAGATCAGTGTTTTTCAACCTTTTTTGGGCAAAGGCACACTTGTTTCATGAAAAAAATCATGAGGCACACCACCATTAGAAAATGTTAAAAAATTTAACTCTGTGCCTATATTGACTATATATAAAGTAATTCTCTTGAATAGGAATCAAATAAATACAAAGAAAGTATTTTATAATTACTTTAATAAATATTAAGTAAACAAAATAGTGAAAAATTATAAAATTCTTGTCTTGTCTGCACCTACGGCACACCAGGCAACATCTCGCGGCACACTTAACAGCGGTTGAAAAACGCTGGTCTAGATCATCTAAAAGCCTCTTGAGAAAGAGCATCTTTCCCACCTTGAAAATGAGTCAACAAAGTATATTTCAAATGCCTTCAGGGAAAGATACAAGAAGAATTTCCATCTCTAAATGCCAGGAATATAAAATCTTAAACTTCACAGACTGGCCATAGAAGGAAAGGGCTTTTTATAGACGGGGTTGAAGTAAAATAATGGGGTAGAATAAGCATATTGGGCTGGATGAGTCTTGTATAATCCTAGGTCATCTCTTAATGGCCATGTCCTTGACATTGTTGCATTAAGAATGAGAGCAAAGGGAAATAGTCCATGTGTTGGCATGCTGGTCTGTAAATTAGAGTAAATGTAATCACAGTTCATGAGTGTTCTGGAAGGCCAGATGCTGCATTTACTCACTGCTGCCTTCACTTAGGCTCAAGCAAGTGATGATGACGGAAAAGAGAGGGAGAGAAAGGGCAGAACAAAGAGGTTCAAAATGTAAAACTAGACTGAATGTGGGCTGCAGGGAGGTTTGGGCGAATTCAAACTACAAAGCTCTTTGTACCTAAGTATGTATATTATACAGTATTTATAATACTAAAGGCTATGCATACTGTAAAATACTATTATTTAAGAAATAAAAACTGTGATATACTAGAAAGAAAGTAAACTTTCTGACCAGGTAGTCTGGATTCAATTTTCCCAGCTCCATTACCCTAACTGCATAACTTAAGGAAAGTATAGAATCTGAGATTATAATTGTTTTTCTACATGTCTGGTGTTTTTACATGATTTAATAAGATTGTGATGAATTTTAAAAACTTTGTGTGTGTTCCTATGTTGCATATGTGTTGTTACTGTTTTTATACAATTAATTATTTGCTCTTCATCTGAAGTATTGCCTGCATGAGACTTCTTTGAGAGGCAAAAATGTATACCCAAGAACCACCCGCATTATGACTAAGGGAAGGGAGAGTTAAATTAAATAACCAACTTAAATAGGGTTAATGTGGCTCTCATTCCCAGGCTGTATAAAAGGGACAGTGGCAGCCTTGTGGGAGAAGGGAATGCAGGCCTAAGTACTTACTTAATTTAATCATTCATCCCTTTAACCCCTTTTAAATCTTGACTTTTGTAGGTCAATTATATAATCCATGAGAACAAAAGCACACACATGGTGCTTCTCTTTTACATGAAAAGCCCTATTGAATGGCTATTTTAAAAGATTTTTATATATTCATAGTAATAAACCTGGTTTGCATTTCTTTGAGGTTCATGGCTTCAACTTCCGACCAAGTAAAGAGTTGCTATTACTACCAGATGTCAGTCTTTCCTAATCCAGAGTTAGCTGCCAACAGACTAATGCAGAATAGATGTAAACAGAATTTAAGCATAGAATTTGGAGTATTATTTAAACTGTGCATCTAGCAAATTTAGCATAAAGGGGACAAGCTAAATATATTCATATTACTCTATAATTGTTTTGCTCTCAGGGCAGTCCCAGAATTTATCTTTAATTTGTGTTCTATTTTGCCAAGTGCCAGTATGAAATTTACTTGGGATCCATCCAACTGCAGATCAGTTGTACTAATCAGATGAGCTAATTTCTGGGGAATGGATTTCATAGGAGGAGCAGTGTTCTTAACTTATTTTTAAAAGTAACTATACTTTGACTTTTAATTTAAAATTATGCGCTTTATTAAAATGTATTAACATTGTAATGTATATAGTACACATAAATCAAGCATTTTTGTAAATAATAAATAGCAGGCACAATAAGTTCATTGTATTCTACTCATTTGTTTTTCATTTTATTGAGTTTCTGGGATCACAACTTGCTTCCTCCTAATCTCTTTGAACAAGAAAGAAACTGAAGTGCAGATGGATTAAACCTAATAACTTGAGCAACTCTAAACTAGTACTCTTTTTAAAACAAGCCAGGTAGATAGGCCTCATCAAAAACCACTTGGCACATTTGAAAAGAATTCAAAGATCATAGATGGGATTAGACCTGAAGAACTAGTCAACTAAGTTGAAGATTAACCCTATATAAGTAATGTTGTCATTTTTTTCATTAGTAACCACATGCCCCAGAGTAGTATTTCCCATAATATGTTTTGTAGATCTTTAGTTCTCAGAGATTTTTCAGGAAAAAGTAGTTTCAAATGCATTCAGGAAACTATTTTCTGCACCTTTTTAAAGTTTCACAATGCACATTAGCAAAGACTGACAAGTATTGCTAAGTACTGGGTTTACCTTTCTTAGATCAAGGAAATCAATCTTCAAGTAAAATGTATTAATAGCCCATGGAACTCTTGTTTTTTAGAACATATTTGGGGGAAACAATGCCGTTGGGTAATGTTGATAGCAGATCTTAGAGTTCATTTTTGTGAATACTTTTTAAAAAATCACTATAAAAATTATATTTGGTAGTTATAAATATCTCAGTATGGGGAATATAATGCTTGTGTTTAAATTTTTTATTTTAAAAACTGAATTATAAGTCACATTTTTCATAGAAAGATTAATTTTTATGGGAAATGTCTTTAAATTGATATTATCTTTTGGGGGCATTTTGATGTTTTTATAAATGTAATTTTTCTTATACATATTTGAAATTTTATATTTACTTTTGATAGACCAGATAATTTTTAACAAGCTATTTTTAAATTTACATATTTTTTCAAAAATAAAATAAACGAATTATTTTAAATTCAACTATTAGATAAAGAGATATTTTAGGAACAGTTAAACTAATCTGTAATTGTTTTCACTTGAACTGGAAGGAAAACCAAAGATTTCAGTAACCCAAGATACTGCCATGCAACTAATTCTATTTTGAGACTGTCAATGACACACTAAGCATAAACAAATTACTTATCTAGCCCAAAACCTATTTATATTCTCTAACTTGAATATACATCGAGGGTTTTAAAGATTTCTTTGCTTTCCATGAATTCCTTAAAAATGACATCTCAGAATGGTTTTTATAATGTTACAGCTAAATGTGGATCTTGAATCATCCCTAGGTTGGAAAACTGGAAAGTTGTGTCATATTGTGAGTAATAGAAGCTCGAATATATTTAGTATTTTGTAAGTTTGAGCCAGAGCACAAATTAAACCAAAAATGCTTAACCAGCCATGTTTCAGGTTTTGGGACATGTAATATATAAGTGTAACCTTTTGCTGGAAAAAAAAAAAAAATAGTTCTCTTCCTGTTAACCACCAAACCAAACCATGAGACAATATTTTATTTTCAGTTGTATTTGAAAAACCATGTATCTGTTAGCTCTGGCTTGCCATTTATTTACTAAATAACTAAAAATGGCATGTTTAATGCTAAGTAGTATTTATGACTAGGCCATCAAACCCCAAATGGAATTGAGGTGGAGATTCTTCCATACTGAAATATAAAGTGAACATTTTGCCTTGTGTTATATTAGACAATTCAAGTTCCTTAAAATCACTCTTTTATGGAATATAACATCATCTTACAGAACATATGGATTATCCATATGGTTTCTTATCTTCAGTGCTTCATCCACTCAGCTTCCTTGGCTGCTAATAACTCTTCATTGACATTCCCTTTCCTCCATTCCCCAACCCCAACCCCATCTGCATCCCATGTTTTAGGAATTACAGGTAGTACACCCACTAGAACAATAGGATATTGCTTGGTGACAAAGCCTTAAATATTAGAGTGATAATTGGTTAGGAAGCCTAAAGATGAGTAATAATCAACTCTATCAGGAAGGAACTGCTCAGCAACAGAAGTGGGACCAAAAGCCCTAAAGCTAAGCTACACTAGCTGACCAGACAGAAACTGCACTTGGGGAACTGTCCACTACCTGTGCTGGACCTGCTCTGCTTTCCACCACCAGGGATAACATGAGTCCTTTAAGACAGGTGGTTCTCAGACTTAGCATGCATGGGCTTGTGTGGGGCCACACCTACGCTATCAGATGCAGTGGGTCTGGAGGAAGGCCAATAATTTGCATTTCTAACCAGTTTCCTGGTGTTGCTCCTGCTGCTGGTCGAAGAACAATTTTAAGAACCACCCTTTTTTTTAAGACTAGGAAATCTTTTTGAATCCTCTCTTTTCTTTCCTCATGCTACCATAGTCCCCATCAAAACCAACCCACTTCTGCATGGACTGTCCCAGAAGCCCTCTTTTCTTAAGAACTTTTCTACATCAGTTCCTTTATTTTTAAAAAAATAGTTTTATTTCAGAGAGGAAGGGAGAATGAGAGAGAAATAAAAACATCAGTGATGAGAGACAGTTATTGACCAACTGTCTACTGCACGCCCCACAATAGGGATCAAGCCTGCAAACTGGGTATATGCCCTGACAGGGAATTGAACCATGACCTCTTGGTTCATAGGTTGATGCTTAATCATTGAGCCACTCAGGTTGGGCAGTTCCTTTATTTTGTAACATCAGGAGTGAGGCAATATTGTACAGTAAATAGTATTTATAATTACTGGGCAGTATTTTTAACAGCTAAGAATTCTTTATATTTTCTCTAAGTTTTAATATTTCTCATGTGAACATTTTAATTTTTAAAGTTGCCTCATTTTAATTTTAAATACAGGCATACCTCAGATATATTATTGGTCAGTTCCAGACAACTGCAATAAATAGAGTTGTAATCTTTTTTGCTGATGGAAGGTCTTGCCTTTCATTTGTACAAAACACAAGATTTGTAAAGCACAATAAAGTTAAATAATAAAATTAAGTATGCTTCTAGATGCTTCCCAATTTCTGGAGTAATGCAATATATATGATCTTCTAAATTCACAATGGCTTAAGCTCTGAAAGTATTCCTTAGAGGGGTGTGCCGATCATTGCTCAGCAATACAAAGTAGTGTCATGACCAGTCTGCTGAAGTTAGTAGTTGGTTTCTATGCCAGTCAGCGTCATAAGCTCTGCCTTCTAGGCCGCCATTGGCTCTTCACAGTTGGCCCAGATTTGGTTAAGATTGGTCAGTTTCTATGCCAGTCAGCGTCTTTGGGCCTATCAAAGGGGCCTGGTCAGAATGGCGGGGCTAAAGGCCTGGAGAGAAATGGAGGCACCGCTGCTGGCCCCGAGAGAAAGAAACAGCTGCCACAGAGGCTACAGATCAGGCCCTGCTTCTCTCTTCAGGCCTCTTTCTGTGCCTGATTTGCAGCCCCCTCAGCAATCAGTGCTGGGTCACCACACCTGCTACTATAGCAGTCAGTGCTTGGTCATCAAGGCAACCCAGAGCTGACTGCAGAACTGACTTACGGTTGGTCAAGCCTCCGGTCGTGATGGACCCAACTTGGGATTGTTTTTAAACATGTGTAAAAGTCACATGTGACCTTTAGAGGAAGTTCTAATATAGCGCTCCAGCCCTTCTGTGTAACGATGACCTTTTGCCCATGAGGAGCAAGTTTAAATGCTGAATTTATAAACCTCAAACATGCGAACTATGTTCATTTAGGGACTGCAGGCGGTATTAGGATATATTTTTGGGCTATTGCTGTGCTTTCTTACTGAACCATCTCTTAACAGAGTTGATGTCATGAGTTCCTTCTATTTGTTTACTATTGTATCTGTACCTGTCCTTTATATTCTTTCTTAGAAAATGAACTTGATCTGTAATAATAGTTAAAATGTGCACATAGGAAAAGGAGTTGTTGATTTTAGGGGAGTGGAAGAATAGGCAGTAGCTGTTAAGAGTTTGAAGTATAATTTAAGATTATAGTCCAATTCTCTCTGGCTCAAAATTTTAAGTAACTCCCTTAAATCTAAGTTGTCATCAAATATTAGATTTCAGAACATGAATGCTCCAATAAACATTTCATTTTTCCACTAAATAAGTAAATAAATAAATAATGTGCACATAGAACCTGAAGTAATCCAGAACCCATAGTCATATCCCTTTCCTCCTCTTCCTTGCCTTTCACAGATAACAGGTACCCAAATATCTTTTATGGCTTTTTTTTTCTTTTTCTTTTTTTGTGTTAGTGTTTGGGTTCTTCCCCTTTAAAGTTGGTATATTACTCAAGTTTGAGAAATGCTGCTTTAAGGAATTTCTGATGATATGTGAGAGATAGTTGAAGAATTTGTGTGCTTCATTTTTATGAGAGAAAAGCATACATGAGCACTCTCTAATCTATAATAATAAAAGCATAATATGCTAATTAGACCAGACGACCTTCCAGACCAAGCTGGGGCTGCAAGGGAAGCTCGGGTCCTGGGTGCCTGCTGGCGACTGAAGGGGAGCCTGAGTCCCTGTTGCCAGAGGGAAGCAGGTGCCGGCAGCTGGGGGAAGGAAGGCCTACTCTTGCATGAATTTGGTGCATCAGGCCTCTAGTGTTTAAATAAGCACAACTCAAAATCATATTAATCTATTGCTGTGTAACAAATCACCACAGAACTGAGCAGTTCAAGACAACAAACATATATTATTCACAATTTCTGTGGATCAGAAATGTAAGAGGAGAATAGGTGGGTGCTTCTGGCTTAAGATCTTTTTGAAGTTGCAGTCAAGCTGCTGGCTAGAGCTTTAATCATCTAAAGGCTTAACTGAGGCGGGAGAATCTACTTCCAAGCTCACACACTTTTTGGCACACCTTAGTTTCTCAGGGGCTGGGGAGCCTCAGTTCTTTGCCAAATAAGCCTGGCCATGGGGCTGAGTGTCCTTAAGTCATGGCAGCTAGCTTCCTCCAGAACAAACCGGGTGGATGACGGAAAGAATCTTACAAACGTTATCATTGCTTCTGTCATATGTGATTGCTTTCTCAGACCAATCATGATACAGTGTGAGAGGGTACACATGAAAGTGTAAATACTAGGAGGGTTGCAACATTGCAGGGCAGCTTAGAGGCTGCCTACCACAAATAGCAGTTTTCATTTTAGGTAAATCATTAGGGAAGTTAATTCCCCCCCCCCCCACACAGATTTCTAACCCTTTATCTTATAATAAGATGTTTGACATTGCCAGAGATGGTTGTTTGGGTGAGAATATACTCAGTGGAAAATGTGATGTGATTTTTTTCTTATCCTAATGGAAAAAGATCATGTAAAACTTTTGCCCAAAATGAGAGGTAATTAATGGACCAGCTTAATTGAAAAGATTGACACTGGCATGATTACCCAGCACACATCCAGCAAATATAAAGAATAAGTTAAATTCCAACACTTTCTCGTAAAAAAAAAAAAAAAAAAAAAAAAAAAAAAAAAAAAAAAAAAAGTTTCGTTTGTATCTCCAATCAAAAAACATCTTGGGAATATCTTGGGGACCTAAAATGAAGATGAGTATGTTTTAAAACTCACCTAGTGAAAGTCGTCAGCCATTTGAAACAAATATATTACAAAAAGATTTACATGAGTATGATATTTACAATCTTTAAGAGATAGTTACCTAAGTATAATATTAAATATATCCTGACTCAAGCCATATTTTATTACTCTCAAACATATGTTTGGATGATATGGAAAACAGAACCACCAAAATTGAAAAATAAGTGGGTTACCAAATTACTCAATGTAAGTTATTGGGCTAATGGTATTATTTAAGGTTCAAAGTCTATAAATATTTACAATGTTAATAACTTTTTTCCTTGTTTTTATTCAACTACCAGTCTAAGAAAAGTGCAGATTTTAAAAATTGATAAGCTAAAACTTCAAGTAACTAAAGCTCACTTGCCTAAAAATAAAAAGACAGGTGTCAGAAGACTTGGATTCCAGTCCTAATTTTTTCATTTATTAACTCTGTGTCCTTGCTGGATTTTAGTCTGTAATGAAGGTATAATTTTACAGAGTTGATCTGAGCATAAAATGAAACAGATATGAAGTGTATTGCAAACCAGAAGGCACTATACACATAGAAGGAGCTATGTAATCTTTTTCTAATTTAGACTTCTTTGCACAGTATGTTTTATTAGATGACATAAAAGCCCATCAGTTTTCTTAATGAACTGAGACTGTAATGGTAAAATGGAACACTTATTGTAAATCCATGCTAACCACTATGAAATCTTTTGGCCTAGCTAAACATGCAAACTAATATAGTGCCTATGGTAACATATATGAGCTTATGACCTAAGGACTGTTGAGTTGCAAGCAGATTTTGTAAGTCAGCAAAAACATTAATCCAAAATCACATCTCAATTCTAAGTGTTCTTAATGAGATGATTAGCTGCATAACTGTCATTCTCCCTCAGTTACAAGGTTTAGGTTTAGAGGGGGGAAGCCTTTTGAGCTGACACAATTCAAAAGGGTTCTGATGAACCTCGAATGCATATATAGTTCTATGAATTAATTGCATGCCAGAATTACTTGCATTTTGCACTTGCAGACTTTCAGTTGCTGGATTGAATGATAAATTTTCTAATTAGTTGGTTCCTTTAATGATCAAATTCAGGCATGAAGAGTAATATTTATAAAAAGCATGAAAGTGCAAGAGGGAATAAGCAAGGACTAAAAAAATTAATCTTGACCTTTTATATTGGGAACTAAAATTATTTTGAATATAACTGCCAGCTGAAGTGGATCATTTTTTCCCCTCATCAAAAACAATAGTAGACATTATTTTTAGAAGTAGAGTATCTTTCCTTATGCTTTAGGAAAAAGTGGGACTTTTTTTTTCTCTTCAAAATAATTCAGGATTTGGAGTAGAAAGTGAAAAGTTAACTCTGGTTTTTAAAGTATTAATTTGCTCTGACCAAGAATTAACAGAAGGAAATGAGAAATGGACAAATCAGGTTTTTTGTCTAGTTAACACTGAATAGATTCATAAAAATATTGAGTTTGAAACTACTGGTGTACATTTAAAATCCAAGACCCCAGTCCTCAACTTCTGAGTGAAATTTGATGATGTTACATTGCAGCCTACCTTCCTCAGAAGTAACCTCACCATGTATCTAGAGCAAATGAAGAACTCTCTTTTGACTGATCTTCCTCAGTCTCCAAAGGAACTGTTGGAAGGTGGTTTTGCTAGTGGGAAGGTGGAATTGTAATTAGATTACTGTTGGTCCTTTCTAGATCCATATCTTTATTAGAAAGTTGTTTGGATTCCCGTGGTCACTGGTGTAAGGAAACACTAGGTTATTAACAGTTTCCAATTATTTCCTTAAGAGTTCCTTTGGTTGTAAAATCTTTTGATGTCTTTGTTCATAAGAGGTGGGATATGAGGGTAGTGACTTCGGCAAAGGGATTTTTAAAATATATTCTTCACAATGGTGAGTAATGTATACTCCTTGAGGACATGTTGTCCATTGTGCCCCAACATGTAAACTGGTATTTAGTGCATAAGAGGCACTCAAAGTAATATTTTTATTGAATGATCAAATATGCTTGTTACAAATCAGTATAAGTTAAAGAAAAAACCATTCAAGCATTAGTTCTTGGAGGTAATCTGAATTCTAAGAGCTAGTGATAAGCAAGTTAAGAAATATGGAACCTTTTTGTGTATGTGTAGAAAGAAAGCTGAAACTAGATACTTATTAAAAACATCTATAGATAAAAATCCCTGCATGGCCCAAACGGGTTTGGCTCAGTGGATAGAGTGTTGGTCTGTGGACTGAAAGGTCCCAGGTTTGATTCCGGTCAAGGGCATGTGCCTTGGTTGCGGGCACATCCCCGGTAGGGGGTGTGCAGGAGGCAGCTGGTCGATGTTTCTCTCTCATCGACGTTTCTAGCTCTCTCTCTCTCTCTCCCTTCCTCTCTGTAAAATATCAATAAAATATATATTGAATATATTAAAAAAAAAATCCCTGCATGGCCCAAACGGGTTTGGCTCAGTGGATAGAGTGTTGGTCTGTGGACTGAAAGGTCCCAGGTTTGATTCTGGTCAAGGCCATGTACATTGGCTGCAGGCATATCCCCTGTGGAGGGGTGTACAGGAGGCAGCTGGTGGATGATTCTCTCTAATCGATGTTTCTAGCTCTTTATCCCTCTCCCTTCCTCTCTGTAAAAAAAAAATAAATAAATAAATAAAAAATCAATAAAATATATATTTTAAAAATCCCTGCATGAACATAAAGTGCATATATGTTCTTATCATTCCCTTTAAGCAGATTTTCACTTAGATAACTCACTAGGACAAAATGATGAATCCCTGAAGACTAACTTCTAACATGAAATATTTCCTTGACTTAGTTCTTTCCTCCTGTAGCTCTTGAAAAATATTTCTACTTGTTGTATGCATGTATTTTGGTGTGTGTGTGTGTGTGTGTATGTGAATAAAGGTAGTGCTCTGTCTTCATCCTTCAGGAAATACCTTTTTTCTGTGTGGCAGTTTTTGTCATTTTCACTTTAATGTGAATGAAGAAGCCATCCTTTTCCTGTGAAAAGGAAGTTTCCCAGCTGTTTATAAATTGTGGAGCTTGCTGTGGGAGGGTGCAAGATTTCAGAGAGAGTTCTTTCACTCTATTTCACATGCTCTTTTATTGATTTTTTTCATACAGCTGATCTTTTCACTTCTAATGTATATCATCTAATTGACAAGATGGTGACTTCCTCTTTGAAAGTTAGCTCTGTTTTTGTGTATCAGACCCATAGTGATAGTACTTTGTGAGGACTATGCTAACACTGGTGTTCTCTCCTCTGACTGATTTAAGAGGTAAGCTGGGAAAGTCAAGAGATTGAAAGGGGTGTTATTTTGAAAGTAATTCTATAGTGTTCTCTTGGTTAAAATGCTCACCACTTCCTCTCTTCTCTAAACACACCCATTTGAGCATATCACTGTTTCCTTTGTTTTGAGCCTCTTTTATTTATGTGTGTAGAACTACTATTTGGAATGTGATCTGTTGATTCGCCTAAGCATATCTACTCAGCAGCTAAGTATCCAGCTAACTGACACTTTTCAGTATTACAAACCAATTATCATCAGTCCCAAATATATCATTGCTTTTGTTCATGCTACTCTTAATGCCTAAGCACATTCTTGCTGCTTCTGTGCTTAGCTAACTCTATCTTTTAAAATATAATTTATAAATCACACATGTACATATATATGTGTAATATATACGTCACTTATAAATCACATGGTAGCTCTATTATGAAATGCACCCTTTCACCTTTGCTGTCTTGGCCTGGGTTCGGTGCCTTGTTTGTAAGCTCACATAGTATCTTGAAAAGGATAAAAAAGAAAATTGTAGTTTTTCAGTTATATTTTGGTGCCATGGAAACAACTTTCAGAAATGGGAAACTAAAGATCATTCATACAAGTATGAATTTCTTAAGAGCCAAGGCTGGTTTTGTCAATTTTGCTTCAACCTGTATCTTCAGAAGAGTATAACCAACACAGATTTCTTTATTTGGGGACATCAAACCTAAAGATTATTCTCTAAACTTGTCATCCATCAAGTTCAACACTTCATCTAGGCTATTTGATTGGGTGTATTATACAGTCCTGGTCAAAGGGTGAGTGTGTGCTGGAAATGTGAAGTGAAGTCAGTAGAATTGGGGCTTGGGAACATTTATATTTTTTAAATTGCTACTTCCTGGTCAGCTAAAGGGAGTCCTGTAACTTTTCTGATAGCTAAGGAGATAGTCCTGAAAGTCTGACAGATCACAGCTGTATCCTGTACTTCGTGTGAAAATGTATTTGCTTTTCCTCCTGTTCATTTACTTTTTCTAATTTCCTAATAAAAGTTTATTCCAGTGTTGCATGGAGCAAGAGGTTGGATATATGCCCAGATGAGGATGTGAGCAATAGTTAAATACTAGGGTATAGGCTGAGAGTGAATTAAATATGGGGTACATGTATGTGTAAAAACTGAATGACAAGGAGAAACACCTTCTAAATAATTGTTTAAAAGAAGGTCCCAAGAAGAGTATTTGGATGTTTTAGACTACTGCTATAATTAAAGTAGTTCTATTCTTTCTATAGACCATGCAGTTCCTTTACAAATAATCACATACTTGCTCTGGATTCTAAGAGTTCTACCATTTTATTCTCTCTCAAATATTCAGAACAACATTAGGACGGCATTCCTTTCATCTTACCATCCTAAACATCTTTGATTGCCACTGAAACAATATTAATTACCCACAATTCTTTCCTTTCTTCCCTCCTTCTATCCTTCCCTTCTTCAATCTTCCTATTTTATACTCTGATGTCTGTGTAAGCCTAAAACACTAACTAGTAGGTCACTCACAACAGCGCAAGTTCATCTCTTGACCTTGGACAGATAGCTTGATGTTTTTCATCATTTCATTTGACATGGGTGGAATGTTTCATTGGCGCTACAGAGTAATGACAACATGTTCCATAGGGAAGAGTATTACAATTTTAGCGTTCTTTACTGAATAGCAACTTTAACTTTGATAGAATGAAAAGAATGCTGGCCTGAAGTGAGGAGATATGTAGGTAGCAGCCTTAAGCACCTCTCAATTCTCACAAATGAAGAAATTGGACTAGATGACCTTTAAGTTTTTTTCAGCTCTATTTGACATTCATGAAGCCTAAGCTTTCTGCTTGTACAAAACATAGTTGTCTCTCTTATTATATTAGTGCCAATTACTCCCAAAGACCCACTATATAATACGAAAGGTGGAAAGAAGGCAAGCCAGTTGAGCTGTTTGATTTAAAAGGATGAAGTCTCAGTGTTCCAAATGGTGAGGCTCCAAAGCGGGACACAGACTACACTGAAGGAGATGCAATACTGATGGCCTGACAGTGTAGGTCGTGGACAGGGGCTTGTGAATTGATTTGTTTAATGGCACTCCCTTGTATTGGTATAGCACAGTCTAGAAAAGGATTTATTTTTTCTTCTACAGCTTCTTGGTTTGGGGAAAGCCTAAGTGAGAGGATTGACCATAGTGAATTCTTCCTTTGTGAAAACAGAGTAAGAGCATCTTCAAAAGTAAGGAGTGAAGCAAGTCGGTGCTGTATTTCACACCATGCACATAAAAGCTGAAATACATAGATAAAAATCTAGGTGCTTATAGCCCTGAGCCCTGGCCAGTGTGGCTTAGTTGGCTGGGTGTTGTCTCATGCACCAAAAGGTTGCCAGTTCAATTTCTGCTCTGGACACATGCTCAGGCTTGTGGGCTTGATCCCAGGTAGGAGGTGTGCAGGAATCAGCTAATCAATGTTTCTTTCTATATTGATGTTTCTCTCTCTCCCTCTAAAAATCAGTTAAAAAACTAAAAAAAAAAAAAAAAATCTAGATGCTTATAGAGGTAGGTACATGGAGACCTACCATAACAAATGCACTGGCTAATGAAGGATTAACTTTTTGCTTTTGCTTTTATGTTGCTTTGTTATTTTTATCTGGGTAGCCTCCTAATCCATGTAAATTTTTATTCTGAGATACGTTCTTAAGTATACTTATCATTATATGAAATCTTTGAACATTTTGGTTTATTTTTTTTTTTGGTGTTGATATGTATGCATTCCTGTTAGGTATTAATGAATGCTTGGAGGAATGAATAGATTTGATTAATGTAATATAAATCATCTGTAAAAAGCTTGAAATATTTTTTCTCCTGCTTCATTTCTGAGGGTGTATATAACTGTTAAACTTGAAATTTATAAAAATAATTTGCTTCTATCAGAACCCTTTCCAAAATCCTTTCTGTAATTTTTAGCCACATGATTAAAAAATATAGCATTCAGTGTGTTATCTTATTGTTTCTCATTTTCAGTTTTGTTTTGGTTTTTAACTTAGTAACATTAGTTTGGGCCTTCTTTTTCCACTCCTTTTTTAATTTAAAACATTATATCATTTATTATATAGGACCAGCAGGAATCAGTTTAAAGAGGATAAGAGCTGTTTTAGATTAATGGCTTGGCAACTTGGAAATAGCCCACTGGAGTCAAGTCCTGCTTATCTTGGAGTAAGTTTTAAAAACTTAGCCATTGGGGATTGTTTCTATAAGCTGCCAAATTGAAAGTTTGAGTAAAGAAAAGCTTTACACTGACCCACATACCCCCAAATTTTTGTTAGTATGCTTTATAGGAATCTTGTTGTATGGAGGATGGTAGATTCTACAGGATAAGAAGCTTTTCATGACAATAAATAATGCTGCTCTGGTTTACATGAAATTTATAGTGTTTTTCCTTTAATTTCTCAATTTTTCACACATGACATTTACTTTCCTTTTTTGTTTTAATATTTTAAGTGAAAACCATTTATTACTTCCTAACTTTTTCTATATTAGAAAAAAACACCCCTTCTTTTTCCTTCTCTCGTTTGTAGGATTGCACAACCTTTCAGTTAAACAAAACCAAAATTGTTCACTTGCTCACAGTTTCCACCCCCTTGAAATAAGCCACATAACTCCCTTTGGGTGTGCCCTGCCTCAGACTGCAGTCACAGTTACTTGATCCTCCTTATCTCAAGCCACTCTGGGCTTCTTAAATTGTCTCTTCATCTCCTTTCTTCCATCTTCTTTTCTCTCTTCCTCCCAGTGTTTGTCCTGCACCTCCCTTCTCAGAGACTCAAGAGCAGTTCTCCTGAATTATTTTGTATTTTCTGAGGAAGGGACTTATACACTGTCCAATGATAAATGTTTCATTGAGGAATTCCTACATGAGGATTAACCCCTTCAGACTGAACATTTTGCAAAGATCCTTTCCTTCTTTCCTTCCTTCCTTCCTTCCTTCCTTCCTTCCTTCCTTCCTTCCTTCCTTCTTCTTTTTGTTTGTTTGTTTGTTTGTTTGTTTTTTGTTGTTTTTTTGTTTTTTCATTCTCAGAGATTAGGTATTATAGGTGTGAATTCATGAATATAAAGTACAGATGACCCTTGCTTTGTGTACATATGTGCTCTCAAAAGTTGGCTGTATCCTATATTAAATAGGAGAGATTACTTTTTAAAAGAACTTATCAAGGAATTTTTAAAGAATTCGCAATATAAATAACACTACTTACTTTGTTTTAGAAGATATTTTCATTCAGGTTGTTATATAGGCTGTGTTGCAAATGATGGTGTATATAATAGTCTCTGTAAAAGAGAATTGGTTATATATGTGGGCTTGGATGCGAGAACATATCTTAAACATTAGCTGATGGCATTTTCACTTCAGTAGTAACTTGATAAAATGGTTATCTGTTCTTAGTGATTTAACATGGCATACTTTTCACCTTTCATGAGGTTAGCCCACTTTTCCAATCCCCAAAAGTAATTTTTCTATATGTGTCAACATCTTTCTGGGCCAGTAACCTTGAGAATTTAGGTGTTTCGCAAACATAGTGCTTGGTGATTAGTTTTATTTATTTTATTTTTTTCTTCTCAGCCTCTTTCATTAAATCTACCATGCCTATACTTTTAAGGATTTGAGCCCATAGGGTATGGTACTGGTGTTCCAGATTGACATGGTCATTGTTTTTTAACCTCGGTATTAACCTAGAACATTCTCATACTACTTCCATGATGATGTGGTGGCAGATTACAGTTTGAATGGCTTCAAGATAATTGGTCTTAATTATTTCTAAGTCACTTGTTTGTGCAGTGTAAACAAGCATTGTTCTAAAAAAGGGGGGATATAAATAGCTTTTGAGTTTCTTTTCTTAGCATACAAATTAAAAATTAGGGTGAAAGCAAAAGCACGTGACACTAAACTACATGGTTTGCTAGTCGATTGTAGGATTCCTATAGTTTAAATTATATAAACCACTATAGGCCATTAACTAGTAACAATTTATATTTCCCTTTTGCATTAGTTGCAATGTGTGGTTCTTTCATTTAAAGCAAAGCCATGTGTCAAAGTACCAGTTTATTAAAAAGTATGTTGTCTTTCTGCCAGGCTTGTACATACCATCTTCTCCCCCAAATACCAAACTCCAATTGTAACTTCCCCAGAACCTTTCAAATTGGCTCCTTTTTCCGAGTCTGCAACATATCTATTATAACAAAGGAACAGTGTGTACTTATAATTGTTTAAGAAGCTGTCTCCTCCCCCCTCCCAGTGGGTCTTGACAGGGGACCTCAGGTCATACCCTCGGCCCAGCAGGTCTTGCGGGGTGGAAGAGGGGAGATGACGACGACTCAGGTCATACCCCCCACCTGGTGGGACTTGATGATGGGGACCTCAGGCTGTGCCCCCCGCTCAGTGAGGCTTGATGGAGGATCTCAAGGTGCGCCCCTGACCATGGCCAGGGGACCTCAGGCTGCACCCCCTGCCAATCAGGGCTTGACAGAGGACCTCAAGCCATGTCCCATATCTGGTGGGACTTGACGGGGGACATCAAGCCAAGGCACATTCCCTGCCCCAGTGCCAGGCTGGGGAACCTCAGGCCACACCCCCTTCCCAGCATGTGCTGGGGGAACTAAGGCTGCACCCGCCTGCCCCGCCAAGCGGGGCTTGATGAGGGACCTGAGGCTGTGCGCCCCACCCAGTGGGGCTTGATGCATGTGGGGCTGGCTGGGGCTGAATCTTGCCCAATAGGTGTAGTTTTGGCAGGGTCTGGGTCTGGGTCTGGCACTATTTTGAGGTGCACGTGTGTGGGCTTGGATGTACCCTTGAGCGGCCAACCAAGGCCAGCTGATGTTAGTGCTGAGCCTGGGGACACTTAACCAGAAGTAAGGGCACACTGAGGTCAGATACTGCTTATTTGAGAAATTTTAGGAAAGTCTCCAGCATAAGTCAAGACAGGTCCTTTGAGTGGAAAAGCCCCTGGAAGCAGCTTGGGTAGACCCACAAATTGGGTGTGGTGGGTCTCAGGGAATACCAGAGTGGGGTTAACAGATTAGAGAAGTTGATGGAGACTCAGATATGGCACCCACCTCTGGCTCTATTGTAGAGCCCAAGGGAACAGTGGCCTCTTGCCAGCACTTCTCTTTGGGAAAAAGCTGCCCTTCCAGGACTCACCCTGAAGCCAGTTTATTTCTCCCCTTGTGTTCCTGGCTTTTTTGAGCTCAGAGTTTCCCAGTAAATCCATGTGTGGAGCCTTTAAGAGAACTGCCTGGGACTCCAAAAGCCCATTGTGTATCTCGGCCTCAATCCCTGCTGGTTTTCAGGAGCCAGAGTTATGAGGACTTCTCTTCCTGGCAGTGGAACCCTAGGCTGATGGGGCTCCAAAGCCAAGATATCATTCCTGATTTTAATATGTCACACGTGGATGTGGGACCAGACCATTTCATGTCTTTGCCTTTTTTACCAGGCTCCATGTGGCTTCTTCTTTATATCTTTAGTTGTATGACTTCTGTTTAGCTAGATTTCAAGTGTTCTGAAAGATGGTGGTTTTGTAGTTAATTGTTAAATTCCAAAGTGATTATGGGAAGATTCAAGTACCTATTTACCTATGCTGCCTTCTTGACTGGACAAGATTGCAAAAGAAATATATTTCATGTGTCGTGAATGGTTTCATATGCTGTGTATTCATGTGACATTTTATTTTTACTTGTATTCTGTTTTTGGACAGAAGCAGAAATTGTGAATCCAGGTTTTTTTAAGAGTAGATATATATATTATTCTTCACTTTTTATTTATTTATTTATTTATTTAAATATATTTTTTATTGATTTTGTACAGAGAGGAAGGGAGAGAGATAGATAGCTAGAAACGTCGATGAGAGAGAGTCATCGATCAGCTGCCTCTTGCACACCCCCCACTGGGGATATGCCCACAACCAAGGCACATGCCCTTGACTGGAATTGAACCGGAGTCCCTTCAATCCCCAAGTCGACGCTCTATCCATTGAGCCAAACCGGCCTCGGCTTATTTTTTATTTTTATTTTTTTATGTAGTATGTATGTATCTTCCTCTAAGAGTGGTAAATAAAACAGGTTGTTGTATTATGCCATGGTAGGGTCAAAGCCACATATTTATTTGTTTTTTTCACTTCAAGTTTGGCAACCTTCAGAAACACTATAAGCTCACTAGTTTGGTTAATTTTTGTTTTAGATGGGGATTATGACTGATCCTCAGACTTAATGATTTACTGAATTTTGACTCAGTTTATTAAGCTCACTAGTTTGGTTAATTTTTGTTTTAGATAGGGATTATGACTGATCTTCAGACTTAATGATTTACTGAATTTTGACTCAGCTTTATTAGGTTTAACTTGCCAATCATTGTAGGTTATGTCTTTTTACCTTTTTTTTTTAATCCAAAAGAAAACCTATTTAGACACTAACCATATTTCATTTATCTGTAAGCTTGTAAGCTTTTCTGTAATTGCTTCTTTTTAAATCCTGGATTACCTCTTTTAACAAATAACCATCTATCAAATATTAATTAGGCAAAGGACAGTATTCATTGATCAACCATAATATTTTTTGAAGTTCCCCCGTATGACGTCCGGGGCCCTCTCCTCCCGTTGCTCAGAGCACATGAGAGAGCTATCCCAGAACAGACAATTGTGAGTCAATGTTTCATGAGTGCTGTTCGTTGGGAGTTAAGCCAGAGGGCTGGGGATTTGAGGCTTTAAACTTCAAGGTGGAGGCTTTCCTTGAATCCATCTTTGCAAGGAAGGCAAAACCAGGGTATTCCTAAATGGGAAATTACAAATGTGGCCAGAGATGCCCACAGACCAGAGTTGCGTTTCACCAGTTTGGCACATCTCTGACTAAGGGTTTATAACTCCAGATTAGCAGACTGTTCCATGAAGATTACTCCTACATAGAACTCACATACCTCTTATCACCTCAGCTTTGGTTTGATTTTGATCCAGGCTTTTTTTTCCCCCCATGAGAGTTTCTTCCTCAGCTGCATCTCTTATATTGTTTGGTGGCCCCACAACTATCTGCATTTTCTTTAACTCAGACCCTCTCCACACTGTGAAATTAGCTTAGTATGAAAATCACTTCTGATAAAAAGTCACTTCTCTACTTTTTATCTCCATTATTTTTTTAATATATTTTATTGATTTTTTTTAAAGAGAGGAAGAGAGAGGGATAGAGAGTTAGAAACATCGATGAGAGAGAATCATCTATCAGCTGTGTCTTCCACACCCCCTACTGGGGATGTGCCCGCAACCAAGGTACAGTTGACCGGAATCGAACCTGGGACCTTTCAGTTTGCAGGCCAACGCTCTCTCCACTGAGACAAACTGGTTTCGGCTTTATCTCCATTATTACTAATGTGAGCTATTTCCTTAACCCTTTTGAATCTCAGTATTCTCATCTATGAAAGGAGCAGAATAGTACTGCGTGACTGAGTTGCTGTGGGTGGTACAGGGGATAACTGTATAAAACACACAGCATCTGCCTTATTCCAGTGGCACTTCAACTGCTTAGCAGCAGTCATTTCTCTGAGAACACCGATGTTTGCACACAGTTGGCTTTTAATCTTTTTTTAATTTCATGCCTTTTAATACGTTCTGTGATCATCTCCCTGACCCCCTGTTTTTCTGGCACTTAGCTTTCCTTTCTTGTGAGTGTTCAGCCACTGAGTAACCAGATTATTATGATCTCTGAACGCATAATAATCTGGGCACTCAGTGTATAGCCTATATAATAAAATGCAAATTGTCCCCTCGACCAGGCCGGCAAACCACCCATGTCCCCTCCCCTGGCCAGGCTGGCTGCTGGACTCCACCCATGCACAAATTCATGCACTGGGCCTCTGACACACACACACACACACACACACACACACACACACACACACACACACTAGGAGCCCGATGCACAAAAATTCATGCTAGAATGGGCTTTCCTTTCCCTGGCTGCCGGCACCACCTTTCTACTCTGGCCCAGCCCCTCTCCGCTCAGGCCCTAGAGCTGCCTCTTTCTGTTTAGGAATCACCTCTTTCCACTCCAGCCCCACCTTACCATGCTGCCCAGAGGCCCTGAGAGACCAGGGTTGGGTTAGAATGCCTGTATCGTCGCCATGGTGATAGCGCAAGCATCTTGCCCCAGTCACTTAGTGCCTGTGTATGCAAATTAACTTTCATTTTTGTTGGGTTAATTTGCATATCACTCCTGATTGGCTGATGGCGTAATGGAGGTAAGGTCAATTTACATGTTTGTCTATTATTAGGTAAGATGTATACATATACACACCGAGTGTCCAGATTATTATATGTTCAAAATCATAATAATCTGGCCACTCATTTGTGTGTGTGTGTGTGTATCTTTTGATTTCAGAGAGGAAGAGAGAGGGGAAGAAAATATAAACATCAATGATAAGAGAAAATCATTGATTGGCTGCCTCTTTCATGCCCCCCTTTGGGGATTGGCCCTCAACTGGAACATGTGCATGCATAGGAATCCAACTGTGACCTCCTGGTTCGTAAGTCAATGCTCAACCCCTGAGCCATGCCAGCCAGACAACTTTGATTGTAACTGAATACCTATTACCCATGTATATCCATTCAACAGACATGGATGGTTTCAGGATGCTAGGCATTGGATACAGAGTACTCCCATTCAAGTAGTGGAAACCCTTGGGAACAGCTAGCTGGTATGAGTTGTCCTAGAATGCTGTTTAAAGCATTGTGGAGACACAGATGAAGGAGCTTTAAATTTGTACGGAGCAGATCAGCAAAGTAGCTTAGATTATTAACTGATCCTTGAATTTTCACTTTGTGGAAAAAGGAAGATCTTGCTAGGCAACGGGAACTGTTTATAAAGATGCAAGTTTATAAGGTATAAGTAGTCTCTTCAAAGCGAAAGGTCTGTTTTCCTCCTCCACCACCACTGTTCTGTCATAATAGGAAGGCAAAGGGGAAACAAGGAGCCCTTTTATTAGATGTAAAAACTGCTTATCTCAGTATTAAATAAAGAGTTCTCCTTTATTTGCTTTTACTGCTATTTTCTTTGCATGTACAAAATGAGTAAGGAAAGCACAGAAACTTAGAAGCAGTATGTGAATGTGCTTATTTCTGAACTGCCTCATACTGTCAGTTTTTCCTCTACTTCCTGTGTTTCTTTCCTTTGATCACTATATGCCAGGCACTTTACAGTGATTATCTCTCTTAATCACACAGCTTTGAGTTAAGATTTTTCCCCCCCACATGAGAACACTGAAAGTAAAAGGCATTTTAAAAACCACCCCCCCCCCAAAATTTGTTTAGGATGCATAGCCTGTAAGTGGGAGAGCTCTTCCTCAGAGCCAGCATTATCTCCAAAACTTTAGTTCTTTTTATCCTAAATGAAGTGCAGAGCTGCTGCGTAAAGAGCCTTAGACTAGGCTCAGCCAATAAATTACTGACCAGTGGGATGACTATGATAGTACAGGCAGCCAAGCTTTCTAAATTGTATTTAGTTTTTTTAACCTAAGAAGTGGAGTAGTTGGAGCAGTTGAGGCTATACTTCCTTTTCTTTTTTCAAATATATATATATATTTTTTTCAGAAAGGAAGAGAAAAGGAGAGAGAAACATCAATATGAGTGAGAATCATTGATCAATCAAGGCTATACTTCCTTTTAACATTATTTTTTTTCCTTAGGCTCCTTCATCTATTTTGTTCATGTCTGATAATTTTATGCAACCTTATAAGTTATGTGATATAGTGAGAATGTTCTAATGCATAGGTTGCAAAAACATGACTGTTTGGAGTTGTTTTAAATCACTTTTAAATCAAAATAGTGATTGCCTCTGGGGAAGTGAGAGGGAGTTGCCTAGGAAAAGGCATGAGGGAACTTTCTAGGGTGAATGTGATGTTCTATATCTTGATAGGAGCTTGGGTTATACAGGTGTACACTTACATTTTTGCATTTTGTTGTGTATAAATTTTACATGGAAAGAAAAAAGCCATAAATAAATATTGAACTCTAGATAATGATATGCATGCTGATGTATTTGGGGGGAAGTATACTGGTGTCTGTAAAAAAATTACTTTATAATTCACTAAAAATAAGATAGATTAATGGATGAATAGAGGGATGGATAGATGAAGAGATATGTGATAAAATATAGTACAGTGTGGATAATATACTAATTTCAGATACAGTGTTAATGGTAGAATCTAGGTAGTGCTTATATGGTTCTCAGTGTAAGATTATTTCAAATTTGCTGCATATTTGAAAATTTTAATAAGTACATATATAAAATTAAAAATATTATAAATTGTTAGGGAGAAAATCACTTTGCAAATGAATCAGTAATTTCATACCAACATCTTTCCCCCTCACCCCTTAAACTTTAAGGCTTAAAGGGTCTTTTAATGCTATCCCAGGCTCTAGTTAGACTATCCTGAGTTTAAGTGTCCTAAATTAAACAGCTCAGAGAGACCTTTTCTTTCCTTAGCCAGCCTGTAGGTTGGGAGGTTCCTTCCTTTACACATTTGCAAGCTAGTCTTAATGTCTCTTGGAGCTGAAGCTTGTCGAGCAACTCATCCCTGTGGCTGTTTGAGTTACTGATAGTTATATTTGTAGAAGTTCATGTCATCATCAGCCAAAGATTAAACTTTTCCTCTGCTCCCTCTCCCATCCCTGATGTACCCTTGATCAAATGATGTTAAGGAAATAGCCCCTTTTTTGTTTTGTGCTTTGTTTTTAGTCTGTCACGTGTTTGAGATGCCTTGTTATTTCTTTAACAAATCACACTCGGTGCTTTCACAGCACTTTAATTGCAGACAACTTCTCATTGAGCTGGTTTGAGTTCTGGCTTGAGAGAATCTTCATTCTGAAGGTTATGGGATGTCGCTCTTGTATTTGGAGCAAACACTTTACCTTTTCTTCATTGGTTATACCCAGCCCCTAGAGGTGCCCCAAATGAATCTCATTCAACTTGTGTTTGAGAATGCAAGATCATTAGGAGTGCATGAATTCTTGAGTGGCAAAAGGGGAAAGCAATGAATTATGTTAGGATAATGAATTCAATTATGGGGATATTTAGTTGTTTATAAAAAATTAGTAAGATAGCTAAAATATGTTTTGAATTATTTTCTAAAAATATCATTTTCTCTAATTTTCTTAACAATAATTATTCACAAGTTATTTTACATTCTGAAAATAAGTTACAGTATTAAAATACTATATGTTTTTATAAAATTTAAGTGAAATAAATATTTGGAAAAAATGGAATTGGAGAGCAGAAGGAGAGGGGGGTAGAATGCTTCTTGAGCTGCACATGAGCCATACTATTATTTAAGCCTCTAGCACTCAGTAATGGAGTATTTTTATAAAATATGTAAAACTGATGTGCAGTGGGAAGGAGAAATTTGATTGTTTGAGAGTTTCCCTAAAAGATTGGATCTATAAATTTACATGAATCTCTGAAACAGGCAGGTGTATGTGAGTGTTAAATAAAACTTGCTTTTCTGCATGACTATGGTGAAAACATTGGTTCTCAACAACTTTCACGTTTATAAGGACTTTTTAAAGGGACTAACTACACATTGGACAAGCAACTGTGTAGTCTAAAAAGTATTGGCTGGATTTAACGTACTGGGCATTTGGATTCCTGAGAATGTCACACATTGTCTATGCCAATAAATTGGTGTCTATTCTTGATACCTGATCTGATGTCATTGGCAGATTTTCCTCTTTATTAGAAGGGTGATATTCAGAAGAGACAATATTTTTTTCATATATTTTGCTGTTTCTGTGATTGAGTGGTGTTTTTTTTTCTTCTTCTTCTTCTCTTTTTTAAGCTATGAAATATTACTGGCAAGTCCCAAGAAAACTAGATCTGGATTTCATTTTGTCTCTTCAACTCTGTGTGATCTTGTGCACATTCCTGACATGTTACAAACAGCCTGTGTCTCTGAATGTGCAGTATCAGTTTTCAGTGGTGAAAGCCCCAAAAGGAAACAGACCGATTCTTCCATGCACAAACAGCTGGGCAGTTGTGGATGGAATTAATTGCTGATATATATTGGCTATGTTTTTCTTCTCTTGTCATTTCCTTTGCAGCTGCGAAAGTGAAGTTTGACTTGAAAACAGACATTTCCAGCAGTGCAAATCCAAAAAGTATCAAGATGGGATTCTTCAGATATAATATCTAACTCTGCTACCTTGGAGTTGTTCAGTTTTGGGGAAAGCAAACATGATTTATAATTACATATTATGGTTGAAAAATAATTAAATCAGGCACTTGAACTATGGAAATATTATTTTGGAATGGGTTGATTTATCTTATGGCAAGAGTGACCTCATAATTCAACAAAAGGCTAGATCAGTCATCACCCCCTCCCTAGGATCCTGAAAAATGGTTTTTTAGACATCTCTCAAAATATCGAAATGGTCAATACTCCAGACTGATTTATTGTTTCAATGTGAGGGAGTAGCTGTTGGTGAGGGTAATGTATCATTAAAAATAACATTTTCCTCCATGCCTCTTCCCCTCCCCCCCCCCCCGTCCTTTGCTATTGTTTGTTTTAAATCCTATGTAAATTATTATATAACTTATTTTATACATGCTTGGGTATTTCACTGAGAAACATTTTTTATTTCATGAGTGATAGGAGTTTAGTTAAAAGTAATAGTTGGTTGTGTTTCTGAATGTGCATATTTAAAAAGTAGTATTGAGTAAAATCATTTTTTTAATTTAAATTCTTTATTGTTTAAAGTATTACATGAGTCTCCTTTTTCTCCCATTGTAAAATCACTTTTAATAATCATATCTTTTGTGGTAGTTTCAATAACTGATAAATTATTTTAGACACCATTCAATATTTTTAGATGTATATGTATGCATACTACTGAATATTTTATTTGAAAATAAATAAATAAAATTTTAAATAAAAATTCATGAAATTATTTTTAAAAGTTGGTAATTACAAACTTTTTCAAAGTATAGTATGCACATTAGTGATTTTCATCAAAATAATTTATGTGCTCATTTCAGTATTCTGCCAAAGGAAGCCCATAAATCAAATCCTTATTTTTTAAGGCAGTACTTACTACTTAATTGATAAGAAAATGCTTTTATTGTTTCCGATTACCAGGAGAGCTAGAGCATTGGTAGAGTAGGGTAGGTAATGCTTATGTTCATGTTCAAATCCCCTGTTTTTGCCAAATGGGCCAAAGTAAAGTTCTAGAGTGAGCAATGTTACTGACACCTTGAGATATATTGAAGCTGCTGTTACTAAACTTAGAAGTTGGCATGGTTGGACTTCCTTTGTAGTAGCTCACTTCCACCTAACATTCTATTTTGTTAGTTAAGCTTTGTGATATATCTTGCATTTTATCTTTACTTTCTTCAAAAAAAAAAAATTAGTCTGTATTTCATTTCATGGCAGGAAAACTGATCTACAAACGTGAATTTTCTCCCTCTTTCTTTAAGGAGGATTAACCAATTAATTTGGACTCTGAGGCCCTGAAAAATGTTATGGCAATATTAACGTGCAGTCTGCTCTCACTGAAGTCTGCCTGGGTGTGTTGTTTCCCCCAGAGTGGGCTCCACCCTACTCTAACCGCACCGAGTGTGGATATCTCGCTGTTTAAAACAAAGTTCATTTTTAGGGCAGCATTGCATCAGAATTGCCACACAGAACCAGCTTAAGAAATGCACAGCAGCTTCCATCTTTTTTGTAAGTAATGGATTGTCTATTGTAATACTGATCATGCACAGCTTAGAGGGAAGCATAGGTAAGATAGAGGGTTAATTTTGAGCCAGCTGCTAGTAACATGTAATATGCTTCTTGGGGAGGAGCCTGTGGCTTTATCACTGAACTAAATTTTTTCCTATTCTCTTGTTGGCTCTGTTTTTCTTAAGCCATTTACTGAATTGTGTTTAATTGTTTTTGGGAATGACTGTTTAAACTAAGGAAAATACTGGAATAACGTTTTACACTGAATTTATTGGATACATTAATAGCATAATCTGGTAGTGCTGTATTTCAAATCATCATGGCATGAACTTTGTGTGTAAGAAGGGTTCATTGAATTTTTAAAAAGGCAGCATCTAAAGAGCCTTTATTTCTGTTATAATGATGCTTTGTCCTGTTGCTGTTGGGTATTTGTCAGAAGAGCTGGGGAAGGCTACAGCCCAAAGTTCTGTTCCATGCCTTATCTGTGCTTCTGTGTTCTTTCTAGAGTTTATGACATGAACAGTAAGTTAAACTATAGGAAAATTATTGTTATTTAATGAGGTTCATGTTCAGTTTTTTCTTTGCAAATGGGGTCTAACTTACCCCTTTACACACACATTAGGGTTCTGTTTCTAGCAAGTTTTTAAGTGTCTGTGTAGTGTTTAATTATGCACTGACCCAAGTTGGCTGGTTGAGAGAGGATGTGCTTGGTGATGTCTAAACTGACTGTTTTCTTCCTCTCGTGCATGTTCATTGTGTACCCTTGTGGAGTAGACACACCCATTCCGTCCAAGCAAGTTGAACCACTTGCCCCAGATAAAATCAGAGCTGAATGTTGAAATTGGTAGGTTTCAGCAAAGCTTGCAGGGGTGACATTGTGTCATCCTTTTTGGACTTGGACTTCTTAACATTTCCTTGCTTCAGTTTCCTCTTTGTAACTTGGTAGTAATTGTGTTTAGCAACTTTATAACATCACTAGAGGTCCAGTGCACAAATTTGTCCACCTTGAAAGGAACTGTGGGCCACAAGGCTGCGGTGGGCACAGAGATGGGTCTCAGCCCATCCTCTGCACCGCTGCTCAGCCCCTCCCGCTGCAGCCCCAGTCTCCTGTTTTCCAGAAGCCCTGCTGCCACAGCTGCTCCCACACACTGACAGGGCCGGTGTCAACAGTACATGGGAGTGGGGGCCGGCGCTGTCAGTAGGTGCAAGCAGTAGCTGCTGCCCCCATCAACCCTCAGGAGCAGGGAGAGGTGGAGAAACCCGCAGGGATGATGGGGCCAGCAGCCACCGCTTGCACCCACTGATGGCGCTGAGCTATCTGGACCAGCACCGGCAGCAGGTGTGAGCACCAGGCGGGACCTTGATGAACAGGAGCAAAGAATTTTCAGTAACCAGTAGAGGCTTGCCCTGATGACAGTGACCAGCGCCCCACCTTGGTTTGGTGCCCCCGCTCACCTCCACCATCCTGCCGCTGCCAACACCCACCATGTTCTACATGCCGACACCTGCTGTGTTCTGCGCGTGCCCCCTGTTGGTCAGTGCACGTCATAGCAACCGGTTGTTTGGTTGTTTTGCTGTTCAGTCTATTTGCATATTAGGATGATACACACACACACTCTCTCTCTCTCTCTCTAGAAGCCTGGTGCACGAAATTCGTGCACGGGAGGGGGGTTGTCCCTCAGCCTGGCCTGCACTCTCTCCAATCTGGGACCCCTTGGGGGATGTCTGACTGCCGGTTTAGGCCTGATCCCACAGGGACATCCCTCTCGCAATCCAGGACCACTGGCTCATAACTACTCGCCTGCCTGCCTAATGCCCCCAACTGCCCTCTCCTGAAGGCTTGGTTGCCCCCAACTGCCCTCCCCTGCCAGCCTGATCACCCCTAACTACCTTTGCCTCGGCCCCCATCACCATGGCTTTGTCTGGAAGGAAGTTGGACATCAGGAAGATGGCCAGTCAACCCGGTCTAATTAGCATATTACCCTTTTAATTAGTATAGATAGGTTAGGATGTGAGAATAAAGTAAAATCATTGTATCACAGTAAAAAAGCACTAGCCTGGGAATCAATAGGCTATTTCTTTGGATACTAGTTTCTTTACCTGTAATACTAGGAATTTGGGTTAGCTCTCTAAAATCTTTTCCAGCTTAGAATCCTAATATTTGTTTGTAAAGACATGCATATTCCAGAACTATTAAAACGAATGTTAGAATTAATAAATGTTTAAATACTAACCCAGAATCATTCTTATAAATGACATGAACCAAAGATTTTCTTTAAATAATGTATATACTACTATATCAGAAATTTTGGAAATTTGCTTTTTAATATCTGAGCAGTAGAATAGCTATATAAATAATCTCCTCAACAAGAAAATAATTTTCAAGTTGATACTAGATAAACCTTTTATTACAAGTGTGTAGCATTTCATTAATCATTGCCTGTACTCAGTATAGTTATTAGTTGTGTCACCTTGGGTAAATGGCTTTAAAACTTCCTTTCGGTGTTTTGTATCATGACCCAATACATACATACATATACACACTTAATCTCTGGAATAAATTTTTCTTACAACACAGAAAACACAGCTATTTTCTGTTCTATTTTGTTTTTTAAAAATGTTGGTTTCCATTCACTGAGCTAAATAATTTCTACTGTCCATTTGAACTCAGAGAATACAGTTAGTTACTCGTACACTTTTAAAGCTGCTCCGGAATAAAGCTTGCCAACCAGTTTGCTGTTAAATATTGAAATTAGAAGATTTTCTAAATAGATCTTATTTGTAACTTTTGAAGAAAGTCAATGATTAATATCCTCAATAATACTCCTATTTTTCTTATAATAATTCTGTAATTATAAAAAATGGAGTGAATTTCTTATACCAAGTCCAATAGAGCTGCTCCCAATCTCCCTTCTTTTTACTCCAATGTGCTATGCAAATTTTACCCAAGCCAGCCCGGCTACCTCGTTCTCTTTAATGGCTGTATAGTACTTCAGTATATGGCTGGATATACTGTAATTTATTCATTCACCTTTTGATAGATAACTGGATTATTTTCAAGTTTTTCCCTTTCTCCCCAATCAGATATATTTATGTCATTAGTCTTCTCTTCTACTTCCATTTTGGGACAGAATCCAGAACCTAGCTGCTATAGGAAAGGAGTGATAGTATTGTGTGGAAGTGGGGAACCCCTAACCAACTTCTCTGGTTAGAACACCAAAGGTAGGCCCCTAGAGCAGTGTTTCTCAACCTTTTTTGGGCAAAGGCACACTTGTTTCATGAAAAAAATCACGAGGCACACCACCATTAGAAAATGTTAAAAAATTTAACTCTGTGCCTATATTGACTATATATAAAGTAATTCTCTTGAATAGGAATCAAATAAACACAAAGAAAGTATTTTATAATTACTTTATTATGAAATATTAAGTAAACAAAATAGTGAAAAATTATAAAATTCTTGTCTTGTCTGCACCTACGGCACACCAGGCAACATCTGTGCCGCGGAACAGCGGTTGAAAAACGCTGCCCTAGAGTCCCAGCCATTCACGCATAGGTAAGCACTGCTCTAGGGGTCATTTTCCAGCAGATTAATGAGGTGATGTTGAGTTCAGAGTTCAGTAACTTGAGTGTGAGATTATAGGTAGATCACCTATAAGCTCACCTATAACTCCCTTTTTCCTCAGTTTTACCATCTATAAAATGAGACGTTGGAATAGACGAGTTCTAATGTCCCTTCCAGCTGTAATATTTACCTAGTATTTTTGTTGGTATATTGGTTTAAGCTATATAACCTAAATTATATGAAGTTTCTATTATTTAATTGAAAACATCTTTTGTTTATATTGTGTGGTCTGCAATGTATTTGACCTGCCATATGGCCTAAGCTCTTTGAAAGTTTAAGGATGTAAAAAAGGGAAGCTGAATATTCTACTATATTTTACATAAACTCTCCTTTATTAAATGTCAATTTCCAAAGCACAAAACCCATTCCACAAGTAAAAGCAAATCCTTTTATCAGACTTGAATACTTGAGGAGAAGATTCCGAGTGAGGTGATGTTTGTTTTTAAAATGGATCCTTGTAATATTCAATGAATCTAACATTCAAAGCTAATCCTAAGGGCTTAGAAACTTGGCTTCAGCCCCCTTGTTTAAGTTGTTTTCACTTCCTAGCCTTCTAATCCATCTCTTTGGTTTCCTGAATGCTAAAACTGATATTGCTTGACATAGCTAACATTTTCTGATTTGGTGCTGAGGAAGCAGCCTTAGAGGTCAACTGTACACCATCATCCTGCCAGCAAAGTTATTAAGTTACACTGCAAAGTTATAAAGTCACTGAAGCAGGACTCTTTGCTGTCTTACACGTGGGTTGTTTAGCACTGACTATTACACAATTTCATTCTTGTAATTCTGTCAAATGACATCTGTCCTGAAAGCAAAATGGTATAAGAACTTCAGAGTTTCATTGTGTAATTACAACAGGAAGATAAACATTTTCTTGCTCTGTAGTGTGTATTTGTGTGCTGGTTACCCTAGCTTCTTGGCAGAAGGCTTAACATACTTTGAATATGTATACTTCCCTAAAGCCTGAAATATCATTTATTATCCAAGTAATGTTAGATAACTATATTGGTGTTCCTTGTTAATTTTTATATCAATTGTTTGACATATGGTTCAGGTATCAAAATATATTGAGGACCTTGTAGGACACAAACACTGCATTAAATGATGGGACTGACTGGATGGCAGAGACAGTCTCACTGAAGACTACTAAGTGACAACTGTCCCTATTTTTTTCATTGTTGGAGTTTTCTAATGTCTACTGGTAAGTGGAAGGAATGGAGCAAGTTCTTCAAATTTCAGTCGATGAAAATGAAGTATATTTGCAATATTTAAAAGGGTTTCTTTTGTATGTCTTACAAGGGCACTCACTGTCAGTTACCATGCAGGCACATTCTTCTGTATGTGTATCTTACATTAGTGAATCATTTTCTCACTAATCAGATTCTAAAGGGAATAAGGTTGTGATGCTTGGACTCATAGAGCCTCAATTTTAGCCTACTAAACTGTATCTGAGTTATAAAAACCTGTTGCAGTCATCATGCCTCAGATAGTCTAATGACTTAAACAATTGCTTGTATGAAATTAATCTTGAAAGTGATCACACTATGTCTTGATGACACATCCTAATACCTTCTTTGTCAAGTTACCCCATCCATTGTGGTATTTATGTCTAAGGAAATTCACTACAGTCAGAAATATACAGGATACTGCTGTCTGTCTACAGGATGTTGAACAAACTCTAAAACATCTTAAATCATTTTAGAAAAACAGTCCTTAGCAAAACTAGTGAAATAGCTTATAGTTTGAGCTGAAGCAGAAAACCATTTTAAACAAGAGAGAGAGAGAAAGAAGAAAACCTTTAATCATTACTCTGGTCTGTTATGCAATCCCAGAAGGGACTGACGTTTCTCCTTTGGAGCCCACCCAGCTTTTGGCTAGGGTCCTGTCACACACAGTGGGAATTCACTTCCTATCAGGAAACGCTGTTTTTCAATGTATTATCTTGTTGAGACAACCACAGTGAACAATAGGCTATTAATGTATTAGAACAACAAGTGTCATAACTAAGCCAATATTTGCTTTGTTTTGAGTGTTGCACATTAAAAAAAACACACACATACAAAAAAACCTTTGGCTGGGCTTCAGAATATATTTGTACCCTTGACCATTAGTGACTGCTAGACATAAAAGCCATGACAGTTAAAAAGAACAAAGAAGAAAAGTTGTTTTAATAATTGTAATGAACTTTTGTAAGTTTATGCTCTTCCATGTCCTCAGGGAGACAATAATAAATTGAATAATTTCAAATATATCATTAAAGTATGGGAAATGTCCATTTAAAAGTCCATTTTGAGTTTTGAAAGTGACAGCAAGAAATGGCATAAAGAAAAAAAGTCTCCAACTCAAGTTTTCTTATGAAATTTCAAACCCTTTTATTAGATATAAAGTATTCAGTTTTGGATATTTATATTAAAAATAATTTTATAATACTGCTTATTTGGGAACTGACAGTTTTTTAAAAGCTGTTACTTTTCATATTGATTAGGAAGAAGAAAATTTCATTTAAGGTGTAGTCAGTTAATATAAAGTTACTATAATTATGTTAAAAGGAGTACAATAAAATTTCAGAGCTGGAAGCTAAACCTAGAGGTCGTAGGTCAAACCACCTCACTTTGTATATGAAGAACTTCAGACTTATCTGTTCTTTGAAATCTTCTTTATGATCTTAATCCAAAATTCTGTTTATTAGCATTTCTCAACAGCTCTTGGAAATCTCACATTATCCTTTTTTAAATATATTTTTATTTCAGAGAGGGAGGGTAAAGGGGGAAGAAAACAGAGAGAGAGAGAGAGAGAGAGAGAGAGAGAGAGAGAGAGAGAGAGAGAGAGAGAGAGAGAGAGAGAAAGAGAAACATCAATGATGAAAGAGAATCCTCAATTGATAGCGCTGGGGATCAAGCCCACAACCCAGGGCACATGCCCTGACCAGGAATCGAACCGTGATCTCAAGGTGCATAGGCTGATGCTCAGCCAGTGACGCACAGCCGGGCAGTCTTTTTTGGCAGTTATCATAAAATGCTTTGACTGCCAGTTATCTTTCCATGTGGTCATGTTTTAGTTCTCTCTTTGATTAAACTGGAAAGTCCTTAAGGATAGGACCTAGAGCTGTGCTTTATATTGCTTTATACCCTTTACTTAACCTTTAATGTTTGCTGATTGGTTGAATAAGTAGTTTTTTGGGGGGTTAAGATGACATTTGTGTAGTATTATTTGTACCTGGTCTCAAAACATAGCAGTAACTATACATTTTTTTTAAATTGCTCATTTTATTTATTTTTTAAAATAAGTCTTTATTGTTCCAATTATTACAGTTGTTCCTCTTTTTTCTCCCCATAGCTCCCCTCCACCTGGTTCCCACCCTACCTCATGCCCTTACCTTCCCATTGTCCTCATCCATAGGTGTTCAATTTTTGTCCAGTCTCTTTCCCCATCCCCTTCCCCCCAAGAATTGTCAGTCCACTCCCTTTCTATGCCACTGATTCTATTATATTCACCAGTTTATTCTGTTCATCATATTTTTTATTCATTTGATTTTTAGATTCACTTGTTGATGGATATGTATTTGTTCTCACTTTGTTGTTCATCATTTTTATCTTTATCTTTTTCTTCTTCCTCTTAAAGAATACCATTCAGCATTTCATATAATACTGGTTTGGCAGTGATGAACTCCTTTAGCTTGTTCTTATCTGTGAAGCTCTTTATCTGACCTTCAATTCTAAATGATAGTGAAGAAAGGAAAAAGATGTTGCTGGGGCAGACAGATATACTCAAATAATTTAAAAGCAACATACACTATGACAAAGTACTTCGGGAATACCAGTGGGAAACAAAGGCTAATTCTGGTGGGAGAGATTGGGGAAACTATAAGGAAGAACTTGGCATTTAAATTAAGACCTCTAATGTGGATTAACATTTGGATGGATGAAGATGAGAGGGGAAAACAGTTTTAGTGTGTGAGAAACAAGGTGAACAAAGCCTTAGGGAAATAGCTTTTGTTGTTTTCCAAAGTCTATAGGAGATAGACTTGAAGCCTTCTTCATCCTATTTTTAGAGCCTCCCAGGCTTGATTCCTAAGTATTTTCTTTTAGGATGAGATTCTAGAATACTTTTTTCTTTTCCCTTGAGGAAAGGACTAAGAAAATGACATTGTGGTAAATTACAGTGTGTAGCTTTGTTCTTCTCAGTTGTAACCATGAACCTCAAGGGTTTAAGTATCCATACTACATTTTATATGTTTGAAATAAACTTTACACCACTTTACAACTCTGTGAAACCCTTCCCTAACAATAGAGATCAAGGGTAGACACAAAATATTTACCAAACTCTAGAGAGCTACTTAAGTGGCTAAGCTCCATGAAGATTGCTTTTATTTGACAATAAAGTACTTGATGTGGGCTTTAAGTCCAGCTAAATGAGCACTATAGAACTAAGCTGTAAGTCTAGTCTTCGTGGGCCTCAGAAAAACAATAGTCCTTCTGCAAGCCTGAGTTTAAAATATAGCAAAGACTTTAAGTGGTCCCTTCCAGCATGTGTGAGTGGGCACAAAAAGCTGAGTCATAGAGTTTACTCTGGTAAATTACCACAAAAGTTTGAAAGAGAAGCCTTCCCATTATTTAAAAATTAGAGGCCTGGTGCATGAAATTCATGCATGGATGGGGTGTCCCTCAACCCCCGTCTCCAAACTGGGACCCCTCAGGGGATCCCTGTAGGATCAGGCCTAAACCAGCAGTTGGACATCCCTCTCACAATCCAGGACTGCTGACTCCTAACTGCCCGCCTGCTTGCCTCCCTCCCTGCCTGATTTCCCCTAACTGTTTCTGCCTGCCATCCTGATCCCCCCTAACTGCTCCCATGCTGGCCCGATCACCCTCAACTGCTCTCCCCTGCCATCCTGATCGCTCCCAACTGCCCTCCCCTGCTGGCCTGGTCACCCCTAATTGCCCTCCCCTGCTGGCCATCTTGTGATGATATCACACAAGGGCCTGATGCCACGTAGGCTTTTATTATATAGGACGGTATAAATGACCCTAAATTCTTATGTAAACACATTTTTTAAAAAATATAATGAACAACATAAACTGAAAAAAATAGAGTCAGAGACATAGAAGCATCGAACAGATTGTCCAACCTCAGAGGGAAAGTGGGGGGGTGGGGGGGGGAGGAGAGGGATAAGAGATCAACCAAAGGACTTGTATGCATACATATAAGCATAACATGGACACATACATTGGGCGGGTGGGGGGGGCATGTGCTGGGGGGTGGGAACAGCCAGGGAGAGACCAATGGGGAGGGGGGGAGACATATGTAATACTTTAAACAATAAAGAATTTAAATTAAAAAATTAAAAAATCTGTTAACCTTGAGTGCATCCCTACAAACCCCTTAAAATCAAGAAATTGGAGCTTGAGTGTTTAAGTGCTTTTCTTCTCATAAAAGTTAACATTTTACATAATGTGCTGAGCTTCTTAAATTAATTTACTGCCAAAACTTTTAGTTGAAGGAATTTTTAAATGAAGTGTATATTTTAAATCTTTTTTTTACAATGACAGATCATATGATCTATATATCACATGCTACTCTAGAGCATGCAAAATGCCCCGAGTAAGAGAAATTGAGGGACTTAAGTCACATTTTCTTTGGAACCTGTTTCTTCATTTGGAGGAAAGAGAATATAGGACTGGATGTAATCATATCTTATATCCTATTATTCTCTAACTCCTTTAAATTCTAAAGGTGCTATTTCTCTTTTGTTTCTAATTAGGCGGTGTTAGAGAAGGCAGTATTTATTTCTAAAGAACTGACTTTGATTCTGCATAGGTGCTATCCATCCACATTGTTATGCTGATAAAATGCCTCCTAAAATAGATATTATTGGAATGGAAATTCCATTGGAACAGTGTGTGTATTAGTTTTCTAGGGCTGCCATAGCAAAGTACCACAAAGTGAGTGGCTGAAAACAACAGAAACTTACTGTCTTACAGTTCTTAAGGCATGAAGTCAAAATTCAGCAGAGTTGGTTTCTTGTGGAGGCTCTGAAGCAAATTGTTTTATACCTCTTTCCTAGCCTCTGGGACTTACCAGCAGTCCTTGGTGTTCCTAGGCTTACAGATACATTAGTTCAATCTCTGCATCCATCATCACATGGCTTTCCCCTGTGTGTCTCCTCTATGTCCCTGTGTCCACATCTTTCTCACTTTTCTCTTATAAAAACACTAGTCATTGTGTCCTAATTCAGTATAACCTCATCTTAATTTGATTACAAATTAAGACTATTTTCAAAAAGATCACATTTCTAAGGTAATGACATAAATTTGGGGGGATACTACTAAACTCAGTACAGTATGTAATGTTGAACTTCAAATCTACAAATGGTTCATTTGAAAAAGCTAGTTTCACAAAAATAGTTTGTTTTTACAAAAACAGATTTCTGATGTTGATAAATATCTCTTTTCATGGACTTCCGCTTAAAACCATTATCATTTCTAAAATGACAAGTTATAACCAAATATTTTTGAAAGTTATTTCCATGTACTATTATCTGTGTTTAAATGGCTCAATATTACACTTTCCATAGGGAAAGGTAGGGGAGGAGGAGGAGGCTCAGGGGAGAGACACACAGATGAGGTTATGGTGATTTGAAATTCTCCATACTAGCCAAAATCTGAAGTAGGAACTCCTTTAAATCAGACTTCTTTGTAGTAATGATGTATTGAGTTACCTACAGCTTTTGGATTGACTTTTACAGCTGTATTTTATAAATTATGGCTATAAAAGCCAAAAATCTTTAGCTGGAATACCTGAAATAGGAGATCAAGATGAACTCTTGGGACTTACTCATACCCTATGTTCTTTAACATTTTATTGGTATATATTTGAGTAGTTTTTAAAATAAGGAACTTTGCCTCATATTTTTTGTGCCCTTCCAACCTCACCCTTGTCACTCACTGGTCACAATGACCACATTAAAGATAGACCTGTTAGAAGTATTGTCACAAATGAATTTTCTAGGTTAGCCTTTTGAGTGAATGTTTGATTTTGCAAAACTCAACTCATCCTCTCTAATAAAGAGGGAATATGCTAATTGACTGCCACACCCTCAAAGATGGCAGCGCCCACAGCCTCAAGATGGCAGCATCCAGTCCTCTCAGCCCCACTGGGGCAGCAGGCATCTGGCTGCTCCACACGCCTACCTCCGGAGTCCCCCAATCCTCTCAGTCGCCCAGCCACGCAGGGCCAACCCGAGGTGCAGGCAAGCCTCGGATGTTGGCTACCCAGCCACCCAGGGTCATCTGAGGCTCAGGTAACCAGGGCCGGCCGAGGTTTGCATTGCTGACAGTGGCAGCAGCAGAGGTGTGATGGGGGCATCACCTTCCCCTAATCACTAGGTCATCTCCCACCCCTGAGGGCTCCTGGACTATGAGAGGAGGCAGGCCAAACTGAGGGGACCCCCCCCCTCCAGTGCATGAATTTTCACGCACCGGGCCTCTAGATTTTAATAATGAGCTTTGGGGGATTGCTTGCATTTCTTCAGACTTAGGAACCAGAATTTCTTGGTTTCTTCTGGAGGCTCTGAAGAAAATTGTTTTATGCCTCTTTCTTAGCCTCTGGTACTTGTCAGCAATACAGCAGTGAATGCCTTGGTGAAATAGGTAGATGTAAGATTGGAATTTCAAGGAGTTAAGTTTTCTATATTACTTGTATTCTGATATTCACTTTGGAAAGTTTCCCAGCTTTCTAGAGTAGATATGCAGTAATAGGTAAGAGGGAATTTGACCTCAAACATTACTCTCAAGAAAATGTCAAAAGCAAAGACTAAATTTTTAAGCTCAGTTCTGGATAAATAATTAAGTAGACTTTAGTACTGAAGGAATGTGAGGGTTGATGTTTCTTTTTAAAAAAACTTTGTGCCCAGGACTTACTTACATACCAAATAGTAAAGAGCCAAAGACTTAAGGTATCTCCAGAAATTAAGTGCAATGAATCTTTCTTTAAAAATCATAATCTCCAGTGATTCCATTTTTTGAAACCTCTCATTTATCATGAGCTGTCAAATTCTGGACAGTTTCCTGGATCTCAGTTTTTAAAATTTCACTGATACCAGGGGACTTAACAGAAACAAAGTGTCTGAGAGACACATTGGAGTAATCAATCCACTTGTCTTTGTTAACTTTCTCTTAAGGGCAGGTGGGGTTAAGGGGCCCTTCTTTTGTTTTCCCCCCAATCATTTCCAAAAGCTCCAGGTTGTGGACAAATGATAACTGAGGGAATATATTTATACGAGGCATTCATCATATTTTGAAGAAAGGATGGTAAAGGAACCAAGGCATATGTTTTTGGATTCTCAAAATATGTGAAGGATTACCTCTCTATGGTTGATTGTTTTACTCATCATTTTATAAGACTATATGTTAGTTTATTGGAAAATCTGTTTCTTGTTTGCTTTTCCAAATGATTCATGTTGGGAACAATTTGAGCTAAGACTGGGTAATGATTGAGCTTGGACTTTAGAAAGTGCATTTCTTCTGAACTCTTTATACATGTTTTCAGATTTGTAACTCTGCCCTTTGGATGGCCATTATCTGGTAAATTTATAATGAAGGATTTTTTTTTTCAAGTTACCAGTGGATGTTACTTCCACTCTTAGCAATGTCTAAATAAGTAACTGCCTCTCTCCTCCCCAACCCCTACTCTTCAAATACAGAAATCCAGCTCACAAGTAATGTTGATCAATGAACTAGTCTTCATCAATTATTGGCACTTTAGTAGGAGTTAGATTCATCCTCTGCTTAATACAGCAGTGAATGCCTCTGGTCTTTGAAACAGCCTGTTGAATGTTGTCCTAGCAAGCACCTGCTTGAAATTTTTGCTCTGCACTTACATGCAATCATAATATACATAGTTCAAAATGTAACTACTATATGTCCCAATTGTATAAGTATAGGATGTATTTTTTCATGTTTGTTAAAATAGTTTATCAGTTAACAGTGTTATTTTTATTTATCTTGTAAATAAATGTCAAAAAACAAAATACTCTCATAGTGTGTCCTCCAATTTTTTATTTTCTCTGTGTGTGTTTTTTTTTAACGAATGCTGATCTAGCTGTCAACTCCCATTAAGTACAGGACACTTAGTAATGTAATGGGTTGTTGCTACTGCTACTAGTAGCTTATTTTGTTGTATTTTTTCTTTAAATTGAATTTTTAACTAAGACTCAGATTAATAGTATCTTTTACTAATCATCTGTAGATTAATTGTTCCCTAGACTTTTAAGTTGAAGATTAGAATTTATATTTTTATTTTAAAGATATACTTAACAGCCGAAACCGGTTTGGCTCAGTGGATAGAGCGTCTGCCTGCAGACTGAAAGGTCCCAGGTTCAATTCCGGTCAAGGGCATGTACCTTGGTTTTGGGCATGTCCTCAGTAGGGGATGTGCAAGAGGCAGCTGAGCGATGACTCTCATCGATGTTTCTAACTCTCTATCCCTCTCTCTTTCTCTCTGAAAAAAATCAATAAAATGTATTTTTTTAAAAATAAAGATATACTTAACAGAGGTCATTTCAAAACAACAACAAAAAGGATTCAGAAATTTAAAAATGATTTGGATCCATCTTAATATTTTGGCAGTAGTCCAGAGTTAAGTTTCTGCTTTTATGCCAGTTTTATAGCCCTACAAGGTTTTTTAATTTTACTACTTTGAGAACATTTACTATATCTATTTGGGTGCTGAATATTGTGATCCTATATTTCCAGGCACCACAATAAAGAAAGGCTGTAATCAAAGTTGTAATAGCTATGTATACTTTGGGAAATGACAGTCCTTGGAGCTATTCCATCTTTTTTTGTCAACTCTTCCACACTTATTAATATCTGTAACCATGAATAATTCCTCATTTGAAGAGCATCTGGTTATCTGAGGCAAATTATGAAACCTCAACTTTTTATTACGAAGATGGGATGCTGCCAACATGATCTTCTGAGGGTTGATTTGCTTCATTATAAATAGTTAAAGGCCATCAACTCTTTCAAAATAATGCCAAATTAACTTCAGTGGTAAAAATGTTAACTTGAATATTGTTTTATTATTGCCCAGGGCATAATTAATGTCATTTTGATAACCTCTAATTAAGACATAGTAATCATTGGTGCTTGAGCAGTATAGCTTTAGAAAAAGCTCTCAACATCTCTGAATATAGTTTCATCTCATCTGTACAATGTGATTCTTAAATCTAGTCTGAAATATTCCTAGACAGCTGTCATAGAATCAATAGCATTATAGCAATAAGTGCTTTGTGGGATAATTAAATCTTCTTCCATTGGGCACTTAGAAAGTGTCATTTGTATTGATCAGTTATACTCAATACCAATTTGTTTGTTTTACATTTTCCTTGGTTTTTATCTACTTTTTCAAATCTATGTCAGCTATATATAAAAATTTGGCTAGCAGTTGGAACTATTTCATGTCTTTTTGAATTTAAAATGAATTAAATTTCATTGACCAATATGAGGATGTGACTTGTCATAGTTGGTGCCGAGTCCAATTTGTTTTCTAAACTTCAAAATACCTTCAAAAAGTTATAGTAACTTTCATTAAGAAAAATTCTAACTCAATGAAAAGCTGTTGTTGTTATCAAATGTCCTTTTGACATCTTTTCATATCTGATTATTGTTTTAAATATAGAACATTAGGCCTGGTACTTGAAAGTAGAGCCATCTTGTTGCTTATATTCTAGAGAAAGCTGTTAAAACTGCCAAGAATTTTAAGTTTGGAAAGACGTTTCATAGTAATAACTTTTCATAAGATTGTGTTTATCATTCCCAGCCTAGAAATAATACAAACCAGATTTATATAGAAGGAGCTGTAATATAGTAAAATAATTCAATTCAGCTGCTACTTATGGAGCATTCTACCATTATGAAGACTACAAACATGAGCAAAGAGATCTGGACAATTGAACTAGAAGTAGATTAGAGTCAGGGGGAAAAATCTGACATTGAGTTTTACAGATGGTACTTCCTGCAGGACCAAATGGAGACTTTAATTATCCCACAAATCACTAAGACCTTATTTCTACAAACTGTCACAAACATTTAATATCTATAAATCAACGAATCATTTCTTATTTTCTTCTAACTCTTTAGCACATATTCACTTTCCCCTTGTTCATCAACTCTCTCTTTCCTTATTCCTTTCTCCTCTCTCTCTCTCACCCTTCTTCCCTCCCTTTCCTCTTTTTCTTTTTCCCATCTGACCATCACTCAAATTTCTAGGATAGTGTTTTTCAAACTGTGGGTCACAACTCATTAGCAGATTATGAATCAGTGTGACCCACATTTTTAAAAAACTGAAAGTATTAGAATATACTACATAGTAAGGGAAAGTATGTCATGAACTTATTTGTTATATATCTCATGTATTTTATGTGATTATAACATAAAGTATATTTCTATTGCTGATTGCCATTTTTAAAAAGCTTACCGTTCTAGAGTGTTTCATCTATTTGTGTCTTGAACATAATGTTCTTTAAACATACATGCTGAATAGTGACTGCATAAATATTTGGATAAGATTTTTAAAACTAGAATTTTGTTTATGCTTGATATCTTGTATTTAATCTGTATGGCCAGAGGAAAACCCATAGTGCTGACAAGTTTTATAACATCACTTTTTAAAAATCTATTTTCCACAGCATTTTCAATTCAAAGAACACTGTTAAAGACTGATTTTTTTGGTAATAGAGTTCATACTGGTTTGCACTGATTTATATTGCTCTGAAGTCTAGGAAGCCTGATTGTGTATAGTAGTAGTAGTGTGGTACTAAAAATAGGATTAATTCATTTTAAAGAGAAGGAGCCTGGGAACTGAGTTGTTTGACATATCACCTGGAAACAGAAATATTTATGTTAGGGTTTGTCATTCAGGGTTAAGAGGAAATAGAATCTACCATTTACTTCGCTTGAAGCATTCTTCTTGTAAGGCAGTATAGTAAAGATGTAAGACTCCCATATTCTAATTGAATTGTTTTATGTTTTTAACTGTTAAGTTTTGAGAGTTTTTTATATATCATACATACTAGTCCTTTGTAGGATCTATGGTTCACAAATTTTTTTCTCATGGTCTGTAGCTTGTTTTTTTAATCTTAACAGATTTTTGCAGACAAATATTTTAAATTTTGGTGAAGTCCAATATATCAGTTTTCCTTTATAGGTCATGGTTTTGTGTAAAGTCTAATAACTCTGCCTGGCTCTAGATCTGGAAATTTTCTCTTCTAAAAATTTTATAGTTTTATACTTCAGTTTGTGATTCATTTTGAGTTCATTTTTTTAATTGTGGTAAAATACACAGAATATAAAATTTACTATTTTAATTATTTTAAAGTGTGCAGTTTAGTGGCATTAAGTATATTCACAATGTTGTGCAGCCATCACATTCTCTAGAATCAGAACTTTTGCATCACCCCAAACAGAAATCCTAGTACCCATTAAGCAGTCTCTCCTCATCCCGCCTTCCCCTGAATAATATTCCATTATGTGGATAATACTACATTTGTTGTTTATCCATTCATCAGTTGATGGAATTTGAGTTGGTTCCACCTTTTGGCTATTGTGAATAGTGCAGCTATGAACATTTCATGTACACATTTTTTCTGTCTAACTTACGTCACTTAGCATAATGCCCGCAAGGTCAACCCATGTTTTTGAAAGTGGCAGGATTTCCTTCTCTTTATGGCTGAATAGTATTTTGTTGTATATATATTTCATTTTTAAAAGCCTGCTCATTCATCAGCCCTTAATTTGTTATCTTGGCTACTGAAAATAATGCTGCAAGCTTCTCCCATATTTTTCTGAATTTTGTTTATGTTCAGATAATCTTGTGGGTCCTAAATGTTTTCAAAGCTTGAAAACTAATCCTTAGTATCAGCGATAATCATGATAATTAAGTGAATCAGCTGTTCATGTGGTTTTTGAATAGCTTTTTATTATTTCTTTAGTTGGATTTTTGAAGTACTATCTTGCTGGCGTTATGTAGTCTAGCAATCTTAGTGATTCCTACATTTTCCCTAGGAACTTGTTGAATCATTTAAAAATCTTTTTTTTTCCCAAATATATTTTATTGATTTTTTACAGAGAGGAAGAAAGAGGGATAGAGAGTTAGAAACATCGATGAGAGAGAATCATCGATCAGCTGCCTCTTGCACGCTCCCTACTGGGGATGTGCCCGCAACCAACGTACATGCCCTTGACCAGAATTGAACCCGGGACCTTTCAGTCTGTAGGCCGATGCTCTATCCATTTAGCCAAACTGGTTTTGGCTCAGTTAAAAATCTTAAAGCATGTTTCTCTCATGTCAATAAATTATATTCACTACAAAATGTAGTGGATTTTAAATCTGGCCAAAGTTTGGTCTAACAAAACCCCATAACTGAGAGAAAAGAGCTCTACAGACAGTACTCACTAATTGTGAAAATTTGCCATTTTAGATGTGGCATGTATATTTTGATCATAACTTCCTTTAAAAATTGAACAGCAGTTGGTGACATTATAATTGAACCACAAGCTTCCATTAGCACTGAAAATATCAATTTCCAATTTAGTGTTACAATTTAAGACATTTTTTACCTTAATTAAAAAATTGATCTGATATTTTGTTGAGAAGTTACTTTTTAAAGAAAGCTACTACTTACTGTAGGGATTGAGGGAGGGGGAGAGGGGGAGATTTTCTGCTTGACCCATGTAAAATTTTAATTTTATAATGAATTTACCTTACCATTAATGTCCTTCTTTGTGTTTATTAATACAGATAAGGGGAATCAGCAGGCTTGAAGCATGAGTTCAGATGCCAGCCAAGGCGTGATCACTACTCCTCCCCCTCCCAGCATGCCTCACAAAGAGAGGTATTTTGACCGCATCAATGAAAATGACCCAGAATACATCAGAGAGAGGAATATGTCTCCTGATCTACGACAAGACTTCAATATGATGGAACAAAGAAAACGAGTTACTCAGATCTTGCAAAGTCCTGTGAGTTGAAATAATAAGGCTATACTTTTTCTTCTTCTTTGGAAACCTTGATATAGTGAAATCGGAGGTATCTTAACTCTCAGTTTAGAAGAGGGATGGAGGTAGAGTGATTAGGTGCCCCCATCTTGCAGATGCAAAATACACACCTAATTTAGATATTTAATTTGCAAGGCTTTAATAACAAAACAGTATTGTCTTCATGGTGTTAATTTTCTTTGGGTGATTTTTGAATGTAATGCTTCATTGAAAGATGCATCTGAGCTCAAGGTTACCCAATTCAGACTGAATATATCTGAAGAAATGAAAGGCATTACTGAAGTGTTGGAAACCAAGAAAGGAATGAGGTACATCTCTTGCACATATTTTCTTCTTCCTTTGGGTACCTCGACAATCAGAGCAGCATAGGAAGACTTAAGGTTTTTGAGATCTGAGATTGGGCAGCCTTGTGTTACATATACCTAATGCAAACACACATGCATGCATACACACCAAACTAATTAGATTAAAAGTGGACTACAATCTAAACTCAAGTTGAAAATTCTGTCTGCACAGTAGTATCCAGACCTTACAAATTATATTCAAGTTTTCTTACCCTTAGTGGAATTTCAAAGGTCATGTATAAGTAATAGATAATGAGAGAACAGCTTAATTTAAGATGCAAAATTAATTCATACCTTATGTGAAATGAAGGTCATGGTCCCCTTAAGGCAGACAGAGTTCAGCACACATAGACACATGATGCCCAGGTTAGGATTATATTAGGTTTCCAACTTAGGTACTAAAATAAGCACTGAGACAGAACCGCCTGGGGTGGCCCTGGTAAATCATTTTTGTTGTGCCCTTGTGAATTTAATCATAGAGGTTAAGTCCAAAGCCAAAGGGGAATTCCACTCTGAGTAATTCTTCTATACCAGTGGCCTAGATAAAAAGCAAATACAAGTTATAAAAGCAATGCAAGCTTTGAGAAATTTAAACATAGCTTAAATTTATTTTTATTAGTTTGTGTGTGTGTTAATCTTCACCTGAGGATATTTTTCCATTGAATTTTTTTAGAGAGAGTGGAAGGGAGGGGGAGAGACATAAAGAGAGAAACATGGATGTGAGAGAGACACATTGATAGATGAGTTGCCTCCCACACATATCCCCACCAGAGCCAGAATCAAACCCTCAACCCTTCAGTCCTAGCTGAGGCTCTGTCCACTGAACCAAACCGGCTAGGACAAGTATAGCTTAAATTGAAAGCTATCCTTTATTCTTTTTTGTTGTTGTTGTTGTTTTGTTTTTTACTTGTGTTTTCTTTTATTTTTATTTTTTTCACTATCAATTTTGTATTTCCCCCCCCCACTTTTTTATTAAGGTATTATATGTGTGCATATCTTACCATTCACCACCACCCCCCATACATGCCTTCCCTCCCCAGAGTTTTTCGTCCAATGGTTTGCTTATATGCATGCATACAAGTCCTTCAGTTGATCTGAAAGCTATCCTTTAAATAAACCCTTAAAAAAACTCTTTCCCAATGGAAAGGAGATTAACCTGATTTCATCATGAAGGAGTAAATGTTAAGTACCTTCTTTTATGAAACCTGAATTTCTGTGTTTAGAAATATTTGAAGGACATAATTATTTGTATCAACATAGATATATTTTCTAAAGAAACTCCACTTTTAAGCTCAACATATTAGCTCAGTTATTATGTAATATATAGTAAAAAGTAACTGAAAGAATGAGGTAAAGTTCAGATTTTGTTCAGGATTGTTAAATACTGAAATTTCTTTGGGAAATTCACTAAAAAGGACCATTCAATTCTAACTGTAAAGTTTAAAAGGAAGAAATACTCCACTACACTTCACATGGAAATTTCCTCATTAAACCAGAGACAGCATATCTTTGAGTAGATTATCTAAATTTTAATATTTATGTATTTTGATTTATGATTTGGCTTAAAAGTATCAATTTTACTTGTGCATTGGGGAACTTAATAAACTCATGAGAAAGGGATGATATATATGTTGTTACTTCTATATTCATATAGCAAGAGTGATAATCTTTATCCCAGAGAGTAACAAAGGTTTAAAAGAATTGTAGATTGATCATTTTCCCCCTAGATTTTTGCTAGTGAATTTAAAATCTTGTTTGTGAAAGTGTAAATTTTTTTTTCCTGCCATGTGTAACAACAAACTTTTCACCAAAAGAAATTATAGGAGGGGATGTGTGGGAGGGAGGGAGGGGAAAAAATCAATAAAATATGTAAAAATAAATAAATAAATTAATTAATTAATTAATTAATTAAAATCATAAAAAAAAAGAAATTATACATAGTGGCCTATAATAGTTACCTATTCTAATAAAAGAGTAATATGCAAATTAACCACCACTCTGCTACACCCACAAGCCATGCCCACAAGCCATGCCCACCAGCCCATCAGAGCGAGTATGCAAATTAACCCCAACCAAGATGGCTGTGGCCACAGAGAGCAGGAGGGAGGGTTGGGTTTCCCTGGCAATGGAGGAAGCCAAGCTTTCCACACACCCTGGCAGGCCCAGGCTTCCACTCAAGGATACAGAGTTTTCATTATAGAAGGTAAATAATAACAGAAATGGTGGCAGCCACAGAGCAAGCAGGAGGCCTGGCTCTGCTCCAGGCTACAAAGTTTCATTTGTAGAAGATAAATAAACCCCAGATACCAGGGCCTCCGCTTAGGTCGCCAGGGGGCATGGCCAGCCTGCAAACCACCACAGGATCCTCGCCCAGGCCGCCCCACATCCCATGGAAACCCCCACTCTGATCCAGAACACCCTTCAGGGCAAACCAGCTGGCCCTACCCATGCACCAGGCCTCTATCCTACCTAATAAAAGAATAATATATATAGATTGACCATCACTCCAACACACAAGATGGCTGCCCCCTTGTGGTCAAAGATCCTGCTCTTGTGTGGACACAAGATGGCCACCACAAGATGGCCAGTAGGGGAGGGCAGTTGGGAGGGACAAGGCCTGCAAGGGAGGGCAGTTGGGGGCAATCGACCCTGCAGGGGAGGGCGGTTAGGGGTTACTAGACTGGCAGAGGAGGGAAGTTGGTGGCAAACAAGCTGGCAGGGGAGCAGTTGACATCAGTCAGGCTGGCATGGGAGTGGTTAGGGGGTGATCAGACTGGTAGGAAGAAACAGTTAAGGGCAATTAGGAAGGCAGGCAGGCAAGCAGTTGGGAGCCAGAAGTCCTGGATTGTGAGAGGGATGTCCGACTGCCCGTTTAAGCCTGGTCAGGCAGTTGGACACCCCTCAATGGGTCCCAAATTGGAGAGGGTGCAGGCTGGGCTGAGGAACACCCCTCCCCTGTGCACGAATTTTGTGCACCGGGCTTCTAGTTGCTAAATAACTAATTATTTCCGTGAATCAGGAATTTAGAGTAGCTTAGATAAGTGATCTGACTCAATGTCTGTTATGAAGCTACAGTCAAGACATCAGCCCGGCTGCTGTCATCTAAAGGCTCAACTGGCCCTGAGGGTCATTCACAAAAGGCCAGAGTTCCTTTCACATGGACCTTTACCTGAAGCTATTAAGAGCGTTCTCTTCCAAAGTATCTTAGAGAGGCAAAGAAGAGCCTGCAGCACCTTTTATGACTGAAACACTTCCATTCTTACCATGAATATTAGTTAGAAGTGAGTCACTAAGTTCAGCTCATACTCAAGAGGACAGGAATTAAGCTCCACCTTATGAGGGGAGGATTGTTCACTTTCTGTTCACAATTTATTTTAAAACACAACAGTCTGTCATAGTTTATTTACCTTCCTCCCACCTGCAAAATATACCCACCTTCTCCTAACACCCCTGCAAAAGTCTCATGCCTGAATCCAGAATCTCATCAAAATCTAGTCCAAGTGTATAAATCTGGTCCTGGGGTATAACTCCTTAAGTTCAGCTCCTCTTCTCAATCTATTGACCTAAAAAACTAAAGAGGTAAGTTTATTCACCTAAGAACTAAAGAAATAAGTGGTGGGGCAGGCAAAGATAATGCTATAACATTCCTGTTCAAAAGAGGGAAAATTTGGGTTATAAAGGAATAACTTGCCCATAGCAATTCTGAAATCCATTTGGGCAAATGCTTGGAAGTTCCCCTGTTGAGGACTCAGTGCTTCTACTTACCAGGGTGAGTCTCCTTAGCTCTTGGCTCAGCCCTCTGGGTTTTGGGTCTATCCTCTGAATCATTATTTCTTTTCCTTAAAAGGTAGCCTGTTCCGGGACCTGTTTGGCTCAATGGATAGAGCGTCGGCTTGGGGACTGAAGGGTCCCGGGTTCGATTCTGGTCAAGGGCATGTACCTTGGTTGCGGGCACATCCCCAGTAGGGGGTGTGCAAGAGGCAGCTGATTGATAACTCTCTCATCGATGTTTCTAACTCTCTATCTCTCTCCCTTCCTCTCTGTATAAAATCAATAAAATATATTAAAAAATAAATACAAAAAAGGTAGCCTGTGTTGGCAACTGTATTTTTCTCAACCTGCCTCTTATCTTTTTGTGCTGTCTTTGCTCCTCTAAGCCCATGCTTGAGTTGTTTCTGCTAATGTAAGTCTCTTCAAACCTGTGGGCATCCTGTGAATATTGGTGTTCATTATTAGACAAAACTCAGAGCCAATAAGATAAAAATCAAAGGTATTTCTAATTTGTGTTTGTAAGAAACAAATTGATAAGTTTAAAATGGTGAATTCATTTGGGAAGAAAGCAAATCAGGAGAGAAATCAATAAAAGCAAAGTATAACATTTTTTTTTTTTAATTAGGGATTTACTGTGTGCAAAGGCACCTATTGTGTATTGAATGTTATTTAATCCTCAAAAACTCCATCAAAGATGTATTAATATCCATAGTTTACAGATGAATAAACTGAAACTTAAAGACATTAGATAACTGAAGTTTTTATAAATTTAGTTAAATGGTGGGGTCTAAATTTAAACTTTAAAGTTCACACCCTTAACCACTAAGCTGTATCAAAGCATTCAATAACAATGAAATAATTTCACCTATATATTATTTTTTCATTCATCTTCAAATTCTGTTGCTCAAGTTAATCCAACCCCACTCAAGAAGAGTTTCTAGTTAGAAGACATTTTGGTGCCTGTAAATTTGAACAACAGCACAATTATTGTCTTGAGCTGAGAAAATAAGAGACTAGCTTAGAATTTGTCTCATCCAGACTCCAAGTATTACTTAATTTCATGGCCTTTTGTCATAATTGTTTTTAATTTAAGAAAATATTTGGTCTTAGAAATTAAATGCTGGTGAGGAAACTGGCTTCTAGACATTTTGTTAATGCAGTAGAGAGAAGCCACAAGTTTTCTTTGACAAATATACTCCTCATTTACATGTCTATGGAGACCCTAGATTGTCATTTCCCTTCCTGTCTCAGAATGAAGCATTCATGGCAAACCTCTGGAATTAAATAATGCCCTATCAAAGTTGAAGTATGTAAGTTGAAAAACTAATAGCGCATGTGCATAGTAGGCATTTGGTGAATTCTGAATACATGGATGAAGGATACATGAATAGCTGAGTAGGCTTTGACTCATTAAACACTTGAATGTTGTCCAACAAGCTCCTATAGGACTTTACGGTGGAAAATAGTTGGTGGGTTTCAGAAAAAGAAACTGTTCTTAAGCCTTACCACTTATAGGAAGCAATTTAGACTAGTTGACAGAAGTGTGTAATGTTATTCTGAAAGATAGCACAACAGGAATGTAGATGGTGAGCATTCAGGCACATGACAGGGTGATGTGTGATACTATACGCTTATTCTGAAGAATGGAGAAACTTCCAAGTCATATACCTTTTAGAATATCACTGTCATTAAGGCCTAAATTTTAACTGTGTCTTAATTAGAATAGTTGGTCAAACTCACTATGATTTATCTGGACACTTTAGAAGTTTAAGATGCAAACATTCTGTATTAACTGTTTGTATTTTAATTATATACCAGTTTCAAGAAAAGATATTGTTCTAACTTTTAGGTTCATAATAACTAAGACTTATATACAGGAGAAAGACCATCCAGAAGAAAATTTGGTTTATTTGTTTTTTCTCCTTTCAACAGGACCAGTGGTAATCTATTTCCAAATGAATACATTTCTTAATGGAGAATTTCTAAGTAAGTTTGTTATATGCTCCTAATCCCTCTTTAGGAGAGATCTAATAATATAATTGTAGGGTGCCTTGGGAGCAGCAAGTCTGTAATCTTTTTTTTTCTTTTTGCTCCAAGTTTTCTCTCTAATAACTCTTACGATATAGAACATCCACATGTGGATATATATAAATCCACCTCTGATACTTATCAGTATTGCTACCTGATTTTCATGAGTTAGATATTACTTAAAAATTAGCCAATGTGATTTCTTTTTAGCCTTAACTGAGATAATTGTATCAGGTCAGTTTCTTTTATCAAAGTGGTCCTCTTTTTTGTGTTTTAAAAATATTTTACTTCTTCCTTAAAAGTTCTGATTTTAGATGCAGAAGCCTTCAGATCTGAATTTCAAGTTAATTCTACTTTTGATTAATAGCATATGTATGTACTTAAAAGTATACTTGTACCCTACACAAATCTCAAATCTCTGAATCTTTCATGTTTTTTATAAGTTATTTTTATCCATACCTTATAAATTCAAAGTTTACAGAATCACTCCCTCAACATCGACAGAATATGTATAAAATGGTATAAGATTCAGATAAGGCTTTTAAGGCACCCTCTCTCTAACTTAAACATTTTGTTTTTTTACCTAGTGATTTTTTTTTATCATACTTTTTTAGACATGTATTTGATGAGGAAACTGTCCAAATTATAATATTCTGTGGACAAACCAAGTTTTCAAGTATGATTTTATTTAAGTTGAAGAATTAAATGACTTTTAAAAAACTTATAACATTCAGTGAATATTCACTTCTTACATAAAAAAAGATAACTTTCTCCCATTAGATGATGTACGGGCCTAATCACATAGGAGGAATTTCTCACTCAAGTGATAGACTGATAAAACTGTTTTCTAGAGCTTCAGATTCAGTATAATAAACTATGAAATGGATCTTTGCTATCAGTAACTCAGTTAAGATTGAGATTACATTCTTTTTTTTCTCTTTTATCTAGGAAAATAAGAAGAAAGCTCTAACTTACTATTTTATTAATTGAGCACTAAACTAGACACTTAGGGAGACTCTAGGAATGTGAAAGACAGTCCCAGCCATCAGATATTGTGGTATAGTAGAATAGGAAGAATAAATCACAATCATATGGTAATATAGGCAAATGTTAAAAGAATTCAGAATGGGGTAGAAAGAGAAGAAATAAAGAGATCCTTCCTAAATGAGGTGATTAAAAGAGAGACTTCAATAAGAAGGTGGCATTTAAGATGAATATTGAGTAAAGGGTAGTAATTCATTAGTTAGAGAAACAGTGGAAGCCAGCATTTTCATTTGGTGAAATATTCTGAACAAGGATAGAAAACTATTGTACAAGTTGTGATCAGAGACAATACTTGAACAAACCTCCTAGTCTAGACCAGAGCACAAGGTGGTAATGGTAGATACAGACAAAAAATTACTTAACAGATTATAGAGGTCCTGGAGTAAGAGCAGACTATTTTGGTTTAAGTTAGGGGTCAGCCCATTTTCTCATCATTTTCCAATTTTTTTTTATACATACATACAATAGTTGTTCTGGATCCAGGTTCACAACCACTTATTAGCTGTGTGACATCGAGAAATTCACTTAACTTCATCTTCAGTTTTCTTGTTGGTAAAATGAACCTCATACAGTTGCTGTGACAAGTAACATAAAAACATATAAAACAATATTTAACATATAGTAAGTAAATATTTTTGTGAAAATTGTATATGTAAACTTATATATAATATTGTTTATTTAAAACATATTATGCTTTTGTGGCAACACTTTGAATATTATAATCATAATTCCTTAAATTGTATTTTGGGTTTTGAAGGTTTCAAAGATTCTATCACCCTGATGGCAACCTGGAGTATTCATGTTCACGTATTCATGTAGTCAAGGCATAATAACCCCCTCTACTTCCTCCTCTCTGTTCTTCTGTATCTGAGATGGAAGCCACACTTTAGGCTGTGGTTTGTATATGTGTTGTTTGATCTTTTAACCTGACTTCAAAGGCCCAGCATGTGACCTTGCTGTCCTGCTCTAAGTTAGTTTTTCATTCTCCTTTGATGGGAGACATCCTAGATGTAAGACGGCAAGTACTCCAGGATCATCATAATCTGCTGCTATATAATTTTTGCTGTCATTTCAACCTAATGCTCTAATCTAGCTGAAGAGATTTTCTCAGTATTTCTGATCATAACATGCCTGGTGCCTTATTAGTTGTATTTGGTTTCAGTGATACAACCCATCTCTGATAAAATTAGGGAAAGATCATGTGTCCACCCGAGAGCCCAGATTGGAATCTTTGTTTCATTATGTATTAGCTGTGCAACCTTGAACAAATCATTGTCTATCTCAGGACTTTGTTGTGAGATTCAACTGATTCAACTCTAAAGGATTATTGTTTTGCTAACATTGAATTTTAGTAGGAATATGATTAATTATCACAAAGATAAGTAAATATTTTATTTTTGAAATTTTAATGAAAGTTTAATAATTTTATTGATAAGCTTTGAAAAATAGCTGAAACAATTTTATATTATTACACTATTTTTACACTATTATAACTTAAGCAGTAATTTTATACTATTATAACTTATGCAGTTTCTGAATAATATTTCAGAAATATTTGAAACATTAAAATGAGTTATAAATGTTATGACAAAAAAATTAAATCCTTTGGAATAGAAAAATTCTTATCTATTGAAGCATTGTTAACTATATATAAAGGCTTGGGAAATTTTATTTACTTTGAAATTTTCTTACTCTTTATAGACACTATTCACTAGCTTTAAAGAGGCAAGTCATATTTTTCTCTTAGTTGATTACAGAAGGGCTTATACATTCCCCTGCATGACACTATGGATCATCCCGAAGCTTTAGCATGGTATTCACCATTTTGTGGGATATATTGTAGTGAAAAAGCATTATCACTAATGAAAAATCTGTTTGACCTGAGTGCTTGTCTCTGACACTTGACAGCTATGTGACCTTGGACAAATTTTTCAAACTTTCTTACTTAGCTTTCTCATCTCACCCAGCAGAAATGTCACCTCAGTTTCACAAATAGTTGTGGATCTCTTTAATTTTAACTTTAAAACCATTGTAAATCAGCACACTGAGAAGATTGTTTTGATTCATGTTGACTGCTAGAGAATTTAGATAAAATTCGACTCATCTATATTGAATGCATAAAGTCTTTAGCATGAACTTTGTGTCTTAACCTCATTACTGGCTTTGTCTCACCTCCTTTATACTTATTTTTCATTAGCTTGTCTTTTATAATGCACATTTAATTACTTTTGTATCATTTTAATCTACGGAATCTGCCTTCTATATTTCCTGGAACAGCATTCAATAAAATAAATGTCTACTTTTCAGAGCTATTATAATATTAATAACTAGTGATATAATAGGTAGCCTTAAATTTTTTTCCTTACTGACTCAAAGAACATTGGTTACAGCTGCTTTGAGCTGAGAAAAGTTTAAGTAGAATTTTGTTTTAAAAAGAAGATAATAGTGGGTCCGATAGCTCAGGGGTTAGAGCACTAGTCTTGTAAAGAGAAGATAGTTTCAGAAGAGCAGACTGACCCATTGCCAGGTATCCAGAAGTTTTCTGTAGTTTATATAAAGATAAATGAGTATATCTGGAAGATTTTTTTCAGCCTTAAGCATGGTAAAATATTCATGTTAGTTATCTGTGTGAAGGCAATCACGTTGTTAACAGTTCTATATACAACCACTTTATGTTCATGAGGTCTTAGAAATGTGTGAATGGAGTTTTCTGTTGAAGAGATTTTATAGGATAGTTTCTCTGGTTTAAATCATGTATTTAAATGAACTAGATATAGACAATGGAATTAGATATTCATAATTTTTATAATTGTGGTAATGAGTTTCATCTGACAAGCTTTGAATTTGTAAAAGAAAAGCCATATTTAACTGGTGTACACTGCTCCATGAACTCAGAATTCAAATATGGTCACAGCTAATATATTTGAAATCAATCACTCAAACATCCACCTGCTGTATTAGTGTAAAGTACAGCACCTTCATCTTGGAATTTCTACTTTCCCCTAAATTATCCCAAGAATTTCATGACTTATATAGTCCAAAAGGGTTCATTAGTGGCTTCTATATCCAAGATGTGGTGTGCACATCTGTCTGCGTATGTGAAAAGTCACACTAAAGTCTGTGGAGTCCACCATTGCCACTGCTCCCCCCTGCCACATGGTGGTGGTGGTGGTTAAAAATAGTCTTACCCTGTTCAACAGAAGATGCAGGTTCAGGACTGACCCAAATGTCTGTGCAGGCCACCGTAGGGCATCAGGAAAGGATAACCTCTCTGTCCCTCTTCCTGTGCTAAGCTGTCCCAAGGTGCCCCAGGACTGAGTTTCCAAGATTACAGCTATTAGCACTTGGCTCTTTCAGTGATTGCCACAGATGCTTCTCAGCTGTTGTTCAAAGAGCAACACAAGCATTGATTCAAAGTCTCAGAACCACATTTTCCCTTCTACTATGGGCTTTTATGCCTTTTTTTTTTTTAAGAGAGAGGAAAGAAAAGTCATTCTTTCTGAAAACCTCTAAGTTATTCAGCCATACTCTAAGCAAGGTTACATCTAAGTAGAAATTCCAGGAGATCTTATTACCAACCTGTGAGGGAAAGCTACTATTGGTGACTCAGAGGTCAACCCTACTAAGAAATATTTCCCCTGTGATCTCCAGGTTCTTCATGCCTACCCCTCTTGGAGGTAGTGATTCCAAAGCAAATGTCTGCCTTCTCCCTCTTAGTTGAAGAGTGTGTGTGTGTGTGTGTGTGTGTGTGTGTGTGTGTGTGGTGGGGTGGGGGGCGTGATTGAATTCAGTTTCTGGCAGGACATTCTGCTATACATGTAACCAATCTCAAATGGAAGAGCATGGTGTAGATGATTTATATCGCAAAAGCCTTCATGTTTAAAATGAATAAAAAAGTAGACATGAGCAAGAGTACAAATGTTGAATTTAATAAAGTAAGTGTTGATTGGGTGTGATGGAAATAACAAAATCAGCTATTTCAAGTAATGTGAAAGATTTGGAGAGGTTTCAAATGATCAATTATATTAGCAACTCGAGGGTTACTATTGTAAAATAGAGATTTTTCCCTTATTGTTCAGGATTTTTATTTATATAAACACTTTCTGCCACACACTCATCCCTTGCCGCCCTCCTCACCCCAACCCGAAAAGAAAAGATACAGCAGAACTCCAGAACAGGAACATGCAGTACCCAAAGTTGGAAAAAAGTGTTCTTTCTTTAGCACAGTGTTGCAGAAGGAGAATAATCCGTTCTCAGCTCTGCTTACCATTTGCTTCCAGAGTTCATGGCTAAGGCACTACCATGGAAATCCTAAAATGAAAGCCACAATTTAGTATGATTCAGCGAAGACCTTTGCTATTAGGAACTCTAGAGTCAAGAGTCATGTCCCATTCAAGTAGGGACTCTTTTCTAACCTAGATAATGAGGCTGCTGAGCAAGGAACAGGTCTCTTAGTTATCGGTCCATACTGATGCTCTGGTTGCTTTTACTATACTTGTCTGTTATAGATGTTATAATAGCTAATTTTGAGATTAAGAATACCTAATGTGTTTTTTTTTTCTCCCCTGAAAACAAGTTTCTAGCTTCTTCCAGTGTTTTAATTTTATTATTTTGTATTTTATACTTGTTTTAAAATACTCTGGATGAAACCCATTCAAAAGAGAGGTGGAGAGAAAAAGATAAATTATATCAGCAAGTTGTGTTTGGGTGGTTCTTCTCCAAGAGAGATGTGTGTGCTCAGTGGTTGTTTCTGTGTATTGCAGGCCTTTCGGGAAGACCTGGAATGTCTTATTCAAGAACAGATGAAGAAAGGCCAAAACCCGACGGGATTACTAGCATTACAGCAAATTGCAGATTACATCATGGCCAGTTCTTTTTCGGGCTTTACTTCACCTTCCCTCAGTATGTCAGTTTGGAAAGTTTTAAAAAATGATAATTTTGTCTCTACTTTCACACTATATATCCCTAGCAAAATATTCTGCTCTGGTTCAGTCCTTAAGTTTAAACATCTAATATTTAGAGTAACGGTGTTAGAATCTCTCACTTTTCATGTCAATCAGGCATTCACTAGACTTTGTGAGGATTACAAAATGGTCATTAGATGTGGTCTCTGCCCTAGATAAATGTATAATTTAGTTGAGGACACATACCATGAATGCACAGAAGATTAAAACTGCAAGATAACTATAGAGGAAAATTACAAAGCAGTTCATAAGCAATTGTCCAGTGACCTTTAACAAGTCACCATCCTATGAGTTCAGAGTTGGAATCAATTATTGGCTGAAGTGGACTGAGAAAACTTTAGAGAAAAAAGAGGCCTAAACTGCCCAGCTTTGAAGGATGGAGTAATTAGAACTTGGTGTTAAAGAGGGGTTAGGACATTATGTTATTAACAGGTTTGTGAAAGCACCAAGTTGGTGAGCTGAACATTCAGGATATCAAGAATTATGGCATTAAGTTCAAGCACTTTACATCTCAGTGAGATGTGTGTAGAACTCACTGTAATACCCGGGCAGTTACACCGAGTGCCAGAGGGACTGTCAGGGATGGCACCACATCAGAGTCAGAGGTGGTACATGGTGTCAAAGGGAATGGAGACTGAGCAAAAGTTGAACGTAGCAACTGAGTCAGTAGAGATCAACACTTGTTTTTGTTATTTGGTGAGGACAGGAGCCAGACTACTTACATCTTAAATATTTTTGGTTGAATAAAAGTGAAAGGAGATATCTTAAACTTAGCTTTCTGTTGTGATCTTTTCGTCATAAAATTAGCAGCAACCTCAGTACTAATAACACTTTCACCACCAATGGGGTCATAAGACCATTTTCCCCAGTAGTGTGAGCCAAACTTCCTAATAAGCCACTCCCTAACACGTAGATGAAACAGCAAAGAAGATAGCTGATGCATGTTTTTATTCTCAGTGTATTTCTCTGAAGGAAGATAAGCTAATGAAACATTGTGTGGGCTGAGAAGTTTCAGATTATTATGTACAAGGCTGGACACTGAGACTCAGGCTACTTCCCGGCAACTAATTCCCAGGTAAGGGGTTCCTTGACCTGAATCTCTCTCCATGATCTTTCCTCTTCTAGGTCTCGGCATGGTCACACCTATCAATGATCTTCCTGGGGCAGATACATCCTCCTACGTGAAGGGAGAGAAACTTACTCGTTGTAAACTTGCCAGCCTGTACAGACTTGTCGACTTGTTTGGATGGGCACACCTGGCAAACACATACATCTCAGTGAGTTTTGGGGCTTTCTTTTCCTTTGTTTAAAATCCTAACTAGAAGACAAGTGTGCTGCTCTCATCTTTACTCAGAAGTCCAGTTTTCCGACTTTATTCTCTAAGCCTAGCTTGCTGGATCACAGTCTAATCTGATTTAAAGGGAGAGGCTGCAATTATCCAACTTTCCATTTACTATCTGTGGAGGTATTTTAATTCAACCCAGTTGTAGAACTTATACAGGAAGAAATCTTTCTGACAGAATTTTCTCTCTCCGTGTTAATTATACCTGAGCATCAATGACATTGAAAAGATATTAGGGGTAGGGAAAATAGAAGTGGTTAAGGAAGTGTCCTCCCTGGTCTTTATTTTTTAAATATATTTTTCCCACTCATGATCATCTTGTTTTCATGTTGCCATACTTGGTAGCAAGACAATAATTGGAAGCAAAAAAGTATGAAATTATCGTGTGATGGAAATGGCACAGATATGACATGCAATCTTCTTATAACTTCCCTTTCTCCCGGCCATTTCTGTTGCCCTTTCCATCTCCACCTGAATTCCTTCCTAGGAAGAGACTCTGTTCTCCTTCCTTTGCCCATTTTACCTTAATTTCCAAGTTGTAAATAAAGAGTATAGTTATTACCACATTCAATTGAATAATATTGGCATTTGTTATATATGAAGTAGCTGATGTTAGAACCACCAAATTAGCTAAGTTCAGTAAGTGAGAAACTAATGTCAGAATTTTTTAGCAAGTACTTGAGGTTTGAGGGAAGAAAATCATTCAGGAAAAGTTTCGTGTTGCACATCTTTAATATCTGCTTTGTTTGTTTTTTTCTCCCCCGGATCTCTTACACTTATTCGTAGTCAGGTTTATATTGCAAAATGTGAACTCCTCACAGTAATTCCCTATTTTTTTTTTCTTCCTCCCAGGTAAGAATAAGTAAGGAGCAAGACCACATTATCCTCATTCCCAGAGGCCTGTCTTTTTCTGAAGCCACAGCCTCCAGTTTGGTATAAATTTCATTCCTGTGTTACTTTTTCTGTGCTTTCTCATTTTCTGACAGGTTTTTTAACTTTTAGTGCAGAATGGAACAATAAAAGGTATGGATGAAAAAAACATTTATGAGAGAACAGAGAAAAATTTGTCAAGTTATGTTGACTTGTAAGAAAAGCTTTAGGGTTAAAAAATAAAATAAAATAGGGTAGTTGAAGAGACTAAGAATGAGTTGGTCTTATCAGTTAACCTGTCCACATTTTGAAGGGAATCTTTTCAGGGGTTTTTTCACTCTGAACTCTGGGAATTGTTTTTAAAAATACACTTGCCTGCCGAAACCGGTTTAGCTCAATGGATAGAGCGTCGGCCTGTGGACTGAAAGGTCCCGGGTTTGATTTTGGTCAAGGGCATGTACCTTAGTTGCGGGCACATCCCCAGTAGGGGGTGTGCAAGAGGCAGCTGATGGATGATTCTCTCTCATCGATGTTTCTAACTCTCTATCCCTCTCTCTTCCTCTCTGTAAAAAATCAATAAAATATATATTTTAAAAAAATACACTTGCCTGACTGGTATGGCTCAGTAGTTGAGCATTGATCCTGGAGGTCATGGTTCCATTCCGGTCAGGGCATATGCCCAGTTTACAGGCTTGATTCCCAGTAGGGGAGACATGCAAGAGGCAGATGATTCTCTCTCATTGTTGATGCTTCCATATCTCTCTCCCTCTCCCTTCCTCTGTGAAATCAATAAAAAAAAATTTTTTTTCAATATATACTAGTATTCACATGATCAATCTGTATTTCATAGATATATTTAAACAAAGTTTATTTGGTATGAAAATCAGGTCTGATCTGGCATTTCAGTTGTCCATGACTATACTCCTAGCCACAGTCATCAGCCTCCAGAACAGCAGGAACCACATTGGTTCTGGGTGCTGCAGTACTAGCAAATGGAAATTTTCCAGCCAGTTCAGTAAATGCCAGATTTGAAGAGTTTAAGTTATTCAGTTTCTTAGGAACTGTATTTCTTGCTAAATCCTAAGTTTTGTGGCGGACTACCTGTTTCTGTAAAATTTTATGGGAAGAAAGCCATACCCATTCTTTTGTAGTTGTTCACGCTGCTTTTGTACTACAGCGGCAGACTTGAGTAGTTGCAACAGAGGTCCACAAAGTCTAAAATATTTACTATCTGACCCTTGACAAAAAAGTTTGCCATGCCCATGCTTTAACTTGTAGAACACAGGCAAACTTTGATACATGTGTACCAATTCAATGTCTTTCTGATTTTTCCAGGTGAAAGTCAATATAATAGGAGAAGTGGTTGATCAGGGAAGTACTAACTTGAAAATTGACTATGCAGGATTCAGTCCCCATGCTGCAATCTATTCAACACGTCCGGATGTTAAGTGTGTGATACACATCCATACCCTTGCAACGGCAGCTGTAAGTCACTAAAGGGCCAAAACCAACAATGACGCTAGGAGTATATTATTTTCATGGCTTTCCTTACATGATACTCTATTATCAAATTCTTCCAAACTCCACCATTTAAAATTATATTTGAAATAATCCTCTGCGTACCCTTTGGCCTAAATGCTACCATTCTAGGAAACAACTAGAGAGATAGCATTTACATTTTTTAACTTAGTTTAATAATTGGGTCATTGAGTTCTTCGCAGTAACGCTTCTTGCACAATAGTCGACATGGCATTTAAGAATGAAAAAATGAAAGAATGAAAGAATTCAGTTTCTTAAGATGAGTTAAATTTAGTATCCCCTGAGTCTTCTTTTTTTCTGGAAGAAGCAAAAAACTAAAGTAGGAGGTGGGTTGGATGGTGAACGTACTGAATAGGCCAATGTTTCCTGAGCTGGCTAAAGAATCAGGTTCCTATGAAAATGTAATTAGTAACTGAATATGTTACCTTGGCATGGACCCAATCATCTAGGTATCCTCCATGAAATGTGGAATCCTTCCCATTTCTCAAGAGTCCCTGATCCTGGGAGATGTTGCCTATTACGACTATCAAGGGTCACTTGATGAACAGGAGGAGAGAATTCAGCTGCAGAAAGTTCTGGGGCCAAGTTGTAAGGTGTGTAGTAGAGTTTCTGTCTAAGGAGCTATTTTTGTTGCTATTGCTGTTGATGAGAACAGTGTGCACTATGCCAGCTATTTGAAGTGATTGCTTTGGAATTCTATTTTAGGTGCTGGTACTCAGAAATCACGGTGTGGTAGCACTTGGAGAAACAGTTGAGGAGGCTTTTCATTATATTTTTAGTGTGCAGCTAGCCTGTGAGATTCAGGTAGGAATAATTATTCAACATGCCCCTTTTATTGTTTTTTTGCTTTGTTAATTTGGTCGTGACTTGGGTTTCGTGTTTATTTATTTCTGAAGTCTTTCTGGTTGGTGATTTCGTTTTGTTTTGTCTTTTAAGAGAAGTTATGCTTTACTTCAGTTATCTCTTGAATTAAAAATAGGAGAAAAGAAAATGAAAATTCATATATAGACACACACACAAATCTAAGGGCCTCAAAGATTATTTTTCTTTTAATGGTATTTTTTAAGATAATATAATTGCACTTTTCTCAACCTCTAGTGTCATAATGCTAATTGAGACACAAAGGCAGCTACCAATCATCAAAGATGTGATGTGTTGTGGCCACTTCTATAAAGATGGTAAAAGGGGGACAGAAGTTTTAAGAACTCCAACTAGTTCATAGCCTCAACCTCATTTGTTGTAATAAAAGGTTGAATATTTATTAAATACCTTTTTTCTCTCTCAGAGAAGCTGAATGTATTTAATGACTCTAATTTCTCTCTTCAAGAAAATCAAGCAGGTTCTCTTCAAGCAAGTAGTAATAGTCTTAATTTATTGGAAGGGCCACAAAAAAAGAGGCGGGGGCACTTTTTCTAAGACAAATTTAGTTTGTCTTAACCAATTCTTTTTTTTTTTTTTTTTTTGCTTTAATACTTCCTCTGCCTCTCAAATGAAGCTGTACAAAGCTTAAATAAATTAAGATAATGAACTGACTCCTTCTGCCTAAGTAGCCTTAAATTCAAAGTGTAGTGTCTATATTCCTTTAAAATTATAATTTTCAGTGAAAGTTTTAACCAGATAGCCATGGTAAAACTGCAAGAAAAGAACTTTAAAATTTGGCAGGAGAATTCAGTTTCTTAAGATGAGTTAAATTTAGTATTTTTTTTTAATCAGAGTCCTGTCAGGTATCTTTTTCAGGAAGAGATATTTCAGCTGTCTACTTTCATAAATGTGTTGCCTTATTTTTTATGTTATTTTTTTATTTATGATAAGTATTAGATATTTGCTAGATTGAAAGTGTGCCTATTTAAAAGTAAAATATCTTTATAGTGTTCACATCTTTGCCTGTGTGTGCTTTGCATTGGTTGCAGGTTCGAGCATTAGCAGGGGCAGGTGGAGTAGACAATCTGGTTGTACTGGATCTTCAGAAGTATAAAGCTTTCACTCACACCATCGCCGGTTCTGGAGGAGGGGGAGTCAACATGGGTTCCCATCAAAAATGGAAGGTTGGCGAGATTGAGTTTGAAGGACTGATGAGGACTCTGGACAATTTGGTAGGTGAAAGTGGGACATTAACTTGGATTTCATACCTCCTGATTCAAGAGCAGATGGCTCCATCTCCCTTTTGTTTTGGAACTTGCTCCTTCTCCAGGAGGAGAGTTTGACCCTAGGGTGTCATTCAAGTGTAACCTTATCATATTTTTAAGAAGTAAACAGTGGAACCTCCTAATGTCATCTTACCTTAGGTTATACCCTCTTTTACTGAGGGTCAGAGGCAGATTGCCTTCAGACCCAGAAATAGATTTCAATGAGCACTGTGATTTGGCCTCCAGAAAACCAGCTCATAGCAAGGAAACATATTTCTCGTCAGCAGTTTTGAAATTACCTTTGTCAGAAACAGTTGTGTGCTTGGAAATTATATTGTCAGCTGGAGTCAGTTTTGACCATATCTTGAAATTTGCTTAATTTTAACTCTAGTGTTATGTGGGGTTTGGAATGATGTTTTCCTCTTTATTTGTTTTTCAACAAAGAAGTCTTTTTGAATCATTTGTTTAAAGAATTGGGATCCAGATGCTGTGTTTGGTACAGGTCTGATTGCTTCCCATGTGGCTTTTTCCTCCTTAGGGATATAGGACAGGCTACGCATATAGGCATCCTCTTATTCGAGAGAAGCCGAGGCACAAGAGTGATGTGGAAATCCCAGCAACGGTGACTGCTTTTTCCTTTGAAGATGATACAGTCCCACTCTCTCCTCTCAAATACATGGCACAGAAACAGCAGCGTGAGAAAACCAGATGGCTGAATTCACCAAATACTTACATGAAAGTGAATGTGCCTGAGGACTCTCGGAATGGGGAAACCAGTCCCAGGACCAAAATCACAGTATGCCACTATTTTACATGGTTTGCCTTTACTAAATGTTTTGCCTAGCTACTCATGAATTGAATGTTCTATGCCAAAAATATTGGGAAAGTAGAATATAATGTTAACAATAATTGTATAGCTGTCATTTATCAGGTATTAACTTTGTGCAAGGCACTTTCCTTACATGAATTACCTCATTTACTTCTAATATGAGAGGATGCTGTTTTTCTACTCTCCCCCCCCCCCCAACCCCCCTTGGCTTATAGATGGAAAACTGCATCACAGAGGGGTTTAGTAATCATTGTAACTGATTTGAATACAGGCAGTCTGACTTTGAATATAGGCAGTTCTTACCCATTACATGAAACCGCTTTGTAGTTTGTATTGTAACAGTGAGTCGAACTATAAAAGTTACCAGCGTGCCAGTTTCAGGAATTACTGCACAAAGCTACCCTCATGCAGCATCTCATAGATAGAGAAATGGGCTCTCTTGTCTTTTTCAGCATTTTGCTTCAGATTTGTTTATAGTTTTAGAGTGACTATCACTGACTATTTCCTAGATATTCAGAATTAGTTCATCCTATCATATGCATCAATAACATTTAAAATAGAAATGCCTAGTCATCAAAGTGTTTTTCCATAGTCTATAAGATTTCCTATCTTCTAGTTAAAGAACATAATTCAACTCATATGTTTCTCAGAATTAATTTTATTGGCAGAGACTGATGCCCCATCATCATTAATCTTGTTGAATATTTGCCTTTTTAAGGAATGTATTGTGGGGTAAACAAGAATTGTATAAGATTCTTCAATCCTTGTGGTTCTATTATTCCATAGATAACTACCTAATTATCACCTTTGTAAAATGCTGGTCAGGGCCTTTGCATTTTCTGTCAGCCAAAAATAAAAATTGAAGTCTGGAAAACTAAATCTTAAAAGATTTCTTGAGTCCTTTTTGGTGACTTCTTAGCCATCATCAGTTGAAAATTCAATGCAAGTGACAATTCTCTCTGAATGTAAATTAATGTATGAACAAGCTGTATGTCTATGCTTGAAATATTTCAGCATCATGTTTAAGATGCTAAAAGGCAAAAATTTACGTAGCAAAAGTGTGTATTCATGTGAATATTTGTAGTATTTTTAAGTGAATGCTGATTGTGAGTCTTTTTCTAACTAGTGTGAGATACACTAAATGCTGCTTAGTGAAATTCTTCAGAATATTGGCAGTATATGCACTCCCTCCTTGAGTCACTAAACAGAACCTACCGTATTTCCTTAGCAAAAATCTTCATGCTAGAACTTTTTCTATTCTTTAGTGGATGAAAGCAGAGGACTCTTCTAAATTTAGCAGTGGAACACCTATCAAAATCGAAGATCCAAATCAGTTTGTTCCTTTAAATACAAACCCGAATGACGTACTAGAAAGAAGAAACAAGGTAAGACAGGGTCTTCTCTGCCCAGGGGGAGGCATTTTTATGCTGTTTTATGTTTACATCATTAGTGATTGGATCTGATTAATACTAAGCTCAGGGGTTTGAATCCAGAAGAATTTTTAATTTAATTCAGTATAATTTTAGCTTGTACTAAATACTTCTAGCTCTGTGCTAGACCCTGGTGGGGAAGAAGCTTTTAAGAGCTGTGGTATTAGTGAAAAATGTAGTTCTTTAACAGTATATAACAACAGGAAATCTCTTGTCAAGAAGGGTGGAGGAGATTAATGTGAGTGGTTAGGATGGTAAAGGGAGGGGGGGTTAGGATGGTAAAGGGGGCTTTATGGAGGTGGATGTTAAAGAGGCCCTTTCTCTGGTGTGGTCAGGTAGTAAAGATCATCTGTATAGTTGCACCCAAAAACTTGTTGCTCTTGTTTTTCAATTTAGATTCGAGAACAAAACCGATATGACCTGAAAACAGCAGGACCACAATCTCAGTTACTTGCTGGAATTGTTATAGATAAGCCTCCATCTGTAAGTCCTTGAAGTAGTATGCACTTTGTTTTTCTTCCATCACATTAATGTCTTTGCTTTTTAAACATGAATATTTATTTTTACTAAAGTTAATATAAGTACAAGTTAAAAGTCAAGTAATCCATAAAACTTAAAATGACACCTTCAGCCCAGTCAGCAGGGTCAGTGGTTGAGAGTCGATCTATGAACCAGGAAGTCACAGTTGGACTCTGGTCAGGGCACACACTCAGGTTGTGGGCTCAATCCCTATTGGCGGGCAAGAGGCAGCCAATCAATGATTCTCGCTCATCATTAATGTTTCTCTCTCTCCTTCTTCCTTCCTCTCTGAAATCAATTTTTTTAAATATTGCCTTCATTTTCCAGTTTCCAGGGGCAAGGATTTTCTAGCAGTTACTACCTTCATTTTTCTAAAGAGCACCTTTATTTTGCTTTCTTAATTTGTCAATTTTAGATTTCAACTTTTTTCTCAAATCTATGTTATCAACTGTAAGAAATACCATTATTTTATGTATTACTAAAAAAGAAACAACCCTGACAGTTATAAGATTAATATAATGTCTAAGTGCATCTGAGAATCAATAAAAGACGATAGTGACTTCTTTTATGGAAGATGAGGATTTAGCCTGTTTACACAATACTTTCCTTTTCCATTCTTCTAGTGAGGTTTATTTGTTAAATCGTCTTTTATTGTTTATATTATTAACCTTTACTACTGATTCAGATAATATCCTCTGATTACATTTTCTTTCTTATACAACTTTTCTCCCCTGGTGTTAATAATTACCTTCTTTAATCATTGGCTTAGTATTTTGAGCACACTGGATTAGTTCTTCTCAAACTTTTCAACAGGATTATAGAGTTTCTCTTTATATTATTTTCCATGGAGAAAAGGTAACAGGTAATCTCTTAGTTCCAGACCCTGTCATTCTGGTCCAGATCTGAACTGATGGCTCTTCAGGCCAGCTGCACAGCTCATCATGAGGTTTCCTGTGCATCTTGTCTATGTAATATCCCGTTTCCTGCATCATGTGTCTTCAGCTTTCTTGATATACTCCTTTATCACTGAGGACATCCTGCCATAGTTTCCTGAAAAAGGATACATAGGCAGTAACCATCTGAAATCCTGTATTCTATCTTCATGGATATAGAATTTATTTTTTTTTAATATATTTTATTGATTTTTTTTACAGAGAGGAAGAGAGAGAGGGATAGAGAGTTAGAAACATCGATGAGAGAGAGTCATCAATCAGCTGCCTCTTGCACACCCCCTACTGGGGATGTGTCCACAACCAAGGTACATGCCCTTGACCGGAATTGAACCTGGGACCTTTCAGTCTGCAGGCAGACGCTCTATCCACTGAGCCAAACTGGTCTCGGCATGGATATAGAATTTAGTTTAGAGCCGAAACCGATTTGGCTCAATGGATAGAGCGTCGGCTTGGGGACTGAAGGGTCCCAGGTTCGATTCTGGTCAAGGGCATGTACCTTGGTTGTGGGTGGTGTGCAAGAGGCAGCTGATCGATGACTCTCTCTCACCGATGTTTCTAACTATCTCTCTCCCTTCCTCTCTGTACAAAATCAATAAAATATATATTTTTAAAAAGAATTTAGTTTAGAAATAACTTTTCCCCCAAATATGAAAAGTATCTGTTGTCCCCCAATTCCATGTTATTGTTGAGAAGTATGAGAGTATTGTGATTTCATGTACCTTTGTGTAGCTGCTTTTTTTTTTTTTTTCTTTTTGGACCTATTTTACATCAATGCTTTTCTGAAATTTTATGATGGTATGCTTTGTAGTAGATTTCATTTTAGTCTTTGTTCTTAGCATTTAGTAACCCTTTTCAATCTGGAGAGTCATAGCCTTCCATTTTGGGACCTTTTTAAAGTTTTCTTCAATAATTTTTTCCCTCCTCCTTCTTTCTTTTTCTGTCAGTATGCACTGTTAGTTGAACCTCTGATTTTTTCTTTCCTACTTGCCATCTTTTTATCCTACTTTCTAAAGGGTTTCCTTTGGACTTTATTTTCTAACCCTTCTATTTAATTTTCTGTTTTGATTGTGTGTGTGTGTGTGTGTGTGTGTGTGTGTGTGTTGTCGTTTTTGTTTTTTTGTTTTTTAATTTTTAAGACTTCTTATTTCCTGAATGTTTCTTTTTCTTTTTGTTTTTTAAATAACATCCTGTTCTTTTATGGTTGCAGTATTTTCTCTTGTTGCCTAAGCTAGGGAATAAATTTTAAATTTTCTTCAGCTTCCCTTATTTTCTTTTATCCTGGTCTCCCTCTCTTGAAGCTTTCCTCAGGTGTCTAGCAGTCTGTGGTAGTCTGTTTATTAAGAATGAGGTACTGAGAGCCAGTCAGAAGCTCTGGTTGTGCAGAGCTTGGGGATGGGGGAGCTTCCCTGCAGGATGATTGGACGTGGATCAGGTTGTTTTTCTGGGAAATTCCCAAATGTGAATGACTGTTCTTTTATCTGGGGCCACTGATTTATTTGGAGAATTCTTTAGTCTCCTGCCAATCTCCCAGTGTTCTGGGAGCCCTCGGCTGTGCTTTGTGTCCCCTAAACAGTTGTTCTTAAGTCTAAGCCTCTGATCTTCTGCAGAGATGGGAGAAAGGTAAATGCTTTGCGTATGGAATAATAAAGGAGACCTGAGAATCTGCTCCGTATTCGGACTTTTAACTTGTCCCACTTTTTACTTTTCTTCACCACCACCTTCTGTGGTACCTGATGCCTTTAGTTTCTGAGCCTTTGTACAGGACAAATGAGCATGCTTCTTACATTTTCATTCTTTGCCGGGCTAAGGATCTACTTTCTCAGCTCTGCTACCCACTTTTCCCCCTACTCTCTTTCCAGTTTCTAAAAATGTCTTAGCGTTTCTCATCCTCTGTTGTCTCCTCTCTCATTCTTTTCTCCTTAAAAGTTTATATCATGTTTGTTGTTTCTTTACTCATTTTTTGGAGTTTTGGGAAGGATTTTTTTTTTTAAATGCATAGGTTCACCCTGGCTGGTGTTATTCAGTCAGTTGAACATCATCCTTTGCACTGAAATATTGCTGGTTCAACTCCTGGTTAGGGACATGCCCAAGCTGCAGGCTTGATCCCTGGTAGGGAGAGTGCAGGAGGCAGCTGATTGATGTTTTGCTCTCATATCGATGTTTCTCTCTCTCCCTCTCACTTCTTCTCTCTAAAAATCAATACAAATGTATTTTTTAAATGCATAAAAAAAAATACATGGGTTCAATCTGCCAGGTAAAAATCTCATTAATTCTTTCCTGGAGCAAAGACAAATTTATTTTCATAGAAAATTTAAAGAAGTTCTTTTGGTATCATTTCATTTTTTTAATACTTTTTTTTTTTACAAAGGCTTTCTAAAATGCAGCAATTTTTGGTTTTTAAGATACTTTGTAGTTATGTGAAGATTAGAACTTAAGCTTATTGTTTTTAACTGACCTATATAGGCTTATTAAGGAAACATCACTGGCAATTTTAGTTCATTGGCTCAGTAGTCTAAAAGCACTAATCTGATATGAGTGTTTTAAACAAAGCATGTTGCTCTATCATTTCTTTTTCCTTTTCTTTTCTTTTTTTTTTTGTAAGAACTATTTATTAATCTAGACATTAACAAACGTTTATTTAAAAATTACTCTATACCAGTGACTGGTAATAGAAAATCTCTGTCTCTAAGAAACAAAGAGACTGATGGTACAGAATAGAAAGCAAGCGTATGAAAAGGCTCCTGATACTTATAATGAAGTTTTTCCTGGTAAGTTTCATAAGTGATATAGATTACAACATGGAGCTGTGTGGCTCACAAGATCTCATTCCTTTGAAGTAGGATTTTGTTTTAAATTGGAACCCCATGTAGTCCCTAGCATTGCACCTTGGACAGAGAACAAAATAACAAACTGTCTGACAAGTGAATATCTATATGTGAATGATTTTCTTCACACCAAAATTTTTAAAAAACATCTTGTTCTGTCATTTCTTATGATTGTTATAAAGTGTCGCAAACATTACATGCATTTATATACGTGTGTGAAGTTGTGTATATATCCATAAATCAATATGTAGATGTAAGTAAAGCTCTTGGTAACGAGTTGACATTTTTCTTTGCAAGACTATGCAATTCGAAGATGATGATCTTGGCCCACCACCTCCTCCCAACCCTTTCAGCCATCTCACAGAAGGAGAACTTGAAGAGTATAAGAAGGCAATCGAACGTAAACAGCAAGGCCTGGAAGGTTAGTTTTAAATTAAGCCTAGAAAAACTATACTGTTAACAATGAAGCACCTTGAGTTGGATGGCAGTCAGTGTTTTTTGAAATATTTCTTTGACAATCGATTGTTCTTTCATCTCTCCCAGTCCTGAGTATAGATGAGGCTGAACTTTAAAGAGCTGCTACAGACCATGTATGTTAACATCTAGTAAAAACTGTTTTCCCCGCTCAGAAAATAATCTAGTTAGTAATAAAAAGTCTAAAGTAAAGTGAAATCCCCAGATGAATAAAGAATTTCTACTAAAGTAAATGTAGATATGTTAATAGATTTGAACATTTCAGAGATTGTGACTTTTTAAAAACTTTTAACTTTGATATAATTATAGATTTACAGGTATGTGACTTTAATGCTTTATAAAATCTCTATTGTTCCTAGGTATTCACCAATATTATAATTTCAAAATCAAAATACAAAGCAAACTGTTAGGATTTTGATGTGACTTTTCTTAAGAACACAGGTGCTCTAGGTTGAGTTCTGACTTCAGAATCCTTAAGTAAGGATTATATTTTAGAATTGCTAATGAAAACACCCAGCTATAATACAAGGTCCCATTTTCTCAAGAATAAGAGATTCTCTACACCAGGGGTTCTCAACCTTGGGTAGATAAACTTCAAACAGTACATGAGCAGTCTTAAAAATATATGCTTAATTGTGTATAATTGGGGAGAGGGGTTTAAGGTGGGGAACAAGAAGTCTGTGATCTCAAAAGAGGGTATGAGCCTATGGTTTAGAGATCTACAATATACAGTTAAAATTTCACCCAAAGCAAAACAGAACCAGTAGTTAAAGAATTTTTGTTCATGGTAAGTATCAAGTAGGAAAAACTAAGGAACAGTTTTATCATTGTTTAGTATCTTTGTCACAAAAGGGAGTCATCCTGACCTATTAATGTAATTATACTAAATTCTCTAAGCGGTGTTATTGAATTTGTTTGTTCTAATATAACTATGAGAACTTTTTCTGTTTCTGTATTTCATAAAATGTCCCTCTTTAATCTCTTATTTTTTGAAAGCCTAAAGATGCCAGGTAACAAATATTACACTCTAGAGTCATCACCTTTATTTATAACTTTATGGTTTCTTCCACATTCATTATGACCTTCTGAATTAGCTCACTAATATTGCTCTGACAGGAATCACTAATTGGATATTGTTCAAAAATTCAGTGAAGCATTCTGCCTCATTAAAGTAACATCATTGGTGAGGCCTCATAATTCTTTGCATCTAGCTGCTCAGTATATTTTAGTTTCCTAACACCCTAGAAAAGGCTAATTGCATACGTATTATTTGCCTGGGCTACCAGTAGCCATGCTTCCTTGGAAAGCATGTATGTAAAATGACTATTCACAGCCAGAAATTCTAACACATTAACTTCCTCCTAACGCACAATTATTAAGGTATGGAGTAACTGTTAGCATGCGTAGCTCATTGCTGAAGACTTTCTCATCTCTGTGTATGCAGGCATTGGACTTATGCACTAACCCCTGAAATCTTATGCTTCTTTGTTTTGCATGGCTTTTAACTAAACTCTTATCCGACAGATGCTGAGCAGGAATTACTCTCAGATGACGCTTCATGTGTTTCACAAATTCAGTCTCAAACTCAGTCACCGCAAAATATCCCTGAAAAATTAGAAGGTATTCATTGTAATTTCCCATAGCATTCACTGAGTTAATCTAAAAAGTTTCCTCTTTCATTTAAGTCTCTGTAAGGAAGTTGAGCACCTGATTGCAGTAAGTTTGCCATTGATTTTACTTAAAGCTCCCAATTATTTTACATTTTTAGTAAATGGGGTGCTACTTTTTTGTTCAGCATTTATATTGACTTACCTTATTTTGCATTTTGGTAACTCATAATTCTTAAGAATTTGTGAAATTAAAATTGGTTTATCATATGTCTTCCAATCAGAAACATGAAACCTTTTCAGTTTTGATTCCCAAACAACCCCAAAATTAAAAAATATATATGTGTTGTCTTCCTCATTTGTATTGACTTGATTTATAGTGAAACTGTCAAGTCATCAGACTGGACTTAACTAGCCTTCATTTTTGGTCTAACAACTTTCCCCTTTATACTTATGTAAGAAAATTTTCCTCATGTTGGTAGATCTACCAGTGTAGTCCGTAAAATAATGATCTATCTTTATTGGAGTTAAATAATGCCTTAGTACATTGCTAAAACATTTCAGTTTTGCAAAAATGTTAACTATATAAAATAACCCAAAACCCTCCCCTTTTGTAGAAAACCATGAGCTATTTTCTAAGAGCTTCATCTCCATGGAAGCGCCTGTCATGGTAGTGAACGGCAAGGATGACATGCATGATGTTGAGGATGAGCTTGCTAAGCAAGTGAGCAGGTTAACCACAAGCACGACCATAGACAACATCGAGATTACCATTAAGTCTCCTGAGAAAATTGAAGAAATTCTGTCACCCGAAGGCTCGCCTTCAAAATCACCTTCCAAGAAAAAGAAGAAATTCCGCACTCCTTCTTTTCTGAAAAAGAACAAAAAAAAGGAGAAAGTGGAAGCCTAAAAGAAGTCTTTTTATAATTATTATTATTACAATGTGACGTTGCACATTTAAGTTGATCGTTAATATGCAGTGGTAGATCAGATTGGGGGTGTGTAGCAAACTGGACTCTGAGAACTGGAAAGGGGTTTTACTAAAAGAAAAACATATTATGAAGAAAAGCTTTCAAATTCATCTCTCGTTTTATATGTCAAAAAAAGGCTTTGAATTTTTTAAAAATTGCTAGTTTTGATTAGCTCTACCTTTATGAAATGTTATAATTCACCACAAACAGATATCTGTCTGAATTACTTCAGGCCCTCTCTATATCTGTTGGAAAGAAATTACCAGTGAACAAGGGAGAGAATTTTTGTTTCTCTACACCTGCTTTACCTGGTAATCAGATTATAATTTTTTATCATTGATTATCAACTGTACCTTTTTGGTTCCCATTGTTTCAATGGGTATTAATAGAATGCTTTAAAAAGCTTCTAAGATAAGAATCTATAGCATTAGTATACACTGGCACATAATTTTTTTAAAAATATATAATAAAAGATTCATTTGGAATTTTATTCATAGTATAAAATTTCTTCACCTGAAGTAACTTTGTTTGCCAAAAAAAAAGTCATTTTAGAAAATATAATTTTTGAGAACGTCCTTTTTTATTCATTTAGAAAACCCCTTATTTTTCAACAAAGGGGATTTTGTACACTTAACATCAGTTATTTAGTTTAACTCTGGAAAAAACGATTTTTGTATGTTGAGATGTTTGTATACCATTCAGTATAAAAATGTCATAAGCAAATTAGCCAGTCATTTAACAACAGCAGATTTGAGGCTGCTTGGTACTAAATATACTCAAATATAACTCAAGAATCCAGGGACTTGGTATCAAACAGAATTAGAGGATTTAAAAGTATAACTAGATTCATATTTGAATCTTATAATGTATTTTTCTCTTAGTATTGCTAATGAATGAAGAAGCTCTCGTATGTTAACCAGATGAAAAGGAAAAGAATGAGAAAGTAAAGAATGGTGGGAACAAAAGAGGTGTTGTGAATAGAAGAATTCTAGTTTGATAATGACTCATAGTCACGATAGGATTTGAAGTGTAATTTATTCGAAACCAGTCCCAAATTTCTAAAATTCTGCTTCTCTACCAAAATCATTGTATTTCTTGTTGGTAGTTCAGTTATAAAGGGTCAAATCCTTGCAACTGATGTATCGTTAGAAGGCAGCCCTAGGAAAAGTCAGTAGGTCTAACTTCCCTCCCCTAGTGAGAAAACTACCACTTCTTAATTTTCACAAAAATTTTTATCTTTTCAGTTAACTTTCTTTCTAATGTAAATACAAATTTAAATCTAGGATTAATATAGTTTTTCCCGCTTCACCCAAGTGATGTCACAAATCATTGTAAAATGAATGATCCAAAGTGATCAGTGGATAAAAATAATCCAAAATGTTTCTGGAGGATGAGTTGGCATGAAAACATTACATTGATAACTGTGTGTTCTGGGCTGGTTCTGTTTGTTTGTGTATGATGATGCAAAGTTGAAACAGAGCTGGAAATTTCATTCTAAATCTCACCAACTACTGGAATCAGTGTTTTAATCTCTTAGTGCATACTTTCAGTTTAATTCTGTATTTGAGGGGTTTTTTATGTTCTACATCATTTATGTTGTATTACAATGTATGTAGAAACAGTAACCTGTGAACTATGCTTTTCCATAACTTTTTAAATATATATATATATATCTTAAATGAATGCAGTGTGCATTAATATTTTTTAAACTACAACAGTGAACTATTTGCACCTTTTGCTAATGCCTCTATTTACTTGCTTTGGCATAAAGAATGAGCCAATGAATTTCTGTGTCCTGTGGAAAATGTATAAATGATATCTGATATTGCTCTTAGATGTAATGCTAATTAATGTGAAATCACAAATAAACAGTATTTTAAATAGATGGATTTGGTATCATGAGCTTTCAACTCGGTGATTACTTAGCTTAAATTACTTTGTGGACTGAGTTTTATACTGCAGTGAGATTTTAAATAAGATTGGTGCTTCTGAATATGGGATGTCCTGGTAAATTTATTTTCAGATTAGTTTAAAATTAACTATATAAAACCCTTCTTGTTTTAGATCATATTGAAAGACAAGTGACCTATTTTTTGCCTTGATAGAGTATGGTGACCTTAACTATATCTCTGAAATCTAAAGATCTTTGAAGAATTGAGGATTCTCAGTCTTAATTCTGCTCTTCTGATCTACAGATGTAGAAAAAATATTATAGAATACATGATCAGTTTATATACATTACCCTTCTCTTTGATTTTTATGTAACAATCAAGAAAATAGCAGAAAGAATAGGAAATAGGTTACAATTCCACCACATAAGAAATTGTTTTTTTAATTCCAGCTCTTGTTCAGTTATAGATGTATTGACAATATAACAGGATTTTGTTTTTTTTCCCTTCTTAACATAGTATAATCCACCCTATGAATTTTCCAACTAAATCCCTCACATGAATGATTTCTTGTGATTGTTTTTCAACTTTCTTTTAAAAATAGAGTGCAAGAAGGGAAATCATGTGAATTGGAGGGTTCTGGTTAATTGAAGTTTTTACTATAATTACCCATTATAAAAATGAAGGGTATGGGCAGAGAAGAATAGATTCATAGTTCTTGGGCATATTTAATTATTACCTTGGCTTGTAAATAGCCCTGTGGTGAAAAATTGCTGCTTAAGAAAGATGCTTATTTCAAAAGTCCCTTCCGTAAAGCAACAAAGAATTGTCTTCAGTACTCACTTGAGAGTCAACAGCATGAAGGGTGATATTGCCTTCATGCCTTTTACTCTATTGATTATTATTTCCATTCAGCATGGAATAAATAGAACCGAATGGATCAAATTGTAACCGCATTGTTTTCTCTTAACATTAGCTCTTTTTTCTTGACATAGCAAACACAAAATTGCAATTAATCTTGACTGGAACGGGTTTTTAAAAAGTCTTCTTTGTGGACACTAGAGGGTGCAATAGACCTAACAATCCAGTGTGTTTCTGGTCCTTGCACTTAACTTCCCTTTTATTAGTCTGCAGACACCACCATGTTTTTTGTGAAATACCCAGAACTTGAATAGAAGACATTCCCTTCATTGCTTATCATTTCCCTCACTTGACTGTTTTCAACTTTGTTGTCCCATTTCACCAATACCAATACAACCAGCAGGGACTCTATAGTCTAGGAAAACACTGGATATTTTTGAGGTGTAGTTTCAGAAAGAAGCCATGGTAGAAAATGACTCCGGGGGAGTTTTTATGCCTTTGAATGGCAATGTAATGCCTCTTTTAAAATATTTGGCATTTTTTGGCTGAGATGATAATTGATAACATCCTTCACTTGTTGATAAGTGCTTTTCATCCTCATTAGCCTTCAACATCTCAACAAAGTAGATGGTGTTCCTATTTTGTAGATAATGAGACCAGGGTTTGTTAAAAAACAAAAAAAGATATGCAAGTATTTCACCCATGGAGATGCCTGTTTCTAAAATAACTGGTGCCATTTGTGTGCCAGACCCTATGAGGCTCCAGTGTACATTTTTGTGGGATTTTTTAGGAAGAGTCAGCCTCCTTAATTAGAACTGTAAGTTCAACTATGGTGACTTCATGTGTTGATATAAGCTATGGGATAAAACATTAACCTTTGATTTGGAAGACACTTTTTGTTTTTCAGCAAATTGCCCCAAGAATGAAGATATTAATGAATCCTGGAGAGTGGGAATGACCCAGGGTGAGGTCATCTTTCAGGATGAGGATCAGCTCTTGACTTCAGCATGACACCAGAAGGCAGGGCACCTATACCTTTGCTTAAATTACCAAGAGACTTGGGTAGAAGCTCTTTATCTTTTACTTTCTCTTCCTCTCTCTTTGATTTCCAATGTTGCAGGGAGGGAGAGGTATTCTAAGGTAAGTGTTATTTTAAAAACTTGAAAATGCCGAAGCTGGTTTTGCTCAGTGGATAGAGCGTCGGTCTGCGGACAGAAAGGTCCCAGGTTTGATTCCAGTCAAGGGCATGTACATTGGTTGTGGGCACATCCCCAGTGGGGGGTGTGCAAGAGGCAGCTGGTCAATGTTTCTCTCTCATCGATGTTTCTAGCTCTCTATCCCTCTCCTTTCCTCACAATAAAATATATTTTAAAAATAACTTGAAAAGACTTTAGTTAGTATAAGTAGTTTTAAAGAGAAATATACCATATCTGCTTACACCTTTATTTAAGTGACTATACTTGGAGACAGTCTTTCTTGGAGAAAAACCTCGTGTACGTGCTGGAGATGAGACCAAGGATAAGCCTTTGAGAACTTTTCATAGAAAAAATAACTTGTGAATTCAGTGGTTTTCAAAGAGATTTTATTTCTGATCTGACCATTAGGGGGCAATCTTGGGTCTAAATTTAGTTTTAGTTCATTGAAAGAACTTCCTTCAAATATCTGACTTCGGCTTGAGAACTTCATTCTGATCATGCATTGCTACACACAGTATGAAGTTGAGGAAAGTTTACAGAGGCCAAATTACTTCGTTCATTTCTTAGTTATCTCGTTATGACTTAGGAGAAATCTTCCTTCCAGGAAAGTTGTGTTTGCCTAAACCAATGGTCAGCAAACCGCGGCTCGCGAGCCACATGCAGCTCTTTGGCCCCTTGAGTTTTTAGCAAAGGCCAGCTTAGGAGTATCCTAATTAAGTTGATAACAATGTACCTACTTATATAGTTTAAGTTTAAAAAATTTTGCTCTCCAAAGAAATTTCAGTTGTTGTACTGTTGATATTTGGCTCTGTTGACTAATGAGTTTGCTGACCACTGGCCTAAACCATACAGCTCAGAGGCATACACCAGGGTTCAAGCAAAGGTCTTCAGGTTGTATTCCCTGCTTTTCTACTATCACAACTTAGGAATGGATCAATATAGTAAATAAGTAGATCAATATACTTTTCTGAAGTTCCCTGCAAATTAATGCTCAGAATTTTATTATGGGAATAATTAGACATATGGCAGGACCAAGCCTGAGTCCTATTTATCAATAATTGCTTTTCCTAAAATTTCAGGTCCTAAAATTTCTGTGAAAGTCTTTTATTTATTTTCTCAACTTAATCATGATGCTTAGTTATTTACTGCTGCAACCTATATTTTAAACTAGGGGCCCAGTGCATGAATTTGTGCACCTTGAACTGTGACCTGTGAGGCTGCAGTGGGCACAGGGGCCGGTCTTGGCTCATCCTCCACACCCCCGCCCTGCCTCTCCCGCCACAGCCTCTGATCTGTCTGCTGGCAGCCCCACTCCCACCACCGCTGCTCCCAGGTACTGACTGCACTGCCCCTGCTCACACATGCTGACAGCACAGAGCAATTGGGGCAGGGTAGTGCTGTCAGCAGGTCCGAGTGTCATCTGCTGCCCCAATTACCCCTCAGGAGCAGGGGGAGGTGGAGAAGCCCTGAGGGGCTATTGGGCTGGCAACTGCCACCCGCACCCACTGACTGTGCCAAGTGATAGGATACAAGCGGGGCCAGCACCGGCAGCAGGTGCAAGAACCAGGCAGGACCATAGTACACAGGAGCAAAGAATTTTCAGTAACCACCAGGGCTCGCCCCGATGACAGCACCCGACGCCCCACCTTGGTCTGGTGCCCCCACTCACCTTTTCCACCATCCTGCCGTGGCCAGCACCTGCCATGTTCTGCGTGCGCCCCCTAGTGGTCAGCACATTGTCATAGCAACTAGCTGTTCTGTTGATTGGTTGTTCCACTATTCTGTTGTTTGCATTTTATTATATAGGTTACTGTTGTTATACCTTAAATGACATACTAGTACTTTCTGATACTCCCTCTATAGCATAAAAAAAGAATATGTTTTATTTAGCTGAAAAAAATAGATGGAGATTTAGATATATGATCCACAATTATTTTAAGTTCTATGTAATTTCTGGTTGGGTGTGTCTTGACCGAAGCAATGGTGAAGGTTGTTGATTATGCTAGCTTTTTTTCCCCTACACAAACTACTTTAGATTTTGTCCTCCGGGACCAGCCTTGACCTAGCTTATATTGTGTTTATTTTTAATCCCATATTTTAAGTCCAGGTAACTCCTGTCTCTATATAAAATAATGTTTCCTTGCTAACCTCCGTACCTTAGAATCAGCAGCATTGATTTTATTCATCTAATTTGGATCTGCACAGAGGAATATTAAATTTCTAAGAAAAGAAATTCTAAAACCTTCTAATGTGCTTTTGAAATGACAAATAAGAACAAATATGTAGTACAAACTCTTGAAGATGATAATGTTCCTCATTGTCTATTTATGTTAGACTGCCTCTCAAAAAGCCAATGAATGTGTGAGCCCTGTGAAAAGACCGAGTTGGGGGTGAAGTAATTGGACTTTTTAAGCCAAACAGTGTTCTAGCCAGTTTAGACTTAAGATTTTTCAAGAAAACACTTGGATTTCCCAAAGCTGAAATATCCTTATAGCTGGGGATGGAAATGAGGAAGTAGTAAGCTTATAAAAATGTAAGCTTATAAAAATGCAGGCTTTAAGAAGTAGACTGTTCTGTGGATTTCCCACTTGTCCTCTTGACTTAAATGATCTTTTCTGACCATTTGGTAAAACACACACACACACACACACATTGGTAGTGACAGTCCCAGCCTGGACCTGGAGCTGCAGTGTTGCTAGACTCGTTAGTGATTTGCCAGGCTAGTGTCTGTCCTTATTGACTTAAAACGGGGTATTTTTTTAATTTATTTTTATTGTCGGGATTACAGATGGGCATTATCTTTCATAAGCAGGACCTAAATGAATTGCCTTTTCCAAAAGCAATAGCTTCTGGTGCGTCTCACCGAGCAGAGCTATGGAGGAAGTCGTCATTGCGCCCTATAACTCACCCCTTTCCTGTTGAGTAATGCCCTGGGAGCTGGATTTCAGCGGCGGCCGGTCTGATAGACTTTGACTTCGGAATAGATGACCTCCTGACAGTTTTATGAGGGAACATGAGATACAGCCCATTTGCTGGGAGGCACGGGCATACTCTTCCAAAGGTGTTTACTTGGCTAACAAGTTAAGGTTAAACATTACTTCCTACCTGCTTTCTCTTTTGGATATGTTGGCTTCAATTCTTTCGACTGCAATAAAGGTCATTTGAGGTTCTAAAGACAACTAAAAGTGCATTCTGAATATTATCTACTGGTCCCCAGTGGGGAGAGAAGGGGAGAGGCTCCCAGTACTCCCTGATGTTTGGATGTGTTAAGCCTTTTAGAATACACCGTGTGGCAATTGCAAGATGTTTCATTTTCAAAATACCTTTTAAATAATTTTACACATGGGATGGTGAAGGCCTTGGGTGAGGGGGCAGAGTGCTAGAGGGGGGGTGGATGGGGGAAAAGGGGACATATATAATACTTTCAACAATAAAGATGTTTAAAAATAAATAGTTTTGTATTTTAGAACCACGTATATGAAATAATTTTGTGTAAATATGGTCTTGTGTCTCCATCTTGACCTTTTGGTTAATATTGAGCAAGAGGCACGCACATGTACTTGCTAAAGTCGAGCTGAGAGTGGCTCAATTCAGTACAGAGGAACAGGGCAGACTGGGTAGGGCAGGCTTTGGAATTCTGTCCGCTCGCTGAGCAAAGTCAGACGTTGCGGGAGCAGCTTGCGCTGAACCAGCTCATAGGACGGCCAGCCCAGCAGGTGAAATATGGAATCTGGAAGACGTGGCAATCAACCAAAAGCACAATCTGGTAAAGTAGCCTATCAGGGAAGTGGGAGTCCTAATCAGGAATCCGGTGCAGGAAAGCAGACCTGCAGGAGTCCTGGGCCTGTGCAGGAGCCCCAGCCCAAGCTAAGCTCTGAGAGCACCACTTCCTCCACTTCCTGTGGGGCAATGGCAAGGTCAGGCAGGGCCTCAGGCTTCGGGGACCTGAGAATAGCTGGTTGGGACAGGAACTCTGATGTAAAGAGAATGGCAGATGGGGATCCTGTTATCAGAGCCAAGGGACATGATATTGCTCAGAATCCCAGGTGCAAGTCAATGCTCACAGCCAAGACACGAGATCGGGATTGGCCTGGAGACTTGAAAGGAAGGCTTGCTGTTGAGTGAGTTTCAGAGCCTGGGGTTGGAGCCAGCTTAGTTCTTCCTGCCTCATCAGGACCCGTCCTGGAGACCACAGCCAGGTGAGGGGGTAAGGTGACCCCAGCTGTTGGGGACAGGAACGCTACTGAGACAGGAAGGGGCCTAACTTCCACAATAAAAGCTGCCCATGTGACAAGAGACATGGCCACATGAGTGCTGCAGGGCAGCAGGAATAGGTTACTAATATTTCACACGAGGACCAAAACAACTAATGAACAAGGGCCAAGTGCTACTCAAGTACTAGCTATGAAGATGGCCTTCTGTTTCTTGCAAACTATTTTTTTTTTCTCTCTGAGGCATAGTTTCACCATAGAAAAACGAGCTCTCACAATGCCTCTGGCCCCCTACTGGGAGTCACTCTAAGATGTTCCCAGAGTACTAACCGGAGAGCAGAGAACCAGAGAGAGTGGTCTGTGTTTCCTCCAGGAATACATGAATACACGAGCCTGTGATTTTAGATTAGAGAAACAGCTCTGATGCTCCCTGGTACATCCTCCATAACCCTCTGGTTGTGGAAACAGACTTTTGCTCCTGAGTCAGAAGACCTCTCTGCTTTGTCTTGCCACTTGCCCAAATAATGGCCTCTCCATGCACTCCTCCGCCTGCTAGGGCCTTGGGCCTTTCTCTGTAGGAGCCCTGATCTGTCATCATCATCTGTGTGAATCATTCCGTCTTCTATTCCAGCAGCTGTCCATAGAACACCTGTTCCTGTTAGTGTCCACCCCCTTCCCTTCACCCACGTGCCAAGCAGAGAGCTTGCACCCTCCCAGGTGCCCTTCTAGCTCTCCAAGCACCCTCCACCTGGCCCCACTGATGGAGGATGTTTCTCCCATCAAAATGACTTTCGTCTTTAACCAAACCCCAGTGGCACTTTAGGATCGCACTGAGCCTCTTTCGTTAACATTATTGATTATATATCTGTCTCCCCTGCAAGACTGTGAGCTCTGGGAACACAGGGGCTATGTCATTAGGAGCTTGTGCCCTGGGGTCATAGAGACCTGAGTTTGATTTCTAGCTCCCCATTTTTCTATAGAATGGCTATGACAATAAGAAATAAAAAGGAAGGTCATTTTTAGGAGGGAACATCCATGGAGCACCTGCCAAGACCTAGGCCCTATATTTTACATTCATTATTATTTCAGAAAAAAAAACTTATTCTTTGTTTTAAAGATGAGGAAAGGAGACTCAGGAAGATGTATTACTATCCCAGATCATGTAGCTAGTAAGTGTCAGAGGAACATAGCAAATACCTGTTGGCCTGAAGTCATCAGTGTGCCATCCCCCTGCCTCAGAGAGATGGAGACCATTCCCAACCATTAGCTACCTGACCTGTCTCAGCCGTGGCCATGCGGTGCCAGGGAGAAATGGGTTAAGTCCTTCAAGTTTGATGGACTCTTAACCAAGCTGTTTAATTCCTTTCTAAGTCCTTTGGAATCAAACAGATGATAATTCCCTTTCAGAAGCATGTCTCCTGCCTTCCACTATTGCCAGTATTTGCACAGTCTGGGTAGTGCCTCGCCTCACCCCTGACTTTGAAAGCGAGCCAACTTCTCTTCCCATTGCAGCTGGCTGTGGCATGGAGGCCAGTGGGTGGGGTCATTGGAGTAGGGCGACCTTGAGCACAGGCGTGCGTAAGAACAAGGCCTTCCCTCTTAGGGGAACTGAGCCAAGCCCAATAGGGTGGAGATGAGACAGCCCATCTGCCCTGGTGCCATGCTGGACTGCGGAGACCTGATAAGGCCGGGGATCCACCCACCCAACTCGGCGTCCTCTTCCAAATATAGATTTTGCCCCGACACTACCCTCCCAGTCATTGATTGTCACATGCCACCTGCCTCCAGAAGTAGCTGGTGGCCTCCTTGCTGCTGGGAGATGGGACCCCATCCAGGGCAGGACCAGCTCTTTGGGGTGCCAGGTGTACTGGCCAGGGGCTGTGGATTCCTACCTCTCCAACCCCCATTCCCAACCCATCACTGCTCCCACCCCACCCCACCCCACGTGGTCCTCCACCCTTCTCTGTGCTCAACCTCCTCTCTAAGTGATGGAGTAACAAGCATTGAGAGGTCACCTGCTGGGGACCACCACCAAGTTGTTAGCTCCCATAGAAGGACCCAGGGCTTGTCAGCCCTGGTTGGAGCCGTGTGTCCACGGGACAGGCTACCCTCTGAGCAGGGCTTCTCTGGGCAGATCTGGGTCACAAGGAGACACTGCTGGCTGTGCCCCTCCCCCTCAGGTTGTCCTCCTGGCTTTATGGGCAGCAATTAGGCTTGACGTTTCCTTTTTCTTATAGCTGGGGCTGATCCTTCACTTGTGAGTCCCGGACTTGTGACCGTGATGAACAGCAGGGTGAGCCCACAGTCCTCCTGTGCCTGTTACATGCAGGTGAGTGGGAGTCCTGCCCGGTGGCCTGCTGTCCCAACTGTCAGCCCTGGTGCCTGTAGCATCAAGAGTTTATAGCATGGGCGCTGGGAGGGGTCACCTAAGGGTGGGAAGTACAGGGTGATGAGCATGTCTAAGGCAAGGTGCTGGGTGCTTTCCGTGGGCACACATTCCTGACGATGCCCCCCAGGGCAGTCACCGGTGTTACTCTTTGTGTCTTCTGAATGTGGACCCGCAGGCCCATAGCTGCCCATATACTTGCCCACGACTCATCAGTCAGTGGGGTCAGCATTCAAAGGTTAGCATCTCTGACTCCGGAGCCCTTGGAGCCATTGTGTCTCTCCTGAGAGAAGTTGCTTCCATGTTTGGGAACCTCCCTGCCCCCCGATTCTGCCTCTCCTGTGTCTGCTCTGCTCCCGCTTCCTCTGAGGATGGAGGCTGGGCCCTCCGGCCTCAGGAAGCTGTCAGGGCTGCTCATGTGATCCCTGCTGTGATATGATCTTGTCCAGCACAGATCTGGGGCCTGAGACAGGGCCAAGGGTGTCCCTTTAGAAGGCAGAGCCCAACCGAGGGAGGAGCTGGGTTGTGGGTGCTCAGGCCTGTGGTCAGACTGACAGATGGACGACCCCCAGAGCGAGAACGTGTGGGAAGATGGGCCCCGTGGCTGAGAAGGAAGCAAGCGTGGGAACTCTGGAGGCAAACCTGCCACGGACCAGCCACTTGGCCGTGGGCAGATCTCTTCCCAGCTCCGCTTTCTCTGCTGGAAGGTGGCGATGAGCCTGTGGGCCTTATGGGGTTGGTGTTGGGGATGAAATGCTGGTGAGTCCATGCCTGGCTGAAAGCTGGCCCACTCCTGGCACCCAGACGTCATCTCTGCCCCCACCCCGACTGCACCCTTTCCCTCCCACTCCAAGTGCGGGTGGATCGGGTTGGTGTTTGAGGTGGTGGAGTGTGGAGAGGGTTTTCAGAGAAGCACATCCTTTCTGAGCAGGGCAAGTGCATGCTCAATCCAGCAAACATGGACTCAGGAGTTCCTATGTTCAAGGGGCAGGACTGGGGTTAAACTCCAGGTGGTGGACAGAGACAAGGGCTGGCGAGGATGTGGAGAAAGCTGAGTCTCTCTGCATTGCTAATGAGAATGCAAAATGGGAAGGCCGCTTTGGAAAACAGCTTGGCAGTTCTTCAAAAAGTTAAACGGAGAGTTTTTTCTGGGATCCAGCAATTCCACTCCCAGGTGTCTACCCAAAAGAGCTGAAAACATATGTCCACATAAAAACATGTACACAAATGCTCATAGAAGCACCATTCATAATAGCCAAGAAGAGGAAAAACCTCAATAACCATCAAATGCATAAATGAAACATTGTTTTATCCATGCAATGGGATCTTATTCAGCTACAGAAAGTACTGGTACATGCTATGGCAGAGATGAACATTACAGTGAATCTTGCAAACATTACCCTAAACCAAGAAAGCCACATTTGTTATATTATTTCATTTGTATGAGATGTCAAGAATAACCGAATCCACCCTAGTTGATTTGGCTCAGTGGATAGAGCATCAGCCTGCGGACTGAAGGGTCCCAGGTTTGGTTCCAGTCAAGGGCACATACTCCAGTTGCAGGTTCGATCTCCAGTGTGGGGTGTGCAGGAGGCAGCCAATCAATGACTCTCTCACTCTCATTATTGATGTTTCTATCTCCCCCTTACTCTCTGAAATCAATCAATATATATATATATATATATATATATATATATATATATATATGTGTGTGTGTGTGTGTGTGTGTGTGTGTGTGTGTGTGTGTTTTAAAGTCAAATTCATAAAGACCTAATGTAGATCAGAGGTTTCCAGGGAGCAGAGGTGTTGAAATGTTCTAAGATGAGATAGTGGTGATGGTTGCAGGACTCTGTAAATACATTAGAATCACTGAATCCTATACTTCAAAAAGATTAATTTTATGGTATGAGAATTATATCTCAATAAAGCTGTTATTTAAACACACAACACACACACACATGCATACAACCTAAATAAGATTACTGTGATTACAACTGCTTGATAGAATGTTCTGCAGTGATTCTCAGTGATTAAAATGTTGATATGAAAACATGTTAAGATTATCAAACAGGTACAAAAGGAGTTACAGAACAGGAAATAATAGTGTTTGATTTCATTTTTAAAAATAGATTTGTATTTATTTTTTACAGAGAGGAAGGGAGAGGGATAGAGAGTTAGAAACATCTATGACAGAGAAGCATTGATTAGCTGCCTCCTGCACACCCCCCAGTGGGGATGTGCCCACAACCAAGATACGTGCCCTTGACCAGAATCAAACCTGGGACCCTTCAATCCCCAGGCCGATGCTCTATCCAGTGAGCCAAACCAGCTAGGGCTGATTCCATCCTTAAGTAAATCTGGGGGAGGTGTGTGTGTGTGTGTGTGTGTGTGTACACCCAGGAAAAGGGAAAGATCACCAAAATGTCCCAGTCCCAGCTGGTGCATCGTGGACAGATTTTATCCTCTTTGGAGGTAGAGGGGTGCTCTTTGATTTTTTTTTTTTTCTATTTCCACACAGTGAACACATATCCGTTGTGTAATTTCTAATAAGAGTGATTAAGAGGTCACCCATGCTCTCCCCTCCCACCACCCCCACAATCTAGGAAGACAGATACAAATGTTAGGAAGGGAGACCAGCAGATTGGGAGAGGGCAGAATTAAGTCTTACTGGTGCTCCAGAGAGATCTCCTGGGGGGGGGGAGGGGTGGAATTTGAAATTATGGCTGCAAGAAGGCATTTGGGGAGCCGAACCAGGAAACGGGGCCAATGGCCCTTGGTTTCCCAGGGGACAATGTGCTTTTTTCTCATCCACCGTCTCCAAAGGTCCTGTGTCCTGTGGCCCTGTCCCTACTGCACCCCAAAAACCCTGGCAGCAATTTTGCCTTCCACACCCCCAGAACCACCGGTGAGAGAGTGGGTACATTTACTAAAACCAGTAACCAACCATTCATCCAGGTAGGCCCTGAGTCTCTCTGTGTTGCTTGAGACGAATGTGCTGAACATGGCCTGGGCCAGAGTTCCCTGGGGCAGCCACCCTGGGGGGCGAGAAGAGGTCCCCACCTTTCCAGCAAAGTGGGTGAAGAGAGGCAGGACACGGGACCCTCAGCACCCTGCCGTGTCCCACCTTCCACTCTCTCTCGGGCTTTCTTTTTTCAATGCTGCTTCCTCTCAAGCCCTGGGAATCGCTCAGTGGATTGTGAACCGAAGTCAGAAGCTGTGAAGCCAAACAGTCTTGGAGATCAACAGGAAGCGGGCGATAAATCACAGGAGAATGGCATGGGGAGGGCCTGTGCTGGGCTTGGGCTTGTTTTCAGTGGCCGTGGTGGTGGTGGCAGCGGTGGGGAACGGAGGCCACATGCAGGAAGCCGGGTTTCCCAGCCTCGGCTTTTGATGGTTTCCGGCACCCCCTCCGTGGGCCTGCAAAGAGGGGCCCGTGTGTGATAAACCAGCCCTGTGAAGCTGCCTTTCTCTTAGAGAGGTGTTCCTAGATGCTGCTCCTGTGAGGGGTCCCTCCAACCATGAGCAAAGCAGAGCATGTTGACCAGGGCCTGAGCAACACCCTAACATCATAGGTGTGCGATGGGGTGTCATTGCTGTCATACCCCTTTATTCTTTTTTTAATATATTTTTATTGATTTCAGACAGGAAGGGATGGGCTTGTTTGAAAGGTGAGCGCTCATTACCGCCAGCAACCATTGAGGCAGACACATCAATGATGAGAGTGAGCCCCTAACACACCACTCACGCATGGTGTTCACTCGAGTCATGGGGAAGCTGGCTTTTCATCAGAATCTCTGAGGAAGACAACCTGCCCCCAATGAAGAATCACCGCGGACTGGGAGTCCAACACGGAGTTTGAATCTCCGCCTTGAGACTGCTTTGAGACAAGTTATTTAACGTCTCTGAGCCTTGCTTTCCTCGCGCGGAAATGATCTCTATTCCCGATGCTTAGCTGCTAGGGAATAAATACCTCACCCGGAACCACACCAGGCACCTGCCCACGGAGCAGCTCGCTCATGCTGTCGGCCTTTCCAGCTACCACACGTCTGGAATGCCGGGGCAGAGAGCGCTGTGTGAGCATCCGGGGCAGAGAAACGACCTGGAGGGAGGGAGGCGAGCACACCTGCCCGAAGCTGGGCTCTCCCGAGCTGTGAGACCCGGCACTCCATCCCTGGGACTTCAGGCTTCCATCTACAAAAGAGAGAGCCTCAAGGGCGCCTGCCTCCCGGGCGCTGGCTTTGAAGATGAAATCAGGTGTTTCTGTGAAGAGTAGAGGAAGTCAGCTCTCGGGGAGTCTTGGTTATGATGTTTCTTCTTTCCCTGGCAGGTGGGGTGTCCGCCGCCCCACACACAGGCCTGCCTTCCTCAAGGCCCTCCGGTGATGGGCTTGTTTGAAAGGTGAGCGCTCCGTTACCGCCAGCAACCATGGGAGTTCCTGCTGCTCCACATCCTGGCCAGCAGAGTTTGGCCATTCCAGCAGGTGTGCGATGGGGTGTCATTGCTGTCGTATCCCTTTATTCTTTTAAGATATATTTTTATTGATTTCAGAAAGGAAGGGAGAGGGAGAGGGAGGCAGGCACATCAATAATGAGAGAGAATTGTTGGCCAGCAGCCTCCTGACCCCCCCCCCCCCCCCACTGGGGATGGAGCCCGAAACCCCAGGCCTGAGCCCTGACCAGGGATTGAACCTTGACCTTCTGGTTTACCAGTGAATGTTCAACCACTGAGCCACGCCAGCCAGCCTCACTTTATGTCTTTATTCAACAGGGCTGCTCTAGACCCTGCGACACGACAGTGAGTGAGACCCACTAGCCCCCAGCCACGTGGAGATTCTGCTTTTGTGGAGGCACAGAGTAGCCACGCCGCTCAGCCGGCTTCTCCCCAAGAGTAAGACCAAAGGCCTGTTTCTAACCAGCGATTTCATAACAGAAGCGTCTCCAGAACGGAGACAAGACCTGGAGTAAGAACAGGCCAGGGCTGCCTGGCGCGCCCCCGCAGAATGCGCCGGGAACTAGTACCGGAATCAGGAAGAATCGAGAGCTGGTGGGCCCCACCTCCTGGCTTCACAAGGTGAGGAAAGACTGGAGCTGGGCATGTGCCTTCCCCGAGGTCACACAGCTGGGGTAAGACGGGCAGACCACACCCCCTTCTCAGAGCCTTGAACATGTTCCACTCCCAGGACTGCATCCTGCACACGCACTCGCAGGTGTGCACAGCAACCGAGACCCACTCTCACCTACTGCAGTGTCATCTCCGGCAGAAAGCACTGGAGGAATCCGTGTTCCTCGGGAGAGGTAAGTTAAATATACTCTGATGTCTGTATAAAAGGCCATAACATTACAGCAATGAGAAAGAGAGACTAAGGAAACTCTTAGTGTACTAATAATTTCCCAAATCCTTCAAGTTAAAAAGTAAGGTGCCGAGTCCTGGCTGGTCTGGCTCAGTTGGTGGAGCATCATCCTGTGCACGGAAAGGTCTTGATTCCATTCCTGGTCAGGGCACTTACCCAGGTTGCAGGCTCAGTCCCTGGTCAAGGTTCCCATGGTAGGCCAACCAGCCAATTGGTGTTTCTCTCACATCAATGTTTCTCTCTTTCTCCCTCTCCCTTCCTTTCTCTCTAAAATCAACAAAAACATTTTTTAAAGTAAGGTGCTGAGCCGGGACCGGTTTGGCTCAGTGGATAGAGCATTGGCCTGTGGACTGAAAGGTCCCGGGTTCGATTCCGGTCAAGGGCATGTACCTTGGTTGCGGGCACATCCCCAGTAGGGGATGTGCAAGAGGCAGCTGATCGATGATTCTCTCTCATCGATGTTTCTAACTCTCTGTCCCTCTCAATTCCTCTCTGTGTAAAATCAATAAAATATATTTTTTTAAAGTAAGGTGCTGATAGTGTGCAGAGGATGTTCATTTGTGTTTAACGTTGCATGTGGGGGTGGGCACGTGATATAGACCTTTTTCTGTAGATTCGAAGATACTAGAAACTGGTCAACTCCCGAGAGGAACTGGGGGATTTGAGAACTGAGATACGAAATAAATTTCCTTATTTTTTTGGAAGCGAAACAATTTCATTATCTATCCCTGTGTTTCTTTTGTATGCAGAAGAATACATGACAGAGTCAAAAAAAAAAAAAAAAAAAAAAGCACTGAAGGACAGCAGCAGAGCTGTTCTACAAATCTGAACACGAGTCCCTGGGCCAAGGCTGACCTGAACCACAACAGAAGCTGCAAGTCAGGAGGGTGGATGGCTACTGTGCAGGCACGGCTGCTGTGTGAGTTACTGAACCCCTGTTCGGGAGTGGGGGGCGGGGAGGAAGGGGAGCTCGAGGCCCCCATCCCCTTTTTGTGTCCAGGGAGGGCGAGGAGCTAAAGGTCCTTCAGGCTGAGCTCTCTGAACGCCTGAGACACTGAGCACCGGTCCCTGGAGGCAGCCCAGGTGGAGGCGTCTCCTCGGGCCCTCCAGGAGCCCTGGGACATGGGAGATCAGACAAGCAGGGGAACCGTGTGTTTCAACAGTGCTCCCAGGACACCCGCCTCCCTGGCCTGGCAGGGACAGTGAGGACCACAAAGAATGTAGAGTAGGGGTGTCGAACTCAATCAGAGAAGGAGCCAAAATCTAAAATCCAGCCTAAATCGCGGGCCGAATGGTTTACTGAACAGTCATAAACTGTCATTGTGATGGAAACACAGCGGAGTGCAGTGATGACAGCGCGGTGCGGGCCACATTGCAAGGCCTGGCGGGACGGATTTGGCCCGAGGGCCTTGTGTTTGACACATGTGATGTAGAGCATCCAGAGGCCCCGGGTTCTGGGGACACCAATGCTCCCCTGAGGGAGAGCAAGTGTCTGTGTGGTCCAAAAAGAGCCCGGGAAAGGCTGGGTGCTCAGAGTTCATCAGGCCCTTCGCTGCAGACCTTCTCAGAGCCTTGAACATGCTCAGTGCATTGTGACATGTCGGGTGTGGCTGTCCTGTGCATCCATTTCCCAAGCTTTTCTGAGCACAGAACCACTTCGGAGGAAAACATCCACTCCGATGTCCGGGGACCAAGGTAATCCATGGAACTCCTTTGAGAAATGCTGATGAGATGCAAGGAGGGTAAACACAAAACCCTATTCGAAGGCGCAGGGATACAGAGAGTGGCCGCCATATAAATTCCTGTCCTTAACACCTCCTAGCCGTGTCCCTGCTCACAGTGTGGGCGTTTTTAAACGGGATTATAAACCATACGTGGGGAGTGAAACCAACTGAGTGACTCACAGCCAGCTTTAAAACAAATATAAGCCTGACCAGCGGTCATGGACAACAGGGGGGTGGGGGCATGCGTGGGGAGGGGTTTGGGATGGGGATGGGGGGATGAGGACAAATATGTGACACCACATTCAATAAAGAAATTTTTAAAAATACCGTATTTTTCGGACCATAAGATGCACTTTTTTTCCCCCAGAAGTGAGGGGAAAAAGTCCCTGCGTCTTATGGTCCAAATATAGCCTACACATATACTTTTAAAAAAAAGTTTTTTTACTTGCCCGGCTCTGTGTGGTCTCTGTGTGCTTGCCCGGCTCTAAAATGGTTCTAAATGCTGCTGTTTACTTTACAGGGTTGATTACATGTGTTTATGACTGTGATGTTGGGTTTTAATGCACATAAAATATTTTAGGACACTATTTGTTTCAGAATCTTTTTTTCTTCATTTCCCTTCTCTAAAAACTGGTGCGTCTTATGGTCCGGAGTGTCTTATGGTCCGAAAAATACGGTAATTAACAAAACAAACAAATGAATTAGAGTAAACTAGAAAACAACAGTGCAGTGCGTTCATTGAGGGTATTTTTCCTGAGACACACACACAGGCAGGCACACGCCGGGTCGTGACACCGAATGCATTTCTTCCTGTGACTTGTCACGAGAAAGTTTGCAAAAACACTGCGCCTCTCCCCGAGGGAGGGGACTGCCTCCAGGCCGCCCCCACCTGCCGCCTGCACTGGGGTGACTGCCTGGCGAGGGCTTCGGGGACAGGGGCCTCTCCCCGGCCGTGCGATTTGCAGGGTAGATTTTAGGATTAGCGGCATCACCTGGCCAGACCCAGAGGCTGACAGAGGCCCCCTTTGTTAGTCAGCGTGCTCCAGAAATGCAACCGATCCTTCCATTCTTTTCTCAAAGGCTGCTCGGCCCCAACCAGAGAGCACCTCTCCCCTGGGAAGATGGGTTTGTGCGGGCTTCGGCCTCTGGGTATGACTTAGAAGACCCTCAGAACGAAGCTTCGGCTCTGCAGCCTCATGTTTACGCTGTCTCCAGCCGTTGGGGGTGTTGTTGTGGTTTAATGTTGTGCTTTGAACTAAGTCATGCCCTCCTTCTGGCGCTAATTCTCTGCCACAGGTGTGTCTTGTTTAGAACTCCGGGGAGGTGCCCCCTGGCCCAGTAGAGCAAACATCTGTGGATCTTCATTCCTCAAGGAAGGTGTTTTGTCCGAGTCCCGGCTCAGCACGGAAGCTGTGTGACTCTGGGCCGGCGGCCTGCCCCCTCTGTGCCTCTTTCTTCTCACCTGTCCACTGAGGGGAGTAAAATGGGCCTCGCGGGGAAGAGACGGGGATTCAATGGACAGTCTCCGCTGGTCATTTGTCCCAGGCCTGACGCAGGCAGGAGCTCAGGAAAGAGCTGATGCAGTCGCCGCCACTCCCCGTTGCTGCTTGTCCTGTAAGTCATCTGTTTACTTGAAACCTGAGGCGCCCTGGGCCAGGCCTCTTTCAAGGTGTGTGAAAGAGCCGGAGTATTCAGAGGTGGGTCCCCAAACCTCCAGACTGCCCAGTGTTCTTTCCCCTCCTCCCTGGGCGGAGGAAGAGTCTAATGCCACACAGATTTCAGGTGGCGCTTCTGTGCCTTGGGGAGCGCTCGGGCCTTCCACGTGGGGTCTGCCCAGCACTTCTATGGAATCCCTGCATCCAGGGGGATCCGTTCCATCCCCTGCAAACCCAAGAGGTTAGCCACCCCACTTCCCAGGTCCCCCTCCAGCCGCCTCCATGCCCCCAACCAGCATTCGCCACAGCCTCTCCCAACACTGCCTCTCCCACTTCCCCCAGCGCCGGCTTCAAACGCCCAGGTTCACGGGCATTTCTCGCTTGACTTGTCCACCTTTTCAACTCGACTCATGGTCCCTGGAGGCCAGGAACTATGCCTTGTCCTATACATGCAGCCTGGTGGCCTCCGCAGCTGCATGGGAGGCTGAGGGGAGGCCTGAGAGATTGCAGGTGAGGGAGGAGGATGGAGGATGGAGGCTGAGCCTGGGGCCACCTGCTGGGAACCAGGGAGGCAGGCGCTGGGGAGAAGTTCAGGGACAACCTCTTCCTCTCCCCCACCTTAACCAACAAGCCCAGGAACCCCCACCCCACCCGCCCCGCTCCAGGGATTCCCACCAGCGCCATTGCCCAAGCAAGAGCAAATTAACCATGAGCTGCCTCTCCACTGCACTGCCAGCAGGGAGGGTCCTGTGGACTCTGACCTTGACCTTGTCAGATTCCTGGCCCAGGGGCCACCTCATCAGGCACACGTGAGGCTTTTACTCAAAACACCTCAGACAGACTCCACGAGACTCCTCACGGTGAGGCCCGGGCATGCACCTTTGAACAGGTGATGCTGAGGGAGACTAAACTCAAGGACCCTGCGGTGCAGCAGCAGCACTTCCTGTTCCTGGCCTGGCCCTGATACCCTCCTGTACTCCATCCCAGATCCCACTCCAGGAAGGGCAAATGGAGGCCCCATTTCTGGATGAGGGGCAGGTGTGAGCTGCCCAACAGCGTGGTCTTTTTTCAAAGGGTCAGAAAGGCAGGGCCAGAGCTGGCCTTTCCCCTGGGCGTGCTGAAGGGGAACGGAGACTCCAGGCCTGTGCTTCCCTCCTCCATGTCTCCCTGGAAGCATGAAGCCAAATCTTTGTTTTGAGTTAAAAACAAAACTCATCCTAGAACTGGACCCCAAAAGAGGACCTCAGGAGTCCCCCAAATCACTGAAATGGAGCTCACAGCTGTGTGTGTTGGGGGGTGGGGGGGGAGGCGGAAGAGACCATGCAGGTTCGGTTCTAGACCACATTTATTTTGAGTGTCACAAGAGGATAGTCCAGTGGTCAGCAAACTGTGGCTCGAGAGCTACATGCGGCTCTTTGGCCCCTTGAGTGTGGCTCTTCCACAAAATACCACGGCCTGGGCGAGTCTATTTTGAAGAAGTGGTGTTAGAAGAAGTTGAAGTTTAAAAAATCTGGCTCTCCAAAGAAATTTCAATCATTGTACTGTTGATATTTGGCTCTGCTGACTAATGAGTTTGCCGACCACTGGGATAGTCCTACCCCATTGCTGGTGGAGGGTCTTGCCTTCAATTTGTAAATAAATAAATAAAAAATCACGGCATCTGTGAAGCCGGATTCTGTGAAGTACAGTGGAACAGGGCCTGCGTGTTCAGCTTGGCTTATGCTGCAGACTTCGGGGTCACACTCGCTGCGTGTGAGGCGTGGCTGTATCCATGCCCCACTGCTGAGCCACCGTCTCCGAGGCTCTGTCTTCTCATCTGTTGAATGGTGATAACAACAACACCCTTTAGTGCTGTTGCTGGATTCGGTGAGTCAGTCCGTGTAGGGCACCTAAGGCAGTGCCTGGCCCATGGCCAACATTCCTGGTCACTGGCTGTCAGGACAAAACAATGGCTGTGGGCATGTCTTCAGAATCGACGAGCCAGAAGGAAGATGAGAGGCCGCACCGTGGGGTGGTTAGGAATGGGGTGCTGCTCCCAGTGAGATCGGGAGGCTCTGACAGCTAATGTGGGGCTGGGGACACATCAGCCCCCCTCCCTAAGCCTATTGGCCCATCTGTACAATGGGAGCATCACAGTACTTATCACAGGGCTCATGAGGATTCACTGCAGGCTGCACAGTGTCTGCCACAAAGCGAGCCTCAGGAGGGCTCCCCAAGCTCAGGAGGGCTCCCACGTCCTCCTGTCATTGCTTCCAGGAGATGGGACTTCTCCCTGGTTCATTGCCCAAAAGCCATCCTCCTACGCAGTTGAGAAGATGGTCCATGGAAACATCCTCCCTCCATCCGGGCTCTCCAGTAAGGGATAACCCTCTCTGCCCAGGTGGGTGTGGAGAGACTCAGACCGCCCCTCAGAGCTGGGAGTGGAAGGCTCCTCCCACTGCCCTCCTCCCTTCCCCTTCTCTCTCCCTCTCCCCCGGCTCCCAGGGCCCCTCCCAGCCCCGCTCCACGTATCTGTGGGGCATCAAGGCGGCTCTGAAGCCAGCTCGGGTGCCCCGGAGCCATCAAAAGGTGCCAGAAAGTCTGACACGTTGGCTCAGGGAGGCCCTGCCTCCAAGTACAATATCAGAGTCTTAGGCCACATCGAAACAGGAGCCCTGAGAAGTCCCCGGGTCCAGCTTCCTCTCCCTAAAGCCAGGCTTCCCAGGCTCAGACAGACTGGGGAGGCCCTCGAGTGGTTCCGGGCAAGGCCTGGGGGGCTGGATGTGGAAGGGCATCTGGGGGGAAGGGGATTCCTAGGATCTGGCACGTTTTAGCATCTCCGAGTTCCTCTGGGGATGGGGGCGTCGCCTTCCTCTTCAGAGGGTGGGGGAGAGGATAGACTTCATGGTGAAGAGCCACCTGTGGGTAGGGACCTCGGCTTTCCCAGATGCTAATTCAGCCACCTGTAATCAGCAAACATGGAACTTCCCTGGTGATGTTAGGGACACGCACTACCTGCAGGCATCTCCTCCCCAGGTGGCCAAGAGGTTTGCTTAAACCAGGGGAGATAAAAGCATTTAGCATAAGGCTTGACACCGTCCTCAATGGACGGCAGCTGCGAGAATGATAATGCGGCCTTTCTTATGTTAAACTGACATCTGCTCTCCTCGCTCCCTCTGCCCTCCGAGCCCCTCTTCCTAATCTCTCTTCCGCGGCAGCCCTTCAGGCTGATGCCGCACTCCACGTTTCCCCCAGCCTGACTGAGGTATGGTGGACAAATATAAATTGTGTATACTTAAAGTGTAAACCCCCTGTTTCGGGACACGTGTACATCGGGAAGTGACCACCCCAATCAAGCTCATCACCACGGCCATCAGCTCACGTAGTTATCTTGGTGCCGATGTGGTGAGAACACTTAGGATCTGCCCTGTTAGCAAGTTTCAAGGATGTGATACCATGTTTTTCATGTCGGGTCTCCAGCACTTACCCACCGTAGCTGAAAGTTTGTACCCTTTGGCCTACATCGCCCTGCCTGCCCCGCTCCCCAGGCTCTGAGAGTCACCTGTTCTCTCTGTTACCATGAGCGAGACTTTTTTTCTTTTTTAAGATTCCACATAGAAGTGTGATGATGCAGTATTTGTCTTTCTGTGTGTGGCTTATTGCAATGAGAATAATGTCCTCCCATGCTGTCTCAAATGGCAGGGTTTCCTTTTTCTTAAGGCTGAATAATATTCCATTGTGTGTATGGAGGTATATATAATATTATAGACAAACATATAATATACATAAAATATGTAATAGTACATATAATGTATACATATATAATACTATACACACATGATGTATTATATATCATATTTATATGTGTAACATACACAATACACCACATTTTCTTGATCCATTCATCTGTCTAGGACAGTGGTCGGTAAACTCATTAGTCAACAGAGCCAAATATCAACAGTACAACGACTGAAATTTCTTTTGAGAGCCCAATTTTTTAAACTTAAACTTCTTCTAACGCCACTTCTTCAAAGTAGACTCGCCCAGGCTGTGGTATTTTATGGAAGAGCCACACTCAAGGGGCCAAGAGCCGCATGTGGCTCGCAAGCTACAGTTTGCCGACCACGGGTCTAGGGCATTTAGGTTGTTTTCACATCTACCTTGGCCACACCCCACTTAACTCCCCCATCCCCAAGAAGCTGTATTTTTCTGCCCTTGAAAGTGAGGCTCCTCGGGCTGGGCTGGGCTGGGTGGCAGCCTCCAAGGCTCAGTTTGAGGAAAAGGTAAAGCTAGTCCCTCAGGCCTCCTGGGGTGCCACCAACCCCCAGCACTTCCCATCCTTACTTCTGGAAGGCCCCTGTAAAAATGTTGGTGACCCAAAGGAGGGAACAGGTGGCTCAGAGGCAGCCAATAGCCCGTGAGAACAACTGAGCGATAGGATGTGTTGGAAGGGGTGAGCAAGGTGCTGAGGGACAGGCCCCAGGGCCCAGGCCCTGCCTGCGGATCACACCCCAGGGCCTGCAGCAGCTGGCAAGCCATGGTTCCAGGTGACCTCTTGGTGCTAAACATGCTCCGTCCCTGACCCTTCCCTCCGCCCCCTCCCACAGGCCCTCCTATTTTCCCAGCAGGGACAGGGAGCGCCTGAGAACTTCCATTGGACTGGTCACCATGGGGTGGAGGCCATTGTGGATATTTTGCAACTCTGAACCCAGGATCCTCCCTGGTGAACTGGTGGAGAGCCCAGGCTCTGGAGCCAAATCGCATGGAGCTGATCTCGCCTCCACCGCTTAGTCTCTCTAACCGCGGTGTGCTCATCCACAACAAAAAGGATAGTAACTAGCATCCATTTCACCCAGTTACCTTGAGAAATCAATAAGACAACCCGCATCAAAGTCTTTAGCAAGCCTTTGCCAGTGGTACGAACAGAGGGAGCTAAAGCTAGACTGGAGCTGTGTGGGGAATGGTACAAATGTGCCACAGTTCCCACACCCCATACCCCACCCCTCAGTTTGAGCTGCCACAGCTGGTCTGCCTGTTTCCACAGCTGGGAACTATTTGGTCTAACATCAAGGTGTCAAAGCCCCACACGGGGTCCCCGAGAGCCCAGAGGCCGGCTGGCGGGACTGTCCATGGATGGAGACAAATAATTCTGGACCAGGGCTTGGGCTTTGCCAAGGTCCCCAGTTGGATGGGTGGCCCCCGGGCTGTTCCTGGAGTGGCCTGGAGCACCACTGAGACCTTGGGTCCTGTTGGTGCCGCTGCCCCAGGAAAGGGACAGTCAGTCTCCGTGGCCTTTGCTCCGAGCTGGTGGCAGTAGACTTGGCGGCCTGCGTGTGGGCTTGCCCCGGAGCCTGCAGGAATGGGTGTGGCTTTACAGCTGAGGAGGTTGGCTGGTGACCTGGGAGGCTGGGGGAGGGGGAGAGAAGGAATCTTTTTTTTTTTTTTTTCTGCTCTTTATGAAGGAATCTTTTACATCTTCCTAACAGCCTGGAGCCAGGGACTTGGCACCACCGGGATTGATTTTCCTTCTGTTTGCATTTAGCTCGGGGAGGTACAGCCTGATGTGTGGTCCTCCCAGCTCCCCAGAGAGGATCCCACCTTGCTGCTTCCCTCCCGGCCCATCCATTCTGCAGCCGCTGTGGGCTGCTGGGCCACCAGTGGCCAAACAGAATTCTTTTTTTAGACTTTTAACAAAGAAGGCTTCCACATGGCACCAAGAATCAGCAAACTTTCTAACAGCGATGAGAGAGCAAGAGACAAAATACGAAACCAGGAAAAAACAAAACAAAACAAAACAAAACACCCTCTCCTGCTTCCCTGCTGGTGGTTTTGCTGCAGCCTGTTGAAATATTTCGGGGCTTTGGAATATCCATGCTGGCTTCCTGCCCAAGCCTAGCAGGAGGGTGGGGGTGGGCAGGGGTTGGGAGGGGGTGATGGTGCTGTCCAGTTTGTGATGACTCCTCTTTGGAAGGCACGGGTCCCTCCTGGAGAGCAGAATCTGTTTCCTTTCAGGTCTAGGGATTCCCCACTTGAGGCCTCGGTAGGTTCCACAAGGATCTAAGCTGGGAACACATCTGCTTAAGATCACACAGAACCCAACCCTTCTTTCATAGATGAAACCTGAAAGGAAATGACTCACCCAAGATCACAACCAAATGAATCCGAAGGGGCAATCACACCTCGTGTTTCAGGGTCTGACAGAGCTGCCTGCACCCAAATCACCACTGTATGGGACTGGCCTACAACCCGTCTTTCTGAGATACCCATTCATCCACATAAAATGACATCTCCCTTTGCATTTGTTGCGAGGATGAAATTACTGTTTACCATACCTGTCCCTTAACACGCCATCAGCTAATCATCCAACCAGCCCCGCCCTCTCCTTACCCCCACACAGAGATATTAGTCACTCCCTTCTCTGCCCTGGTTCCCACAATACTTGTATTACTCTCTCAGGGCATTTAAAAAATTATTTCGTTGTAACAATTTATTTGAGTCTGTATCTTTCTCTCTAACTGTGAGAACACTGAGAGAGTTAGAGGACCAGAGAGGAACCTACAGCCCCCAATCCATTCTGGTGCCTGTCCTGGCCTGAGGCCCGAAACTCACACACAACCACCCATAGACCCATCCTCCCCAATCCATTCATAACAGGATGGAAGAAGACATAGATGTCATGCACCATTGGCCAATGGTGGCAGAGGTTGCATCAGTCTAGTTGGGTATAAAAAGCTTGGCTTTCCTGGTCTCGCTCTCCCTGCTCAGGGGAGAGGGACCTGCCCCCTCTTCCTTAGCATCCCATGCCCTTCTGCTTTTCCTCCTTCTTCCTGTTTCCCCCATTACTATGTGAAAATGGCCCCTACACCTTCCAGGAGGACTAGATTAGGATTTGTATTTTTATTTTTTTAATTTAGTTTTTATATATTTTATTGATTTTTACAGAGAGGAAGGGAGAGGAATAGAGAGCCAGAAACATTGATGAGAGAGAAACATCAATCAGCTGCCTCCTGCACACCCTCCACTGGGGATGTGCCTGCAACCAAGGTATGTGCCCTTGACTGGAACTGAACCTGGGACCCTTCAGTCCACAGGTGGATGCTCTATCCACTGAGCCAAACCATTTATGGCAGGATATTCATTTTTAAATAAATTGACATTTTTTAGCTCAATGCTTCTCAAATTGTAGTCCTAGGGCAGGAGTTGGGAGGAGGTGATGGTGCTGTCCAGTCTTGTGATGACTCCTCTTTGGAAAGCACGGGTCCCTCCTGGAGAGCTGGTTTGTTGACAACTAGTTCACTGTCTGAGCCCGAATCGGTGCCGAGGCCTTGGAATCTGCATATTTATGCATCCAAAGTCCATCTCAGACAGATGTTTGAAAACAGACAGGTAGAGTCTCGGGCTGTGCATTTTGGGACACTAACTGTGACCAGAGAAGAAAATCAGACAGGGTACATGTACTGGCCTCCCTCGATCCTCCAGAAACATTCTATATTAAACATCTCTATAATAAGACTGCTTCTTCAAAGCAAATTGAATGCATACTTCACCTTCCCATTGCTCATCTTTGTTCTTTCTCATCATTATACAGTGCTATTAATATTAAGACTCAAGCCCTAGCTGGTTTGGCTCAGTGGATAGAGTGTCAGCCTGCAGACTGAAAGGTCTCAGGTTTGATTCTAGTCAAGGGCACGTGCTCGGGTTGCAGACTCAGTTCCCAGTAGGGGGCATGCAGGAGGCAGCCAATCAATAATTCTCTCTCATCATTGATGTTTCTATCTCTCTCTCTCTCTCTCTCCCTCTTTCCCTTCCTCTCTGAAATCAATAAAAATATATTTTTAAAAATATATTAAAACACAGGACACACACACACATATACCAGAAAACTTGGATACAGGTCGAGGACCAGCCTTCCCCATGCTGAGTGAACAGCCAAGTTGCTGATATGACTTGAAGAGCACCCAATAGACCTTCCTACACTCTACAGCTCTCCCAGTGGGCACCCTGTGTCTGGGATTCCATCGTAACGGCTGCTGCACTCTCCCTGAGTATGGCCAAATGTCCCTAGTAGTGCCGGTTAGCAGTGATACATCATTCAGCCACTCAAAGTCCAACACTTGAATAATCGCAACTTTTTCTAATCCCCTCCCTCCCCTGACTATTGTGCATGTATCTTCTTCTCATTTGCACTTTGGTGTTTTGCCCAGTGTTCTGAAAGCTACCTGTCTGTTTTCAAACTACAGTCTGAGATGGACTTTGGATGCATAAAGATGGTTTGTGTCTCTCTTGCTGCTTTCTAGATTTTTTTTTTCACTGCATACTAAGCTCACATACCCAAACATTTCAATCATGCCATTACCTTAAAACAACCGTTTTGTTTATTTTGTGATATCTTCCTACAGTCATTATCACTGTGCAAGACAGATTTTGCACAGGTGTAACCAAGGCATGAGAGCTGTTGCATTCTTCCTTTACCCGATATTATTTCATATGCACTTTTCCGTGGATCTACTTAAAATTCATGAGTATCCTTAATGGAAAAGTAATATTTCCTCAATTTGATAAAACAACATTTGCATAACCAACCCTCTTTTGTTGGGCATTTGGGCAATTTCCAGATTGTCTTCACTCAGAATCATGCTGCTCTAAATACCTTTATACAAACAGTTCTTTAACTTTTGGCCAACTTCCTGGATGGACCCATTTGGATCTTGGGCTCCTAGAAGGCAGGAGTGTTACTTGACTGTTTTACTGACATTTTGCATCCTCCATGCCCACCTCTTCATGATCTCACCCAGGACAGAAGCCAGCCCATCAGGAGGGCTCTGTGCACGAGCTGACTGACACTGCAGGGGAAACTCTGACTTTCCTACTGAAAGGGAGTATAGAAAGGAGTTCAGAAAGGAGTTCATGGTCTTTATTCAGGAACCAGCCTCATCCTTGAAGGATTCAGCTGCTGAGACACATTGGCCAGTGGCGGTTGGGGATGACCCTCCCAGCGATTGCAGGAGGAAGGCCCGTCAGTGTAGTAGACTAGCTGCCCACAGGTTTGACTGGGTCCTTTTATTTTCTAGCAGTGAATGATGAGGACAAGGGAAGGTTCTTTGCCTCAACAAAAAGGCTCCTGAATGGAAAAAGCCAAGACCTCAGTGCTCAGCCAAGGGGAGATCTGAGCTGTGTTCCCAGGAGATGAGGACCATGTAGTGTAATGGTATATGCACAGAAAAGTGGAGGTGAATGTGTCCTTAGTAGGACTCTTCCTGGGCATGGGCCCTCAGCACTCTATCAACTGGAATATTGGGGGTATTATTCACCCTGGAAGTCCCAGTCCTGCCACTGAGTACCAAAGGGCAAACCACTGACCTCCACCGTTTATATGGAGACTGTACCGTGGGACAGTGCTGATCCCAAAGGGCTCCACCAAATGACTGTGAAGCTCAACAGTGTCTATGGGAACGTGCTTCCCAAACACGAAGCAAACGCCCTGGATTCCTATAGTTACTGGGATCCGGATTATCATCCCTGGCTAACTGGAGAACACTTCCTTTGTGCTTCCAAATGAAGCTGTTGCCTATGCTTTCTCTGTAGAGCATCAGGTAACTGAGTTTAACTGCCCAACCTTGTCAAATATGATTTCAATCACCATGGGTTGAAAGTTACTTTCTGTGCAAATACACTGAGCTTCCTGTGGAAAGAGAAGGAGAACCTGGGTGTCAGACTCATCTCCATCCATTGTTTTATTCAATTCCTACTACGACCTTGTATGATGCTGTTATTTCCATGTAATAGAACAAAAGTTACTTGTTAAAGGTCCTGTCTCTGTACTTGTCAGATTTAAACTCTAGGATTTAAACTCTGTCTGTCTGAGCCCAGGGCTAAGGTTCTTGCTCTGATACCTTATTATCAGATGGTGGTATAGATGGGCAATGGTTCAATACATTTAGAAAGTGAGTCCTAGAGGAGGGGAAAAGTATATTAATAATTTACTACATGCACCGGTTAGTTATTGCTGCATAACAAATCACCCCCAAAATTTAGTGGCTTAAAATAATAAGCATACAATCAGCTCCAGAGCCTGTGGGTTGGGTAGGTGGTTCTTCTGGTCTGGGATGGCCTCACTCATGCCCCAGTGGTCAGCTGCTCGTTTGTTAGAAGGGTTGCCTAGGGGTTGGTTCATTGATCCTTGCTGGACTTCCTCACACGTCTGGGGCCTCTGCGGAGACAATAAGGCTGACTCATCGCTGCCTCCCGTAGTCTGTTATCACCCGGCAGGCTAGCCTGGGCTTGTTCTCCTGGCAGAGCCAGGGATCCAACAGAGCAGCCGTGAGTAAGACCTCTGGGGACCTAGGCTCTGAACTGGCCCACTGTCACTTCTGCTGGCCAAGGAAACAAGCTGACTCAGACTCCAGGAGTGGAGAAATAGGCTCGTTTTGCTGACAGGGGTTCCTGCAAATCCACATTGCAAGAGGCTGTGTACAGAGAGGATATGAATCGAGGCCATCAGTGCAATGAATCTACAGCACAATAGTTCTGTTCCATATGCTTCATCTGCCTCAGAACATGTCTTTGACATGGCAACCGCTCATGGCCCCATTTTACAGATGAGGACACTGAGTTAGTCTGAGTAAGTGCATTTGCCCAAAGTGCTCTGTGGCAGAAGCAAGATTAAAACCCAGAGCCCACTCTCTCAGCCACTCCTGCCTCACCGCCAGGTGTGTTTACAGCTCCCCTGGAGAGAAGCCAAAGTCAAGGTCATCCAAGGAGCTGGGACAGGTCACACAGCATTGAACCCCTGACTGTGAGCTCTGGCAGGTGGTCAAATCAAGCAGCGTATGTGACCTCCTTCTCCGGAGAAGGTGCTGACGGGAGACAGTCACGGGCCCGGGAGGGTAGCATCGTCCAGCCTGATTCACGGCTGGAAAATACTTGTTTTGTTGCAGTTAATTTTTTAGAAAGGTCCCCTGGCCGGGACTTCCCGTGTCTGGCTCGGTCTGCGAACTATTTGTGTGGGGAGAGCTGGGAAGCCCTTGGACCTCGGAGGCCGGGACAGCTCAGCATTGTCACAAAAATAGCCCTTCTCGGGCAAGGCAGGTACTTCCTCTGGCTGCGTTTCCCTCTCGGCCCGCCTGGCCCGCAGAAGGAAAGAGGCGAGAGCCAACGGCGCGCAGGATTGGGACGTGGCCAGTGAGAGGGCTTCGTGGGGACGCACCAGTAACAAAGGGAGGAAATGAATACGCAGGATCAGTAATTATACTGTACGCGTCCCAATTTGTGTTTTCATATGTCATTTCCATAATAGAACTGCCAAAGCAAGAAACTAATGATACAACCTCACGTCAGGGAGTTGGGGGAGGAAAGAGGGGACGGGGCAATCCCCCCCACCCCCACCCCCAATAACAAAATTGCCTTCAGTGGGAAACTCTTTGGTGACAGCAAGGCAGCCAGAAGCTGAAGCTGCCGTCCAAGTTCCATAGCCACTCCGAGTCGGGTTCCAGGACAGGGGTGCAGCCTGCAGGACCCCTAGGCCCGCTCCGAATGAGCTGGGATGGGCTTGGGGCTTTGGAAAATGTACGGGATAGAAGTGAGCCGGCCACCGCCTTATGGATTTGGCTGTCCCACCCAAGGCTCGGGAACCCAGTATGCTGCCAAAAAAAACCCTACCTCGACAGGCGACAGGCGACAGGCGACAGGCGCTTACCTTGCCCGCTTTCCTTGCCCTGCCTAGCTTAGCTGCTTGTTTGTTTTCACTCAGCATGGGTTCCCTCCCTAGAAGCCAGCCCTGATCACCAGGCTCTGGGGACAGATTCTCTGATCTGGAAGGATCTGCCCTCCGCAGATTCAGGTGACCCCTGTAACGCTGACCACAACACGTGACGGTCACTCACTTCTCCACCATCCCCAGTCCCCACCGTGCTGTGAGCCCTGACAGCAGCATCTTACAGTGCCTGGGAGCTGGGGTGGGGCTGCGGCTGCTGAGGAAGGGAAAGGGGACCCATTGTCACCACCTCCCCCACCTCTTCTACTTCCCCCACTTCCCCCGGGGCCAGCTGAGGCGTACCTGGCTTTGCCTAAAGTTCATGTCCCCACGTTCAGATGTGATCTTCAGGGGAAATAACCAAATAGAATGTGATCTTCAGGGGAAATAACCAAATAAATGTCTGGGCATGAAAAAAATAATAATGGAGCCCCGTAATTGTATGGTGCTCTAGTAATGACAGGGCTCTCCGTGGGCCGTGTTAACGGATTCTCTCATAACAACACTGTGAAGTAAGCAGGCAGCGATGACAATGGTTCCCATTTCTCAGAGAGGAAGCCGAGGCTCCACGAATAAGTGGTCTGTCCAAGGTGACATGTGTGTGTGTGTGTGTGTGTGTGTGGCTGAGACTTGAACCCAGGTCTTCAGTTCTGATTCCAGCGCTCTTCCCGATCTGGACTGTGACCGAGGTGGTTTTGTAAAGTAGACTGGTCATCAGGCTCTGGTGTTACAATAGCGTTGGGACTAGAGGGCTGGAGTTGTCTTTAGCTCAAAGCTTTTGAAGGCGCCAATACAAAAAGACTTAAAACCATGTATCCAGGAAGACCTGACATTGAATGACTGCTCCTTAGAAACACCCCCTAGTGGCCCGGCCAGTGTGGCTCAGTGGTTGAGCGTTGACCTATGAACCAGGAGTTCGAGGGAATTGAAATCAATAAAAATACTTATTTAAAAAAAAAAAAAATTCAAACATATAGCTAGCTGTTCCCTTCCAGGAATGTGTCCCAAGGAAATAAGTAAGAATGTCCAGGAAGGCTTTGCTGAGTCTAGGATGTTGATTGTATCATTGTTTACAGTACAGCAGCAAACAGTATTTGGAAACAATTGAAATGTCTACCATTGGGAAGCTGGTTATGGTCCAGTCATATAATGGAATATAATTGTGCAGCCATTCTAATATTGTGAAGCATATTTACTGACCTAGAAAGATGTTCATGAATGAGTGGGGTGGGGGTGGGGGGGGAGGTTACAAAACAGTCTGATAGGATCTCATTTTTATTTTTTTTAAATCTGTGTGTGTGTATATGTGTGTATTTGTATATATAGGGTGTCCCCAAAAAAGTGTGTACACACGTTAACAGCTGATAACTGTAGACTCTAGCACATTTTGAAAATAAAATGTATTTTAACAAACACTGGCTTCCAAGTGTATATACATTTTGGGGAGTAACGAGGGAGAACATTCTTTCAGGAGAGATGTGGCTACAGGCACATGGACTCGGGGCCGGCAGGGATATCTGTCATGTATGGTAACATGGCTTTTCCCCTTACCAAGTTTTGACTTTACCCTGGAGGGAAGAGGGGTATGAATTAAGGACCTGAAGTGTGAAAATAAGTATGTTTCTCTGTATCTACCAACCAAAATGTTATCAGTAGCAGCTGGGATTTGAATAACTCTTATGATCTTTTTTTTTTTTTCTTCTCTGTATTTCTGTGATGATGATTGATTTATTTAAAATTTTAAAGTTTTTTTGGTGTTGTTGGTTTAAAAAAAAAAAAAGTAGACTAAAAGAAATCCAAAGGAAGGTGGCTGGAGGACCTGAGAAGGAGGGAGGGAGAAAGGGAAGAAGGGAAGGAGGGAGGGAGGGAAGGAGGGAAGGAGGGAAAGAAGGATGGGGAGTTGAGAGAGCAGCAATGCAAACTCCGGTGGCTCTGGAATCTCATTGCCAGTCTCTCAGGGACAGTGCCCGTGGCCTTCCCCAGGGCCAGGCCCTCTTTCCTGTAGTCACGCCTCCTTGGGTCAATTGTACGGGCATGGCTAGATTCCATTTCTGGGCAGACGCTGGCTCTCCTTGGCCTGACTCTGCCACGTGGTCACCTCCTTTTTGGTGAGGCTTGGAAAGGAGAAAAAATAAAAACCACACACACAATGAAACCAAAACTGCTGCTGTGCAGGGGAGCTGCGAGTGGGAACCGGGCAGAACAGGAAAAAGAGAACGCCAGCCCAGGACCGTGGTGACGCTCGGACTAGGGAGCTTCTTTCTGTTTTGTGTTGTTAGGCTGCAACCATAACTTAATAAAAACAACATTTGAATGTAGCGTAAAGCAATGGTAAGCACATTGTACTAAACATTTGGGCAACACTAATGCATTTTTTTCTTTTCTTAAATTTTACATCACAGTAAGATAAGTCTAGTTCTTTTTGGACCAGAGGTTACCCATATTGAAGTGGAATGAGGCATATTATGACATGCTTAATCTCTACACTTACGAATGGGGAGCATGGTTGTGACTTCTAAGGGTAATTCTGATTTTTTTTCCCCCTGAGCTGTTTCTTAAAATTAACTATTTGATGTTTATATAGTTGTAGATCCTGTCTACCTTTTACCTGGTTGCCCCCAATGGTACTTGCAAGTACACTTGTGTGAGTGTTTATAAAAATACCGCTTTATTGAGATGTGATTGACATGTAGCATTGTATAAATTTAAGGAGTCCAATGTGATAACTTGAAATACCGATATTGTGAAATGATTACCACAAAGAGGTTAGTTAAGCTAATATACCTTCACTTCACATAGATGTATGTGTGTGTGTGTGGTGATATTTCTAAGATCTACTTTAAAGTTTACAAGATAGTATTATTAATACAGCCATCAAGCTGTACATGAGATCCCCAGAACTCACTCATCTTATAACTGGAAGTGTGTACCCTTTGACTACCTTCATTTCATTATCCTCCCTTCACCCCCAACGCCCCCCCTGGTGACCCCTCTCTTTTTGTGGATTCAGTTTCTTCTTAGATTCTTCATATGAGTGAGATCATACAGCATTTGTCTTTCTCTGTATGGTTTGTTTCACTTAGTATAATGTCCTCAAGGATTTCCTTATTTTTTAGGGCTGAAAAAAAATATATATATATATATATACAATATTTTCTTGATCAATTCATCTGTGGACTCACATTTAGATTGTTTCCATATCTTGACTATTGTAAATAACACTGCAATGAACATGGAACATGGAGGTGCAGACAGATATCTCTTTGAGATTGTGATGTCATTTCCTTCAGATATATCTCCAGAACTGGAATCGCTGGGGTCATATGGTAATTCTATTTTTAATTTCTTAAAGAATCTCCATACTGTTTTCCACAATGTCTGCATTAATTTACATTCCCACCAATAGTGCACAATGATTCTCTTTTCTCCACATTCTCATCAGCACTTATTGTTTTTAAAATATATATACTTTTTAAAATTGATTTCCTCCACTGGGGATTGAGCTCACAACCTGGGCATGTGCCCTTGACTGGAATTGAACCCAGGACCCTTCAGTCCACAGGCCTACACTTTATCCAATGAGCCAACCTGGCTAAATCTGTTCACTTCTTTTTTCAGTCTATTTTCTTTCAGTTGTTCAGATTGGGTAATTTCTATTGTCCTAGCTTCCAGTTTACGGACTATTTCTTCTGTCTCCTCCATTCTGCTGCTGAGCCCATCCACTGAACTTTTTATGTTGGTTATTGTACTTTTCAATTCTAAAACTTCCATCTGGTTCTCCTTTATATCTCAGATTTTTTTGTTGAGACTTCCTTTTTAAAAAAATATTTTTTTATTGACTTCAGAGAGAAAGAGAAAGGGAGAGAGAGATAGCAACATCAATGATGAGAGAAAATCATTGATCAGCTGCCCCCTTCAAGCCCCACAGTGGGACTGAGCCTGCAACCCAGGTATGTGCCCTGACCAGGAATCAAACTGGGACCTCCTAGTTCATAGGTTGATGCTCAACCACTGAGCCATGCTAGCTGCAACACCCCTCCCCCCTGTTTTTTAAACTTTTTTTTAAGCGTGTTTCCTAATTGTTCTTTGAAAAAAATTCTATGTGGCTAGTTCTCTGTTTTAGGTGTTGGCATCTATTGATTGTCTTTTTGTATTTAGTTTGAGATTGTTGGGTTCTTGACATGATGAATGAATTTCTATTGAAACATGGGCATTTTCATATTATAAGACTCTTCATCCTATTTAAACCTCCTGTTTTTTTGTGTGAATCCCACTGACACCACTATGGCAGGAAAAGAGGAGCACTGCCTTGTAACTGCTGGGTGGGGACAGAAGTCCAGGTTTGCCTATGGGCCTCCATTAACCTTTGAGGAGAAGGGCACTTGGTTAAGCTGTACAGGGGTGGGAATTCCCAGTGCGACCTACCCTAACACTGCAGAGGGGTGTGCCTCATTCCCGGCTGGCAGAGTTCAAGGTTCTGGCTCTCAGTTCTGCCTTCTCTGGCACCTCTCTGGGGGGGGGGGGGGGGGAGATGTTGGGGAGCCTTGTTGCAGCCTAGCTAAGGTGTAAGTCAAGGCTCCCACTTGGCCTTGACTGGGGTGAGGGTGGGTGGAGTCACAGTTTTTCTGTGGTGCTTGGCTGAAGCACAGTGGTTACTCTCTAAAAGATTTCTGTCATGCCAGGGTGTCCCTTTCCTGGTCCTTTGGAAGAGAGAACAGGTTTTTCTTGACCTCTTTGTTGTCTTCACTTAACGTTTCCAGGCTGCCAGCTTCTTTAGCTCTGAGACCGGGATAAATGAAGCAAAACTAAAACCCAGAGAACTCGTCACCGTGTTGTTCCTTGAGCCTTGAGGGTCCCTATAGAGAAAACTGCCTACCTCATTTTCCTGGAAGTGCAAGTGCCTTCCTTCCTGCTTTTACCTACACCTCTTCACCAAAGCAAACACCCGCCAAAATTTCAGTGTCATGTCCACCTTTAGCATAACCCACCAAGATTTTTAAGTGATCAAAGCCCTTTGCTAATAGAATATCTCCATGAGATATTTTGGACCCATCTCTCCAGAGAGATAATCAGGCCTGAATTATGCAAGAGTCATCTTTGGGTAAATCTGCTATCACAGTAAAATTAACTACATCAAAGGATGTTAAACCTTACCAGTTCAAAGGGGAGAGGCAAAGATAGTTTTACACCGAGAATAGCTTCCCTAAACTCACTAACATACCCCTCGGTTGGGTCTTCCTTTCCCAGGCCCAAACTGCAAGTGGTGGCTAACAATGTCCCTCAAAATTAATGACCTGCAACCCCTCACCCTAACCTTTTGGATTTGGTTTCCCAGAAAAACTGTCCAAATCCCTATGATGTTTCTTTTAGCACAGCGAGTTACCCAAACCAGATCAGAAACAAATTTCTGAATATTATTAATAAAGGAGGAGTTTCCTTTGAGCAAGAGTCTTTTAAACTGTGTTTCCTAGAGATTTCCTGTGCAGCTTCAAAAGGAGTCATGACCACTTTGATTAGGACTTTATCTGAAGCCCTAATGAAGATAGGCGTGCTCTCAGAATATCCATCAGCATGAACGTTAGCCAGTTATGTTCCCCCGTAAACAAGCAACACACCAGGCCTGTGTAGCTCAGTGATTGAGCATCGACCTGTGAACCAGGAGGTCATGGTTCAATTCTCAGTCAGGGCACATGCCCAGTTGCAGGCTCAATCCTGTTTGGGGTGTGTGGGAGGCAGCCAATCAATGATTTTCTCTCATCATTAATGTTTCTATCTCTCCCTTTCTTTCTGAATATATAAGAGCAGCTCAGTGCCTCCCAGGGGTCTACACTAATGAAATTATTTTCTTCATCAAAGGGGACAGTTAGCTGTTTCTCAAGCTCTGAGCCCTGTGGCAGGAAAACTTCTGGAAACCCAAAGATGACTTTTTCTTTTTTTAAAATATATTTTATTGACTTTTTACAGAGAGGAAGAGAGAGGGATAGAGAGTTAGAAACATCGATGAGAGAGAATCATCAATCAGCTGCCTCTTGCACACTCCCTACTGGGGATGTGCCTGCAACCAAGGTACATGCCCTTGACCGGAATTGAACCTGGGACCTTTCAGTCCGCAGGCCGGCGCTCTATCCACTGAGCCAAACCGGTTTCGGCTGACTTTTTCTTTTGTTACCGGGTCTGTTCATAGGTTCATCCTGATATTAAACACACATGAACAGAATGCTGTCTGCTGAAGCAGAGTCTTTTATTGTGCTATTATTTCACTCACATAGGGGGTTGGAGAAAGATGGTGGGATGGGGGCTGGCTAATGGAGACAGATGGCCCATGCAATTACCACTTGAAAAACAGGTTTGTCCTTGAAAGAAAATGACAACAGCAGTGGCCTCTGACTACAGGTGAAATTTGAAAAAGGATTAGGGAAGGGTTACTAAAGAGAAAAGGAACAGGTGTATCCAGCGTTCTCCAGACAGGGCTAGGAACGGGGCTTCAGCTTTTGAATGCTCTCAAAATAGCCCCATTGCATTTCAGTTATACTTGCACCCATGGGCATTGGCAATGGCCAGTGTTGGTAAATTTATGACCATTTTACAGAAAGGCAAAAGGTAGAATGAACACAGAAGTTTCCTTCCTGTTTTTGTTTTTGTTTGTTTGACTCACATTTAGCTTGAAAACATGATGTTTCTTTCTTTCTTTGTTTGCTTATTGAATTTATTGGGGCAAAAGTAAGTTTATGGTTATAATTCCAATAAATAATACTATAATTAATAAGTAATAATACAAGAATGAACTGTTTCTCGTTTGCCCACCTCTATATAATGTACCTAAAAGTGTTCATGTTCACAGGATATAAAATTAAATTAACAAGATGGTCCTTAACATTCATTCAGTCAGAGGTTTGACAGAGCCCAGCTCTTCCACAACTTTGAAACATGGACAGGAAATGAAGAAGAATTTCCCAATTCTAGCCTCTGTGTCTGGGATTTTTTTTTTTTATTCAATTCTACTTTAATGCAATTAAGTATCAAAAGTCTAAGGCAGATTCTTGCATCTGTATGCCAACATGTTATTCTCATGTGCCTGCCTGTCTGGGATGGGTGTTTTAGGGTGTAGTTATATGAAAAGAGCCTCTGATTACGTTTCTGACTTTTCCAGGTAGGTTATAATTTCAGACAGTTGTTTTGACGTGATTCCTTGGCAGGCCACACATACCCGTGAGATCATCGAGACTATGTCAATTAGAATGACATATGAAATTTTTAAAAATTTAACTATTCCGATACCTAATGTGGTGTGTCTTACTACTGTGGAAACCTGCAAAGAGCCAGTCTTATGCAAACAAAATTAATTTCCAATGAACGCAAGAAGACAGAAAGGGAAATATGAAGGCAAACCCTTCCTCACTCTTATTTTTTTTTTATCCTCACCAATGATATTATTTATTTTTTTAAATCCTCCCTGGAGGATATTTTTCCATTGATTTTTAGAGAAAATGGAAGAGAGAGGGAAAAACAGAGAGAAATATTGATGTGAGAGAAACACGTTGATTGGTTGTCTCCTGCATGAGCCCAGGACGAGGAGAAGCCCAGGATGGGGTGAGGCCTGCAACCAAGGTATGTGCCCTTGACTGGAACCCAACCCACCCTTGACCAAAATTGAACCTGAGGACCCTTTGGTCCACAGGCTGACACTCTATCCACTGATCCAACCCAGCTAGGGCTGTTTATTGATTTTAGTGAGGTGGGAGGGGAGAGAAACATCAATGGGAAAGAAAAACATTTACCAGTGGCTTCCCAGAGATGGAACCCACAATGTAGGTATGTGCCCTGACCAGGAATCAAACCTGCAACCTATTAGTCTGTCTTCAATTTGGACTTTAATTTCATTTTTCTGAAAGACACAGGAGTAAAGGGGACTCTTTGAATGCATGTGTGTGCTCACATGGATATCTGCATGCATAGGACTGGTCCTATGTCTACATGTATACCTGGGTAAGAAATAAGTCCCATAAGGCTGTGGGTTTTGGCTCTTTGCTTACTGCTCTGTCCCCAAACCTAAAACAAGTCTGACATATGTAAAAATACGTCTTCTGATGAGCAGAATTAGTCTGTATGTTGAGTACGTGCTCATGTGTGTTATCTATGATAAATGTAACCGCTTCGTTGCTCATCAACCTTTCATCCATGAGAACTGAGCTCTGGGTCAGGAAAGGGAGAGGGCAACTTTTAGGGCTCAAGCAGCAGAAATGAAAACAGAGAAAGAGAAATAGGTTTCAGGGGAGGAGAGGATGGGGGTGGGGTGGACAGGTTTCCAGGCAGAAGGTCAGGGACTAAGCTGTAGGTTTTGTATGACCCTGATGTGTGGGCTGCCTCCAAGATTATTGACCCAGGAGTTCACAGTCTGGGGTCCTAGAACCCACCCCCAAGACCTCTCTGAACATAGGAATGGGCTTCCTTTGTTCTTTTTAAAAAAATATTTTTTCATTGATTTCAGAGAGGACGGGAGAGGGAGAGAAAGATAGAAACATCAAGGATAAGAGAGAATCACTGATCACTGCCTCCTGCATTTTATTGTGTGTGGGGTTTGTTGTTGTTTTAAAAAGAACCAATGGGAAGCACTTTCCCAGTAGTGGGGTAGATTGGATGACCTAAAATGCCGGTTGCTTTGTTTAGGACTAGAATTTTATCAGGGTGGTCACGCTGGTTCTCCCTTGCTAATCCGAAACCTCAATGGGCAGTCACATCACAGCCTGTGATTAACGAATATGGGAAGATGAATTAATGATTCTTTTTGGAATGGGGGAGAGGTAGACTGCAGAGGAAACTCTCCCTTCACAGGTGAGGACCCTGATGCTGACAATGGAGAGGTTACTTAACAACGTTACACAGTAACACAGTGGAAGGGCCAGCCCAAAACTCCGGGCTTCCACTCTCGATCCATCTTTTTGTCATTGTCTTTGTTTTCCCTGAAAATCTTTCAAACTCTCTTAGCCTATTATCCTGATGTGCACAACACTTCACAGTTTCAAAGTTTCTATATACGCCCCTTCAGCAGGGCAAACCTTGTTCTTCCCACTTTGTAGGTGAGAATTCAGAGGCTCTGACAGGTCAAGTGGCTTACACAAATTTGTCCAGCTAACAATCAGGAGGGAAATCCTTTGCCATCTGCAGATACCTTCCCTTCCATCACCTGATAGCTAACATTTCACCATTAAAACTTTATTCTTTTAAAAAATATATATATATATTCATTGATTTAAGAGAAGAGGAGAGACTGGGGTGGGCCGGGGGAGAGGGGGGAAAGCCGGGAAGACAAACAGCAATGATGACAGAGAATCATTATCAGCTGCCTCCTGCATGCCCTGACCAGGAATTTAACCGTGACCTCCTGGTTCATAGATTGACGCTCAAACACTGAGCCACACTGGCTGAGTAAAACTTTCTCCTTTTAGCTCAAGGCATTGGCCACCTTTTAATGCCAAATGTCTCTGGGAATGATTGCATTTCAGCTAGTATCATGCATGGGTACCTTAATGTACATGAATTTAGGATCTTTGAGAAATCCCCCCCCCCTTTTTTTTTTTTTTTTTACAAAATATGAAGACATCAAAGAAAGTAGGGGCCTTGATCCATCTGCAAGACACTTAGAGGGAGAAAATGTAAAAAAAAAAAAAAAAAAAAAATAGTTGTGTATGAATCTCACCTTGATCTCAGGCCACTGCCTTCATTGCCTGGTGACTTTTGAAAATTCCCCCTCAGAGGCATCTTATTACAGAGGAGACCCATCACGGCACCAGGTCGGTGGAGCAGTGAGGATGTGGAAAGGCAGGCTGAGTGCTTTGGGGGCAGGGATCTTCAACTATCTGGCTCCTTGGGTTTCTGGCTTCTCCGCGGAGACAGCATCTTGATATTTAAACTTTAATCGAGTGACTCAGAAATAGTTTTGCAGACAGTGTCAAATGCTTCTTTCTTCTTGCCTCTCTTGAGCAAGGAAGCTGCGAAGGGCCAGCACCAAGATTCTGGCCAGGCAGGTGAGGGCATTCCTGCCTTCGGCCCTCATGGCCCAAGCCCCCGTTTTGTGTCCTGCATGCACTGTGCCAGGCGACAGGGGCTGGGAATGCCAGGGGGAGGGAGGCATGCTTCCTGTCCTTGATGAGCTCATAGTCTAATGAACCCTTTAAGTGCTGGGCGTTGTACAGAAGAAGCCCAGCTGGGACAGGAAGGGCCTGCCAACCTCAGAGGTCCAGAAGGAGGGGGGGCAGAGTCCAGAAGAGCAGAGATAATGCGTAGGAGCAGGTGACACCCGGGCCAGCTCCTGTGGAGGGTGGGGGCTATTTATCCTCTGCCCATGTCTACACCCGCTGGTGAGTGTGGGGGTGGGGGCGGGGAGTGGTTGGAGGAGGCCTGGTCAACACTCTTAAGGCTGTGCCAGGAGCCACTGGGAGAGGCAGCTCTCCTTGTTCCTGACATGCTACTTGTGTCTTACAGCTCCTGACTAGTCGTGGGGCTCCCTTCTAATAGATGAAGACACGATGAAGACTCTTTTTTTTTTTTTAATATATTTTAATGATTTTGTACAGAGAGGAAGGGAGAGAGATAGAGAGTTAGAAACATCGATGAGAGAGAGTCATTGATCAGCCGCCTCTTGCACACCCCCCACTGAGGATGGGCCCGCAACCAAGGTACATGCCCTTGACTGGAATCGAACCCTGGACCCTTGCAGTCCCCAAGCCGACGCTCTATCCATTGAGCCAAACCGGTCCGGCACGATGAAGACTCTTGAGAAGGAGCCCTAAGCCAGCTCCTCCACTCATTGCCATGATGCCTTATCAAAGGGAAACATGCCCAGGAAAAACCTGGCTGGGAAAGCTCTGGGGGTTAGGACTCAAGTGCCAATGCAGGGGCAGGTGATCTCTTGATGGTCTTTATCAAGCCTGAGTACAAAGACTACAGGTCAAAGAGCAGGGAAGAACCTGACTTGGCCATGCTGGCAAGGTCCAAAGAAAAGCTAGACTTTGGCGGGACAGACTTAGATAGGAAGGACTCGCGAGGAGAGAACAGGCAAGGAGGAAGAGCAGAGCTGGGGAGCCCAGGAGAGACAGAATGGCCCAGCGTAGGGATCCCAGCATCCCATACTGTTGCAGGAAGGTGAGGACTGGGCAACCGTCCCAGCGCCATGTCGGTGATTAACCAGCCTCTGTGCACCTGAAAACACGATTACAGACAAAACAACTCCTTTGAAGTAAGAGTACAGCATGTCTGGGGGGAAAGAGGGGCAAATAAAAGAGAGAGTGGTCTTGCTTTAGAATGCGAACAAGGTTGATGGGAAAATATTACCCACAGGCAAACAGGCTGAAGAAAGGAAAAGGAGGTTGGAAGATAAGACCCATGCTGAGCAGGCACCTCTAGACACCTTGGGCCTTTAGGACGCTGAGGCCGGCCTTGCTGGGCACACAGTCACGCTTTCCTTTCAGAGAGCACACGTGTTCTTCATGGGCTGCACCTGCCTTCTTATCCCCTACCTCAGTGGTCGGCAAACTCATTAGTCAACAGAGCCAAATATCAACAGTACAACAACTGAAATTTCTTTTGAGAGCCCAACTTTTTAAACTTAAACTTCTTCTAACGCAACTTCTTCAAAATAAACTCGCCCAGGCTGTGGTATTTTGTGGAAGAGCCACACTCAAGGGGCCAAAGAGCCGCATGTGGCTAGAGAGCCGCAGTTTGCCGACCACAGCCCTACCTGTTCTCTGCACAAACTCCCGGCCAGTTTCCAAAGAGGCCTGTTCACTTATGGAGTCAAAGCCCCGGAGAAAGCGAGGTGCAGAGGGTTTTTTGAATGGTTCCTCCTGGGAAGCAAAGCTAATCGGGAATGGAGCTGAGCTTGTAACCCAGCATCCTGGAGGCCTGTCCCATGACATAACCCCTGAACCACAGCTCTTTCTGCTGAGGCCATTTGTATTAGAGAAACCTGTTAATTGGGGACGGTGGGGGAGGGGAGTCTCTAGGACGCTAACATGATTTAACACTTGATGGGCTCTGCAAAACCAAGAAAGGGGCTTGGAGCTAATGTAGCCTGATACATTCATCCCTCCACATACATGTTACCAAAATGAGTATACGCGCCGAGACTACATGTGAGGCTCTGGGCTACGGCAGCAGAGACTTTGTGAAACAAAAAGGCGCTTCTCCTGCCTCCACTGGGTCTCTTGTGGTGCCATTGTCTGATGCTAAGCACTCACATAATAACAAAAAACAATACCCCTATGATGGGGGGTGGGGGGTAGAAACTTGATTTGGCACCGCGGTGGTGTTTTCCATGGGAATGGTGGTGGGGGCTGTGGCCATCTGTGGGAATAGTGCAAATCAGCACTTTTTGTAGATTTTCTTCAAGCCTTTGTTTACTTTGGCTTTGGTCAGATCCATGGCCCCGCTTGAAGATTCCCGCTGGGCTTTCTGAGGCTCACAGACCTACGAGAGATGAAATAAGGATAAATAAATCATTACAACACACCCTACTACCACCCCTGCACTCATTCGTGCAGTGTGCCTGTTTCATGTGTGTGTGCGCACATGCGTGCGCACACATGGAAATATAGGTCACAGGATTGCAAATGTGCATGTTGGCCCAGGCCTCCTCCTGGGAATTAGAGAGACCAAGGTTTTGGGGGTCTGGGCTTCCCTGGTTCATTGTCTGGGCTTCCCTGATTCATTATCTTTTCTTTAGGGCTGGGAAAGATCAGGGCTATTTCACACAAATGTCGGTTTTTGCAAAATGGCATTGGATAAAACTCGTCTGGAACTGTAACTTCCTAAAGCCCTCACATATTTATAAATTTTTAAAAATATATGTATTTTATTGATTTTTTACAGAGAGGAAGGGAGAGGGAGAGAGAGCTAGAAACATCGATGAGAGTGAAACATCAATCATCTGCATCCTGCACACCCCCCACTGGGGATGTGCCCGCAACCAAGGAACATGCCCCTGATCGGAATCGAACCCGGGACCCTTGAGTCTGCAGGCTGACGCTCTATCCACTGAGCCAAACCGGCTAGGGCCACATTTATAGATTTTAAACATGAATAACCTGGGTTGTGATTCTGATAGAAACAAGAAAGTCAGTTATCATTGTGATAAAGGATGGTGAACGTTTATCTTGCAGCTCTTCGGAATACATGAGTTTTACAAAGTCAGTGACTGATTGTTCCTGCCACACCAGCAGCCTATTATTAGTACGTATTACAACAGGCCCTCACCTAACATTGTCCATAGGTTCTGCGACTTTAAGCACAATAACTTATAAGAAAACCCATTTTTCCCATTGGCTAGTTAATATAAACAAGTTTCTACAGCATCTCACTAACATAACAAAATGACGTTATTTGAGGACCTGCTGTATTATAAAAGTACAAGAGGCTTTTCTGAAGGCTGTGTGTGTGGGGGGGGGGTGCACTCCAGTTTCTATTAGTGCGTGTTTTACAAAGAAATGCACTTTCTCTCCTTTTCCCAAAAAGTTTCCATTTCCTGCAAAAGTCTTCCTGACACCTGTGTGTGAAGCTGCCTCCGAGCGGGGTGGCTGGGTGGCACAACTCTAGGGGGCAGCATCCCTGTGTCTTCTCTAAAATGGTCCCCTGGGAGGGGAACTCCAAATGGCCTTGCCAGGTGACAGTATTTAGAGGGGCCTGATGCAGAGATGTTTTCCAACGAAGTGCAGAAGTCTTGTTTCCTGCAACATATGTTCTCTTGAATGCAGTAGGGCAGTGGTCGGCAAACTCATTAGTCAACAGAGCCAAATATCAACAGTACAGCGATTGAAATTTCTTTTGAGAGCCACATTTTTTAAACTTAAACTTCTTCTAACGCCACTTCTTCAAAATAGACTTGCCCAGGCCGTGGTGTTTTGTGGAAGAGCCACACTCAAGGGGCCAAAGAGCTGCATGTGGCTCAAGAGCCACAGTTTGCCGACTACTGCAGTAGGGGACCCAGACTCTTGTCTGGGTCTGGATTGGAAGAAAAATATGTGCCAGGTAGTGTGCGCAGGGCAGATACAATTTAATAAGACTTTTTTTTTCTAATTTTTTCTCATTTAAATATATTTTTTATTGATTTCAGAAAGGAAGGGAGAGGGCGGGAGAGAGAGAGAGAGGGAGGGAGGGAGGGAGGGAGGGAGGGAGGGAAAGAGAGAAACATCAATGGTGAGAGAGAATTATTGATCAGCTGCCTCCTGCACACTCCACACTGAGGATCAAGTGGCAACTGGACATGTCCCCTGACTGTGAATCGAACCATGACCTCCTGGTTCATAGGTCGACGTTCCGTACTGAGCCACACCAGCCTGGCAAGAACAAGACTGTTATTAGTGCTTCATAGGTGGGGAAACTCAGGCCAGAGATTAGGGGATTTGCCCAGGCTCACACAGTCTGTCTGCATCAGAGGTGGGACTTGAACCGTTCTCTCTGGCGCTCCCCAGAGGCCTTAAAATATCTTCAAATATCCCTGACTCCCAGGGCGCTTCCCAGGTCTGGAAAGCACCCAGGGACCCTGCAGACCCTGACTGGGTGACAGCAGCAGCGGTGAAAATAATGGCAACTGGGGTCTTCAGAGCCAAAAGGTGGAATTCAGCTGGAGGGGGGTGGACCTGGGCTGCCACTCCTGCCTCTCTGTCAAATAAAAGGGCCAGGTGTGACGGCCCCCTAGTGTGAGCTTTGCACAGCTGGACCAGGGCTGGGAAGTGGAGTATGGAGACATGCTTACATCTCCTCCCCTTCCTGGATGAAACTTTGCATTTGAAGGGAGAAAGAAAGAGAGTAAATCTGTAACCTGGGATTTGTTGGCCTGGGGAGGCCCTTTGAAGGCACAAGGCCTTGCGTGTGTGTGTGTGTGTGTGTGTGTGTGTGTGTGTGTGTGTGTGTAGGGGTGTGTGTGTGTAAGTATTGGGGGGGGGGACTTCAGATGACATGTGATGGATTTTCTTGATTGGGCTTTTATTATTATTATTTTTTTAAGTCATACTGCTACCATTTATTGGAGACCTATTATGTGCCAAGCCTTGTGCTGTACGCTTTTCAGATGAGGTAATATTTTGATGTGAAGGGGGAAAAAATAAATAGCTTCGTAGTTTGTTTTTATGCAGGTGCCTTCAGGGGCAACGGGTATTTTTTCCATTCCGGTTAGAACACGGGGCGCTGTGCACCGAGGCAAGCTTTGCGGCGGGGCGGGGAGGGGTGCGGGGACGGCCGGGGGGGCGGTCCCCGCCTCGCTTAGTCTCCACCTTTTTTATTTTGACCGGCCGGCTGGCGACGACGATCTCGCACTAGGACCCAGGCGGCAGAGCGCCTCCGTCTGTCCTGTAGGTTCATTCAATCTCCCCTACACACAGACCCGCTGCGAGCGAGCGAGCGAGGCAGACGCGGACGCGCACTCACACTCGGGCTCACCACTGCGCGCAGCGAGGCTCGGCGAGTCCGATCGCCTGCTCGCCAGGGCGCCTCCTCCTCCGCCCCAGCCCCGCCGGGTCGGTCCCCCCGGGGCCCGAGCCCAGCCGGGCCGCGCAGCCCTCCCCGCGGAGGACGAGCTCGGCGGCCCCCGGCCCCCACGATGGGCAAACGCGGGCGGCCGCGCAAGGAGGCGAGGGGCGAGGGCGCGGGGCTGGCCCCCGCCGCGCCCCCGGCCGCGCCCCAGCCCCAGCCCCAGCCCCAGCCCCCGGCCCCGCCGGAGGAGCCCGCGGGGCCCAAGCTCAGGTGCCCCTTCTCGGACATCTTCAACACCAGCGAGAACTCGATGGAGAAGCACATCAACACTTTTCTGCAGAACGTGCAGATTCTGCTCGAGGCCGCCAGCTACCTGGAGCAGATCGAGAAAGAAAACAAAAGTAAGTTTGGGGCGCCCCCCTTCTGCCCCCCCGCTCCTCCTCGGGGCCCCGGCTCTTTCTTCCTCGCCCACTTGGGGCGACCCCTGTCGCCTGCTCGGCCCGCGTCTCCCTCCCCCCAACACCCATCCAGCTCCTCGGCAGGAAAAACCGATGACACGGGAGAAAGGACACGCACGCACAAAGCTGCTGCTAAAGATGTAACAAAGACGACGGGGGGGGGGGGGGAGGTGGAAGCTGGGGGGGGGGGGTGTCCGTGCATCTGTCTGTCCGTCCCCCGCAGGCTGAGAGGAGGATCGCCTGGACGAGGAGCAGGGGAGGGAGTGTTGTTGTTTTCTGACAACTGAGCCCGGAGCTCACTCAGCTCTCCGAGGTCGCCTTTCTTTCTTCCCTTTTTTTTTTTTTTTTTTCCTCCGGAGCCTCCTCGGGCAGACAAGTGTTGTTTTTCTGTCGCTCGATCCTGGGTGGGGTGGGGAGGATGAGCAGCCGAAAGTTGGAAACCCGTAGGCAGGCAGTGCTCAGCGGTTTCGGAAAGGGAACACACAGGCGCGCACACGACAACAATAACAACGGCAGCCGCCGCCGGGGAGCCCTGCGCGGCGTGGGCTCGGGCCGGCTCGGCTCGGCTGCTCCCTCCCTCCCGGCCACTTCGCTTTTCTTCTTTCTTTTTTTTCTTTTTCTCCCCTCTCGCAGCAAGGGCTGGGCTCAGGCCATCGCGTCCCCCCGGTCCGTGCCCCTTCGCCTCGGTTGCCCCGGGGAGCCCCCCCCCCCAACCCCCTCTTCCCCCCAGAAGCAGGCCGGCTGGGCCGAGCAGCGCCCGCAGCTCGCCCCGAACCCGCCGTCCTCCGGGGGAACTTGGCGAGGGGGCCGCAGCCAGAGAAGGAAACTTTGGGATCTCGCAGGAAACAATAGTTGGGGAAGAAGGTGTGGGCTGTTGTGTGTGGTTTCTTTATTTTCCGGGCGACGGCGGCTCCCGAGCGAGGAAGGCAGATGCCTCTCTGGCCGATTTCTACCGTCCACCCCACCGTGCCACCCGGCTCCGGTGGCGAGGGATGCGGTGGGGGGTGGGGGTGGGGGGAGAGAGGGTTGGGAGCCCCACCCCGGCCTGGCCTCCTTTTTTTATTCTTTATTTTTGTTTTATTTTTGCTCCTGCCAGCCGGGTCCCCCCAGTCCTCCCCAGGCAGCCGGCTCTGCGCCCTAATGGGGGCCCGCGTGTGCGGTGTCTCCGGCCCGGTCCTCACGGATAATAGCTGCGAGGCGGGGGCGGGGGCAGGGGCAGGGGCAGGGGCAGGGGGAACGACAGACCAGAGAAAACAGTCTGTGCAATCTGTCCGAACAAGTAGCAAGAAGGGGGGTGGGAGCGAGGATGGTCCGATTGCAACGTGTCAGATATTGTAACACCCCCCCCCCCCCCCCCCCGCAACAACACACAACAACAGCAGCAACCCTCCGACACAAAAACACCTTCCCGGACCGACACCCCAGGCCTCCGGGGTTCACGTAAGCCTGTGCTGGCAACGCAATTTTTCAAAAGCTGTAAGGCAAAAACAACAACAACAACGAGGGTTTGTGTTGGGGGGTCGGCGATGCGATCTTTCCTTTCTCTTCTCTGGTTTTCCCGGAGAGCGCCCGCCTGGGTTTGGAGAAAGGCGCATCGGCCGGCTGTGCAGGCAGATCGGATGGTGGTTGTTATTCGGGGTGTGTGTGTGTTGGGGGGGGGTGATGGTGGTGGCGGTTGTGCATTTGTCAGGGGACGCGGAGAGGACCTGGTTTTGTTTGGTGTGTTTGCTTTTGTTGGAGGGGGAGGGGCGCAGCTTCTTTAGCCTCCCCCCCCCCCCACCCCCCCGCCCGCCCGGGGTTCCCTGTTCTCCGGAGCCCGTCTGGTTGCGCCGGCATCTGCAGGGGCGGAGAAGGGGGGGGTGCACCTTAAGAGGGCACCTTGGAAGTGGGTGGCCCCCCCTTTCCCAGAGGGGTGTATTAAGTAAGAGGAGGCTTGCTGGAGCTACCACCGCGTCCGGCACCCCTTGGCACCCGCAGACAATCGGAGACCTCAGCCCCCACCCCCGGCCTTCCTGGCCGCCGCCACCTCCTTGTTTACCCCAGACGGGGCTCCGGCGTGGCCACTAGTCACGTAAGCAGAGGGCCGGGCTGCCCCGCTTGGGGCGGGACAGCAGCAGCGCCGGGCTCCCCGGGCTGAGCGAGCCCAGTGGCTTCCTCCCGAGGCGTCCGCCGGCTCCCCAAGAGGGCCCGGAGCCTCGGCGCCCCAAAGTCAACTTGGAGTGCGTAATCGCGCTCGGCCCCGCTGCACACCGCCCCCCTGTTCTTCCTCTCCCCCCCCACCCCCCGCACCCCGCGGGGGTATTTTTAGCTCTCTTGCCTCTTTTCGCCGCCGCTCTTGGGCTCCGCATGACGTGATGTCAACAGCCCCCAGGTTTCCCCGAGAGCGTGGGGCGCCGCGCCGCCGTCCCCGGCCGCCGAGGCCCCACTCCCGACCCCAGCCAGCGGCTCGCGCAGGCCAGGGCGACCCCCAGCCAACTACGGGCGACCCTTTGCTGGGCCCTCAGTTATTTCCCCTCCCCACCCCCCTTTCAAACTGGGAAGACCCTCGGTGGCCACTTTATCCACTCCATCACCACCACCACCACCACCACCACCCTCCCGGTCCGGGTCCGGGCCCGGGTCCGGGTCCAGGTCCGGGTCCGGAACCCGGGGGCCCTAAGCGGCCTCCTGTGATGGGGGCGCTCCTCGGGCCCGCGGCGCCCGCTGTTGTTTTCCGCTCGCCGCACACAATGCCCGCGCGTCCCGGCGGCCGCGTGTGCACAGCCCGGCGTGAGCGGGGGGCGGGCCGTGCGTGCTCCCGGCTCGGGCACTGCGGGTCCTCCGCGCGCGCGGGGCTTGTTTTGCTCCGGAGCCCCGCTCTCCGAGAGGCTTACATCATCCGCCGTGGGGGGGGGGGGGGGGGGGATGGGGATCGGGGCGTTCGATAGGATTCCAGCGTTTCCTAGGTCCCTGGTTTTTTGTTTGTTTGTTTGTTTGTTTGGAAGGAAGGAAGCAGGGACCCTCGCTTTGTACTTAGTATCATGATTGGGGGAGGGCTCAAGTTTTGTCTTCGGGGCAAGTTCTGGGTTCTCTTATTTTAGGTCACTCCTGCAAAAGGGCACGGCCAGCCTGCTCAGGTGCACCACCTCCCCGCCTTCGTTTCAGCCAGTTCCCCTGTAATCACTTGATCTCAGTTTCTCCGCCTTCTCCTCCAACCCCCTCCCAGCGTGAGACACATGGTTTCCACATGGAGACAAACTTCTTTCCTCCGACTGGACTTGACCTAGCTGCGTCGCTTAGCCAATCGGCAGCGGCAGCCTCCTGTGACGTCACGCGTTGCTGAGGCCAGAGACAGGGGGCGGGGCCAGGAGGCAAGCCAGGCAATCTCTGGGAGTTGTAGTGCGGCTTAGCCGGTACAAGCCCTTCTTAAAGGGACGCTCTTCTCCCCGGAGATGGCTGTCGAGGCTCAATTCGATTCTCCATTTCAGGTTCTGTAAGAACTTCCTGAAATGCACCGATAGACCCTGGTCATGAGTTCACAAGGTTCTATTTTTACAGTTGTTTGCAAAGTACTTGTTTGGCAGGAGCTTGCCTTGTTTTCCATTCTCACCAGAGCTACTTTTCATTGCCTAGTTGAGGTTTCAATAGGAGGAGTGCTCACCAAGTTGAATTATTCCCAGTAGATATGGTGAGTTTTCCTGTGGGGAGGGGATCCAAAGTAAGTCATCCAGTAGTGACTGCTCTGTGCAAGGCAAGGATTCCCTACGCAGGTGCATTCTCCTGAAGTTCCAACGGATGTGAGTCCTTTAGAATCTCAAAGGCCTCCAGGAACATTAATCACGGAGACCATGGCTTCTGTGACCACAAATTCGGCATTTATATATACATAACCTCTGGCATCCTCACCTAAATCCATCTGGGGTCCGGTGGAGGGGCGGCAATTTAGGATGGACTGATAAACATATTTGCTTCCTGCTTTGGAAAAGGTTAAAACTGAGAGAGAAAGCTTCACCCAGGGGTGCTATGTGCATAAAAGCTGTCGAGTAGGGATGAAGAAACTACTGCAAACAAGGAGAGGCCTACTCAGTAGAGGACAGAAATGAGCTTCTCAGAGCCTGGGGAAGGTGACTTTCAGGATGGAGAGGAGTGATGAAAGAGGTAGAATGGATTACCTGAGTGAGGGTGAGGTACCTCTCTGGGGGCATGCACAGGCCAAGGAGCAGCCTTTTCCTCCTCGTGGAGGAAGCTGCTACTGTGTGGTATCATTTGGCCCCACCCTGCCTTGCTGACTTAATCTCCTCTGCTCCTGTCCAGCAGGTCTACCAGCAAGCAGGGTTCACAGTCATGCCTCTGTGTACGACTAAAGACTCTTCCCTCTGTCTAGCATGCCCTCATTCTCTTACTCCCTTGGGGTTAGGTGCATCTCACCTACTTTTCAAGACCTAGGTCAGGTTCCACCTCCTCCAGGAAGCCTCCCCTGGCTATTTCTTAAGTCAGGGCAGTTGAGACGGTGGAAGCTTTACAGCAAGCACGTCAAACTCGCGGCCTGCGGGCCACATGCCTCGTTTGTTTGGCCCGTGTTAGCCTTTGAGCTTGACATGCTTGCTTTACAGTCGTCAGAGCAGGGAACTATTTCCTCCTTTGCTGCTTATTGGCGGTGTGAATCTCTCTGAGGTTCCATTTCTTTTTTTGATAAAATGGGAATAACAATAGTACCAGCCTTCTGTCATTGCTGAACCACTAAATCAGGCACTCACTTTAAAGCTGTAAAGTACCTGGAATATAATAAGTGCTCAATCAACAGCCACTTCTCCCAGCTTTGATAATCAGTGCCATGCAATGTTCTACTTGTTTCCTTTGCTTTTGCTTTATCCTCATAGGGAGATTATTAGCATCTTAAGGAAAAAGATCACCTACCGTTTCTCAGTATATGACACTTTTGCATATAGCATACCTACTGGACATACAGTAGACAATATACATTCTTTGATTGATTAGACTTATCATTTATTGGCTATGGCAGAGCGACCAGGTTTAAAGGCCAGGGTATACATGACAGACTTTCTAAAGATTTGGAGAAGAATTGGAAATGCTGACTTCCTCCAAGAAGGGAAGGTTAGGGGTAAATTACCCAGCATCCCTGCTCCTCTGTAAATGAGTGTGATAAATTTGCTTGTGTCGAGAGGTGTTGTAAAGATGGAAGGAGATAATGCATGTTTAGACTTGGTATATAGTCAGTGCTCAATAAATGGTAGTCAGTATTGATACTATGCAATGCAGTCAGTTGCTGCTGTGAAGAACAGAGCCTGCAAGGAGATGGTGGGTAAGGCCTGGAGAGCTGAAAGTACATACTGAGATCAACTGTGACTCTAAAAGTGCATTAATTACTGGCTTAAAGAGCAGGGACTTATGCTAAGTTTGAGGGCTTTGATGCAACTAATGTTCAAGTGGGTCCCATTTCTGCATGCAAGGTATCTTATCACTCATTCATTCCACAAATATTCATTGAGCACCTACTATATGCATTTGCCTTTTTTTTCTGAAAACTCTGGGTTGATTTATGCTGGGGGCAGAGTGGGATATTTGATTTTGGTTGTATAAAGAACATTCTTAAACCAGGCTCCTATTTCCTCTGCCCCCTAAATTATGTTCCCCATTCAACATTTTTTTTTCTGGTGTTAACAGGTTCTCTGCCCACTGGTTAAATGCCAGAAGCAGGCCTTCAAGGATATTAGTGTGACTCTTAGAGTCCCGGAGCTCCTAGGGACTGGGTATCCTGCAGAGGGAACCCAGGGGAAGAGGGGAGGGCCTTAAGAAGTTGAAGCTTAATTGAGACATTCCTGGTTTTGGGGGGAAAGGGATGTTCCATCAGCTGCAAGGCAAAGCAACAGCTGCTCACCTACCTTCCCTTAATGACCAAAACACTCTCCCACTATCATACCCAGAAATGGGGCTTTCACCTGAGGATGGCGGAGCAAAAGTCTGGAGGTAAACATGCAGGAAATGAAGAGGGTACCAGCATGCAGCAGCAGCAACTGAATGTACAGCATAGTATCAATTCTGGCTGCCATTTACTGAGCACTGACTATACACCAAGTATGGGGCTACGCATGCATTATCTCCTTCCATCTTTACAACACCCCTTGACGCGAGCAATTTTATTACACTCAGTTACAGAGGAGCAGGGATGCTGGGTAATTTACCCAAAGGTCACATGGTTAGGAGGTGGCAGAGCTGCGTTTGGAACCTAGGCCTCTGAAACCAGAATGAGCCCGAGGTCTTGACCATAGACACAGCTGTGAATTTTACGGCCAAGGAATGAAGTCCACAAAGGGGAAATGGCTTGCTCAAGGTCACCCAGCAAGCAACCTGGAACAGAGCTTGTATTTGAAATAGCCTCATGATTGTCCAAGGTCTTGCAGTACACACCTTGCTTACACAAAGTTGGGAAGTTAGGCTGGAGACAGAATAGCCAACCAGAGAGTTTTCTGACTTTCAAGAGTTGTTCAACGCTCCAGGCCCTAACTCAAGTTCAGGTTCCTAGGAAACACCCTACCCCTACCCCCCATCCCCCACCTCTGCCTTTCCCAAATCTGCCCTCTGGACATATTAGAGGACTTGGGGCTGTTGCTATGGTACTGGAGCCAACAGCAGGTTCATCCAAAGCTGGGCCTTTTTCCTTAAAACAACAACAACAACAACAACAACAACACCCTGCCCTGCAGAACTGGCCACAAGGATTTGCATTAGTCATTGTGGCTTGCTCTGTTTTAGATCCCCCTGCCTCTCCACCCCACCCCCTCCTCCCTACCACCACCACTTTCTATAAATACAGTTAGATAAATATTGATTTAAACTGGGTTTCTGGAGGAGGAGCACATGGTTGCCCTGGCCTGGTCTTCACTTAGATACCAGCAGTCCGCCAGGCCTGACACACCTAACCCCCGACAGACAGCTCTGGTTTCCAAATGACCCATTCGGGGGAGGTGAGTTGTGGTTTTGTGGCTTTTGAATTTAAAGAGAGAAGAATAAAAAGTAGTAAAAAACAAAAACAAAAAACAAAAAAAACAACAACCCAGGCAGGAATGGGAATCCTCCTGCAGAAGGAAGAAAGCAGGCAGGAATAGAGGGAGGTTGGTTGCCGTCTGGCCTTCCGAACTGTTCTCTTCCCATTCCCATTCTTTCTTCCTCTCCATTTTGGGTTTTGTTTGGAAAGAGGCAGGTGGTAAGACAGAGCTCTGGGGCCAGAAGGAGCCCCAGAGGTCACAGAGCATCCGTCATCCTCACTAGACAGACGGGGAGGCCGAGGCCCAGAGAGGGACCGTGGCTTACTCAGGGGGACACAGCAGAGGCAGAACCAGGTCCTGCTGGGCTGTGTTCTCTCCTGCCTGATAGGAGAACGGGTCCCAGCCTGAGCACCAAACTGGGCTTTGGTTTGACAGGTCAGTTGCTCATCAAGTCAGCCACTCTCAAACCTGGTCTGCTGATTCTAGGGTGTGTCCAGTTATTGCAAACGTCATTGCAACACTCTCAAATGGTCTTTCAAAACGAAGCTAATTTGAATTTGTCATTTAGAAAAAATATTTTCTTTTCTATTGGGGGTGGGGAGTGGGAAGGCGGTGAGAGTGACAGGATGGCTCCGCAAGCCTTCACTGAGGAGGAGGAATTTGGGTCTTTCCAGAGGGGCCTCTTCTGGGGGTGGAGGGTGGGGCTCTGGGCTCAGCCTGGAGAGAGACCAGTTCTGCAGGGACAGACACCTGCCCGCTGGCTCTTCTGCTAACCTAAAGGGAAGTAATTGTCCCCGAGTGGTGGTCTGGCTGGAGGTGTCAAAGCTGTCAACAGCTGGCCCGATCTCTCTGGCCAAAAATAATGGGGCATTTGCTGCCGTCCTCCGGAGCTGGAGGTTCCTTCTTCACTTCCTCATCTTGGCAGAATGCTGGGCTGGGCCCCTTGCTTATGAAATATTTTAAAAGTTCAGGTGCCTCTTGCTTGAGCAATAAATCTCCATGAAATATATGTAAATAGGATCCCCCTTTTTTTTTTTTAATTTTAGAAAACCTCTCTTTAAAAGGCCCTTGTGGCCCTAACCGGTTTGGCTCAGTGGATAGAGCAGCGGCCTGCAGACTGAAGGGTCCCGGGTTCGATTCCGGTCAAGGGCATGTACCTTGGCTGTGGGTACATCCCCAGTAGGGGGTGTGCAGGAGGCAGCTGGTCGATGTTTCTCTCTCATTGATGTTTCTGACTCTCTATTCCTCTCTCTTCCTCTCTGTAAAAAATCAATAAAAAAACATTTTTACAAAATAAGTAAAAGGCCCTCATGGCAAATACTTTTATAAAACATGGAATTACGTTATGTACCAGGAGTTCTCCCTAATTTATTTTTTATACATTTTATATATATTTTTTTAAAAAATATATATTTTATTAATTTTTTACAGGGAGGAAGAGAGATGGATAGAGAGTTAGAAACATCGATGAGAGAGAATCATCGATCAGCTGCCTCTTGCACACCCCCCACTGGGGATATGCCCACAACCAAGGCACATGCCCCTGACCGGAATCAAACCTGAGACCTTTCAGTCCACAGGCCGATGCTCTATCCACTGAGCCAAACAGGTTTCGGCTCTCTCTAATCTAATTTATTATGTGAGTTCATTATTTGATTCATTGATTCATTCAACTGGTATGTAAGGAGCACATGTTGCTTATGTCAGGCACTGTGCTAGGTCCCAGAGGCACAGTCTCTTCCCTCATGGAGTGTATACTCTAATCCAGGACCAGGTTTTAGAAATGCAGTTGTCTTAAAGGGAACCTCAACAAGGTGGGTTGCATCTGACCTGGGTTATGTGTCTTTGGTTCTGGCCGTCATTATAGATAAAACAAAACCATACCATGGACTTCCAAAAGGAATAGTTTCTGCCCTCCCTGTACCTCTCCACTTCCCCTTTGGGGCCCCCATGTTTAAAATCCTTTGTGTTTTGTGTTTGTCCTTGTAATTTTTACAGATCTGACCAAAAAAAAAAAAAAAAAAAAAAAAATTGCCTGAGCTTAGGAAACCAAGTACCGTGTAAGCAGCCTGGGAAGTAAACACATTCCACTCTCAGTTCTTTACAGATCGGTGCAGTTCGTACTTGGAAGATTGTCCTTACCCATGTTCCTACCGAGCCTGCTCTCTCATGCACATATCTCTAATATCCAACGCCAGTGTCTGCTGAGGAAATTTAAACACAGCAAAATTCGAAAGACAAACAGTGTCCCGAGGGAGAGGGAGACTGGGAAATTCAAACTAAGGCCCATCAAAGGGGACTCGGATTACCTACTATTTGAGATCTTTCCCTCTGTATTTTTATTGCCATTGGCGAGGACACCTGAATAAAGGTAATACAACAGTATTAATGGAGGGCATGCCCAGGGCTGCTCTGTGTCTGGCCATGGGTGGCAAGTGGGAGCTCGCTGGGCCTTTGTTTTTATTTCTGCAGGGACCCAGAACTACTTTGTGGTGTCCCTGTGTTATCTCCTCCTTATCTCCAGCAACCGGCCCATCCCTACCATAGTTCTGGACTCCCAAGACTCGGAGTGCCTTGCATACAACTTTCTGTCATTCTTTTCACCAGCTGTGAAATGTAGCTCGATTTGATAAACAATGTCTCTAACCTGCCAGGAGCCATGGTATAGGGAAAATTCCGAAGTGCACTCTGTATGGGGTCCGGTTCTCCACTGCAGTGTGCCTGATAGACACGTAGAGGCCAGCAAATCCCGTCTCTCTCCTGGGAGTCTGATAACCTGGGTCAAGTTTTCTCTGTTCTCCAAAGGAATAGTGGTAATGGCGCCCCACTTATTACTGAGCAGTTTACTATGTGCCCGCACAATGCTAAGCGCTTTATATTAAAGCCTCACAACCATCCAATAGGAGGGAAGGTGCTATAATCACCCTCATTTGATAGATGAGCAAAACCTTAGCCTCAGCAAGGCTGACGGATTCCAAGGCCACACGCTAGCGGAGAGCAGAGCTGAGGCTCAAACCCAGGTCTTTCTTCCTAGGAAATCATAGGGCTCTGGGAGAAGCAAGAGGCAAGAAATGGAATCTGGAATGTTTGAAGTCCAGGCTGAGGGTCCCTTGGGAATGCCTCCCTGGAGCGACTTCCTTTGCTTCCCACTCATCCTAGGGCAGAGAGAGGGCAGCCAGAATCTCCCAGACCTCTCTGGGTGTTGACACTGAAGCCAGATGGGACTCTTTCTCTTCTGGAGGACGATGGTTTAGGGCACATGTGTCAAACACAAGGCCCGCGGGCCAAATCCGTCCCGCCAGGCCTTGCAATGTGGCCCGCACCGCGCTGTCATCACTGCACTCCGCTGCGTTTCCATCACAATGACAGTTTATGACTGTTCAGTAAACCATTCGGCCCGCGATTTAGGCTGGATTTTAGATTTTGGCCCCTTCTCTGATTGAGTTCGACACCCCTAGTAGGGTGTTGCTATTTGCACGTGTGGTACTACCTTGCCCAGCACCCCCAGGGGAACTCACCCAACCAGGAGGGCCCAGTGTGGCTCTGCGTGTTAGGGTGTCGGGGGTGTGAACCACACCCTATCAGGCTGTACTAGGCTTCCTGAAGGCGCCCAAGCTCGTAGGGCAGCTGGTCTGGCCCATGCTCGAAGCTAAGGGCTTCTGCCAAGGAAGCCAGAGGAGAGAGGCAAGGGTGAGCCGGGCAGAGGAGCTTTAGGCCCTGGCTGTCACCATGACAGCGCAGGCCAGCTGGTTCCAGTGAAACGGCATAGGTCCAACCAGCGTCTTCCTTTCCTCGATGGAGATCTAGGAAACCGGAGTAACCCTAAATATAACTGGGTTCAAGTCACTTACGTGCTAAAGCCCTTCAATAGTTTCTCTCCTGTCTCGCTTAGAATAAAATCCAACTTCCTTCATGGCCCTCACCCCGACTGCTTAGGGGGAGTGCGGTCTGCGGACAGTGACCCAAGGTGTGTGTCCTGGGAGCTTTTCAGGGATGGATTCCCAGGCCCCAACACAGACCAGCTGAATCCAGATCTGCGTTTTATAGTTCCCCGGTGATTGGTGTGTCCGCTCAAGTTCAAGAAGCTGGCCCTTGTGGTTTCCCTGATTGCTTCACCCACCTGAAGCTACCCCACCCCCATTGTTTTCTTTACCCCTTATCCAACTTACCACCATTCACAGTGATTTTACTTGCTTATCCTCAGTCTGCCAGGCAAGCACCTTGAGGACAGGGACCATACGTAATTTTGCTCATTATTCTATCTTCAGTGTCTAGATTAGTGCCTACCACGTAACAGATGCTTAAGCAATGATGTTGAATGAATGATGAGTTCTCTGCCTTTAACCTTCTGACCTAGTGCCTCCCAACAAGGGAGCTACTGGTGAGCTGATTCTTGTGCAGATTTGTCCAGAATATAGCAGGATCCAGCATCTTTGGTTCCCAATCACTAAATCCCAGCAGTACTCCGTCATTGTGATACTCAAGAAACACACGACTGCCCGACCAGGGTGGTTCAGTGGTTGAGCATTGACTCTTGAACCAAGAGTTCACCCGTCCAATTCCTGGTCAGGGCATATGCCTGGTTTCAGGTTCAGTTCCCAGTGGGAGTGTGTGCAGGAGACAACCTATCGATGTTTCTCTCTCATCAGTGTTTCTATCTATCCTTCTCCCTTCCTCTCTGTCTTTCAAATCAATAAAAACATATTGGGGGAAAAAATAACAAGGTACTCCTACACATCTTCCAAAGCCTTCTAGGGGGATGACATTACCATTGCCCTAACTAATTTTGTTCAACCTTGTCTAATTTGACATATCCTGATGTATATGCTATGGGGTCCAGGAGTTAGAAAATCCAAGATTGAATCCATCCACCATGGGGCCTTGGTTAAATCACTTAATCTTTCTGGGCCTCATCAGTGAAACAGGAATCTCAAAGGCACGGTGAGAATTAAGTGAGCATGCCTTTAGTAGCAACACCACGCACATACTTGGCTCTCACGACATGACGACTAGTAGGCAAACGAAGGCATGCTATTCTAGGACCTCTGGAGAATCCCGGGAGCCTAGAATCAGAATGCTGGAGTTGGAAGAGATGCCAGTGTCCTTGGGCAGGCAACGACCTGGTATTTTTCTTCTAAATGGTCCACCTAAGGTGGAGAACTCAGCCACAAGGCAGCCAGGGCTGGGTGTGTGATTTAATGCCCAGGGCCTGGCTGGGGCTTAAGGGTGACCTCCACCAGTCTCTGCTGCCTGGAAGGGAGTGGTGATGCCAAGGGGTGGGGGCAGGGCAACTCGAGGCACGATCCTGGCAGGGGATGCAGGGTTACCCAGTGCTGTGGCAAGAATGTGGGGCATCCTCTTAGCAGCAGGGGGAGGCCTCTGTCAACCTTTTTTTTTTTTTAAGGTTTTAAAATCACATTGTATCTACATGTGAAAGAACAGGTCATTGCATCCCAAACCCAATAAATGCCACAAAAATTTATAGTACAACCTTGCTTTGGCATATAGATGCAAACATTCTAAACAAATGATTAACTCATGGGATGGCAGCGTTTCAGGAGAACAACATATCATGGATGACCAGGCAATAGGCTGGAGAGACGACTGAAAGTCACCACGTCTCCTGCTATAAATGATTGTAACCACAAATTAAAGGAGTGCAATACATGACCACAGCAGCGAATGATGAAATGCCGTTTGAAAAAAAGAATCTGGGAGGCATCTGTGATGAAGGAGACCACGTCCTTTCACACAACACAGATCACTTACCTGCGGTGGTCATTTCATCAAAGCGGCGTGGTGGGACGTCGGGACCACAGCTTAGGGTCCTCACCAGCAAAGGAGCCGATTCAGAGGTCATCCTTTCCTTAGTTAAGAATGAACCTTGAACAGAAAACAAAAAAACAGGTCTTGGATTCCTTTGAATGGAACTTGATCTTGATACTGAAAGGCATGGGGCTCCACAAATTCAAAAGACCAGAAAACTCACTCCATCATATATCTATTTCTATATCTATATCTATTTCTATATCTATATCTGTATCTATACTTATATCTATATCTATATATTTAAAAACACGAATAAATATGAAAAAGAATTATGGAGATGGGCAGAGAGCACAAGGCAAAGGTCTGTAGCCCTGAGTCCTAACCCTTGTTTTGATAGATGGCTGTGTGGCCTTGGGTAAATGACTGTACCTCTCTGAGCCTCAGTTTTCCCATCTGAAAAAATGAAGACTGGATTCAGCAGTAAGCTTAATGATATAAACTTCTCTGAAATAAACCACAACTTGCCTTCACTTGGCATGGGCCTAGCAAACACCGCCCCCCCCCATACCTCATCAGTTGCACCCCCAAGCGGGGTGCTCCAGAATAAACAAGCCTCTCAGATGGAAGGGTTGAGTCCTGCAATGCAGATTTCTTCTTGGAAGGAGAAGGGAAATCTGAGAGATTGAGAGATGAACAAAAAACAAAGTCACTGAAACCGGCTGCTGCAAGAAGGGCCATTAAATATACTGTAAGAAGCCCTTTTCCATAAGGGGGAAGAGATAGGCCAGGATGCAAGTCAAGTGCAGCTGCTGGAGCCTCTGCCAGGGGCCTGATCTCACCAGAAAACTGAAGTTAAAAAAAAAACAGCAAACTTCCAGGTTCAGAGAGCTCTGCTTAACACCATCTCCCCCTGCTGTGTCCTCCCACCCCCTCTTCTTTCCGTCCCCGTCTCCCCAGCTCAGGCACCTGGGTCGCCTGCTGCTTTCCCCTGTGGCTGGGATGTCAGCCGCCAGCCCTGGCGACCGACCGGAGCCCTGGAAGGCAGCAGCTACCTCTCGGGTCTAGCATTACGTCATCCCTTCTGGACCCAAATTTATCGCGGCTGCACACAGACCCGCAGCTCCGAGCTGCCACCGACTTGAGGAGAGCTTACGCATGAAGTTAGGCAAGGCTGACTCACTGAGAGGAGGGAAAGGTTTTCTGCTGCTCTCCACGTTTCTGGGCTCCGAGGGGGGGGGGGGGGGGGAGAAGGCTGCGGTTGTCATGTCTGGGTGAGGGGAATAGAAAGATGCAGAACTGTCAGGAATCTCACTGAGGAGCTCAGGAATCACCCTCCCTGCCCCCAACCTTGATTACTTGAAACGCCCATCCTTAAAGATAATTGCAGAAAACATTGCCTTGCACAGTAAGCACCGCGCAGTTCGGAGTTCTCTTAAGCTCCAGGTGTCATCAACACGGTGACTTTGGACTTGCACCTTCACCTCCTGGTCCCTTCCCCTAGGGTTCCAGCTCTCCTATCTGCAGGAACGATAGGACACAGACCAGCCTCCTCCATTGTTCGTGACTATGCAATACATCATTTGAAAACCTGCTCGCTGAGTAAAGGGTGCAGGGAAGGGACCCCTAAGGACTGAGAGCCAGAAGGCAGATTGTCCTCATCGGGCTGCGTTAGTGATAGGCCTGGGGGCTTCTTCCGCCTTCGGTGAGACTCCGGAGAAAGCTGCCTTCAGGAGGGGACAGAACCAGAGACACAGGCAGACTTCCAGGTTCTTTTGTCAGCAGGCTTTGGAAGCAAGTGCTTTTCCTCAGTTTCCCCGTCTGCACCTGTAGTGCAAAGGCGGACTCGTGTGAGCAATAGGAAGGGCACGGCTGCCCCTGGGTTCCTTCAGGCTGGGGCGGAAGCTGGGGGATGGTTGGTGGATGGGATCACTTTCCTGAGGCTACAGCCCCAAGCTTCGTGCTGGAGGAGGCCCGCGTGGCCAACAAGCATTCTGGGGTCCCCCGGAGCAGGGAGAAGAAAGTGGCCCCTTCAACTGCTGTTAGAAAAGCCCCCCTGGTTTTTCTAAGTGGACAGAGCGTCGGCCTGCAGACCAAAGGGTTCTGGGTTTGATTCCACCCAAGGGCACATATCTTGGTTGCAGGCTCCTCCCCAGTCCGGGCCCTGGTCAGGGCTCATGCAGGGGGCCACCAGTCTATGAGTTTCTCTCACATTGATGTTTCTGTCTGTCTTTCCCTCTCTCTTCCACCCTCTCTAAAAATTAAAAATAAAATAAAAAAATAGAAAGAATAAAAGGCTGGATATTCTACATATAAACCAGCTGTTAACACTTTCCACTGCCCACCATTACATCATCTCTCCTCTTCCATGTGCGCAGGTGGCCTTTAGGTGGCGCTTGCCCTGATTTCTATCTCCCCATCTCCCTCTTGGCCATGACTCTAACGAAGGGCTGATTCAAAGCAACAGTTTTTCTGGTTTGTAATGCTCACCTATTCTGAAATATAGACTACAAGACAAGAATATAGAGTTCTTTTGTGACTTGTAGCTTATCTGTATGTGTCCCTTATTTTATGCTTTTAATATATATTCACTGAAGAGAATATATTATTAAAAATCATTACAGACATAATGGATTCAGGTTAATCCTTATGTATCTACTTTATAAGATTTCCAGTAATAATTATTCTTTCTGGGCTAAAATTTCCAATATGTTTCAACTGAAAAACTGATCCCCCCCCCCCCCATGTGAACAATAACAATTTCAGGCGGGGGGAGGAGGTCAACTAAGAAAGGCCAGACATGTGCATCATCTCACTTTCTCTTAATAATGTCCTAGGGCTTATGATCTATGCATTAAACCCATCTTGAACCCATATGTATTTTCAGTTAGTACTTTTTTTTTTTTTCTTGATTGCATGTCACATGGTTTCATTCCCATTGGGTAGATTTTTATCTGTCATAAAACTACCTCTTTTAAGTACTGCAGGTAGCTCTTAGCAATATGAGATCTAAAGCTTAAAGGGTTCTGTAAGCGGTAGAAATAATTTCTACCCTCGCCTAACAGATGTTATGAGTGAATAGGTATTGTCTTTTAAATTATCCTACTCTTCCCCTACTCAACATGACCCTTTTTGAGGGTGGAGGGTGGTTGTTACCAATACCCAATGGGAAAGTCCAGATCTGAAGTGACCCAGCCAACAGCTGAAAAAGCACAGTCCCTGTTTGAAAGCCTTTACAAAAAATTTAACTCTCCTGTGGCTTGTGAACACCTCTCATTTCGGGTCTCCCTGCACTTGATGGACCATCTATTTGGTTCTTAAATGTGGTGCCAAGTATAATATTTAAAAGGGCTGGCACAGACTGCTGCAGTTTTTGACCTCATTGGAAATCTTGTTCACTTGGAAAAGAGAGAGAGAGAGAGAGAGAGAGAGAGAGAGAGAGAGAGAGAGAGAGAATTAAAATGCAGTATGAAGCCCATGACATTTTTGAGAGTACGATTTTCATCCTGAGATGGTATTTTCTGCAGTAGCCACTGGAATTTCTCCCCTCACCAAGAGCTTCCTGTTATTCTGGATGTCCACCAGCAGGTTAAAATAATCAGGGTGGGGAAAAGTTATGGATGTTTACTTAATTACCAACTTGGTCCTAGAGCATTCAGCAGTTATGACCTTCTTGCCTTTCCTCTCCCTAGACCAGTGGTTCTCAAATGGAGATGATTTTGTGCCTCAGGAGACAGTTGGCAATGTCTGGAGACACTGCTGGATGCCATGAGCATATAATGGTGTGCTATGAGCATATAATGGGTAGAGGCCAGGGCTGCTGCTGAACATCCCAAAATGCACAGATCACCCACTGCCTCCTGTTCTCCCCCCCTCCCTCGCCCCCCTGCCCTAGAAGTATTCACCCCAAAATGTCAGTAATGCTGAAGCTGAGAAACTCTGGTCTAGACTTTGAGGACTTGGAAAGAGAGTGATGGTGAGGGCAGCCATTGACAGTCCTTTAATGTGGTCCTAGCTGTCGTTAACCGCTGCTTGCAGTTCTCTCTATGGAAAACATGAGAGGAAACAGCCATCATAGCTTCCATTTATTAAGTGTCATGGACTAAGTGCTGGAATTATTTCATTTAATCTTCCCGCTAAGCTCGTACTGACTACACACTCTTTGAGAGCAGGGGCCTTGTCTGTTTCTCTCATTACTGTACACTTTACGTCTAGTACAGTGCCTGGCATGTGGCAGGCCTTTAACATTTGGGTAAATGGAGTCATTATGTCCATCTTACACATGAGAAAAACGAGGCTTGGAAAGACCACACAGCTAGTGTAAGTAGCAGAGTCAGGATTTGAACTGACCCCGTGTGACTTCAGCACCAAATCACTTACCCACTGAATTATATCCTTCACTTATAGCACTAGAGCGGTTTTCTGGCCTCTAAAATCAGCAGTGAAGGACTGAGGGAGGAGAAAGGAGTTTTTAAAAGAAGTTTAAAAAGGAAACACCTACCTCTATGTGAAAACTGAGGTAGGAGAAGGAAGAGGGACCATATGGAGCCCTCTCTGTTTGCGAAGGGGTCTTCCCTTGTTTCTGAACGGTGATTTTGGCTTTCCAAGTGTTTCTGTGTGTGCTGAGCAGCACATTTTGCAGAGGGGGAGACTAAGGCACAGAAGTTACAGGAGAGGGGGGGTGGATAGAGGACTGGAACTTCGGAAAAAGAATGCTCCAGCTCTGGGCACCCACTGGTAATCGCTGAGAAAAGGGCCTCCTGGCAGTGGACACTCAGCTCCCTCAGACCCTTCCCTGCCAGGAGCAGAGCCAAGGTAACCCCTTGGTCTTTCTGCCCCATAGAGAAGCCAAACGTGACTACATGTCCCGGCAGCCATTGCGGAATCCGGCTGCACGCAGGAGCATCAAAAAACGGTCCCCGTACTACAACTCCCGGCGTGCAGTCGGCGGGGCGGGACTACATTTCCCAGGAGGCAGAGGAGGGGCGGGAGGGGGCGGGCGCGGCGCTGCTCCCGCCCCTCCCCGTGCTCGCGCGGAGAGGTAAACAAACCGCGCGCGGGCTGCGGGCGGCGCGGCCGGGCGGTGGGGCCGCGGGCACGGCGGGGCCGGGGGCGGACTGCGCGCCGAGCAGCGGCCGGGCGGGCTGGCCGGCCCCCGCCGCACATGTCCCGGGGCGGCGCCGGACTGTAGCCGCCCGCGGCGCCTCCTGTGGGCCGGGGAAGGGAGCGCGGAGAGGTCGCCCCCGCGGTGCCCATGGAGCGGGTGCGGATGATCAATGTGCAGCGCCTGCTGGAGGCAGCCGAGTTTTTGGAGCGCCGAGACCGAGGTAACGGCTGGGCGCCGCCGCCGCCGGAGCCCGCGCACTCCTGCTCCGCGCGGGGAATGCAGTGCGGCGGGTGAGGTGCGCGTGTGAGCAGGGGAGTGCGCGTGTGAAGTGCGCGTGTGAAGAGGGTGCATGTGTGAGGGGAGATGCGCGTGTGCGAGTCGTGTATGAGGAGTCGTGTGTGCGTGAGGCAATTGCGTATGTGGGTGAGGTGTATGCGCATGTGAGGGGAAGTGTGCGAATGTGAGAAGGCTGCATATATGAGGAGTGTGCGTGTGTGAGGGGAGGTGTGCGTGTAGGAGTGTGCATGTATGAGGAGGTGCATGTGTGAGGAGTGTGCACACGTGAGGGGAGGTGTGCGTGTAGGAGTGTGCACGTATGAGGAGGTGCATGTTTGAGGAGTGTGCACACGTGAGGGGAGGGTGCATGTGTGAAGAGTGCATGCATGAGGGGAGGTGTGCATGTGTGAGGAGTATGCATGTATGAGGAGGCGCATGTGTGAGGAGGGTGCATTGTGAGGGGAGATGCGTGTGAAGACGTGCACGTGTGAGCTGGTGAGGGAGCGGCATAGGGGAGGCCCTTTGTGAGGGGAGGTGGACACACGTGTGGGAAGGCGCTCGTAGGTCTGTGCAGGGGAGGAGGGCGGTAGGGGCCGGGGAGCGGGTGGGAGCTGGGAGGCTGGGGAGCAGGCGGCTGGAGAGGGTGAACCTGAAGCTGGGGGGAGGGGACCCCAGAGACTGGAGGAAGGGGGCGTAGGGGGGGCAGCACAGGCAGGGCTGGGAGCCAGGAGCGGGCGCACGCTGGGGCGGGACCTCTGGCGATCCATCAAGGTGGGGTGATGGGAGATCCTTTTAGGGATGGAGACTGGAGGAGATGTCAAGAGATGGGGTAGGAAGAGAAGGAACAGTGGGAGCTGTGGTGTCAGGAGAGAAAGTGTCCTAAGACGAGGAGATTGAATCACTAAGTACATGAAAATGCGAGGCTTAGAATGACACCTAGAATGGGAAGACTGGGAAGACTTCAAGGAAAGGAGAAATTGTGAGACCAGTGAAATGATGGAGGTGAAGGGTAACCTGGCTCAGAAATTAGGGTAAGCCAAGAATTCTTGGAGAAAATGGCTTTGTTAAAGGGATAAATCGACTTGATTTAGAGGAAGTCTCCACACGCCTTCCAGGCCGTTGATTGGGTCAGTGTGCAATGTCACAGGATTGATGTCCAGGGAAGGATTGGGACTTTTATCTTCCAACCAGAAAGAATGCCTCTTTTTCTTCTCCTGTTTTAACAACATGCTACCACCGCAAGCACTTCAGCGCTGTGGATCCATGGATTTGGGTATAGTCCCTTATATCTTTTTTTTTTTCTTCTTGCTGTCTCTTTAGAGTGTGAACATGGCTACGCCTCAACGTTTCCCTCCATGCCCAGCCCCCGGCTGCAGCATTCGAAGCCTCCGCGGAGGTTGAGCCGGGCCCAGAAACACAGCAGCGGGAGCAGCACCACCAGCACTGCCAACAGGTAGCAAGCTGGGGAGGCTTAGAGAGGAGGGAGGGAGGAGGAAAGAAGGGAGGGAAGGGGTGCAGGGGAGAGGGGAAGGGAAGGAGTTCACACTCAGGTCCAAGTACCAGGCCTGCTGACCGCAGGTCTCTAACACCAAGTCTGGAGCAACACTGCTCAGCCAGGTGGGTTCTTTTACCAGCATCCCTGGGGATGTGGCCCTTTTAACATAATGAAGTGTAGGATCCATAACCTGACTTGGTGTAGAAGGAAGGAATAGAACCTGGAAAGACAACCAAACAAGTTCCTGCTGGGACTGAGTGGGAGGTCTGTGATTTAGAGGGACTTTGCAGCACGCATACACGCATGCAGCGACATGCTACAAGTAACCGTGGGCCCGGCTTTAAACTTGGGATGATCCAAGAAGAATTTTTTAAAATCAGAAATATCGCAGGCAGGACATAAAGCAGAATGAAGGGTTTTGTTCAAGGAACAGACATATTGTGTTAGGTAGAGTAGGAAGTTAGTGGGCATGGTCTGTTGATTAAGGATGAAGGGGAAGAACATGCTATGAAAGTTTTGCCCTTTTGTTTAGTAAGATTGAATTGGCAAAGGAGAAAAAGGAAGGAAGGAAGGAAGGAAGGAAGGAAGGAAGGAAGGAAGGAAGGAAGGAAGGAAGGAAAAAGAAAAGAAAAGAAAAGAGAAAAGATGCTATTCTTCAGTCAGAACAGACTCCTAGAAAATGCTTGTCTGGATGTACTCAGACACAGTTGACTTCCATTTTTTTTTTAAATTTTTTGGTAGCGACTGGCTGTCTCTTCAGTGTTCTTGTTCGAGAGGGCCAGTGAATTCTAAGGATTCATCTCATGAGAATTTCAAAAGGCTGTCTTAAAAGAAAAGCAACAGATGCCGCCTTTTCCATGGATGAGAGGAATTGAGATGTTTTCCCCCTGATCCCCAAAGCTTTGTCTAGAGCATATAAACATGCACTTCGGAGGGGCAGAGAGCAATTTCTGAAGGCTTTGGAGAAAGCTAGACAAGCGGCTGGATAGTCACTTAGGTAGGCAGCAGGACGAGGGCTCTTACTGATGGATGCAGGAAACCCGAAACTCCCGCAGAGGAAAGAGCTAAAAGGTTAGATTTTCCCATTCTGCATTTATAGCATCACTGAAGCAGAACTCAGATTCGCTCTTCTCCCTTTGACTGTCTATAAAGCTGTATGCTTCCTTTTTGTTCTCTTTTCTTCTTGAAGATTACTCTGTATTTTTAAACTTACTTTAAAAATAATTAATCATAAGCTTCATATACTGTATTTATGTTTATGTGTGGGTCTAGAGGGTTTATTGTGGTATAGTAGGTTTGGGATGAAAATATATAGTATGATAGAATCATTTTAAAAAATGTAAGTATAAATTTTCTTGTTCTTCATAGTGTCTCCGGTTAACGAATCAGCAGTTAAGACCTCTATTCAATAATTTGTGTGTTTTTGCAATCCATGTGTGGCTTAAAAAAAAACAAAAACATATATATATATATATATATATATATATATATATATATATATATATATTTTTTTTTTTTTTAATTTGGAGATCTGAGAAGAGTACCAGCTAGTACACCAGACTTGGATTCTGCCATGCTACAAGTATTTGAGTCTCTTATCTAATAGATATTAGGTATATGAACTCATTGCATTTTCTCCCTATCCCTTGACATTCTTATTTTTAAAATAAGGGAATAGACTCCAGATTCCCCAAGGTCCTTCCTTCCCTCAAGTTCCATGACACTGATTTATTGACAGTTCTAGAGATCAGTTCCTCTATTAGTTATTAACTATACCACCCCATCATTTCAAATGTGACATTTTTATTAACAGCTCAGAGATTGCAAAGACATAAATAAATGTGCATTCCTAGATTTTACCTATTATGTTACAGGTCATTAATAAGTCTTTGTCATCTTTGGACTCCTACTTTGCTCAGGTTGGGGTTTTGACTAAGTGATATATCTCTTTCATGCTAGTGTTCCTGTCAGGATTCTACTATTGTGTGTGGGACCACAGTGCTAATTACTGTGTGTTTTCATATAGCTTGTCAGAACATTTGTAAAACTAGAAGCATTTTATGTTCTTACAGTACCCAAGGGAAAATAACTACATGCACATTGGACCACCTAAGACTAAGGAAGGTAATTTTTCATGGGAATATAAGTAGAGAGATAAATAGATTTTAGAATATATTATATCAAGGTTCTCTCGTGCATGAGATTTAAATGGGTCTATAGATAAAAATCAGTATATTAAAGTGAAACACTAGGAATTACTCCTCCTTTCTGTTTTTTGTTTTGTTGTTTTTTTAATTCTGCTTCATGAAGTAGGGGAGCCAAGAATTAAATTTCAATATTGGAGTACTTGGGAAATAGTGTTGTTAGTCCTTTTGTAAGGGGAAACTGTAGACTTCCTGTTAACTTTAAGCCTATTACTGGATTTGATAAATATTTTATTATACTGGTTACATAAAGCAGAAAGAAAGAAAACTTGTAAAAATTTTCCATTTATTAGTAATCTGAAACAGGGAAAGGAGTAGAGTTAATGAGTATATATGTCTTAATTTCCTGACAAAAAAGCTCTCTTTGTAGAAGTTGTTGTTCCTGCTATGCATTTCAAACATTGGTCTTGTATTTCATAAAATGACATGTTTCCTTGACATGGCAACATCTTTTTCCCCCCCCTAGTAATCTAAGATATAATAAGATATGCCTGATATCAAATGTTATTTTACAAATTTATGTTGCTAGTTGATTCCTAATATTATACATTTCTATTCCTCCTAAGTCTTGAAATCTTATTTTCACAGACGTACAAAGGAGAAAGACTAAGTGCTATAATGGGATGTTATAAACTGTACCCTGAAAATCACAGTAGTTTTGACATTTGGAACCTGTGATATGTAATTATTTCTTAAATACATGGTCGACTTTACTGTAGTCTTGGTCATAGGCTTCTGGCACACTACCTGAAGACACCCCTGCTAAGATGTTACTGCTGTTAGAGAGCCTGGCTACATTCGCTATCTGTTTTATTGAGGAGCATCAGATAAGCTCAGATTCCCAGATTATTTACTGTTTTGTTTCACAACAGAAAAATATCTCAACATCTGTCATCTATAAAATGCTGCTAACTCTACGTGGCTTCAGTGTGTAGCACTGATTTCCTCCCAAGTATCTCTTCAATCTTGCCTTCTGTCTTCATTACTACCCTTCTAATCTAAGACACCATCATCTCTCACCTGGAACTGCCGCCATAACCTCCTAACCCGTATCTCTGCAACCGCTCTTCCCCCAAAGATAATTCTGGTGTTTCCTCCTATCTTTTCGCCCGCATTCTGTTCTCTGCTGGGGAATAGGTTTTCCTCACCTCTGGCCAATTTATCTCTGCCTAATAACACTCTTATTTCCTTTCACTCATAACTTCTTCAGGAAAGCTCCTCACCTGCAAAAGTAAATCAGATGTTCACATACCTCATTGCACCCTTCTTTTTTCTTCTTACAGTATGCAGAAATATAGTTATCTGACTGATTAATTTATGTCTCATTCGCTGTACTAACTCCATGAAGGCAGGAATTGAATCTCTTCTACTTAAAAATGTATCCCCAGTACCTACCACGGTATCCAGTAGACAGTAGAAGAATGGAAGGTTTTAAAACTCCAGGTAGACTGTTCTAAGTTGAAACGGACTTTGTCTTTTGTGCCGCATACCATATTAGACTCTTGATGGAGAAATGGTGGAAGAATATGCAACTCTTGCTTTAGCAACCTCTTTGATTACTTTGTATTCTAAAGATGTGAATGATAACACATTTGGAAAGGAAAACAATATGTGATATTTGAAGAATAAAAATCTTCACACCACCAGTTCTACAGAATATGACAATTAATTTTAAAGAACACTTATTGTGTTCTTTGTCATGAAAACAAAATCTCAAAACTTATGTATGCAAAGAACCATATGTCTGTGAAATATTGGTATGTACCTGTGACATTATACATAGTAATTGCATTCTTTTTAAAGTGATCTAGAAAATAGTATCAATTTATGTTTGAATTTCAAGCCGATGAAAAATTTATTCTCTTTAGTATTTTTTGAATGATTAACACATTCTGTGTGATATATTCTGTGATATTGTCTTCCACTAAAATTGGGTTTAAATGAAAAATTCTCAAGAATTATTTATATACCTCTAAACAAACTCAGACTTTTCATTAAATGCTTCATTGAAGCATAAGTTTGCTGTTGCTGGATTTCTTAAAGATATATTCCTCTGTGGAAATATCTTTTGAAGGAGACTTAAATGATCATGCCTTGTAAGTCAGTAGGGTAACTGTTTCTGTTCCTAATTTAATGAGAGGCCTTTTGCCAGAATATTAAATATATGATGTGGAAGATCACAAATCATAGAAAGGGAATTCAAAATTTCATCTTGCATCGTTCTCTGCTCTATGAAGGTAAGATATTACCACTCCTTTTATGATTAAAGCACATGTGGCTTAGAGATGGAAGGTGATTTGCCCAAGCGTGATAGGTATAGGTAATGGTTGAGTTTAATATCAAATTGGATTATAAGACTGTTGACCTGAAGAAAGCTTTCTCTTCTAAATTTCTTCTTACAAATGAAACAGCATTACTTCCTTTGGATATAGCATGATTCTTTGTTATTTCTCGAGCGAAGACAGTTTTCCAGATATTAATCTAATCAGAGAAGTTGGATGGTATGATTTGACAAAATATATTTCTAGACCCCATTTTTGGCCAATAGTGCTGAGAATTTAGTTGTACTTTTCTTAGTAAAATCCTGCCTTTTTTGTTCATTTATTGCAAAAAGTGGATGATAGAACGTGAGCTACATTAGGGCAAGGACTTTGTAATGTTAGAGTGTTTGTATTCTCAGTGTGGATACCCAATAAATACATACTAATTGAGTGAATACTTGATATTTTCAGCCCAGTTACATAGGTGTTTTTAAATGAAATGTTGACATACGTTGAGAAGACTTTTAGAGAAATTTGGGCCTAGTTGATTGCCCTTTGTGTGAAACTGATCTAGGGATGTTTAATATTTTTATTCTCATTGTCAGTTTATGTTAGCAGGTACACTTATTGGAGACAAAGTTATGTTTTTTTTTGCAACATTTGAAGTTGAGGCCCATTTTATGAGAAGTAGCTGAGCAGTGTGTTTCTTTTATTCTTTAGCAAACATTTAAGCATCACTAGGAATTTAATATTGATTTGTGCCATTTTCATAGGTTTGAAAAATAACTTGGATCTTAATGGCCAAGTAAGAGTAACAAGTGTGAGGCACTGTCTTAGAAAGTGAAGGTCTCTTATTCTGCGTGTCAGCAGGAAGACTTGAATGTAAATGGTTACAACATTACTCCTAATCACCAAAAGCTGGAAACAATGAAAATATCCATTAGTTAGTGAATGGATAAATAAAATGTAGTATATTTATACAATGGAATGTAACCCAGCAATAAAAAGAAACAAACGACTCATACATATAACAAAATGGATGAACCACAGAAACATTATGTAAACAAAGTCAGGTGCATATGTGTACATAGTATATGATTCCAAAACTATAGAGACAGAAAGCACTCCAGCGGTGGACTAGGGCAGTGGTCTGCAAACCGCGGCTCGTGAGCCACATGCGGCTTGTGAGCGCGGTTTGCCGCTCTCTGTTGACTGATGAGTTTGCCGACCACGGAACTAGGGGATGGGAGTGGAGATGGATTGCAAGTGCCCTTTTGGGATGATAGAAGTTTTCTAAAACTGGATTATGGTAAGTGTTACACAACTGCACAAATTTACTGAAGCTCATTGAACTGTACACTTAAAATGGGTGACTTTTATATTATTTAAATTTACACCTGAATAAAATGGTTTAATGAAGAGCCTCGAACATGGAACAATGCTAAAAAGAACTAAAGGTAGAATGAATGAAGATCAAGCAGAGTCCTTTAACACGTGAAATAAACAAGTGAGTAGGGAATGTAGCTGGTTAGAAGAAGGCATCTCCCCTTTCCTGTCGCTCCCAGAGCCAGAAAATGGAGCTATACTGCCAACCTCACCTCCCTCACTCCCTTTGAGAACCACTTTTCCGTGCTTCTTCGAAATAGATGTACAACATCTGTGTCTGCTTCTAGTACTATAGGGAGAAACAGAGTATATTAACAAATAAAATTAGGACCAACTTCAAAAAAGTGGACTTTATATTTATTATGGGTAATGCTGTTAAAATTCACTGTCTCACTCCCCCGCCCCCCAACGAGAAGCTGTTGGATGTTTTTTTTCATGCCTCTTTTCTGAAAATATTGAATTATAATTTGGAACTCAAGTGATTAAAGAGCACTAATATTTTCTCCATTTTTAAAGGTTTTTTAGACTGTTGCTCTGTAATAAAATGTTATTAATTAATGAAGTAGTCTAGATAATTAGTGGTTTATCTTCTTAAATTTTCTGTTTTAATCTTTGCAAATATGCTTAAGAGCAGTATTTGTGATCTTCAAAATTCTCTATAGTTTCCAATATTGTTCTCTCACCTAAGAAGTGATAATTTCACTAATAATGTATAAACTTTAGTATGTACTGGGTGCTTCTTAACTTCTGGCGTTACTAACATTAGAAAGCAAGCCAGGTATATTTATCTTAAATCCACTTAACATTTAAAAAAGTAGTATATGTAACATGTTTGTACTAAAGTAATATGTAAAGTAATATGTATGTTAAACTGGCTCTAAACCTCTAATCACATGGCTGGTCTTTCTGGCATGGTCAGCCTCCAATGTGAGTCATCTCCTTAGCATAAACTCAAGTGTAATCCCAGGGCCCACCATGAATAATGGAGACATTGCTATAATATGGGAAATTGTAAGGTTTTAGAAGCTCTGTCTCAGGAAGTTGGGACAAAGACAAGAAAAATTATTCATGTTAAACTGATACTTCCCATACAGTGTTGGGTTCTATTTGCTAATATTTTCTTAATTTTTATGTCTATGTTCACGAGGGACAGTAGTTTTATTTGTTATCCCAGTGTAGTTTCTTAGTCAGGTTTTGGAATCAGGGTAGTAATATTGTCCTCAAAATGAGCTGGGAAATGTTCCCTCTCTCTTTATTTTCGGATAGGTTTTATTTAAGATTGGTATTATTTATTCCTTAAATGCTTGGTAAATTTTACTAATGATGATTTCTGGCCTAGAGTTTTCTTTGTGGGAAAGTGTTCTTTTTTTTATTACAAATTTAATTTTTTTAATAAATGCAAATCTATGCAGGGTTTTTAATTCTTCTTGAGTCAGTTTTAATAGCATGTGCTGTTAAGAATTTGTTCATTTCCTCTAAGTTGTTGAATTTATTGGCATTAAAATTGTTCATAATATTCTCTTATCTTCCTTTTAATGTATGTAGGAGCTGTAGTGATAGGCCCTCTTTCACTCTTATTTGTACATATTAGTAATTTTCGTCTTTATTTTCTTCATCAGTCTTCGAAGAAGTTTATCAGTTTTGCTGATTTTTTAAAGTCAGCTTTCATGTTTATTGATATTGTTTCTGTTTTCTGTTTTGTTTACTCCTTGGCATTTTTATTTCTTTCCCTTCCTTCAGAGATTTTTGTTTTCAGCGCTATTTTGGGCCAGATAAGTCTGTTTTGAGCATCATAGGTTGTTTAAAGTATCCCTGGCCTCTCCTTAGGAACGTTTACCTAGTTGGGATGATCAAAAATGTCTCTCTATATAATCAAATGTCTCCTGGTGGACAAAACAGCTCACAGTTGAGAACCATTGCTTGACTTCTTTTGGTTCAGTGTTTTTCTTTTTCTAGCTTCTAAAGATGGGATCTTAGATCATTGATTCTGGGCTCCTCCAGCAGCAACATAAGGATTTAAAGCTAAACATACTTCTCTAGACACTGCTTTAGCTACATCCAACGTATTTGATAGGTTGCGCTTTCATTAGTTTTCAGTTCAGGATATTTTCTAATTTCTCTGCAGTGCAGTTCATTCTTTGATTTGTGACACATCTTCCAAGTAGTGATTTTTTTTTTCCCTACCAATAGTTATGTTACTGTTACTGATTTCTAATTTAATTCCATTGTGCTTAGAAAACGGACTCTGTATGATTTTCGTATTTATAAATTTATTTTTAAAATTGTGTTTTACAAAGTGCATAACTTAGGAATATTTATGCGGTACGCCAAAGGATTTATCAAAGACTTAAATTAAGGTGTTTGGTATAATTGAAAATGAATTGATTTTTTACAGAATTCAGTTTATATGTATTTTTCCCCTGTTTATTGAATATGTATGTATAGAAAAATGTACAAATCTTACGAGTACAGCTTGATGAGTTTTCACAAAGGTGAAGACATAAAATATTACAGACTCTTCTTAGAAGTCATTATCTTACCTCTTTCCAGCAACTATCACCCCCCTCCCTGATTTTTGAGGCCATAAGTTAATTTTGCCAGTTTTGAACTTTTTATGAATGGAGTTACACAGTATGTATTTTTGTGTATTTGCCTTCTTTCACCCAACATTTTGTTGAAAGTATGAATATTCTTTCATGTTATTGCATAATAGTTGTTCATTCTCACCTTTCTATGCAATATTACAGTACATGAATATTTTACAGCTTATTCATTCATTCTACTTTTGACAGATAATTGAGTTGTTTCAGTTTGGGGCCAGTGAAAAGAATGAGCATTCTTTTGTATATCCTTTGGTGAACATATATTAATTTGGTGTATTCCTATAAGTGGAAATGTTTAGTCATAAGGTGTGTATATATGCAGCTTTGATATGTAAGATTTAAGCAAAATTTTATTGTAGTTTTTGTTATGCATCCTTTTAGGCATTTGCTTTTTTTATGGTCTTAGTTATTATGGTGATGTGTTTTTGTCATTGTTAAAGAAAGTAATACATTTCTTATGGTGAATTTTTTCCCTAAAAGTCTACAATATTAAAAAAAAAAAAAAGATTTTATATTCCCACTATATGAGAATGTATTTATAATTGTATACTTGTATTATTGTACTAATGTTTTATAAATATAAGATAAAGCTTAAGAAGAAGAAATATAAATAGCAATTTTATTATTCCACTAATTCTTTTTCACCTCCTTCAGGTGTATACTTTGCAGACCCTTTCTCTAAAGTTTTCTGTTTTTCTTGCCCTTTGAATGTGTGTGTGTGTGTGTGTGTATACTAGGACACTTCATATATATGTAGTGTACTTCATATGTGAAGTATAAGCTTTAGGATACAGTTAAGAGATACTCGTTTAGCTTTATAGAATATGTTCTTTTCATTGTGTGGAGGGCAATATCCATTAAGCACTTTAGGATTAGAAAGTAAGTGAAAGAAATACGTTAGTAAATTGGGAGTTGGCGCATTGATTCAACAAATATAGAGGTATTTTCTTTTACAAGAAGCGAATATTAATTCTGAGAATGGGGGCTTTTATTTTCCTCCCACAGTGGCACTACTCTTACAGTTTTGTGCGGTTTCAGTTCTGTGCTTCATCTTATTGTCTGCCACCAGACTGCCCCCTAAAGAATTAAAAGTTTGTGTATTAGAGCTGGGTAGCAGTCAATGAAAAGTCACAGATCTGGTTGAGATAATAACTCCCAGTTAAATAGGGAATGTATTAACATGTCTGTCTTATGGGGATGTTATTTGTGAAAAAGATTGCCTGTAATTCAGTGGTAAAATGATAGAAATGTCATTCTCTCTGTCCTTGGAAGCCAAGCATTCCGAGTAAGGATGTCTGGAAGAAAGACAGTTCATTGGTGTTTGCTCTCAGAGGGGCATTTTAGTTGGAGAAGAAGAGTGGGTTAACCAGATGGATTATTCAGTTCATCTCAACCTTATAGAGAATTTATCATAATTGGATATTTCAGTGGCACCTTATTGGAAGGGCTTGGTTGGACCCACAGGCTCAGAAGAGCAAAGAGGTTGTTTCTGAGTGTGGCAGTATGTGATAAGTCAATTACTCATTTGTTGCTAGCATTATTTAGGTCAGTATTTTCTCTGTGTACATATAGTTAGGCATCTTCCTCTCTGTCATACCTAAATCTTGTACTGTCCTCACAGCTGACTAAATAACGAAAATACCAATCTCTTCTTTCAGTTTCTTTTTTCATCATTATGGTGGTTTGTTTATTTTCAAATTAATTCTGGGTTTTACTGGGAACCTGACAATTTGTCCCATGTAGTATACATAATACTTAATAATACATGTTAAAAACTAGAGGCCCGATGCACAAAGATTTCTGCAAGAATTGGCCTTCCTTCCCCTGGCTGCCAGCACTGCCTTTGCTCTGGTCGAAGGTGCCTTTCCATCTTCCCACGCTGCCCAGAGGCCTGGAGCAGCTGGGTGATGTGGAACACAAGCATTCTACCCCGCCCCCCGACCACTCGGTGCCTTGTATGCAAATTAACCCATCATCTTTGTTGGGTTATTTTGCATACTCACTCCTGATTGGCTGGCAGGCGTTGCGAAAGCATGGTCAATTAGCATGTTACTCTTTTATTAGTGTAGATAATAAGAATATTTGCAGTAGTTAACATTTCAGTTTTACAAATGAGGAAACTGTTAATCAGATAGGTTAGAATCTGTCTGAACAGCCTAAGACAGCTTTGAAGGCTTAAGATACTCAGTATTTGTTGGCCACACAGTATTTGAAGCCAGGCAGTCCGGCCGTAGAATCTGTGCCCTTCAGTATTCCTTGTCACCAGGTGGTTAAGAACTTGAGGTTTGGAGTAAGAAAGACCTGGGCTTAAGTCATGGCTACCACTGACACTCTTGGGACAAGAGCATCTCTCTTGACCTTAGTAATCTTGTTTATAAAACAAGGGCTATTTGGGGGATAAAATGAGATAGTGTATGTTAACTGCTTAGCACATTCTTTAGCAGATACTATGCTTCTTCAGTATTAATACAATAGATGGTATTATAACAAATACTGATAAGCAAAATGAAAAAAGTCACGAATAGAAAGCAACCATTGTTAGCATTTTTAGGTATATCCTCGCAGTCTCTTAAAAATGGGTTCCCTTATGTTATTATTATATCTTCTGCTTATGTTATTTTTCTCTCTTATAACATTTCCTTGTTTATATTTTACACAAAAGGCAGGAAGGCATGAATTTGTCTGTGTCACTTAGCAGTAAGGCAAGGCTGTTTCAGCTTCTCTGCTGCCAAAACCTTTTCTGCCTATGTTTAGGAGTAAATGGAGATGGAAGAAGACATAGAAATACATACACCCCCCCCCCTCATTTTAAACAAAAATATGTGAATTAAAATTTCTGATATAATGTCTGCAAATCAACAAATTGTGGGGTAGCAGAAATAGGAAAAGAACATGTGCTAGTATTAATTTTATTAAAATAACAATGAAACTCCAGTTTTAGAATATTTAGTTATTAACTGAAAATACTATATCTGAGTGAACAGTCTATTTCTTCTTGATGAGTGAGATTATGGAAGTCTGATCATATATTGCATTATTAAATAAATCCACTGAATGCGATACAGCAGTAACTAAACTAATCCCTCCTTTCTAAAACCTTAGCAACAAAACATGGCTAATGCTCTTTTTTTCTTTTCCTCTTAGGTCTACACACAATGAGCTGGAAAAGAATCGGTGAGTCAGTAATGAGGTGCAGTTTTCATTTATGTATAAAAACCAAACTCAACATCTTACCTGTGAAAATTATGTAATAATGCATATGTAATTATATATATATGTATATATAATATATATATTTAATATTTTCATTGATTTTTAGAGAGAGAGGAAGGGAGAGAGAAGCATTGATGTGAGAACAGAACATCTATCAGCTGCCTCCTGCACATCCCCTACCTGGGATTGAGGCTGCCACCCACGCATGTGCCCTGACCAGGAATCAAACTTGCACCTTTTTGGTGCCCAGGATGACACCTAATCAACTAAGCCACACCAGCCAGGGCTGTAGTTATATATATAGTTTTAAAATGTACAGAGTATCATGATTCTGCTATATATGTATTTTCTCCTAAATAAATAAGTAAATAAATAAATGCCTGAAATAGTAAGCTTATACTATCCAAACTGGAAATACATTTTTAAGTTCGTTTCAATTTTGAGTTTATGGTATAGCCTTTGTTTCTGTCTCTGAAAACAGGTCTATTGTGATAGGTTCATGGCTTGAATATGGTCTTGCTAAAGTATTAGGTTTCAGTAGTGTAACTAATACATATTATGAAAATTTGTACACCATTGAATTTCTCTTTCTTTGTAGTTTTCATTTTTTCATGCATTCAGCAAATCTTTATTAAGCATGAACTATATATGTCTGTCAGGCAGACATAATGCTTCACATAGAAAATATAAGAATGCATAAGATAGTTTCTCTCCTTGAGGAACTTACAACCTCCTGGGGAGACAAACAGGTAATTAAAACCCTATGTAGTATGGTGAGTATGGTTATAGAGAAGTAGGGGGTGCTGAAATATTACTTTGGAGGGTCCCCTGATTCTTTTTTGAGGGAGTCTTGGAAAGCTAGTGGATAGTGAGTGAGCATTGTATATTGAAGGAACCAAAGTTTTCAATATGAGTATGAAAGATTGTTGCATAAGACAAGCTAGGCCAGAGGTTGACTGCTATGCTGAAGAGTTTGAGCTTTTTCTGAGAGCAATAGGGGGCAGCTGGAATGATTTGAAGATGGGTTGTCATACAATCCACTTTGTGTTTTGGAAAGATCACTTTGGCTGCAGTGTGAAGAATTGGTTGATTAGCAGAAGGGATCTCAGAGACAAGAACACTCTTTTGGAGGCGGTTGGAAACCTCCTTGGTAAGAGATGATGGGGGCCATTGGAGAAAGAAGTAGACAGAATAAAGAGATAGTTTAGAGTATATGCAATAGAAATTGGTGATTAGTTTGCTATAGAAGGTTAATTTTTAGGTGATATTAGTATTTACTGAGAGAATGAATATAGGAAGAGGACAAGTATGGGAGAGAAAGGGAAGATTTTACAAATATTCTCTTTTTGATAGATATTAGGTTAATAACCAATAAACTGGGATTATCAGAACCAGTCACTTTGTTGTTATTGTTCATCCTCACCAAGGATATTTTTCCATTGATTAAAAAAAATTTTTATACATATTTTATTGATTTATTATTTTTTTTTACAGAGAGGAAAGGAGAGGGATAGAGAGTTAGAAACGTCGATGAGAGAGAATCATCGACCAGCTGCCTCCTGCACACCCCCCACTGGGGATGTGCCCACAACCAATGTACATGCCCTTGACCAGAATCGAACCCGGGACTCGTCAGTCCACAGGCTGACGCTCTATCCACTGAGCCAAACTGGTTTTGGCAATTAAAATATTAAAAATAAATAAATAAATAAATAAAATAAAATTATATATATATATATATATATATATATATATATATATATATATATATTTCAGAGAGGAAGGGAGAGAAAGAAAGAGATAGAAACATCAATAATGAGAGAGAATCATTGATCGGTTGCCTCCTACACGCCCCCTTCAGGTGGTCGAGCCCACAACCCAGGCATGTGACTTGATCGGGAATGGAACTCTGATCTCCTGGTTCATAGATTGATCCGCAACCACTGTGCCATGCCATCTGGGCTCCATTGATTCTTAGAGCAAGTGGAAGGGAGGGGTGGAGACACAGAAACAGCGATGTGAAAGAGACACATTGACTGATTGCCTCTTGCATAAGCCTCAAGGAGGGCCAGGGATAGAACCTGCAAGGGAGGTATGTGCCCTTGACTGGAATAGAGTCCCATCCTTCAGTCCGAGGGCTGATGCTCTATCCACTGAGCCAAACCAGCTAGTGCTGTACCAGGCATTTTTAACAAAAAAGATTTCCGTGACCCCCCTTTTTTTGTTCCACCCCCCCCCCCTTTTTTTTTTTTTTAATAGAAAAGGCCTTACAGATTGACTAGCCTGCCTCATTGCGGATGAATTTAAATGTCAGATTCTCCTGAACAGGCTTAACATAGTCCTCCAGGCAGACTTTGGCTTTTACCACTTTGTTTGTGTTATACCCTGTTCATCTCCTACTGTAAAACTTAATCAGGTACTATCTGTTCATGTCTCTTTCTGCCACATGACTATGATTGCCGCAAAGACAGGGATTCTGTTTTGTTCATTTTTTTTTTTTTTAATCTTCAGCTCCTAGCATTTGATGCATGTATAGTAGCTGATGGCTTCTCTATTGAGTGAAGGATAGAAGTGGAGCAAAGTTCAGTGGTTTAGGAAAGATGTTTGCTGGTTTGTAGCAAAGCAGTTTGGCAGGAGACTTTTCATTTTAAAGAATCTCCTTTCTGCCTTATATTATGGCTAAGACAGAGCAAAAAGACCAATAAGTAACAGCTCTGAGGATTCGACAAAAAACACACACACACACACACAAAACCAACACCTTACATTGGACTTTAAATTAGAGCTCAGAGTATACTTTGGGTCACATGCTTTAAATACTGATAAACGTGGCTTTTATAATAATTTCTCCCACCTGAATGTGGTCCTTGGGTGAGATCCTCATTGAAAACCTGGCAAAAACCTTTTTTTTTTTTTTTTTTTTTAATGTTGAATCTTCAGTAAACTGTTCAGAGTGGAGTTCTTTAAATCTTTGAGTAAACTTTGTTTCATGCATTCTGCATACCAGTTCTGATTTATTGATAATTTTATCACCCATAGTATTACTTTGCTATCCCCTATAAATTATTGAATTTAGTGTCTTTCTGTGGCACTGGTGTAACCTGTGTGGCTTTTATTGCCTGGACTGTACATAATCCCCAGTGTCTCCAGTGAAGGCTTTTTGTCCCCATTTTATGTACTAAGGTCTGTCTTTCTGGTTGTTTCCTACCCTACCTCATGTGAGGCCTGGCTCCCTCATCCTCTTCTGTCCTCTCCCGATAGTCCTACATAGCCTTTGTTTCTCAAATTATTTCTTCCCCTCTCTCTTCTTCCCTTCTTTCCTTTATCTGTTCATCCCTCTCTCTCTTCCTTGAGGCTTAATTGAAAGGTAATGCAGAATTAACCTTTCCAAGATGAATTTGTTTTTAAACGGGGTATCTATCAACATAAATAAATCTTATTTAGTGGAATATGTCAGAGAGTGAGTGCCAAAGGAAGATTCCGGTTTAATAACCTCTACTTCACTTCTGAAAAGTTACTAGCTTGTGATCCAGCAAAAAAACAGAAATGTTGGTAAATACAGGATGATTTAAGGGAGAGGGTGTTTTAGCCAAATTTGCAAGAAGCCAGATATAAAAAATAATATTTAAAAATTTTAAGCTTGTATTGTTACTATAGTTTTAAGCCTTTATCTAGTTCTACTTAATGTTTCCTTTTTTCCCCAAGACACCATTTTTTATTTGACATTTTAAATTTAAAAAAAAAGTTAATCTAACGTTGGCATCCTTTAAAATAAATAGAATTTTAGCTTTACCATTCATTTGCTTTTGAGTGTGAGCTCATATGAAAAGGGCAATTTGATTTTTGTCTTCATTCTGAAAATATATTTCTGAAGTAATGCATAGTTTTGAAATGTTGCTGCTTTACATACATATTGATATCAGAAGTTTTTTCTTTGTTTTCTACCTTGGTTCTACAATCTTGCATGTAAAGCTGCTTTGAGTTAGTGTTTCCTACTGGGGCAGTGCAGTAAGCAGTAGAGTAGATGGCTCTAAACTGTTGGTGAACTTAAAGCCCCAGGATGATTGAAGCCCTGGATCTGTCCTTGAGGAGACAAAAGCTGACCAGTGTTGAGGTTCATATTCCCAGGTCTCAGAAAGAAGCTTGATGGTGGAGATTTGGGTCTGGCTGGCCCAGAGAACTTTGTTCTGGTCCAAAATCACCCCAAAATGCCTACAGCCTATTAGGGAGCTTTAGATAGTCCCAGGACTGATAAAGAAATTCAGATCCTTTTTTGGATAGATCCTGGGGGGCTTATTTCTGCCTATAACCCTGACAGCTACACTGGTCTAGATGGTTCAGAGCATTTGTTACTTGCATACCGTATTTTCCGGCATATAAGACGACCCCCTAATTTTTACAGTTAAAACATAGGTTTAGGCCTATATTCGCTGTATAAGACTACCCCCCACTTCAAAGAAAAGACTTACTTTGCCGTCAAGATCTGCAGGTAATTTTTGTGCAATTTTGGTCTTTTGCCCCCGATTTTCAGTTGACTTTTTTTTGTTTCAAAAGTCGCCTTATACACCGGAAAATATGGACTCACCCTGTCTCCCTAGACCCATAATAGGTCTTAACAGACAAGGAGGTGGAGGTAAAAGGTCAGCACGGTACCTCTAAGCTGTTTTGCATTCCCTAAGAATCTGTATAAATCATCTCATGGTAAAATGAATGAATCTTTGAGATTTAATAATCAAGAATTTACATTAGCTTACCTTATGTGTTGGGTCCTTTGCCAGATTAGAAACAGTTACAGATTTTAGATTACTTCATTGTTTTTTTATTTTATTAAATTAAAATTACTGATGATGTTTTTGAAAGAACAACAACTTTACCAGAACTTTAATGGTCAGGAGCCTCAGTGCTGTGGCAAGAGAGGCCATCCAACTTTAATATCTGAATATCTGTCATTACATTGAAACAAAAAGCTCACCTTTATTGCAATGTTGGCAAAGCTAGAAGGCCTAAAGGAGGATAATGGACTAATAATGCCTTCCTAGGCAGAGCAGAAGTTCCTGCGCATTTTTTATTAAACAAAACAAAACAAAACAGAACAAAACAAAGCAAAACAAAAAGCATGTCCAATGAATGGTGGCAATAGTTATCCTCCATTTAGAGCCTTTGTCATACTTCTGAGGCAAAGATGAAAATAAGCATTTATGGAGTACTTGCTGTGTTCCCCCACTATGCAATACTAAAAACTAGCCCATTTTGACGAGCATTACTCCATTTTGAAACAAGACAATGGAAACACAAAACAGACCGAGTCATGATCCTATCTGATCATAAATATGATAGCTGTGTTTAATAGCAGTCATTTTCTTCAGTAATGATTAATAAAACCTGTGCTTGGCATCACGGTAGGTCAAATGAAGTATAAGATACTGACCCTATCCTATTCTTAAGGTTAAGGTAATTATAGTTGGGTAATTACAGATTTCATCTTTCAACACCAGGATCTAGTTAAATTAGCAGTGAATTCTAGAAAGTTGTACAACAATTGGTTTTCATGCTGAACGTTGAAACCCAGTTGTGGTCTGTGTAGTCATTTTAGTGAGTCATTTTAGAAAAGGAATAGAATAGAAAATTTCAAAGTGCATTGCTTGAAGTAAAGTGACATGATGTAAAATACTATGGTCATAGTAAAAAAAAAAAAAAAAAAAAAAGCCACTGCTCTGGATAGTCAAGGAGTATGTGAGCTGGGCCATGAAGAAGAAATAGAATTTGGATCTAAGGAAAGGGGGCAGTCCCTGAAAGCAGGAAGGTGGCATCATAAGCTGTGTTCAGACCGTGAGTAGACCATATGGAGGTGAAGAATAGTCAGTCAGAGTAATCATGGAAAATGAGGCTGGAAAGGTGGTTTAGAATCAAATTGTGGAATGTTATTGAATGTCAAGGAATTTGAATTTTTATATTGTTGACAGTAGTGGGTTTTTGAGGCTTTAGAAGCAAAAAGATAGGCAGATTAAAGCCTTAAAAAAAAAAAAAAAAGATTAGTCTAGCTATAGAAGCAGGGAGATGGTAGTGGAAGGATATAAGAACCAGCAGTCAGGTGCTAGAAATGGGAACAGAAAAGAAGAGAGAGGACTAGGAAACCATATAAAGAAAGAATATTGTGTTCCATCAACTCCTCATATTTCATTCTTTACATAGCAGCAACAGTGATCCTCTGAAAGGATGTATCATATCTTGTCATTTCTGTTTAGTTTCCCACTGGCTTCCCATTGCAATTAGGTAAAATCTATGGCCTACAAAGTTGTGCCATTCTCTCTCTCATCTGCTTCCCACCCCCCCAAAAAACAAACAAACAAAAAAACAAAAACGAAACAAAAAACAAACACATACCATGTTCATTTTCATCATGGGCTTTTGCACTTGCTCTTCCTTTTGCTTAGAAAGTCCTTGTTCTAACTCTTCATCATTATTTAGTTCTCAGTTGTCAGGTCATCTCCTTAGAGAATAGTAATTGCTCCCCCCTCTCCCCCTATTCACTCTCTATCACATGATCTTTTCTGTTGCCTTAACATTTATCTCTGAATTATTTCATTTATTTGACTTCTTTCACTAAACCATAAATTTCCGAAAGGCAGGGACTTTATTTAGGCTTAGCATATAGCAGTCATTCAGTAAATATTATTGAGTGACAAAATGATTCTGTGTACTATTGAGTATATCTATAACCAATAATATGTGAATTATAATAATGTTAGTGAAAAAATGACAAATAATATACTCTTGAAAGTGTAACAGGCATTATAATAAAATAATTTCAAAGGAGGTAAATGGAATATTTAATTCTTCAGACGTAAATTATATGGTCAGGATGGAGTGGCTCAGTTGGTTGAGGGTTGTCCTGGGCACCAAAATTGTTGCCGGTTTGATTTCCAGTCAGGGCACATACTTGGGTGGGGTTGCAGGTTTGATCCCCAGTCTGGGAGCTAATAAAAGGAAGGAAACTGATCAATGTTTCTCTCTCACATTCATGTTTCTCTCCCTCTCTCCCTCCCTCCCTCCCTCCCTCCCTCCCTCCCTCCCTCCTTCTCTTTCTCTCTCTCTCTCTCAGTATATGAAAAAGCTTGATGAGTGCCAACATCTTAAAGGATTTTTCCTATTCAGGACTTTATCCTGCTAATAAGAGAAGAGTCAGTAACCTTTTTTTAAACAGGCTAATTGATTCTTTCAGTTCATTAGGATAGTATATAGCACACTAAAATAAAGATGGGAGGTTTTGTAAAGGAGAACGCTTTACTTGATGGAGTTTATGCTCCACCTGTGAGATCTTTATTCTTTTTTTCATTCCATGAGTTGAAATGGGAAGAACTTTATGAGGTAAAGATGCATATATACTTGAAGACTAGATGTCACAAATAATTTCAACATTTTTGTGTTAGAATTTTTAATATATACTTATATTGATCTTAATGGGTTAGACACGATAATGAATACAGTACTTTTTAAAATATTATTCACATGTCCCATTTGACATGTGAAATTTTGACAAAGTGTTTTAGTTTACCTTATCTTAGAACAGCATATAAGAATAAATCTTTGTGACCATGGGTTAGGGAGTGGTTTCTTAGTACATCATCTGACTATTTAGGATTCCTTGGCAGGAGCAACATAACTGATTTTAGCTGCATATTTTGGGTGCTTGGATGACATTTGTTTAAAAAGAACATACACTTTTATATACAATGTGCACATTCAAGAAAAAAGTGTACATTTGTTTTGTTAGGAGTGAAAAATAAATTGCATCCCTAACCAGTTTGGCTCAGTGGATAGAGCATCGGCCTGTGGACTGAAAGGTCCCAGGTTCGATTCCAGTCAAGGGCATGTACCTTGGTTGCTGATCGATGTTTCTCTCTTATCGATATTTCTAACTCTCTATCCTTCTCCCTTTCTCTCTGTAAAAAAATCAGTAAAATATATTTTTTTAAGAAGAAAAAAATTTTAAGGGTAGTTTGGCAGAACTTGCATTAAAAACAAGTTGTAGAGTTAAGGAAACTAAACCTTTATTGTAGGTTTGATATAACTGGAGCTGAATCAAAAGTCCATAGTTTTGAATTGAGTTTGATAATTATGGAAAGTTTAATCAAAAGCTCTTATTAGCCTTGGTTTATTACTGAGATATAAATCTCAGTATTAAAATACTTTATAATAACTTCCTTAGCCTGATAAATAACATTTATGAAAAACCCACAGCTAATGTCACACTTAATAGTAAAAGACTGAACGCTTTTCTCTAAGCTAAGAAATAAGACAAGGTGTCATGATTTCTCCTCAGCATTGTACTGGAGGGTCTAGCCATGACAATTAGGCAAGAGGAAGAAATTAATGGCATCTAGATTTAAAGGCAAGAAGGAAAACTCTGTTTGCATATATCATAGTCTTACGTATAGAAAATCCTAGGAAATCCACAAAAAACTATTAGAGCTTATACGCGAACTTAGCAAAGTTGCAGTATTCATAAATGACACACAAAAACCAGCTGTGTTTCTATACACCAGCAATGAACAATCTGAAGATAAGAGAACAGTTCCATTTACAGCAGCATCCAAAAGAATAAAATACATAGGAATAAATTGAACCAGAGGTGAAATACTTGTACATTAAAAATGACTAGCCTCTGGCCTCATAACTCATCTGGTTAGAGTACTGTCCTAACTCACCAAGAATTGGGCTCCGTTCACGAGGGGCCACAGGCCATTGGCAGGCTGGTCCCACCCTTATTGGGGTGGGGGACAATCGGGGGTGGGGCCTTCCAGAGGGAGAGGCCACAGGAAGTTGTCTGGTTGGCCCCGCCCCCTGGTCAAACTCCTAGTTGAGGGAATAACTTGCATATTAATGCCTTTAACTCTATAAGATGAAATAGAGTCCAAAGCTAATCCCTCATAATTAGTAATTTTCAACAGTGTTAATGTATTTTCAGCAAATTGTACTGTCACAACTAGATATCTACATGTAAAATAGTGATGTTGGATTCCTACCTCACACCATATGCAAAAATTAACTCAAAAAAGAATCACAGATCTGAATTAAAGAGCTAAAACTGTAAAATTCTTAGAAAAAAACATGAGAGTAGATCTTTATGACTTTGGACAAGGCTATCATTTCTTACATATGACACTAAGCACAAACAACAACAACAACAAAATAGGTACATTGGACTTTATCAAAATTGAAAAAATTTTAATATATATATATATATATATATATATATATTTGATTTTTTACAGAGAGGAAGGGAGAGAGATAGACAGCTAGAAACGTCGATGAGAGAGACACATCGACCAGCTGCCTCTTGCACACCCCCTACCGGGGATGTGCCCGCAACCAATGTACATGCCCTTGACCAGAATCGAACCTGGGACCTTTCAGTCTGCAGACCGACGCTCTACCACTGAGCCAAACCTGTTTCGGCAACATTTGCATTTTAAAGAACACTATTAGGAAAATAAAAACAAATTGTTGAAGAAAATATTTGCAGAATATATATCTGAAAAGAGACTTGTATTCAGAATATATAAAAAACTCTTAAACTAAATGATAAAAACAGGCAAAGAGCCCTGGCTCAAGTGTTCCTCCTCTCACTCTCTCTGAAATCAATTTAAAAAAAAAACAGGCAAATCATTTGAATAGATATTTCTCCAAAGAAAATATACAAAAGGCCAGTAAGCCCATGAAGAGATGCTCACCATCAGTAGTCATTAGGAAAATGCAGGATATCACTTCATACTTACTAAAATGCCTAACTAGTGTTGCTCAGCAACTTTGTGCCCATCCATTCATCATACCAGCTACCATTGATTGGGAGAGGGTCCTAATAGTCCACTAACCTTGCATTTCGGCCCTTAAAAGGTGCTGATGTCATTATCATCTGATGGCACTGCACAAATGATTCAACATTTTACAAGTAAGACATGTAATTAACCACAGATAAGTTTGCAATATATTATATGGTGCCACTACCTAATGTAATTTACTTGGAAATGAGGAAAGATTGAGCCTCTGTAGCATATAAAAAGGGTACATACTTAAAGGTTTTTAAAAAGCCATTAATTAACAGTAAAATCTAACAAAATTAAGACCATATATTGAACGAATGTGGTAATTGTATCAGTTCCACTTAAGGTATAATAAAATATAACTTGACTGTATTTATTAGATCTTGAACAACTAAATTTAACAAGTATAGTTCTGTAGGGAAGGAGAAACAGCATTGTCTAGAAACCAGGAAATAGCTACTGATCTGGTCTTCTGATTTGGCATATAAAAATGATGGCTGCTTTTCTTTTATAGTCTAACGATGGGAAACTGACACCCTTATTTTTAACTTATGTAAAAATATTAAGGAAGAGAAATTTATTCTCTGTACTTTTTAAAATATATAGTATGAGTCCAGTTATAGTACTCAGTTTTCAAGAGTAACTATAAAACACTAAAAAAGTAGCTAAGCATTGGGAAGTATAGGACACTTATTTAATAGAATTTGACTATTATGAAGCTATGGAACCAGATAAATTTAGAAATTACATTATTAAACAGTATGCAGGGTAATATCATTTGTCAGAGAGACATGTAATTGGTGTATGTATTTTTGTATGCAAGTAAATGAATATTTTAGTTGTATTTTTATATAGGTACGAATGCTGAAAACTGGAGACAAACTAAAAATAGCTGTTAGAGTACAGAGATAGGCACCTGTTAGAGTAAGAATTGAATGTTATATGAGATAGAGATGAAGTAATGGGTGGGTTTTGGAGATAAAATTTATGGTTAATAGAAGAAGCATAGCAGGATAAAATTACACATCTAAAATGCAGCCTGTGCAATGAAGTCATTGCAGTAGTGTCTAGATAGATTCACAGTCTATATATTGACCTTTGTCAGAAATAGCTCATTAAGGCTCAGCTTTGTACTTCCAGCAAGGTGACAGAGGCTGACTCAGACAAGGATTGCCTTCTAGAAACGCAGTGTTCTCAGAACTTCAGTTATCCAATTCCTAAAGTTTAAATCAATTCTACAACTGACACATGAAAATAGATGAGATCATTAGTCTTAAAAATAACCCAGAAATATTATAACTTGAAACTTCTAGAAATAAACACATAATTAAAACAGACTTTAAATAATGCACATGGTGGACCTGATAGGGAAGATGTATGTAGTAGCTTTTTTATACAAGTGATTACAGAGTCTATATCTCAGTGTAGCTATAACTTGTTTAGGAAAATAACTTCTTGTCCTGGCCAGTTTGGCTCAATTGTTAAGAGTGTTGACTCTCGGACTGAAGGGTCCTGGGTTTGATTCTAGTCAAGGGCATATACCTCAAATGCAAGGAGTGTGCAGGAGGCAACCAATCGATGTGTCTCTCTCACATCAATGTTTCTGTCTGTCTCTCCCCCTGCCTTTACTCTATAAAAATAAGTGGAAAAATATCCTTAGGTGAGTATTAACAACAGCAACAACAAAACACACACACACCAAAACAAACAAACAAACAAACAAAAAAACAACAACACTTTTTCCTCAAACTATGAATTGGTAATTTAAAAAAGGAATAATTTAATTATATTTTCCTGATATATTTCAGATAATGCAGTATAAAAAATTTATCTTATATGCAACTTTGAGGACAGTGTTTGATCCATAAAACTGACTATACCTTTATACAGGAGCAGAATTCTACTAGATTTTAAGGCAGTATGCTAGTTTACTAAATTCCTTTGCTGCATATACCGTAGTAATTATTGCAATATAAATGTTCTTGATAAACATTATTTTAATAATACAGGCAATGCAAATACTTTTTCTTAAACTAGCATTTCAGATTAAGAAACTTCTATTTTGGTGCAAATTTTGGCAATTCAGGCATGCCTAGAGATATAGTATCAGTAAGAAATCTTTTTTTTTTAAATGAGTGACTTCTTTAGTATCTTACATTTATTTATCTTTTAAAAATGAAGAGATTCTGATCCTTTTACTATATTTTAGATTTTGCAGAGAAGAGGGTAGTTATTTTGTACTTTCTTATATTTTTCTATGTATGCTATTAAATAATGCCAATTGGAAGTCCCATGGGTGTTACTAGTGAATAACCACAAGTCTCCAGGGTAGGATTCATTAATGAGAATCGAATTTCCTAATATGGTAATTTGCTAACCAGTTCTTGAAGGCAATATTTGCTTGGAAGATAATTAATTCAGCTCCAGGACAAACACATAACATATTGCTTATATTCATATCTTCTAAGTCAAGGAAAGTTTACACTTAACTCATAAGTAAATGATTATTGTTATTTTGGGGAAAGCAAATGGGAAAAAAAGTAGATTTTAATATTCTACATGCTTTAAGAGCTAAATTGTCGAAAAGCTTACTAGAAGCCAACACTGATGACTTCGTTGGGGATAGGTGACACATTGATGTGAGAATTGTACCAGAAGTCAGAAGATTTTAATTTCTCTTTTTATTTCTACTACTGGTAGACTGTGGATGTCATCTAAGTTATCTCACTTCTTGCTTTCCTTGGCTGTAAAAGAAGGGGGCCTGGATGACCTGAATTCCTTCCCTATATGAAAAGTTTTATAGTTCTATGAACGTTTCTTTATGGTACAAAATGGGGGCTCTTTTTTCAGACAGTAGAATAGTATACAGCAAAGTGGAGGTGCTATCCTGTCTCCACAGCAACAGAGAGTCTCATAAGGGAAAGTCCTCCTTCTGTGAGGCAGACCCTTCCCGGCTCAGGAGAGACGTTTTTCAACTTGAGAGCAAAGCCAGGCCGCCCAGCGGCAGTGTGGAAAGGTGGCTGTGCGTACAGTCTCTGGTCGGACCTGGAAGTGCTTGGTGAGCGTGCCCAGCAGCTCCCACTTCCTCATCCCGCCCTGCAGCCCATACTGCTGCAGACTTCCTTCAGCATTGGCACTGAGCTTACCCAGCTTGCCCTCGCTGACCCAGGCCTTCAGTTCCTCTCTGGGTACTTCTATCTTAGGCCTTCTGCTTATTGTTTTCCTATAATGTTCATTACAGAGACTGTTCAAACTTTTTTAAAAAATTACCTTTATTGTTGAAAGTACTATAGATACACCCCCCTCCTTTTTTCAAAAATCCCTTCAATAGGGTGTGAGGCAAAGACACAAAGCTAGGCATTATCAGTATCACATACTAGTTTAAGGATTCGGCTTCAGTTTCTCTAAAATTAGGTGGTAGACTGGAATGATCATTAAGATCTCTTCTAGTCTGTGAAAACCCTGAGATCTTAAGTACTCAGTCCCACTCAGATCTGGTTTTTGAACCCACATCTCCTAGCTCCTGGTCTAAAGATATTTCTCTATATTATCGACTCCTGTTTTCTCTTTTGCTGAAAATATAGACTCCTTGTTCAAATTCATCTCCCCCTATATTTTCTTCTTCTTTTTTTTATTATCAATCTTTATTGTTCATATTATTACAAAGGTTCCTCATTTCTTCCCCCCTCCACCAGGTTCCCCCCCCCCCCTATATTTTCTATCTTTATACTTTCGGTTCAAATTCCTTAACCCCTCTCTCCCCACTCTTCTTTTGAACAAGAATAACAAAAGTATTTATAATAACCAAAAATTAGAAGTAATCTGAATTCCTACCAATAGGGGAATGGCTAAATAAATATTATATCCATAAATTTGGAGCAGATAAAAAGAATGAGAGAGACCTTTATGTGAATATGCGGAGAGATTTCCAAGACATATTAAGTGAAAAAAGCCAATTGCAAAATAGTATTTCCAGTATGATCTCATTTATGTTAAAAAATATGCCATATTCGTATATGTAAATATATTGGAAAAGTTCTGGAAAGATACATGTCAAACTGATAAACTTTCTATGGGAAAGGAAGCAAGAGTCAAGGAGACACTATCATGTTGATTTTATTGCTAGAGTTTTTTGTAGTAAGAATGTGTTTATTTCTAGTGGTCTTTGTAAGAGTGTAGAAGCATTCCTTCTTTGATAATGTTAAATTTGTAAGTTTTAGGTGACATGTTAAACCTTTTTTAAGATTTTTCTCAAAGTTTTGAAAAGCTATTAGCCAGGATCATGGTGTAATAAGATATAACGTTTTTCCTTTAAAAAAAATTTAAATGCGTGTGTAGAGTTAAGAAGCTGTTGTACATTTATGATTTAATAAAATAATTCTAAAGGGGAAAAAAAAAAAGAATGTGTCACCTTAAAAAGTTTTTTAAAAGGCAATAATGTGTGGGCAATCCTACCCATATATTTTCGTAGACAATAAAGCTAGAAAGGATCTTAGAAAGTCACCTAGTCTAGTATCCTTATTTTATGAACTAGAGGCTGGTGCATGAAAATTCATGCACTGGAGGAGGGTCCCTCAGCCCGGCCTACCCCCTCTCACAGTCCAGGAGCCCTCTGAGGTGGGAGGTGACCCGGCAATCAGGAAGGCAGTGCCCCCATCACACCTCTGTTGCTGCCACTGCTGACAGTGCAAGCCTCAGGCTGCCCTTGGTGGCTGGGCAGCTGCCATCCAAGGCTTCCCTGCACCTTGGGCTGGCCCTGGGCAGCTCGGGGGGCTGAGGGGACTGGGCGCTGCCATCTTGTGGCTGTGGACACCGCCATCTTTGAGGGCAGGGCATTCAATTAGCATATTCCCTCCTTATTGGCTGTGGGCACCACCATTTTTGAGGGCGGGCAGTCAATTAGCATATTCCCTCCTTATTGGCTGTGGGCACCACCATCTTTTGTAACAATGTGAAGGTCAATTAGTATATTCCCTAATAGATAGGATACTAGAGGCCCAGTGCATGGAAGGGGAGGGAGGAGGGAACCTCAGCCTGGCCTGCACCCTCTCACAATCCAGGATACCTTGGGGGATGTCCAACTGCTGGTTTAGGCCCCGGGATCGAGACTAAACTGTCAGTCGGACATCCCTCTCCCAATCCAGGACCGCTGGCTCCTAACCTCACCTGCCTGTCTGCCTGATCGCCCCTAACTGCTTGCCTGCCTACCTCATTGCCCCTAACCTCTCTGCCTGCCTGCCTGATCACCCCTAACCACTCTACCTGCCTTTCTGATCACCCCTAACTACTCGCCTGCCTGCCTGATTACCCCTAACCACTCTGCCTGCCTGATTGCCCCTAACTGCTCGCCTGCCTGCCTGCCTGATTGCTCCTAACCACTTCTGCTTTGGCCTCCACCGCCACAGCTTCATCCAGAATGACTTTCAGAAGGTTGTTCAGTTGTCCAGTCTAATTAGCATATTACACTTTCATTATTATAGTTTCTGTGGAGGGGAGGGACTGTAATTTGTTCATCTTTGTATCTGATACGGTGTCTTGCACATAACAGGTGCTTAGTGAATTAATAATTAACGTTTTTGTTAGTTTGGTATTTGTAGTAGGCTATGCACCTTGTGTTAGATTGAGAGAAAGAAGTTAAATGCCACGTCAAATAAATAGCTCTGTTTTATAGTGTGTGTGTGTGTGTGTGTGTGTGTGTGTGTGTGTGTGAGAGAGAGACCAGACACTTCAAGATAGAAAATATTTTAGGAAAGCACATAGTGAGATATTTGCTATCCTGCAAATATCTTCCGTTTCCAAGAAAAATAGTTTTGTTCTCCACTCCTGCTTCAGAACAGTTTGTCCCCATAGGATATTCTAGGTAATATGACCCACTTAGGAAATATGTGGCGATTGTGCTTCATAATGGGATCCTACTAGAGTTGTACCACAGGAAAAAGCCTTTTGAGTGTGCTGGTTATACAAACGAAAGTACATTTCTTTCTGTGTTCGAATTTATACAGCAAACCAAGGAACTCAATTAAGACTTAAAAGTTTACTATAAATACGGTACCATAAAAGCTGTGACATCCTTTTTAATTGTGAAGGCATTTCCTCAAACTGTTTGGAATTTATACAGGTTTTGCCCTTTACGTGTTGTCATCTGGTTTTGTCTGCATATCTCTATTACTTGATATTAGCATCTTATTAAATTTCAGTGTGCTTTTTGACATAGGGACTCTTACCTGTGATTTTTATCTGCAGTTGTGTTCATCCTGTTTTGCTTTTGATTTTTTGGTAACTTGGCTTATTTTGATAGCTGTTTACTTTGACATCATTAAAAGCCTGTATAATTATTAAAACAGATTATTTCATGGAAGTTTCCATAATCAGCTGAAGATTGCTCTTGGGTGGAGCCTTAGGAATATTTATTCTCTTTTGGAAAGCTTACATCTCTCTTAGTTTAGAATCAATAGCTTTAGGAAAACATCATAGAATGCTGGGAATTTCCATGAATGCTTCTAGCCAAAGAGATTGTATTGAAATGGCTAATTGGTGCTCACAGGTATTCATCCAGAGGCATTTTTATTATGCCAGAATTTAAAAATAAGTATGTGTACATGTGTGTACGAATATATATGTGTGTGTGTGTGTGTGTGTGTGTGTGTGTGTGATCTATCTTTGTTTAAAAAAAAGCAGTTATGAATTTAGCTCTTTTGAAAGCTGTGGAGTAATTAAAATAGAGATAATAATTTATTAAATAGGAAATTATCTGTGACTCCTTTAATGTATTTCAAATATGGTGTATTAAAACATTCTTGCTTTATTGAGCATTTTATTGGAAATTTTTTAAAATTATGAGACTGAGAAGAAAAAAAAATCTCATAGTCACTGACAACAGTGTGGTGATTGCCAGGGAGAAGGGGGGTTCGGGAAGGTGGAGGAGGGTATCAGGAGGATAAATAGTGATGAATAGAGACTTGACGGGGTGTGAGCATACAATACCGTGTACAGATGATGTGTGGTGAAGTTGTGCAACCTGAAACCTGTATAATTTCGTTAACTACTGTTACCCCCAATAAATTCAATAAAAAGGGGAAAATATGTTTAACACATTTTGATCTGCTGTGCTTAGAAGAAAAGATATTTGTGATTAGTTTTTCATTGTTCTTGAGATCATGGATTTTATTTTCATGCAGATAGATAAATAGATTAATTTACCTGTGATAAAGATAATGGGCATTTGCCAGTCATTTTCTAAATGTTTAAGAATTTGCTACAGTAAAGTTATTTTTTATTTTAAAATTGTAGTCAATAATGCTTAGTTTAGTAATATTTATTTGAATGAAATTTAAAAAAATGGATTTTTAAACATTAGCGTTAGGGCATTTTCTGGTTTAGTGTTTTAATTTTAAAATATATTTTTTCAGTTGGTAGTCCTCAATGGAGAAACTTCCTGGAAACAATAAAAAGAACTGTATTCTACATGTATCTAGGATTTCTTGGCAAAGCGGAGCTCAAGCATGTGTTTGCACTTTGCAGCCTCAGTTTGCAAAATGGCCTTATTTTTCTAAAGAAGTGAAGCTTGATTAGAGATTTCTCCATTTTTAAAAAAAATATATTTTTATTTCAGAGAGGAAGGGAGAGGGAGAGAGAGATAGAAACATCAATGGTGAGAGAGAATCATTGATTTGGCTGCCTCCTGTACACCCCACAATAGGGACTGAGCCCACAACCCTGGCAGGTTCCCTGACCAGGATTAGAACTATGACTGACTTCCTAGTTCACAGGTTGACACTCAACCACTGAGCACACCACTGGGCTTCTCAATATTTTTTATAGAGCTTTGAGTGTTTTTGTACAGAGGGGTTAGATGCTAGTACAGGTGCAACAGTGGTTAAGAATAAACAATAGTTAAGAATTATTCATCTTTTAGCAACAGTTTTACTATTCCCTTTAAAGTGCAACTTGACCCCTTCTCGAACTCGGTCCTCTTCCCCACCCTTTGCACTTTTACTTGTGATAAAATATTACAAAATATGTTGGGGGTATCCTGTATAATAAATGGCTAATATGCAAATGGTTGTCATGCCCTCAAGCCTGGGCCAGAGGACCTGAGGCCTGGCTGGGAGACCCGAGGGCAAGAGGGCCCGAGGCTGGGCCCAGGGACCTGAGGATGTGCCCCCCCCCCCCCCGCCTTGCGGGGCTTGACTGGGATGGGACTGGCCAGGTCTCGGTCTTGTGCAATTTCAAGGCACACGTGGGTGGGGCAGAGACTTGACTCTGGGTCCTGCAGTGCACCCCAGACTCTGACAGGAGGGAGATTTTCATATATATTTTACTAATTTTCTTTCATCTTTTACCCTTCTATTATATTTAGAGAAAGGGCAAATAGCAATATTAAAATATTTCCTCTATATAATCCCCTTTTAATGTACATGGATTTTGTGCACCAGGCCACTAGTATTTTTGTAATATATATGTATTGTCCTGGAGGACAACCATTGTAGTTTCCCAGACCCATCTGTGGGTGTCACTGACAAAAAACATACTCTGGCATTTGAATCATTGGTATGACCAGTTATGGCATTTTTTCTCTAGGATTATAGCATCTGTATGTTGTTTTTTTTTCTATCTTGATTCACTTTATTTCAGCCTGATTCACAAATTATAGAACAGCTTGTATTTGGCATAACTATAAAAAAAATCCAATCTCTTCTACATAACGTTCTTTTTCAATTGGAAATTTCATCTTTGCAGTTAAAACATTTGTAAACATAACACAAATTAGATAGAGCCTAACAACTTTGCAAGACTGCTATTTTTTGTAATGGAGGAGGCTTTCCTAAAGAGAAATCTGGTGATCCTGGGCTCTGAGAACTCCCTTAAGCAGTTAGAATTTACTGCTGCATGGACTGGGTCAGGTGACAAGGAAATAGGAACTATATTTGCTATCTTGAATGTTCCGGATATTAGTGTGCTTAAAAAAAAAAATACTGACTGGATTTGGGGTCTTATTTTTAATTTTTATTAATTATTTATTTTTTAAAAAAATAAATCTTTATTGTTCATATTATTACAATGGGGTCTTATTTTTAAAGGGTCCTTCATATTTTGTTCCTGAGATTAGAGGTGTTGGTAATCCTGGAAGATGTTTTAGGACTATACCATCTCTAATATCTGAAAGGAAATGCAGCCAAGTTGGGCAAATTTATCCTCCAAACTCAACCACCTTCTTTTTGGTTGGAGTGCCCATCTTTGTGTTCCTGTTGTTGGAATATACTTAGGTGAGAGAGCCTTACAACTTGCCCTGATAAGCAGCCAGGATTTTGATTGGCTGTGGTAACATGTCCCCTCAACCTAGCTTTTCCTTCTTCTCAAAAACCACACGACAATATAGATTTTTCAGGGTCGTTCTCCTGGAATCAAACTGTAATAGCACTTGTATAACAGTCCTTCTTGGACAGAAAACTATCCTATATAATAAAAGCCTAATATGCAAATTGACCAAATGGCAAAACTACTTGTGGAATGATAGGTCACTATGACATGCACTGACCACCAGGGGGCAGACGCTCAATGCAGGAGCTGCCTCCAGCCCTCAGGCCCCAGGCCAGCCAAGGCAGGTATCAGTGGAGGTGGGGGTGGGAGGGGGAAGGGGGGAGGGCCCTTAATCACACTGTTGGTTGTCCCATAGATCATCCCTGATCACTGGCCAGGCCTCGGGACCCTATGCATGCACGAATTTCATGCGTTGGGCCTCTAGTAATGGTATGGAGTTGAGGCTGGAATTACACAAAATATATATTAGACCTCTGATTCTTCTCTCATTTAATTTTTTTCCTGGACTGATCCAGAGGAGAATCAAACTAAAATTTAGGCAATACAAATAGAAACAAGTAAAATAAAAAATAGTGGTGCAACCCAGTTATAATTTGAATCCAGTTTTCTACTGGAAAGAGTTTGCCTTTTATGAGACTGTTGTAGTTGTTGTTCCTCCATTGAATACCTTTTCCTTTTCTGAAGAGTTTTAAAAAGTAAAGTAGTTCTTAAGGCATGTTCACTTTCTACCCGCCTAAAAAATGCTCATCTGTCAGTGTCCAAATACAATACTGGAATTTTTTTTTATTTTTTTTTTGCTTTATCAGAGGAGAGCATGCTCAGGATTGATGCCAGGTGTTGTGTGAGGCTGCCTCCAAAAGTAACTCTCAGAAACTACTCTTCTGTTGGGCCTTCAGAGGAGAAGTGTGATACAGTTTATATGAAAGAGAAAGATCAGAAGAGTTAAGTAACTCTGAAATAAAGAAGCTAACCCAAAACGTTAATTACCTGTCACTGTCAGAACCATGATGTTTAAAATTCTATGGATCTTATTTTTTTCCAGAGGTTCCAAATGCCCAATGGGTTAATTACAGATGGGCCAACAATTGCTCTGTTACCCTTTCCTACCCCCAAATTTACCCTCTCCCCAAAAAACAAAAACTAAATAAATAAATAAATAAATAAATAAACAGAACTCCCTGCATTTTAATTCTGGGGAAATTGTGCTAAAATGGGACTTTCAAAATAATCCCTGGCTGGCTTGACTGAATTGGCAGATATCCAGCAACGCCAAACCATTTGCCGTCTGCCAGTGGTAAGCATGGTCACCACTTTTAATCATTTAGTTCCTTATTTCAGGTTGCTCATACTCAGTATACATTGTGAATATTCCTTTTCCAGGGATGCATTCATTCTTAGGCCAGAGTGTTCCTGTTGCACTTAATAAAATGTGTCTTTCCTTTTAAGTAGATACACGCTCCTTAAAGTGAACTATTATGCTAATCATCTTATTAGCAGGGTCATTTTTTTTTAAAGGCATTGTGCTGTTTTCATTTTATGCCTCTACATGAACATTCCCATTACAAAGCATTCTTTGAGTGTGCTGTTTGTGCTGTGTAGGCTCCCCGTTTTATGAGGGATCGGTTGCAATAGTTCTTCATTTCTCTCTGCCATTCTAGACAATAATTTGATATGACAAAATAACTTCCCTGGGCCGTGGAGTAGAACGAGCATGTGAGAGATAGACTTTTAGAGACGAGCAGACTAATGCTTGTTAACGTGTGCGTTTTGCATACGAAACTAGGGCAGTGTCTTAACAGAACATTATCGCTGTGTCTCAGATCGGACCTGCCAGCGCGTAAGGAAGTCTGTTTTGATTTCAAAATGTACCTTACCCCATGGTGGCTGGTAGGGGACAATACTATTGACATCACTGCGTTTCAAATAGAAAATTAACAAGTAGCTACTGTTGAGATGGCTGATTGCCTTCCCAGTCCCTGTGAGAATGCTTTTTCTTTTGGAGAGCAGCACGTCTCAGCCCTTGGAGCCATTAAATCAGCCAATGGGGGTTGCCAGAAGAGGGATGAACACCAACAAAAGGCTGGAGATTAGAAAAACAGTTAATAATGGGAAAGGGAAAAAAAAGCCTCTAATCAGTTTCCAAGTTGATGCAAAAGGTAACTAATTTTTTAAAATGTCTCTTCCACCCACGGCTACGTTTTGACAGTAGGCCAGGTTCAGAGCATGATCTCTCCCGATCTCTTTAGAGAAGAGTATCCTTTCCCTCCACCCAAGCCCCTGGAGGGTTGCCAAAGGAAAATAAGCTATTTTGTATTTAGAACAAATTGCCACTGTGTTCCCCAGTGATGTAGCTCTATTTCCCAGACTTTGGAACTTGGAATACAGAAAGTTTTTGTGTGACCAAAGAAGAAATATGGTGAATGAATACATTTTTGTTGTTATTTTGTGTGTGTGTGTGTGTGTGTGTGTGTGTGTGTGTGTGTGTGTTTGTTGTTGTTTTTAAAACCACACACACGCAAATCCTCATCAACATAGAGCGGATGAGATGTATGCAAGGAATATAAATTTAGCTCAGAATGGACGTCCAGTGAGCAATTTTTGTTAAATTACTTTGGAGATTGGGTTCCTTGTGGGAGTTTCAGTGAAGAATATAGGCCTTTGGAACCAGATTTAAAAAAAATTTTTTTTTTTTCTTCAATTGAGGCTGTCAAAAGCCAAGTCTTAGAGATGAAAGCATGACAGTGAAAAAAAAGTATTTGTGTATGTGTTCTGTATTATGTAGTAGCCTTCATCTGATCAGCCATCCTGGGATCGTGTAAAACTGTGCAAACACTAATTTCTCATATTACCAGATGGCATAAAACCTATTCATTTAATTCCCCCTCCCTCCGCCCCTGGGCATTGTGGAGTACTTCTTTTTAGACTTTCCCCTTTCATACCTGAGTTTTCTTAGCTGTTTCTTTTCTATTTTCTTCTTAGTAATTGCCTTATTATTATTATACTTTTTTTTTTATCACTTTTTATTTATTGAATAACATATGGAACAGAGACCAAACTTATATCAGTTATGTTTTCTATTTACTAGGAAGCCTGTAGGTAATAAAGTCTAAAAGTCGAAATTGGTGCCAAAAAATTGAATTAAAAAAATTTTATTTTTGAATTTCCTTTGACATTGTTGTCCTAGTCCTCATCACTATAAATCCTTTGGTAAGTCACTCTGTTGTAGTGTCTGCAAATCTTAACTCTATGCTTCACTATTAAAAGAGATGTCGAGATTCATAGTTAGAGAGTTGGGAGTGGGGAGAAACTGGGCAAAAAAAAAAAAAAAAAAGAACTTGTGCACATGTACAACAGTGTGGTTTGTGGGGGTGGACGTCAATTGAGCAATTTTTGGGTGGAAGTGGTAAAGGGCATAGAGAGGATAGAAGGTGCTGGAGAAAAATAAAATAAAATTTAAAAATAAAATGAGAGATGTTGACTCTAATCAAGAGTTAAGTTGAGATTGTTGGTTACTCTGCATGTAGTCATCTTTGGTGGTGACCTCAGCTGCACACAAAACAACCCAGTGTAGAATTCTGGCACCCATAAGCAGATCTCTAATGAATGTTGGCCTGATTATAGTCTTTAGAGGCTTCAGTATTGTTACCTCAACTTTGGGGAGCTAGAGAGTCCTAGATAAATCCACTGGGAATTGTTACATACCCCCTCCCCACAGTGGGCCAGTCTTTCTGTTGGTTTTTCTTAAAATTTAATAAATCTTTATTGTTCAGATCATTACAATTGTTTCTCCTTCCCCCCGCCCCATAACTACCCTCTATCCTATCCCAACCCCACCCTCTGCCCTTACCTCCCCCCACTGTCCTCATCCATATATGTACGATTTTCTGTTGGTATTTGAAGACCTGAAATAACTAAAAGAATGGATTCAGTCTTACCTAGAAGATAATTAAAATATGTAATTGGTATGAAAATCAATTATTAATTACCTGAGAAAGGGGTATGGCAAGGAAAGCCTTATGGGACAAACAATAGTTGGACTGTGGGCTGACAAACGGGTTAGATGCCCACTAGTTGGACAGTGGAGAGAAAGGCATTCCAGGTAAAGAAATAAGTAAATATGAAAGCACATTTGGTTTGTGGAAGAGGTTTTCAAAAAGTGATGGGAAATGGAGCTGGAAAGGTAGGAGACAGAAGGGTAAATTATAGCATCTTCAAACGGATAAAGATTACCACTGGCATCTTTTAAAAATCTTTACATCCAGTTCAGTGACATAATAGGGTGGAGTTCATTGTTTACTGATGATCCTTGTTATTGCCTCTGAGTGGCCACTTCATCTTCTTCATATATCTGAGAAGGAAAGAATGAATAAATGTCAGCCTCCATGGGATCTGTGTAGTTTGAGAAAGAATATGTCACTGTTTTGTCATTAATTTGAGTGCTCACAATTTCTCCTCTTTCCTCCCCACCTCCCCTTTCTTCTCCACTCTTCCTCTGTAAACCTTTGAAAGACATAATCTCAGCCATGACTCGGAAATGAGGTGCAGAGATCCAGAACTGGCATAGGGATCTACAGTAATGTGCTCTAGTAATTTGAACGTAGTTCATCTTAAAAGTATCCTTTGCATTGTCTGTGCTTGATTCTATATAAAATAGTGACTTTCTTCAAAATATTTGAGGAAAATTATGACTTCTGGAAGGCACACTATATTTAACTTTCTGGCTTTAAATACTGTCTGGCTCCCTACTTAAGAACTACTTAGATTTTATTAGCAGAAGGTGATTTTTAAAAGTCTCCCAAGAATGAGTAACATATATCTCAGCTTTTCTGATTTTATTTATCTGTATATATTATAAATGAGTCCTTTTAGTGCTTAGGTGGACAATGTGACTATGAAATAAGTTTATATATATATATATATATATATATATATATATATATATATACACACACACACACACACACACACACACACATGTGTATATATACACACATATGTATACACATATATGTATATATGTGTGTATATATATAATTTATATAATCTGAAACTTCATTATAACACCTGTTGATATTCCTCTCTCGTTATTTTACAAGATACCAGTTGAATTAAGAGGAATATTAATGAAAGCATCTGTTTTTGAAAACTGAGAAGAGTGTCCCAGATAGTCTCCTGAGTTTTTATTTTGTTGTCATCAAGCCCCATAATGCCACAATCAAGTCTAACTCTAGGGAAATGCCACTTACCAAGTTAATACCTGGGAGTTAATAGTCCGTTTATGTTTTGCAAAGGAGAAAATATATACGTTGCAAGTGAAACATAATTACCACATGCCATTTTATGGGGACCGCTTGTCCAAGCTCTCTTAGTTCACAAACAAAATAAGCTGCATTGTAGAATATGATCATATTTGTTTTTGTAAATAAAATTCATGAGCAGCATGAGTGTGCTTGCTATCTGGATCCATTTTTAATGTCATTTTTTTCATAAGAAAAGGAAGCAGGCAGTTGTTTTGAAGTTTAGGAGACTTTTCACAAGATTCTCAACAATAAACTTTAGAGAAATGTTGGAATATAAAATGTGCAGGATAAGCATTTAGCTGATGTCATGTGCAAAAGTGTGTAGCAAGTTGGGAAACCTGGCCACAAGCCACTGCAGCTTTGGAGAATGTGGCTCGAGGGAGAACTCAAAGCCCATTGCGTAACGCTCAGCAGAGAGGAAAATGCAAGTACTGTCCCTATCACTTGATTTGTTTTCCATTTTTATTTAGTTACTTGGCAAAGTCTTGGTACCCCATAGTGGAGGGATGAAAGAGAAGTTCCAACGAAAGACCGTGCCTTCAAGGGCATCAGCCAGTGGATGGTTTGTGAGGCTGGGCAGGCTTGTTAAATTTCTTATTGTTGGGCAGGGGGATTAGAGTTCCAGAGGCAACTTGCAAAAAACACCATTGGATGGTAACTTGCATTCTTTTCCTGAAAGGGAATTCTTTCTTCTCCTTCAACACTGTTTGCTTCTTGCGGTTGATACCTACCTCTGCTTCAAAATATCACAGCTAACTAGGAGGGGCCATTCAATAGCAAAACCATTTCCCCTCGCATTCTGTGATATTTCAGTTTTGCAGTAGAGTTTGCAAGGCTTGAAATCAAATGCAGCAATTGGTTCCTTCTGAGAAAAATGATCCCAATCTACCAAAATAAGAGCCAGACAGACTCTGATTGTTCCTTTCCCCACAAGGGGCTTGCCCTTTTCGAAGGTGTGGGTAAATTTTGATAGGACCTTCTGTCTAACAGGGTTAGGCACTGAGAATTGCCCTTCCCCTGGGTAAAACCCGCTTTTAAATGTCATTTTAAAATAGACCTCAAAGCATCTTTGAAAATAAAAGTACTTTTATGTCTCTCTGTTGTCTTACCCCCTCCCTCTCAGCAAGGGAACTTCAGTTTTCTCATAGGGCACTTCCTGCTGCAGTGTCTAATCCTAACTGTGCTCCCTGGTTAGCATTTACTTTAACTTTCCACAACACATGGATAGCATAATAAAAACTACGAAACCAAAATCTTTCCTAATTTAATTTTTGTTATGCCCTTCATGTGTTGGGAGAAGTTAAGTAAATGCTAACCAGGGAGCTAAATTTTTCTTTCTCAGTTTTGATCAAGTCTAGTTTCATAGATTTTACACTGTCAGGATTTTTTTTCTATTGGTTGCTAGCCTAGTGTTCATCAGTACAGTCAGCACAAAAGCCTTAACTTTCCCCAGCCTTCTTACCCTACTTTGATTAAAGGTGCAGGATTGTACCTGTTAAGAATCCTTGTTGTCTGTCAGCTCTTCCACTCCCTGGGGACGTGAAAAACATCATCTTTATGATACTTGCAATTTTTTTTTCTCCGTATGTAAGGATTTTCAAATCAAACCAAGCTTTTTTTTTTTTTTCTTCTGTCTCTTGTCCTCTTTTCTTCCTCCAGTATCATACAGCCCATGATTTGTCAGGCACACACAGGAGGCTCCTGAGCCACCAGTCACATGAGAATGAAGGCAAGAAAAGAAAGGACCAGATGGCATCAAAAGATACGCCTTTCTAGGTCGTTGGTGGTTAAGCTTGCAATCTGGTTACCAGCAGGGAGACTGTGGGAGAAAGGGTGGAGCGGAGCCCAGCACCATTGTAAGGGAGGAAGAATTGTGCCAGGCAGTTTACAGTCACAAGGTGTTCATCGCTCTCAGAAGTGTGCACCTAAACGTGGCCTTGCAGCAGGCACATGTGGACACTTGTGTGCAGTATTGGGATGGCAGCTTTGAAAAGTGTGGCTCCCCCTTGGTTGGCTGCTGTCCTGTAGCTGCTGTTTACCCTTTGTCATTCTACTCTCCAGATGCCTGATTGTTACAAATACGAAAACTAAGAAATGGTATTTGGCTCCCACAGATACACTTCTTCCCACAGGAGAGAGAGGACATGATTCGCCTCTCATCCTTTACACCATTATCTATTTTGGAGAACTGTATTTATGAAACATAGAAATTGATACCACGCCCTGACCAGTTTGGCTCAGTGGATAGAGCGTCGGCATGTGGACTAAAGGGTCCCAAGTTCGTTTCCAGTCAAGGGAATGTACCTTGGTTGTGGGCACATCCCCAGTAGGGGGTGTGCAAGACGCAGCTGATCGATGTTTCTCTCTCATCCATGTTTCTATTTCTCTATCCTCTCTCTTCCTCTCTGAAAAAAATCAATAAAATATATATATTTTTTTTTTAAAATGATACCATTGGCCTTGATGAGACACGATATCTCAGGACATGCTTTCTTGGTGTAAGCTGAATCTCAGAGTGCACTTGTAATTATGTTTTTGACTGAAGGAATGGTCAGTAGTGGCTAATAACAAATATTTGAGAGGACAGTGTGCCTTCCCTGTTCATTAGGCAGTACTTACACCTTGACTCCCTTGGCTTGTCCATCTCCTGATGTGACTGCACTATTGTAGATTGCCAGACTGAACTTGGCTTATACTTTTTTAAAAATAGAATTCTTCTTCAGTTTTTTTCCTTGAATGAAAAAAACTAAGGTATTTTTAATTTTAGGATTCAATTTGATCTCAATATATAAACTATTTCCTTTACTCTTTTAATTCTCTTGAAAATCCCTGCTTTTTCATAGACAAATTCAATATCCTTAAAGTCCAAAGTCAAGTTTCAACCTTTTATAAGTCTACCTTCTCCAATTACAGTCTCTCCTTTTATTCAGTTTCTGTTGCCCTTGCTATCTGTATGACTTACCTTGTTATGAACCAAATGAAACAAAGCAATATATTTTGTTCTGTAGTCTAGATTTTACACTCTTAAAAGTTTACAATTCTTTTTTTTCTTTTTTGTTTTTTTTTTTACATCTTCCACCCAAGCAAGTGTCCAGATTATTGCTGATTATACAAAAGTCATGTAATAAATATACAACTGAATAATTTAAAGAGATAGAAAACATAAACATGTTAATATTATAGTAGTTGATTTCTGTCCAGATTTTAATACGACTTTTACTTATGTCCCATAAAATAGAACATTGACCCACCCAATTTTTCCTTTTGACGTAAAGAATCATTCTGAAGTTATTTTTCCAATACGTACGCTGAATTTCCAAGGTATTTCCTATATATACAGTGAATTTCTTGTTTAAAGGAATTTAAACAAAATTGGCAAGTTATTTTTATGGCAACATAATTGTTAACTTTACTGGTTAGTTTCTTTGCAGACTTATTTACATGATTCATTCAGAGCTCCCTGTTGGGAGCCTCTAGTTATGAGTAAAATAACCACCAGTCTCTCCAACGTCATGTCATGTGTGCAGTTGTTAGGCCTGTGTGATAATGATCCTAATGAAGAGTTTAAAGGCTTTTTTTTTTTTTTTTTTTTTTTTTACTGTGGATTTTGTTTTTTAGTCTGCTCAGCAAGAGCACTCTGGGATCATGTAAAAGACCTCGCCAATGAGGTTTTCCAGTTAAAAATGAAAACTTTATTAAAGGCTCTGTGATTTGGGGAGAGAGTGATTTTTTAATTATTAAGTCACATTAAGGGGAATCCATTGATTTGGGGGGGGGGGTATCTTATCCACATCAAGTATGCCAGGCTTCAGCCTGGAACTAATTGATTAGATTTGAGTTATTGAACTCAGGAGAGAGATTTGGAATAGAAATACTAACAGACTTTCTTAGCTGAGCTAGTGGGTATTGGAAGGTTCTTGACAATTCATCAACCAACTCTCTGACCTTACTACCTTTAATCATCCTTGCTTGCCTACCCCTCTTATGGATTTGCTAGCATTTGGAATTTCACTTGACAATTATTTCATGTGCATTAAGACAGATAAAGCATAGCTTGGTGAGTATGCTAATAAAACCATTTTTGGCCTTCTTTGAGTAGAAAATGGAAGATGTATTTTGTTCCTGGTACAGTTGAGACAGTTGTTCAATTATAGCTCTTTAAGGAATAGGGATAAACCATGAACACATTTGTGAATTTTCTTTCCAGATATATGATTAACTGCTGAATTACATTATGCCTTATGTAACACAGGACCAAAGATGTGGACTAGTATTATTTTAGTGTGGAAATATGTGTCCAGAACTCTCATCATGGTGATCATAGTTCCTTTAGGGTACAGGGAAGGTAAATCCATAAGGTTGGTTGCTAGCATTTCCAGGAGAAATTTCCTATAATTTGCCCTCATGGGATAGGTGGATTAAAGAATGCAAATGACTTTTAGTAAAGAATTTTTCACCTGGCTTTTTCCCGTATGTAGAAAATTGCAGGTGGGTAGTAAAAGAAGAGGGAGAGAGACAGAAATAAAATGAAAAACTAATGAGTGCCTAGCCAGCGTGGCTCAGCAATTAAGCATCGATCTAGGAACCAAGAGGTTGCCAGTTTGATTCCCAGTCATAGCACATGCCCGGGTTGTGGGCTTGATCCCCAGTAGGGAGCATGCAGGAGGCAGCCAATGGATGATGTTCTCTCATCAATGTTTCTATATCTCTATCCCTCTCCATTCCTCTCTCTCTAAAAAAAAAAATCAATAAAAACATACTTTAAAAAGGATATCTTTAAAAAACAGCCAATGAGCGGTATGCTTAGATATTAGGAAGCAAGGAACTGTTTTACAGGTTGTGGTTTCAGTGATTAGAATTGACCACAGAGCTGTATATTTTGCCTAACCCTATCCTTGCCGGTCACAGGATTTTGCTGTTTCTATTGTGCTGGATCATATGAAGTTGTTTTTATAATTGAGAAATGGTTGAATATCAGAAATTTTATATGGTTCAATGATATATAATAATATATAACACTGTAGGACAGCTGTGTGTGTGTGTGTGTGTGTGTGTGTGTGTGTGTGTGTATAAAGTGGAAGGGAGGATATGGAAATCTATGAGCATTTTAATACGTCCTTGGGTTACCCTAGCTGAAAATCCCTATTTTAGCCTTCAGTTTTAGCTATTCAGAATCAAATACAGTTGCCCTAGTATGCTTTCCTACTTCCACATTACATTAATGCAGTTGAGATAGTTTATGGGGCAGGCTAAAATGAAATAATCTCTGACAGAGATTACCATTGGGGATAATAATCTGAAGTGGCCAGTCGCTGTAGAGTACAATAGAAATGGCAGGTTGAAAATCAGTAGGCATATCTGCACTTGCAGATAGGGAATAGGGGTGTAACATGGTTATAGAGTGAATAATGTACAAATTATTATTGGTCTAAAAATAGCTTTTAGGATGTTTCTAGTAGAATATTCAGACTGTGCTTATTTGACTTTTCTGTCTTTCTCAGACGAGCTCATCTGCGCCTATGTTTAGAACGCTTAAAAGTTCTGATTCCACTAGGACCAGACTGCACCAGGCACACAACACTTGGTTTGCTCAACAAAGCCAAAGCACACATCAAGGTGAGAACCTTTCCTTTCATATTTGCACATGATTCTCTTGGTCTTGGTTTTATTAGAAGCAGTGATTCCTATTTCATACACACCAACTAGCTCACCATGCCTTCCTTAATAACTGAATCCAGAGAAATCTAAAATTCTATCAGCTAATCTGATGGGAAGAAGCAACATAACCTGATTAAAATAATTGTTTTGACAGCATGGCTGTTGGAGGAGCTGGGAATAGTTAGAAAAATAATAAGTCTGGTCATACCCCGAAAGAAGGCAGTTGTGCCCTCTGGTGGAGATGACTTCATTTGACTCTCTCTCTCAGTATTTTTCCATCAAACTACACTGCAGAGCCAGTTTCTCTTTCGTGGAGATAACTTTACAGACTTTGAGAATTGCATACTGTTCTATTAAATGTGGCATGCATTATACACCCCCCCCTCCAAAAAAAAAAGTAAAGAAATAATAATTTTTGATGTACTTATGTGTTTTAACACACACACACACGTATTTATAGTATATTCATTCATGTCTAACAAAGAAATCTTTTGAGATGTTAGCTAAAAATCAGTTTTAATGTTTGTACTGGATTATACACAAAGTTAAATATCATTTTAGAAACTTGAAGAAGCTGAAAGGAAGAGCCAGCACCAGCTAGAAAACTTGGAAAGAGAACAGAGATTTTTAAAGCGGCGACTGGAACAGCTGCAGGGTCCTCAGGAGATGGAACGAATACGAATGGACAGCATCGGATCAACGATTTCTTCAGATCGCTCTGACTCAGAGCGAGGTAAGCTACTCCCCTAGTGAAACACTAAGAACCCCTGCACCACCTGCATTTAGGGAACATAGGTTGGGAGGCACTGCCTTTGCCTTTTACTCTTTGGCCAACATTGTAATATTCTAGATTTTAGGCAATCACAACATTGTCTAGTAATGCCCATGTGAACTACAGAACTTCTTTCTTGATCATATATGTATTTTTAATTTTCTACTTTGAAGCAGTTTTAGACTTAGAGAAACGTTTTCTGCACCTAACATCCAGTCTGAACAGCTGTCAACATTCTGTCATTCTCGTTTCATCTGTTCTCCCACTGTCACCCGCACTCTCACCCTCACCATTTTCTGTTGAATGTTTGAAATCAATCCCAGAGGACATTATCATGTTTTCTGTAAATACTTCAGTATGTATGTTTTAAAAAATGGGACTTTAAAAAATAAGATTATATTATTATAATATCCCCCAAAATTAATAAAACCAGATGCTCTTATTCAATGCCATAATAGATATTTCTCAAAAATGGCATTTTACCTTTGGTATGTTTGAATTAGAACCCAAAGTCCACATAGCATTTGTTTGTGCCTTTTAAGATACTTTTCATCTATAAAAATTTCCCTTCCCCACTTTTTCCCCCCAGTACCATTTATTTATTATAGAAACTGGATGGGCTGTTTTTTTAATAGAATTTCCCACATTTTTTATTTGGATGATTGTCTTCATGGGGTCACTTAACAGTACCTCTTATTTCCTGTAATCTAGTAGGTACATCTAGTGGGGTTGATTAAATTCAGGTTCCTTTTTTTTTTTTGAGGCAAGAATACTTCATAAGTAGTGCTGTGCACTTCTTGATGCATCAATATTGTGTCCAGTTGTCTCACTCTAGTGAAAGCATTGGTTAGTGGGTTCAGATATTGTCATTTTGATACTTTTATGTGAATGTTTCAGTCTTTCACTTAATAGTTTTAGCAGTCATTATTGCCCTGATTTCATTGGATATTGCAAAATATTGATTTTCTAATTTTATCATTCTTCTGATGTTTAAACTTTTCCTTCTATAAAGAAGAACATTTCCTTTAGTTTATGGTTACTCTGAAATAAAGTCCATATAGGGGAAATGGGATGTTTTTGTTTTATATCAATTTTCTGAATAAGTTGGTGCCTTGGTAACATCCAGAGGTAATAGGGCTTTTTGTTTTGCTATTTTTATTTATTTATTATGTTATGAACTCATGTTTTCATGTATTGAATGTGTTAAGTCCATTGTAGTCATTTTTCTTTTTAATACTCAAATTTCCTATATTCTGTAGGAGCTTTTTAAACTGGTTTTTTTTTTTCAATCCCTTTAAACACACACTAGGAGTCCTTAGGTTTGTTGTTTTTCTTATGTAAAAGTCTTTTTTATGTGGCACTCAATTTTGAAGAACAAAAATTTACTAGGGGCAACAGCAAGAACCTCTAGGACATGCTACATTTATGAGTGACCGTGAGGTTTAGCAGAAATACTCTTGAATTAGGAGGCAGACCTTGATCCTAGTCTTTTTTTTTCTAGTGCTTACACACTGTGATCTGTCAGGTCTTCATGCTTTAACTTCCTGATGTTATCTCCTCCTTGTACCTACCCTCTTCCAAATTTAGAGGTTGTATCTTCATCATCATAGTTATCATTTTTTTAGTACTCCCAGTATATTAGTTGCCTGATCTATATTATTCTTGTTCTTATCTGACAGCCCTCTTTCCCGGGAACTTTTAGTAACAATCTCTATTCCATTTGGCTAGAGCATGTCTCATTTTACTTTGTTTTGAGTTCAGCGTGCTTTGTTAGATAGTGTGTCTTCATTTTATTTCCCAATTGGAGGTTGAATGCATGTTCTGTGATACTAGGAAGCACTAAATAGCCTGTGAAGCATTGTGGGTATGAAACAAATAGTTATGAATTCATAGGATTATTTGGACAGCTTGTTTGGACAGCTGCCTGCATTTTAAAAACAGATCTCTAAAACTTTTGAAGCAACAAGCCTTTTGAAAATTATACTCTTTGAACTAACTTAACTCTTGTCTTCTTGGGCTCAGCAAGAATCCACTTTTCCTAAAGCAATTGTGATCAGTGTGAACCCTTCAAGTCAGTGCCAAATGTGAAGCATTAGGCTTTGAGTTTAAGGGCACTGAAGAACCTTGGGTTCATTCTAGCTATTATGGGAGAAAACAGTTTTCAACTGCCTTTTATTTTTTAAAATGTGTATTGCTTTTTATGTAGTACTTAACAATTGAGATATCTACCGGCAGCTGGGTAATAATGTATTTAGACTTTTTCCCATCAAATTTGATTTTTGAAGTTAAATACCACCACTATTATGCCTTTACTATAATCTTTACTTATAGAACTCACTATAATCCAGAAACTTTAAGCATCAGACTTTCATTTCAAGCTATATTTAACGCAAGAAAATTAAATTGGAAGACAAATCCCATAGTCTGCTTTATAATGACAGGCTTATTTTGGTTACTGAATAGTAAAATATCTTTATGATGAATCTTTGAAGTCTGAAGCACTGTTGGTAGAATGATACTACCAAGGCCTGCGCGGATAAATTTTCTAGTTTGTCTATATTAAGTTTATGCTCTCCTGCCCTCCACCCCCCTTAAAGCAACTCTGATTAATAAACAGACTGAGAATTAGTTTCTAGTTTAATGCAAAACAGATGTTGTTAAACCATTTGGGGTTGGGATCTTTTAATATTAAGCACTAATTCCCAAATAGGCCAAGTGCTTTTGGTGGGAGGTCCAGACAGACTGGCGTCAAAGGCTTTAGTAAACTTGCTGCCTAAATTGAGACCACCACTGTATACCAGACATTCCCTTTTGTAAAATATATCCATGTCTCTTCACCTTTGGTTCCTTCTGTTCTCCAGACATCACTCATAATAAACTTGTTTAGCAATTATTTTATACTATAAAAAGTAATCACTTTTCCTCTGTTGGTTTTTTAAAGTGCCCGTAAACTAGATTACTAACGTTCTCTTTTTCCCCTTTGGCAGAGGAGATTGAAGTGGATGTTGAAAGCACAGAGTTCTCCCATGGAGAAGTGGACAATATCAGTACCACCAGCATCAGTGACATTGATGACCACAGCAGCCTGCAGAGTATTGGGAGTGACGAGGGTTACTCCAGTGCCAGTGTCAAACTTTCGTTCACTTCCTAGAACCCAGCATGACATAACAGTGCAGGGCAAAATATTCACTGGGCCAATTCAATCCAAACAATCTCTTAAATTGGGTTCATGATGCAGTCTCCTTTAAAAGTAACCTAAACAAAATCATACTTGAACAAAGGGGTCAGAAGACCTTTATTTAAGTAAATATTTAGCAAAAAGTGGGGCAGAGCCTCCCCAGCAGAACAAATACTCATTAATATTCACTTTTGAAAATCACAATTTCTAATGGCAGCAGAAAACTTGTGTGAAATTTTCTTGACTTGATTTAGTTGATTTGAAAGGACATTGGAAATTCCATCCTCTTTTTTTCTTTCCTAGTTTTGCTCATAGTGTAGACACATTTAAGGATGGTATTCTGAACCCTTCCTGAGCTTTATGGTCCTAAACACAAAACCAGATCTATAATAATGGCAAGACAAGATAATCAGGCATTAAACTTGAATAGCTACACAGCTATTAAAACTTAGCCTGGGCTAGCTTATCATGAAGCCTGTGGATGATCAATTCTTTAATTTAAAAAAAGAACGCACACTTTCATTTCATGCTCTGCAAAAGGAGAGACTCCCATGAAGCCTTTTGAAAGGGATCATCATGCAGCTCAGCCATCTGTTGGATTCCATGCTAAGCAAGCCAACCTTACCCTGCATTGTTAGCACTAGGGCACCCAGCCGCCAGCTCGTTAGCCACCCTGGGGCAGTTCATGCGTGACAGCCTCTCCCACACAGGGCCTGAGTTTGGACTGAGGGGCCAGAAGGAAGAAGCTCCACGTGCCTCTGTGTCTGCGTGGGCCAGAAGAATTGTGCACGCAGATTAGCAGGCCAAGGTCTGAGCCACAGCAGCATTTTTATTTCAGATTTTGATAACTGTTTGTATGTGTTAAAAACCAAAATGACATCTTTTTAAAGCTTGTCCATAAAAACATAGATGTCTTTTATAGTGGAAAAACATGTGGGGGGAAAAATCATCTATTTTGATGCAGCATTTGATAATGATAAAATGCCTCACTCTTTATAGTGCACAAAGTGAATGAGGTCTGGGCTAGGTAGGAAAAAGGTCAATGCTGTTTTTTTCTTTTAGAATCATTACCAGCTTTTATCCATTTGATATCTATAGTGGACATACTATCATAGTTAACATAGTTAAGTTCTGGACTTGTCTATTTTAATGTAAAGATTTGCTTCTGTTTTCCTACAGGCAGACTCTCCTTCCTCACAGTCCCACTGTGCAGGTGCTATTGTTGCTCTTACCAATATTTTCAGAAATGTTATTTTAAGTGAAATTCCTAGCCTGCACTTTGATGTCATGTGTTCCCTTTGTCCTTCGAATTCCCCTTTTCTCCCTGGCCTTGCCTCCCCCTTACCCCAGGAAGCCTTCTCGGAGACCTCCTTACTACCCCTGGCTCTTTGAACTTTGTATACTTTAAATAATTTAACTACCCATAATTACTTTTAAAAAAGCTTTATGATTTTCATAACTTATTGCTGATTTTAATGGGTTGTTAATTTCAGTCCTGTAGTTTTATTTTGTTTAGATAGGGCTGGGCAAAGAAAAAGAAAATAAAGACAACCATATTTAGCAGTGCAGTCGAGTTGCGTGTGTAATAATTAGACTATCCTTTTTAAGTAGCACTTTAACAGCTTTCACTGCTTCTATATATGAAGTGTACCATCTTGGTCATACACAAGGCCTCAGCATATACTTGTTCTTGTGCTCTTCCTGTGCCTCAAAAATATTTTATCTTTGTGCTGTTTGAGTGGAAGAAATTCTTTGAAGTACATGTGTGAAAAACTGCATGCCTTTAGAAGCCCATTATTAGAACTTGCTACTTCAGGTGCTGGGGACTCAAGGAAAAATGTATATTCCTTTCTGTGACCCAGGTAAATATTTCTGGTTTCATTTTAAATTCCTCTTGGCTGGGTCAAAACATTAACTCTTACATTGCTTACTTTTGACTTTCCCAAGTAAGACAGTTTGAAGACTCTGCTAACTACCATGGAAAGTAAATGGAAGCCAATGACTAAGCTTCCATTTTAACTCCCATGGCATTCACTTGCATCACTTTGCCTGGGCTGGAATTTGGGACGATTCGTTCAGGCGAACTTGAGGTGCTGCCATTTTGTTGTGTATGTATTGAATGGTGGGCTGAGAAGACTTTGTCACGAACCAAGAGTACCTATTTCAACTGCCCCCTAAATGACTCCTTCCCTGGGTTTGTTTTACTGGGGGAGGAGGGTGGATTGTATGATGAGTAAGAAGTATTACTTTTTTAAAAGACAAATCGACTTTGAAGATACACAAGTTAATTGCAAGAAATAAAAATTGTGAATGAATAATACCGAGTGCTTTTTGTACCACCCTTCTCTATGAAGGAAAAATATGTAAATGAGCATCTACACCCTGAGAGGCGACTGTCACCTAAATGTCTGTTGATACTTTAGTCCAGAATTAATGACAATGTGAACCATTGCCATTTCCTATCTATAACTCAACAGGTGCCTTCCTGACAGATAATTCCACCACGTAACCTAATTGCAGATGGTTTACTGAGATATTTAACTGCTTCAGGTAGGACACAAAGCCATGTCATGCATATCTGTTCTCCAAATAACTTTTTAAGGAATCCTTTTGGCTACACATATAGTTCACATTAGAAAACAAGTCTGGAAGCTGACCTGAGAAGCCTGAATGATGGTGCAGGTAAATTTTATTTCAGTGCATACTACCAAAGAAGATTGTGATGTCATTGTTTCTCTAGTTTCTGATTAGTATAGGTATAACTTCTCTGGTGACATGACAGCTTTAGTAATAAAGGAATTCTAAAAGTGAGGATTATTGAGGCAAAACTCCTAACCTAAGGCCAACTGCTTCCTGGACAATTTCTCATGAGAAAATTGTTTAGTCCTTGGGAAGATTTTTTTTTTGTTTTTTTGTTTTTTGTGTGTCTCTTCTGCTTAAAGCAACAAGTTGCCCTTTTCCTTTTTTAAAAAATCTTCAAACTAAAAAATTCCATCCTCCCAATCAAAAACAGCATCATGTGGTAAAAACAAGGGTTTTGGTCACTAAATCCCAGTTCTAGCATTTGCTAAGGATCCTGGGCAAGTTGCTTAATTTCTTTATAGGGACTATTTCCTCCTGACAAGTTGTGATAAATACCTCTCAAAAGGTTGTAAGGATTAATATTGACATATGTAAATTATACTACCCCCTTAATCTAGGAGTTTGTAGCACCAAAAGGAAATTAAGGTATGTAACTTCTCTACTTTTTCTGATAGATGCAATCTTCTAATCTCTTCATCCTTAATCTTGAATATTAGTTATTCTGACTAGGTCTTTCTACAATATTAAATGAAATAGTTCCTTTTCACAAAACTACATAGCAGGTTATACTTTTTAAGAAGTCAATTTTTATTTCCTAATAATTTAAAAAAATAAAGCTTTTACAAGATTGATGGATCATCAGTTTTAGTAATTACCTGGATCTAAAAAAGAAAAAAAAAAGGGGGGGGGGGGCCTGACTACCCTGAGCTTGAGTACACTAATAATAGCCACTGCATAATTGAATGCCATAGTTACCATTTTGTGTTGGCTTTGCTAAGGGGGAAGGGGGGGAGGAGGAGGGAATCTTCCTGGCCCATTTACCAGATCTGACAGAAAACTAGTTTTCTTGTGGAATACATCTGATTCTTCTAATTAATCAGTATAGTTCAAAATATATGTACTGGCTGGCCATTTCTTGGTTGTTTTAACTTCTATAGAATCATAAATTATTAGAAGACATGGCTTAAATGAAGCTCTTTTCAAGTACTCCCAGCTAACTTTCTAAAATTTTGGAATTTTCCCCATTTCCTCAAGCTCTTTGCTATGGAGAAATGCTTAATAGGGCAGTAGTACTTAGGGCATTTAGTTTAGATTTTCAAACCAAGCACAGATAGCATTGTAAAAACATAAAAGCCATAAGAAAGTACAAATTTGAGTCAGTTTCTTCTCAATTAGCTTTAACACTCTGAAAGCTAGGTCAACTAAATCTAACAGTACTTTTGGAGGATAAAACTGTGCAAAAGTACCAAAGGGATATATTGTACTTACTCCTGCTTCCTGCATACTTCTGAGCAATGAACAACTGGACAATTACCATCTGTTAACAGTAAAGACTAGCCTAGCTGCAGACCTCAGGATTCAAAATCTTAGTTTTCCAAGGACTTAAAAGTCAAGCGTTTCCTCCAAGCCTGAATTATCTCTCTGGTCAGAAATTCACTGCATCTTGCTAAAGTGAGTACAGGGCTTGAAAGGGGGGGAAACAAAACAAAAAAGCACATCAGTTTCACCAAGAAAGGGAAATCATGAGCCAGCAAAATCATAACCATGACTTTTGGCCTAAAGTTGAAAAGGTAGCTCTTCAAACAGAAAACAAACCTTTTCTCATAATGAGGTATAACCATGGCTGCTTTAGCTGTGCTCTTAAAAAAGACTGAGGATACAAATTATAATTTTAATTACAGTAACCTAAGTCTGTACTGGTTTCATAAAAATGAACTGGCGAGGGGCTTGATGGAAGTAAATACCAGTTTTTATTTCTGGAAACTGAAAGGTAATTTAAGTATCCATAATTTGATATTTTTAGCTAGTTCAGCTGTCAACTACCACAAGCCATGTTAGTCTCAGGTCTGCTTTACCTCCAGGCCACAATAGAACTACCTCTATATACATAAGCTGAAAGGCAAGAGGAGGCAAAGAACTTCACATAAATCTAATTCCTCCCATCTTATGTTTTCTTTTACTATTTATTTTTAGCCAGGTCAAAACAAATTCTTAGAATGTCAATATTCGTTTCTGATCCTCAAGAGCATATCTATAAAGACATGCTTAAAAATCATAGTGTAAGGGGGTTTAATTGCTTGGGTTTTTGTTTAAACAACAGTTATTACCTGTTATTTTGCCTGCTATACTTTTCCTTTCCACTGCAGTAAAAATTCAGTGTTTAGCTTGCAACTCAAAAATCCTAGATACAAAGAATGTTCATATTTACTTGTAAATTACTACTTTAGTAATTGGTTGCTTCATATTGATAGTATAATATACTTAATATAATTCAACAGGTATTTATAGAACTGAAGATTTTAATATAAACCTTGTTTTTAATAATTTTATATTTCAGTTAATAACAACGTTAAGGCAAGTCAAATCAAAGATTTAAAAATATTTTTTGCCTGAATTTACAAGTGGTATTTATTACTTTTAAGAATTACAATCTATAGACACATGATTTATAAAACCATGATTTTTCCTTTGGTATCTGGTTTTCCTTCACTACATTAAAGGCAAGCTTACTCAGCATTAGAACTACATTGTAGTGGAAACATACACACGGGCACCCTTTTATGAAAAACTTTTTAAAAATGAGTTATTATAATAGATGGATGCATTTCATTCTAGTTTGATGTCTAGTCTTCATAATTGGGCTAAGAAAATTGCCACTTAGTAAGATAATTTTTCCTTCATTTCAAAAATCAAACTGCTTTTATACACGGTGGTCAAAATTGTATGGTAAAAGACATGCAAGTTATGATTGTTACAATAGGTTTAACTCAAAAGAATGTCACAATGGCACAGTAAATCTACTTTTGTGCACCCCTGTATTTACCCAAACATGGTTCTCAGCCAGGGATGCGCATCAGAATCACCTGTGGAGTGATAGTTATACCTTGGCTTAAATCAGTGTTTCCCAAACTTTTGACATATGTGTACCCCTTCTATAATTTTTATAATGCTGAGTACCCCTCGTACTCATGAGAACATAGAATTAGGCGCAGTTACGCACAGTGCAGTGCATATCCCCACCAAACTCCAGTGCAACACGTACCCCCACCAAACTCTTCCCATACCCCTGGGGGTACGCGTACTACACTTTGGGAAACGCTGGTCTGAGGTAGGATCCAGGAATCCCTCATTTTAAAGAGGCATTAGGAATGATTTTATTGAAACCTGTACCCCCTTCCCATTAAGAAACATGCCTAAGATATTCTAATATAAAAATTTTAACCTTTACTAGGGTGTACTTCTTATGAAGTTTGATAATTTGGTAACATTTCAGTATCATGTTTATAATTAGGGGTCACAAATTGTAAGCAATGGGCATTATTATACATTTTGATAGGAATTATTGTTTAAATTAAGGAAAAAAGATCGGGGGTAGGGGTGGCTAGGAAAAGGTCAATGGGGGAAAAGAGATATATGTAATACTTTAAATAATAAAGAATTTAAGGAAAAAAGGAAGATCAGATATTCACCATTACCATTCTGCACAATTAACAGCAAACACTTCGATAGTGCTTACCACATGCCAGATAACTCCACTAAGCACTTTACACATATTAACTCATTCATCCTTATAATTTATTGAAACAAATTGTCCTACAGCTGAAAACTGAATCAAAGAGGAGTTATACACACAGGTAATAAATAAGGAAGCCAGGATTCAAACACAGCAGTCTGACTAGTCCTTACTCTTCTAATATGTTAATTTAAAAAGCATGTTATCTATGATTAATACTACAATTTTAAAGTTTACATATTTTGGGAACGTTAGAACTGGTCTTTTCTTCAACTGTCCAACAACAACAAAGTCAAATGTCAAGTTTTGAAAAGACGTACGCAACCATAGCTACTTGGGAGCCTTAAATGACTGACAGCACGATCTATCAGTTACTGAGCCTGTCAAGCCTTTCTTGATGGGAAATTACATCAAATTTTATAACAAAGCTTCATAAGACCAAGTGTTATATTTGATTTCAGAATATTGAGAGCTTAACCACCATCATTTGTAAAAAAGTATTGGTATTATGAGATGCTACTCATTAAGCATCTTCTCTGCTTTAACATGACACAAGACAGATACTCTCTTCAGAGTCTTAACTTTTAGTTTAGTCCAAAGATATATCATCCTGGTACCTCGGACTTTTCAGAGTCATGTCTAGGTCTTTTGACACTAAGGTTCCTGATCTCGTGCCACATATGCCTACTTTAAAAAATATATTTTATAGGCTATGGTCACCTTTACTCTTTTCTCCTCCTACTGCAAAGCCCTTCAGAAAAATAACGGAAAGGAAGGCTTATAGGGTCAATCAAACAAAGCACAAGTCTCAACATTAAGTTTGCCTACAAAAACACTAGGTGAGTGATAAACATAAGGTAATCTCATCAAAAAACATTTGGTGTGGCCACTCAATTATACCAAATGTCTGTCCTGTGGTTTTTCATTAAAAGGGTGCAAATGCAATCCTTCAAGGATACTGATTAGTATATTACAATTAATAATGAGAGTATTAGTATGTTTCATTTATAAGTTTTTCAAGCAAGTGGCCCTTTTTCTCCTGGAATTTGTACCTGGTATGTAAAAAAGTTTCACCTTTTTTTCTATCCTATGTACGCTACTCAGTGGTCAAAAACTAAAGGAAAAAGTTATCTCCTGGGTTGGGAGGTGGAAGGACAAGATGAAAAATTCTACCTCTCACCACTACTTCCTGAAAGTTTCAATTTACCAGAAGAATTAAAATACATGAAATAAAAAATTTTATTTTCCCCTTATAGCACAAGCCCTTAAAATTGGTTTGCCCTTTAGAATACAATTCTTTACGTCTAATAAAGGGGAGTAGGTAAGGATTTATTGAAACCTTTATCATAATCATTTTCTTCTGCAGAAATGACGTATGCAAGTACATTGAGGCTTAATCATTATCAATGCTGGGAGCTACGAGTAAGACTTTACCTTTGTCATAACACACCCTGGAGATTTTAAAAACATTTTATTTAATAAAAGTTAAACATACAAAAACTGAAATTAACACATCCTGAAAATCACTGACTTCCATTAACAGGAAGATACTTTTCTACGCATATATTTGGCTTAAACTCAACTCAGGATAAATATGATGTTCACTTACACCAGCAAATGCTGACAACTTGATCTAGTAAACAAAAATTACAAACTCAGCTACATAAACATAATATACAGGGGATTATGGTCAGATTAATGCACAAGAAATACAGTCAATTTTTAATGATGAAACATTTAGTACTCTTGTTCATTAATTTAGCCTTGGTGGTTCTTTTTCTTTTTTTTACAAAAATAGTATCTACACTGTATACAGGGCTATACATCAGCTTTTTTTTTTTTTTTCTTCTCATATAAACATTTCACATCCAAAAAAATGGTACCACTACCCTATGTGAAAAACCAACACAGGAGGGAGGAAAAAATTAGAAAAGGTAGCTGGTGCTAAAACATGGTTTTTTACATAAAACTAAAATTCAATGAAAAGAATAAAAGAGCTGGATACATTTTAGAGATGGCCTAACAGGCTTTAAGAAACAAGTTCTTGAAGGAAAAACCTGACAACAGAATTGGATTTTTACAAGTTAACTTATTTTTTAAGTTTAATTGGCCAATAGCTACGTTTAAGTTGAAGGTTAAGAAAAAATAAAAATAAAAAGATCTCTGTCAAGTTTGGTGTTCTGCCTTGATATTCCAGTGAATTGCTTTCTGAATATGTGGCAAGTTTTAAGGTACTGAAAGTTCCAGGTTAGGACTTTACAAAATGTATGGGGCCTGATATTAGGAAGATCAACAGTTCATCTAAGTGCTTTATTTAAGCAGCATCTACTTAGAAAAGTTGTGTTACCAACAAACTGAGGAAACTGGTAGTAGTAATGAAGCAAGTTAAATGAATAGCGGTTATCAAATGCAATTTCTTCAAGTTTCATTCTATTGAAGTCAAACAATGACAACAATGGTATTTTCCTTACTCATCTAACAAATAATTTACCTTTAGAAAAATATAAGGATAAAAAGGTAAATGTAAAGCCCTGCAGAGATGAAATCCAACAGTTTTTGTGATTATTGAGGCATCAAATGCCTGACATTGTATTTAGAGGTATCTTGATACTGTGTCATAGGTTTATCAGCAATTCCACAAGTTCCTACTCCAACTTTGCCAGTTACACTCTCAGGTGAAGCAAAAATACTCCTCTTTACCTAGGGGAAATGAAACAGAAACCATTCTTGATTAGTTTTGGAAATAACAAAAATTACAAAATATACATAAACAAAAATGTACATCATGGAACCCCAGTGCACTTTTAAATAAAATCTACTGATAATGTCCAGCATAAGGCATTTTAACAAAGCAAGTGTGGTACAACATACCCCCTTCTAAGTGGAAAAACAGCAAATAATTTTTCAAATTTTAGTTTATATAAGTGGGAAAAAACTAGTTATTTTGTAATTCCTGATATAAACTTTGGTTTTTGGTATTTCTATTGTAGAGACAGTGGCTAATGTAGATTTTTTTCAATAAGCCAAACTGAAGATTGAAGAGAATTCTGAATTTAAGATCATGTATTTTTAAAAACCTGTGTAACCTCCTTTTCCATTTTAATGACAGCTGCATTTTTCAAATTTACAAAATATGATGAAAGGATTTACTAACCTGGCCTTTTTTGTTTTTAGAATAGGCCCTGTTGTTGAATTGTTGCCATTTCACTTTCTGGTCCTCTCTCTCCTGCTCAAGTTCTTTTATTCTCTGTGCTTTTTTCAAAGCTTTCTTCTTTTTATATTCACGCTGCTGGGCAATCATTTCTTTTCTGTGTGGATATAACAACTAAATGTCAACTCTTAAAATTTAAAAGATGACTTTCTGAGGATATTTAGTAATACAAAAAAAAAAGAAAGAAAAAAGAATGAAAATGAATAAACTTATATACTCTCCTCATGAATAAAAGCACTAACATCATGCCAATGACCCAGCACTACTAATAAATGTTATTTGATATACTGTGCATACTTAGAAACTTTCAAACATAATAGTAATCTATTAAATATTTCAACTGACTTTTTAGCTGATGTTTAAATAGCTTTTGCCAGTTGTGTTTTCAGAATAAGATGAGTGTTACCAGATGTCTAAATCTTCTATCAATTTCTAAGTGGACAGTTAGCAAGTGTAAAATGCTGCATTTGGAAAAAGTGTATTAAGAGATTAGAGGAACATAAATCCCTATTTCATTTAGATTAGAAGAGCACAGAAGCACAATGGGAAATCAGAGCTAACAATTCTTAACACAAAAGCAACTGGGATTTTCAAAAAACAGTGAATAAGATTAGAGCCTAAAGCTCTCATACCCTGTTTCCCCAAAAATAACACAGGGTCTTATATTAATTTTTTCTCCCAAAGTTGCACAAGGTCTTATTTTCAGGGGATGTCTTATTTTCGGGGAAACATGGTAGTAAGTTCTGCTCAGTGAACACTGAGTTCTCAACAAAAAAGGATGGAGGAAGAGGTCTTTAAAAAGAGGTAATAAAGTCTAGACTCCTTTGTATCATGTAATCACCACTATGAAGCAAAGAGTGGCTTTTCATACAGATGTCAAAAATTAAAAAAAAGAAATGTCGTTATATAATCTGATTTTCTTATGGGATGCTTAAATCAAATGTAATTTTAATAGATGACAATTTTCTTAAATTCAAATATATTTATGTAGCAACTTAAGTTTTAAAAACTCTTTTGACAAATCCAAAAATGTAGATACTCTTTCCCTGTTTAACAGATGAAGAAACAAAAGATAGGCAGCTTGCTCAAAGTCATACCTTCTAGTGCATTAGCTGGCCAACTCCTTTTCTTTTCAGATCTCTGAAGTTTAGTTGTCATTTTTTCAAAGTAATTTGCCAAATGCCTAAGTGCAGTTTAGGTACCTGTTCTTTGTTCCCTTAAAGTACCTATTATGTTTCATTCACAAACTCAATCAGGACAAGGCCTAAGTTAGTTTTCTTCACTGCTGTGGAACCCCAGCATCTGGGTTAGTGATAATATACACAGTATCCACCAAATAAATACTAAATGCCTAAGTGGAAAGCCAAATGTCCTCACTTATTTGGCATACAAATACAGAGAATGAATGACCTTATATTGCTAATCTTCAAAATAATGGTAAGCAGTATTATAACCTCCTTATCCTAAATTAGCCTGCATAGATTCTGCACCACCTCAAATACCCAAATGGGGAAGATTACACTTAAAATGCTAAGAAGACACTTACTTGGACATGGGTTTGCTGCCACTGTCTTCCTTTGCCTTCCTTCCTTCTTCTACAGGCTTGAGGTTCAACAGTGGAGTCACTTCAGCATTTCCATAGCCAGCAAAGGTGATTGCAGCGGTGCCGTTTTCTTCATCTATCTCCTCAATCTCCGCTTCATAACACCTGTAAAGATATCATGGCTGTAAGCAGGTGAGTAAAGGTTTGGTACTCAGCCTACAAGACTTACACTGCAGTGATTCAACTATTACATGTGTCTAAAAATAAAAGTTCTGTAATCAAATGACACTTTGGCAAAGATAATACAAAAATGGTTGGAGTTAGCCATCTGGTATCATAAAAGGAATCCCTAATCAATATTTGCCAGGAAAGTCTCTTACACATCTATTAACTGTGCTTTAGTCAAGCTCTTTGAGGAAAGACATTTCTTATAGGAATAATTTCAGTGTATATACTTCATGGACATCTAAGACAGCCAACCATTCACTCAATTTTCAATTTGAGGAAAACACATTTAGATTATTTTTCAAAATATTTATTTTCCTCTGCTTTCAGTTTTCTTTCCTCTGGGATCTTAGCCATTCTTCTGCCCCAAAATTTAATCCAAAACTAAAAACTAAACTGTATTAATGGTAACCACCCAAGAATCAAATTGGCTCTATTAACCACATTGGCTATACAGAAAGATTAAAATAGGGTAGTTCGAACTGAATAAAATCATCTTACCATTGTATATTAATATTTCATGTTATAGTTAGTTTTTTTCTACACTTACTGTCCATCTTCACTCCAGATTGCCATACATTTGTCCCCTACTTTCCATGAATGCGTGGGCTGAGTAGAAGCAAAACAGTCTGAACTTGCAAGAGTTTCTGAAGGTTGAGTTGACAGAAGGTCTTTGGTTAGTTCTATAACTTCCTAAAAAGGAAAACCAAAAATCATAACATTATTTTTATGATTCATATTGTCACCTATTTTCAACAAGCAAATTTTCATTTTTTGATGATGGCAGCTCTCACCATATAGCACTTATGTACCCTATACATTTGCAGTTCATAATAATATTATAATGTATGTTCTATTATTATTCCCATGTGTAAACTGAGATACCGTATTTTTATACAGTGTGGAGCTGAGATTTAAAACCAGACAGTTGCCTTTCAACAATCTCAAAAACTAAGAGAAATAGAGTAGACTTGAGCTTATACCATGCATTATTTCTAAGTGTCAATTTTAACTGAACAGATATCTGCGAAGATGAGAAATAGTCAATTATGAAGGCCTGAGCTTATATCATGTCATATATGTATTTCATGACTATTATTTTATAGGGTGTTACAGTACTATTAACTGCCTAGCCAACATGCCCCACACCCTACAAGCCCTAAAACACTTGAAGCAGCTTCTATCTGTAGTAGTAAGAATGTCCCTGCTCCTACATATTTCTACTAAAATACTGTAGGTATATATAAAGAGCCATTAGTCTTCCTATTCATTTATTATAAAGCTAACCTCATCCAGGTAAGCAAATTACCATGTTAGATTGAAAATATCCCAATACCTTAATGTTACACATATTAGCACATCTTTATTTAAAAGGAAAATAAACAAACATTAACACACACAGGCAAGCAATATCTTTCTGTGTGGCAAATATTTTTTGTAACTCAGGCTTATACTTAGCAGCTTCATTCGAAGGTATGTGGGAGGGCTGGTAAAAAAAAAACCTCAAGGAATAGTACAAATGGGTAGATTGCTACATTTTTAAAATAGTACAAATTGATAGATCTATCACTTTACTCTAAAAACAATCCATATTATGTATCATCTTATCTGACTTAAGAACCTGCATATCTGTTCCCCTACTACTGCATACAAAATACCTTAAAACATCATGTGTTTTTTGGGAGGATAAAAATTACGAAGGTAAACTCTGTACTGAGTTTCTTCTGGCTCCTACTGAAGTTTTATAAATAGTAGTTCTGGTTCGGTAGCCAAGAAAGTTAAATATTACCTCTTGCCTAAGATTCTAAATCTTTCTGGCTATTTCTGAAAAACTAATATTTGAACCTAAAAATGGAGGGAATGTTAAGCTCTTAGAGAAAGATAATTTTGTGAATTAAATTTTGAAAATAAAAAATCTAGAAAACTCAGATTTAAAAATTCAGTAGAATAGTATCTTTAATGAAGTTTTATCAGGTGCCAAGTAGCCATTCACTTAATTAGATGAACTTTTCCATATAAAGCAAAGAACTTCCAAATAAATCAATCATGTACTATACAAAGGAGAGTAAATTATCAGTCCTGTTTTTAATAAACCACTTTAAGGGCCAAGAATGTAATATAATCTAAGCCTGACTCAAGAGCCCCATATAACCTCTATCATTAAATAATTCCATCTGACTAGGAATGATCATTTACCTACTAACGCACAAATATGAATTCTGCATTTGTAGGTTTAAGATTTAGAACTCTACTATTTTCTTAGGATAGGTCTATCCTATTTCCATAAGAAAATACATTTCCACCGAAGAAAAGGGTCCTAAAAGTTATAATTTTCAGAGCCCTGCACGGAAATAACTTTTTAAAAAATCCACAGCATTTATCCCTAGTTTTCCTTTTATTGTGCCATATTTTACATACCCCACCCAACAAACTATGAAGACCCTATGGACCAAAGTATTAGAAACTATTTTATGTATGAGGGGGTTCTTAAAGGTTCATACCATTAATTACTTTTCCTCCCCCAAGTCTGAGTTCTGAAACTGCTCCTTCATTGACAGATGGGCAGCAGTTACAGTAATCGGCAATTCCAGGAAGCATCAGATGTTGTGATCTACATATCAGCAGGTCAAAGGGGTTGCACTCAAGCACTCTGCTTACTGAAGGAAGGCGTTTCGGGGATGCAGAGAGCCACTGTAATATATGAGACAAGTGATTTGACCCCTGCCTCCTTTAGAACCAGTTTTATTCAGCAAAATAGCTTAATAAATTGACTATTTTTGTGATTATCATAGACTGCTTGGGGAGCTAGTCAGCTAACTACCCTGGACTTTACTATACCCACTTTTTTAAGTGAAAAAAGAAAGGCAATTAGAACTTCAGTAGATCAATTTGCTGCCTGCTGAGTTAACTTTATTCTATAGAAAAGACAGTATATATAAAGATAAAAATGGAAGCCTTACTGGCAAAATGGAAATCATTGAAAAAATGCAGAAAGAGTATTTGTCACAAGTGAAAGGGCAAATTCATAACCAGAATAAGACATTCCATAAGAGAAACACAAGAAAACAAAGGAGGCCACAAACTCAATCAGTTTGACCAGACTTTTCAACAAACATAAAAGGCAGTATTAAGTATCAATGACCTGAGGTATATCCCAGAAAGCAGAAAAGAAAAAAGAATCTTAAATCCATGCTAAAAAGAAGCTGTAACTAGTCAACAGAGACAACAATTATAGGTAGAAGCAAATATCCAAACACTTACCAGAATTTTATCTAATCTTAAATGATGTCTTCCATCTTTCAGTAGTTTTTAGTTTACACAGACCTAAACCTAGTAACCAAAATGATTTTTTCCCTCATGGTAGACTAAGAGGAAAAGAAACTGATAAGGTTTAATCAGGAAAAACATTCTGTATGGCTATCCGAAGTGTTAAAACTTAAGCTTCTAAATTTGTGCCATCCAATAAGGTAGTCACATGGGCTGTTAATTGCATTAAATTAAAGATTCAGATTTTTAGACACCTGAGCCATATTTTAAATACTCAATAGCCACATACGCCTAGTGACTCCAGTATTACACAGCAGATACAGAACATTTTTATCATTTCAGAAAGTTCTATTATATAGTGCTGAGCCCCCCAGGGCATTTGAATTCTTACTACAAGGCCTATCAGAATTCCCACTACAGATCATGTCAGTATAAGGCAATTCTGTTCAGGTTCTGACAATTCTAGAAATATTAAAAAGACCTCATAATCATGCTGTTTCAACCTTCATCCCAACTTCCCCTTGATCAGTTCTGCACAGACCCTTTCTCCCATTGCCCAGGAAGCAATATTACAACATTGCACACAATGTTTCTTTTTTATTTATTTAAAAAGAAAAAAAGAAAAAAGGACTGCTTTAAAATTGATAAACGATGGGGCGTGCCAGGATCTTTCCAGGAGGCAAAAAGTTGTCCTGGGAGTGGGAAAAATTGCTCTCCAAACATCTCTTCCTTACTGACTAGCATCCTAAAATCTACTGGCCTGACTTCTACAAATTTTCTGTTTTTAAAAAATAACATACCAGGTAAGTTTTGTTCAGTGATTAGAGAGTCAACCTGGGGACTGAAGTGCCTCAAATTCTGTTTCCGGTCAAGGGCACGGACCTAGGTTGCAGGTTTCCCAGCTCCTGTAGGAGCTTGTGCAGGAGGCAACCAAACAATTCATCTCTCTCACATGTTTCTCTTTCCTCCCTCCCTTCCACTTTCTGTAGAAATCAATGAAAAAAAAATAACCTCAGGTGAAGAATAAAAACAAACAAAATAAATACCATAGCAACTTCATTGGAGTTTATCCTAAATCTAGAATTTAAACCTGAAAATATTCAATATCTTAATTATGCCCACATAAGCGCTTTCAGAATCCTGAATCCGGATTCCATGTCAATTTTCATTTGTTTGCAGTTCTAATATTCTTAAAATATTAATAACTTTAAAGGGCAAAAGATGATAGAGGGAAAGAATTACTTAGATAAGACAAAGATGATTCAAGTTTTGTACTGAATCAGTCAAGAAAGAGCATCTAATCAAAACACCTTTTAAAACTTTCCAAAACATCAGGTTCAAAACTTTAAGTCTCAAATTTGTTAAGAGGAAAAATCATATATTTACAAATCTTTTTATATGGAGTTTTTATTAATCAACTTAGTGTTCTGAGAAATAATATTTACTATTATGACTTCATTTGTCTTGAGACAACCCCTGCCCAGCACAGGATTTTAACAGCAGGTGTCATACATACTGAACTCTCTCATGACAAACAAAACAAGTTAGGATCCCTTTCACATAGATTCAATTTAACTTCAACAAGTGTCAACAACTACACTGTTAAACCTACCCTTTGAGTTCAAACATTTAGTAACATTTATGCAGAAAACAAATTATCTTTTATGTTTTTATAATGTGCTTTCAATACAAAGTGTTACCTGCTAGCTTTGATACACACAAATACACTCTCATTTTCTTTTTTCTTTTTCTTTTAAATATTTTATTGATTTTTCACAGAGAGGAAGAGAGAGGGATAGATAGTTAGAAACATAGATGAGAGAGATACATCGATCAGCTGCCTCCTGCACACCCCCATAAGGGATGTGCCCGCAATCAATGTACATGCCCTTGACGGGAATCGAACCTGGGACCTTTCAGTCCGCAGGCCGACACTCTATCCACTGAGCCAAACCGGTTTCAGCTACACTCTCATTTTCAAAGACTTGTGGCATTAAAAAGAATCTTGATCAGGTTTTATTTTTTTCCTTTAATTTTAGTTACTTTTTGAACTAAATTTCCTTGTCCAGGTCTTTAAATGTAAAAGCACTTTCCACTGTAAAGTTATATATCTCTCTTCTCTAGTAATTCTGACAGACTTCTAAAATCACCTTTTTGTTATTATTATTAAACGAGCACACAAGATTTACATAACTAAGGATAATGCTTCACTCATTTTGATGTATGCAAACTGAGGAAACAACTCCCCTTTACAAGCCACGAATATACACAAAGGGAAAGGGTCAACACCACCTCCGAGGGGTGCCTTGGACATCTATAGATTCTAAGCAACAAATCATTTGAAAAAGACAGAACTACTCTTTTTGAATAATGTCGCTATAAGTGTCCCCTCATACTTACTTGTAAATCTTTTTTTAATTTTAGCAAATCTTCATTTTCTCCATTTCCAGACAGGGCAGCTTCAACTTGCTGGAGCTGAGCTTTGTAGCTTGCCAGCTGTTTTGCTAGATCCTCTGACATCTAGAGGGGGAAAAGGGCAAGACCATGAAAACTGAACAAAAAACCCCACAAACATTGCCCTACCCAGTTTTGCTCAGTGGGTAGAGCCTCCGTCCACAGACTGATGGGTTCCCGGTTGGATTGCAGTCAAGGTTGGGGGCTCTGATCCCCAGCCCATGGGGAAGGCAACCAATGGATTTGTCTCTGTCACATCCATGTTTCCCTCTCCCCGTTCCTTCCACTCTCTCAATAATAATAATAATAATAATAATAATAATAATAATGGAAAAACACCCATGGGTGAATATAAACAAAAACAGAAAAATACAAGTGGTGCCTCACACAATGAACTTAATTCGTTCCAGGAGCAAGTTTGTTATGCGAAAAGTTCGTTATGTGAAACGCGTTTTCCCATAACAATACATGTTAAAAAAAATAATTCGTTCTGTAGCATAAAATATGCTAAGATGACATAAAAAAAGATAAATTTTTTGTTATTATTTTTATTTAGATACATCTAAAAACATAATTTTTTTTAAAAAAAACACACATTTTTTTAATTTTAAGACAGACTAAGTAGAGTCTACCGAATCTTGAACATCTTCATCCATTTTCTGCTTTTTGGCCGATGGTTTCATGAAAAACCTGTCCAAAGTCGTTTGTTTTTCTCTTTTCTCCAACATCTGCCGGAAATAACGGACAAGAGTATCGGAGTAAAGATCGTTGATCCTGTTTGCTTCAGCTGAATCCGGATAGTGGGCATTGGTAAACTCCTGAACTGCTTTCCATTTGACCAGGATGTTCTTGATGTCAGCAGTTGGGATTGGTTGATTGTTTGATTGTTGCTCCTCGTTATCAGATGACGCTTCCCTTTGAGCATTGTCCTGTTGCTGGACCAGAAGTGCTTGGAGCTCTTCAGTTGTCAGCTCTTCTTCGTGTTCCTGAATAAGCTCCTCTACATCATCTTCCTCTTTTGTAATGAAGGTTCTGCTCGGCATTCTTTTCCAGAAAAGACCCATTTCATCGGCATTGAACACTTGTGGGCAGTATCCTTCATCCTTAATACATTTTTGAAAGTTAATAGAGAACTTTTCTGCTTCTTTCTTGTCAGCACTGCCAGCCTCACCATGCATAGTAACGCTGTGGATTCCACACCTTTTCTTAAATCTAAAAAACCACCCCCTGCTGGCTTTGAATTCTTCTTCATTATCTTGATTGCTGCTACTTCCAGGGACGTTTTTCTTTAGATCGTCATAAATTCTCTTGGCTTTGTGACAGATATTATTTTGGGTTGTTACGTCACCTTTCACCTGCCTGTCCTTAATCCAAATTGCTAATAGCCTCTCCATTTCCTCGTGGATTGAAGACCTATGTTTTTCATGAAATAGTTTTGATACTCCTTTGGCTACTTTGGCTGATTTGATTGCATCCTTATTTGTCAAAATGGTGAAAATGGTGGTCTTGCTGAGGCCAAACTCTTTGACGAGGTCACACTGTTTTACCCCACATTCACTCCTTCTAATTATTTCCTGTTTCATTTCAACAGAAATCACCTTCCTGCTTTTTTTAGAAGCCATGATATAAAAAAAATATTGAGTTTAACTTAAAAGAACGACTGCCGTGATACGTGCATGATTTAATTCGTAATGAAGAACGATTGCCGCGATACGTGCTTAAGTTAAGCGCAGTGACTAACGACTGCCTGCAGTGCCTGCGCGGAAGGATGCAATACATCGGCAGCAATCGTGGAAGCTCGGGCGAAGCAGTCGTGGAAGCTCGGGCAAAGCAGTCGTGGAAGCTCGGGCGACTTCGTTGTGTGAAACGAAGTTCGTTGTGTGCAGCATTCGCTGTGCGAGGCGTTCTTTATGCGAGGCACCACTGTATCCTCAGATGAAGACTACAACAAAAAAGCCCACATTTTTTTTTTTAAATTCCATCTCCTGAATTAACCTTAAAATTTTTGCTCCCAACTCATTGCAGCTTAGTTTGTCACCATCACCTCTACTCTTAGTTCAGAGAAAAGCTAATGAGGGAACAAGAGAAATCCCAATGTTCTTTAAACTCCTGTAATAAGGAAAGCACTGTGCTTGGTTCATTTAAAAGTATTATTATAGACATCCTCTTGACAATAAGATACGAGGACATCCTTTCCCGGTGTGTAAGCACCCGCCCGGGGCTTCAGGGGACCCTTCTCCGTCTCACAGGTGCCGTCCGACCCCAGGCTGAGACCTGGGAGGGCCCCCCAGGGGAGAGCGCGGGCCGGCTGCCCTCCTCCCGTCCACCCGCCACCTCTCCGCTCGCCACAACGTGGCCGGCTGCCTCCGACCTCGAATAACTCAAACACCAGCTCCCGGGGAAACCGAGCGGACGCCCGCGGTGCGGGACCCCACACACCCAGACAGGCTCCGCCGGAAACGGCCCGGCTTGCCCTTCAGAAGCCTCCCGCGTCCCAACCCCACCCGACGGGTTCCGCGGCTTAGCCTCGTTCGCCGCCGCGGCCCAGAGGCCCCGGGCTGGGTGGGAAGAGGAGGCCGGAGCTCCCGACACGGTGGCCGGCGGCCAGGCCTCTCCGGCGCGGCCGGCTCCTCGGCCTCGGGCCTCCCTTCCACTCGGGAGAGGCCGCGGCCCGGCGAGGCCCCACTCCTTCCCTCCCCACCAGCTTTCTTACCTTGTGTGGGGTCAGGGTCGGGGCGGCGGGAAGGGGTCGGGGCAAAGGAACCCAGGGGTGGCTGCGGCAACAGTGGCAGCAAGAAAAATCTCCGCGGCGACACCAAGGCGGCGACTCGGAAAAGAACTCGGTCGGCGGTAAGGGGGAGGGGAGGGGAGCCCGGTACTGGGAGGAGGAAAGACAGAGGCGGGTGAAGTCTCGCGAGAGTTAAGAACCATCGCGAGGCGCCGCCCGAGTCACGTGATTCGCGGCGCCCAATAGACAGCCCGCCCCTCCTTGCGTTGGGGACGCCGAGTGGGCGGGGCTTAATGGGACGGAAATGATGCCACTGGGCTGCGCCTGGCGCTGAGCGCAGGTTCGTCTTTCCAGTTCCGGATGGGAGTCGGGGCGGGGGAGTCGTGGGGTTCTTTGGGGACTGGGTGTTGGCGTCCTGCTTGAGGTTTCCTGGGTGTTCCTGGCGCGTTCCTCCTTCGGCGAGCAGCGTCGGGAGATGGGAGTAACGGGGTTTAATGCAGCCATCGTACTAGCAGTGGGTTCTCAAAGTGTGGTCGTCCGCTCAAAGTGTGAGAACCACCGCTTTTTATAATGAAAACCTCAGTGCTAATAAAAAACTCAGTTGTGGCGGGACCTATTGGAGATGTACTTATTTAAAACCTATTTTGTTAGAACAGATGTGTTTTAAATTAATTACGTAGGTTGTATCTCGCTTGATAGAGAACAGTCTCCAAGTTCTAGTCTTGAGTGATAAACAGTGGTGTGACCATTTTCATTTATGTTTAAAGAGGAACGTGGCGTGGCTCTTTAGTTGAGTGTCCACCTAGGAGCCAGGAGGGTCAGGGCACCTGCCGGGTTGTGGGCTTAATCCCTAGTGTGGACGTGCAGGAGGCAGCTAATCAATGATCCTCTCTCATTGATATTTCTATCTCTCTCTCCCTCTCCCCTCTTTGAAATCAATAAAAAATGTATTTACAAAAAAAAAAAATGTGGCCCTAGCCAGTTTTGCTCAATGGACAGAGCATCAGTCTGCGGTCTGAAGGGTCGCGGGTTCGATACCCATCAAAGGCCCGTGTACCTTGGTTTCAGGCTGAGTCCCTAGCCTGTCAGGGCGTGGAGGAGGCAACAAATCAATGGATCTCTCTCACATCGATGTTTCTCTCTCTATGTGTGTCTCTTCCCCTCCCACTCCAAAAATAAATAAAAGATTCTCAAATGAGGATTAACTACAAAAAAGGGGAATGTGTATGAAGTGGGTGTGTTTCTCATAGTATATATCATGTTACTTCTGAACTGTTACACAAACCTACCTGGAGATTAGGATATAACTTTTTTCCAATTAGCTATAAAATAAATAAATAAATAAAGATAAAGACCAGTGACACAAAAAGGCCAGAAAAGAACTTTCTCTGGGAGATTGGGGTCTGTTGCTACAAGGCCCTCTTCTCAGGTGGGCTAACTCTTTTGGTCTATAACAGCTTTGCCTTAGTGCTGTGGTCAGCAAACTGCGCTCACGAGCCACATGTGGCTTTTTGGCTCCTTGAGTGTGGCTCTTCCACAAAATACCACGGCCTGGGCGAGTCTATTTTGAAGAATTGACATTAGAAGTTTAAGTTTAAAAAATTGGCTCTCAAAAGAAATTTCAGTCGTACTGTTGATATTTGGCTCTATTGACTAATGAGTTTGCCGACCACTGCCTTAGTGCCTTCTTAGGGGTGGGTTTGTTTGTTTTGAGGGGATCTTCCCATTTCTTCTCTACTTACACACACATATCCCTCATATTGAGTCATAGTCTACAGAGATGGCAATTTGTGATGACTGGAGTGGCAGTTTGCAAGAATTGGAAATGCTGCAGAGGGCAGCAGTATGCAGCTAGCTTTACAGGGAAGACAAACCAGAAAGGATGAACTTTTCCTTAATTTATAGTAGAAGTTTGTTTAAAATACAGTGTAGTTTTTGACAACTGCTCTTATTCTAATTGTGTATTATTAAAATTAACCCAGAGGCTTTTCCTTGAATATAAAATAAACTTTTACAGTAAAAATGTAAAAATCTCTCAAATAACAACTCTTCATAAATCCTCTAGATGAGAAATATTTATTATAAACTCCAGTATAGATTTCTTTCTCATATGGATATTTTTTTTCGTTTTTTTTTCAGGATTGCTTTTAGTCTATCTCTCTGTGCAACATAGGTTATATTTGGTGTGTGTGTGTGTGTGTGTGTGTGTGGAGGGGAAGCTATCTTAAATTTTAGTTTCTCACAAAGAAATGGTAACAGTTGTATATACAGTGCCATTTTTACGTGTATTCATTTCATTTTCACAATGATTCTATGTGCTATTAAAGACAAAACTAGAGTAAATATAAACTGATTTAAGTGTGATACTTCAAATAGGTGTTCTGACTTCCCGTTTCCTTTGAAATCTACTTTTAGTGTCTGATTTTTAAAAGTCTCTTTCAGCCTGGCCAGTGTGGCTCAATGGTTGGGTGTCACCCTATGAACCAGGAGGTCAGGGTTTGATTCCAGGGTACAAACAACAGACCCCGAAGCAGGTTGAGGGCATGCAGGAGTCAGCTGATGAATGATTCTTTTTCATAATTTATGTTTATATTTCTGTCTCTCTGAAATCAATACAAATATATTTTTAAAAATTCTCATTCAAATTTAGTCATGTTTATTCTTCAAAAAGAGCAATCTAAAATATCTAGTTCTTTAAACCTAGTATTTATTTTAGTGAAACTCAGTAGTAAATAAAAGTTAAAAACTCCAAATTGTCATCAGAGTATACTATTACACTTTTACTTATCTTTCAAAGAAAACATTTAAACTGCTAACATGAAAGTATAGCAGTTGCCTTTGGAAATGTGCCAGTACACTGCAGGGCACAATACACTAATACAGTCCATGTCAGCGGTCGCCAACTGGTGGTCCGTGAGGTCTGAAAGGTTGGCGACCGCTGGTCCATGTGGCATTCCTTCCTGACTAAGCGTAGCCCCAGGTTTGCCCACATACTTTTTGTTTCTTCAACAAATGCCCGAGGATTTGAACTAGAGATGTGTACACAGTCATAATTGCTCTTTGCTCTCCTTAGTCATAGTAGGTATTTTGAATGTTTGGATGGAGATTTGCTGTAGGGCAAGCTACTGGCTTTTTGTGCTTACTGATTATTTGGGGGTACAGTGTCTTGAAAACATATCCTTGGATAACTTGATGGAAAAACAACCTTAAATGGCTGCTGACCAAAGCAGGTGCTCACCAAAGCATCCTGCTTTGTTCACACAGGTCTGCATTGCCTTGCCAGTCTCGGGATGTGCATTCCCAGCTGTTCTGTTTTCTGTGTACCACTAGAGAACAGAAAACTGCCACTGGAGACAGAAAGCAAGGATTCTTCCAGCTTGGAAAAGGCTATGATCAGAGGCTTTACGAGGATCAGAAATGTCAGGGCCATTCACAGTTCTTTAGACCCTGTATGAAAATGGTATTTAACAGTACTTTTACATACAAGAATGTATGTATGTGGGCAAAAGAACAAAAACAAACTCACGTCACAGATGTATTGCTAATAGTACAATTGATAATGTAATTTTGAAACTTCCATGTCTAGTATAGATAAAATATATAATATATGTATGCTAGTTAAAACTCTTAAGAGGAAAGAAAAGTAGAAAATAGAGTTTTTTGGGGGGAAGCCCTCTCATGACATATGTGATGTAATGTTACCCCAGTGGAGAGTGCCCAATATCTTGATATCTAGATACTGTAGCCCACAAAATAAACAGCATTTCTCCAAGAAGTGATTGATTTCAGGTCTCAGGCCCAGAAAGTATAAACATGAGCCTGGAACATCTTTCCAGAAAGCAAGGAAGTGCCCCAAAACTGGTAGAATCAAGTCAAAAGTTCACCGACTAGCTATTAGCCAGGTGTGAATCAATGAGTCTTAAAAACATAACGACTGCCATAATACTATCAAAACGTTGAATATATTTTTAGAATCCATAAATTCAAAGTGATAATCAAAATAAAGGTGGGGGAGGGATTTTTTTTTTCTTTCTAGGGGAGTGCCAGGCAAAAAATGGATTGATAGAATTGGAAAAATCACCATGTGCAGTCCCCAGTGACTTAGGCATAGGTTAGCCGTAGAAGCTAAAACCCATCTTATAAAAGGAGATAGGGAAAAGGAGGATGTTTGCATAGTATCACCCCACAGAGTAGTTAGTAATTACAAAGGGGAATATACACCATTTAACAAAGAAATTCAAATCACCAGCTCAACCTAGCGATCATACTTACCACCACTAATGTGGAACAACCTGACTGTAAAGGCCTCTTGCTTTGATGCAACATTGCATAACAGCTTCACCTGTGAAGAAGCCTTGCACAGAATACTTAACCTGAATACCATCAAGTCTTTTGACCCAACTTCCGGTTTACAGGACATACAGGGGTAGAGGAACAAGTAAAATGACCCTGAGGGAAAACTCAGGCATGTCCAGAATGTGGGACATTCCATAAGAAAGCTGACCTAAATTCTTCAAGTCAATATTATTAGCAATAGTGGACGACTGTTCTAGATTGAGACAAAAGACATATCAATGAAATGCCATGGGTCTCATCTTGGAAAAAAGAAGCTATAAGAGAAAATTTGAGGATACTTTAGGAAATCTGAATATGAACTAAATATTAGATGACATTGAATAGTTAATTTTATTAACTGAAATTTACATAAGTTAATTACAATGTCCTAGTTAAATATTTAGGGATGCAGTACTATAACACCTGTAACATACCTTCAAATGGTTCAGCCAAAAAATTATATAGAGTTGTACAAAACTCATGTGTATATGAATATATATATATATATATATATATATATATGTATTTGTATGGAGAGAGAATGAATAAAATGTGGCAAAATGTTAATCACTGGAAGAATATATGTGTTCATTGTACTAGAATTTCCACTTTTCTGTATGTTTCAAATTTTTTCAAAGGAGAAAGATGGAGAAAAGTGTTCATAGACTAGCTAGAATAGTTTTGAGGGGTGTTGTATGTTTGGAGAATGATGGGTAAAGCAGCAGATAGTTAAGGGGAACTAGGAGCTAGCAGTAGCTTAACTGAGAAGTAATAGGGAAGATTATAGAAGCCTATGAGTGGTTGTCAGAAACAAAAGGCTGTAAAAAGCCAGATGGGTCAAGGCTTAGCAGGAAGATGTGGGCAGTGGAGGCCGAAGCAGTCACAGGATCTCTTTGAAGGCCAGGAAGGAAAGCATGAGAAAGAATTACTTTGATTTCCCCACATTCAGGAGAGACTCCAGTAGGCCTTGTCCTCTGATGTGGTGACCAGAGCTTTTTAAAATTTTTTTGGCCCTTAATAGCCTCCAGCAGTAGTCGTAAGATGATCTTAAAAAAAAAAAAAAATATATATATATATATATATATATATATATATATATATATATATGTGTGTGTGTGTGTGTGTGTGTGTGTGTGTGTGTGTATTTCAGAGAGGAAGGGAGAAAGAGAGAGAGAGAGAGAAACATCAATGATGAAAGAGAGGCATTGATCTGCTGTCTCCTGTCTCCTACACATCCCACACTGGGGATCAAGCCTGCAACCCCAGGCATGTGCCCTGACTGGGAATTGAACCGTGACTTTCTGGTTCATAGGTCAATGCTCAACCACTGAGCAACACTAGCCGGGCCTTAGATGGTCTTTTAAAACTGGAGTTAATTGGATTCATCCATATCACAGCCCCTGAAAGTACCTTTCGTATCTGGATGTTTCCATACGTTTACGTCACCAGTTTATTTATGCTAGAAAGTTTATTGCAGAAAAAGCCTGGAACATTCCACATCACCCTTATTGTACAGTAAATAATAGAACACTCTTTTTAAAAAAATATATATTTTATTGATTTTTTACAGAGAGTAAGAGAGAGGGATAGAGAGCCAGAAACATCAATGAGAGAGAATCATTGATCAGCTGCCTCTTGCACACCCCATACTGGGGCTGTGCCCGCAACCAAGGTATATGCCCTTGACCGGTATCGAACCCAGGACCCTTCAGTCCACAGGCCAACGCTCTATCCACTGAGCCGGTTTTGGCAGAACACTTTTTTTTTTTTTTTTAAAGGATACTTACATCAAACAACAGGTGGTAGGGGATATATGTTCCCAAAGGTAAAGAGGAAACCAAAATGAGACCCAGAGTTTTGCCCCATTAAGACTATTGGTCCATAGTTTGATATAGTCGCATTTAGCCATTTTATTGCTTACAGGGTCAGCAGTTGAAAACAAAACAAAACAACAAAACAAAACAAAAAAATTTCCAAAATGGAGACCTTAATGCCCAAAGAGCCCGTTAGGTGGCAGTGGGGACACAGGCATCTTTTGATGTCTGATTCCCCGCCCCGCCAGAGATAGAGCTTCAGTGAAGGAACATTGCCATGCAGCTTTGTGGGGCAGAAGACAGGGAAAAACGAACAGCCCAAAAACTATGGTTTATAGAGTCCAAGAAATGAAGAACTGATCGTCACCTGTATCAACTCCTATTCTTGCTTTTGACATACTCGGTTTTTTCTGTTGTTTTTTTTTGTCTTTGCTATGATTCTTTTATCCAGAGTCCTTTAGATCACTTGTGCGAAGTATGGCTCATTGTGTTCAAAACCCCACTACCTTTAGTATGGGTTTTTATATCAATAGCAACAGCCTCATTCTCTCTAATTAGTGCTCGTGACAGGCTGTGTGTGGGCCTGCTACATGTGATAGGTTAGGGTTCCAGGGAAAAGTACCCTGAGATTTCTGTGCACCAGGTTTGTTGGGTAATGCTTTTGGGAACAGCACTGGACACAGGGAGAAGTTGCTTCGAAGCATATTGCAGAAGAGGCCTCAGCCAATCCTCTAGGAGCTATGGAGCTGGGATGGCCATTCAGACATGCCAGCCCCAAATGATCAGCCAATAGATGCAGGCTGCCCTTGTGAAGGGGCTAAGAGCAATTAATTGGACACTGCCAGCCACCAACACTCCCTATGTCTAGGAGAATGAGAACCTCCATCCGAAGGGGGGAATCTGGGCAGGGTACCACAGCATCCACTATTTTTGGAATCTCTGATGCTGCCTGTCTTGCAGAAGATACCCACATTAGAAACTCTGAAACAATGTCACCTTCTCAGTCTTGTTTTCCTAGCATTAAAAGCTAATGGAAAAATACCTCTGCGCTTCCTGCAGATGACATCATGTTTGTTTCAAATTGGTTTCTGATATGTATGTGTATATATATATATATCAATATATATATATATATATATGAAGAGCTTGCTGAGGCATGAGCATCTTAGGTACAAAAGACGAAGCATTTCCTCTGTGGAAGAAAGCTCCAAAAATTTTTGGCACAATTTGATGATTATTTATTACAACATATCAAAAGCCATTAGAGTGAATTTTATGTATTTTTAAAGAGGGATAAATCATATTTTCTGAAAATAGCCTAGTTGCAGGAAGAAAATGCATAATCAACTATTAGAAGTTTTAAAATTTATATTTTTGCCTGACTTTGTTGCCTTTTGTATTCTGTGACACTGAGGCTCTTCCTCACTTTCTGCCAGTTTCAGCTACAAGAATCACTTTCCCCCTTATACAGTAGCCATTTGACTAACTCTACCACCTCAGTGTCTTCTGGATGTATGTATTCCCTCTTCCCTGCTGTAGTCAGGCTGCCATCATTTCTCACCTGCTTGATGCAATAGACTAAGAATGGAATTCCTTCTCTGAGATGCATCTTCTACACATGGCTGCCAAATTGATCTTCTGGAAACGCTAAATATGCCTACTACACCTACCTGTTAAAAAATCTCAACTTGTTAGCCCACCATATAAGGCCATTCTATCTAATAAAAGAGTAATATGCAAATTGACCATCACTCCAATACACAAGATGACTGCCCCCATGTGGTCAAAGATGCTGCCACAAGATGGCCTGCAGGAGAGGGCAGTTGTGGGCAGTTAGGGATGATCAGGCACAGGAGGGTAGTTGGGGGTGACCAGACCAGCATAGGAGGGCAATTGGGGAAGACCAGGCCTGCAGGGGAGGACAGTTGGGGGAAACCCAGGCCTGTAGGGGAGGGGAGTTGTGTGTGTGGTGGGGGAAACCAGGCCAGCAGAGGAGGGCAGTGGGAGGAGAGCAGGCAAGCAGGGGAGAGCAGTTGGGGGGGGGGGGGGGGGGAAGACCAAGCTTGCAGGGGAGGGCAGTTAGGGGGGGACCAGGCCTGCAGGGTAGGACAGTTGGAAAGGGTGGAACCCAAGCCTGCGGGAGAGGGCAGTTGTGGGCAGCTAGGGGTGACCAGGCCAGCAGAGGAGAGCAGTAAGGAATGACCAGGCCAGCAGGGAAGGGCAGTAGGGAGCAGCCAAGCCTGCAGGGGAAGACAGTTAGGGGCAGCCAGACTGGCAGGGGAAGGCAGAGGTGACCAGGCCCTCAGGGGAAGGCAGATAGGGGCAATCAGGCTGGCTGGGGAGCAGTTAGGCTCTAGGCAGGTGAGTGGTTGGGAGCTAGCAGTCCTGGATTGTGAGAGGGATCCCAGATTGGAGAGGGTACAGGCTAGGCTGAGGGACACCCCCATCCCACCCCCCACCCGCACCCCATATATTAATTTCGTGCACCAGGCCTCTAGTTAATGATATGGCCAGTCTGTTTTTTGGCCTGAGCGCGACCACATACATACTCCATGTACAAAACTGCCCTGCTCTCCTGCTCTTTCTCGCCTTACTGGTTGGCCTCTCATTCTTTTCCCTGCTTCCCTGTCTGAAAGAATATCTTTAATGGCCCAGTTCCAGTTAAACATTGATGACTGCTCATCAGTGTTCACAGGTGAACACCTTGCTTCTCTCTCCTTCAGTATTTTTGCATCTAGTAAGAGCACCCTAGACTGTTGGGGTTTAGGACAGAGTTCCTCTAGGCATTACATCCAAAGGGCCAGGGTGACATCTTGTTCTTTTTTGCATCTTTAACACTTGGCAAGGTGTCCTTGGCACTAGTAGAATTGAAAACATGGGAGAAGCCAACTTTTGATAGCAGTGAACATTATATTTGACTTTGGAGAATAGTCTAAAAATTTCTTATAATTAGTTGTATTTCTCTGACACATGATATCAGTTCCTTCGTAGGTTATTACTGTAGTAAGATGCAAGGCATTAATGTTTTGAAGCATTTTATTGGTGGGGAGAACTTTTGATTGATTTTAATTAACAGTGTCTCTCTTTCCAGGCAGTTGACATGTGTGTTTGCTGGTAAGGATATATACAGAAAAAAACAGGATTGTAATAGCTTGATTATGAGCGATTTAATCAGTGTATCTTTGTGTGTTTTTTTATTTGTGATTAGCTGCCTAATTTGATGCTTTCTCAACAGGCAGAGGGAAATAGAACTAATAAACCCAGCAGTTAATGGAAGAACAAAATTCAAGCAACTGAGACAAGAAAGTGGCTACAATTTATAGATCTACGTGGCCATTTGTCTTGTGGTTTATGAAGAGTATTGAACACGGGGCCCATGTTCATTTACTCTCTTTGCTATTGCTTGTGAAGTGCCTAGGGTAAAATCATGTTACTTTTTCTGTCTCATCTGGGAGAAAAAAAACAAAACAGGATATTTTCCTATATCATAAGACAAACAAGTTAATGTGACTATAATAGCTGCTTCTAACAGTTTGTGAGCCTAGATTAAATGGCCATGAGCTCTTTTGGTTATAATTGACATTCTGTCTCATCTTACTGTTTTTATTCTGCATTTCTCTCAGATCTCTATCTTGTGATCAAAGGAAGACATGTCAACATGCTTGCCTACCTGTGGAATAGCACGCTGGACCTGGGATCTGTCGTTCTACCATGGATTCTGCCTCTCTCTAGCTGTGAGGCTAGCCCATATTAGTCCCCTAATGGTAAGCTGTAATAAGGGATTTCTTTGTATGAAATTCCATCTCATCCCATCTCTCCCCATCCCACACAAGCCAGCTCCCAGATCTAGGTGTTCATTGTAGGCTCAATGCATGTTCGCTAAAGGAGGAAGCTATCTCTGAGAGCTGACTTCTCCTTTTACGTTACAGGGAAAGAAAGGTCACTTGGCAACAACTTCCTTTGATAATTCCCCCTTCTAGCACACGCACCTAAAAATGATTTGTGTTGATTCATTCTTGGAAAGATTTTTAAAATGACTGTTAAAATTTAAATCATGTATACAACCAAAGCATCATTAAAAAGGTAAAGACATGCCATGAGAAGATATTTGCAATGAAGAACTAGTAACCAGAGGACTTTTTAAAATCCTACATATCATTAAGAAAACAGGTAATTAATCCAATGGAAAAGTTAAAAACATACAAGAAGTCAGAAGAGGAGAAGATATGAAGCAACAGTTTACATACGAAAGAACCCCAAATGGCCAATAAATACCTAAAAATACTCAAATCCTACCCATTTTTGGCTCAGTGGATCTGAGCATCTGCCTGTGGATCAAAGGATCCTGGTTTCAATTCTGGTCAAGGGCTCAGACCTCGGTTGCAGGCTCCTCCCAGGCCCTGGCCCTGGTCAGGGCTCCTACAGGAGGCAACCAATCTATGTGTTTCTCCTACCTGGATTTTTTTCTCTCTCTTTCCCTCTCTCTAAAAGTCAACGGGAAAATATACTCAGGTGAGGATTTTTTAAAAAATGTGTTTAAAAATACTCAAAGTTGCCAAAACCGGTTTGGCTCAGTGGATAGATCGCCGGCCTGCGGACTGAAAGGTCCCAGGTTCGATTCCGGTCAAGGGCATATACCTTGGCTTCGGGCACATCCCCAGTGGGGGGTGTGCAGGAGGCAGCTGATCTATGTTTCTCTCTCATTGATGTCTCTGACTCTGTCTCTCTCTTCCTTCCTCTCTGTGAGAAATCAATAAAATATATATTTTTAAAAATACTCAAAGTTATAAATAATCAGGGATGTATCCACAAAAACTATAACCCATCAAATGTAAGAAAATGTAAAAGTTGAAAAATAACCCCCAGAAAATAGTTACACTTATGCACGACTGATGAGAGTCCATATTATTCTATCCACAGTGGAGAGCAAGTTGGCATCCTGTCAAGTTGAAGGGGGGCTCCCCTCACAAACCAGCAGCTCCCTCTGAGAGAGGCTCTTGCTTGTGTAATAAGGGAGACACATTAAATTTATTATAGCTTTGATTTTAAAAAATAAAAAACTTAAAAATCACAACCTGAATGTCCACCAACCAAAAATGGGGGGGGGGAGGGGGGAATGCAGTGCGTTTAAATCCATAAATGAATAAATACTCATGAAATTAATAAAAGTGAATGAACTCAAGGTACATGTATCAACATGGATAAAACTAAAAAAAAAAAAAAAAGCAAATAGCTTGAAAACCTCCTAAATTATCATCCTGCTCTCTCAGCTGCCAGAATCATTCTTTCATCATGCCACTTTCCAGTTTTTAATCTTCCAGTGGTTTTCCATCCCATTGGAAGTAGTTTCTATAGCTTAGCATGACCTAGAGGGTCCTTCAAGATCTGGGTCCTGCGAAACCTCCAGCCTTAGTCATACCAAGTCACTCACAGGTTTCTAAATGAGCCATGGTATCACATCTCGGTGTCTTTGCCAATCTTTTTTTTTAAGTAATAAACAATTTATTAGATCAAAGAAAATTGAATCCTACACTAGAAGGTGAAAGCTGAAAATCACATCATCAAATCTCCTGAGGGCTCTTATCTTTTTTCTTTTAAAAAATATTTTTATTAGCCCAAACCGGTTTGGCTCAGTGGATAGAGCGTCGGCCTGCGGACTCAAGGGTCCCAGGTTCGATTCCAGTCAAGAGCATGTACCTTGGTTGCGGGCACATCCCCAGTAGGGGGTGTGCAAGAGGTAGCTGATCGATGTTTCTCTCTCATTGATATTTCTAACCCTCTTTCCCTCTCTCTTCCTCTCTGTAAAAAAAACAACAAAAAACCAAACAATAAAAATATTAAAAAATATTTTTATTAAATTTATTGGGGTAACATTGGTTAATAAAATTATATAGGTTTCAAGTGTACAATTCTATATGATATTATATATTGAGTTTTCACCACCCTAAGTCAAGTCTCCTTCCATTACCATTTATCCCCCATACTCTCTTCTCTCTTCCCCATCCTCCTTTCCGTCTTGAAATCACCACACTATTGTCTGTATCTGCAAGTTGTGTTTACTTGTGGGTTTTTTTTTGTGTGTGTTTTTTTGTGTGTGTGTGTGTGTGCTTAATCCCTTCATCTTTTTCACCCAGCGCCATATCCTTCTCCCCTCTGATAGCTGTCATTCTTCTCTATGAGTTTCTATTTTGTTTGTTAGTTAATTTTGTTCATTAGATTCCACATATGAATGAAATCACATGGTACTTGTCTTTCCCTGACTGGCTTATTTCACTTAGCATAACACTCCCCAGGTCCATCTGTGCTATAGCAATGGGTAAGATTTCCTTTTTTTTATTTTTAACAGTCAAATAGTATTTCATTGTGTAACTGCTTTTTTTTTAATTTATCAATTCATTTACTGATGGGCACTTGGGTTACTTCCAAATCTTGGCTATTGTAAATAACACTGCAGTTAATATAGGGATGAATATGTTTTTTCAAATTAGTGTTTTGGGTTTTTTTGGATATATTCTCCAAAGAGGAATTCCATGTTTAATTTTTTGAGGTAACTCTACATTGCTTCCCACAATGGCTGCTTCAATCTGCATTCCCATCAACAGTGTATTAGAGCTCCCTTTACTCCACATCCTCGCCAACACTTGTTTGTTGATTTATTGATGATAGCCATTCTGACAGGTGAGAGGTGCTATCTTGTGGTTTTAATTTGCATCTTTCTGATGCTTAGTAATATCTTTTCATATGTGTGTTGGCCATCTGTATGTTCTCTCTGGAGAAGTCTTTTTAGGTCATTGGCCCATTTTTAATTGTATTGTTTGTTTTTCTCGTGTTGAGTTGTTTGAGGTCTTTATAAATTTGAATATTAACCCCCTATCAGCTGTATCATTGGCGAATGTGTTCTTTCTTTCAGTGGGTTGTCTTCATTTTGTTGATAGTTTCCTTTGCTGTGCAATCACTTGTTAGTTTGATGTAGGCCTTGCCAATCTTGGTATGTTTTTGTGGAAGTTTCTTCTCTCATTTCCCTGGCTAATCTGTACTCATCCTTCAGTCCTCAACTCAAGGATCATCTTTTCTTGGAAGAGTTTCCTGACCCCTTTTTCCAGGCGGAATTATAATAGATGTCTACATGCTTCTCCTTTTGATGTCACGGCATCCTGTGCTAACTTACCTTTATTGTATCTAGTGTTCCACTGTGCTCTCATTATTGATGTACCTTTAGGATCAGGTTTTTCTTATCTGAAGGTCTCCAGAATATGGCATACAGTACATGCTTGATGTTTGTTGAATGGATGAATGAATGAATGAATGCCTGAATAGAGTGTGTTTGAGTATGAATTGATTACCTATATGGATCTTATCTAATATTTAGTCATTAAGATCTTGGTAAACTTTCACAAGATAAAAATATCCACGTGAGAAAGCAGACAAGAACCTGGGGCAAAGGCCCAAGAGGAATTTTGTACACATGCCTAGGCAAGGAGACCTGAGGGTAGTAAGGCATACTGGGCTTACTTTCCCACCAAGAGGGCTAAATGATTCACCTCCATAGGTGATCACCTCCTATGGTGATCATGACTTGGGTAGACCAGCTGGCTTAAACTGGGAGAGCCATCTTTTCCAGGAAAATTTGTTTTTGGTATTTTTCCCAGCCATAGGTGATAGGCTACCTTCATTTGCTTTTTATGCTACTTCTTAAGGAATAGTTCTCATGCTATTGAATATCCATATTCTTGGGGTCTTTGCTTCTAACCTATGTTTAGTAGGCCCCCTTGTGAGTCTATCTGGAATGAGCTTAAGCAACTCACTTGCCAGAGCAAGGCCCAAATTCTTTCAAAATATTGTCTGTTGTTCTCATTATGTTCCACTTGTCAGCTTGTGAGATCCACCATGAAGAGATACTACAGAGTTGACACAAGGGAAATGATTTTCTCTGAACCTAGAGACCAGCTCAGACCAGGAAAGATGGAACCACAGACAGGTTTGATCTCCCAGCTGAACAGATAGAGTCATCTTTAACTTTGTAGGGAGGCCTCTGCCACAGTCACCCAACCCCCACCCTCATCAGCTTCCCTCTTTCACATGCCTACTCTTGCTTCTATTCCATCTTCCATCTTCCAAAGCTGGTTGTGTACAGGGCCAAGAACCAGCCAGCTCTTACCAGCCTGTACCAGTCCTCTTCTTTGTGGCCTAATGTTTTCTTTTTTCTTTTTTTTAAGTTTTTTAAAAATATATATTTTATTGATTTTTCACAGAGAGGAAGAAAGAGGGATAGAGCGCCAGAAACATCGATGAAAGAGAAACATCGATCAGCTGCCTCTCGCACACCCCCCACCGGGGATGTGCCTGCAACCAAGGTACATGCCCTTGACCGGAATCAAACCTGAGACCTTTCAGACCAACGCTCTATCCATTGAGTCAAACCGGTTTCAGCTTAGTGTTTTCTCTATAGGGGCTCCCCGATGATAACCAGCCTCTTAGAAAGTTTATAGATGACCCTCTACTTTAAAAGTATGAACTTTTTTTTTTTTAATTACTGGATAACATTTGTCCTTTCTATAGATATCTCTTGACCTCCCCAAAGTTCTCACCCAGAATCCACTTAATACATAAACTTAGGCCTGGATCTTGAAACCTCGGAGCGGCATTATTCCAGCAGGGTGTCCAGTGGAGTCTGTTGCCGATTCCCTTTCTACCTTTGAGAGTTCATGTGTGAGACCCCTTGAGAGTTCAGCTTAGATGCAGCAGAAGTAGTAACAACAAAGGTATACCAAAGAAGGAAAACAAGTTGTCAAGAGCAATGAATAATGGTGGACTTCTTAAAAAAATCAATATCTGTCTGCATATTTCTATGCGTGGGGTGAGTCCATCAAAGTGAGTGGGTGACGCTTGTCCCTGCCTGGCTGAGCCAGTGCTGCATGACTCACCTTCTGTGCTATCAGTGAAACACCAGCCTCTTGCCTGGGAGTTAATACTCACTAAAGGAAACTCTATTCTGCATCCGTCACTAATTGAATTTTTAAATGTAACCCAATTTACGAACTTCCTCCATATTCTCTTGGTTGTTTCTAAGCTTCCTCCTAATCACTTTGCAGCCTGGCTAGATATAATCAGGTTTATTTAAGTTTGCTTTGAGGAGGAACTAAATGCCTACTTTTCTAAGATTATTGAGTTACACCCCCCCCGCCCCCCCCCCCCCCCCCCCCCAATCCTCTCACCCCTCCAGGTCAGGTAGAGCAGAGAGGTGATCTCATAGGGTTTTTCCAACCAAGGAGTCTAGTTTTTAAAACATAAATATGTGAAAGCCCCAATCGTTGTCTCTTAAAATCCCCTTTGTGCTCAAAGAGGAAGCTTGGCTAATACTTCCAGCAAAGTATCGGGAATATCAGATAGCACTGATTCCCCGAGTCCTAGAAACAAACCTCAATTTCTTCAGTTCACATTCAAGATGAGAAAACTTCCCTTTCTCATGCACTAATATGACAACAAACCAGAAAGCAGTCTTGTCCTCTGACAAGTATGGCACATGAATTTGACAAGTGTTCCATCTTATTCCACTGGCTTATGCTAGGCCCTTCTGGATACATTCTCTATTCTAGTCTTATTCATCCCCAACTCACTGGCTTAGAGGGAGCCCTAACCCCCACCCCCAACTCCTCTAGCACAGGGTTCAGTCTCTTAATTGACATTTAGTGTAGGCTTCCCAGGGCAGAGACTGAGCTGAGATTTTGTCGGCATACCTGGTGGTCCTTAGCTTATAGCCCTGGTGTGCCGTGCAGGCTGGGCATCAGAGTCACCCCTGTCCAGGCCCCGCAACAGACCTTCCAATCAGAATCACTACTTGAATGATTCTGACTTACCCCGGGATGAGAACTGCCCCTTTGCCGTTATTGTAAGGGTTACATGAGCTAATCTAGAGACAGACACTTTTTTTAAACTATAGACTTTCATTAGAAATGCTCACTGTGTCGTGTAACGAATGCTAATGCTACCCCTATCCCCACCCTTAGCTTCCTAGCTCCCACTCCCTGTCTTTCTAAAACGTCCATGTGTTCAGCGGGCTCAACACAGTCCCCTTGCTTCAGGAGAAGCTCTTCCACCACCAGGGTGAGGTTGGCTGGGAGCTTGAGTGGTCTGAGGTTAAGTCCATGATTCAGGAATGGGTGTGTGACCTAATTCTGGCCTATGAGAGGTTAAGAGGAGTGTGGGGGAGACTTCTAGGAAGGGTCTTCCTCTTGAGGAAGGTTTACTCTTTCTCTTGCTATTACCTGGTGGTCACAGGCAGCCATCTATGATCTGTCTCCCTCCCTTCTCTCCCTTCCTAAGAGGAAACTGTAAAAAATCCCTAGATCTTTAATGGCGGCTCAAGCAAACCTGAGTTGATCTAAATTTAGAATTCCACTTCTGTGGACTAATAAGTGCCTAATTGTTTAAGACAATTAGGCACTTATTACTTGTGACTGAAATATCCTCCCAGATACACTTATTCTTATTTCTTCAATCCCAAGTACCACCTGGCAAAATGTTCTTTTTAGTAAATAAGCATTGTTGAATGAATGAATGAATGAATGAATGAATGAATAAATGAATGAATTCGTAGTCATTGGGTGCCTACATATGCCAAGTACTAGAGACAAAATAGTAACTAAACAGAGTGCCTTGATTTTGTATTGTGGTGGGAATAACACTGCACTTGCTGGTCAGGTTAGCAGCTTCTCTAAGGAAATAAGCTTTATGTTTCTCCTTGTACAGAAAGGAGATGGTTCACCCAACATAAGTAGTTAGAATGGGAGCATCTGTGCCAAAGGATCAGTGCTTAGGAATTCACCTGAGTACCAGAGTGACTTTCTGCAGTTAAAGGAAAAGGAAATGACAAGTGAGATCATGAAGAATACTTTGTCTCCAAGTTAATGACTCAAAGGGAAAACTGTGTGCTGTTTTATAATATCTCAGCCCCAGACCCTAAGACAGGTAAATGGGGAGTAGCAATCTGAAAGAGTTAAGAACACTTGATTTACTGAGTGTCAGTCTATGTGAAAGGGAGTCACAGGAAGTAGTGATCAGCTCATCTACAGGTCTTCCCTCTGCATGAAAGCATCCTCTTAAAGATTGCCCAGAGCCAACTTAACCTGGAAAATGGCCTTCCTTAGAGAGTTTAGTAAAAGATAGGCTCATTTAAGACTGCCTTACATAAATTCTTTGTGCACGTGATGGGATGGTCTCATTATTTCTCTAGGGAAGAGAACACTAGTGAGAGTGAGTAGACTCATCACTGGTGAAGAAAGGAATAACCTGGTGAGGAAAATGACTGAGGTGAAGACAGATTTTGGGTAGTGATAGGCCTAGTGACTCAGAAAGCAAATTCTGGGTGGTCAGAAAGCAAATTCAGCAGCTGAGGTAGGAAGGAGCAGTCCATCAAAGTGAAGTGAGGGGCAAAATCAGGAAGATGAAGCCTGGCTGGCCTGGCTCAGTGGTTGAGCATTGACCTATGAACCAGAATGTTATGGTTTGATTCCTGGTCAGGGCATATGCCTGGGTTGCAGGCTCAATCCCCAATTTGGGACGTGCAGGAGGCAGTCAAACAGTGACTCTCTCTCGTTGGTGTTTCTATCTCTCTCTCCCTCTCCTTCTCTGAAATCAGTAAAAATACTATTTTTAAATCAGGAAGATTAACTAGCATGTAAAAGGAAGATAAACCCTCGAGAGATGGAGCTTCATGGAGCAGAGCTCAGGAACTTTGAAGCCTGACATAAAAAAACAAGAGTCAATTACATTGACTGTAAGGTCTGGAGGTTGGGCCTTAGTAATAAAACTCAACACCAGCTGAGAGACAGGAGACTAACAAAACACTACTCCTTCAAGGGTAGGAGTTTCCCCATAGGCCTTGTGAGATAAGGCACACAGTCAGTGCTGTTAAATGCTGAGTGGCTGAATTAGTTCATCAGGCTGCCCTGTAAGATGTCATCAGTAAATTCTTCATTCTTAAGCTCTAAAATTACAAGTTCTTCTGGAACTTGCAAAATCTTCCTTCAGTTCCGTGAAACTAAAAGATAATTATGGTAGGACATCTTTCTCCTTCAACACCACCCCCTCTTGCTACCCCAACTATCATTTCTTTCCCTGATGATAGTATTGCAGGGTTTTGTTTTGTTTTGTTTTGTTTTGTTTGGGTTTTTGTTTGTTTGTTTTTGTTTTTGTTTTTTGGAAGACCACTCCTCTGCTTCCAAACTATGTAGCTCAGGTGATGCCAGCTCCAGGTCACACTCTTCCATCTAGAAATGGGTGACTTGACTAATTAGCATATTCCATCCCTCTAGACCACATGTGTCAAACACAAGGCCCGCGGGCCAAATCCGTCCCGCCAGGCCTTGCAATGTGGCCCGCACTGCGCTGTCATCACTGCACTCCGCTGCGTTTCCATCACAATGACAGTTTATGACTGTTCAGTAAACCATTCGGCCCGCGTTTTAGGCTGGATTTTAGATTTTGGCCCCTTCTCTGATTGAGTTCGACACCCCTACTCTAGACATAGTCCAGGATGGTCCAATGAAAGTCAATTTTGAGATTTTTGCTGGAACTACCAGGAAGGGACAGCTCTCTTCCTGCTGCGGTTGTTAAACTGTACAATGTAGAATGTGAGCACAGAGCTGGGAGGAGCACTGAATGGAGAGGGCTTGCCAGCAAGTGCAAACAATCCAGAGGAAAGCAGAACCAAGAGAGCAAAAAGGGGAAATTGAAAGACAATCATTCTGGTATAATTTGAGTATCTAATGCCAAGATGTTCTTGAAGACAGGCCTACTCCTGGCCTTCTGTTACCATTGTTTAACAAAACCTGGATTTGGTTTCTGTTACTTGAAACTTGGCATCCTGAAACCGTAAATAATGAAGACCATCTTATGATAAATAACTGCTTTCCCATCTTCTCAGATGAATTGATGAGGTCCAGCCAGTCAACTTATATACAATATATGTAGTGTCATCTATTGCTAATGGCAGTTCTAAGCACTGGGGATGCAGCCATGAATAAAATAGTCCTTGCTGTCAAAGAACTTACATTCTAGAAGGATGAGACAGCCACTCAACTAGTCTACCATACCTAAATTTAGCTATAGATAAGAGATATCAAGAAGATTAAATAGGATCATGAGCAGGAGAGGCTGTTCTTAGTGAGCGTAGCCAGGAAATGGTCTATCAGAGGAGGAGGTGATATTTGAGTGAGGTCATAATGAAGAGGTCATAATGGTAAGAAGAGGCATCTGTTCAAAGATTGGGGAAGAAGGCTCTCAGCAGAAAGAAGAGCAAATGTAAACGCTGGGAGCCAGGAATGAGATTGGCCTGTTCAGGAGACAGAAATAAGGAGATTATGGCTAGAGTATCCTGAGTTAGGAAACAGCAGAGGGAGGTGAAAGGATAGGTAAGCAGGGGCAGACCCCTGGACCTTGTGAGAGTTGGGTTTTATTCTGCATTCAACGGGCACTCACTGGAGTGTTAGCAGGTCCTGACTTACCTTTCAAAAACAGCATTCTCATTGTTGGGTGAAAGTTGGACTAAAGGAAGACTAGAGGGAAGTAAGAAAGACCCATTAGGAGATAATTAAATAGTTCAAACAAGAGATGATGGAGGGGCTCTGGACCACCGTGATGCATCAGAGATGGAAACAGAAGAAAGTGTGGGAATTAGGAAACATTTTGGAGTCAGAGCCAATAGGATGCAGTGATAACTTGGAAGTGAGGTGTGAGGAAAAGAGATAGTGCAGGCACAATGACTAAGTTTTAACTTGAGCAGCTAGATGGATGATGGTGCCATTCACAAACATGAGAAAGCCGAGTTGGGGAGCAAACAGGATAGGAAAGAATTCTATTTCTGTCTCAGCTCTATGAGACATCCACGCAGAGATGTCACATGGGCAGACGGTTAGCTACACCTGGAGTTCAGGGAGATGTGTAGGTTGGAGAGACCTATTTGCATATCATAGACAGACAGATGGACTGGATGAGGTCACCCAGCTGGAGGAAAGAAGAAAAATGGTCAACAACTAAGGCCTGGGTCTGCACCATTCAGAGAAGAGGAGAAGGAGCAAAGGAGAATGAGGAAGGGCCAGTAGGTAAGAACACCAGACAAGTATGATGTCATGGACACAGCCTAGTGCTTCAAGAACAAGAGAGTCACCATCTAGGCCGCAGGCTGCCCAGAGGTTGAATAAGATGAGGACAGAGAACCAGCCATTGGCTTTGACAAGATAGCCCTGATAGGACCGTTTAGTGGAGGGGGAAGGACAAAAGCCATGTGGCAGTGCAGTGAGAAGGGAGTCAGAGAAAAACACACAGGTGGCAATGTAGGGATATGCTCTTTTTTTAAGTTGAATATTTTTACAGTTTATTTTTAGTTTAATTTAAAACAATGAAATGCACATATCTTAAGTGATGAGTTTTTTTGTTGAGGTAAAATTCACATAACATACAATTAACCATTTTTAAAGTGAACAATTCAGTAGCATTTAGTACATCCCAATGTTATCCAATCCTGGCCTCTGTCGAGCTCTCAAACATTTTCCTCAACTCCCAGGGGGGACCCCATACTCTTTAATGGGTGTGGAGTTTCCTTTTGAGTTATATTTTAATATATATTCCCTAGCATTTATTCCCTAACATATATATATTACTGATTTCAGAGAGGAAGGGCAAGGGAGAGAGAGACATCAGTGATGAGAGAAAATCATTGAGGCTCTGCCTCCTGCACGCTTCCTACTGGGGATCGAGCCCTCAACCAGGGCACGTGCTCTTGACCAGAGTCAAACCAGGGATCCTTCAGTCCTCAGGCCGACACTTTATCCACTGAGCCAAACCAGCTAGGGCTGGAATATACTTTCTTAATGCTCTATCTGATACACTCAAAAAAAAAAAAAAAAGAGAGATTTATTTTTTAGGTCCAAATAGCTAAAGCTCACATAAAACAGCTCTTTATTGAAAGAACTTGATCTAAGCCAAAGTAGTCTGTTTCTAGAAGTCAGGGTCATGGTTACCTGTAAACAGAGAAGAGAGGAGACTGTGTAGTGAATGGAAGGAGAGCATTGGGGGGCCTTCTGGGATGCTAGAAATGGTCTATTTCTTGACCTGGGTGGTAGTTACATAAGTGTGTTCACTTAATTATTCAAGCCGTACACTTAAATTTTTCTGTATTATTCTTCAATTTGAAATTTATAAAAATAGCTAGGAATCAGGAAGCATGGGCTTCTATTCCAGCACTGGAGGTGACCAGCTGTGTGATTGTAGGCAAGCCACTAAACCTCTCTGGGCCTCAAGTTCCCTCATCTATAAATGGAGGGGATTGGGCCAGATGCTCTCCAAGCTCCCTTCCACCCAACATGGTTCCACGTGCGGTTTCCTCCACTTGAAGTCGGGCACCTGTGCTGCTGAAATAACCCCAAGCCCTCGCTGACCTTGGCAGAGGAGGGGTCTGGCCTTTTTCATGTCCTTCCTTTCAGAATCTAACGGTTGCAGCTGACGTCTCTGTGGTGCCACTTGTCACCGGCAAGGCAGCTGTGAAGTTAATGATAGTGCAAATAAAAAGCTGCTGGTAATTAGTGGCTGGATGTTGAGGCATTACTGTTATTTTAAAAAATCAATTAGCTGAATAAGAAAATGCCATTGAGAAAAACATCTATTTTTTCCCCAAGCTCGGTTCCAGCTGGGTAAGAGGATAATGTGGTCAATTGCAGGAGGGGAAAATGGGTTTCTGATATAGTAGAACTTAATATGTATTTTTAAACCTGCATCGGGGAAGGTCGGAGGCTTTAATCCTTTTATTTTATGTGGAAGTTTTTGTGATGGAGAAAGAAGCTTCACATAATTGCCTGTGATTCGTAGCCACTGCTGCCTTGTTAGCAAGCCCTGGCTCTGGCACTGACCCGCCACTTCTTCCCTTTATTTTTTTATTCTTTGTGTTTAAACCTACATTTCTTTTTTTTTAATTTATTGATTGATTATGGTATCACATAATTGTCCTCATCCCCCATTCCCATCCCAAACCCCTCCCCACATATGCCCCTAACCCCCTGTTGTCCATGACCACTGGTTAGGCTTATATGCATGCACACAAGTCCTTTGGTTGATCTCTCCCCTTTACCCCCACCCTCCTCTATCTTCCCTCTGAGGTTTGAGAAGGCCATTGGGAACAAAGATTTCGGACACCCGGGGTCATGGATCCGTCCGTGTTCCTGTCTGTAGGATAAGACCTGGGAGGCTATGACACAAGCCAGTGAAGCAACAGAAATGTGTTCTTATATTTTTCTTGTTCATTGGGCAAATAACTACTTAGCTAAGCTATATAATATGGCTGTTTAGAGCTTCCTTTTGAAGGCTGCCCAGGCCTATGTCCTACACCAGCCAGGTAATTTTTGGCCAGTTACTGAGCCTTAGTTTCCTTACCTGTAAAAAGAGATATTACTAGTACCCGCCTCATTTGAGTACATATGTGCGTGCACACACACATGAATTTGTTTACATAATCCATGGAAAATGCTTTGCTTAGTGCCTGACATGTAACAGGCATTCAGTAAGTATTTGCTATATTTACTCTGGGGAGAAGAGGTAGTTCTTCGGCCTGCGGGGAGGGCAATGGCAGGCAGCAGGCAGTGGATGGCTGTTTTCCTCTTTGTGGCCTTGGGGACTCCTGTGTACATGTGCTCTCAGCCGCTGTGGTGTTCACAAGACCCCCTGGCAGGGCTTGGGGAGTCTCTGTGCTTATCAGTTCTGAGTCCCTGCTTGTTGGGCTTTCAGAACTGCAAATAGCCCTGGAGAGGGAGTCTGAAGCCTTGGCTCTTCCCCGTAATGGATGGTGACCACACCCCCTGCCGCCACCGCTGGTGACACAGGCTCTCAGCATAATGGAAGGCTTTCGGGGATCTATTTTTCTCTCGCTGCATTACTCACCTCACTCCTCTGTGTCACAAGGAAGGAGAGGGGGAGAAACACAATAAACTGCCAAGGATGAGTCAAGTTTCAACAGCGCATCCTTGCTCAGGAGGCACCGCTGTTTCTTATGCATTCCCGAGATTGGAATTGCAAAGCAAGTCCTGAACTCACGCTCCTTTCTTCCTCCTTTTCGGGGCAGCCACTGGAACTGTGTTTTGATTGTATTTTCTTCCAGGCTAGAGAATGAGGGAAAGTGATACTCCCAGAGCGGGCTTCTTCCCGGCCTCTGGGAGCCTTGATCATGAACACAGGCCGGTTCTTGCAGCCTCTGCTCTCACCTTCTGAGACATCAACCCCCATCGGAGCCTTTCTGCCTCCCCTCCCAGGAGTGGCCACGGTCACTATGGTTTCTCAGCGGCTCTAGGCTCTAGCTTAAAGATGAGTGTGGAGAACACCTCCTTAATGACCAGCACCCTGCTTTGGCCTTCTCAGCATGGGTAGCACCTGACTGATGCTCCATTCATTTCAGTGAGGAGGCCGGTCAGTTCCCACAAGAGTGTAAGTGCCTCCCCCTATAATGTCTGTAAAGACTTCTCTTTTCGGGGTGCCATGGGGTCCTTCCCCAGGAGGTGTCAAAAGAGGGGAATACTAGCCGAAACCAGTTTGGCTCAATGGATAGAGCCTCGGCCTGCGGACTGAAAGGTCCCGGGTTCGATTCCGGTCAAGGGCATGTACCTTGGTTGCGGGCACATCCCCAGTAGGGGGTGTGCAAGAGGCAGCTCATCGGTGATTCTCTCTCACCGATGTTTCTCACTATCCCTCTCCCTTCCTCTCTATAAAAAAATCAATAAAAATATTTTTAAAAAAAGAAAGAGGGGAATGCTAAAGAGAAGGAAGAGATGCCATCCTTTTTATGATGGTCTGTTGTGTAAGCTAATGGATTTTTCTTACAACATGTTGTACTTGCATATAGTTTCTTATTTCCATGGTACACAGCAAGGGAAAGACCAGGAAGGTAAGGCATAGGGTCAGGTTCAGGGTGTGGGGCAGAAGGTAGGACATTGTTGAATTAACCAGCTTCTGTCTGGCATGAGTCATGTTTTGAGCATCTCTAAAGGCCAGAGGAAACAACATTACAGAAAAAATTGATTTTAACGGAATGGGCGTGCTTGAGGCCTGCAGTTCCCAATTTTAGAGTCACAGGGAGCTTTCTGGTGATGCAAGTGCTGGGCCCTGTGCCAGGGAATTGTGAGTGCCTGGTCTGGGGTAGGACTCTTCACGTTAGAAGTCCCCCCAGGTGGTTCTGGTGACTGGTCAAGTTTGGGAACTGAAGAGCTGGACCACATCTTGAGGGGAAGTGATCACATAATATCTGCCATCGATAAGGCAGCTCAGGCTTCCGTCTACGCCTTTGGTGGTGAAGTGTAACATACAGAAAAGCACACAATGCAGACATGGGGCTCAGAGAAACATCCAGTGTCCACCTCCCGGCTGAGAAAGGGAACATCGCTAACAGGTGCATTTTTTGGCAACTAAGCAGAATCTTGAAAATTTCCCTATTTACAAGCCATGGGAACTGTTCCATTGCTCTAGCATCTGAATGGCGAGCCTTGGGCCTTGGTGTCTCTCTCACACTCTCAGGTTTCTTTCTGACTTAAGGAGCTAACTTTTCACCCTTCATACCCTGCATTTGGATCCTGTAATTAACCAAGAATCAGAATTTCTCTTCAAAACCCAACTCCTCTACTTTCCTGTGGCGTGAACTTGGGCGAGTTACTTTTATCTCTGGCCTTTAGAGTGCTCATCTATACAATGAAAAGAATAACAACATCTACCTCATAGGATTTTGTGGGCATTAAATTTGTTGAGAAAATTCAATAGGACCTGGCAATCGACAGTTTTCCTGTCAAATCCCGTTTTCACTCTACTCCTCTCCAAAACGACTCTTCCAAGAAATTACCCTGTCTCTCCCCTGCATCTGGGCCCTGAGCCAGTGGCCTGTGTCATTTCCATCTACAGGCCCTTATCTCTTACCTTAAAAGGAAACAAGCAAACAAACAGAATCCCTCCGTGACCCCACAGCTCTCTCCTGCCATCACCTCATTTTTCTGCTTATCTTCACGGAAAAGTTTTTGTCATTATCGTCTCTGCTTATTCACTCCACGTTGTTTCCTCTCTGCTCTGCGGTTGGGCTTCTGTGTCCCTGAGCCACTCAGACCACACCTGTCCAGCCGACCAATGATGTCTGCGTTGCCCCAGTCCAGTGCTGCCTGCTCTATGCTGAACTTAGTTGGCCTTTGACAGAGCTGACCATGCTGAGGGTGGGAGGGAACTGCAAGCTCAAAGGCCCTGAGATGGAAATGAAGAAAAGGCTGGTGTGGCTAGAGCACAAAGGGTGGGGGGTAAGAGCCGAGAAGGCTGAGGTCAGCAGGGGCCTCATCATATGGCACCCTGTCCACTGGAGGGAAGCTTCAGCGCTGGGCCTGGCACAGAGCAGGTACCCACTGTTAGCTATTGTCATTGTTAATAGTGCCAAGTGTGGGAGAGGTGGGAAGGGGGCTGAGAAAATCCCTGGCCTTAAAAAGCTTTCCTTCTAGTCGAGTGTCTTACATCCGTTATGTGGGTTCATGGGCAAGAGCCTGTGAGCCTATGTCTCGATAGTCAATTTGCTGTCATTGCCCTTCCCCACCCAGTACCCCCACACACACTTTCTTGGTGAAATGCACCCAATCCAGTGATTCTCTCTGGATATTTAAGGGTTAGTTTCTTACTCCAAAGGGAACAAAAGTGGGCTGTGAAGAAAGAGATGACTAAGATCCCAACCATGAGATCACAATGTGGGCTGGGGACAGAAACCAGCCCTGGTGTCCTCTCTGATTTTCCAAATTACTCAAAGTAATCCCTTCCAAGTAAATAATAGCTGGCCTCTGCTGTTTCATCTGCGCTGAGCTGCCCAGCACACAAAAGAAAGCAGACTCTGGGAGCAGCCCTTTGAGTTCCTGATGCAACGCTGGTGACCTAACCATGGGCACACCTGTAGACATACATACACTCAACAAATATACATTCTTAACATATATACTCAACACACATACACACTCAACACTGAGACATTTAATACATAGACATTCAACACACTCAACATATACAACCTACAAACACCCTCAATACACATAACCTATAGTCAGCTGACACACACATTCAATCCCCACACATACTCAACACATACTACCCAACAGATACCCATGGACAATACACACTCACTCTCATACTCAACACATACACATTGAGCTCCCACATTCACGCACAATCTGAACACTCATGACGCTAGTAGACTATGAGATACTTCCCATTTTTTGTCTTTATTGCTTAGCAAACTGACAGTGGGACCATGTGGAAAACTGAAGTGAGTCAGGAAAGATTCATCACTTTCAATTTTAATTTTATGCCACTTATCGGCCAGGTCAGAATTGAGAGGAAAGGAGATCAGGAAAAATGAGCACGTAATTCTTATGCGTGCACACTCAATTGGCATAGTGCATTCTCTTTTCCTGTCTTTGCCCCTCTGTCTCTGTCTCTGTCTCTAATTATGGAAAAGTTGGCCCAGAAGAGTGACCCATTTAGAACTGAGCTCAACAAAAAGTTAATGTGCACTATGGCTTTTCAAGGAGACCTACTTAAAACAGGCCACACTGAATTTACTCCCCCAAAGTTTAGAAAATACTCCAGTTACCACACAGACAAATTAATTGACATTGGATGATTTGAAACCAAAACTTTAATGAGGAATGCCATAAATAGATGATGTTGCTATGTCTAAAATTAATTGACTTGCATTTCCCAACTCTGATGCTAGCAGACTTCTTCCCCAAAATGATAAACCCATGGAGCATTGTGCGTGATGGCATGTAAATGAGTAAGAACACTGTGTTCCCTGTTGTTGATTCTGGTAGACCATTCATATGGCAAGAAATATGCTAGGAACGGATGTATTCCATTCTTAATCTGGTTGTTTTCAGACTTTTCTGCTTGAGAACATTTTGTCATTACACTAGTCTTCGTGTTCCTCTTTTTCATGTCTGGTAGCTCGAACTTTTCCTCTGTCACGCTCTGTTCTCAGCATTCCAGGCCAGCCAGATATCTTTATCCTCCACTTTAGGCTCTACAGCATCTGTCGCGTGTCTAAATGTGTCTGGCTCAATACAGGTGCTTCACTTGAAGAAAACCTAGTAGAGAATTAAAAGTCACTCATAGAGATGCCCTTGACAATTTGTCTTAGTACCTTTTTGGTCTTTCAGATTTTTAATTTATATTCATAATCTTATTTTAGAACATATCGATGTGCCACTGATGGAAATAGGAGTGAGAGGGGTGGGGAAAGGAAGGGTTCATCACCCACAGATAATTTGAGAAGCAATGATGTAGCCAACATTAGATTCAAGAAATTCTATTCATGGTTAGGCACAGAAGGATGAAAAGCCACAGAATGGGAAGAGGGGAGATGTTTGCAGCAAATTAATTACTAAGGAAGTTATAAGAATCAATTCAAAAAAAAATGGGTAAAAAAAAACACAAAAAAACATGAACAGACATTTTACATGAGGAATCCTAATGTCCAGTGAACATGTGAGGAGCGTTCAGCCTCACTATCACCAGGGAAAATACTATTAAAACCACAAGGAAAGCCAGCCAGCCACCAGATTTCCAGAAACGAGGAAGTCTCATAATTCCCAGTGTTGGTGAAGATGCAGAGCAGGAGGACCTCTCCGGTGGGTGAACAAGCCAGTGAGAGCCTTTGGAACACTCTGGAAGCATTTGCTAGAGCTGAATATAAATCTGGGCCATGAGCAGTAATTTCATTCAGAGATCTCGTCTTCGGAACCAAGGAGAATGTGTACACGAACCCAGTGATGAAAAGCACCTTGATCTGTGATGAAAGCAAAGTGAAAAGAAGCCAATGGCCACCACCAGCAGACTAGGTAAGTAGATGTACACTGTTCACACTTTGGAATAGTGAACAGCTGTGAACACTGTCAGGACACAGCTTCAAACCAAGACATCGGTGAAACTCATCTCTGTCCATCTCGTTCCCCCTTGGGACCTGCAGGACATTTCAGGGTCAGACCGTCCTATACATTCAGTGACATCCTGATGCTGGAGTAGTTCCTGTCTGCAGCACCTGCCCCTCTTGGTGCCCAACATTGTGGAGATGAGAGAGGACCCCGAGCTCTCCTGGTCATCACTGTGGTTATCATCACTGCTGCGAAGAGCATTTGGCCCTCAACAAGCTGATTCTTGAGCCACAGGTGCCTGTTCAGGTTGTTGTTCAGCCTTCCTGCTCCTCAGGGGTTGGTGCCTGCCCTAGTCAAAGGGGATTCCCAGCTCCTGTTGCTGTTCCCTGCTGTGGACCTTGCCTTTCTGATCCATCTCCTCAGGGGATGGCATGGGGTCCATAGGGTTCTTAGTTCTTACATCCTTTGTTCTTCTGTTCACTCCTCTGGAGCTTAGAACACTTTAAAATGACTTTTCTCATATAAGATTTCAAGCCATATACCCCTCTGTCCAAAATAAGGTCCCAAACAAGCGTTAGAGGGTGAGGTCCTCACGGCCCTGGCCTCTGCAGACATAGCGCAGATAGATGACTGGGCGGAAGACACACAATGAAAAGGTGAAGACATTGAATGAATACACCAAGGACCCAGGACCTTCCTTTTCCTTCAGGAAATAAACCAGCTGCCTCTTTCTTCCCGGCTGTAGGGCCCTGCATCCCCTTAATCACCACTTTCAGCAGCCTCCCCACCTCAAATATTTCATTTTAAATGTATCCTAGTTGTCTCAATAGCCCTTCTGGCTTTCCCTTCTAAGAGCCCTCTAAATTGACTCCCAATCTGTCCACCCCAACCCCATCAGCATTGAAGTAGAACAAACCCTAGCGTGGGAAGGAGCCAAGTCACAGACCAGCTCAGAGCCCTGTGTGTAGCACCACACTGAAATGGGTATATTTTTATAGTTGTTCTTGTCATTCTTTTTTTTAAATTAGTCAATCTCATTAAAAAATATATAGCACAGGTTTAAAAAACGTATATTGTACAAAATTCAAAAGGGAAAAGCTGGGGTATATGGTAGGGAAATGAGTTTCTCTCATCCCCGTCTCCAGCATCCCAGGCCCCTTCTCCACTATCACTGGCTTCTGCCAGACAGTCTATGCATATCCAAGCTTGCAGATGGCATGTGTGTATAGCCTTGCCATTTTGTAAAACCTCAAGACAACAGCACACCACACACAATGTTTGCCTTTTCACTTGGAATTTCTTGGATCTTTAGCTATTCTTAAAGGCTTCATACACTTCACTATGTAGAGACTCCAAAGGCTGCACTGGGATTTTTCCTAATTTTTGCCCATTACAAGCGAGGCTGCTGTGAATAAGAACCCCTGCGTTTCGATGTCCTTCTCTAGACTGTTTCCTGAGTAGTTAGGAGAATGTTTCATGTTTCATTTTCAAAAAAGAGGATGTGGGAAGGGCGGGCTCTTCTGGGGCCTGCTGGGAAATCAGGGCTCTGCTGTGTACCACCACCTCACTTTGGAGAGCCAGTTATTACATGGAGATGATATGGGAAAACTCCCATGAGAACTGTCTGGATGACATGACATGCAATAACACGTTGATCAAGGTGCTTTAAGAAATTGAAAACATACAGATATGAGAATATGGGGTAGATACTGCTGGAATTGTATCCTGGAACCAGCCACATTGCTTTATGTTTGGATAGATGGTATCCAGAAGGTTGAGAACGCCCAATCCAGATTGACTCGGAAAAACTGGAAATCTATTGTTGGCTGGGCTGTAGGAGTTCATGAGGGAGGGCTGACTTTAGGCATAGATAGATTCAAATGCTCAAATGATGTCACCAGGATTCAGTTTATCTTAATTCATCTTGTAATATACAGTGGAAGCCCCTTGTCTATGGGCAATATGTTCCATGACCCCCCAGTGGGTGCCTGAAACTGCAGATAGTACCAAACGCTATATATACTATGATAAAGTTTAGTTTATAAATTAGGTACACTAAGCGATGAACAATAATAACTAGTAATAGAATATAATAGTAACAATTACAACAATACTAGAGGCCTGGTGCACAAAATCTGTGCACTGGGGGGGGGGGGCAGAGGTTCCCTCATCCCAGCCTGTGCCTTCTCTCAGTATGGGAGCCCTTGGGGGATGTCCGACTGCCGCAGAGGTAGGAGAGGCTGCTGTGGAGATGGGAGAGGCTCTCGCCAGCCATGAACTCAGTGTCTGGCTGAGCGGCGCTACGCTGGGGGAGCGCACTGACCACCAGGGGGCAGCTCCTGCATTGAATGTCCGCCCCCTGGTGGTCAGTGTGCAGTTCAGTCAATTTGTATATTAGGCTTTTATTATATAGGATACTGCAATGAAAGTGATGTGAATGCATTCTTTCTCTCTCTCTCTTTCTCCCTCTCCCCGCCCCTTCTCTCTGATAAACAATCTGGTAACTGAGACAGCTACTAAGTGACTGAAGGGCAGGTAGGGTATATTGCCAGGATATACCGGACAAAGGGATGATTCACATCCCGAGTAGGATGGTGTGGGAAGGCCTGAGATTTCATCAGACTACTCAGAATGGCATGTAATTTAAAACTTATGAACTGTTTATTTTCCATTTAATATTTTTCATTTAATATTGGACCATGAAAAACTGAAACGGTGGAAAGGAAAAGGGATAAGGGAGGGCTGCTGTATTGGCTCCATCCTCCTCCTCCCCTTGTGGAGACAAAATGGCCATGACAGTCCTTGCCTCGTGGCTCCTCAGGCTTTTGTACAACACAGAAGGGAGAGAACCTTCTTCCCTAGTATTGTAGTTGAACCAAAGGCCCAAACTGACTATGATTGGCCAGTCTTTGGTCAGGTGACCATCCCTGAACCAACCAGAGACTGTGATTCTCTGGTTGTCCCAACCTTTTCTGGGACTCAAGGCAAAGTCAGCCTCACTGGAGTCCTGTGGACTGAGAGGAAAAGAGTAGATATATGAACATAAACCACGTGCTGGTCTGGCATTGAGTGAAATGAACATGGGACCATCAAGAGGGCACACATTTTCACTGCATTTGGGGACTTACTGTTCATGAACCTGTCATTTAAAAATTCTGGCTCAGACAGTGAGTTCCCATCAAGGAATATCTCTGCTCTCTGTGTTGGGGGTGGCAAAAACAACAAATTCCATGCATGTGTGTGGTAAGAAAAATGTTTATGTATTGAAATGACCTTTAAAAATGTTTCTTTATGAGACAGAGGAAAACTCTTCCTCCCGCGGAGTAAAGAGAGAGGTTTGCCCTTCAAAGAGCTGGCAAAATTATTTTAGTTTTCCATCAGAGCTGCAGGGAAAGCAAACACAGGGAAAGCTGAGCACCCTCCCTCTGCACAACACAGCAGAGGTCAGGTGCAGGAAACCCCTCCGTGCGTGTGAGGATGTTTAAATCAGAGCAAAGAGGGGGAAAAGCAATAATGGTTTTTTGATCCAACATGTGATTGCTTTTATAATAAGCTCAGCCATGTATTTTGTCAAAAGGGAGAACAGAGGAGGTCTCTAAATATGCTCCCTCTCCTTCATGTTTTGAAAGAGCCAATTATGGGATGCAAATGACCCAAAATTATGCTGGGAAATTATCGCTGAAATAATCAATGAGCAGGTCAGTTCTCTGATCTTATTTTCTCCGTTTATGCATCTGTTTCAACGTCTTGCTGTGCTTTTTTTCTGATTATTTCCCCCGTAGATCTGCATGTGATGGGAGCCTGCCAGTCTCGCTGAGCTCAGGGGGACAGTGCTGGCAGGGGGACAGTGGACAGGCCTTCCTGATGTAAGCACCGCTGCTCGGGGCCCTGTCCCATCTCACCATGCAGGTAAATCAGCAGTGACCATCCTGCCCTTGGCTGCTTTTGGAGAGAGGGGAGTGACTCTAGGGACAGATGAGGCCCAGTACACAAGCTGGGGGGGGGGGGGGGGTGCGCGCGGGCACAAGGGGCACAGTGGAGAGCAACCTATCTGAGGAACAGGACCCTAGGGCTCCTTCGCTCTTTTTCTGGTTCTATGGTCAAGCAGTTCCCAGCTCCCTCCTCCAAATATTTTGTTTCCAGGCAACTTGTTCCCTGACAATCACGTACCCCAGACTGTGTTGGCCAGCAGAGTTTGTTGTTTGATCAGTAACAACTTTTAACTAATCTTAAATTTAAATACCTTTGGGTACAGTATATATATTCTTTAGGTTTCCACAGACCCCGCCACTCCCTAGTGCCTTCACATGCCTGTACCGTTATACCTTATCTGACTCTGACCTTCAGCTGGGGGTTCATGTTTATCACCTTGATTCTCTCCCTCCTTTCTCTTTTTCTGAAGTCAATGGCCTCAAGCAATGACTCTAGTCTTGTCAGTATACCCCCTCCCATGCCTCCACTGCTTCCCTGCGCCCCACTGGGTCCCCCTCTTCATGTCTGCCTTTCATGTCCTCAAAGAAGCCACCCCTCTCCCTGCCAGAGTCTGCACCCATTCTGGCAGCTCTTCCTGCCATGCCCTCCGCCCCCTCCTCATTGATTCATACTCAGCCCCCAGAGCTCCACCCAAATGTCACTTCCTGAAGAAAGCCCTTCCTGGCTGCCCAGACTAGGCTGGATCCCGTCACATGCTCCGAACACCCTATACTTCGGCTTCACCGCAGCTATGTGATTGTCTTGCAGTATTACCTATGGAGTGAACTAGTGACTGATGTCTGCCTTCCTCTCTACCTCCACCTCCTCCCAGACATGAGCTCAAGGAGGGCAGGAACTCGGTTTGTCTTGTTCACAGTCGGATCTCCAGCTCCTGGCACAATCTGAGTGCTCATTACATACTGATGAGTGAGGGAGTGAATGAGAGGATGGTTAGGATGTCGTCAGACTGAGATGGCAGGGAGGAGAATTTCAGGAGAAAGACAGCTCAAAGGGCCCAAAAGTATTAGAGCATGGAGCTTATGACAGCACCAGGCAAAGTCGAGTTCATTCATAGATTCCAGCCTTTGTGAATGAGCTGGATGTCCCGAAGGCGCCTCTGTGTACCAGAGGCTGCCAGACCATCATTCTTCTCCTCACCACTGTGTCCCAAGTGCCTGCCATGAATGAGTAGGCACATTCACCCAGCTTCTGCAAGTCCTTTTACTTGTCCCCAGAAAGTCCCCTTTGCACTCCCTCCGTAGCTTTTCTCACCTCCCCGCTGTTTAAATTACTCCACTTCCTCCTGAAATGAAGGTCATTTACGAAGCTCTTCCTTGGTTTCTCTTTCTTCCATCTCAGCTCTGGCCCTCAGCGGCTCTTCTACTTAGTGGGGCAGAGAGAGCAGTCTTCCCAGGACACGTTTGTGATTTTTGCCTGAATTGTTTTTATTTGAGGTTTAACTGGATCCATTCATTTTCCTGACCCACTCAGCAACTTTGCTATTGTTTATTATTTTTGTTGTTGTTGTTAATCCTCACCTGAGGATATTTTCCCATTGATTTTTAAGAGTGGAAGTGAGAGGGAAAGACACAGAGAGAAACATCAATGTGAGAGAAACACATCGATTGATTGCCTCCTGCATGAGCCCTGACCAGGGCCCAGGCCAGAAAGGACACTGCAACCAAAGTATGTGCCCTTGATTGGAATTGAACCCTTTGGTCCACGGGCAGGCGCCCTATCCACTGAGCCAAACCAGAAGGGTTCAACTTTGCTATTTTCATTTTTATATATTTATATTGATTTCAGAGAGGAAAGGAGAGGGAGAGAGAGATTGGAATATCAATGATAAAGAGAATCATTGATCAGCTGCCTCCTGCATGCCCCCTACTGGGGATGGAGCCTGCAACCCGGGCATATGCTTTGGCTGGAATTGAACCCAGGACCCTTCACTCCACAGGCTGACACTCTATCCACTGAGCCAAGACAGCCAGGGCAACTTTGCTATTTTTAAATAAAAAAGGGATGTGTCAAGAAATAACAAGCCAAAAACTTCCTCCATTGGTGAAAATCGTCTTCAAGGATAGACCACCTTTTGAAGGCCTATCGACATAATGAAGGAGAGTGAGTCTGGGTACAGGAGCTTGGGTGCTGAGCCAGCTCTGACCCAGCCCCTGCCGGATGGCGCTGCCCAGCACTGGCCTTTCTGCACTGTGAGGGAGCTGGTCAGGGCCTGGATCTCAAGTCCCCCTCTGACTCTGCCAACTCCCTGGCTCCCTGAGCTCAGGGTCAGTGGATGCCAGGCTTTCCCCTTCACTGAAACCCAGGAAAGCCCTAGAGTAGGGGTGTCGAACTCAATCAGAGAAGGGGCCAAAATCTAAAATCCAGCCTAAATCGCGGGCCGAATGGTTTACTGAACAGTCATAAACTGTCATTGTGATGGAAACGCAGCGGAGTGCAGTAATGACAGCGCCGTGCGGGCCACATTGCAAGGCCTGGCGGGACGGATTTGGCCCGCGGGCCTTGTGTTTGACACATGTGCCCTAGAGCATGGGTCACCTTGTGGCAGCATCCATGGGCTCACCTGTCTCCCTGGACAGTCCTGGTGCCAGTCTGGGCAGGGGGTGCATTGTGATGTCCAATTTCCAGGAATGGAAGGAGATTAGAGAAGTGGCTCTTTCTGTGACCTGTTGTCAACAAATCTGGTGATTTTCTGCCTCCACGCCAAGAAATTAATACAGGTTTCTCATCAGATAGCCTTTTGAAAACTTCAGAGTTGGCCTGCAGCTCAGACCCACTGCACTCTGACTGCAACACCCCTCAAGTTGACTAGCATTCTGTAGATTCTGTCCCAGGAAATGCTGTCCTCTCTTTCCAGGGCCTGTGTTCCCTGATTCTCCACCTAGCCAGGAAGATCAGTACACAGACTGACACACAGCAGTATGTCTGCTGTGACTTCTGCACCGAATACCACCACTGGGATTGAGTGCCGTCAGCATGGACTGAGTGCCCAGCTCTGCCCTGGCCACCAGCGGCACCATACAGACCCCCTTGTTGAGTAGTGTGTTCCTCTGTTTGATCTTCACAACACCCTGTAAGCTAAACAAGGGGAAACATTTTATACTCGTTTTGCAGAAGAGTAAACTGAGGTTCTGGAGGTATTAAGTGCTTGCTTAAAGTAGGGCTGAGCTTAAACCCAGAATTCCTGCCTCTTCTTTCCATAACACTAAGCCTCCTCCAAAACCTGTCTTTTGGAAGCCCAGGGAGTGAAATCTCACAGCAGGTTTCTTAGAAGAGGTAGAATTTGAGCAGTCTTGTAAAATGGTAGCATCCCAATGGGTCAGGGCTTGGCAAATTGTGGCCCAAACTGAGCCAGCCTCCTGTTTCTGTAAATAACGTTTTATTAGAGCACATCTTTGCTCGCTCACTTTCACGCTGTCTGTAGCTGTTTCCATGTTGCAGCAGCAGAGCTGAGTGATTGTGACAGGAACTGTGTAATGTGTGAAGTCTAAAATATTTACTATCTGGCCCTTTACCAAAAAAGCTTGCCGACTACTGCAATAGATGGGTCTGTGTGTGTGGAAGGGGCTTGTGGGGGGAGAGGGTAAATGCCTACAATCTAATCCACAGCTTCCGGTTAAAAGTAGCATTCAATTCCTTGGAGTAACTATCTATCTAGTCTTAATAATAATAACAAAAACGCCTATGGTACCTACTATGTGCCAGGCAGTATTTTAACTGCTTTACACATAACTGCTATTTATTTTATTATATTTTCTTTTAACTGCTGTTTATTATTATTATCACCCCCGCTTGTATGGATGAGGAAACGAGAACAGAGGGATCAAGCTGCATGCCCACGCTTGCACAGGTAGCAAGTGGCAGAGCCAGTGCTCCCAGCTGGGCAGCACACGCCAGAGCCTGTGCGGAGCTGCCTCCATATTGCTTGCCACACCCTTCGGAATCCCCAGCGTTCATTCATTGATTCATTCATTCATTTGACAAGAATGTGGGGAGCCCTGCTGTGATGCAGGCCTGGTACTAGATGCTCTACCAAGAACCAGCTGTTTACGCTCAGGCCTTTCCCTGACGTCCCACACACCCTGCCACTTGCCTGGGAGCAGAAACAGTTTGCAGAACGGTGCCTGTCCTTTGATGCACTGGCCTTGGGAGGTTCGGGGAGCTGTGGCAGAGACAAAGCTCCAAAGCCACTAGGAAGTGATCACAGGCAGAGTCACCCACTGAGTAAGGCAGGGAGGGAGGCTGCGGGCCCGTCGTGACACCCAGACACTAGTCACTCCGGCCTTGAGGACCTCTTACATCCACCGAGGCTGCGGAGAGCCACCTCATGATGAACTGGAGAGGATGAGTGTGATGGGCAAGCCAGCCGCTCCAGCCTTGCACCTGCCCCATCAGTGCCAGTCAGCTCTGTTCAGCTGCCCAAGCATCCCAGGGCAGCTTATTTCTCCTCCCCTGCAAAGAAAATTAAGTATCTGCATCTTATCGGGAGACACAAGCTCTCACACTGACTATTTCATCTGTGGTGATGAGAGGGGTGGGGGTGAGGGAGGATGGGGGAGAGGAGGCCACTCTGCTGCAGTGTGTTTAAGAGGAAACGGCTCCCACCAGCAGAGGTGCATTTACCTGTCCCTGGCCTCTTGCCACTCCGCCCCCAGCCGCTGGGAGTTCCCTGGAAGCAGGGAGAGAAACTGCCTATCAGCTCTCTCCGCCCACAGCCCCTGCTCCTCAGACAGCCAGTCTGGGAGGAGAAAAACAGGTTGTATTGTACTTCAGTGCTGCTCAGCCTCATAAATCCTCCCCCTCCTACCCATCAGCCAGTGCTGAGAAGGAGCAGAGGGAGATGTGACGGGGCTCCTGGACCTTGGGAGGATCACACAGCATCAGTCACGGGGCAGTGGGTGTCACGTTGGGGAGGGAGGGAGAGAGAAGAATACGCTCCACCCCAAACTAAATGGAATGAAAGGAAAGGTACTTGGTATGAGTAACAGGCTGCCCTCTCAAGACAGCTGCATTATTGGAGGCAGGCAGCCCAGGGGCAGGACAGGGAACAGTTCCCAGTTCTGCAACCCTCAGGGGACATCCACCTCCGACACCTGCCTCTGCCCTGACCTCGACTGACAGCCCCTGGCATAGCTGCTGGTGAGCTGGCTGGTTGGGGGCTTGGGGGACCCTCACAATCAAAGAGGCAGGCTCCAGCAAAAAGGGCAGAGCACCAGAAGCCAAGGACACCCTGACCTGGCTTGTACCTCAGCAACTCTGTGCCTCCTTGGCTGGTGCCCTGCTCCAGGAGACTGAACCCCTTTCACCACCAGCCCTCTGCTCACATTCCCTGTGTGCCTAAAGCTAAAGGCCTAAGCAAGCTCCCCACTGTAGGCAGGCCTGGCCAGGATTTCAGGAATGAGCTGGCCAGCAGGCGTTTGTCCCGGGTGTCCAGTCCAATCAGCAGGTGCCACCATTTGTTTACATCAGCAAGTGCCCAGGCCCTGCTCACACAGCGCTGAATGACTAGCTGAGGGACACGGACCCGAAACAGATAAATACGGAACCGTCAATGGCACCAGGAGCCGAGGCAGCAGGTACCAGGAGCCCTACATTAGCTGGGGGCTCAAAAGAACTGTGGAGCCTTGTGGGTGGGCTGTGGACGCTGTGTGAGGGGGAAGCTGTGCAGCCAGAAGAAACCACCCCTGTGAGCATGTGGTGTTGCCACCAACAGGCCACCGGTGACCCCAGTTGGGTACAAGGGAGAGAGTGACCTGGGAAGAGGACAGGGGTTTCGTCATGGCCCAGGGTGATGTGACTGTTACTGAGTTCCCCCCAGGCTCACGTATCAAACAGCGCAGCCCCAAGCTCTTCATCAGGGTGCTTGCTATTGTTTGCTCTTTCTCCCCACTCCTCTCTCTTCTTTCTCTCTCTCTCTCTCAACCTTACATTTGTCGTGCATTTAAACCCAGACCCTGCAGCCTTTTGTTTCCTGTTGGTGTGCCTCAATGCCATCCTTTGCCCCCCCTGCGCTATCCTGGCAGCAATACATGTCTAGGAAAGAAAATAGAAGGCATGAGTCTTAAGAAAGGCTCTCTGGGGGCCCTGACGTAGGGACTCCTCCCTGGAGACCCCACTCTCTGCCCAGTGCTGAAGGCAACTCTGTTCCAGTGCAGGAGGGGAGGGAGCCAGGGCCTCCGTTTGAGTCCTGATTCTGTCCCCAGGTGACTGTGTGACCTTGAGCACGACACACACCCTTTTAGGAGTTTGTTGCCTCATCTGTGAAAATAATTGATCCCCCTAGACCAGGGGATCCATATGCAGACTCTAAAAGGGTCCCCAAGTCCCCAGAATTGTACATAAACTTAGTGGACGTGAGTGTTGTGCATTTTTCTGGGGAGGGTCCTTAGCTCTCGCTCAGCTCTCAAAGGGGACCAGAACCCCCAAAAGGATCAGGAGCACCTGCGCTGGGGCGTGTCTGTGAGCCCACAGCTTTCACAGCGCTCAGACTGCTGGCTCTGAAGTCCCGCCGTGGGTGTGCTTGCTGAAAACGGAAGGACGTGGCTTTTCCCAGGGGGCCTGCGGGGGCAGGGAGACGCTGAGTGCTGCGGGTATTTCCGGTAAACTGCCGAGAGGGAGTTGTGCAGACACACACCTGAGTGATGCCCTCCATCTCTAAGCAGTCACTGGGCACTTAACCTTGCTTTCATAACGCTGTACTCTTTTTATTAAGGAGAGGCCCCAACTTATAAGTCTTTGGGTTTGTTCTTGGACCCAGAAGGTGGAGTGGGGGTCCCACACTCAGGTGCTGCTCCCCCCGGCCAGCTCTCTTCTCACTCGGCCACATAGCCATCCCGAACCTGCCCGCCCTCCCTCTCTCCTCTCTCCTTTGCTGTGGGCTCCAGGGAGTGGGTGGGAAACGATCTGAACGAGGGGCCAGGCTCCCTGGGACAATGGCCCGGTATTTTCAACGTGGGAGAGGCATCTGCTGTGACTCAACCCCGCCCGGCCCAGGGTCGACACCTCCTCGGAGCCGGCTGGCTGCGTCTCGTGGAGGCGGCCCAGCTGTGCTCTGCGAGGCCCAGGCGGACACCTCTCACTTCCTCTGCGAACGGAACTCGGTGTTCGGATGACGCGCGGGCAAGTCGGTTGCGCAAAAGAGCACATCTCCACCTTTGGTCTGCCCACCCAACCCCCAAGGCCCTAAGCGGGCAAAGAAACAGAGAGAAAAGCAACACCTGAAAGGAACTGGGCTTCCTACAAGTACAGACTTAGATCAGAGTCACTGGAGAGGGGGCCAGGGCGCAGCTGAGACCGGTGAGATGGCAGGGCAGGGCAGCAGCTCCTGGCTGTGTGGCCAGTGCCCAGCAAGCACCTCCTAAGGGGCAGGAAGTGGCTGGGGGTACAGGGCTGCCACAGGCCCTGCTGGAGCACCTCTGGGCAGCACCAACTGCCACCCCAAATGCAGGGTGGGGCCAATGGTCCAAGCTTCCGGCCATGCCCCCGTGGCCACCCCCTCCAAGTCCAAGGGAAGCCGTCTCCCCCGGAGTCATAGAGCCTCACTCCCCACCGTTACAAGACACACGCCGGACAGATGTTTTGGCCTCTGGACCTGCCCCTTTTTTTCCTGCCCGTGGGCTGGGCAGCCATACTGTGAGACGTGAATGAACAAATCCTCCAGGAATGATGCTCCTTGGAGTTTCTTGGCTGAGTTAAAAATAAGCAAATAAATGAAAATTTCAACTGCTCATGTGAGGCAGCATTGGTCCGGGTTCCTGCGGGGCAGCCCTCCCTCAGTCTGGTTTGTCTGAAGAGAGGGAAGGTGAACCCAGAGGGAAAGTTACAGTTGGAGAATCGGGCAAGTCCCTGACCCTGTCTGGGTCTCGCTTTCCTGTTTGTGGGGCCTTGAACGCCCACAGCAGAGAGGCGTTCAGAGGAGGAAAGGAACGGCCAGCGCAGTGCCAGGCACACAGTAGGTATCTGTGCGGATCACTGTCCCCGCCTGTGTCCCTCTCTCTGAGCCACACTGGCCGCGGGCGAAGGCTCACCCTCTGAGGCCTGCAGGCATTGGAGGCCTCACTCTCCCTCCTCCGAGTCCGTAGCCACAGAGGCCTGTGGCTCCTCCCGCCTTTGCACCTGGCTTCCTGGTGTCTTCCCCCGCCCACTGCAATGCCGGGTCTCTCGTCTCTGGTCAGACTCCAGCAGCCACTCCCTCTGGGCCTTTGGGTGCCCCTGTTCCTCCAAACATGGGGCTGTCCTGCCAATTCATGGACTTTGCTTTGTTTGCATGCCTGCCCGCCCCTTGCACTGGAAGCTCGTCAGGGGTCGTTCCCAGCTCAGAACAGCGAACATAGCATGGCGTCAGGTCCACACACACGGGCCATTAAAGCCCCCAAGAAGGAAAGACCCAGCCTCGGACAGCCTGCCTTGGCAGCAGGACAGCTCTGAGTCTCCTTCTCCCCAGAGAGATCGAGTCTCACAGGTCAGCTGGACCCTCACCCCCACCCCAACCAGGTGACTTCCTCCTAAGGAGGAGGAGGAAGAGGAGCAGGAGGAGGAAGGCTCAGCTTCCAGAGGCCTATTCTTGGGATGCTCTGGTGGAAAGAACCAGTCTTCAGGGGCTTTGGGTAGGACGTAGGTTGAGGTGGGGTCCCCGTGGGCCTCCATCCTCAGCTCCATCCTCTCCCCCACACCCTCTCTGCCTTGAGGTGGCCAGGGGCACAGTCGTGCGTCTGGTGGCTCTCCATGTCACCGTCAGGTGAGTCTGCATCAGAGCCTCGGCTTTGACATCTGGTTCTGACTCTGCCTGAGTGATGTCTTCCTCTGGTTTTGAAGTTCCTGCCAAGGAGGAATGCCGCTGGAATGCAGCCTCTGCTGACATCTGGGCTGCTGGTCCTCGGCCACGAGGCTGACCTACTGGCTCACCATCGAACGCTGTGGCTTCCCAAGTGTGGGCCAGGGAACCTCCTGTCAACCAGCCACACTCTCCCCATAGGCACGTCTGCAAGGCAGGCAGCCCGGATCCGGACACAGTCTGTGGCCAGGGATGAGTACACCCACCACAAAAATGGATGCTAGTCGCTAGCCTATTAAAGCCTGTCCTAAATACCAGTTTCTGAGCCGAGCCCAACCTGTGTAGGATCTACTTTAATCACACAGCCTATCAGATATTAGTCTCCCCATTTTACAGAGGAAAAAACTGAGGCTCTCAGACTGAGCAACTGGCCACACAATGGTGGCGCCTATGTACCAGGCAGGCCAAAGCCCGTTCTAACCACTGTACTCCACCACCTCAGGGAAAGGGAGTGAAGCTGACTCTGAGCCCACGCTCAGAGGTTTAATCAGCGTGAATGACGAGTGTGTTTGAGCAAGGCTGCCAGCAACCAGCGGAGGGAGTCCCCTCCACCAGGGCTCCAGGTGGAAAAACAAACAGGAGAAAAGGGGCCACTCCTTGCCTGGCCCTCCCCATCTCACCCCTCCAGCCCACCTCCCTTTCCCACATGTTTTCCCACCAGAAAGGAGGAGAGAGAGATTTGAGCACCTACATGTTAGTTTCCCTTTGTCGCCCATGTGATTCTCACCCCAGCCCTGTGAGGCTGGGTGCCATCCATGGAGGTATGGGTGGAGACACCAAAGTTCTGAGGAGGCCAGCGACTTGCTCAAGATTGTTTCATGGGAGGAGCCCTCGGGCTTGAGACAACGCTAACCCTGACCTAGAGCCTGCATGTGGGCTGTCCCACCACAAGAGGAGAGAATCCCTTGCAAGAGGCTGATGAAACATCCATAGCTTGGAGAGCAGGGCTGCGTCTGATGGGAAGGAAGGGGTGGTTGGGAGGAGAGAGGTGCCCTCTGGTGAGCTCAACCCTGACCTCCCTGCACAGGCCAAACTGGGCAGCCCCTCCCAAAGAGGAGGAGGGCCTGGGCCTCCAGCATTCAGGAGTCTGCAGAGTAAGCCGCCGGGCGCTGGCCTCGTGTAGTACACTCAGCACAAAGCATCGAGAAGCACCTGACGGGGAGACACAAGAGACATGACCTCCTCCTGAGACCTCAGATTGCACACTCCTTGTCCACCGGTGTCCCCTGCAGCTCACCCACCACAGGCCAGCGTCCCCACGGCCAAGGAGCCGGCTTGTGCTCTGTGACTTCCTTTTAGGGAGATGCTTTGCCGGGGCCACTCAGACCACAGGCTCTGATGCACCTGCCTGCCGCCTCTCAGGTCATCCGGACAAGTGACTAAATACCGAAATATCCTTACTAGTTAGCTTTGTTTTGGCTGAGTTGATTTTTTTTTAACCTTTCTCAATATTCTGGATTCTCTCAAGTGAGCATGGATGATTTTTATATTCAAGAAAAAAAAATCATTTTCAAAGTCAGCATCAATAGCAAAAAGAGTTCCTTTGAGGCTGAAGGTAAGAAAGCAAGAATTTGCCCAGCACTAAGAAAGGTGGCCGTGGAGCCAAAACCGGTTTGGCTCAATGTATAGAGCATTGGCCTGCGGACTGAAGGGTCCCGGGTTCGATTCCTGTCAAGGGCATGTACCTTGGTTGCGGGCACATCCCCAGTAGGGGGTGTGTAAGAGGCAGCTGATCGATGATTCTCTCTCATCGATGTTTCTGACTCTCTCTTCCTCTCTGTAAAAAAAAAAAATAAAAATCAGTAAAATATATTGAAAGAAAGAAAGAAAGAAAGAAAGAAAGAAAGAAAGGTGGCGGTGGAGAAGGGGGCTGGCATCCACCTGGGGTCTCAACCTCAGCACCATTGACCTTCTGGGCTGGGTCATTCTCTGTCCTGTGCTCATAGCATCCTGGCCTCTACTCACCAAATGCCCCGCCCTCCTGCCCCAGTCTCAGCAACCAAACTGTCTCTAGACATTTGGCCCATGTTCCCGGGAGGGCCAAACAGCCCCTAGGGGAGAACCGCTGCTCTAGCTCCGCAGTCTTTGACGTGAAGGAAAAGTCATCCCTCCAGACACAAAACGTGGGATTCCTTCACCTGGAATTGCTCTCCTGAAACTCTTCCTTCTTTCATCCAATCCCACCCAAATCCAGGAGGCAGAAAGCCTGCCCTGAGGTTTCAAGTCTTCACATCGCCTAGCTGTAGGACCTTGGTGGGTTGAATGGCCACTCTCCACCTCAGTTTACTTACCTGTCCAATGAAGGGGAGTCTGGGTGAGCTCTAAGATCCCAGGAGCCTGTGTCAGTGCCAACCCCCTTATGTTGTAGGTGAAGAAAGTGGCCTTCGGAAATGTTGGCTTGCCCAAGGTCACACACCTAACCATTGGCAGAGCCATTCCTGGGACCCAAGTCTCCTGATCTCCACCTCCAGCCCCTCCACACCACGCTCTCCTCCCGTGTCCTCCATGGATTGGAAGCAGCTCTTTCTGGTGCCAAAGATCAGAAGGAAGATGGAGAACAACTGGGTCAGGCTACTTACATGTGCCATTGAGTGAGCAAGGCACAGAGAAACCTCATCTCTGTACATAACAGCAGTGCCAGTGACGCGGGCAACACACAGAGACACAGGGCTCAGCAGCTCTTTCCAGACGGGGAGAGCCTGGGACTGAAGACCGCGCGCTGCTCGATGGCAATGGCTGTGATAGAGGCTGCAAATGCCACTCCGGGGATGTGCTAATGAAGGCGCCACATGCACAATACGGGAGGCGTCCGCTACTCTCCCTGGCACCGGCTCCTCCTGGCAGGGGAGCTGCTGGCGGGCTGGAAGGAGCTCAGCAGAAAGTTCACCGGGAGCCAGATGGAGAAGGAACAAAACTCGCTGTCTGGGCCAGCCATCGCCAACCAGACGGAGTGCTTGTCCATCTGCCTTGGGGGACGTGAGGAGGAGGTGGCATGGGGAGAGGAAGAGACTTAGCCAGCGGATGGCCAGGGGTCAGGCAGTTTCCAGGCTGCATGGAAGCCTCCATCTCTGATAACCCCCGGCCCCTGGGACCACCTCCTTCCGTGGCCTGGTGATGCCAGCCTGATGGGGACCAGGAGCCATCCCAAGACAACACACGTGCAGGATGAGTCGGGAAAGAGGGAGGTCAGTTTGCAGATGGGTTGCTTGGCATTCACTTCCCACGAAGACCCTGCTTTTGTCTCCCAGGCTCCCACAGGGGAACGGTGTCCAGGGCAGAGACGCTTCAAGATCCTGGGAAGGAGAGCTTGTCCAGGTAAACGGGGCCCCTGCCTCATGTAGGCGCAGTCAGGTTAAAATAGCATCCAGGGCAGCTGTGAATACACGCTGAGTCACAAGGGCTAACGGTAAATGGGTCCCTAGCAGTTCCAGGGCTGATCCTGGTGGGACAGAGACAGTGCGTAGTACACTCAGCACAAAATGTCGAGAAGCACCCGACTAAGAGACCCAAGAGACGTGACTTATATGAGCCTGGGTCTCAGCGGCAACCTCCTTCCAGCCCACCTGCAGCATTTCCAGAGCTGGAGGGTCAGGCTACGTGGCTTACCATGTGTCACCAGCACCGGCCACAGGCCTCCCTCCTGTGTCCTAACTGTGTCAGAAAACGGCTCTCCCCCCGCTTAACACTCCCACCAGGGAGATCACCACCGCAGGCTCAGTAAAGCACCGTTCTGGGCTAGTGCCTGGTCGGAAGAGCAGTGCTGAGACCTTCCCAGAGAACACGTGTTCCCAGAGAGCACGTTACAAAGAGGCAAAGGAAGACCACGCTGGGCCTCCTCAGGAGACAAGGAAGGACTCCAGTCTTTTCCAGAGCCTGCTAAGTTGGGCAAGTTGGCCAGAAGCTCTGTGCCTCAGTTCCCCTCTTGCTATCGTGGTTATACCGGTTCTTTTGTCCTCTCGCTCTTAGAACTTTTAAAATAAAATGAGGTAATAGCTTTCTATGGGTTTGGACCCATATTCACCCTACCCAATACTGCAAGGGATGTGATTCATAACTTCTGTTGGTGTCAGCACCCCAGCTTATGGACATGGGGATGCTGTGTGTAAGGACCAGCTACATGTGACAGGGGCTACAGATCGGGGGGCTGACACCAACAGAAATTGCCCACACTCTATGCTCTGCTTACACATCCCGACTCCTGTCAATGGCTGAGGCCACACTCCAGCTGCAAAGTTGAAGAGAAACCATAGAGGGAGGCACCCCCTGGGCAGTGTGGTAGGTTAAGAGCACAGGCTCTCAGGGCAAAACGTTGTGGGGTCAGATCTCAACTCTCCCCCCACTCCCTCTACCAGTGGTGTGAGCTAGGGCAATTCCCTCAGCATGCCAGCCTTGGCTTTTCCTCTCAAAAATGGGACTCTCAGCTGGGCTGTGGGGGCAGGAGAGAGGGAGGAAAGGGGGTTGGAGACTGCTGCTATCCCAGTGTCTGCAAGGAAAGCACAGAGCCCGACTCAAGGGGAGGAAAACCTTAATGCTTGCTGCTTCCTTTCCTCTGTCTGCAATTCCACATTCACTCTGCACATTTTTATTTATTCCTCTGTGGAGAGAGAAGAGAAAAGTCCTGAAAGGCTTTCCAGAACAGAGACTTGGTTTCCTGGCATTTCAGGGAGCTCACTGATCTGCAGGGAGCAGGGCGGTTCCCCTTTCTCCTTTGAAGAAAGGCTGCCCTCCGTGTTTCGTTTCTTGCTCCCCAGGGTCCAGGGAAGTGGCGTGAAGCGGGTTCCCCGGGAGAATCCCGGGGCTGTGTCATCACGGGGCCTGCAGGGGTGAGCTCCCGGACCCGGGCTGACTCATGTCCCCGGGCCAGGAGATGTGCCCGGGAGACAATCTCCGGGTCAGTGTGGTAGAAACCCCCTCCTGGCCCCGGGAAAGGGGAACTAGAAACCCGCTTGACCTTTTATCTAGAAACTCCCTGTATGTAATGACTCTCCCTTCTCCAGGCTCTTGAGGGTGACCTTGTTCACCCCTGGGCCCTTGGTGGCAGGGCACTGGGTGGATATGCATTGGGAAAAAAAATAAAAAATGGCCGAAACCAATTTGGCTCAGTGGATAGAGTGTCGGTCTGCGGACTGAAAGGTCCTGGGTTCGATTCTGGTCAAGGGCATGTACCTTGGTTGCGAGCACATCCCCAGTAGGGGGTGTGCAAGAGGCAGCTGATCGATGATTCTCTCTCATTGATGTTTCTAACTCTCTACCCCTCTCTCTTCCTCTCTGTAAAAAGTCAATAAAATATATTTAAAAATAAATAAAATAAATGGATGAATAGACAGAAGGGTGAGGAATTAGGATGCCACCCTGGCCCTGAGCAGCTCACAGCGCAGTGGAGAGGTCAAGATACACCTAAAAGAACTTGCGAGTGCAGAGATGGTCTTCTGGGTCAATGGGATCTCTGCGCCCTGGTGGCCTGGTCATGCCACATTTACTAAGCATTTACCAGGACCACCAAGATGAAGTGCCTTAGGGGTGTAGGATGGCTTCTGGTGCCCATCCTGCAGGGCCTAGGCCATTCTGCTCCCGCCACAGCTGCAGCAGACACTGCCCCATCAGCCTGCCCCCGCCTCTAGTTCCTGCCCCAAGGCTCTCCCTTTTACACTGCAGGGCCAGCAGGTTCCACAGGAGAGCCTAGGCCAGCAGCAGCAAAAGTTGATGCCCACCAGTGGGGGACGGAGCCAGTGGGTGGAAATTCTGGCCAGCCTGCTCAAGACTTCTTAAGTGCTTCCAGGGGAGCTGATCCCCGCTTCCCACAGAGGCCAGCTGATAACACACCCTTCTGCGGGCTTTTCCTCCTTCCCCATCTCGCTTTCCCCATCCCTCTCTCCCAAGATCACCTTCCACATAAATTACCTGCACCCAAGTCCTTATTCAGGCTCCATTTGGGGGAAGCTAAGATTGGGGTTAAAGCAGGAGGAGACGGCAAAAGTGAGAGAGCAAGTGAGGAATCTTCCAATATTTCCACCCACTGGAGTCCAGTGTGCCAGTGAGGGCGGGCTGGGCCAGGATGGGGCCACACACAGAGTGGTGGTGAGGCTGCAGGTGGTGATGGACAAGAAACACCCACGCCTCTTCCTTCACTCCTCACCCGCCCCCCACCCTCAAAGCCAGATGGGCCCCATTGGCTACCCTCCCCCACCTGCCAGCTGCCAACTCACCACCACAGAAAACTCCTTGAGAGGTGCCCCTTCCCTTAAAAAGAACAGAATCCAGTTCTCTGTTCCCTCAAAGGACACCTGACCGGATGCTGAACCCCATTTCATGATGTTTGCATGGTTTTTAAGATGCACAGAAGGGGCAAGCGGGTTACTTGACTGCCTTTCTGAATTCTTGTAAAAGAAACTGCTTTGTGGAGCTGGAAGCATCCTCACGGGGCTTGTTATCTGAAGAGGTCGCCTGGCTTGACCTTTCATGACCTTTCATGGATGAGATGTGGGATCTGCCTGGGGAAGTCGGGAAGTTGGGAGAATGGCGGGTGGGAGGCTGCAGGGTTCTTCTTCTGTCCTTGCCAGCCCAGAGCTGGAACACAGATCCCACCTCGAGGGGTAGCCTCCTGCAGCTTGTCTCCACCAGCCTGCCCCGCCTCTAGTTCCTGCCCCAAGGCTCTCTCTCCCACACTGCAGGGCCCGCAGGGCCACGGGAGAGCCCAGGCCAGCAGCAGCAGAAGGGAGAGCTGACCTTATCGCCTCTCCACATCCCTCAGGGGAGGTCTGCGGCCCCACTGCCCAGCCTTGTAGATCCACACATGGGGAGCCTCACCTTGGAGCACAGGTAGGACCAATCCCCCAGCCCCATCCACCACCGTCACCACCTCAGTAACCTTCATCTAGTGTCTGCTCTTGGCCAAGGCCCTATGCTAAACACTTTACTTGTGCTAATCACTTCAACCTTTTGATACTATCAGATACCCTTCCCATCCTCATTTTGCACATAAGGAAACTGAGGCACAGAGCGGTTAAGCAGGTAGCCCAGGATAACACAACTGAAGAGGTGGAAAAGGGCCCAGAGGCCCTGTGAACCTGAGGCAGCGAGTTGAATGTTCCCATAATTGGCTGTTCTATAGCCTGTGGGGAGTGAGTGGATGTGGGCGAGGGAAGAGGAGAGCCTAGAGGTAAGGAAGGCAGTCATAACCACAACGCCAGGGGCTTGGTGTGTCCTGGGCCTGGTGTTTTACATGAACCTTCTCCCACACCATGATGAGGTAGATGCTACTGATGTCATCACCAGGAGAGGTCCTTTCTCCTCAACTCCCTCCCTCCCTCCCTCCCTCCTTCCCTCCCTTCCTTCTGCTATCACGGGGCATCTCCTCCATCTGTCCTCTCTCTGACCAGCTGCCCTCTAGCCCTGAGCTCGTCTCAAGCCTGTGCATGGCTCATGCAGCACCTATCAGCTCCTACCCACCTGCCCAACTTGCTCACCAGTGGGGCCAGCCCTCTCTTCACCCAGCCCGGCTGCTGAATGGCGTTGCGGGCAAATGGGAAGTCATGAGGGCCATGCCTCTGGCCCAGCCCCCGTCCTGCTCCTGCCTCAGAGCACAAGCTCTGCCCAGGCTTTGTCCAAGGTTCTGGCAGTGGCCTGGAGAGACCCGACTGCCCCACAACACCACAGCCCTCACCCTGCCCTCCTCCCCAGGGCTTGGCGTCTGGGTGTCCATCCAGGAAGTTTATCCTTCCTCCTCAGGCAACCTGGCCTTGGCCAGGGAGCATCCCCAAGTGTGATTTCCGTCCAGCTCTGTCCCATGACTTCTGTGCCATGGAAACGCCATGCTCTTCTCCCCTCCCACCCCTGGCGCCACCTCAAGGCCACTTCCCACGCGACCTTCCGGCTCCTGAGATCAGAGTTATTCCCACAGGACTGGGCCCCGGCCACCCCCTTTTCTCCCATCCTCCCCCGCCCCTCTGTCCCTCCCACTCTCCCTGAAAAGAAGGCTGTCACCAGGCCCTCCCCGCATTGATTAGCAGCCCAGCTTTCACTGATAATTCCACCCGAGGGCTGCAGCCCAAAGCCTTGAGTAAACATAGTGATTTTCCTTAAACAAACATCCTCCCCACAAAGTAACGTGGGTGACCTGGCCAGCTGACCCCGCAACTGTTTTCACCTCTGTGTTCTGGTTCTCCCTGCCCTCCCCGCATCACGTGTGTGTGAGAACAGCTTGGAGATCCATCCTCACCCTCCCAACCCCCTCTTCCTCGGAGGAAGCACCCACCCCACCTGCCACCTGCAAGCCCTTGCTGTCCTGTCCTTCCTGTGGCTGACAGCTCCCGCTACCGCTGACCCTTCAAATGGCTCCCACCACCCAACCCCACCAAGGGCCACGGTAACAGACCAGCCTCCTGTGCGGCGCCCTGCCGTTTTCCCCTGCTCTGCCTGGTGTCCTCTTGGCGCTCTTGGACTTGGGGAGCCAAACGTCCCTACTCAGAGGGACCGTCAGGTGGGCCCCTCACCCTGTGGCCTCACTGAGCCCATCAGTCAGACACTGTGGTCCCTTATAATGCTGGATCCTTCGGAATATTACCTTTTTATTTTTCCTCTTATGGCAGCTCCTCTTTTCTTTCTCCCATTCAAGCACCAGTATTCTGATAGGGTCTTTGCTCAAAAACTGAGGACATACTTACCTGACCATGCAGGTGGTTTTCCCAGGGCGAGTCTTATCCCTTGCACTTGGATGTGCTGACCCCTGCAATGTCCCCAAATGTGAGAAACTCGACTGCACAATTTGCGGCGGGGGGACTGCATTGCTGCTCACCCCTGGAGAAAATTTGAGGACAATTTTGGGAGTTTACAGAAGAGCCACAGGAAGTGGTTTACTGGGTTGGACAAATGTCCACCCTCTACATCCACTGCTCTGAGACCAGACAGTGATTCTTCCAGCAGGAGATGGGAGGCCTCAACAGCAGGAGTCCTGCTTCTGGGTAGGGTGTGTAGAGACAGCAAGACCCTGGGAGGCATGGCTCCTACCCTGCATTAGGCATGGGAACCATCCACACTGGGTCACTGGCTGTGACTGACTGGCCAGCATGGAGGCAGGGAGAAGATGGGGACACAGGCATCTCTGTGCTAAGCCATGGAGACGGGTGGCTGACCTCATGTTTTGGCCAAGTATAGGACCCGGGAGCATCTCACAGACCTGTTTTGCAGCCTGGAGGAATGGGGCTCACAGTGAGAAATGAATAATGAAACATGGCTCTGAGTTTAGGCACCAAGATTTATGCCCATAGCCACCAGAGGACTGGAGGTGACCAGAGGGCACCACACTATTTCCTGTCTTTGTGAGCAGCCTCTGCACGCGCTGTTCCTGCTACCTAGAAAGCCCTTCCTCCCCACAATCTGGCAAACCCACTGTCCTTTAAAACCAGGCACGGAGGGTGCCTCCTCTCTGGGAGACCGTTCCATAGAGACATACCTGCCCACACCCTGCTTCCCCGTCAGGGTGACACTCACTTCTATACGTTATATATTTTTCTTTATTTGTTTGTGTTGAGATATTATTCACATAACACAACATTCACACTTTTGTAGTGTATAATTCAGTGTTTTTAGCATATTCACAAAATCGTGCATCATTATCTAATTCCAGAACATTTTCATCGCCCCCAAAGTAAACCCACACCCATTAGCAGTCACTTTCCTTTCTCCTCTCTTCCTAGGCCCTGGCAGCCAGTAATCTATTCTCCCTCTGTATGGATTTGCCTGTTCTGGACAATTCATATAAGTGGAAACATACTGTATTTGTCCTTTTGTGTTTGGCTTCTTTCACTTAGCATAATGTTTTCAAGGTTCATCCATGTTGTGATGTGTACACATACTTCTGGTTTTTCTTTTAGAGATAACAATATACTTTATTGTTTGACCAAGCTATTTTTCAAGATAAGGTAGTTATCACACATCAGAAAAACAATAATTTCCAATTCAAAATGAATTGCTCTAGCCCTGACCGGTGTGGCTCAGTGGATAGAGCATCGGCCTGCGGACTGAAAAGTCCCAGGTTCAATTCCGGTCAAGGGCATGTACCTTGGTTGTGGTGTGCAGTAGGGGGTGTGCAGGAGGCAGCTGATCGTTGTTTCTAACTCTCTATCCCTCTCCCTTCCTCTCTGTAAAAAATAAAAAATCACTAAAATATATTTAAAAAACAAAATGAATTACTGTAGATTTATTTAGCAAGTCTTATTTTTATAAACAAATTAGTATCAAATTTTAATGAACTTTATCTTTATTTCACACTTTATCATTGTTTTCTTCTGAGGTGATGATTCAATTAGTTTCCATGTAGTTCTTCCCCCCACTGCATGTAAAGATTGGTAACATTGCAAATAAGCATTAAAATGTGAATTCACAAACTATGTTTATATTCTGAAGAGACCAGGATCTGTTTTGAACACATGCTTTTGGTTCTGTAAATATTAGTTCATCCTCACATTTTTCCGTGTGTTTCTGTACTCACCTTTGTTTGGAATCTAGGGGCAGGAAATGATAGCAGAAGGCAGGAAAAGGAAAGTTCAAAGACTTTTTTTTTTCAAGGGCTCCATTTCCTAATAAGATGGATGACTTCCACTCTTTTTGGTCATCAAAGGGATAGAAGAATTAATAAATTCTCAGTATGATTAGGAGCCTCATGAAATACCATTAAAAAAGGTAGATGAACAGATTGAAGTGACAGATTCAAGTTCAAAGAATAAAAAGGCATCTTCATAGACAATCCTCTGATTTCTTAGAGTGGAGAAGTCCGGACAAAGCCCCGGGAATCAGGGGAGGAGAGGGTCCACTGAACCTAAGATTAGTAACTGCAGCCTTGACCACTCGTGCACTTGAACCCACGGCTCTAGTGGGGGGATGGGATTTATTCTGCGGGCAGAGCTGGCATCAGGAAACAAATGGTGACTGTTACTCCCAGCTCTGGATCCGGTGGGCCTCCCATTAGATAACAAGTGAGCCTCCGGGTTTATCTCAGACATTGTCTGGGGGTAGCAGGAAGGACATTGGCCGAGACCCACCCAGGTGTGACCGCTATCCCGCTGGCTGGGACCCTGGGCAAGTCACGTGACCTCTCTGCCCCTTGGCCTCTTCATCTGTATTGAACATGCATAGGGTAGCATTTTCTCTTTTTAAAAAAACATATTATCAATTTCAGAGAGGAAGGGAGCAGGAGAGAGAGATAGAAACATCAATGATGAGAGAAAATCATCAATAGGCTGCCTCCTACATGCCCCTCACTGGGGATTGAGCCTGCAACCTGGGCATGTGCCCTGGCCAGGAATCAAATCATGACCTCCTGGTTCATATGTCAACGTTCAACCACTGAGCCAAGCCAGAGTAGCATTTTCAAAGAATAATGGCCATTTAAACCTTAAAAAAGAAAGTAAGTCTATAGCAGAGGAGGGTAAGAGCTCTGGATATACCTGCACTGGGCTGGGTGTTGAAGGCCCCATGTGTCTGGTCAGTATCTGGGAACGGGGACTGTATCAGAGCAGGGGTTCAGGGGTCCAGTGGAGGGGGTCACCCGCCATTGGGCAAAGTTGAGGGACATGCTGTGAGTTGGCTGAGAATGAGGTTGGAGAGACTGGTGACATCTGACTCTCCTTCCTGATGGGGCCCAGGGCAGGGGCAGCAGGTAGCTCAGTGAAGAGCAGGCGTGAACACAGGCTGGCTGCAGAGGGTTCCACATCCCAGCCACTCCATTTGCTCATTCAAAAAGCATTTGTTCCCAGCTGGCATGGCTCAGTGGTTGGGCGTTAACCTATGAACCAGGACAGTGGTCAGCAAACTGCGGCTCGGGAGCCACATGGGCTCTTTGGCCCCTTGAGTTTTAGCAAAGGTCAGCTTAGGAGTGTCCTAATTAAGTTAACAATGTATCTACCTATATAGCTTAAGTTTAAAAAATTTGGCTCTCAAAAGAAATTTCAGTCATTGAACTGTTGATATTTGGCTCTGTTGACCAACCACTGAACCAGGAGGTCACAATTTGATTCCTGGTCAGGGCACCTGCCCGGGGGTTACAGGCTCCATCCCCAGTGAGGGGTATGCAGGCGGCAGCCGGTCGACGATTCTCTCTCATCGTTGATGTTTCTATCTCTCTCTACTTCTCCTTCACCTCTGAAATCAATAAAAATATAGGGGTGGGGGTTTGCTAGAGCCCACAACACCCAGACATAGGTTAGATCAGGGACCCAGCAGGAAAGGGACCTCCAGGAGACCACAGACTCAGGTGCCGCCCAGCCCACTTGAAGGCCCCGGGCTCTGTGATCCAGGGCTAAGTACTCTCCGTTTCTTGACCTTTCCCTCCTCTGTGGCTAGTGACTGGACTTCTTCACAAGCTTGACTGTGGAGGAAGAACATGAAAGATGATGAGAGGCGAAAAATCCAGCATTCCCTGAGCACTAATAAATGCCAACCATTGTATTGGCTTTCATTTATGTGTATTTGCAACCTTAATAAATAATAACTATTTCCTAAAGAACCGCTTCTACATGTGTACAGAGAAGAATTTATGCTGGATGGTCTAAATAGCCAAACAACTGAACACAGCCTAAGTATCCAAAACTCCGTGCATTCTAAGACTTACTGCACAGCTGTTTCAAAGAAGGAGGTATAGCTCATGTGAACTGAAATGGAGAGATCTCTAAGAAATAGCATTAGGTAAGTGTGAAGGGTAAGTTCCAAAATTGGTACAGAATGGTTCCATTTCCGAAAGTCTAAAAAAAAGATCTGGAAGAATTCACACTGAATGAATTTGCCGTGGCTACCCCCTGGGAGGGGATGTGGTTGAGGAGGGTGGCCTGAAGGGGGTTTCGCTTTATATGTAATGTTTAAATTCAAGAATGCCTGCTGTACTTTAGGTATCAAAAAAGATTTAAGGGGGTAGGTGGGTAGGTGAGAAGAGATCAACCAAAGAACTTGCGTGCGTACATGCATAACCCATGACACAGACAATGGGGGGTGAAGGCCTGAGGTCAGGGGCGGGATGGACTAGAAGGGATCAAGGTGGGGGGAAAGGGACATACATGATACCTTCAACAATAAAAACTTCTTTTAATGATTGTAAAAGAAATGACCTTTTTTTCACCTCTCTTAGCCTCAATTTATTTCTCTGCAGAACAACAGAAACGGCCTCTGCCCTAGGAGATGTTTAATGATCCTTCCATTAAATGTTTCTCTGTGGTAAGCTATAAATAACATGAAACGTACGTATTTACCTCACCCATTTTCACTGTACTGTTCAGTGGCATTACGTACATCCACATTGCTGTGCAACCACAGCTACTATTCATCTCCAGAACGTTCTCACCATCCCAGACGGAAGCAGCTGTGAGGGGGAGGCTGGGCGGCTCCAGTAACCCCCAACCCCAGCCCACCCCGCAGCTCTGCTCACAGGAGTGGGCGTGCGGGCAGGGGGCTGGGACCCTGGGGTTTCCCTTCCATCTGTGAACGGGGGGGCCAGGTGGGTGGGCTCAAAGGCAGGAAACTCTGAGTCAGGAAGCCTGTGGGCGCGCCCACCTCCCTCTCGGCCTCACTAACTGCAGGTTAAATTCCAGCCCCAGAGCCTGGGCATCGGCAAAGCCTCTATGCTCTGCCCTTTGCTCACTGAGATCAGTCGTCACCCATTAGTCCTCGCCTTTCTTGGTTTCATGACGGCTTCTTTCTCTTTTCTGGTTCTAAAATGAATACGCCTGTTGCCAACTGACCTGGGTACCACGGAAAACAACTCAGTGGAGGCTGCCAGCCTGCGACCGTGACTGTCACGGGTCATAGAGTGCAGACCTTGTGCCCTCCCTCCAGCACCACCCCCGCCCTTCACAGTGATGTGACCCCCTCTTTCTCTCCGCCCTCCCCCCCACCCTGCTCTCAGGACCAAAGACACTGAGCCTGAGTGAAGGGCAGGGGCAAGCTGAGTGGGGCTCAGCTCCAGTTTTCTGTTTCACACTCTGTCCCGTTTCTGTTCATATTTGGATTTGTCTCGCCTTAAAAATCATTGTTTTACATTTCAAAACTCCCCTTAGAAATGTGGGCTGGTTTGGGTATTTTAGGAATAACAAGATATGCTATTTATAGCATCGTTTACTCATGAAATGATCGCATTGGGTGTTATTTAAAATTGTTTTTAAAAGGATCAGGCTCACGTTGCTGAGCGGCTGTCTGTTTGCTCCCGCCCCCCACCCTGCCCTGCTGGGCCGCTCGGCCCTCTCCATTCTCCCCACGACGCGTCTCCAGAGGGCAGCTCAGCCAGGCTGTGCTCTTCCATGTTCTCTCCATGTGAAGTGTAGAATGTCCTCACCTCACCACCTTCTGGGAAGAACCAAAAAGTTTGGGCTTCTGGGAAGGGTCCCCCAGTCTCTGGTGACGTCCATTCTAACCTCAAGTCCAAGCAAGACCCCAGAATCACCCTGAACCCTCAGTGCTGCACTGGTACCCCTGCCTGTCACCTGGGCTTGACGTGGGGCTGAAAATACCTCACCTCCAAGACTGGAGATGAGTCCATGTTTTCTTGTTACACAGATAATATATTATACTAGAGGCCCGGTGCACAAAATTCATGCACAGGTGGGGTCCCTAGGCCTGGCCAATGATCAGGGCCAATCAGGTTCCCCACTTCCCCACCTCCCCACCTCCCCACCACTTCCTTCCATCACCACCCACGTCTGCCACCACCCACCCCCAGTTTCCCATCCCAGCCTGGGGCCCGGCCCCAATCATGTGATCAGGACCTGCCAGCCAGGGGGAGGCAGGGAAGAAGGAAGGAAAGAGGAAGAGAGGGAGGGAGGGCCGGCCCAGGAGGTTGGCCACCAGCCCTAAGGAGGGAGCTGACCCTTGGCCACCCTGAATAAGGGGCCACATCTGCTGCCACCCACCCCTGGTTTCCTGTCCCATCCCGGGGCCTGGCCCCTATCCAGCTATCAGGGCCTGCTGGCTGGGGGGAGGGACTGGGAGATTGACCAGCAGGCCCCATCAGCCATGGGGGCCTGCAGGCTGAGGACGGCTCCTGCATTGAGTGTTTGCCCCCTGGTGGTCAGTGTGCATCATAGCGACTGGTCCTTTCGTAGTAACAGTGGCTTAGGCTTTTATATATATAGATAACTTATATAAATATTAACATGAATTTTATATACTATATATAAATATAGAAAATATTAATATATAAAGTACTTATATACAAATATAGTTGTACATATGAAACTATGGAGAAACAAAATTGTTAAAATAAAATTCATTTGCAATCCCACGACCTAGAAAGAGCCACTGTTAATACATATATTTTGTGATACGTATATATGTGTAAGTGTATATAGAGGGGTGTGTGTGTGTGTGTGTGTGTGTGTATGTTTAAACAAACAGAAAAATGAAATCATACTACATGTACTATTTTCTTATCTTTTTTTCTCTTAACACTATGTTGTGAGCATCTAACTGGCTTTGCGACCTTGGTCAAGTTAATTAAACTCTGTGCCTTGCTTTCCTCATATGTAAAATGGGGATGCTGTGAGGTTTAAAGAAATTATGTGTAAAGCTCAGAACTGGGCCTGGTACATAGTGTTCCCCCAGTAAATGTTAGTTATCATTACTTTTATTATTATGTGTCATTTTTTTTAAAAAAAATATGGAATGCTTCATGAATTTGTGTGTCATCCTAACACAGAGGCCATGCTAATCTTCTCTGTATCGTTCCAATTTTAGTATGTGTGCTGCTGAAGCGAGCACTATTGTGGGTCATTCTTAATAGTTGCACAGAATTCCACTGTGTGGACCAGTGGATTTGGTTCTGAGCAGGTCATTTGCAATGTCTGGAGACACCTCTGGTTGTCCCATTGGAGTAGGAGGTGCCATTGGCCTCTAGTGGATGGAGGCGAGGAGGGTGCTAAACACCCTACAGTGCAGGACAGTCCCCCACAAAAGGTCGATCGTGCCGAGGTTGAGAAACCCTAGTCTAGACAGTTCCCGGTTTGCTTAACCAGCTCCCTGTTGTTGGATGTGTACTTTGGACTGGTCTTTCTTAGTCTATACCCCACTGCAGAGAACTTGTTCAAGTATTATGGCGCTTGAGGGAGGGATGGGAGCGACCGTGCCTGTGTCCAGCCGGGACATGGGTGGGAAGGCAGTCTGAGGTGCGTGACCCTCAAGACACTGTGTACCTCCTGTGACCCTGCTAACCATGATGTAAAGAGCAGAGCTGGGTCGTGTCACTGGCTTCAGTCTACTGGGTTAACGACCCCAATGCCACTGAGGACAGTTCCCTAGAGACGGCTGGCTGAGATAAGGGAGGGGAAGAAGGGCTGCTGTGTACTACACCTCTGGGTGACCTTTGAGGGTGGGAGTGGGGATGTCTTCCTTTGTCATGTCTGCAGACTAGAAACTAAACCTTAAAACTTGCGATTGGACACCGAAACCCACATTTAAATCGTGCTTCCTTTGCTGTGAGACGAGCTCAGAGTTCTCACGAGGAGTGAAAAGGGGCTCCCGGGCCCAGAGGATTGGCCGGCAGGGAAGCCCTGGATGCTGGCCCAGGGCAGCCAAGTCCCCTCCTCTGGGCTGCGCTCCCCCAGTCCCTCCTGAGGGCCCAGCCTTGCCTGCTGGGTGTGTTCCTACAGCACGCAGGATGCCTGCTCCACAGCCACCTCCTGGCCTGTATTTCCTCAGCCTTCTCTGCACCAGACACTGGGACAAAACGAACAATACAGACACAGCCCCACCTTCCTGGGGACAGACCTTCCGCACGGAAACAAGTGGGTAAGCGCATTAGGCCTACAGTGTCCCAGTGGTGACAGTGGTGATGGAACTCAACTGGGATGACACGGCCCCAGAGCACCAGGCAACTTTTCTGCGGGGGAGGGGGGGACACGTCTGGGCTGCAGCCCGTGATGAGGAGGGTCCGAGCTTGAAGACTGGGGGAAGGTGTTTCCAGCGGAGGGAACAGCAGTGCGAAGACCCTGAGGAGGAAATGCGTGTGTCTCATTGGAGAAAAGGCTTACATCACCTGTAAGCCTCGGAGATGCTCTCGGCCCTCCTCGTGCACTTCACACACCTACCTTGTCCTAAGAAGCAGGGCTGCCTAGTGGTTAGGTACCAGGGCTGCCTGTGCTCTGAGCCTGGGCGTGGGGATTTCCTAGTCCCTGCGAGGTGGGCAGTCCCCTGCCCTCTCTCTTCTCAGTGGAGCTGCTAATAGCGTCTCTCTTTAAGATCTACTTATGGCCCCTGGCACAAGGCAAGCGCCCAGTAAATGTTGCTATTATTTTATGGGCCATTGGGAAGCTTGCCGGAGCCAAGCCATAGCAGATCGAGAGGAAATTTATTTCCTCACCGTTTCCCATCACGGAACTCAGGAGGGGCGTCATTTGGCTCAGCTCTGCCCAGCGGGCCGCCATGGTGAGGTTTCTGCTCTCAGAGGTGCAGCTGGAATCCAGGTAAGGCCCAGAGAACACGCCTGCCAGGTCAGCCAGCCCTCCCCACAAGGCAGGAGGGGGCGGCCCTTCCCTCTGGGGTCCCCCTCTGGCTGAGGATGAAGGAATCATGAGGAGGTGGGGCGAAGTTATGACCACACAGTTATGACACTTTTCATTCCAACACCACATTCCCAGACAGGGGAGAGGACCTGAGGGTCAGTAACAGGGTGAGTCCCAGGAGGCCCCTCCCCTGTGCTCTCCTGCTGTGGCTCCTGGCAGCTCAGAGACCCCACCCAGAGGCTCTCTCCTCCCTTCCTCTCCGCCAGCGTGCATCCCCACAGTGCGGTGTCAGCCTCTCCCTGGCGCCTCCTATCTGCCCAGGCCCCCCTGTTTCTGGACAGGAAGCCCCTCCTGGCCTGCCCCTCTGACCTCCAGCCTCTCCTCTCCTCTCCTCCCTCTTCTCCCCGGCCCTCCTGCCTCCCCTCTGCCAGGCTCCTCCTCAGCCTCGCACAAAGGCCCAGCACTTCTCTCCCCCTGTCACCATGGGGCCCGGGCTCCGATTCTCGTGCCCCCCAGGTCTGTGACAACAACGTCCAGGAATCACCAGGCACTCCGGCACAGGCCTTGGCGCAGAGACACATCTGATCTGAAAGCGGCTTTCTTATAGAAGCGGGGATGGAAGTGTCTGCAGCAAGTTTCCTTTTTTTAAAAAGTGGTGAATGGGCCCTGGTCGGTTTGGCTCAGTGGATAGAGAGTCGGCATGTGGACTCAAGGGTCCTGGGTTCGATTCTGGTCAGGGGCATTACCTTGGTTGCGGGCATATCCCCAGTGTGTGTGGGGGGGGGGAGTGGGGGGGGCTGGGGGGAGGCAGCTGATCAATGACTCTCTCATCGATGTTTCTAACTCTCTATCCCTCTCCCTTCCTTTCTGTAAAAAATCAATAAAATATATATTTTTTAAAATATGGGACCCGGGGACTTTGTGCTGCTGAAGAGTCAGCAGTTTTCTTTGCTCTGTAAAGGCCAAATGGGGAGGGGGGGTGGGGGTCAGGGGGAGGTGAGCAGAAAAGGCACACACAGCGTCCCAGGCTGAGGCAGTGACGGAATTAACAGGACAGGTGAGCCCTGGGACAGGAAGTCCTGCCCTTGGGCAGTCATGAGCACTGACCAAATGCATGGCCTGACCCGGACTGGACACACTTTGCCCATCCTCTCAATGGGCACGCACTGGACACCCTCCTGTCACATCCCTGTGGGGACATGCCCAAGCAGCCCACGGGACACGACACGCGTGTGCACTCACGCATCTAGCAGATGACTCACCCTTGTCCCTACATCTAACAATTACACACCAGCAGACTCACAAAGACAACAATACCCCCTCTGACAGAGCCGCATCCCATTTACACGCAACACAGCTCCCAAGGCAACGGGTCATCCCACTCACCCTCCCAGCACTTTCATTTCCGCCACCGAGTGCACAGCCCGCCTCCCCCACAGGCACCCACGGCCCTGACCCCCACACACAGCAGATGGCTCCCATAGCTCTCACCGTTTACGGACAGCAGTGTCTGGTCAGACCCTTCCCCTCTCTCAGACACACACACACACACACACACACACACTCCTCTCTCTGGGAACTCCATTCTTAGATTCTCTTGGTGGTGACCGAGATGTGGGCACCCAGCTCCAGACCTCCATCCTGCAGCTGAATGAAGGCTACTACAATATATAGGAGAGTTCCTCTTACCCAGCAGCTCCCGCAAAGCCCAGGCTTGGTTATGCTTTGCCAGGACTAGCTCTCATGCCCCCTGGGGACCTGGAGGGTAGGTAAGCCCCAGCGAAGCACATAGAGCTAGAGTTGGAGGCAGGATCCTCCCAAAGAAAATAAGATCACTGTCACCAGAAGAAGGGGGAATGGACTTAGGACAGGCAAAAACAACGCCCGTGCAAGCGGTGATGTCGAACTCCAATGAGAGCCCACTGGATCGTGTTAAACGCAGGTTCTGGTTCGGCAGGCCTGGGCGTGTGAGCTGAGCGTCTCCATTTCTGACCGGCTCCCCGGGGCCGCTGCTGTTCCCAGAACTCACACCCGCTGAGTGGCAAGGGCACTATGCAACCTCGCGTGCAGCGAGGGGACCAGGGTGCTGGTGGAGTTGGGGCCCACCTTGGTCCTTCCTCCCTCCTGAGCCCCCGCCGGGCCTCTAACGTTACTCTTCACCCCAGCCAGGGCAAGCTTTTCTTCTTTCTCCTATTTTGCAGGTGAGAAAACAGAGGCTCAAATAAATTCTGTGACTTTCCCAAGTCGCCTTGTGGCAAGGAGTCGAGCTGGGCCCCAGATACCGGCCTGCGCTGACGGACTGTGAGCTCTCCTCAGCCAGCCCCTCTTCCTGCAGGGACAGAGAAGGCAAATCTGGCAGCCAGAGCCCTCGGCAGGACCCCTCACTCTTGGGACGGGGGTGAAGGGCTGCCAGGACGAGGAAAGCGAAGTGGCCCACCGTGTTACCGTCACATTCGCCAGGCCTGGAAACTCCCAGGCCGCTGAACAGAGGCTGTGTCAGCTGATGAGGGTTTTACAGCCACCACAGACCCAGGTGACCTTCTGGTTGTGCTGTTTGTAAATCAAAGTTAGAAAGGGCAAAGGTCACCTGGACTGCTTCCCTTCCCCCGCCCCCACCCCCATTATTATTAACCTTCTCTCCCTTATCAGTTTTCTCCTTTCTGTTCTCCAGTTGTTATCGTGATCAGACAAAGTCTCACCCAAGATGGGGCCAGTCACGCCTGGGCTGCAGAGGAAGAACTGTGGCTGGCCCTGGCCCGGCCGCCACCTCACGGGGGTGCTGCAGGGCATGGCAAGTGATCTGAAGGAGGAGCCCTTAGTGGGTCTGCGGGCTGGCACCCACGGGAGATCACTAGAGTGATCCAAATACTGAGGAATGAGCTACAGGAGTGGGAGGGCACTCCCCAGGGGTCGTGGGTGGAATTGTAAGCCCCCAACATTTATAGATTGGAGTCCTAGCCCCAGGACCTCGGAATGTGGCTTTATTTGGATATAGGGTCTTTGCAGATGCGGTTATATTGAAGTAGCATGGGCCTTAAATCCAATATAATGGTGACCTATTATTATTATTATTTAATATTATTATTGTTTTGCCGCAAAAAGCTTTGTTGTTTCCATTTATTGGTCCAATGCATGGGAGAGGCAGACTCCAGAATGGTTAAAAGGATTGCTAGTGGTTTCAGGAAGAGGCTCAGGCAAAAGCCAGACACCAGAAGGCAAAGCGAGCACTCAAAGGCTTTTAAATATACTACTCTGTTTCCCTGAAAATAAGACAGTGTCTTATATTAATTTTTTCTCCCAAAGTTGCGCTAGGTCTTATTTTCAGGGGATGTCTTATCTTTCCATGCGCTAGGTCTTATTTTCAGGGAAACACGGTAATACTTGAGGGCGAGCCTTTTAAAGAGACACTCGCCCAGCCCAGTCCAGCCTGGGAGCCGGCCACTCCGTGGAGGTGAGTCAGGTGTCGCCCCTCTTCTTGATGAGTCCACCTGCTCACCCAGGAAGTGGTTCTCCCGGAAGCCACGGAGCTGAGGGTCTGTGCAGGCAGAACCCAGGCCCAACAGCTCACACAGGACCCGGTTCAGGCTCTCCAAGGCCAGGGCGGCTTCCAGGGTGTCCTGCGTTTTGCTCCATTCATATTGGGGGGGCGTCAGCACGTCCTGGACGAGAATAGCTGCGCGGGCTTTGCATCTTTAAGAGAAGCTCGGCACCCTCACTCTTCACCTCGCCAATGAGTGGAAGAGGTGGCCCAGCCCCCCAGAGCCATATCATCGAGGTGGACACAGAAGCCCGGCGACAGGTAGGTGCAGACGCTGCAGGTGCAGGCTGGCCAGGCGTTGGTGACAGCCTCCACGTGGTGGAATAACTCTGACAAGTTTGGGAACTCATGGCTGTTCAGCAATGAGGACTGAAGGTCAGCACATGGCGTCGGCTGGTGTCAGTGGCTGATGGCTGAGATAGTTCCACAGTTGTTGACGTCCGGGAGCTGGAAGTCTGGGGTTAGGTTGTCACCTGGCCGGGGTCTTGCACCTTCTGACTGCGTCTTCACCTGGTGGGAAAGCTGGTGTCCTCTTAAAGGGGACCATTCGGACACAGACAGGCACAGGGAGGGCACCCGGTGAGGAGAAAAGCAGAGATTGGGGGGGGGATGAGGCTGAAGTCAAAGAACACAAAAGACTCCCAGCAAACCCAGAGCAAAGTGAGGGGCCCGGGGCAGAATCTCCTTTTGTCTCAGAAGGAACCAGCCTGCCCACACCTGCATTTCAAACCTCTGACCTCTGGAACTGCTAGACACATTTCCGTGGTTGAAGCCACCGAGTCTGTGGCACTTAGTTATGGCCACCCTGGGATACAAATACCCCATTGCTGGAGGAGTTCACCCTAAAGCCGACAGCCACGTGGCAGGATAAACAAGCCTCGGCTGTGATTAAAAATTTTCGACTAGACACATTAAAAAAAAGAGAGAGAGAGATGAAATTCATTTTAATAATATATATTATTTCACATAATTTATCCGGAATAGCGTAAGTAGTAAAAAGAGTTGTTGAAATGCTTTATATCATTTTTTTTGTTTGTCTCACACAAACAAAAAAAAGGATATAAAACATTTGAAATCTAGTGTGTTATTTTCCACTGATAGCACCGCTCAAGTGGGATGAGCCACATTTCAAGTGCTCAATAGCCACACACAGGTAGTGGCCACCATATTGGACACACAGGTCCAGTTCCACTCCCCTCTGTATCCCTGTAGCTTCAGGCAAGTTCCTGAGCCTGTCAGATTCTCAGTTTCTTCACCAGAAAAGTGGGTCAATAATGATACCTTCACCACAGGGTTGGCATGAAGATGAAGTGTGAAGGACGCACCTGTGCTTATTGGGCTTCTGACACCGGGTAAACCTATAACCGAGCACCGTTACTGTGGTACAGGCCTGAGGGCATCAGACCACATGTATGAGGACATTCCCCTTTGAAGGATCAGACGATCACCACAGTTCTCACTGGGCTTATACTGAACTGCCTCCACACTCGGACGCAGGCTCCCCACGGGAACCAACCTGAGTCTGCCTCCTCCAGGAAGTCTGCCTAAGAGCCCCAGCCCCCATTTTAAATTCTCAGAGCAGCCAGGAAGAGCCCTCCAACTTAATGCTTAATTGTTCTGTTCATTGTGTTATGCATGTGAGTGAGATCTTGCATCGCTTAAGGGCTGGGACATGCCTCCTCGGTTTCTCCTCCGGCCTCTGAGTTTGAGGTTCATGTCATCAGTCGGGCAGGAACCTTTATTGAGCACCTACCCTGTTGGCCATCTTTTTTTTTTTTTTTTTTTTTTTTTAATATATTTTATTTATTTTTTACAGAGAGGAAGAGAGAGGGATAGAGAGTTAGAAACATCGATGAGAGAGAATCATCGATCAGCTGCCTCCCACACACCCTCCACCGGGGATGTGCCCAAAATAAAGGTACATGCCCTTGACCAGGATCGAACCTGGGACCCTTCAGTCCACAAGCCAATGCTCTATTCACTGAGCCAAACCGGTTTTGGCCCCGTTGGCCATCTTCATCTGTGGGCTTAGCGTAGGGGTCAGTGACCAAGTGCAGGTCGGTTTACCCTGGCACACCTCTCAGAAGCCCACAAAGATGTGGTCTCTGGACACCAAGACCCACGGCCCAGGCTAGAAACTCATCCCTGTGGTCCAGCCCAGGGCAGTGGAGGTCTGAGAATCCTCTGGAGAAAGGGGTCAGAAGTAGCAGAGGACACTTTCCAGCATGCTTCACCCAGCGGGGAACGGCTTCCTGCCCCAGGCCAGGGGGGCCGGCCCAGGGTGAGACCCAGGGCTGCCCTTTGAGCCACCTGCCCTCCTCACTTCCCTCTTTGCCCAGATGGCATTTGGTGGTTTGTTTACCACAAGTCACACCCTGATAGGGGCCCCGCTGGCTGGGAAGGGTGAGTGAGTCACCAGCACCTCCACAGAGAGGCTGATGTGGGCGAGAGTCACAATCACGCCAGCCCAGCCCGGCTCCTCCTTGGCCGCCACCCTCCCCACCCCCAAACACACACAGGCCGCTGAGTGATCGCACTAGGGCTGATCCGGCACGGGACAGGGACAGGCTGGCTGAAACGACAAGGCCCGTGGGCATTGGAGGCCTCGCCCACTTCTGCTTCTGCGAGCAGCCCCTTTCCCTTCCCTGTCAACACACCATACAGAATCCAGAGAAGCCATGTGGCCCCCAAGCCAGTCCTATAGGTCCGTCCCACCCCGGTCTTCCTGCACCTCCTCTCTTATTCCACGGGGGCAAAAGGCCTGGGTTTCATTCAGACTGTGCCACCTACTAGCTGTGTGGCTGTGGTTAAGACATTTAACCTCTCTGGCCCATCTGGCGTGGCTCAGTGGTTGAGCGTCAGCCTATGAGCCAGGAGGTCACGGTTTGATTCCCGGTCAGATCACATACGCAGGTTGTGGGCTCAATCCCTAGTGGTGTGGGATGTGCAGGAGGTAGCTAATCAATGATTCTCTCTCATCATTGATGTTTCTATTTCTCCCTCCCTCTCTCTTCCTTTCTGAAATCAATGTGTGTGTGTGTGTGTGTGTGTGTGTGTGTGTGTGTGTGTGTGTATATATATATATATATATATATATATATATATATATAATTATATATGACATTTAACCTCTCTGAGCTCTAGATTCTTCAACCATCAAATGAGGATAGCAATATCCTCATCGGGTTGCTCTGAAGTTTACTTGAGACCATTCCCATCATGTGCTTGGTGTGGCAAGTGGCACCCAGGATCACAGTGCTGATTACCACGAGCTTGTACAGGGCGGCAGGAGGCACATTTTTATTCTGCGACCAGAACACACATTCCAATCCAGGTGCAAAGCTAGGAAACGTGGAGTCAATTTTACCTGCTTTTTTGGAGATTTCGCAGCCTATGACTTTTTGTTGAAGAATTTGTACTGCTACAAGGCAACTCATTCATTCCACAAATATGCACTCAGCACCTGCTGAGGAGGTGACGTGTTCTTGGCGGTCTCAGGAGCGGGACTGGAGGATGTGGATGAGAGGCGTTCCTGGCAGCTGGCCAGGCCCATATCACGAAAGTCCCTTTCATGCTTCGCTGAGGTGATGATGGCAGGTTTTTCGCCTGGGTTCCTGTCTAGCAGGCCTAGCGTGGCCAGGAGGTGATGGATGTCCAAGGAGGGGAGGTTGGTGGGGCCTGTGGCCAGGGATTTGAAACCGCTGGGGGTTGGATCCCAGCTTCAGGCCTTTTACTCTGTGACCTTAGAGGAGTCCATTAGTCTTATAGAGCCTCCGTTTCTCCTCTATTAAATGGACGTAATAACACCTAGTCTGAGGCCTCACAGGGTTGCTGTCAGCTTATGTGTGTGGAAGCCTCTTACTGTTTTTTCTTTCCTTCATTCATTCCCTCCCCCTTCCCCATCCGTCCATTACTCAACCACCCAACACTTTTTTGATGACCTCCTTCCTCCCAGCTGCTGTGGAAGGAGCTAGTGGTGGAGGGAAACTAGGCGACCCAAGGAAGTGCTGGCCACAAGGAATCGCAGCCCTTCTTCTACCCTCTGGCTGTCCGCATGGGGGCCAGCAGAGTCCAGCTCAGGGAACTGGTGGCTCCTCTGTGTACACACCAGGTCTGGGTGAGAAGCTGCCCACACTCCCGGGCAGATGTGCAGGGGAGACCTCCCCCATCCTTGGACCCCAGCCAGCCCTCCCAACTGGACTCTTGACCCTGTTTTCCAGCTCCCGGGCAGGAAACGAGCTCTGAAAGAAAAGGGCTGAGTGGGCTCCAGACGGCATACCCACGTTTAAGGCAGGAAGGAGGAAGTAGGGCAGGTCCCCCCATAGCTGTTTCCTTCTCTTTGAAAAGCAATGCTTTCATACACATCTCCGCAGCATGCTTCTTCGTAGTTCTCTTTGGAAGGAACTGGAACATGTGGCCACTCCTAGCAGCACGAAAGGCTGGGGAAAAGGGAGCAGGAGTATCACCATTATCTTAGACCAAAGGTCAGCAAACTTCTGTAAAGGGCTGGAGAGTAAATATTTTAGATGATGTGCGCCATGCAGTGTCTGTAGAAACTACGAAACTCTGCCTTTGTAGCCAGAAAGGGCTCTAGAAAATCCATAAACAAATTTGACTGTGTGCCAATAAAACTTTATTCATGGACACTAACTTGAATTTCAAATAGCTTTCATGGGTCACAAAATATTATTTTTCTTTTGAGTTTTTTTCCCCAACCATTAAAAAAAATGGCCCATTAAAAAAAAAAGTCAAAAATCATTTTAGCTCACCAGCCATACAAAAACAGGAAGCAATCAGATGTGGCCCTCAGGCCATAGTCTGCCAATCCTTGGTGTAGACCAATCAGTATCCATTCCCTGAGGCTGGACACACTGCCACTCCAAGGAAAGGTATGCATGGTGTGTGTGTGTGTGTTGGGTTTATCAACAGGTGCTCAGGGACACTGACTGGGTGGGGCTCATTACATGAGGGACTAGCAGTGCTCACCACAGGCCATTGTGTGAAAATAGCAGGAGTTGGATCCAAACCATTCTAATTCGAGAGCCCAGCCTCTTTGCCTCCATGTTAATAATCTCTGCTCAGCGTTGAAGGGAAGGGAGGTGAAAGGCATGTGACAGGCGCTGTTACCAAGATGGCTCATGCGTGGACACAGGCATTCCCAGCAGCCTCTTCTGGACGGGGAGATTATGGGGGAGGGGGTCGGGGGGAGGATCCTGGGAGGAAGGAGGATCTCCCCTCTCTCCCCAGCCCCCTGCCCCCTCCGCAAGCACACATTTCTGGCCTGGAGGGTGAGGTGGGGGCTTTCCTCCAGCCCTGGAGCAGGATTTCCTTTTCCCTTGACATTGATGGCCCGGAAATTGGGTCTTATTCTCATGGTAGAAAGAGAAGCCCTCCCATGACTCCCCTCTTTCTCCTGCTCTTCCCTTCCTGCCGACCCGCTGCAGCACACAGGAGACTCAGAGGCCTGGCAGAATATGAAAGCTTAGAGGTCTCATCCTTTCAGCCATTTCAACATCTTTCCTTGAGCTCCTACCATTGGATTTAATTTTTTTAAATGTATTCAGTTTCCACCAAGCACAAGCTTGGCACTATTCTAGGGAGTTTCACATGCTTCAACTCAGTAATCCCCCTACAACCCTCTGAGTAGGTGTCATTACACCCATTTCACAGAGGTGGAAACTGAGACCCAGCGAGTTTACGTAATCAATGGCAGAGCTAGGATTTAACCGTGGAAAGGAAGGACAATGAAGGATATAGGCTCAGTGCTCAGGTTCTGGAATTGAGTTCAAATCTTGCACAGATATATACTACCGTAGTTGCTTCCTTGGGTAAGTTATTTAATGTCTCTGAACCTCAGTTTCCCCTCTCCTCCTCCAGCACCACAATTTCCCCTTGGGAAACTGCTATTCGCAAACTCTCCATTCCTTCGGTTCTCCTGGCAATAAGCCCACCTGCCTGTTTCCAGTTCTCCCTTAATGCAGGACATTCCTCCTGGGTTACCCCAAAAGCTTTGTCGCCTACTTCCTGGTGGGCACTCCTTCACACTGTGGCCAAGGAGATTTTCCTAAACTGCTGGAGGCCCTTCAAAGACTGGGCAGAGCTGTTCGGGAGCCTCACAGATCTGGCCCTGGGCACTCCCCCAGCACCATCACCTTCGGGCCAGGTGAGGTGACTGACACAACAATTAAGGCATCGCTCACTCTCAGGCTAAACCTTACCTGCCTCAGCCTGGTCTTCTCCAGGAACCACATGTCCTGCTTCCTCTCACCTTGACCTTGTCTTGGTGTCCTGTCGGCTCACAGATACACAGACACTGCAACTGGAGAGCCAGGGCATGCCCTGCCCCCTCCCATCAGCTGTCTGGAAGCATATATGTTCCCATTTCCAAGAAGCACCCCCCAAAAAATTGCCCTCTAAATCCTGTTCTTGTTGCTTTCAATCTGGATAATTAAACTCAACACCTCCGGGGTGATTAAAAATTAATTCAGCATTCAACAGGCCCGGAAATGAAATGCAGTGGGAAACACACTTGGTGCTGGGCTGGAGGTAATTAGAAAGCTGTCCTGCTGGGAAGGGTAACTCAGGCATCGCTGCAGCCACTGAAGTGTCAGTCAGGAAGGTGCCTGCCCCACGCTTATGTGGCAACAAGCCTCTTCCTGGCTTCTAATTGCTTACTCTTGCTCTGACAGTTGATCGCACAAGCGGTTGGTTTACAGGAAGGGTTTTCAGTTTGCAGGCTCCACTTCTGCCCAAGCCTGTTTGAGTCTCCACTCTGCCGTCGCCCACCACATTCCCTTGCTGACAGCTGCTGCCATCACTTCCCTGCATCACACCATCCCCAGCAGGCCCATCCTGGCCTCTTTCTCAACCTGGCAAAGTCCCAGAATCTCTTCACCTTTTGCCCCCGATGCCCCAGCCCAGACCCATTTGTTTCTCTCCTCAATCCTGCCCTCCAGGGGTGGTCCCCGCTGCAGGCCAGTGCCCCCCGGGGAGGTCTTCACCATGCCCCATCTCCCAGGCAACAGCTTGGGATGCTGGTATTCCAGGATGCCACAGGAAGACATTTCCCTTCCCCATCTCAGAAGCCACCGGGGGCCTTCGCACCTCCCAAACCATCCAACTTTCCCATCTGGTACCTCTGAGCTCCGTGGGCAGCAGGAACTATCTCTTTAACCCTGGAGGGCTAGAACCTAAACTATTTTGAGATGCTCGGGAGCTTGTGGCTGAAACTGTGTTTTGCTTAAGACGATCTCAATTCCTTACTCACTGTGAGCTGTTTAACTACAACAAGGCATGGGGGGATGTTCTGAGTCTCCCCTTGGCCTTCTGGGAGGACCGGGGCAGTGCTGTCTGATACAATAGCCACGAGGCACTGGCCACTGTGGTCATTAAATGGAAATGAATCAAAATTGAATCAAAGTAAAACTTGGTTTCTCAGCGGCACGTGTGGCTAGTGGCTACCGTATTGGGCAGTGCAACCATAACATTCCCTCAGCACAGAAAGGTCCATGGGATGGCGCTGGCAGAGAGCATAAGCTTCAGTGGCAGACCCTTTACCATTCACTCTGCAATCCTGGCCACTCATTAGGTTCCTGAAGCCTTCCTTCACCTCGGAGCCTATAATGGTAACTGTCTTGGAGAGTCTTGATGTCCAGTGAGAAAAGCCAGGGACAGCATGAGGACAGCCCCAGTCCCACCACGGCTTTCTGGCTGTTTGGATATTTTTCTAACCTTAATTTCTTCATCCATAAGATGGAGGTTAGAAACGTAGTCACTAGGTTAGTGATTCCCAAGCAAGTGAATCCCCAGAGAATTCAGTGGGGCCAGGTGTTTAAGTGGAGAAAGATGGTGGATACCGCTAAGCGTGCAAACTGAGCAGCACCCACAAGGGGACTCGTTGGCATTCTGAGCCTCCTGAGACGATGCAATGAGAATGTCATCTATGTGGCATTCTTGCCCCCAAATGCGTATCTAGCCAGGAGGAGACAACCAGACCGATCCAAGTTGTATGGTAGTCTCTTAAAACAGTGGTCGGCAAACTCATTCGTCAACAGAGCCAAATATCAACAGGACAATGATTGAAATTTCTTTTGAGGGCCACATTTTTTAAACTTAAACTTCTTCTAACGCCACTTCTTCAAAATAGACTCGCCCAGCCCATGGTATTTTTGTGGAAGAGACACACTCAAGGAGCCAAAGAGCCGCATGTGGCTCGCCAGCTGCAGTTTGCCAACCATGGTTTTAAAAAAACTGGCAAAAAGTCCTTACAATGTCATGGCCAAGAAAGAAAGCCAAAGCAGAAGGTAAACCAGTCACCTGACATGTGACCCTTGTGAAGATCCTCAGTTAAAAATGACATTATTGGGACCCTTGGAAGGAATTTAACATGGAGTATATGTTAGATCCATTATTGCTCAAGTTTTGTGGCTATGCAGAGAATGTCCTTGATCCTCTGAGATAATGGCTGGTGTACGCAGAGGTACACCGTCATCATGCTTGCAAGTTACCTCCTGCAGGAGAGAAACAGCAAATGTGGCAAAACGTGAATGACTCAGGAACCCAGGTGAAAGGCATGTGTTCACTTTTCAGCTTCTCGGCAGGTTGAGATTTTCCAAAATAAAAAGTAGGGAGGGATAAGGGCTCAACAGAAACTGTCTTTGTAACGAGGCTGCTTTGAGTTAATCACCAGGAATCAGAGCAAACGCTTATTGAGTTTTGAGCACCTGCCAGACACTGCCAAGAGCTTTCTGTGAATAATTTCACTTAATCTTCACCTCAGTCTCATGCGGTGGGACTGTTCATACAGAAGAGGATCCTCAGACACGGAGGGGTGAAGCAATGACCCACTGTAGGTCCCGCAGCAGGAAACCAATGGGCCAGGGATCTGAGCTCAGGCTCCTGTGGCTCCTGGCCTGTTCCCTTAGCTACTTGATCCTTGATTAAGTCTTTCAAAACATGGGATGAAAATAATAGAGAATTCTGGGGGAAGAAAAACTATTAGCGGTTGCTAATAGGGGTGAGTAGGGAGAGAGGAATGGGCAAACAACGCATAAAGGGTTTTAGAGCAAAGAAAACACTTTATATGATATTATAATGGTGAATATGTGTCTTTATACATTTGTCAAAACTCACAGAAGGTGCAAAACCAAGAATGAGCCTTGATGTAAAGTGTGGACGTGGTGTGATTATGAGTCTGTGTAGGTGCATCAGTTGTCACAGATACACCACCTAGGGCAAGCGTGTCAAACTCAAAGGCTAACATGGGCCAAATAAACAAGGTTTAAGTGTATGTGGGTCGCAAAAAAGCAAAAGCTTCAATTTTCATAGAAAAGTAGGTTTATTTAGAAAAGTATAGTATTAAAAAAAAAGAATAGGAGCAATGATAGCGGTACTGTTTTCTTCCTGACTCTTGGCCTTTCTTCTCTGCTACTCTCTCTCCTACTTCGGGGGAAATCTTGTTCGCAGTGATTACTTTCAAAATGAACCCACAGCGAATGTCAGTAATTCTGAATCTGACAGGAGACGTATTTCCTTTCGTAATTGTAAACAGCTGTTCACAATTATATTGTGAACTGTTATATTGGCTGGGCCGCCAAAAAATTCACTGTGGGCCACATCTGGCCCACGGGCCGTGAGTTTGACATGCTTGACTTACAGGGGGTTGTCGACAGAGGAGGAGGCTGTGTGAGTATGGGGCCAGGAGTATATAGCAATTCTCTGTACTGTCTGCTCAATTTTGCTGTGACCATAAAAACTTCTCTAAAAGATAAAGTTTATTTAAAAAACACAACTACATTTCTCAGGCCTTCTAGATTCTGGATAGAATTCGGTTCAGCCATACGATTTGGATCTAATAAACAGACCCTGGCCGTGGGAGGGGTGGTGCAGATACCTCCATGGAAAACGGGCAGAGGGAACCCAGGACCTGGCGAGGAGCCTGGGTCCCTGAGACCAGCTGCATTCTGGGAAACATGCAGTCCGCACCCAGGGGGCCCTGCCCTTTGGGCTCAGGGGAGAGAGAGGCCAGAGGAAGTGCAGATCGGCCTCGGAACACCCCCCAGCGCTCAAGGGGGAGATTTGCATCTGGGCTGTGGGAGGAGGCAGTTGTGGAGGAATGGGTGTGTTTGCTGTTTTCTGTTGGCTTTTCCTTCTCCCTTTAGCCTCCCCTCCCCCTCCCCCATAACTGGTAGAGCCTGGGTCCCTTCCTCTGACTCAGGGGCAGGGAAGGGGAGTGTCCCGCAGAGCCGCCCACGTCCCTGGCTGGCAGCCTTGCCCCCAGGGCCTCTGTGTCCACCAACTTCCACTGGGCGTGCTGTTCCTCTTTTCGCTTTTCCTGATGACATGAATGCCTGCGGGCATAAATGTGCGCTTCCCTCAGGTCCCCAGTGATCAGGATGAGGAGGCTTAACGGGGCCTTCAGCCTTTCCCCCTTCTCATCCTCCCCGGGCTCACCTGATACCCACGTCAGCTCCCGAAGAGAATGGCATCACTCCCGTTTCAAAGAGGAGTAAACTGAGGCCAAGCAAGGAAGAGGGACTTGCCCAAGGTCATTTAGTCAACAAGTGGTCTGGCAATGATCAGAATTCGAATCCTTTGACCCCCCAGTTTGAGCTTCTTTCCATCATGGCCAGCAAAGATGCCCATTCCAGCCAAGACCGGTTTGGCTCAGTGGATAGAGCATCGGCCTGTGGACTGAAGGGTCCCAGGTTCAATTCCGGTCAAGGGCATGTACCTTGGTTGCAGGTACATCCTTGGTAGGGGGTGTGCAGGAGGCAGCTGGTCAATGTCTCTCTCTCTCTCTCTCTCTCTCTCTCTCTCTCTCTCATCAATGTTTCGAACTATCTCTCTCCCTTCCTCTCTGTAAAAAAATCAATAAAAAATATATATTTTTAAAAATGCCCATTCCAGGGGAGCTGCCCTTCTCTCCGATAGGGGACCTCAGAGGACTCACCCCCTATCCCCCAGAGCCATCTCTAGAAGTTCCTTAGGCATCATGTAGGTGACCACGACCAGTCTGACGATGTTTCTTCTGCTCCAGCTCCTTGCGAACACCTGCTGTGCACTAGGCACCTGAGGCAGGGCCCCCGCCTCTCTCACTGCCCGGGCCCTCCAGGAGGTCCCTGCTTCCCCGCCCAGGCTGTGCCTCCCAGGGCTGGCTCCAGGCAGGTCTTCGGTCCCCACCACAGGCTAACGGTTCTGTGCTCTGAGCCAAAGAAGGCAGAAGGCTCCTCTAAGTCAGCGTTTTTCAACCGCTGTTCCGCGGCACACTAGTGTGCCGCGAGATGTTGCCTGGTGTGCCGTAGGTGCAGACAAGACAAGAATTTTATAATTTTTCACTATTTTGTTTACTTAATATTTCATAATAAAGTAATTATAAAATACTTTCTTTGTGTTTATTTGATTCCTATTCAAGAGAATTACTTTATATATAGTCAATATAGGCACAGAGTTAAATTTTTTAACATTTTCTAATGGTGGTGTGCCTCGTGATTTTTTTCATGAAACAAGTGTGCCTTTGCCCAAAAAAGGTTGAAAAACACTGCTCTAACTTGTGTCCCAGTGTGCAACCCAGGCCTCGAAGGAGCTTCTGAGCTTTCCCCTGCCTCTCTCTCTCTCTCTCTCTCTCTCTCTCTCTCTCTCGGGAATAAGAGGTCAGTGTTTCTTGGCGGCCTGTCCCCATTCACTCAACTGCAGTAACAGCTTCAACTCAGTTTGTGTGATTTCAGGGAAATAATACCCACGACACCATGAACACACTCCCTCTAGCATCCCTGTCCCACACCCAGATCCCAGAGAGAGACTGTGACACTCTTCCCAGCCCCAGGCCACGGTCACTGCTAAAGGGACTTGTGGTCCTTGATCAAAGTCAGGCCAATCAGAGCCCATGAAAGGGAGTTCCGGAACTTTGAGCTGCCAGAGAAGCGGACTGGTTCCTTGCCCCAGGGAGGGGGTGTGAGGCTTGGAGCTCCTCCAGCCGCTTTGTCCCCATGGGGTAGAACGTGCCTGGGTTAGAGCTGAGTCCTAGAGAAGAGCCGAGCCAGAGGACAGCAGGGAGCACCAGGTCTTGGGGACATTGTTGAGAGTCCCTGATCAAGCCTTGTCTAAAGCCAACCTCACCCCCTTGGACTTTAGTCCCAAGGCCAGCACATTCTGATTTTGCATTAAGCAAAAATTGGGTTTTCTTTCACTTGCAACCCAGATTCTAGTGATACAGATGGTCAGCGTGGGGCCCCTTGCTTCTCTCCCTTCCCCACCCCAGCTTCTCAGGAAACTTCCTCCTCAGAGGCCTCCCCCATGCAAATTAACTCAGACAAATTCATAGCCAGGGCTGTCAACGACTGCCCCACGGGTGTGTCGTATTATTAGTTTAGATCCCTCTGTGCCACATAGAAAATGTCCTGGTACAGTCCCTTCTTGGCAAGGGGCGGGGAGGGGCGGTAAGAGAAAGGGGGAGAGAGAACAAGACTCAGGGCCCCAGCCCAAGGGCATTCAAACTCCCCCGTCAGCCCTGTCTCCTGAGGGAGGCGCCCACAGCTGGCTTAGCCCAGAGCCAGGAAAGGCCTCCTCCTACCGCTCTCAGTTGGAAGGATGGCTCAGAAAAGAGAAGAGATCCCCCCTTTCTCAAACACCCCCCCATAGAATTGCTTTTTAAACTGGATGTTGTCTCTCTCTATCCCCTAACCCCCCCCTCCCCCAGATAAGCAGGCACAGTGGGAAATGAGGGTATAAGGCATCATTTCTCAATGCACCCTCATTTCCCTCTGTGCCCTCTGGCCAGGCTTCCTCCCAGCCACACCCCAAGCTGGTCCTTTCCTTCCCAGAGCAGGAGCCTGAGAATAGGCCAGGGCCTCATTCATTCTCTCTGTTCCTTCCCCAGGGTCTAGCCCCTCCCTCCCCTCCCTCTGCCAGGCCCTCCTCTGGGCAGCCATCTGTACACTGGGGGGGAGTGGGGGGGGAGGGAACAGGAACACTGTCTGTGAGGACAGGTGGGCAGGGCTGAGGTCTCAGCTCCTGAGGGCTCTTGACAGAGAGCTGGGCCTTGGGGGATGGCCCCAGTGACCGGAATCTTTCCAGCCCCCAAAGAAGGACTTGTCCAGGGGCCCTGTCCCTACAGGCCCTGCCTCTCTCCACAGTGTCACGTTCATTTCTGTGTCCGGCCCAAAGAAGACGAAGGAACATTCTAGCGAGCGCCTTCTGTGCCACAGACCCTGCCGTGAACTCTGAGTTCTCGTAACAGCCCTCAGCGTGGTGGAGGCTGACCACAGGACGAACAAGGAAATGAGGCTCCGGGTGGTGAGCTCGCACCTGCAGCTGCACCCCCTCTGCGTGCTGGCCGCGTGCACCGCTCCCCGGGGCCAGGGCCACAGCTGCGCTGGGCCAGTGCCACCCCCCCTGCCCTCACCCCCAGCCAGCCTCCACCGGCCCAAGGCTGGCCGGCCTCACGCCAAGATTCCTGTGTGCTTTCTGGCCTCCATCAAGCAGAGTCAGGAGCAACCCGCCATGGCCCTCCTGCCTTCATGGGGAGAAGAGGGGAAACCAGACAAGAACTGGGCTGTGCACCCACACGTCTCGTAGGGCCACAGCACGGGTGGGGTCATTCTCTGGAGTGTGGGGGACCCATGCCCCAGGCCCCTGAGCTAGCACATCGGGGAAAGAGGAACACAGAGGCTCTGCTTTGTAGGGTGAATGTTTGTGATGGCAGGCACTTTCTCCCAGCAATCAAACCAATGTTCTGCTTTAAAACACATCAGAGTCATAGGGGGTGTGGGAGCCTCGGGGAGCCTCAGGGAGCCTCTGAGAAGCCCCTGGGAAAGTTATCTGGGAAGGAGTTTGTGAGGTGGGGGGCCATTCAATCAGGGGTGAGGCTCTGACCACAGGCTGGCCTCGGGTCGGTCTGGGCCTGCCCCAGGGTGTGCAGCCACTGAGAGGAGGGTTCAAGAAGCACCAGGTAGGCTGAAACCAGTTTGGCTCAATGGATAGAGCGTCAGACTAAAAGGTCTTGGGTTCGATTCCAGTCAAGGGCATGTGCCTTGGTTGTGTGCACATCCCCGGTAGGGGGTGTGCAGGAGGCAGCTGGTCGATGATTCTCTCTCATCGATGTTTCTAGCTCTCTATCCCTCTCTCTTCCTCTCTGTAAAAAATCAATAAAATATATTTTTTTTAAAAAGAAGAAGAAGCACCAGGTAACCCTGGTGTCACCAGAGAGACACATGGAAAAGCAGTCTGGGGCCTTGTACCTTCTTCCAGAGCCAGCTCTCAGCCCTGGCTATACATGGGAATCCCCCACACATTCTAACAATACTGACTTCTGGACTTAGCTCAGGCCAATCGAGTCTTAACCTCAGGACGGCAGCTGGACAGCTATATTTTTTTTAATCTCCTCAGGTGACTCTATTGAGCTGTGTTTTCCAAATTCCCCCAATGATAACAATCACCCGGGGTGCTCATGCAAAATAAAAAGGTGATCAGGCCCCACATCAGTCAGACCCACAAAATCAGAATCTCTGAGGAATGGGGCAGGGAATCTGCATTTCTCACAGAGACACCTGGGAGCCCAGTGACTGACGCTGACCGAAGCTAGAAGACCAGGGCCCACTGTTAACCTCTTGGGTACCTCTACTCCCCACCCCACCCCCATCCATCCTCAGCTCCCCCTTCCCCCACCCCATCCATCCTCAGCACTCCCCAGAGGCCGTCCTTCCCGGACTCCGCGGCTTCCCTGGGGCTAAGTCTAGCACCCATTTTCCCCATAGCAATTGTCATCCCGTGTGGCTGTGCATGTGTGTTTGTGCCATGCTAGACTCCCCCCTGGCCTGTAGAAGCCATGAGGATAGCGGGTTCTGGATAGCGTCAGGGGTTACCAGTGCGGTTCTGAGGCCTGAACTGCCTTCGGCCTCCAATCCCAGCTCTCCAAAGCACCCGTTCCCCGATCTTTGTCACGTTGCTCCTCTGTCTCACGCCTCAGCTCTCATCTATAAACTGGAAATTAGAAAAAGAATGCCTGCCTCGTTTGGTTGGTGCGAGGAACAGGTGAGATCCTACAGGTAAAACATGTGACATAGTTCCTGGCACATAGACATGGTCAGTAAACGTTAATTGTATCAGTTATCGAACCACCCCAACCTTTAGTGGCTTGACACTGCGACCATTGGAGGGGTCACAGTTCTCTGGGTTCGCAGCCTGGGCGAGACTCTGCTGGGACGGCGGGTCCTGCTGCAGGTGGTTTGGGCTGGGCTCACTCTAGCATTTGTGGTCAGTGAGCGGGGGCTGGGACTGGGGGCTCCACATGGCCCACCTCCCATGACTGGCAGCTGACTGAGGCTGTTGGTCAGGGCACCTCAGTTCCCCGTGTACCTCTCCCGCAGGGTAGCTTCGGCTTCCTCGTGGGGCAGCTGTGCTCTAAGGGGCTGAGAGTGAAAGTCACATGTCATTTTTAGTCAAAGCAAGTTCAAGGTCATCTCAGAGTCAAGGGATGAAGAAATGGTGCCAGTCTTTACTAAGGCTAGGGTGCAAAGACTTCCTGGGCATTTAAAAATATATATATTTGCATTGATTTCAGAGAAGAGGAAGAGGAAAAGGGAGAGAGAGAGAAACATCAATGATGAGAGAGAATCATCTATTGACTGCCTGCTGCTTGTCCCCCACTAGGGATCGAACCCATAACTCTGGCCTCTTTGTTCATAGGTTAACACCCAACCACTGAGCCACAAAATCTCCATTGTGGTTCCTTTCCTGTATCTGGCCTAGTATTCACAAGCGCCTGGCCCCATTTATTCCACATTTGTTGAAAAAAACAATAAATGGAGAGATGGAGGAGAAACTCTTGACCAGAGAGGTAAAGGGACTTGCTCAACGTCACATAGCAAGTGAGTGGCAGAGCCAGTCCTAGTGATCTCCTGGTGCCTGGTCCCACCTCTTCCCATGACCCCTAGCTGCCTGAGGTGGGGCTGAATTCTCCAAACAACCACCGCACTCCTCCGCATGCGTCCGCTGAGCCTCTGCAGGTGATCTAGAAGGCCAGGGCTGTGCTGGCTTCCTGAAGGGTCTGGGATGGGGAGAAGGGAGCACGTGTCATTTCCCTGGGCTCAGAGCATCTCAGAGCAATCAGGCCTCAGAGCCCTCCTTCCATCGCATGGGGGAGGGGGCCAGGGTAGCAGCCAGAGGCAGACCCCTCTGTGGACACTGTGTGGCCTGCTTCTTTTCCCAGCAGCCAGGTGTGGACCCCAGGGTGTGCGTGTACACCACATAGGCATGCACGCGTGACACACACACACACCCCTTCTCTCTGGCTTCTCCTATAAAACCCTGGGAGAGAGTGCCCTCAGATTGGACAGTAGCACTTGCAGTTCTTATTTGGCCTGACCAGCAATTCCACGGCTTTTGAGACATGATGTCAGGGGAGGGGCGCGGAGGAAAACGTCAGCTGGCCCAGGAAGAGCTGTGAAACGCCTACTATGCTTCTGTCCCTGTGCGTCAGCCGCTTCCTGTTGTCCTGGCACCTGAGGTAAGCAGGGCCTCGAGCTCGTTCCCCCGCCAGGAGCTCGCTGAGTCACCCACCTGCTGCAAGGGGGCACCTATTTTTAGCCCGAGGTAAATGAGCTCGGCAGCCACCGACCGCGGTCCCTGTGTCTCTCTGTCACAGCTGATGCGGCTGTATGGGGACCGTGTCACAGTGGACCCTCCCACCCAGCCCAGCACTTTCCTCTCCTCCCGAGAAGCCTCGCTGCATGCCAGTCACTCTCCTGACTGAGTGTGCAGAGGGCAGTGGGTGGCACCAAGGAGGGACAGTGAGAGCAGCCCACCCTCAGTGGAAGGCATTTTTTAGAAATATATTTGCATTGATTTCAGAGAGGAAGGGAGAGGGAAAGAGAGAGAGAAACATCAGTGATGAGAGAGAATCACTGATCAGCTGCCTCCTGCACTAGGGATGAAGCCCACTACCTGGGCATGTGCCCTGACCGGGAATCAAACCAGGACCTCCTGGTTCATAGGTCCACGCTCAACCACTGAGCCATGCAGGCTGGGCAGCAGAAAGTAAATTATTGCTGACATCATTTAGAATCCCTGAGCATCATTTTTAGTTGGTTTTATTATTGTTTTTAACTTTTCTATAAACAGTATGTCCCCTTCTTGTGCCAGGGGGACTCCCACAAACCTCCCTCCCTTTGGAGATGCCATTGCTGGAGAGCTAGGATGGTGAGGACCTGGAGTCCAGCAGACTGGTGGAGCCAGGCAACTCATTAGCCGTCTGACCCTTTGCCACACTGACCTCTGGCCTCCCCCAGACCCCCCCGGTGATCCATCACAGGATGTCAGAATAGGAAAGGCACTGAGATGTAATCAAGCCCAACCCCTCACACACACACACACACACACACACACACACACACACACATTATTGATGGGGAAATGGAAGCAACAGAAAGGGCAGAGGTTCACCTAGGCCAGGTGCCAGAGACCCTCTGCTACATCATTCAACCAGGGCCACCGTGTGGATAAAAAGCCAGTGAAGAGCAGGTCCAATGAGAAGGCCTCTGCTGGTCAGAACCGTCGGCCCCTCCCAGTCCCCAGTCCCTGGAGCCCAGTGCAGGGCAGTGAAGTATTTCTCCATGGACCACCCACATCAGAACCACCGGAGCCATCGGGGCACTTGTCCAAAGTGCCAATCCCTGGGCTCCACTCCGGGTGGGGTCTGACCCCCAGCACGACCACCCACTAGCTGTGGGACTTGGGGAGCGTCAAGCCATCTCTACCTTAGTTTCTTCACCTGTGAAATGAGGCTAGGCCTCCTTATGTAGATGTGCGACAATGCATTCGTGTGGGAGAGATGGCAGCGGGCACAGCACATGGGAACTGTACATCACATGTCCCCTGCTCGTGACTCCCAGAACTGACTCCACAAATCTCCACCAGTCAGTGGCATTGCGCAGACTAGAACTCAGATCTCAAGATTTTCTTCTGTCTGCTGAACCGTTGCCCCCCGCCCCCCTCTCCCCCCAGCACAGCTGCTGGACGCAAATGTCACTCAGCAGAAAAGCACTGGTCACATCCTCACTCTCTCTCCTTCTCTCTCTCCTTCTCTCTCTCTCTCTCTCTCTCTCTCTCTCTCTCTCTCTCTCTCTCTCTCTCTCTCTCTCTCTCTCTCTCTCTCTCTGTCTCTCTCTCTCCTGAGACCTGATATATACAGCTGCATTCTATTCGTTTATGTTTATTTTCTAAATTCCAGTTGCCAACATGCTCCTGTGTTACTTATAAAATCAGGGGGAACACAAGTGGGCTTCGTTGAGTGAAAATTGCGTATTGCTTCTAAACGTGCATGTTGATGCTTGCTACACATTTTCGAGTAGTTTAAAATACATTTTGGAAATTATATTTGAATTGAGCATTGGCAAAAACTGCTAAGCTCCTCTGAAAAATGCTAGGATCTTGTTTAGCCCAATTTGCAATGCCTGGAGAATTCCAAAGGCCTTTTATTGGATGAGAACACGAAGGCCCATGTAGGAGATGGGATTTGCCTTGTGAATGGCCATAGCAATGAGCACCCAGGCTCGCTAAGTCCCAGGTCAGTGCTCCTTACCCATGTCCACAATCCCTGCCTGACCTGGGGGATGGGCTGATCACAGGGTTGGGGACCAGCACATGTGGCTCTGGCCATTGGCCAAACTGGTCTTAAGTGATGATGGCTGTTTATGGCTCTCAGTGTCTGAGGCTGAGAGGTACATGATGGGAACAAATCCAAACCCCAAGGCCTGCGGGGAGGAAGGAGGTAGGTGTGCGGGCTCCTCTCGAGAACAGGAAGGAATGACTTTGGATTGCTTCACCTTTCACGGTTAAGCTCTTGGGCCAGCCAAATTCTTACTCTGCAAACAGTACCTGAGTTTTCAGATCCTGAGATAAAAGACTCGAAAGAAATGCAAATGAATATTACCATTGATGACAATTTTCACCCTAGCCAGCAGCCTGCTGGCTGCACCCAGTCTGGTCCCTGCCCCCCGGAGAGCACCCCTGTGCGGGAGAACATAAAGGATCTCAGAGCCCTGGCCCGGAGCCACACCCAGGGCGTCCTGCTGCCTTTCTCACCACACCCGGCACGTGGGACACTTCCTCCCGTGGGACAGCTGCCCAGGTGCAGAGTCACTACCTGTTGTCAGTCCATGGGCCCCGCCCTGAGGAAGGTGCCCTGGGAGGGTGTGGCAGAGCTCCGTAAGCAGGCCTGTGGTGACCTGCCTGCTCCCTGGGAGGAGCTTTTCCCACTGCGATGGGCCCGGGGCCAGCGAGGGGATCCCCCAGCTCTCAGCGGAGGCTCCCGGCTGGATCTCAGTGCCCGGGGGGGCCAACGGGGGTGAAGTGGGGGTGGTGGTTGTGTTTGCTCTCTACCTTCTCACCCCTCAGGAAGGCCCATCAGAAGGGAGGTGGGAAGGAGTACAGAATGCCTCAGGGTCCTCCTACTTACCACATAGCTGTGGACTCCCAGATAGTTACTTTCATTTATGTCTTTTTTTCTTTTTTTCTTTTAAGGTACAAAAATAACACTCTTGACTCCTCTAATCTCTTTTACCCAATTCCCCTATTCCTTCCCTGAAGCAACTGTTGTTAACAGTTTGGGGGAATGTCCCTCCAAAGGTATTCTATGCATATACAAGTATATATACACACTGAGTGGCCAAATTTTTATGATCTCGAATGCATAAAAATTTAGCCACTCAGTGTGTGTGTGTGTATTAGAGGCCCAGTGCATGAATTTGTGCATGTGGGGTCGAGCCAGCGAGGCAGCCAGGCCAAGGGGAGGGAACATGGGCGGTTGGCAGGCCTGACTGCTGGTTGAACTCCTGGTTGAGGGGACAATTTGCATATTAGCCTTTTATTATATAGGATATATATTAAAAGTGTTTTGAGATCATAATAACCTGGCCACTCAGTGTATATATGCACATGTGAGTCGATCCTTTTATGTTTTTTGTAAATGTAACAAAGTACAAATGTTTTCTGGAACCCTTCTTTTTCACTTAATGACATATTTTGGATACTGGTTTATATTGGCAGCTGGGACCTATGTCCTTCTTTCTAACAGCTCCAGGCAAGCCCTAGACCCACCATGAACTATTAACCAGGTCCCTGTGGGTGGGCATTCAATGACTGTTGTCTATTTAACTCTGTTCCTCTTGCATTTCTGGGATACACCCAGGGCACTGGGGAGGGGGCCGCTGGGGACAAGGCGGATCCTAGTGCCTGAGGGAAGGCCTGGCTCTGAGGTGGGGAAGGCAGCTCCACCCATGACCTTTGGGGAGGGCTCAGGTGAACAATGCTACAGAACAGCTTTAAAGAGGAAGTGGGCAGGGAGGATGAATAAGATTCTTTATTAAAATTATTTGAACAAGTTCTTTACTGATTATAAAGTAAATGTACTCATTATAGGAAATTTGGAAAACACTGAACAGATGGGCAAATAAAAGCCACCTGGCCCACTCACCCGGAGATAACAAGATCAATGTTTAGTCCGTTTTCTGCCTGTCTGTTTTCTGGGTAGAAAGGATTCTGATGGTTACGGGGGGGGGGGGGGTTTGTGAGGGAAGGACTTGCGGTAAAGGTCTCCCTCCCCCCCACCCCCCACCCCGGGAGCAGAGGGAACACTGCCGGGCATTAGACCCTTCCAGAAAGCAGAGAGTCAGAGGCAGGAGAGACAGGTGCTGGTGGCAGCTGGGAGTGCAGGGGCTGGATTAGGGATCCTATAGGGTGGCTAAGAGTGGTCTCCCCTAGATCAGTGGGCTCAGAGGGAGCACTTGCAGGCATTTGAGCACAGGACTGGTAAGACTATCCCAGCAGAGATCTCAGGAGTCTGACTTTGAGATGTTAGAGGAATGGCTAAGAAAAAAATCTCATAGGCATTTGGAAGTGCAGGCCTGGAGTTCCAGAGGGAGGTCACCTCTGAAAATTAGTAACTTGGGAGCCACAAGCAGAAACAAGGCCTGAGTGTGAATGAGACAGGAGAAAGGTGTGGCTTAGCATAAACTTGGAAATCGTAAGACATCAGTTGAGTCCTCAAGACTGAGTCCTCAAGACACCACTTTTCAACTGTGTGGCATCGGGCAACTGAATTATCCTCACGGGGTCTCAGCTTTGCTATCTGCAAAATGCAGATAAAACAAATCCATCCAAGTCAGAAGGTCAGCATGCAGACTGCAGGAGGTGACCGCAGCTGAGAGCCTAACCTGGTGTCTAGCACACAGAAACGATTGATGAGAGACTCTTGAATGAGGGCAAAGAAGGAGCTGAGGTTGCATCTATGGCAGAGGGCACTGGGAGAAAGAGAGTGTCCCTGGGCAGAGCGGGCCTCAGGGTGTTGGGAGGAAGAGTTGGTGATGGTGCCAAACATGGCCCAGAGCCCAGGAAGGGCTAAGGGCTCAGAGGTCCCTGGTGAGTAGCAACCTCACAGCAGTTGCCATGGCAATGTGGGTGGAAGGCAGAGGCCAAGAGGTCAAGGCGTGGTGGGAGATGAGGAGGTCCACAGGGGAGTTTACAAGTGAGACAAAAAGAGGAGGGCCTGGCTCCTGGGAGACACTGCAGAAAGAGGGAAAGAGGGATTTTCTTTTGTTTGGGTTGCAGGGTATTTCAACTTGTTTATAGGCTGAAGTGAAAAGTTCTCAAAGAGAAGTGATGAAAGATGTCCTCCATCTATCTAGATTTCAGGTTCCCCATTTTAAATATCGGAGACTGGATAAGGGATCTTTGAGTCCTGTTGGCTTTTTAGCTCTAATCCATCCATCCATCCATCCATCCACCCATCCACCCATCTATCCATCCATCCATCCATCCTTTTAATACACAGTCTGTAGTCCTCAGCCCTGGGCCTAATGGGGAGGTGGGGCCTGGGGGAGTGGGGAGGGAGGCAGCAGACAGAAATAGAAGCCAAGGTCCCTCTCTCCAGGGGTCTGTGTTTAACAGAAAGAGTAGACAATCAGGCAGTGACTGAACCATATCATAAAAGAACCTAGAAATTCGCACCCTTGTAACCCTTTGAAATGACATGCTAGCACTTACCCAAATCCCCACTCCCATCCCTGGTGTGCCGCCACCCCCAGCCTTTGAGAACTGTCCCTTGTCTTATTATTCCACTGAGTGTCCCCCATAACCAGCATTGTGAGGGGCCCACATAAGCAATTGGTAAACTAAAGCTTATTGTGCCCACTTATTCAGTGAATGTTTATTGATCATCTATAGTGTAGTCTACACCAGGCCAGACACTGGCAGACAATCATAAGCAAATGAGATTCCCGCCGTTCTTGAATTGGTTGGGGGGGGCAAGATCATTAAAAAGGAAGGGGAGGGGAGGAGGGAGATATGTAGGCCTTGAAAGGGGACACATTTCCTGACAAGTGTTCCAAGCACCCAAGCAGCAGGAGCTGCCTCCCAGCTCACCCTCCTTGTCCTTCTGAGCCACCCTTGGGAAATGGGACCTCCCCTGGAGACTGGTTCTCAATCCCCAGCAAGAGCGAGGCCTGTGGAGAGTGTTTTGTTGACCAGCAACCAGGGCTGCTGCTTTAGCAGGAGGTTGGAGTCCTGGGGAGGAAGGCCCTGCCCAAGTAGTCCCCAGCTTCCATGGAGAGAGGGTGGCTGATGGAGCCCAGGTGGGTGTTCGCTTGGCTCCCAGCCCGTTAGGCAGCCTCCTTGAGATGGTGCAGGCTGACCTGCTGGCCAGGGGAGGCAGAAGGAGGAAATGGCGGTTCTTCCCTCCACTTGGATCCTACTCTGCTATGTGGTCTTTGAGAAGTCACCGAGGGTGCTCACCCAGGGACAGGGAGGCTGGGAACCCTCATGTTCCGATCTGCAGGGGCAGGGGGAAGACTCCCCTGTCTTGGGACTGAAGGGCATGAATGTGACATCAGTTTATTCTGAGAACGAGGGGCCTATATATGTGCTCTTCCAGACCTCTGAGCACTGAACACCCGTAGAGCTGAAGGAATCCACACAGGAGCAGAGAACTGGACTCAGGCCCCCAGTCTGCGTCAGGGCCATGTCTCTCTAAAGAGACAGACTGCCCCCCCCCCCCCTGCTTCTTCTGAGCAGGCCCAGAGCTTGGGTCCAGTGAGCCAAAGCCTCCAGACTGGCCTGCAGAATCGCTCTAACTCCTCCAGGAAGCATTTTCCAAAGAGCTCACCAACTCACACCTTGCCCTCGAATAATTAACTTCTTACTGTTTTGGCCTCCAGATCAAAGGACGTCCAAGCCCCTGTCTGAGAGATGCAGCAGGAGAAGACCAGCCCTTAGTGCCCCAGGCCTGGGTTTGAATCCCAGATTTTCAATATACTGGTTATATGGACTCTTTGAGGCTCACTTTCCTCATTGGGAAAATTAGGATTAAAAAAATCTTACTTCTGAGAGCTATGAGGTTTAAGGGTGCTAACATGGGTTAAGCACTAGCCCCAACTGGAGCAGAATGGCTAAGACTCAAGGGCTGGGCAGGGTTGAGGTGAGGTGTGCAGTGGGTAAAACAATCCATCTGGACCAGGTTGTAGTCATGTCACTCTGCCCAGGGGCCCTGAGCCCTATGGCTGCAGTTACCCCCACAGTTGTCACCATGCTGGAAAAAAGGCTGGTACAGGTCAGCTTGCCATCCTGCTTCAGATTAAGCTTTGAACTGTCTCTCTCTCTCTCTCTCTCTCTCTCTCTCTCTCTCTCTCTCTCTCTCTCTCTCTCTCTTTCTCTCTCTCCCCTATGCCTTGTAGCATTGCCACTTGGGTCTCCAGCCAAGCTACATCATTGACCACATAGCCCCCAACCTCCAGATTCTGGCTCTTGCTCTGTCCCCAGAAGGTTCACCACCTTTCCCCATCTTCCATTTCCACAAACCTAGGACAGATGTCAAAGAGAGACAATTATCTTCATTTTAGAGATGAACAAACTGACCCAGAAAAGTGGAGTGACTCACTGCTATCCAGGTCTCATCATCTCTACCCAGCCATCTGTCCCCATTTACCTTCCTAAAGGCAGAGCGGTCTTATTTCTCTATTTGGACCTTCCTGGCCACTTCCCAATGCCCGCCAACTGAAGAGGCCTCCACCAGCCCACCCTGTGCCTTCACTATCATGTCCCTTCATGCACCCTACACTGCAATTCATCAGGCCCCCGCGGTTCCTGCTATCTTGTTTCCCCTCCTCAGTGACTTCTCTGAGGCTGTACCCTCTGCCCAACCGTCTTCCCCCTCCTCCTCTGAATGTCAATGTTGAAATCATCTACCAAGGCTCAACTCAAATGCCACACCTCCTTTGGGGTCTCCCCAGCAGACATGAATTACTTCTATCTCTGCTCTTGCTTTGTATTGACATCTCCTACTGCAGCAATTACGTTTTGCCCAGAGCTGCTGGTGGTTTGCACAACTTAGTTGGTGAGCAACTTGAGCCAGAACCCTGACTTTTGTCTTTGCTCTATGATGTTGGGAAGTAATTTTCCCTTTTCTGTCTATAAGATGGGATTACACCAGCTTTTTCTGGTTGGGGTAAAGATGATGCAACTCCCCCAACCCAATGCCTGCAGCACCCATTTGGAGAATGTGGGGGAATGATGGGGAATGATGACTGTGAATTTAGTCAGAGTCAGGTGTGGCTAAGCCTCAGGCTCGGGAAACATGGTGCTATTCATGTACCTCCTTCCCCGCAAAATGCATAAACCCATATGGGGAAGTGAGATTGCTGTGGTTCTCAAAAGCCGCTACATATTGGAATCATAGTGCCCTGTTGCATCAGAACCCCTTGGGGAGCTTGCTGAAAATGCAGAGTACTGGGCTTCACCCCAGACCTCTGATTCAGATTTCCTAGGGTGGGGCCCGGGAACCTGTGTTTTTAGCAAACTTCCCAGGGGATTCTGATGCAACACCTGGGGCCACACCGGGCCATGGTAAACTTTGAGGGCAGAGGGGGTGGGGACATGATGACCACAGTTTCCCTTCCCTTGGGTGATAATAGGCGTGTGTTGGGGGACTAACGGTCCCATCAGCTAGCGCCACTTCCACTCCCCAACTGGCTTCTCTTAGACCCCACCCTGGGCCGGATGTAGGGCTGATCTGTGGTCACACTGGGTTACCGGATCCATCTCTGTGTCCCCAGCCATGGGCAAAGTACCTGGCCCAGACTGGGTGCTCAGCAAATATTTGTTGAACCAACTGAACTGCCCCGGGGGCCAGCTCTGGCAGGAGACTGAGGGGAAGACCCAGCTTGCTGGGCTAGATCCCAGTCCCTGTCTCCCGCTGGGCCTGGCTGTCTCCTCACAGAACCAATGGGGGGACTGCCAGACTGGTTCCATGGAAAGGGTGTGTATGGTACGAGAGTGGGCAGAGGGGGTTTGGTCCCTGGACCAGGGAACCATTCTCTAGACAAGAGAAGCTGGATCCTCACCGGTTTGGCTCAGTGGATAGAGCATCGGCCTGTGGACCAGAGCATCCTGGGTTCGTTTCCAGTCAAAGGCACATACCTTTGTTGTGGGCTTCTCGGGCCCTGGCCCTGGTCAGAGGCAACCAATAGATGTGTTTCTCTCACATTGATGTTTCTCTCTGTCCTTACCTCTTTCCTCCACTTTCTCTAAAAAATCAATGAAAAAAATATCCTCATGTGAGGATTAACAAGAAGAAGAAGAAGAAGAAGAAGAAGAAGAAGAAGAAGAAGAAGAAGAAGAAGAAGCAGAGAAGAAGAAAGAAGGGAAGCAAAGAACGAAGGCCGAAGAGAGAAGAAGAAGAAGAAGAAGAAGAGAAGAAAAGAAGCAAGAAGAACGAAGAAGAAGAAGACGAAGAAGAAGGAGAACATGGAAAAGACGAGAAGAGAAGAAGAGAAGAATAGAGAGAAGAAGAAGGGTTAGAGGAAAGAAGAAGGGGAAGAAGGGGATAAGAAAGAAGAAGAAGAGAAGGGGAAGAAGGAAGAAGAAGAGAGCAAAGAAAAAGAAGCAGAAGAAGGAAGAGAAGAGAAGCGAAAGAAAGCAAGAAAGAGGAAGGAGAAGGAAGGAGGAGGCAAAGAAAGAACGACGAAGAAAAGGAGAGAGCGAGGAAGAGGAGGAAAAGAATATGAAGACGAAAAGCATAAACGAAAGAAGAAAAAGGAAGAAGAAGAAGAAGAAGAAGAAGAAGAAGAAGAAGAAGGGGAAGGAGAAGAAGAAGGAGAAGAAGAAGAAGAAGAAGAAGAAGAAGAAGAAGAAGAAGAAGAAGAAGAAGAAGAAGAAGAAGGGAAGCTGAGAGTCCATTTCTGGGGATCTACCTTCCCATTAGCAATAGAGGTGGACACCAGTCAGCAAGAATTTACTGAGTTGAGACTAAAAGCACTGACTTAGAGCTCTCCCAGGGCTTCTCAGCCCCAGCTGTATATTAGAATACCTAAAACTTAAATAATAAAAAAATACTTCTGCTGCCCTAGATGGTTTGGCTCAGTGGATAGAACGTCAGCCTATGGACTCAAGGGTCCCGGGGTCGATTCCAGGTCAGGGTACATGCCTGGGTTGCCGGCTCAATCCCCAGGAGGGGGTGTGTAGGAGGCAGCCGATCAATGATTCTATCTCATCCTTTATGTTTCTCTCTCTGTCCTTCCTTCTCCTGTGAAATCAATAAAATTTATTTTTTAAAAATACTCCTTCTCAGGCCCACCTCAGATCAAAAGAATTCAGAATCTCTGCAGTGGTGTCTGAGCATCAATATTTCTATTAAACAACCCAGGCCACTCTGTTATGTTACTAGAACTGAAACAATGGGCTGGCCCCTCCATTCCTCTCCTTTCTCCTCCCAATGCTTGCAGTCTGACGTTACCCACATATTTATAATAACAACTACAAACCATAATCAGTGATCCCTTCCTATGTGCCCACTCTCACCTTGCTTACCATCCATATAGCAGGGAATATGCTAGCCTTGGCCCCTTGCAAGGCCCCTGGGTGAGTGGGGCAGACGGACTAGTATTATTTCAAATCATTATAACACAGTGTTCCGGGGGCGTGCGGGAGAAGCCCCCACCTCAGCCCTCGAGGGTTGGCAGAGTGAGGGGAAGTTTTCTGGCGAGGGTGGAGGTGTGATGAGCAGGTAGGACAGGCAGGGGTGAGCCTGGCGAAGACGGGGTGGGAGGAGGCAGGCAGATAGCATGTGCAAAGCCCCAGAGCAGGAAAGAGCTTGGTTCGTGGAAGGCGTGAAGGAAGCTCAGGTCCACGGCTCTGTGGGTGGAGGGATTTCCAAGGAGAGATTCACGATGGGAAAGTAGGACAGGGCTAGGTCATACGGAAGCTTGTAAGCCATGTTAAGAAGGCCAATTGATCCTAAAAATATTAAGAAGCCAGGGATAGATTTGCATGATGGAAGAGTCAAGGGAGACAAGCACAGAGTTGTGTTTTGCCTGTTGCAGGGTGCAGAATGGATTGGAGAGGAGTAGAGGGAGGCTGGGAGAGCAGTCCGGAGGCTGATGCAACAGTCTGGGTGGGAGATGGTGGCTGCCTGGCCTCGGGTGGTGGTGGTGATGCCAGGAGGTGAGCAAATTCCAGAGCTACAGAGGGAGTGGCATTCACAGGGCTCAGTGATTTACAGGAAAAGAGGAAGAGTGAAGCACCCAGGATGATGCTGACGTTTCTAGTTTGCATGGGCGAGTGGGTACGCTAGGCTGTGGGACTAGGCGGAGCAGCAGGCTGGAGTGTGAGGGTTGAAATTATTCTGGCCACAGCTGCTCCCTTCTGACAGGCACAGAAAGGCGGCCACGTCGGCAAGGAGGAACGGGAAGGAGATGCCCGGAGACCGAGCTCTATGTTTACCTCCGGCACCGACTCCCCGTGTGACACCGACACGCTCCTGGGGCGGCGTGTCAGTGCCTCGGGGAGAAAGGCTGTTGTTCTTGGTCCTCCCAGCCAGGATGTTAGCCAGGAAGGGGCCTGACTCCGGGGAGCCAGCCAAGTGCAAACAGCCCTGGGCTGGCAGCAGTCCCCTGTTCCTCGCGCTGAGCCTCTCCCAGGAGGTTGGCTCCCTTAGGTCCCCGCGCCACCCCAGGCCCAGGAGGCCAGCCTGGAGCTCTCAGTGCTGGGGCAGCAGGGAGAGCCGGGCCCCACCAAGTTCTGCTCCTGCTCCTTCCACACCTGGGCCTCCCTCCTCAGCTCCCTCTGCTGCATGCCCCTGAGATAGGATTGGGGGTGGGGGAGGGACACCCATTTAAACTTGAATTTTAGATAAACACCAAATATATATATATGTTTTTAATCCTCACACGAGGATATTTTTTCCATTGATTTTCAGACAGAGTGGAAGGGAGAGAGGAGGGGGAAGGAGAGAGAGAGAAAGAGAAACATCAATGTGAGAGAGACACATGGATTGGTTGCCTCGCACGCGTGCCCAGACAGGGCTGGGGATCGAACATGCAACCAAGGTACATGCCCTTGACCCAGAATTGAATCTACAATCCTGCCATCCATGGGCCGATGCTCTAACCATTGAACAACAGGCCACGGCCAAATATTCTTTTTTTTTTTTTTTTAATATATATTTTTATTTATTTCAGGAAGGAAGGGAAAGGAAGAGAGAGAGAAAGAGAGAAACATCAATGATGAGAGGTAATCATTGATTGGCTGCCTCCTACATGTTGGACTGAGCCCGCAACCCAGGCATGTGCCCTTGACCAGAATCAAACCTGGGACCATTTGGTCCACAGGCCGACGCTCTATCCACTGAGCCAAACCGGCTAGGGCCCAAATATTCTTTTAATATAAGAATGCCCTGGGTAACACTTGGAACTTACTTATACAAAAAAAAAAAAAAAAAAAAAGGACTTATCTAAAATTCACATTTTATCTGGACATCCTGTATTTTATCAAGGGATGTTACCCAGAGAAGACCCCAGGGGCCAGTCAATAACCCCTAGAGGAATGGATGGTTCCTCCAGCCCCCCGCACCCCCTACCCATACCCCACTTGTTCCAACAGGAAGCCCTCCATGAGAACTTGTCATTCCCCGAGTCCTGGGCAAGCCAGATGTGAGGGCTGGTGCTGGAGCCAGGGAATCTTTGGGAAGGTGTCGCATCTAATTAACCTAATAGTGGGTTGTAAGCTCTGACCGGAACCTGCGGAGGACTCACCCTGACAGATGGGGAGAAGTGGGTCACCCCTCGCCTGCCAAGGGGCCGCTGGCTGTGGCCTGAGGAAGAGCTAATACGAGGCTTTGACTGCCCATCAGATCCAGGGCAAGCAGAAGTCACACCAACACCATATTAGCAGTGACGATAACTGCCATTTATGGAGCCATCACTGTGGGCCAAGCACTGAGCAAGCATTACCTCACTTAATTCTCACAACAAACTCTAGAAGGCAAAAGCTATTATTACCCCCATTTAGCAGATGATGAAATTGAGGCTCTAAGAGGTTGAGTAACTCGCCCAAGGTCACACAACTAGAAAGGGGTAGAGATGGGGATTCAAACCCAGCCATTTGGAACTGGAATCTGTGCTGTTCGTTACTGAGCTTTCCGCTGCTTTCCCCGCCCCTTCTCCCCACCCCCAATCATTTCCAAGACATTGGGTGAGTGACATCTTTCCAGTGAGAAGGAAGGAAGCTCCATTCATTCATTCCACCAACTTTTGAACCATTGTCTATGTTTGAGACATGCTCCCCTCCACAGGGATATAGTATGGTAAGAGAGAGAAGTAGCAATAGAAGATTATTAAAGACAGTGAAATAGCAGAAGTGTTCTAACATGATATTTCTGTCGAGAGAGGCCCTAGAACATGGTGGTCGAGAGAGCCAGGCTCTTGGGCACAGTCTCCCTTAATAGGTGTGTGACTTTGGGTAGGTTACTTGGCTCCTCAGGCCCTCAGTTTCCCTGTCTGCAAAATGGGAATAATATTACCCATCCCACAATGCGTTACAGAGTGAATGAATTAGCACATGAAAAGCACTTAGGGCCTGGTACTTAGTAAGCACTTTATCCAACAAATGCTCACTGGGTGCCTGCAATGGGCCGAGCACTGGTCTACCTCTCGGGACATAACTGAATAAAATGGACAAAAACACCTTCCTTAGGCCGAGTCTGCATTGTTGCTGACATTCTAATGAAAGCTGTCATTATTCTTAAGTGAACTCTTACTATGTAAATAGTGTTAACTGTTCGCATTTTTAATTATTATTTTTAAAGGACGTATTATTTTAATACGTCCTGCTCTGTTGATTTTGAGAGGGCACCGAGCAGGGAGTCCCTCCTCCAGGTTGGCACCGGGACTCTTCCTGTGGTTTCAGAGATGAGTGGGGATGCGGTTGAGGCAGCCCGGAGGGAGATGGGTTAAAAAGTTGAGGGGAGGAGGACAACTGAGTCTGTAGGGTCAGGGTTTGGTGGGCTAAGAAAGCCTGAGGACAAAGAGCAGGGACAGTCTGCTTGGCTGGGGCAGGGAGGCCAGGAGTCAGTCTTTCCTGAGAATCCTTTCGAAAGCCCGGCCCTGCATGGGCGGCTAAAGTTCATGAAGCCCTAATGTGGCAAGTGAACCTGGCACGGGGGCCGGGGAGGAAGTCAGCCACAGCTTGAACGAACTGCCAAAAACAGGGTTCCAGCCTCTGGCCCAGGGCACTGTAGGGCCCCCCCAAACTTCTAGAAACTCCCACCCCAGCCTCAGCCTCTCCCCCTGCCCCCCAGCCCTGGCACACACCTGTTCAGAGGACAATGACTTCTGATTTGTCACCTGTCATTCTGCTGGCTTGCTCTGGAGGGGCCGTGGGAAAACCGAGGCTGTTGAGGAGATTAGAAGGGGGACAGCGGGGAGGGGGGAAGCAGGTGTGCCCGGGACGACCTCCAGAGCAGGTGCTGTGTTCTCAAGTTCTCATTGTTCCAACGGAGAAGGGGCCGCTGGCCGAGGGTAGGGATGTCGTGTGCCCAGCTGGGTGGCCCCCTCCCCAAGCCCACATGCAGTGTGTGGGGCTTGTGGCATAACAGGGTGTTTAACTCGCGGTCAGGGAGGGCCAGGGAGCCTCCTGAAAGAAACTTTTCGTTTGCAGACACGGTTTCACCGTGTGGCTCCTGGAAGGTGTCTTTGGATTAGGGAGGGGGGGTGGGAAATTCTGGCCCACCTGTGCACGTGTACCTCTGGTCATGTGCCTGTACGAGGGAGGGCACAGCTGCTTTGCATGTCTGGGTGCCTGCTGTGTGTGACTGTGTGCACATACACACACATATGGTTTGTGTGTTGTGAAATGTAGATTCCCCAGGGGGTCTTGTCCCGGCTGGGCCTCTCATACTGAGGGCACTCCAGGTCTGTCCCTCTGCTCCCTGTCACAGAGCCTGCTGACCATGTCCACCGGCTGGTGCTGGTGACCCCGGCCACTCCGGGTTCTCAGTGCTGTGGCCTGGAATCAGGAGAGAACCCGGGGCTCAGGGAGCCTTTGTGGTTTGGCAACAGGGTCATGGGATGCACCCCATGACTGGCGAATTGGTCCCTTAGCCCCGAGCACAGGCACCATCACCTGGCACTGCTGTCCGTGCTCCCTGGCATGCTGCAAGGGCACCAGGGACAGGAAAAGGAGCCCACAGGCTCCTCCAACCCGCAGCCGGTCCAGGGAATAAATCAGTGCTCAGTGCTCCACCTGGACTCATGGTCTCAGACTGCTCTGGCCACTTCCTGTTGGAGGCAGCCCTCAGGCTACGTCTTCTCATGGTAGGAACGTGCTATTTCTGGAGAAGCTGCCCACGAGAGGGTTCAGGATGGTGGCCATCACGGAATCTGGCCAGCCAAACAGGGTCTGTAACAACAAGCTAAATAATTCATACCGCCCACCCATTTCTGCTCAGACTTCCTGTCTCTGTCTCCTCCTCATTCGCATGCTTATTGTCCTATTGGAAGGGTACAGTGTTGACCAGTGGAACTTTCTGCAGTGATGGAAACAGTCTCTCTCTGTGCTGTCCAATATGGCAACCACATGTGGCTCCTGAGTACGTGAAATGTGGCTGGTGTGACTGGGGAACTTAATTTAGTTTAATTAATTTTACTTAATTTAATTTTTTTTTAAATATTTTTTTATTGATTTCAGAGAGGAAGGTCAAGGGAGAGAGAGATAGAAACATCAATGGTGAGAGATTGAGAAATAATCATCGATTGGCTGCCTCCCGCATGCCCCCCACTGGGGATCGAGCCTGCAACCCAGGCATGTGCCCTTGACCAGAATCAAACCTGGGACCTTTCAGTCTCCAGGTAGATGCGCTATCCATTGAGCCAAACCAGCCAGGGCTTAATTTAATTTTGAATAGCATGGCTCTAATGAACCAATTTCTACTAAAAATGACGTCGCCAGCCAGAGGAACGCTCAAGGCCATCCCAGTTGGCACAGTTCCTCCATGTCCATTGGTCCCCATTGGAGCCAGGTGAGGGCAGCTGGTCCCCAACTTGGTCAGGCAAAGGCAGGAACTGTGAACCCCACTGCACAGAGGATCAAGTGACTTGCCCAAGGTCTCCAGCCATCAGGCAGAGAGGTGGGACTGGAGCCATGGGCCTCCTCATTCCAGAAGAGGGGGTCTCTCCATCACTCGCCTCTCTCCTGCTGAACTGTGATTGGGAATGAAGACTTTAGCCAAAAATGATGACTGACTTGCGCAGGCCAGATCCAAGCATGGTTGGTGGAGAAGAGGTGTTAAGGTGGCATACAGAGGGGGATCACTGGAACCTAAAACTGCTCACTCTCAAGCCAAAACCGGTTTGGCTCAGTGGTAGAGCGTCGGTCTGCGGACTAAAAGATCCCAGGTTCGATTCCGGTCAAGGGCATGTACATTGGTTGCGGGCACATCCCTGGTAAGGGGTGTGCAAGAGGCAGCTGGTCGATGTTTCTCTCTCATCGACGTTTCTAGCTCTCTATCCCTCTCTCCTCCTCTCTGTAAAAAATCAATAAGATATATATTTAAAACTGCTCACTCTCTTTAGGGAATATGAATGTGATTGGGAGTACTGATAGGCCAGACCCTGTGTCACACTCTTTACAAATGACCCTCACAAGGTTGGGCAATTCTCCCCATTTCACAGGTAGGGAGATATAGACTCTGAGAGGCGACTTGAGTCACCCCAAGAGCATGCAGCAAACAAGTGGCAGAGCTGGGCTTTGAACCAGGCACTTTGGCTCTGGAGGTTTCTCCTCTGCTACCACGTGGTTTGGACTAAAGGCCTGACTTAGGAGAAGCTGACTCGGTGAGTCAGAGAAGCAGTGGGAACTGGGCCACCACGATGTGCACAATTCTAGCTGAGGATCCCGGTGGGGGAGGAGGGGAGAGCAAAAGAGCACAGCTCCCTGGGCCTCAGCCCCGGGGAACCAGCCACCAGAGCTCAGGAAACAGACACAAATGAGTCAATTAATGGCAGCTACACAAAGAAAAGTGACAGGAGTGACTGGGTGAGCCAGGCTGGGGCCGATCCACCTGGAAAGGCTTCTCCCGTGTGCATCTTAGTCAGTGACTCACCTGCATCTGATGCTTTCGTTCATTCAACATCACAAGAGCCATTTCCTGTCCAATTTCTGTTTCAAATATCTATTACACGGAACACAGCACCCCAAAATCTAGTGGCTTCAAACAATCACTTATTTGTTCATATTATTCAGCCTGGGCAGGGCTGGGTGGAGACAGCTCATCTCTGCTCCTCGGGCCTTAAGCTGAGGCTGTTCTTCTGCTCCTCTTGGACTGGGGGTGTCATACATGTGGCTGCATCTGGCTGGCTCGGCTGGAGCCCTGGGATGGCTGGGTTTCTCTCCCTGTCTGTCAGGACCACCCTCTCCAAGGGTCTCTCCACATGGTCTCTCCAGCAGAGGAGCTGGACTTCCCACCTAGAATCTCAGGGCTCCTACAGCAACATCTTGACAATGAGGCCCAAAAAGGAAGAATACCTCTCCCTGTCTATGGGGCCTCCTAAGACACAGAACATCTGGGCACCCCAGGGCCTGGCTGCTGTCACCATCAGTTTGCTCTGGTGCTGCTGTGTCTAACACACCAGTCTCGGCCTCCCCCACCTCGGCTAATGATGAAGCCCCAGTGCTCCGTCGATGGCCCCTCCCCTCTGTGCCCCACTCTCTACCTAGCCTACCCACACTCCACAAAATCCACCCTGGGTTTCTGTGTCCGCACATTCTGCTGTCTGCCAAAGCGCCCTTCCTCCCATCGGCCATCTGGCCAGTCCTCCCGGAGGCCTTCCTGCGCCCCTCCCCCAGAGCTGGCTTTCCCTGCTCTTCCAGCAGCTGGTCAGAGGTGACAGGGGTCTGCCTGGACGCTGGAGGCAGACAGAGCCCGAAGCTGCTGCGGGCCTTTCTCAGAAGCGGGAGGAAGTGGCCTGGCCCTGACCATGGCAGTGGGCTCCAGGGGCCAAACACATGGGCTCTGGGGCCCGGCTCCTGGTTCAAATCCCACTTGCCCCCTAACTTTTGGGGACCTCCATTTTTCTCACCTGTATTTTCTTTCTCGTCGAAATAAAATAGTACTGAGGTCCTGAGTTTGTTGTGAGAGTTGAATGAGACAATTACGCAGAAGCCACCTGTGTCCAATGCACAGTGAACACCCCCCCATTATCACTCTTTACTTTTACAATATTAGTATGTGCTCCTCACAGGCTGGGCTGTGGATGGCTGATCCCCTTGTGAGGTGGGACTGCAGCTCAGCAGAAAGGAACCACGGCTGACCCCACTGTGACCTTTTGGCCCACTCCTCCCTCCCCCATTCCCAAGAGCCAACTAGAGCCACAGCGGGTGAGACCTGTCACAAGGTGCCCTGTTGCTGAATTTCCTGTCCCCCATCCTTTTGTCAGTGGCACCCTGCCAAGACCGCCCAGGTGTTCTGAGAGGGATCAGCATGGCATGGTCCACCAGTAGCCTGGGTTTGGGGCCTCTCAGCCCTCTACAGAGCAGGAAGGGCCTGTATCTCTCCCCATCCCAGTGGGGTGCTGCTCCTCCTCTCCTGGCAGGTCTGGCAAGGGGGCTGGCGGACAGAGTGAAGCCTGTGCTCCTATCTGAGATCTCGCTGGTGGCTCTGTATGAAGCTCACTCCATTAGTCACAGGGCTCTGAGACAAGTTAGGGAGCGTCAGACTCGGAGTACGGGGTGGACTCATCTAGTGGGCTAATCGGTCATTTTTGTCATCCATTCTTTTCTTCATGCCACAGGGATTCCCTGAGCTTCTTCTATATGCCAGGTGCTGTTCTCAACACTGAGGCTACAGAGAGTGCAGGATAGATAACAGTGGACACACACACACACACACGCAAACACCAAGAGAAGTGTGGCCATGCCTGTGAACTGGCAGCCACTTTGGAGTCTTGAGTTCTGGGGGTCCTGCTTGGCCCCTTTCCTCATATTCACCCATGCTTGGCACAGGGACCGAAACAGGCTCTGGCCTCTGCTGCCAGACTCCAGTCCTGGCTCCGTCTCTCACTCACTGGCTAGCAAGTTGGCTCAGTTCTTTGAGCCTCAGTATCCTCCTCTCAAAATGGGAGCGCAGTTGGGATGGCCAAGCAAGAACACCTGAAAAGGACCGAGCACGGAGCAAACTCTTCCCAGAATGTAACAAGCGGCCTTCGCCCACACTCTGCCATCATCTGCCATCACCACGCACCGCCCCCCCCCCCCTTCGGGCTGGACTCTTTCCCCCGACATCCTGGGCTGGACAATAGCCACATTGCCTCTGGACCCCGGAGGATGCCAAGACCTTTCCTGTGAGTCCTCTGCCCCCTGATGCTGGGGTCACCGAGGTCTTAAAACCTGAGATCAGAGAGAAAACAGGGGCGGGTGACAGGAGCCATCTATCAGGCGCCTGTCCTAGCTGTTGGCAGGAATGCCTTCCCAGCCAAGGACAGATGGGACCAGCCTCCCGGACACAGATCGATTGGGCTCCTGGGGTGGAGCCGGCACCGAGGGTGAGCAATTCATGTGACCCTGTCATCTCCTGTCAGGAGGCTCCCACGCTCTCTTCCTGCAGCCGGGAAAACGGAGTGGCAGGTCATTCTGAGGGGCCACTGCTGACAGGCTTTTCTGGAAGGCTTATTTAGAACCAGCACCCTTCCAAAAGGGACTCAGGGACGCTCGGACCAGCCAGCCAGGCCTTTCTGTGTTCACACCATCATTGCATCCCTGCAAAACTCCTAATTTCAATGATGAGGAAACTGAGACTCAGAGAGGTAAAGTAACTTGCTGATGTCACCCAGTAAGTCCAAGGCAGAAGATCATTAGAAACCTGGTTCCTCTGATTATTATTTTTTAAATGCATATAAGATAGGACAAAAAAATAAGAACAACATAAAAATGGACTTTTAAAGATCATCCATTCTTTTTTTAATATATATATATTTTATTGACTTTTTACAGTGAAGAAGGAAGAGTTAGAAACATCAATCAGCTGCCTCCTGCACACCCCCCACCGGGGATATGCCCGCAACTAAGTTACATGCTCTTGACCGGAATCAAACCTGGGACCATTCAGTCCGCAGGCCGATGCTCTATTCACTAAGCCAAACCGGTTTTGGAAAAGAGCAGCCATTCTTAGCCTCTGGGAAAACCTCCTAAGAATGGGGTGCGCGTGATGCATTTATAATGCTGGTAACTGCATTAAACATTTTCTAGGGGGATTTCTAATAAACCATCAACAGCACAACCCTTTAGGAAGAAAAACCGGGATGGGGGAAGACACCCTGAGAATGTTTTGCTTCTTCCTGTGTCTTTCTATAGCATTTGAACTATTTTCCATGCACATTTAACAAGCAGAATCAGAATGCCTTTGTCCATTTTGCCCGGTGAAGTAACTCAGAGGAAGACAAACACTATATAATCTCTCTTCTATGTGGAATCATAAAAAAACAAACAAGCTCATAGATACAGAGAACACAGAGGTGAGAAGGGGGCGGGGCAGGGGGGGCAGGAAACAAGATGAAAACAAACAAAAACAATACCAAAAACTACCCTTGCAGCTGTAGGTCACATGGGTCCACAAAGAAGGTAAGTGGCTTACAAATCAATAAATCGATTTTTTTAAAAATAAGTGAATGAATACCGGAAGCAAGGGGTCATCTGAATGAAAGGAATATGGATTATTTTTCTTTTCTAAAATAAAAATAAAAAGAAAGAAATATATTTCTTAAAAAAAAAAAAAATGAGAGCTGATGAATATTGAATGAAACTCCCCCCAAAATTCAGAAATCTATTTAGTCCTATAGTTAAGAACTCTGGAAGGTGGGAGGAAATATTTACACACAAAGGCCACACTGAGCTGAGATTTGCATGACAGGACACAGGACACAGTCCTCTGTCATCAGTATTGAAGATGCTATCGTTAATAATTAAACACGGAAAAACAAAACCCTAGCTAATGTGGTTTCTGGAGCCAAACGTTTTCTTTTACTTTGAGCCCCATACCTTCCATGGAACCTTGAGCACAGTAGATGCCCCCACATTCACTGGTTAATGGATAATTATCTGCTGTGCTCACTGGATCCAGGTGTCCAGTCAATACTTGTTCAAAGAAACCAATAATAAAATGCCATTGATCCCAACCACTATCTCCAGACCCCAGCTCTGCCCCTGATCCAGGTGGGGACATGAGACGGGTGTGGTCCGTGTTGGGCTGAGTTGCAAGACTGTGCTCCCCTCCACTGTGAAGGGCGGGATTGACCCCACCCCTGTCAGGGTCTTCCCTTCCTGATTGTCCTTTGAGTATAGGACACAGAGAATGTGTGGGCTCAACCTCATTCAATATTGACTGCCCTTTCCCGGTCTGCCCTCCCTCCTCCCAACGCAGGCAGCTGTGTGGAGGCCTGAGTGGAAACCGTGTTCCCACGTCTCTGTAGGAGCCAGAATCCAACCCCGCAGGATTCCTTTCCTCCGACCCAGGAGATGAGAAAGCGTCCAGAACACCGTAGGCCTGCCATGGCCCCAAAGGTAGCACGCCTCTACGTGAGTGCACCCCCCTTCCTCCAAGCCAGGTGACTTTCCAACTCCCCTCTCTGACCATAGCCCCGCATTCACCCCATCATCCAAGGTCACGGCCTCGGCCTCAGCCTCCAGTTCACTCCAGGCTCTGACCACCAGATGCCATGAGCACTTCCTCCATCAGACCTGCCTTTCCATCCCCGCCAATCTCCCTGGCAGCCCCCTCACCACGCACCCAGCACCTCATGCCCAGGCCATTGCAATAGGCCCCAACCTTCCTGCTTTCGGGATCTCTACCCGCAATCCCACCTGCACCGGGGAGAGCACCCTTTCCTCCACGCATGGTCCTAATAAACCACCTGGGAGCATCCTGACCCCTTCCTGGGGGGGCCTCACTCAGTCACCGGCATCCACGTCACTAATCACACTCACTCTGGACCAGGCTCCTATGTAGTCTCAGTGCTTTGCAGATGTGAACTCATTCAAGCAGCATAGCATAAGGTTGTTACTGTTATTGCCACTGCTTTACAGATGGGGAAACTGAGGCACAGAGAGGTTAACGTAACTGATTACAGTCGCATCGTTAGCAAGTGACAGGATCCAGATTTGCACCCAACTAGCCTAGCTCTGGAATCCTTTCCTCACTCCTGCCTTTGGGCATTTGTGGCCAGAATGCTCAGTCCCACCACCCTGGCTACCTTTTCACAAGCTGGTAACCTCCTCGCTTTCCCAACTTTCTCCTCCAACCCCTGGGTCTAGTCACACTGACTTGAGCATGACTGTCCTCTGACCCTGATGAATGAATGCCATTCCCCCACCTTCTCTCCATCTCGCTCTCACCCCTGCCGAGGCTACGTTCTAGCCCACTGCCCTGATGGCCCTGCCTGCAGCCTCAGTGGCCATCCACACCTCCTATTCCTCCCTCTCAGCCTTCACCTGGTGCTCTTGCCCCACGGTAAGGACAGCCTTCTCCTGGGGTTTGTATAAATCCTATCTTCCCCCATTCCTCGAGGGCAAAGCGACAGCATGTTGCAATTCTCACATATTTCCCATACTAGCCTGTCTCCACAGGGAGCTGGGAACCAGTGAGACTGGACCAGTGAGCCCGGGAGAGCGTGGGCTCCCTGGAGGAGGTGAGCATGCATGGACTCATCGGGCCCTGAGAGGAGAGGACGAGAGGCTCTGAGGACTAGCCCCTGCCTTCCTCTCCCACCTCTTGCTCTCCCCACTGCCCCTACTCACAGGGCTACTGGCACCCTGACCGCCTCATTCCAGTTCCAGGGCGTTTGTGCCTGGAATGCTCTGCAGGGCCAGGTCCTTCTTGTCTTTCTCAGCCCAGCTCAGGAGCCTCCTCCTTTCCGAGGCCTTCCCTCACCACTCGGTCCCATGTTGCCATGTCGCTCTTGTCATTACCCGTTTTATTTTCCTCTGTGGTCCTTATCAGTTCCCAAAGGCATTTACCTTTGTATTTGTTTGTCCTCTGTTGCCCCCTCCACCCCACGCAAACAGCTCTCCCTTGCTTGCTTCTGAATTCCAGCAACTTGCACAGGCCTGGCCACGTAACAGGCCGTCACCACTATTCACTGCGCGAAAGGATGAATAAAGGGCCACATGGTTTCCTGTGGGCCAACACAGTGATGGGGGGCCAGTGCCACCACCCCCTCTGTGGCTGAGAAAGAGCACCGGTGCCCATCGGCAGCTGCACTGCAAAAATCCCCCAAATGAAAGCCTCCGGTGAGACACCGAAGAGGCGGTGTGGAAAGATCTGGAGAGGCCAAGACATAGGGACTGGGCTTGAGGGTGGTCTTGGGCCCCAGAGTTTCCCACTTCTGTGGGATGAGCTGCAAAAAAAAAAAAAACCTCGTTGGCTTTAACCCTGATGCAAATCTTTAAAATGCGTAGGTCGTTTTTACCATGGTGGTAGGCAAAACAAGCTTCATGAAGGCATAATTTCCTTAACCAACCATTTTCTTTTTATTTTATTTTATTTATTTGTCTAAGTTTTACAAGTCTCCTTTTCCCCAACTGACCTCCCCCTCCCAGCCCAGGCAAGTCCCCACCACCCCAGTGTCTGTGTCCATTGGTTTACCAATATGCATGCATACAAGTCCTTTGGTTGCTCTCTAATTCCCCCTCTCCCTACCATTTATCTCTAAATCAACCTATTCTTGTAACCAACCATTTTCTTACCCCAAAAGGTGAACAGAAATCTGTTTTAATGGAGGATGAATTTGAGGTTCAAAGATATAAACTATGCATCAAAAATTACTCAGCTTTGCCAAAACAGGTTTGGCTCAGGAGATAGAGCGTCGGCCTATGGACTGAAGGGTCCCAGGTTCGATTCTGGTCAAGGGCATGTACCTTGGTTGCAGGCACATTCCCTCTGGGGTTGTGCAGGAGGCAGCTGATCGATCTTTCTCTCTCATCAATGTTTCTAACTCTCTATCTCTCACCCTTCCTCTCTGTAAAAAATCAATAATATATATATATATAGATGTGGTTTTTTTTAAGTTACTCAGCTCTAAGTTCTTGTTCTAAATCAGATCATTATGGAATGATGTTTGCTCTCATTCTTTTTTTAAAAAATATGTTTTTATTTATTTCAGAAAGAAAGGGAGAGGGAGAGAGAGATAGAAACATCAATGATGAGAGAGAATCAATGATCAGCTACCTCCTGCATGCCCCACACTGGAGATTGAGCCTGCAACCCAGGCACGTGCCTTTCCCAGGAATTGAACCTTGATCTCCTGGTTCATAGGTCAATGCTCAACCACTGAGCCATGCCGGCTCGGCATGTTCTTATTTTTATGACAAGGGCAGGCATCATTTATACAGAAGTGAACCTAAGGAGAGGTGGTGTTGATACTATTTAAGTCTTTCTTAACCCTCATAACCTTGTCTATTAGCACTTAATTTTATTTCTATAATATATCAGGAACTTTGCTGAGACACTTGTAGAAACTGATTTAATCCTGACACTGTCTCTAAAAGAAAAGAACAGTTATCCTCAGTTAACAGATGGAAAAACTGAGACACAGAGAGGCTGAATAACTTACCCACAAACACATAGCTCGTGAGTGGGGTGCTTCCCTTTGTTTCCCACCCTCTTCCTGTGAGGCTGACTAGTTGTAGCCAATGAAATATGAGGGAAGGTATGTCTGTCATTTCCAAACGGAGGCAGTGAAAAGCTCAGGCAGTGAAATTCTCCAGTCTCTCCTTTTCCCTGATATGCAACGTGTGAAGATGTACAGATGGTGCAACTATAAAATGATGGCACCTCCAGCACCTGGATCCCTGAGTGACTATGTGGAGCAGAGTCCCTCACTGTCCCACATGGGACATGCAGCATGGGGGTGGGGGGAAATGAACTTTTATTGGTTAACCTCAGATATTTAGGGGACTGTATCTCACCCCACCTCTCCTAGCCTATCCTGACTAACACAGTAACGGAATCAAGACTCAATCAAGGCACAATGGGGCTGAGGTGCTGGCGGGGTGCACAGATGGACATGCCCAGAAGGTGGGAAAAGAAATGTGGGTGTAAGTCTGGAGGGTGCTAGAGTCAGAAGTGGCAGCTATGCACATGAGAGGACATGAGATCATGGGGAATACAAAAGAGACAGCAAGACTTTGGGGGGTGGGAATCTTACCGACATGCAAGAAAGAGTGAGGAATGAAGGGCAATCAAGGAAGGAAGGTGCGTGTGGCTTGGGACATGCTCCTGAGCTGCTCTCTCCCTCCGTTTATTCTTCTGTTAAATGGGTTCACTGTCTCCCTGTGTTGTGCTGTGGGGAGCGTGCAGAATGCATGGGGAGCCCTTCTCTGAGTGCCAGACCTCCTCCGACGTGAGTGGCATTTATTAGTCACACGGGAGCACAGAGGTGGAGGCGATGTGGCGGGAGGATTCAGCAGGTCTGCTTCCTTCCCAGCCTTCCCCAAGCCCTGCATTCACAGGGCTCTCTCTCCATGACAGTGGGAGCTGCTGGTGTGGGAACCAGGGCCTGTTCCCCTGGGCCAGAGCCCCACCAGTGCCTCGCACAGGGTGAGAGCCGGCGATAGTTAAAGGGATGAAAGGCTAGTTGGCGTGCTGGCTTCTCAGGCCCGAGAAGGGCAGTTGGGTTTGTCTTCCATCTAAGAAGTCCCTCATGACTGTTGGGGGTTGGGCCTCGGGGGGTTGACAGAGCACATGCAGCCGGCCTCTCCCGGCATCCCTGCCCCTCCTCCTGGCCACAGGCCACTGCCCAGCACCACCTGCCCCCCAGCAGGTGAAAGGAACTGGGGGACATGGGTGTGTCGGGGTGCACCCACACTGAGGTTCCCCAGAGCAGATCTGACTCCCTGTCTCAGGCCCACTTGTCACCTGGCAGGGAGCCATGTTTCCTGCACCCTGGATTTGGCAGTAGCTCTTATCTCAGAAGCTGCTGGAAGAACGGGGCACCTTTGACCCTGTTTCATCACCCTTGGGCAGTCTTGCAGACACTTTTAACTGGCAGCTGCGTTCACCCCCAGAAGCACCACCCCCTCCCCCCACCCCTACCTGGGTGGTGGATTCAGGGCACTTCCTCCAAAGCCAGCCCCCAGGGACCCTGCCTCTCTGTTACACCCGCTGCGCTAAGGAGAGTGCGGAGGGCCGGGCTGATGTGAGTTGGGGTGCAGGGAGCTCTGGAACCCTAATTGCCCAACTTCACCGGCCCTGAGGCCCCACGTTCCGTCCTTAGGGTTTAATGCACTGGGGTGAGTCCTGCACTGGATGTGAGTCCTCCCTGAAGATGAAAATACTCCCACGGAGACACATTCACTGCAGGGAAAGCAAACAAATCCCGTAGCCTCCCTCCCACCCCCCTTCTCTCCCCCCGGACTTGGTGAGAAAGAGTTGGGACTTGCGGGAGGGGAGGTGCGGGAGGGGAGAGGTGGAAAAACACACAGGCCCGCAGCGCTGTGGGCGGGGCCGAGCTCCCGCGTCTGCCCTCGCTCCGTGCCAGTCGCTGGGCCCGGCCCCGGACACCCAGGTTTGTTCACTGGGGTCTCCTGAGGTGAGGGGGAGGTAAGACTCTCTCTCTTAGTGCCAGAGACCTGGGAGGGGAGCGAGGGGGAAGCCGAGGGGCTGCAGAGACCTCCCCCAGCCCCCCTGTCCCCCTCCTGCCCTGCCTCTGCCACGTGCACAGAAGGGGCACAGGCGGAGGGACCCCAGGAGCAGAGCTGAACCCCCAGGACTGGTGGGGGCTCACCTGCACCCTGCAGCCTCTGGGTAGGGCAGGTGTCCCAGGTCCCTCCATCACAGCGTTCTCCTACACCCCCACCCCCTTCCCCTTCTTCCTGCCCCCAAGCAATGCCTGCGGCGCAGGAGGGGATGGCCCTTTGTTCCCAGCGGGAGCCCCGCCCTGGATTCCAAGGGAGCCCTACAGCGGCCCTCACGTGTAAGAGACCGGGCCTGGGAGATCCAGGTGCTCCTTAGAAACGTAAAGCTCAGGCCCCACCCTGGGGTGAGGGCGGGCCAGCAATCAGCTTGCACAGCCGCCAGGTGATTCTGATGCCACTGGGTTGAGAGCCACGGGCCCAGAGAACCCGGGCCAGAACTTCTTGGGGGGCCCGGTGTGAAGCGGGGAGAGGGCAGAAGGACACTCTGTGGCCTGGCTGGCAGCAGCCGGTGAGCGCCTCTGCAGGAAGGAGCTGGGCGGCTCCAGGGCCCCCAGTCTGGCTTCCCTGGAGGCTGGGGTCTCTGGTGGCAGGCTTAGGAGTCTTTCTTTTAAAAAGCTTTCCATTTATTTAATACACAATCCACATTTGCATGCATTGTCACTAGAAAAAGTTAAACCGAAAGGAAGAAGCAACTTGGAAAAGCCTTCCTGGGGCTGGACCCCCTCCTGGGGAGAGCCTGTTAGCTGTGTGTGGTGTGTCCTTCCAGAACATTCCGTACGTTTGCATGCTTGTACGGATGTGGAGGTTTGGGTGTTTTTACATGAACAGGGTAAGGATGGGTTTATGGTGCTTCAGCTCCCCACCCCACCCCTCATTCAATAGCTCATCGCAGGCTCTGGGCCTCTTCTCAGTACGGGGCAAGAGAAAAAACCATTTTCGCACCACTTTAGCGTACCCCCTTTTCTCTTGGGCCCTCCACATCCCCCCTAGTCCTGCCTATTCTACCCAGAGCACACAGGTGTGAGCACACACACACACACACACACACACACACACACACGCACACTGACAATGGTCTGATTTGAGGAACTCCCAAGTAGTAGGGTGCCGGGATCGGGCGCCTCCTCTGGCTTCCGGGCAGGCCTTCCTTGGCCCCTGGAGGGACAGACGGGCATAGGAAGAGTTGTGCGTGTTTGTATACACATTTATCCCGAGTGGGAGTCTGGAGCTTCCCCTCAGGCTCCCAGAGGCCTCCAACCCCCTAAAGCAGGCGTCTTCAAACTGCGGCCCGCAGAGGAGTCTGATCCGGCCCGCCAGGATTTTTGGGCAGTGAGCGCAGCCGAGGTGTTACAGTAGGAATTAGTAGTTCATATAGTCCAGCCCTCCAGCTCTCTGAGGGACCGTGATCTGGCCCCCACCTTAAAAAGTTTGAGGACGCCTGCGGCCTAAAGGATTAAAAGCACAGCTTTATGTTGATTGCCTCTTAATGGAGAAAAGCGTCTTAGTGAAGTAATCCCTGCCTTTCCAGAGCATTTTCCAATTTAGTCACAGGCTGCGGAGTCAGTGGGCTCTTGAGGAAATGGAGCCTGACCCTTGTCGCAAGCGCGGGCCTAGGCACAGGATGCCCGCTCTCTAAGGGGCAGAGAGAGAGGGAGGAAAATTTAAAGAGGAGACCACGAGTGAGGCAGGCAAGCAACCCCGCTTGGCTGAATAGTGGCCTAAGGCCTGAAGACACAAGTTAGGGCTGGCACAAAGCAGAGCTCAGCAATGGTTTCGGGGAGACCCTAAACCCCCTCTTCCTGCCTGCATCCCTGGTAGCTGAGATGGGCGGCCTCCTTGGGTCAGTCAGCACACGCGCTGGGCCGGGGCTGTGCTCACTCAGGTGCAGGCAGTTTTCACCCAGCCTGGAGAGATCTCTCCTATAAACAGCCAAAGCCAAACACATGTTCCCCTCCAGGCCCCCGAGTCACCTGCCACTTGGCCCAGTGCCTGGCTGGTAGCACTGACAGGTGCCCATCTGCTCCGGAAGCACCCGGCCTGGGTAAACACAGCCGGGCTCTGCTGCCCACGGCCAGGCCAGCCGGGCCAGGAGGGCTGAGCGGAAGCCCTGGGCCCCAGGCCCCAGGCCCCAGGCCCCAGGGTCACGTCCCACCACGACCTGCCCTGCCGCTGGCTGCCCTGGGAGCAGTGGCATTCTTGGAGAACTGGAGGGAAAACGCAGAAAGCAGGAGCTGGGCTTCCATAGGACTCAGTCTATCTCCAAGACGACCCTTGTGCCTCCCTCCCTCCTGGGCCCAGGGACACTGCCCCCTCTCAGCGGCCCTCCCCTCTCCCTCACACCCACGCAAAGCCATCTGCCACCCTCGCCCCCTGGCAGGCACCACAGCCCGATGACTCAGTGCTCAGCCCGAGGCTGCTCTGTGGGTGGCCGCTCCGGAACCTTGGTGGGGAGGGAGGTGCTGGGCTGGGGGGCCTGAGCTAGGGGTGAGGTGGGGGTTGGGGAGAGAAGACACCTGCAGACCCCAGGGGCCTCCCCTCTTCCCCCAGCACCAAACCTTGGCAGCACTGCCTTCATCTGGTTTTTAAAGCGGATCAACTCTCCAGCAGAGGTGTTGCCTAAAATGTAATGGTCTCATTAAAATGCGCCTAATTCACTTCCTTTGCCCTCCAGGTTCTGCCACCTGCTCTCCAGGCCCTGACCTGGCTAAGCGGGATCCTGTCTCTCCCAGTGTAATCCACCCTGCCTCTTCCTGGGCCAGCCCCAGCCCTGCAGCCCCCGGACAGCCTGTTCACTTCCTATGCACTGGAAAAGAGCGATTTCCGGGAAGGTATTAGTGATTTTTGTGTCATTCCCCTGGACTGGAAGCAAAAGGCTGGATCCCACGTGCTCATCCCAAAGAAGGCAGTCACGGTGAGACTGGCGGTGTCATGCTAGGGAGAGGGTGAAAGACAACGGCAGGACAAGGGGCTGGTTGTTCCTTGGCCTGCGAATCTTGGTTCTAAGTCAGGTGCTCTTTACAAGCATTGCTTTGGCTCAAGGAGGCTTGGCCCCTGCAACGTGGCTCTGGAGGGAAAACCTGCGGGCCAGCCTGTCCCGCAGCTGGAATGGCTGGGATTGGAGGCCTGGCCCTCGCCCAGGGGTGAGGATCAGGCTGGAGGATGCAACACCAGAAAGACCCGAGTTCCCAGTCTGAGGGGGCCTGCTTTGGACAGCTGTCTCTGCTCACTCCTGCTGAGCCCCCTTCCAGGAGGTGCCATCTCCTCCTAGGCCTCTCATAAGCTATGTCCAGGTGGAGGTTTGGCTCCCTGGCCTCGATGCTGGAAGGGGCCCCTCAGGCTCCCTTAGCCCCTGGCCCCCTGGGGTCTAGCTCAGGATCCTAAAGAGCCAGGCAGGAACGGCCTCCTCCTTCCCAGCCCTGTCCCCTCCCAAACAAGCCCACGGCCTTCTCTCATTTCCACATGGCTGTTTTCGCTGGCACCACCACCTCAAAAAAATCCGAATGGTAGCAGCAAGAATCCGAAGGTGTTTGACTCCCAGCTCTGCAGCTAGGTGTGAACGTGAACAAGGCCCCCTCTCTGTGCCTCAGTTTCCCCAACTCCAAGAGGGGGGTACATGCCCCCAAGGGGCTGTTGTGAGGATTGAATGAGGCGGAGAATTGTGGAAATGCACCATCGGAGATAGTCTGCCCTGTTCCTTCCTCCGTGGGCCTGCACACAGTCTAGTGAGAGTGATGCTTAGCAGTCACGTTCGTTATTCACTCAGCACTCTGTGTTGACCCTGGGAGTGTTGGACAATGTCCGAGGGTTCGCCTGCACTGCCTCTCTTCCATCTGAGTCCTTTTGCCCTTCTCTTTCCTTTGATCCTTCTCTATCCTTTTTCGAGAGACAGTTCAGGGTCCTCGGAGGTGCCCCTCCCCCTGGCACTGGGATATTTTCCAGGCTAGTCCTCTCTGGGGAGTGTCTCCCAGGCACATGCGTTGCTTCCCAGCACAGGAAGGTGGGCGGAAAACGGCCCCGCTGGAAAATCACAGCTCGCGTTTCTGCACCTCTTTAGGGATCATAGACTCGTAGAAATAAAACCAAAAGCCCCACTCGGGAAGGGAGCGGCTCTCTGTTTCGTCCTGGGGCTCACAGCCTGCCCCGTCTCACAGCTGCAAAAATCGTGATTGTCCCCAGGCCACACAGCCACAACGAGGAAGCAACAGATCCCACAGCAGCGACTCCACCGTCCATGTAACGCCCAGGGTGCCCAGCCTTGCAGCAGGCGCTGGTCGGAGCACTGGGACAGAGGGATGGGGAGTGGCACTCACTAACATTTTATGGAGAGGGATCCAACCCAAACAAGTAAAAAAAAAGTCAGAGCTGACACTGATGAATACTATGAAGAAACTAAATATGGGTGTGGGCTGGAATTGTGGGTGGAATTTAGGGGAAAGGGCAAGCTCTGCCTAGATTAGTCAGGGAGGCCTCTGAAAGGTGACCTTGAGCCAACGACTGAATGAGGAGACAGGTGAGGAGCTCGAGGAAGAGTCATCCAGCTCAAGGGAACAGCAAATGCAAAGGCCCTGGGGCAGAAATAAACTTGGATCTTCCAGGAACAGGAAATGGGCCAGGATGGCTGGAGCAGAGAGAGTGAGGACCAGATCAAGCCTGGCCTTGTAGCCATGATAATAAGTTTGGATTTTATTCTAATAACAACAGGAAGCCATAGGAAGGTTTTTAATCAGGGCAATGACCATTATGACTTATCACTTAAAAAAACCACTCGGGCAGCTGTGAAGAGAATAGACTGAAGGTGCACAGGCAGCTGTGAGGAAGCTACGGTGGCCTGGACCACAGTGCCCGCTGTGGGGATGCAGGAAAGTGGAAGGCAGGCGGATACCTTGATGCAAACACATCTCCCCAGCCCCAGGCCTGGCATGCCCCCTGTCACTGCCACCCAAGTGACACTCCACATAGAGTTGGAGGCCAGATGTGTGGCCAGGGTTAGGAGACTGGGTGGCAGTGACAGGGAGCTGGGGAGGTTGCTTTCCTGGGCTTAAGGCCACAGGAGGCCAACAGCCCCAGATGGTAATAGGCAGGGGCCAACTCTGGGGACCCCATATCCTTCTGTCAGTACCTGTGTATGGTGTCTTTCCATTCTTTCAAGGTCATTGTCAGAGCCACTATCAGTGACAAATAAGTGCTCCAGAAATAAAAATCTGGGAGTAATTAACATAAAAATAGCCTCTGTTTATTTTTATATTTCTTTTAAAAATATATTTATATTGATTTTTTACAGAAAGGAAGTGAGAGGAATAGAGAGTTAGAAACATCGGTAAGAGAGAAACATCGACCAGCTGCCTCCTGCACACCTCCAACCGGGGATGTGCCCACAACTAAGGTACATGATCTTGACCAGAATTGAATCTGGGACCTTTCAGTCTGCAGACTGACGCTCTATCCACTGAGCTAAACCGGTTTCAGCTATCTTTATATTTCAACATTTTGTTGAACATGTACATATACGTGATAAAAAGCTCAGTGTAAGAACACACAGCAAAAGAGCTCTCCCTTCACTCTCCTTGTCCCAAGAAAATATTCTGTTATCTGTTCATTTTTCATGTTTCTGGAACTATTCTCAGCATATACACACATAATATATCACATATCCTGTTTTCAAAATATGGAGGTAGCATAGAATACTGTTTTGTATTTTTTTCACCAAACAATGTTTCTTAAAGATCATTTTATATTAATCCATGAATTGCTATTTCATTCTTTTTTTTAGTGGCTGCAAAATATACCATTGCATGGCTATTTCATGGAGGAAAATAGGCATTTAGATGGTTTCCAGGTTTTGGCTTTTATAACCAATGTCACAACAAACATTTTTATATGTAGGTCTTTGGTATTTCTGTTGGGTAAATTTTTAGAAGAGGAATTTCTAGCTCAAACAATAATTACATTTTTTTTTTCTGTTTGGATAAACATTGACAAATTGTCGTTTGGAGCATTTGGACGGATTGTCTTTCTGCTCCCACTCCCAGCTGATCTTGACAGTATCCCATTCACAATGTTAATACAAGGCATTTATCAAACGTTTCATTTTGCCAATCTCATGACACCTGACCATTTGCGTGTGTTAAATGTAAGCTCACCTTCATTGGTGTAGTGTGTGATCAGAGAGCTCAATTCCCCCCTCCTCTTCCCCCACCCCCGACCCGGAAATAAAGCCAGGGTCCCAGCACTGTGAAACCACAGCCAGAAACAGAATAGATAAGGCTGGGGAGCAGGGGGCCAGGCAAGGGAGCCGTGACCTCCACAGACACTCAGGCTCTGGCAATGACAGTCACTGGTCAGGTCTGTAAGCTTATTCCACCAGGCCCAGCCCAGTGCTGCCTCTTCTGCTCTCCTATCCATGAGCAATGTTAGAGCCAACGGAAGTAGGTCACTTGATGGAGGAGTAGAGAATTTAGGAGCAGAGATAAGAGTGGTTGTTGACATCTGGGACTAAAGCCCCAAGTTTTCTTTCTTCTCACCTTAATCAGTTGCAGATAAGGAAAGTATAGAATCATTAAACTTGGGAGTAGGGGAAGGAGAGAGGGGGAGAGAGAGAGAGGCCACTGTCAATAAACCACAGTCACCAAGTGAACCTAAGTTTAGCATCACTCTCTAAGTCTGTTTGGGAGCCTCTTGATTCTTCTAATGGACTCCACTTCCGTGAACTGAAAGGTAATGGAATCAGTTTCAGCAAAAACAATGTTCTAAATTAAGAAATGCAATCAGAGCTGCTGACCTTCCACAGAAAACTCTTCTTGTAGACCTTAGAGTTAAAGCGAGGTATGTGTACTTTGTGAGGGCATGTGTGTGTGTGTGTGTGTGTGTGTGTGTGTGAAGATTATGAATTTCAGGTGTGGCTAAACATGGTGAAAATGTTCAACCATGTTACTAAAATTTGTCTGCTTTTTTTGTTGTTGTTGTTTGTTTAAAAAAAATTTTTTTTTTTAAGAAAAAATGTTAGAGTAAGGAGGGCCGGGAAATCTGAGGATTTTGAAACTGACATTAGGGCCCATCTGGGTATGAGGAGTATTATTGATAGACTAGAGGCTCAGTGCATGAAATTCATAGGTCCCTAGACCTGGCTGGCAATCAGGGCCATGGGGCCTTCTGGCTGCCAGCTGGGGCCTTCCTTCGTTCTGCGCCACCCCCTGGTGAGTCAGCGCATGTCATAGCAAACAATTGAACTCCCGCTCTCCTGGTTGAACTCCTAGGGTGACAACTTGCATATTAGGCATATATATATATATATATATATATATATATATATATATATATTTTTTTTTTTTTTTTTTTTTTTTTTTTTTTTAAATACATATTTCACCAAAGAGGTGGCATTCAAAGCCTCCCTCCCAGGCTTGTGGCACAAGCTGAGCAGCAATCTGAAAAAGCCCACTACAGAATGCTGCAAGGTGGGCAGAGCCTGGCAGGAGGCCCCCACAGCAGGCTCAGACTAGAAGCTTGTGTCAATTAGAAGACTTGCTGAGCACTGAGGTCAGAACTAGGCAATCATGAAGGACTCCAAGAGGGTCCCAGGGTATCTGCCCAAAGAAGCCAGGGGTGGGGTCTGTGGCCAGCACTGACTCTCAGATATTAGGGTTCCAATTGTTCATCTTTCTGGGTGAAGATAGTCTCTACTCCCTTTTTCAGCTTTCTAACAGTCTATCTTCCATGCCACTTACCCAACTCTTTCAGGCAGTCAGTAAATAAGCCATTTTTTGATTCTATGACAAATCAGAGAGCATGCTAGGCATTGTGGGGATTCAGAAGTAGGGCCCAAGTGGTACTGGGAAGTCAGCGGTGGTGGCTCTTACACATGGTGGAGGGGAGTATAATCGGTACAATCACTTCAGAAAATAACTTGGCACTCCTTGTAGAGTTGAACACACCAATAAGCAACAGTTAATTCCTCTCCTAGGTATATACCCTGGAAACTCTTGCACTTGTGTGAAAGATGTATACAAGGCTGTTCAAAGAAGTGTTATTTGTAATGGTAAAACTAATGAAAATCCAGATGTCTGTAACCAAGAGAAGGAATTAATTATGAATTGTGGTCTATTCCCACAATATAATAAATCCTATGAGGCAATGAAAATGAATGAACTCTAGTTACATGATGATGACTCTTAGAAACAAATGATGTATCAAAAAAGTGCATTGCAGAGGATACATAAGGTATATCATTTTTTCAAAAGCTTAAAAACAAACAAAGCTAAATACCATTTTCTAAGTGAAACTTACAAATGTATCTTAAAGAAAAAAAGTTTTTTGAGCAAGGGAATACTAAGCATAAAATTTAGGGTACTTATTATCTCTCAGGGCAGACAGGTTATGGAACCAGGGAGGAGTCGAAAGGTAGCATGGGTGATCTCAGTCATGTTCTAGCTTTTGGTCACATAGCAGGTTACAAGTGTTCATTTTATTATATCTTATTAATTGCCTATATTTTTTTCTACCAAAAAATACATAGTAAACTTTTTTATAGGCTTATAACTCTTGTTCTGAAGGAGATTGCCATCTACATGAGAAGGCAGAAGCACAGATCCACAAAAGAAGCATTTTGTATGGCATAGTACAAGAAAGAACCTTATGAGTGACTCTGCTTGTTTGGACTATTGATTGCAAGTGACCAAAAACAAATAAATTCAAACTTGCTCAAGTACAAGTAAATAGTAAGTAGCCCTACTGGTTTTACTTAGTGGTTAGAGCATCGGCCTGCAGACTAAAGGATCCCAGGTGCAATTCCAGTCAAGAGTCCATATCTCAGTTGCAGGCTTGATCCCCAGCCCCATTTGAAGTGCATGCAGGAGATACACCAGTCGATGTGTGTCTCTCACATTGATGTTTCTCTCTGTGTGTCTCTCCCCATCCCTTCTATTGTCTCTAAAAAAAATAAAATAAAATAAATAAAATTTTAAAAAATCAATGGAAATAATATCTTTGGGTGAGGATTAAAAAAAAAGTAGTTAGTAAATAAGAAAGTAAATCTAGCCCATTGATTAATGTGAGCCCATGACCAGGAACTCTAAACCCTCAAAGAATGAGCACTCACTTCCTCACTCTCTGCCTCTCTCTGGGTGCTGGCCTCACCTCCTCCCGCTGCAGATGGGGACCTTCCATATGGTTAGGGGAGAAGAAGAAAGGATCTAGATTGTGCCAGTCTGGCTCACATCACCCATTTAGCAAATCCAAAGCAAAGAGAGAGAAATTTCTTCCTATGTTCCGTATACAAAATCCCAGGCAAGGATTCCAATTGGCCTGGTTTGGGTCATATGCCCATCCCTGGGCCAATCACAATGGTCAGAAGAAAGAATACTATGTGATTGGAGGTCCCATCTAATCTGAGGGAGTGGAGGAGGGGCCTTTATCCAAAGAAAAGTCAGTGTTGTCATCAGAAGAAGTAGCAGAAGTGATGTTGGACAGTCACAACGATGTCCACTCCCAGACAGCAAGGGATAGAAGCTCAGGGTGACGGAGCAGCAGTGAGGCCCTTTGGAAGAGAAGGTTCTAACCGTGAAGGTTGAAGGAGCAGGAGAATTTGAGGCCTTGGGGAGGGAGGAGAGGCGGCTCCCAACAGACCCAGGAGGTAGAAGACTGTGTAATGCAGGACTGGCTCCTGGGTGCCTCTGGGGGCGTCATGTTAATTGTTCTGTGGTCTGGTTGGCTCCAGAGAGTAAAAACAAACTCTGGTGGGAGGGATTCCCTGGAAATGAAAACTAGGTACACAGAAGGCAGACACAGGATGTTGCAGGAGCCCAGAGGTCGCACCCACGCAGGCCTGGGCTGACTCAGTGAGGTCTGGGGCCATGGAGGGGGCAGGCTGGAACAGAACACAGCTCTGGTCCGGGAATTCTTCCTTTGAGAAGGACTTGCCTGGAGGGATGGTTTCCAGTAAGGTTAATTTGGCTCACCAGCCTCAGACCGTAGCTCTCAGCATCCCATGCTGTTATTTGTCAGAGGGCGGTGTGGGGACCAAGGCACAGCAGGCCTGGAGGCCATGTTCATGGCCTAAGGAGAGGTAGGGACGTGCAGGCCCAAGAGTTCCTGCCTTTCCGAGAAGTAGGAAGGGATGGGGGGTGGGAGTGAAGGGGGAGAAGTATTGCCAGATCATCTCAAATCAACAATGCCTCGTATCCATTACAAGCCCAGAGCTCAATAGTTTGCCTGGAATTCAAACCCTTGTTCTGCCATTTGACAAGCAAGTGACCTGAGCAATTTGCTTCACTCTCTGGGCCTCAAGGCTCCAAATCAGATGAGCAGAGGTTATGGTCGGCATGAGGTTTTCCATCAATGTTAGAGCCACAGTGATAGCTATGCCGTGATTTCATAGCTTTCAGGCTTCCTGAGAGGAGACTTGTGAGCCCCCGGGCAGTGCAGACAGCCGCACAGAGGCTAACGGACCTCTTGTTGAGGACACTTAGAGGGCACTGTGATTACACTGGGATCACTTTTCCACCTCAGGGCCTTTGCACACGTGGGATATGCTTCTCTTAAATTCTACTGGCTGGCTCCTCATCTTCCAGGCTTAGGATAAATGTCACCCCCTCAAAGCAGCCTTCTCTGGTCAACCTAATTTAAAGAGTAACTCCCCTGCCCTCCATCCTATTCTCCCCTTTTATGATCTTCCTATCATTTTCCCCCTCTGATACTGATTTATGTATTTTATTTGCTTATTATATGATTCCCCTCTGGCATACAAGCTCACTGAGTACAGATACCCGCTTCTCCACTGTATACCTAGCCTAGCATGGTGCTTAAATATTTGTGGAATGGATACATGGAGAATGCCCTGGTAATACTCAGGCTTTCCATTTCAGCCAACGCTCTGAGAGGTTCTCTCACCTCTCTCATGGCCTTATTTGCATCTGGCTTCTCAGGGGTCCTGACTGAGATTCTGATTCAATTCAAAGCCATGGATATACCAAAGTGACCACGACCTCCTGGACATATCTCACCATAGTGTGGGATCTGTGGGTGTGTCATCTCCCGCAAACCCCTCTCCTCACACACTTATATCCATTCATCCCCCAATAATATATATATTATTGATTTAAGAGAGGAAGGGAGAGGGAAAGATTAAAAACTTCAATATGAGAGAGAATCATTGATCAGCTGCCTCCTGCATGCCCCACACTGGGGATTGAGCATGTGCCTTTGACCATAATCAAATTCTTACCTCCTGATGTATAGGTTGACACTCAACCACTGAGCCACGCTGGCCAGACTACCTTCCAGGTCTTTATTCAAATGTTATCGGCTTATCAAGACCCTCCCTATTCTAAATTGTAACCCATCTCAATGATCCCCTAAACCCTTCCTAGCTTAAATTTTCTCCCTGGCATTTATCTCTCTCCTGCATACCACAAGTCTTGCTCATGTTTTCAGTGCCTATCTGCCTCCAATAGAATGTAAACTCTCTGATGATGAGATTTTGTTTGTTTGATGTTTTGCTTTGGTCTTCTCTGCCCACCCCTGTATCCTTGGGTTTAGAGATAGGACTGTCACACAACAAGCACTCCATAAATAGTCATTGAATGAGTGAGTGAATTGGATAGTTCTCATTCTTCCTTCTCCCACAGGCTCCTGGGTCCAGAGACTGGACAAACCTGGTCCCTTCTCCAGTTCTAATCCATGGGGCAGTTTTGGGAGGGATTTGCAAATATACATGTTGTTTTTAGGTATAAGAGAATAGTCCCAGCTGACCTTTTCTGAGTGTTTCTGAATGCCAGGCACTGTGTTAAGCATATGCATCTCCTGGCTTAACCCTCTAAATCAGTGGTCACCAACCAGTGGTTCTCACGTGGTCTGTGAGGTCTGAAAGGTTGGCGACCGTTGGTTTAAGGAAATCTTCACAGTCCAAACAACCCCATGAGGTCAGTTTTGCTATTTTTGCCAATCCACGTTTACAGATGCAGGGCAAGAGCTGCAATATCTAATCCAGAGACACACATTTGAGTTTAAAGCCAAACCAGATGGTCTGACCCTCAGGTCCCCCTCATTCCTAACCACTAAAGTGACAAAAGATGGTTGTCATTAACAGAAAGTCCAACAATAAAGAAAGTAAACAGTGAGAGCCCACCACACTCCCCAAAAGGAGCTGGTGTTAGCTGATAATGCTTTTTAACTGGAGAATTTCTTATACCAACAGAATGCATCTAAATATATAAAAAGGTCTAAATGTACATAAAACCGAATCCCCATCTCATAAAGTGTGGTGTGTGTTTTTTCTCTTTTCTTTTCCAAAAGAATAGTGCCAGACTCTTGGTTCCACTTAGCTTTTGCACTCTCTAATAATACATTTTAGACCACACCTTTACACTTTGCTCAGTTGATGCCTCCTCTCTGGTGAGTGTTAGGTTGATGTTTTGGCTACTAGGCTAAGGATGAAGCCAGATGGGAGACACCCTGGGCTGGCCAGACAGCATCTGGTCTCTTCTGAGTTCAGGAGCTGCCTTAAGGAGTGGTGAATGCGCTTTGATTGTTTGTTGTTGTTGTTGTTGTTGTTGTTTAGCTCAGGTGGCTTCAGGGTGCCATCCCATTGGCTGAAAAATGAATAGGCTTCCTTGCCCGGATCAGAGGTTCTTAAAGACAAGCTAACCTTTTGGAGGCTGGGCTAAAGGGGAGAGGGGCTTCCATTCTTAGGATCCTTAAGGGTTAGGCCCATGACTCATTCCTCAGCTTCCAGGGGTAGCCCTGTGCTAGGCGCCAAACTAATGCCAATGGTTCATTGAATCCGCACAGCCCATCAGGTAGGTCTCACCACCCGCATGTTACAGAAGAGAAACTGATGCTCGGGATGATGTGGAGTCCGCACTGCATCCTGGTGTCCCCGAGGCACTGAAGTAACGGACTTCCCCAAGAGCGTTTGCCCACAGCAAACAGAATTAAGCTGCCTGCCGACATGAATCAAGGGCAGAGAACCCTCATCTAACTTCCAATTTAGGAGAGCCCTAAACCTACCAAGGAGAGCTGCCCTGAAGGAACCATGGGGTGTGCAGATATTATTACTGGAAACCTGAGACGCTAGAGAGACTGGTCCCTCACAGAGACCCGCTCTCTCCAGCCAGCCATTTTACAATGGGGGCCGCCGTGCCTGGGCCCCTAATTGAATCTTTTCAACCCCAGTCTGCCAAAGCCACCTGTAGATTCTTTTCTATTTAAAGACAAACAAACAAAACCCTCTGCCCAAAGGGGTATAGTTAAAGATACCTATCACCAGGAAACCAGGTAAATAACTTAGGCCCAATCCATACCACGGAATCGTCTGAGGCTTTTCCCCAAAGAATTCAGAGCTTCCCAAAGATGGTAAGAACATGGAGACCTGCTGGCAAGTGAAAACACACACACACACACAAACAAACAAACAAACAAACAAACAAAAAACCGCAGAACCAACAGACAGAGTATCATAACTTCATAAGGAAATTTTTGGAGAACACTGAAAAGTAGGGGAAGCATCCCTCCACCAGCTCCCACCCTGAAAAAAGAACCACTGTAACGTTTGATCTGTTTCTCTCAGGTCTCCTGGACGATGTGGTCATTTTATAGAAGGTGGTGATCAGAACACACCAGTGTGACCACCTCAGCTCTTCCAGCCACAGCTGGGGGAGTCTGGGTCTCCGAATGGACCCCACAAGCTCAGGGCTCTTGTCATTGATACAATAAGGCCAATATGGAAAGCAATGCCCAGGAAATACCACTGGATAAGTGCCGCTATTATTATTTGTAACCTGCCATTTCCCTTTGCATTTTAACACAATTGATTTTGAATGTTATTTGCAGCCTTTGCAAACATCCCGTTTAATGGCCGTTGGATACACCGATTTCTTTGCCATTCTCTTCTGAGAAATGTCTTGGCTGCTTCCATTTTTACCTGCTTATAAATAGCTCTGCGATGAACACGGTTGTGAATATAGTTTTACCTCCCCCGGATTTGGGAGATTTTCTTGAAGATCATTTCCCAGACACGGAGTTACTAAGGCAAAGGGTGAGAAACATTTTTAGGCTTCGTGTGCATACCACCTGATTGCACAGAGCAGGCCTTCTTTCCTAGACCTGACCTCCGGCACCTTCTGGCCACTCCCAGGACCTCCCTGACCCCAACCCCGACCCCGATGATCTCCTCCCTGGAGAGACACCTGGAGGCCTCCTTCCTCCCATCTCTGTACTTCCTTCTAGCCTGTCTCCTCCTCTCTGCCTGAGCAAACCCTCCCTGGATTTCAGTTCTTGTACTTTTTCCCAGCCCGCCCTGACTGGTGGGCCCTCGGCCATCTCCCCTTCCACTGATCTAACCCAGACCCTGAACTGATCACCCAGACACAGCCTGATGTGCGGACCCTAGTTCCCTTCCATGATTCCTTCCCCAATCACCCCAGCGCCGAGCAATATGGTGCTAGGAACGGAGTTCCAGTTTCTTGTATTTATTGGGCAAAATGTCTTTCCATGGCCAGCTGTCAGCCAGGCTAGGGGCAAGAGCTGCGGGGGACTTAGGAGCTGGTCCCTGGGTCAGGACGGGGAGAGAAAAACATAAACAATCAAGTGTAACCACCAAGGACAGGGGCTTTGATGCAAGTTTGCAATGGAGGAGAGCGAAGGGAGGGGTCAACTCAAACCGGTAGGCTGTGCTCAAGGGGTAAATACTGGTCGAACGTCTGGCTGTGTGGACCTCAACAATTCACCTAGCCTCTCTGAACCTGGGTGCCTCCATCTGCACTAACTCTCTTCACTTGGATGTAATAAGGTTAAATCAGTTATTCAAGAAACTTGCCTAACCAGAGGCATGCAGCAGGCATTCAATGTTTGCTCATAGTGAGGGCTCAGTACAGACTTGGGGGGTGGGGGGAAAGCTTTTTTCTGTGAAGGGCCATCTGAATATTTATATAACATCATTCATGGGCCAAACAAAATTATCAACTTAAAAATTAGCCTGCTGTATGTGATCTTACATTTTATTAACTCACCCCTAATGGCCAGACCAAATGATTTCGTGGGCCTTAAACGGCCCGAGGGGTGGGCGTTCCCCACCCCTGGCTTATGGGATAGGTTGCTGGTGCCCATTTCTTCCCCCAAGGGGCAAGTTGCTCGCAGGGTCTCGCGTCCAGGCCTGGAGGACCATGTCGAAGGGCTGGAATTTACTGGGTGTGATGTATGCTTACAAGGAGTCTCCTGGTGACTCATCCTTGCCTCCAGTGCAGTGAAGCAGTGGGATGGAATGTCAAAAATGCCTCCTTTTACATCCTTTCTCTGGGCACGCTGAAGATTCCCGTCCAGGCTGCAAATCATCCTGCCCTAACAGGAGAAGTACGCACAAGGCCCAGGAATGGAGGCTTCCGGGGTGATGTCACCCTCCACTCAGGGAACGCCAAGGGCACCTGGCTGGACTCTCCAGCTAATTCATCACGTCTGCTGTCAGGGCAGGCTCAGAGCAGGCCCTTCTCTGCAGCAGATGCGGCTCAAGGTTATGGCCAAGGTTAAGGCCAATTTGTGGCCTGTGAGATGTCTTTCGGTGCTTCGGGATGGAGCAGGGATTGCCAGCCTCAGGTTTTGATTTAAAGTTGTGTGAATCCTTAGACACCATCTAATTAAACTCCTTTCCTTTTCTGTAGAGGAGGAGATTGAGGCTTGAAAAGAGAAATTTGCCCAAATTCACATAGGTATGGCATGAGTTAGAAAGCTAGAACTTGAATCTGGGTCTCCTGACTCCTGGTGCACTGCTCTCTGTAAGCCACGCAGATGCAATAAGTCTTATTATCATCCTCAGCTCTATCTGGGGTTACCTCTCAACCCACTCCTAGCCACCACATACACCAGTCACTATAATATAGGCAATGGAGCCACTATCTATTGGCTGAGTCCCTGAGTAAGCACCAAGCTAAATGTCAAGGATGTATTCTCTAATTTAAGCCTTGCAAAATACCCAGAGGAGTGCCCAGACAGCATGGCTCAATGGTTGAGCCTTGACCTATGAACCAGGTGGTCACAGTTCAATTCCTGGTCAGCACAGTTCAATTTCTGCCCAAGTTGTGGGCTTAGTCCCTAGTATGGGGCATGCAGGAGGGCGCCTATCAATAATTCTCATCATTGATGTTTCTCTTCTTTCTCTCTCTCTCTCTCTCTCTCTCTCTCTCTCTCTCTCTCTCTCTCTCTCTCCCCCCCCCCCCCACTTGCACTCTGAAATCATATATATTGTGTATATATATACACACTGACAAGGAGTTCAACCAGCAGGCAGGCTGGCCAACACCCTTGTCCCCTCCCCCTGGCCAGGCTGGCTGGATCCCACCCATGCACAAATTCATGCACTGGGCCTCTAAAAAATATGTGTGTGTGTGTGTGTGTGCGCGTGCACTTAAAGAAAACACTCCCATAGGAGTGAAATACTATAACGCCTTGCTACTCAGAGCTTGGCCTGTGTCAGTATCAGTGTTGGCAGAATCTCAGGCTCTAGAATGAGAATTTGCATTGCCATGGGCTCCTGAGACTGTGTGTTCACTTTAAAGATAAGGAAACAGGTGCAGAGAAGGGAAGTGACTGGCTGTGTCCCACGGCAGGTCGGGCGCAGCGCTCTGGTGAAATCTTGGCCAAAGCCCTTGCTCTGAACTGCCGAGGCGTAGGGATGTTTTCCCCACTAGTTCTAGTCCTGGGAGAAAGGATTCCAGACACCTCCTTCCATCCGACCCCAACCCCTGCCCAAGAAGCAAGGAAATAACTGGCGAAAAAGAATCTCTCACACACAGGGTATTTTCATGCGTGTTATTTTGTGTCTACTTTACATCGCACTAATTATCCCAACTTTTCTCAAGAGGACGCTGTAGCTGAGAAAAGTTTAAGCCATTTGTCCAAGGCTTCATGCTGAGGAGACCGGACCTCCTTTTCTTTTCCTCCAGAAATCAATGGCCATTTCCCCAAGGACAGGTGGCAACTGGTGGCAGGAATGATGATGGTAGGTGGCATACAGGTGAAAGTCTCCCACTGAACTGTCATCTATTTTGTTTTAGTTTTATTTGCCATTTTTGTTTTGAGGTATAATAATGGACACATTAGTTTCAGGTGTACAATGCAATGGTTCCATATTATACACTACACAATGTTCACCACAATAAGTCCAGTTACTACTTAACATCCTTCCCTGTCCAAAGTCACAAACTTTTTTTTCTTGCAATGAGAACCTTTAAGATTTTTCTGTTTGTCTTATTGTATTTTTTTTTTAATTGTCCTGTAGTTGAATTTCTACTACCAAAAATAGAATTCGATGATCAAAACCCAGACACTGTTGTCTCGGACAGAATGAGGGTGTTTTGTTTTGCTTTGTAATGAGTCTCTCTGGAAAGTCAATTTCAGGAACGACAGAGGTAGCACATATTTCAAAATCCATGAAGGTGATAAAAGACTGAAGTCCGAGAAACATCTCCAGATACCTCCTGCGAGAGGGAGAGAAGGAGTGGGGGGTGGAAGGGAGAGAGAAACTGAAGGAGCTCTACCCGAGGCTGTTGACATTTCAAGTAAGGGTGGTTTTCTTCCCTTGGCCCTCCCATCCTTCTGGCCCCCAAGGTCTTAGTGGGAGCAAATACAATGCTTACTCAAAGGCACACACTCCCCATTAAAAAAAAAAAAAAATCAAGATTAAGTCACACCAGACATATCTTTCTGGGCAGACTGTAGGGCTGAGGCTGGTAAGATGGCAAGTTGCTCCCTCTAAACTCTTCTCATCCCATTGCCTGCAGCTTACAAGGATGCCTCCACCACCCAGACCAGACAGGAATGCTGCATGGGGGAGGCTGGGGCTGGGATAAAACCCCCTTCCATTCTTCAAAGGTAGCCTCTGGCTCTCCAGTGGAGAGGGCAGGATGGCATCTCTTTGCTTTCTAATGTTCACTCTCTTCTATCTCTTCCTTTCTCTAACCTGTCCAGGGCCCTTCACAGCCACTCTCTTTTTTTTTTCTTTTTTTTTTTTTTTTTTTTTTTTTTTTTTTTTTTTTTTTTTTTTTTTTTACAGAGAGGAAGAGAGAGGGATAGAGAGTTAGAAACATCGATGAGATGAGAAAGAATCATTGATCAGCTGCCTCTTGCAGAACCCCCACTGGGGATGTGCCCACAACCAAGGTACATGCCCTTGACCAGAATCGAACCCGGGACCCTCCAGTCCGCAGGCCGACACTCTATTCACTGAGCCAAACCAGTTTCACAGCCACGCTTTTTGTAGGACCTTTGAACTTTGAGTAAATGGATATTCTTTGCTGTACCCGTTTCAGTCAAGGACCACAAGGAAAAAATTCTGGCAAATATAAAGTGTTCGCCCTGCCACCATGGCTCAGTGGTTGAGTGAACCAGGAGGTCACGGTTCAATTCCTGGTCAGGTCACATGCTTGGGTTGGGGGCTCAATCCCCAGTGTGAGGCATGCAGGAGGCAGCCAATCAATATTCTCTCTCACCATGGATGTTTCTCTCTCACTCTCTCCCTTCTTCTCTGAAGTCAATTTTTTAAAAAAGTTTTCTGGGGGGTTTGGGAAACAGTGATGGTAAGGAATCAGGACTGTTATCTTAGAAAAGAGAAGGTGGGAAACAACATGATGACTACCTTCAGATACTTCAGAGAGGGCCTAGATTTATACTGTATTTCTTCAGACTTGAAAGCAAAGGGTAGAAGGTACAAGGAAGTCGGTGAACTGTAAAATGGGGACGACAACACTTACATTGTAGGGTGGTTGGGAGGGTTAAGCGAAGGGCTCAAGTAATACCTGCCATCTTTTTTTTTTTTTTTTTAATACATTTTATTGATTTTCCACAGAGAGGAAGGGAGAGAGATAGAGAGCTAGAAACATCGATGAGAGAGAACCATCCATCAGCCGCCTCCTGCACATCCCCCACTGGGGATGTGCCCACAACCAATGTACATGTCCTTGACCAGAATCAAACCCAGGACCTCTCCGTCCGAAGGCCGAACCTCCATCCACTGAGCCACTTCAGTTTCGGCAATACCTGCCATCTTATAAAAATCCCAGGATATGCTTGTTGCCTTTTTTGGCCTCATTCAAAAATGTCTCTTGAGGCAGTTAGCTCCCTCTCTGGAAAATTTCAGGATTGAATTATAATTCCTTACCGCCAAGATTCTGTGCTTCCTTGCTGCCCAGACTTTTCATAAAGAAAAATACTGGCTCGTATGGAGCCCTCACCATGGCCAGGCATGCAGGCAAGAGCTGTTCTGCAGTACTTCATTTCATCTCCTCATCAGCCAGATAGGTACTATTTTTTAAAAATATATTTTATTGATTTTTTACAGAGAGGAAGAGAGAGGGATAGAGAGTTAGAAACATCAATGAGAGAATCATCGATCAGCTGCCTCTTGCACACCTCCTACTGGGGATGTGCCTGCAACCAATTTCATGCCCTTGACCGGAATCGAACCTGGGACCTTTCAGTCCGCAGGCCAACGCTCTATCTACTCAGCCAAACCGGTTTTGGCAAGATAGGTACTATTATTAAGTCTAGTTACCTCTTACCAACTTTCACTATACAAAGTCACAAACTTTTTTTCTTGCAATGAGAACATTTAAGGTTTTTGTTTGTTTGTTTTGTTTTGTTTTGTTTTGTTTTTTTGAATTGTGAGGCATGCAGGAGGCAGCCAGTCAGTATTCTCTCTCATCACTGATGTTTCTCTCTCTCTCCCTTCTTCTCATGAGGTATCTGGAGATGTTTCCCAGACTCCAGTCTTTTGAAATATATGAGTGCTACCTCTATCGTTCCTGAAATTGACTTTACAGAGACTCATTACAAAACAAAACAAAAAACACCCTCAATTCTGTCTGAGACAATAGTGTCTGGGTTTTGATCATCTAATTCTATTTTTGGTAGTAGAAATTCATTGGTAGTAGACGTTCAGATGAGAGAATTGTGGCTTATAGAGGTGACGTGACTTGCCCAAGGTCACACAATCAGTACTAGCAGACCAGGGACTTAAACCTCAGGTGTCGCCCTCCAAAGTCCTTGCTCTTAGAATTGGAGGGGTTATTTATGGAATGTAAAGGCTCGCCTTCTCTAATACTTCAGCCTCTATTGATCTCTCTTCTTTGAAATCTCTTCAGCTCTCAATACCAAAACCATCCAGTGTGGCACTTACTGTGAGAATGGCTTCTTGTCTCTCCTACCTTACTATAAGTGGGTCTGGGGATTTTTACTTTTTCAATATCCCCCTATACCCAGCAGGCTTTCAGGAGAACAATTCATAGGCTTTTAATAATTTTCTCTCTCACTGGCAGCTGAATCAGACAGCCAGTAACTCCCCCTCCTCTGCTGTGTCTACTCCCCGTCTTGTTTTCCTGTGCCATTAGCAAACAATCTCTTCTTGCCTGGAACAAATCTGACCGCAATTTTAACTAGCTAACACTGAGTTCTTAATATGTACCAGACACTGCTCTAAGTACTTTACTACTTGTATTGACGGCCGTAACCTGTGAGCTAAGTCCTATTTTCACTCCCCCTGTACAGAAGAGGAAACTGAACGGACTGTGTCATCAGGACCTGATGAGTAAATGAGCGAATGCTTTGCTGATGGCTAACACTATAGCAACAACCATACAAATACCTCACGCTGGTGTCATGCAATACAGCTTCATGTGCATGACGTCATTGTCACTCACCATCAGCAGGCAGGCTCTGATGTCCCCGTTTTATAGAAGAAGCAATCGTGGCTCTCAGAGGCTGTGTGATTTTCAACAGTCACACAGCATGTGCTGTCTGTACCTCTGAACGAACACTATTTGCTCCCATCTAAGATTCTTGGAACGAGAGAGATGTGTGTGTGGGGAGGGGTGGGGGTAGGGGGCCGGGGGGGGGGGGGGATGGGGAACTATAGGGAGAAAAAACTCCTATCCACACAAAAGGTATGTTCTAAGTATTAGGTAGATAAATAAATAAAAATAATAATAAAAATCGGGAAATAGCAGAGACTGGTCGGGAACCCAGATCTTTGATTTCTAGTCCAGGGCTCCTTCCTTTATCCAAGGTGACAAGAAACAAGTCTTGGGTCTAGACCTTGACTTGGGATCTTACACCAGAGCAAGCAATGCTTTTTTTTTTTTTTTTTTTTTAAGAAAAGCACCTTTTTCACTTCTCTACATTTCCTACAGCGAGTATGCCAATGAAGAGAGGAGGCAAAGTGCATCCTTCTGAGAGGGCTGGGGCTGGTAGGGCCCTTGGGGTAGCCTCTGGACCATCCCACAGGCCACCTGGCCCCCACCTTTTGGTTGGATGTGGGAAGCAGGGCTGGAGAGGAATCCCAGTGGCTCCCACTGAGGCTGTGATGAGCAGGGAGAGAGACTGGAGTTCCCAGGTCCGCGGAACTCCCTGACATTGGGGGCTGAATGCTGTGTGTGCAGATTTCCAAGAAGCAGCCCAGAACATTTTTAAAAGGGTAAGACCTCCACAATGTAGGAACCCCCATTCACAATAATGAAGGGTTAGGATGACTGGTTAAGTGAGGTCCAAGAAACCTGAAAGTCTTCTTGTCCCCTTTTGGAATGACTGGTGGGGGGGTGGAGGGTGGGGGGAGAATGGCAGAGAACAAGGTCCTACCTCATGGATTCACAGTGTTAATTTAAATTCTGCTTCCCCCTCCCCCCCCCACCCACCCAACCCACCCTTACCTCTATTCCAAAGCTGAAGAGAGGGCAGGCATGATTATTTACACAATCCCAGTCTCAGACACCCTCCTCTTCCTCCTAGGCCTGTGGCCAATGAACTCTAGTTCCTGATCCTGGGGTCTCTGTCCACAGGGTCCTATCGCCTTCTCACGCAGGGTCTAAGGCCCTGATTTATGCCAACTTTCTTCCTAAGCACCTTCCAAAAAAGCCAGCCGCTCTCAAGTCTTAGCAAGCTCTGAATTCCATTCCTCCAGCATTGAGCTCCTACCATGTGGTAGGCATTTGATGGAGTCACCGATGGTGGGATAAGTCCTGGGAGCCTGCGGGCTAATGGCCAGACAGATACATTCATGCATCAGGTTGGGGGAGGAGAACTCCCAGGAGGTGGGGGGTGGGGGTGGGGGTGGGGGGTTAAGGGGTGGTTTCTTGAAGGTACAACAGTAGCTCCCAAGCTGGTGTGTGGAGGGGAAGGGGGACTCCGATACAGAGGGATGGGGGAAGCACTCAGGTCCTGTAGGAAGGATGGAGAAGGAAGGAAGGAAGGAAGGAAGGAAGGAAGGAAGGAAGGAAGGAAGGAAGGAAGGAAGGAAGGAAGGAAGAAAAACAGGTTGGAGGTGGATTATGATTAACTGGCCAGAACAAGGACCTTGGTGTTCCACTAAGGAATCTGGGCTTTATCAGATAGTGCGTAGGTTGTCCTTGAAGGTTTCTGAGCTGAGCAGGTGGGCTCTGAGCTCAGACCTATACGCAGAAGGATCACATTGCAGAGGACAAGAGCGAGGAGAGAGCTTGGGGATTGGGAAGCAGGGCCCAGTGTGGGGGAGAGTGAGACCCTGAAACTACATCCATGGGCAGGACCAGCTATATAATGTGTGGGGTCCAGGGCAAAAGGGAAATGCAGGATCCCTTGTCCAAAAAGTATTAGGAATTTGAAGAGTGACAGAGCGGTAAACCAAGCATGGGATCCTTCCACATATGGGGTCCTGTGTACTGTATAGATCACACACCCGCCGAGCAGGAGGCTCTAACTTCGGGGCTGGGAAGGGCAGGGCCGGAGGGAGATCTGGTGGGCAGAGTCCTGGAACCTGGAAATCTGTTGGATATGGGAAGTGAGGGAGCAATCCAGCGGACAGATGGCCTTCCTGTCCTGGTTGTCAGGCCTCCCCACTGCATACTGGGTACCCCCTTGGGCACAGGATCAATGCTAACTTACTAATAAATCCAAACGTCACCCCCTCCCCCTGCTGCGCACCCTGACTGTTTCTTCAGAGCCCCTATCTAATGGTGGCACCATGTACCCAGTCACCCCAGTTAAAACCCCTGGGTCACCTCCTACTCCTCTCTCTATTCCATCCCTTCCGGAAGTTTACTTCCTATGTGTTTCTCCCATCTGTGTGGCCTTTGCAGTTTCTGCTATCACTGCCAAGTTCCGGCGGGGCCGTTATCAGCTCAGGCCTGGATTACCCACAGAAGCCTCCTATCTGTTTCTCTGACTCTCTCTGCTCTGGACCCCACACCCCCTCTCAAACAAAACATCCACCCCCCACAGTGCTGCCTCAGGGAGGCCACCTGACCCAGTCACCGAGTCAGACCAAGACCCCCCTCACCAGGGGCTGCTCCAGCCACAGGATAAAATCAAAATGCCCGATCACATGACCCTGCTGAATGTTCTAATAAATGCCCCAAGGGCCGTAGTCTTCGCGCACCTCTAGCAGGTACCACGCTGTGCTTTCTTTTTCTTTATCTCAAGCAGTTTCCTCTGCTAGGAATGCCTACCCCCCCCCCCCCCTCCCTGCAAGGCCTGCCCAACTTCAACTCATTCTTCCAAGTTTGCCTCAGCTCTCCCCTGCTCTCTGAGGCTTTCTCCACCTCTTCCCAGGCTGCCCTCCCCCATCCTTACCCACACACCCTGCACCGTCTTCCATACCGACTCCAGGAGCTTACAGAGGCCTGTGCCTGGGCTGGGCCTCCTTCTGGGCTGGTGGCAGCTGGAGCAGACAGGGAGTCCTGTCCGTGTGGTGCATCTTACCTACTAGTATGTGGCCTTGGGCTCAGGTGTCTGGGGGAGGGGGGGTCACTGGTGACACGGGCAGAGGAGAGATTTTTAGGGAAGGCTGGGACACACAACTCCCCAAAGAAAACACCCACACCACATCCTTTTAAAAATATATATATATTTTATTTCAGAGAGGGAGAGGGAGGGAGATAAAAACATCAATGATGAGAATTATTGATCAACTGCCTCCCACAGGCCCCCCGAAACCCGGGCAAGTGCGCTGACCGGGAATCAAACCCTGACCTCCCAGTTCACAGATCAACAACTTAACCACTGAGCCACATCACATCTTCACTAGGACCCCATAGCGGGGCGAGGACAGGGCCTCTGACTGAACGCAGCTGTGATCCCGAGTCAGTGCCCGCCAGCTGGTGTGAGTTTGATTGCATTTGATTTCAAAATTTGATTTCTGCTTCCTTCTAAAAACCTCATGCCTCATGTTGGTGGTAGACCAGCCCCCCTAGTGGAGGCAAGCTAGCCTCCACACACCTCTCCGAGTCCCTCCCACCGGGAACTAACGATAAAATGGTTGGTCATGACCCTGGGGCTGGTGACATGTTTCCCTCACAGGTGTCCCTGCAGCTAAGGGTGAATCGTGTGTCCAGTTCCCCAAGCCTGAGGGTGGGAAGCCTGAGGCTGCTGGGGAAGGGTGGGGGCAGACAGCCTGGGATTACACTTGATCCACAGATAATCCCTCAAATCCACAAGCCACCTGGACAGTTGGCTGGACTGAGACCTCCGACCACAGATGTGTGTTGATGCTGTAGCTGATTTCACCACAGGCTTTCCAGGGGCCAGAAAACGGCTCCTCCAAAGACAAACAATTATTCTAATTATTATTGGAGTGTGACAGAGAAAAGAACTGTCAATCCTTTGCGGTCAGACAGAATCCATTTGGAAAGATTGATTGCTGGCTCCTCTTTCTCCATTTTTTACTTGTAAGTACTTTTATTATGGAAAATTACAGACAAAAAAGTGGAGAACTGTAACAAACCCCAGGTTCCCATTACCCAGCTTCACCTACCCATACAAGCCCGATCTCAACTCATCTATAAACCACCCTTCCTTAAAGCACATCCCACAATGATCTCGTTTCTCGCGTTAAAGGCTGGGAGGCTCAGAATTCATTTCTGCTTCATCTGGGGCCCTGCCCAGCGCAGCGCCCCCTCTCCCCCGCCCCCTCCCCGGCACGGCCCCCTGCAGGTGCCTAACCTACGTCTATGAAACTGAGAATTCGTGTCCGCGACGCCGGCCCGGCCTCCTCCGCTTCCTCCTCTTCCCGCACAGCGTGGGTCACCTCGGCCCCGTGCGTTCCTGACACCCCCACCCCACCCCCCTCCCGGCCGCCCGGGTGATGCGCGAGTGAGTCTCCGGGCGCACAGCCGCGGCGAGCGCCGGGGCGGAGCCTCCCACTTCCTCTTTCTCGGGCTGACTAACCGCGGGCGCCCTCCCCGCGCGCCCCGCCCCCCGGGGCGTGGCCACGGCGTGAGGGGGGCGTGGCAATCCCCCCCTCTCCGGCCTTATATGGGCAGCCACGTCACCGGCCTCGCGCTCCACTTAAGACGCGGCGCCGCCGGCGGAATCCCCGGCTTCTGGGGCGGCGAGTGGCCGGGCCGGGCGCCGAGCGTGCGGGGCGGGAAAGAAAAGAGTTGAGCGCGTCCGTTCCGGCTGCGGCTCCGGCTCTCCAGGCTCCAGGCTCGGTAGGCCGGCCGCAGCCCTCCTGTGTCTCGCCGGCGGGCAACCCTGGCCGTGGGCACCTGCGCGGCGCGGGGCCGCCGGGCGGCGCCATGAAGGTCACGGCGCTCGACGGGCGCCAGCTGCGCAAGATGCTGCGCAAGGAGGCGGCGGCGCGCTGCGTGGTGCTGGACTGCCGGCCCTACCTGGCCTTCGCCGCCTCCAGCGTGCGCGGCTCCCTCAACGTCAACCTCAACTCGGTGGTGCTGCGGCGGGCGCGCGGCGGCGCCGTGTCGGCGCGCTACGTGCTGCCCGACGAGGCGGCCCGCGCGCGGCTGCTGCAGGAGGGCGGCGGCGGCGTGGCGGCCGTGGTGGTGCTGGACCAGGGCAGCCGCCACTGGCAGAAGCTGCGCGAGGAGAGCGCCGCGCGCGTCGTGCTCACCTCGCTGCTCGCCTGCCTGCCCGCCGGCCCGCGGGTCTACTTCCTCAAAGGTGAGCGCGCCGGGGCGGCCGGGGCCCCGTCCTCTCTCTGCCCCCCCCCCCGCCCCCCTAATCCCTTTCCCCCTCCGGGGTCCCCTCCTGGCGCCCTCCGTGGCCCGGGGACGCGGGGAGTCTCCACTTGCCCGAGTCTGCACCCTGGACTGACTCCACGTGCGCCCGGGAGGGCAGTGCCCGTGGTGGTTGGCGCCCCCCACCCTCCCCACCCGCGTTCCTCGAAAGCGCCCGAACGCTTGGCCGCCCCGGTGGGCGAGATGGGCACGCAATCGGGGGGCGCTGCTGCTTGGCAGTTTTTTGGGGGGGGACTGGCGGCCCGGGTTCTGCCGGTCTCGCTGGGGCCCGGGCGCCGAGCCTTCCTGATAGACGTATCGGACGGAATCAGCAGGTCGCGACCCCCTCCTCTCCCTCCCCAGGAGCGTGGCGCCACGGGGTCCTCCTGTCTCCATGCCTCCTGCCTGGACGATTCACATCCTGGAGGCTGTGTCTGCAGCGACCCCTCTTTGCCTTTTTGACCCCGGCGGCGAGTCCCTCCCCTTCCTTTCCTTTTTCATTTTATGGCTTTTTATTGTTTTCCTCCGGCCTTCCCCATTTCCCCTCCCATACCTCCTTCCTCTAGTTGCATGTGGAGTTAACAGCCTTCCCACTCTTCTCACCTCCTCCCTCCTGGGTCCCGAGCCCCGCAGGGGTGGCTGGAGAGCCAGGACCGGGGAGAGGTGCCGAGGGGTGACGGCCGAGGGGATTCTGTTGCCTTTTGGTTTTGGGATCCCCAGAGGCGGTGGCACCAGGCTGCCCGTTACACCTGCTGGGGAGATGACTTGGACTTACACGGTGGTGGGTGGGTGATGAGCTAAACGCCAGAGCATCCATTTCTGGCTCATTTCCTCTGACGGCTCTCTCTCATGCCTTGTATTTGAGTCCTTTGTAACCTCAAGTGTGTGGAAGCCCTGCCAACCCTGACGCCCGAGACCTTGAGATGTAACAGTGATGTGTGGTTCGGAACGTCCGTGCAGTGAGCGGAGAGTGAGGGCCTGGCTTTTAAAGCCTTGCAATTTGGGGAATTTCACACACCTCCAGGCCAGAAGATTCCTGAGGCCGGACAGCTCCCACCTTTATTGGCACCTCTGGTAGACCGTCCCCCGTGTTGGTTCTCAGGGAGATGGCAAAGGCAGGTGATGATAATCTTCCTTTTCCAGCTTCAGTCCCACCCCCAATGATGGAGGGAAGCCCTCCAAGATTACAAAGGTTTCACACATGGCTCCTGATTTCTCTTCCTGATGCTTTTGTCTTTTGTTCTTAGCAAAGACTGCAGGAAAAGCTTCCACCTCTCCATTAGCATGAAAGATAGGTTCCAGGAAACCCTTCCTGGTCCCATCTCTGCCCTCTGTGTCCCTCTCCAGGAGGGCCATGCTGACAGTTTAGGGGTTATTGCCACAGGAAGTAGGCAGTTCTGTGACTTACATCCCAAGAAAATGAATGTTTAAAAAAAATTTTTTTAATGAATATAATATACATAAGTAAAACTTTGAACAGCATGAAGGCTGTGCAATGAACAGTGGGTCTTCTGAAACCCTTAGAACCAGCTCCACTCCCAGAGACAACCATCAACTATTACTTGTTCATCCTTAAAGTTAATTTTGTACCAGTTTCTATCCTTTTCTTTTCTTTAAATATATTTTTATTGATTTCAGAGAGGAAACGAGAGGAAGAGAGAGATAGAAACATCCATGATGAGAGGGAGTCATTTATTAGTTGCCTCCTGCACGTTGGACTGAGCCCACAACCCAGGCATATGCCCTTGACCAGAATCGAACCTGGGACCCTTGAGTCCCCAGCCGACTAAGCTCCATCCACTGAGCCAAACTGGTTAGGGCTGCACCAGTTCCTTTTAAAAATATGATGATTTTGTATATTTCCTGTCCCTCTTTCACCCGACTAGATCTCAGGAGATTTGATCGTATCAGAGCATTCATGTCTGGTTCACTTTTTTAACCAGTCGCTTGGTGACAGCCCATAGGTTGCTACTAGCCGCATTATTTGAAACAGTGTACAGTAGTAGAGTATACTTTTATCCAGATGCTTCTGCATGAGCACTATCAGTAAATTTGGAGGTTTGCGAGGTCAAAAGTTATGCGCATTTTGAATTTCAGTAAAAAATTGCTTGGTCCTTACAACACTACTAAAGCTTACGCTGTTGCCAAAGAAAAAGTGTATTTCCTTACCTAGTAACTCATGCCCATCTATGAGTTCAGGTTTAATCTAGTGGCATCTCAGATCTAGGGGGGATAGTGCTTTTGGCCGGACAGCTCCCACCTTTATTGGCACCCTTCATCTCCCCCAACCCCTAAAAAAAACTACATTCAGTCATGAGCTGAGGACCAAATGGCCTTGTCGGTGCATATTTATATCCAGTGTCCATGCACTTGGCTCTGCTCCCCTGGCAGTGTGAGGGTGATCGAACACAGGATCACTCTGAAGAGAGTCGAAGCGGCCAAAAGAACTGCCAAGGCTCTCAAGTGAGGCACCAGAGAAGAATGTTCTGTTTCTCCCCGCCTCTGATGGGAGTGGGTGAAAGACAGAGACCGGCTAATCTGGAGGACTCCTCCTGACCCCAGCTCCAGGGCGCAGGGCCCTGTGTTATCTGTCCCCCAGCACTGAGACTCATTGTCTGCCTGTCTTGTTTTGTCAACAGGCTGACAGGGCCCAGCCTACACCCGCCTCCTTTCGTTCCTCCTGGCAGCCAACTCCTAAGTGCTCTATTTAAAGCCGGGAGGTGGGTGGCCTGAAGGCTTGCTTCTCTTTCCCAAGCCTCCGGTCCTGAAGTTTGGGAGGGCCTGGGCCACTCTGAATCCAGATTCCCATCTCTGATCACTTAGTTTGTTTCCCGGAACCCAAAATGTTGAGGCACAGGCACAGGAAGTGATTTACTAACTTCCTCTTCCAAGGAAGCTTTGTGTTGGTGTAAGCCTGGCCTCTCCCTGCCTCCTGGGAAAGAAGGGGGCCCGGGACTAGAGTTGGGGGAAAGGTTACACCATGCCAGGAATACCTGCCTCTGCCCCCCTCCAGCACGGCCTCCTGTCTTCAGGACCAGAAGCTCATCTGGGGCGGCCCAATGGCGATCTGTTGAGGTGACTGCAGGGGAGATTGGGGACCAGTGCAGTTCCAGCTAGCTGAGAGGAAGCAGTAATGGCAAGATGACTCATTCGAGGAATTGGCTGCGGCTTCTGGGAGGGAGCTGGAGACGGCCTTGTAATCCATTAACCATTCGTCTGCCGCGGGGGTTTTAAAAAGCCACCATGTGCTCCACCGGGGGGGCTCTCATAATAGGGAAAGACAGGAGAAAAAGGGAGGCTTTTGGAAAACACGTGGCTTCAGGATGCATTTCTAAAAAAATATATTTTATTGATTTTGTACAGAGAGAAAGGGAGAGAGATAGAGAGTTAGAAACATTGATGAGAGAGAGTCATCGATCAGCTGCCTCTTGCACACCCCCTTCTGGGGATATGCCCGCAACCAAGGTACATGCCCTTGACCGGAATCGAACCCGGGACCCTTCAGTCCCCAAGCCGATGCTCTATCCATTGAGCCAAACCGGTCTCGGCAGGATGCATATTTTTAATGGATGATTTGACCCCCAAGTGAATTCTCTGGGTCAGAAAATGGCAGAGCTGTTTTTTTGGAGGATCTAGGAATCGCCTTAGGTCCCTCTGGATGGGAAGCAGAGTGCTTCCCCAAGCAAGGCTGGCCTGCTCACCCACCAACTCCTGGCATTCTGAGACTTCCAGCTGCTAGGTCGTACTGGGCTCTTCCCCACTCAGTATACTGGGCCTGAAAAGCCTTATCTGTATGTATACCCTCACAGTTCTGTGACTTGGTTAGAGGTACCTTTTTTTACTGGAAGCAACCCATTTGGAGAGTTTTAAAAGTAATATTAAGAATGTTTACAGAATCGTACCTGTCAGTACAGTAGTTTGAGGGCATTCGGGGAACAAAAAGTTGAGGAGGGAAGGGTAATAAGGAAATATAAAGGGGGGTAGGTGTTAATCCGGGGAACAGTTTTATTTATGGGGGCTGAGATTTAAGTTCAGAAGGCCTCATTCCTGCAGTTTGGTTTGGAAGGTAATAGCCTAGATTGATTACTCCAAATTGGTTCTATGGGGAGAATTCTCAGCAATGTTCTCAGCACCTTAGGAGTGAGAAAAGCCAGGGCTGTTTTATTGCCGTGCGTTTAAACCTCCTATTAGCCCCCATTTCCTCGTGCATGGAGGGTTTTCCTCTCTACTCCAGTTTAGAGCTCATGAGCTGGGGAAGAAACACCAGTTTTGGAGTCTCTTTCTTGAAAATTAATGAAATTCTGCATAATCACACCTGCATTTTAGATAAACAAGAGAGAAAATAGCTTTGGTTTTCTGGAGGGATTTGGTTAATATTTTCCAGATGTCGGATGTATTTCCTTTCACAGTTTAAGCTGCTTCTGATAGACACAAAAAGTTAATCATTGCCTCTCTGACCTATAGCTCTTTAGAAGTGTGTGTGTGTGTGTGTACATCCCATTTATATTCTATAAAGCTATTAGTTGGTTTGGCTCATTTTTTTTTTACTGTGACCAAAATCGATATTAGCCTATTTAAAAAAAATTTTTTTTATTAATCCTTATCCAAGGATATTTTTCCATTGATTTTTAGGGAGAGTGGAAGTAAGAGGGAAAGACAGAGAGAAACATCGATGTGAGAGAGATTGGTTGCCTCCTGCACGCGCCCTGCTCGGGCCAGAGAGGAACCTACAACCGAGGTACGTGCCCTCAGAAAAAACCCGAGACCCTTTGGTCCGAAGGCCAGCGCCTTCTTCACTGAGCCAAGCCAGCGAGGGCAGCCTACTATTTTTCACTCTTCCACACTCGGGGGTATTGATTCATTGTGGGCATTTTCTGACAGTGAGAAATCAATGCTTATGTCCATTTGTCTTGTTTTTTTTTCTCGTAGGGGGATATGAGACCTTCTACTCGGAATATCCTGATTGTTGCGTGGATGTCGAACCCATCTCCCAAGAGAAGATGGAGACTGAGAGAGCGCTCATCAGCCAGTGTGGGAAGCCAGTGCTCAGCATCAGCTACAGGCCAGCCTATGACCAGGTAGGTGGAGTGGGAAGTGCTGTCGCGGCTCCTGGCTGCCGTTCCTTCCTCGGCACCCTGACTCTTCCTCTCCCTGCTCGGCGGCCCTGGCTGCTTGTTGTGCGGATCAGGGTTTTGGCAGAGCCCTCTAGCTTTGAGAGCCTCTGGTGCTTGCCAACTTGAGTTTCCATCCAAGAGTAAACGGGCTTCCTTCCAGCAAACAAGCTGACGAGAGCAAACGAGCCACAGGATGCTTGACAGTTTCTGGAGAAAAGAGGAAGTGAACAGTGTATTGTTATTAGTTGGCCTGGGAGGTGCAGAGAGAGCTTCCAAAGACTGGCTTAGGTTTCCCCGAAGATGCTTCAGAGCTGACTTTCAGGCCGCCTGTGTTGTTCTTCTTTGTAATTGTCCGTGCCCTGCAGTTTCTGCACACCAGCCCAGCTAGTACCTGTCAAGGTGTGTCTTCCTGGTATTTTAACTGAATGAGGTGGGAGTGGAGGGAAGTAGAAGGAGGAGGGTTGTAGTGAAACTGCAGTTTGCATGGCTGAGCAAGCAGGCTCATCTAAGGGTTTCTATTGCTTATATTTCCATCAAATTCTGGAACCAGATGAGATCAAGGCATCCTAGAGGATTGCGTGATTCTATAAATGTGCGGGTTCTCTTTTTCCTTCAAAAATTGGACTTGGTGACAACTCAATAAAGGAAGCATAAAGTAGAAGGGAGAGGAGGGTGAGGAAAAGGGAGGCAAGGACCCAAATCTGGCAGACACCAGAGATCAAAACCCACCTTTCCAATTTTACAGAAGGAGAAACTCGCATGGCTGGTGAGGCGTAATGGATTTGCCAAAATCCTGCAGCTGGGTCCACGGCAGCCTAGACCCAGCACCCCCTTCTCTTAACTCCCTTTTCTAGTTGTTTTCAGGGCCCTGTTCTGTTTTCCACACATCTTCTGGAAAAGGGCCCTCTTGATTTGGTGGAGGGTCTTTTCAAAAACCTCCCCCCTCCCAATTAAGAACGTATCCAAAATCATAAAAAGGAAGACTTCAAATGCCGCCTGCCTAACCTGCCGGCTGCCTGCCACGAGCAGAGCTTTGCCCTGGGGATAAACTCCAAGTAAAGCCAGGTGCCCTTTCCTTGGATGGGATCCTTGTCAGGAAGCCTATTGGCTTGGTGTGGTGCCAGGGTTTTTATTTTGTTTGTTTTCCTTTATCAAAAATACACTCTGTAATGAACCCTCAGCTTACAAGCCAAGGGCATCCGGCTTAGCTAGATTTCTATTTTTGTTTGTTGTTTGGGTTGTGTTTCTTTATCCTTGTTTCTCAGAAAATGAAAGAGAAACGAGAATTGGCAGGATGTTGTAAGAGGGCCACAGGCCTTTGGCCCTGTGAGGACTGGGGAGGCCCTGCTGTGTCTCAGGGTTCCTCTGGGGAACCCCCTAGAATTGCTTCCTTAGAAGCCAGGCGGGGCCCTGTTAACCTTTGGGGTTTCTGTAGGCCCTGGGCTCCTTCCTCTTGATTCTAAACAAGATTCAGAAAAGAAAAGAAAGTTTCAGGGGTGTGTTAGGCTAAGCTCCAGAAGAAATTGGATAGGATCCTGGGCCTGGTTGTCAGCGTTTTGCAGGCACTAAAGTGAAGATGAGACTACAGGTACATCTAATTAAAGTGTTAAGCCCCCCCGGGGTGTGTGTGTGTGTGTGTGTGTGTGTGTACAATAAGTCCTAATAAAAAGAGTCATTGTTACTAATACCTTTTGCAAAATCCTCTGTAATAATGATTTTCAACCTTTTTCATCTCATGGCATTAAATAAAATTAATCAAATTCTGTGGCACACCAAAGAATATATTTTTTTTGCTGATCTGACAAAAACCATAGGAACAATTTTGATTGATATACAACATAATAATAATGTAATTGCCTACTTTTTTTTTTCTTTCTTTTTTTTTTTTTTTTTTTGCACTCCAAAATGACTTTTTAAAAAATCAGGTGCCTATAAGTGTTTCTGGTACCAAGAATTAACCAATCAGATGCGACCTTATTATTCAGTGTGACCAACATGATGCAATATGGCCTATATAGTTATGGTTCAAGACAGGGTGTGCACACCAGACGGCTATTGTGTTGGCTGTTGTCAATTTTTATTTGACAATCTAAGGGAAAACAGGTCAGTTCCCCTGACTAAATAGACAGGTATGGCATGTTTTAAAAATTCTTGTGCCACGCCAGTTGAAAATCACTGCTCTAGAACTTTCTTCCAAGTGGCCAAACTGGTCTTTTTGCCTAAACACTTGACTTCTCAGGAAAGGAAAGGCAAATACCAGATGCAGGGTAGTGTGAGCATGGCCTGCTGCTGGCCCTTGTCCCATGCTCCTTTTCCGGGTATGGGTCTGGCAGAGTTTCCATGCTTCTCTTGTTCCAGAACGGGAAATGGAAACACAGGAAGCGGATGGATGATGTGGAAAAGCCTCCCAAAGACACAGCCATGTTCCTCCAGCCCATTGTTTTTTCTCTAAATCTCCAGGGAATCCCATTGTTCCAGCTACCACTGACCTTTGTTTGTTTATACACTGAGAGTATTTATTTATGCACCCAGGAAGCTGGCCCTTAAACATAATATTCAGCTCAGAGCTTTGTCCCTCCCAGCTGTGGATGGGTGCATGAATGGGCCCTACAGCTCAGGTGGGATGCCCCCGAGCCAGCAGCTGCCAACAGCAACAAAAGGAAGAAAGGAGAAGGGAGACCTGGAAATGTTAAAGACTGCCAGAGTCTAGCCGGATAGGAGTTCTTTTTAGCTTTGCGTCGGGGGCAGGTAGGTGATCTCTGGTTCCAGTGGAGTCTTCCTTAACTAGAAATCTGATATGTGGGTGGTCTCCCAAAAGAAAGAGGACAGAAGCATCTCTCACCAAAGCCTTCTGCTCCACATGAAGATGAGAGAGGTGGGGGAAACCCCTATGCTCGTGGCTTCATACCTTTTCTTTGTCTGAGGATTCTGGGTAGACAGTGACTATTTTCACTTCTAAGAAGCAACTTTTTAGAGGGCCAGGTAACGAATTTTAGCAACTCTGAAATCTGATACATCTTATGATCAACAGTGTCCCAGCGGGTGCTGGTGGTGGTAGTGGTGGTGGAGAAGGGGGCCTAAGATATGGTGACAGAGATGAGCTGACTTTGGGTGGTGAGCACACAGTGCCAATATACAGATCTTGTAACAGAAAAATCTGCACCTGAAACCTGTATGATCCTGTGAACCAATGTCATCCCAATAAATTTAATTGAAAAAACAAAACAAAACATTGTCCTCGGTTTGATGAAATACACTATATAACATGTTAGGACTGTAAGGGGAAGGGGAGAGCTCACCGATTGAACACTTTTCCATTTTAATCTAGAAAGAAACCAGGCTGCTCCCCAAGTTGAAGGGCTTGTTCTCAGGTCTGCTAGACCTTCAACACATGTATCTCCATTCCCCCCTACTCACACCCACTGCTTCTCATCCTCCTCAGCACAGGAAGGCTGCCGGCACCTCCTCCCTCCTCACTGCATGTAAGAAAACGAAAATCTTCGCCACGTAGGCTTTGCTGTCACTGAGTCACCAGCAGTAATGTAGAGTAGAGAGTCTGCCAGGACGGAGGCTTCACCCACACTCTTGGTTGAACCAGCCTTGGCTCTGAACTCTCTTCCCTACCTGGAAACCAGGAAGGGAACCTCCCTCCTCCAAACAAATAGGTCAGGGTGGTTTTGTTTCCTCTCCCAGGTGAGCAGGCTAATCCAATATTTCCTGCTTGTCCTTTGCCCCTGCTTCCAGGGCGGCCCCGTTGAAATCCTCCCGTTCCTCTACCTTGGAAGTGCCTACCACGCATCCAAGTGCGAGTTCCTCGCCAACCTGCACATCACGGCCCTGCTGAACGTCTCCCGGCGGACCTCCGAGGCCTGCACGAGCCGCCTACACTACAAGTGGATCCCTGTGGAAGACAGCCACACGGCTGACATTAGCTCCCACTTTCAAGAAGCAATAGACTTCATTGGTAGGTCCAGCCACTCCCCCTCCGCTGTTCTGGGCGCCTTGTAGGGACATAACGTTCTTGGATTTTGATGTACTGATGAGGGTGGCTACCTTCACAGAGAAGAAACGTCTCTTCTATATGCAGCCATCAAGGGTCGGAGCCGAGAAGAGAGACAGCCACCCCGAAAGGCAGAGGGGAAGATTTGAGTTGCTATTAATAGGAGCTTTAATTTGCACGATAAATGAATATAATTTTATGGCAGTGTTCAACTGCCGCCCGCAGTATGGTTTCTAGCTGGGCGGGAAGCACAGTGTGTCCGTGCGAAATCTCCAGGCAAGGGAAGCAGCGGAGAGAAAGAGTCATCCTCGCTGTGCTTCTACGCAGGTTGGGATATTTTTAAATGCAGACAGAAGGATGGAGAGAGCACTACTTACGCACTAAGCCCCAAGGGCCCTGGCAGCTTTCCACAGTTTCTAACAAGCTTTGGGGGGCAATTTGTTTTGCATTCGCAGCTAATTTTGGATTAAAGATAGCACTTGACTCAAACTCTCCATGCTTTTTGCGCAGAAAAGTTGGCATCTTTTGCGTCCTTTTCTCTGTTCTGTGAGTCAGTTACCATTTTCTCTGCTGTGTAGGCCTGGTAGCCTCTGTTCCCTTGGGCCTTGGGTTTCCAGCTCCTCTATATAGCTTGATTGTTCTCTCATTTGACATCTCTTACGCCCATTCCTTCTCCCTGGAGGCTGGGTTGACTTTTTTTTCTGTCTCAAATTTGCAAGCCCCACTCTCCAACCTTGTGGTCTTGCCTTCTAGCTTCCAGGGTCCTTTTCCTTGAGCTCGCATAGCTATTGCAGCCGAGATGTGATTTTCCTGTATCTTGTTTGGAAGGATCTTGGGGGGGATGGGGGGAGGCAGGTGTCGGGCACAGCAGTAATGACTTAGTGTAGGTAGCAGTTAAAAGCCACCCCCCCGCAGCCACATGATGGTCCCCTCTACTTATCACACATGATTTCCGCTTCATGGGAAACCATCCAGAAATGGACCAGAGGCCAAAGGCTAAGCCTGTCCCCTGAGCAGCTCAGCTGAGCTGGTTCCTTTGCAGTCTCAGAGAGGCAGCCTGAATGGTGGGCTCAGGGTGGGAAAGCCTTGACTTGTTCCGCCTCCCCCTGGGAATGCCTTGCCCTCCTCGGCCTGATAGCCACTCAGTGAGGTCATGAAATCCGCCCCCATCCGTTTCTCAGAAGGCTCCCTCCCCATCCTGGGTGTGTGTGGTGTCTGTTTGTGTACACAAACATACACACCCACAACGTTACGAAAGCACAGGATGCTTGTCCCCAGTCTCCTAGCCCTGCTCGTGGAAGGAGGGACTGAGGCTGAGCCATGCCCTGACCCCTTCCAAGGGGAATGCCGCAGAAGTGCCACGTGGAAGACAAGCCCCGAGGGGTAGAGTGCGATCCTCTGCTGTTTTTGGATGTGGTATTGGGCCAAGTAAAAACTAGACTGCAAGGAGGCCAACAAAGGAGCAAAGGAAATTGAGAGTCACGGCCCTGTGATCCTAGGGACTTGGGGTCCCCTTTGAACTAATGTGCAGTGCTTTTTCCTTTTTGAGTCAGAGACTGAATTGGGGGCACCTCTAATGAGCTACAAGCGGGGTGTTCTTAGATGGGGAAACTCCAGGCTTCCTCTTTGACTCCTCAGAAATTTATCTTTCAGATCTTGCAGATTCATTTGCAACATCTTGAATTTGAGGAGGGAGGTGGATGATTTTTATTATTTGCCCTTCAAAATGTTAAATATTTTTGCACACAGCTTTACACAGTGCCATGTACATCTAACTTCCAGTGATGTAATTGTTTTTTTAGTAGCAAGAGAGGGACTTAGAAAGACTATATTTTTAATGGTTTTTATTTAATGTGTATTTATGTTTAACCTTTTACCCCTTCCCATTTTTAAAAAAATATATATTTTATTGATTTTTTACAGATAGGGAGAGGGATAGAGAATTTGAAACATCGATGAGAGAGAAACTCCGATTAGCTGCCTCCTGCACACTGCCTCCTGGGGATGTGCCTGCAACCAAGATACATGCCCTTGACCGGAATCGAACTTGAAACCCTCCAGTTCACAGGCCGATGCTCCATCCACTGAGCCAAACCGGTTAAGGTGTACCCCTTCCCGTTTTTAACAGTTGTAGATCTTTTGGGGGCAGGAGTGGAACAGAAAAGGAGGACCCCCTACCCTCCCTTTTGTCATATTGAGCTAAAGAAATCTGATGGTGGTAGCTTTATAGCAGTGCCTCCCCTTGTTGTGCAAGATGGAGTTTGCGAAAAGTCATTTATATCCATCTAGTAAGCATCGCTTAGCCAGGGCTATCATTAGTGGCTCTGCACTATCTATTGTATGTTTGGTAGTGGGAACCCTGGGAGCTGAGCCAAGCATCCTGCCCTGGCATAGCCAGACATGATGCCCGGAGGCCAGAAGGCATCTACCAAGATGGGGGACTAGGTCATCACCATTACACTCAGGCCTTGAGAGGCAGGAATTGCTTCTGTAAGTCTTTAAACCTGGGACCCTCTCAGGAAAAAAAAAATGTGCATACCTGATTAAAATTGGTTGCAATTTCAAGGGTTTTCCAATGCCCTCTTGAAACTCATCCATGTTAGAGTGCCACCCCCAGGAAGGGGTTACTCCAGGTCTAGAACGTTCAGTGGTAGAATCTGCAAGTTTGTTAGAGCACTGGGAAGCAGCTCTTAAGGATTGGAAAGGTCCTACATGGGGAAAAGACACTGGTGGGGCCCCAGAAGTTCTGTCCTCACCAGTGGGGATTACAGACGGGCAGGAGTCTGGTGTAGGGCCACGGCTGTTGCACAGTCACAATAGTTTGAGAACTAGGTCACTTCTGTGTTTAATTCTTGTGTTTGGCATTCGCCTTTGGGTTCTAATCCCAACTCAATCCCACTATCTTTTCTTCCTTCCAGACTGTGTCAGGGAAAAGGGAGGCAAGGTCCTGGTGCACTGTGAGGCTGGGATCTCCCGCTCACCCACCATCTGCATGGCTTACCTCATGAAGACCAGGCAGTTTCGCCTAAAGGACGCCTTCGATTACATCAAGCAGAGGAGGAGCGTGGTCTCACCCAACTTTGGCTTCATGGGCCAGCTCCTGCAGTATGAGTCTGAGATCCTTCCTTCCACGCCCACCCCCCAGGCTCCCTCCTGCCAAGGGGAGGCGGCCAGCTCGTCCTTCAGAGCCCATTTGCAGACACTGAGCCCTGATGTGCAGGGTTCCTACTACGCATTCCCTACCTCTGTGCTGGCTCCATTGCCCGCCCACTCGACGGTCTCAGAGCTCAGCAGGAGCTCCATGGCCACAGCCACATCCTGCTAACACTGGATGGGGGAACCCGCGCAGCCCCAAGAACAACTGTGATTTTGTTTTTTAAACTGGTGGACATTTCATACCTGTGCAATACTGAAGACCCCCCCTCTGTCCCTCCGCTCTGGTGGGATAGCGAAGGGTCCCCAGGCTTGCAAACGAACTTCAGACTGACCTCGGGGTTGGTTCTCGGGACCGAAGGAAGGCCAAGCCATTATGAGAAGCACAGCTTGTGCTGACTACTGTACTTCCAGACCCCCCTGCCCTCTCAGGACTGCCCAGTCCTGGCACCTCAACGTTCGCCTTTTCATTTCAAGCATAAGGCAATAAACAACCTGCAGCAACGTGGGAGAAAGCAGCTGCTAGACCTGGAGAAAAGGCAGTCAAGAAGCCAACTCATTCTGAAGGAAGCACAATTTCCACCTTAACTTTTTGAACTGTGGCAGTCTCCGCATCTGTCTCTGTCGCTTCAGGGAATAAGCTGATCATCTAGTCAGGAAAGGAACCCTATAGGGTTTGTAGGGACCCCATATATATGTATATGCTGATTTGAACCCTCATCTCTTCTGGAGATTCCCTCTTGGGTCCCACAGAGGCAGTTTGTTGAAGTAGCAAAATGTTGACACTTCTGAGTTGCCTTTCCACTATGGGTTCTTCCCTGACTTTGGACTTTGGCATGACTCTTAACTCATACTTGAACCTTTCTTGTTACACCTCTACTCAAAGCAACTCTTGTGTCATTTTGAAGAGAGTTCCTTAGACCATAGACCAAAAATCACCCATTTGAGGTGGTGGCATGGGTGCCAGGAGAAAAAGGGTACCTAGTGTCTAGGTCAGTGTCATTGACACGGTCTTTTCCCCAGCTTGCTGTCCTTCTATGTGCTTGTCTCGTCTCTTGTGACACTTGTTTCCCCCCCACACACACACCCCTGGAGATGGTCTTCAAGATGTTGACTTCTAGGATTTGTAGATTTCATAGTGTGGTACTACTTTATATTTTGTCTAGGTTACTTCTCCAGGGGAAAAGGCAATAATTTCTTAAAATCCATACAAATGTGAAGAAAAGCAGTATGTTATTGGTCATCATTGTCGTCGTTTTTTTATAGTGTTAAATAAAAACAGTAAAAAAAAACAAAAAAAACTTCTCTGTGTTGACGAATTGGGGTAAGGGAGGAATAAATACATTTAGGGGGCAACGAGCCTGCCTCTCTGGGTTGATTTCCGAAGAAACTTGAAGGTGATGGCGGTAGATTATAGCTGTAGACCTGAGACTGTGCATCTGCTCACGAGCTAGTGATCATAATAATACAGAATATGGTGCTTTCCATTTGAGAGGCTTCCCTAAACTCACTTGCAAGAGAAGTCGTTGGGTGCATGCCACACGGTGAGGTTATCAGCACGTCCACTCACTCTGGGCTCTTCACTTCCATAAGCCCAGGCAAGGAATTTGACTGTACCTCAGATTCTTCACCTATAAAATGAGCAAACTGAACCACATGATCCCAAAAGTCTCTTAAAGCTTAAGACCCTGGATTCCAGCCAACCAGAGCACCATGCTTGTAGTCAGCCTCCTTCCAGTGCCTGGCACATGGCAGACTCAGAAAAGGTTAGGAAAATGGCCAAGAATAGAGAAGCCAACTAGGTGAAGGTTCACCTTAAGTGCCTGCCTCCCCCTTTTTTATCCTTGGAACCAATTCTTCCAGGTAGTTGACTCAGGAGTGGGTTTAAACCCAAGGCTGTGTTGACTTGCCTTCTGAGTAATGTCCTCTGTATTGACATCTCCCCACTGCTGGCTATACCGACTCTTTGGGGCCTGTTTCCTAATCAGAGGGAACCAAGGACTGGCTGGAATTTATGCCATCCCAGTGAGTTGGTGCCTGATGTGGGGATTCCAACCATATCCCTAGATTCTAGAAGGCCCAATGAGGCCTCCTGCTCTCCCACAGGCACCATGTTGGTGAATACCAAGATGGTGGCCAAGCCCAGGTAGTCCAGCTCTAAGCATCTCATCTCAGAGGCTTGGCTTGAGGCCTTGCTCCCCACATGTCTTTCCAGAAGCCTGCCCCATGTTCGGGACTGTCCAGGTGCTGAGTGGTAGCAGGGGCCTCAGGCTGGGAGGGCCAGGGAGTGGGAAGCTGGGCAGGCTGGGGTGATTCGCCGCATCCCACTTGCTGACATTTGCTTTATTGCATTAGAGTCTTTCTCTGAAGGGTGAGTAAGTCCTCTAAATCAGGCTTGGGAGGATTACTCATAAGCCAGTGAGTCAGTGGAGGGTAAGCCAAGTGAAGGCCCACAGCTGGGGATGGCTCTGTAACGCTCATTCCCTTCACAGTCTCCCCATTAATTACAGCTCCATTTTGGCCAACATCAACTTTACACTGGCTTCCAGGGCTGGATGGTGAATTAAAGTTGGTGTTTTCCCAGTTTCTTCATCCCCAGTAGGGAAGAAACATCTCTATCGGCCTCTAGCATCATTTCAAGTAGAGATATGTCTAGGACAGTGGTTGGCAAACTCAGTCAACAGAGCCAAATATCAACAGTGCAATGATTGAAATTTCTTTTGAAGAGCCAAATGTTTTAAACTTAAGCTTCTTCTAACGTCACTTCTTCAAAATAGACTCACCCAGGCCGTAGTATTTTTGTGGAAGAGCCACACTCAAGGGGCCAAAGAGCCGTATGTGGCTCTCGAGCCACAGTTTGCCGACCACGGGTCTAGGAGTTCCCGCCTATTGCTTCCCTCTCAGGTCCATTCTTTTTTTTTTTTTTTTTTAATATATTTTATTGATTTTTTACAGAGAGGAAGAGAGAGGGATAGAGAGTTAGAAACATCGATGAGAGAGAATCATCGATCAGCTGCCTCTTGCACACCCCCTACTGGGGATGAGCCCACAACCAAGGTACATGCCCTTGACTGGAATCGAACCTGGGACCTTTCAGTCTGCAGGCCGACGCTCTATCCACTGAGCCAAACCGGTCCTGGCTCAGGTCCATTCTTGCCCCTGAACTGGGCCTAACTGGGGTAAGCAATGCATGAGCGGCCTCACATCCAGATGCTGGTCTGAGTCCTGTGTACCATAGTCTCTTTTGTGTGAAGATTGGGGAAAATGCCCCACCTCAATACCCTGAAAGGCTGTATGTATCTAAGTTGTTGGTGGTTTCTCTTCTGCACACCATAAAGCTCATGACTGCCCTTTTCCCTCCTTGCTCAGGCCACTTGGCAGCTCAGAATCAAAATTTTAGCCTACCTCTGGCAATTTTTAAAAATATATTTCTATTGACTTCAGAGAGGAAGGAGAGCGAGAGAGAGAAACATCAGTGATGAGAGAGAATCATTGATCGGCTTATCTCTTGCATCCCTGCACTGGGGATCGAGCCCACAGTCTGGGCATGTGCTCTGATGGGGAATTGAATGTGACCACCTGGTTTATAGGTTGATGCTCAACCACTGAACCACATCAGCCCGACTTATAAGACCTTGGTACCCTAAGGTTACATCTTAAACCTCTCTCTTCAACCAAATAATTCTTGGTTCTTCACATCTCAATTCAAACTTCACTTCTCCAGGGTAGCCTTCCAGAGGCGCAGGTTGGATTAGATGTCCCAGTTCTATCTGTCATAGCTCCCTACCTACGTCTTTTCTTCATATTTCACCAAACCTTAAAAAGTATTCATTTACCTATGATTATTGTATCAATGTTCATCTTCTCCAGACTAGACATATCAGGAGAGCAGAGATTACATGGCATGTCAAGAGCGGCCCATCTGGTTTATAGTAGGTGTTCAAACTAGTGTGTTTACAGATATTGGGCAATGAAGGGGTTGAGACTATGTTGCATGAAGAAGAGTTGGGAAAGGTAGTGAGGGGAGAGCCAGTGGTGTGTCTAACTGAAGTTGCATAGGGTAGTGTCTAGGAACTTCAGCTGGAGTTCTAAAAACCCGAGTTTGCATTCTGGCTCTGCTTCTTGCTAGCTGTGTAGACACCGACAAAGTACTGCATTTCCCTAAACCTTGACATTATTGTTCATAAAGAGGGAATACTAATTGAATCTACCTTGTGGGTACAATTTTTGAAGAGTAAATGTTATGAGAAATAATTGCCTAGTATGAAGTTAAAGACATAACAAGTCCTCAATGAACAGCGGCCATGATTATTAATTACAATAATTGCAGCAGTGAACTACCCACTGTTGTGAAGGTTCGGCAAGCAGAACTGGGTTTCTATCAGGAAGGCTGTGGTGGAGGGGATTCAAGCCTCAAGGCTTTTGCACACACCTTTCCCTCTGCCCCATCTCTCCCTTCTTCACCTGCTCATGAATGGGCCTCCTTAGTACCTCAGACTTCACTTCCTCAGGAAAGCCCTCTGAGATTTCAGGATTCTATATTAAATGCTCTCCTGGCACCTGTCCCTTCAGAGCAATATCAAAGTGGGAATTAATGACGCTTATAACTTTTATTGATTGATTGATTTTAAGAGATAGAAGAAGGAAGGGAAGGAAGGAGAGAGAGAGAAAGAGAGAAGGAGATCAGTTTGTTGTTCCACTTATTTATACATTCATTGGTTGAGTCTTGTATGTGCCCTAATGGGATTGAACTGAAATCTTGGTGTGATGGAACTATGCTCTAATCAACTGAACTACCTGGCCAGAGCTAATGTTCATAATTTTGAAAGATCAGCTTTATTGAGATATAATTTATATAGTATAAAACTCAACTATTTTAATTGTAGTTAAATGATTTTTTAGAAATGTATATATTCAGTGATATAACCACCCCCCCAATCAAGATATGGACTTTTATTCACCCTCCCCCCAAAATTTCTTTGTGCCCTTTTGCATTCACTCTTTTCCCACTGCAGACTCTGGCAATTAATTTGCCTTTTCTAGAATTTTATATAATTTCATATAGTATGTAGGTTTTTAGTCTGGATTATTTCACTTAGCATAATGCATTTGATTTCATGCAGATTGTCATGACTACTAATACTTTATTCCTTTTTATTATTGTAATAATATTGCATGATATGGATATGCCAATGTTTGCTTATCAATTTACCCATTGATGGACATTTGGGTTATTTCCAGCTTTGGGCTCTTATGGATAAAGCTGTTATGGACATCCAAGGATGTATTTCTGGACATATGGTAAGTATGTATCTAATTTTATAAGAAACTATCAAACTATTTTTTAAAATTGGCAATACCATTTTGCATTGCTCCATATCCTAGGTCATACTTGGTATTGTCTATTGGTGTGTGTGTGTCAGGAGGGGGGGGGTTAAGTTTTTGTTTATTTGTTTGTTTTAGTTGAGCCATTTAGTAGTATGTAGTGGTACCTCATTGGATTTTTAAGTTTTTATTTCCATAATTACTAGTGATGTGGAAAATTATTTCATGTAATTATTGGCTCTTCTTTGGTAAAGTATCTGTATAAAGTTTTTAGGTAAACTATTTTATTATTGAGTTTTAAGAGTTATTTATATATGCCACTGATCTATATGTCTATCCTTATGCCAGTACCACACTATCTTGATTACTATAGCTTTGTAGTAAGTTTTGAAATCAAGAAGTGTTTATTCAATTGTTTATTCTTCTTTTTCAAGATTGTTTTGACTCTTCTGAGTCTCTTACATTTTTATATGAATTTTAGTATCAACTTGCCAATTTCTGAAAAGAAGGCAGCTGGGATTTTGATACAGCTTATGTTTAACGTGTCGATCAATTTGAAGAGTATTGCCATTTTAACAATGTTAAGTCTTCCAATCCATGAACATGGGATGCCTTTCATTTATTTAGAGCTCCTTTAATTTGTTTCAACAATGTTTTATAGTTCTCATTGCACAAGTTTTGTACTTCTGTTGTTCCTAAGTTGTTTTTTTTCATGCCATTATAAATGAAGCTGTTTTCTTATTTTCTTTCTTTAAAAAAAAAAATTTTTTTTTTAAATTTATTTCAGAGAGGAAGGGAGAAGGAGAGAGACATGATATTGATCGGCTGCCTCCTGCATGCCCCACACTGGAGATCATCCCACAACCCAGGCATGTGCCCTGACTGGAATTGAACTGAGCCTTCCTGGTTTATAGGTTGACACTCAGTCATTGAGCCACACCAGCCTGACATGACCTGCCCTCTTAACACACACACACACACACATACACACACACACACACACACACCCCTCCACTGATGTTATATACCAGGAGAACCACTGGTCTGGGGGCCTCATCTCTCCGTTTCCTTCTGTGCCTGTGTTAGAAGAGTGTATACAAATGTTGATGCATGTGGTTTAGTGGCAAGAGCACTGGACTGAGAGCCAGGGTACTCATCTCATTCCAGTTCTGCAGCTCACCAGTTGTGTCTCTCGAGGCACATTAGTTCATATCTCTGGGCTTGTAGTTTCTCAATACTTAAAGTAAGGGGTTTGAATTAGACCATCTCAAAGGTTTCTTCAAGTGCCAACATCCTATGAGTCTATGAATTGGTGACCTTGCTGATAGAGCTAATAATTACCTGACCTGGCAGGATAGCTAAGATTTATTTACTTTAATAATATTTATCAAAACCACAGAGCTTGGCTGCTCACTTCATGCTCATTTATCTTCTCTGGCTTCCTGTTTATCCCAAAGGTTATCTTTTCAAACCGCCCTTTGGGCTTATAAAATCTCCTTTGTGTTCACTCCATGTTACTAAGTGAACAAAGAGCAGGTTACAAAACTGTATGGATCCCATTTTATTAAAAAACTCACATGGGTGTGTTTGTATATATAGATATAGACATATCAATGTTTACATTTATGTAGTCTAAAAGGATATGTATATCAAAATGTTAGGATGGCTTTTTCTGGATGGAGAAATAACTGGTGATCATTTTACTTTTTCTTTCTTTCTTTCTTTCTTTCTTTCTTTTTTTTTTTTTTTAAGAAGATACATTTTAAATACATTTTTATTGATTTCAGAGAGGAAGCGGGAGGGAAAGAGAAAAACATCAATGATGAAAGAAACTTATTGATTGACTGCCTCCTCCATGCCCACACTGGGGACTGAACTCACAAACATGGGCATATGCCCTGACTGGGAATCGAACTGTGATCTTCTAGTTCATAGGTCGATGCTCAACCACTGAGCCACGCTGGCCAGGCTTCCTTTTTCTTTATACACTTTGTCCTTTGCAATTTTTGTCTGATGGAATTGCTTATATTTTTTATATTTATTGCTTATAAACACAACAGCTAACAAGCCAATAAATAATGTCTTATTTGGATTCAGAGTCTCCCTGCCCCTTTAACTTTGTCTTTGGCGTCTTCTCCTAGGTTAGCTACCTGTCTTTCTGTTTTAAAAGACAAAACAATGGGGAAAGGGGTACACAACGCATGGGACAAAGTAATCTAACCCCTGGGAATTCAGCCCTCTCCAACCCCAGCTTTTCCGCTATTCCCCACATCCCACCCCCATTCAATCACTCTCCCCTTTTTCTCTTTCCTTTTGTGTCAATATTCTCCCCCAACACACACTCACACACATCCAGTTTCTCCCTCTATAATCTATGTTGAGCACTTCCAGCATTCATTCATTCATTTATTAATTCATTCATCATAAATTATGCTTAAATCAGAACAATGGAATAAGCGTGTTGCTTAGAGTTGAAGACTCTGTTTTGAGTCCTGAATCTGCCCTAGGTATACCAGGATCATGTGAAAAGCACTTGGAAAACTGTAAAGACAGATCAGTGGGAATTGTCATGGCCAAGGCCCTGTGCTGAGCCCATAGGGAAAATGGGGTGGAGGAGTCTCTGCCTTCAAAAAGTTGTGAATTGTTTTCTAGGGTAGATGTGTAAATGCAAAGTGGGTGTTAGAGGGCTTTGAGAGATGCAGAAATAATACCCATAGACAAGGAATGAATGACTAGATTCTGCAGAGGAGGGAGAAGGAAGAGTCAAAAATCACCAAGGGGGTTGGGGCCAGAAAATCATGGGCCCATTAATCTGTTTATCAATCCATCTACTCATTCATTCCACAAAAACACATTGAGCATCTGCCACCAGCCCAATACTGTCATAGACGATGCAGATGAACCAGCAGAGAGAACAGATAACACCCTCTACCTATCCCATTTTGCTTACATTCTATGGGTCCACAGAGGAAAGGAAGTAAACAAGTACATAAACTAGATCATTTCCAAAGGCGATAAAAGCTATGAAGAAAATAACACTGGTAGTGTGTCAGAGAGCAACGGGGGAGGTGACATTTGTGCTTCCGTGCCATTAGCTGAAATAAAAGTCAGCGGCTGTACTGAGGCGGAGGATGGTGAATTTCATGGTAGAGCTGCTGACTCAGATACTAAGATTCACCTCCTGGTGAAAATATTTTAACCTTCTCTCAAACTGTGTATTATATTACTAGAGGCCCAGTGCACGAAATTCATGCACTAGTAGGGTCTCTAGGCCTGGCTGGTGATCAGGGCTGATCAGGTTCTCCCCCTCCCAGCCTCCCTGCATCATCCTTTCCTCACTCTCTCAGCACCCAGCCACAGCTGGTAGTCCGCCATGTTTCCCACCACACCCTGGTAGTCAGTGCATGCCATAGCGATCGATTAAACTCCCTGTCTCCCAGTTGAACTCCTGAGGGGACAATTTGCATATTAGCCTTTTATTATATAGGATTTTCTGGCTCAGAAACATTTGGTGGGTTTCCATTGCCCTCTGGACAAAATCCTAATTATTTTTTATATATTTAAATATATCTTTATTGACTTCAGAGAGGAAGGGAGGGGAAGAGAGAGAGAGAGAGAGAAAGAGAGAGAGAGAGAGAGAAAGAGAGAGAGAGAGAGAAAAACATCAATGATGAGAGAATCATTGATCAGCTGCCTCCTGCACACGCCCTACTGGGAATGGAGCCTGTAACCCAGGCATGCGCCCTGACTGGGAATTGAACGGTGACCTCCTGGTTCATAGGTCAATGTTCAACCACTGAGCCATGCTGGCCAGGCAAAATTCCAGTTTTTTAGCTTGAAATCTAAGGACCTTCACAATCTCACCAGGCCTGTCCATCTGCCTGCTTCTATCTTCACAAGAACCTTCCATTCTGGCCTCAAAGGACTCGTCACCATCCCCACTCAGGTTCTGTCCCTTTGCACCTCCATAATTGGGTCCTAGGAAAGTCTGCTGAGTTCTCTAGTCTACAACTGCCCTGCTCTTTTTGAGGCTCAGGCCTTTTCTCTACTTGCCCATCCTTATGATTGTTTAAATGTCTCATAAGCAAGGACTCAACTCTTCAATAAGAATGTAGTCTCCTTGAGAAAGGAGCTGGCCCCTATGTTGAATTTGCTCTGTACACCTGCCCAGAAACACATTAACCAGCTTTACAGATCAATTATCTTCTTGTATAAAATGAAGAAGGAAAGAGAATGAGAAGAGTTTGGAAAACCAAAGTGTTTCCCATCCAAATTCATGGAGCCGGGAGATGACAGAATTCAGCTGTGGGCAAGTGTTCAGAAGCAATCAACAAGGAATCAAGTCAGTTTGCTAGAAGTTGGAATAAACTCCATCTACCTTGTGCATCTAGGGATGAGTCTGCTTGGCAACGCATGGCCTGAGAGTGGGAATTCCTCCCACCCCTGAATCCACAAGAGGGGCAGAGGCCTGGATTCTGGCCTAGAGTCATCTGTAGCCCCTCTCTCCAAGGCTTCCTTCCTCAGGGTCCAAGGCTGTGTCATCTTTCCTTCTTTTAACCTGTGGGAAAATGGAGCACCTCAGTTTACCCATCTGAAATGCAGGATGATGGGGGATCAGCTGTTCCCTTCCCTTCCCTTCCCTTCCCTTCCCTTCCCTTCCCTTCCCTTCCCTTCCCTTCCCTTCCCTTCCCTTCCCTTCCCTTCCCTTCCCTCTCTCCTTCAGCAACATTTGATACTGGTGCTCAACCTCTGTGCTTTGAGGCCAGGATGCCAGGGAGGGAGGGCAGTGGGAGGTTAGGGGAGGGGCACGTGATCGTCATGACGGGTGTTGGGGAGGAAAGTCAATACCATAAACACGTATTCATCAGGACATTCCTTCTGCGGTGTCTTTCATCTGGGGAATCTGAAAGCCCTGGACAAATGGTAATTAATTTCCACAGCAGCTTCCAGGGAGGATGGGGTGCTGCCTGCCAAAGGCCAGAGGGGCACTTTCCCAACACCCCTCCCCCAACCCTCCCGGCTCACTCCCAGCTACTGCTTGTCCCCAAGGTGGCAATGCCAGGTGATGGCATCCCTGGATGGAGACTGTTTCCTAGGACTTCTCTGCTTAGAAGGCTCCAGAGACTCCTAACTGACCTCCTCCCCCCACCCCTACTCTTTCCCAGAGGATGACTAAGAGTGAACCGGGGCAGGAGTGGGAGCTTTTCCGGCCCCCACAGGCAGGCTGGGGCCAAACAACTAGTTAGTTGACTCAGCGGGAACCACATGGCTCCAAAAATACAAGTGCCTCTGCCCAGTTCCACCTCGCACTCCCTTAGCCCTTTGGACACAATCACCTGCTCCTTCTCCCTCCTCCTCCCCTTACCCCAGGGAAACCACTTGAAGTGATGTTTGCCTTATTTCTAGTTATAGAAGAGTTATAAGCTTAGTATAAAACACATTTAAAATATAGAAAAATATAAAACAGAGAGTTATTTTGTTAATTCCATAATTCCTTCCCTCCCCAAATAACCACTGTTGAAATCTTATTGTATTTAAACATTTATTTGTTCTGCTTTTTGGGTTTTATTTAAAAATTAATACATAATCATGGCAAAAATTATATACTGTATATTATAATACTATATACTAGAGGCCCAGTGCACAGGTTTGTGCACCGGTGGGGGCCATGCCTTGCAATCTGGGACCCCTCGGGGAGATGTTGGATTGCCAGTTTCAGCCTGATTCCCACAGGCCAGGCCACGGGACCCCACCGGTGCATGAATCTGTGGACCAGATCTCTAGTTAAGATCTTTGATTAAAATCTTCCTGCCCTCTCCCCTCCCCCTTCCTCCCTTCCCTCTGAGATTCATCAATTTGTACCATCTTTCCATGCCTGTGTGTTGAGTATCTGCCTCCCCTCCCCATGGTCAGGGCACATCATAGCGCATAGTTGAATGGTTGAATGGTCACTTAGACTTTTCTATATATTATAACATATATTGTTTATTATTTCATATACCTAAAATAGGAGAGGTTGTAAAGTGAAAAGTCAAAGTGCATCCCAACTTTCTATTCCTACCCAAGAGGAAGACACTGTTAGGAGTTTCTTGTGTATCTCCTCAGAATTGCCCATTACACATACAAGCTTGCATATGCACACTCATTTTATATGGCTGAGATCATGCTGAATGAATAATTTAGCTTTTTTTGCTTCACATGAATATATGAGCATTTTCCACTCAGTTAAAAATTACTGGTTAAACAACATTTTTATTGGCTGCCTAATGCTTCGTCCTATTGATATGCCACAGTTTGTTTAATCTTTTCCCTATTGTTCATATTTACTCAAGTGAGTGGCAGGAAGAAGGAAGTGAGTAAGAATGAAGTGTTGGGAGGAAGAAGCAAGCTAAGATGCATTGAGGGCCTACTGTGTGCCAGCCATTTTTACTATTTTCCCAATGGCCCAGTGTCAGAGCTAACACAGTCCCCACACTGCATGTGAGGTTCAGAGAGGTAAAGAAAGAATTTGCTTGTAAGTCAGGGAGACAGGGTTTAAAGGAAGGTTTGTCAACTGCAGAGCCCATAGTTGTTCTATTTTGCCAAGGTGCCTTCGCAAAGTCCCGGGCTTTAAGACATTCCATTGCTTTGCATGGATGAGGAGAGCCCTTCATTCATTTATTCTCTCATTCATCCCAATAGCATTGATGTACCAGGCGTGAGGGATTCAGGGGGAAATGGCCCAGCTCTGTCCTAGAAGTTCAGTTGCATGGGGATGAATATGTAAACAAGCAACCATAACCTCGCGTGGGAGAGGGAGATACAAGGTACCATGGGGGTCAAAGCAAGGGTTCTTCTCCCAGACTCCCAAGGTCAAAGTAGGCTGCCAGGGGTGGAGACTCTGCTGAGTCAGTCTTCTGGCACCAAGCAGGAAGTGCCAGCGAGGCCTGAGCTGCCTCTGCTTCCTGTCCTCCCCAGATCCCATGGCACCGAAGTCACCGGAGGCGCGGGCTGGCTCCTCCCTGACCTGGCTCCTGCCCTTCACAAGACGGCTTGCCCGGCTCCCACGGTGGTAAGGTGGGTGGGGGAACCCTAATTGCTGAGAAAATTTTCAAGACACCGTTTCCTGTTATTTTCTAGAAGTTCAGGAAATGGTTCTCATTCTCTGGGGGAGAGTGGGTCGCACAGGGGATTGGCTCAATGCTTGGGCTCCGATGGCCACATCTGGGTTGCAGTCCTGCTTCCCATTTGCTCTTCACCGATAGCAGTCAGAGCTGTGGGTGACAAGCCAAAGAGATGGGCCCCGGCTGTCTTGAACCAAGAAGGGAGTAAAATGCAATAGAATTGGCAGAGGTTCAGGAGGCAGCAGGCTTAGGAAAGGAGCAGGGATGAAGGCAGCAGTCCTCACGGCCCAGAGCAGCAGGAGGCACCAAACCATCCCTTAGCCCGGAGGATCTAATGAGGATACTGATCCTGTTGCGGCCAACAGCACAGCAAGTGGAATTCTAACCTTCCCGCACACCAACTGTCTGTGCCTTTATCATGTATCTGCATCAGCCAGGGAGCTTGGACAGGGAGGATTTGACCTTGAACCTCAGTGGTGGGAGGTCAGAGGCTTCCTTCCCACACCAGGGCAAGTCCTGCACACTATTCAGGGAGCTTTGGATCCTGGACAGACAAAAACCTCAATGTGCAGGACATGCCCTAACATCTCAGAGCCGTTGTGAAATGGACACGTTAATAACGTCCACCTCACAGGACTGCTATGAGGATTAAAAAAAAAAAAAAAAAAAGCAAGTAAGATTCTTAGCATAGTGCCAGAAACCCAGTAAATGCTCATAGTTTACCATGCTTGTTGTTATCATGATTACTACTGTTATTAGCCACTTTCTTATACAGTAAGATACAAATAGCATTTTAAACATAAAACATATTTTTAAATATAGGCCACGGACGGCATATGAAGTAACATATGCCATAGAAAGATACTGAAAACTTGGAAGAAGAGAGAGAAATCACCTACCACCCACTGAAAACTGCACCGACGTTGTGGTGTTTCCTGCCAATCTGTTTACTATACATTGCTTTTTGGTTCTTTCATTCTTCCTCTTTTTCCTTCCAAACAGCTATCCTGTGTGCACAGTTGTGTACCCTACCTCCCAGCCTTTGCACTTCCTTATGCTATTAAAGACCCTCTGCAATTGTCATCCCTAAGAGCTGCAAAATATCCGGTAGCCGGGAGAGAATCATCGCCCAAGTGTTGTTTCTACTGTCTGGCAGGGGGCAGGGGCGAGGGAGAGGTACGCATTTTATAAAGTGTGAGTGTTTTTCAAAAAACGCTTCTGATTCTGGAATGCTTCTTCAGAACCCCAAATCCGCATCAATTAAGCACTTTGTTCCAAGGAACCTTGTTCAAGGAGCTGATTGGTGAAATCCTCGCAGATCTGATGCAGGTTAGAGGCTTAGCCCTCCAGATGCACCAGGCCACACGGTGTTCTGATGGGGCATTTTCACTGCCACCACAATCCTACCGTCACCTGATGCCGCCAGGCTGCCCACTGTCTTCTCAAGTGCCCAACATGCTCAACTGCAGATCAGACTGGGTGGCGTGTCCCGCCTGGGAAACCTCCTGCCATGGAGAATGGAGAATGCCCCGGCCCTGCCTCTCGTCAGCTTGGGACTTGGATGGTTTTCTTATGCCTCTCAACCTCTTCTAGAAAAGAAAAAGAATCATGTAAAAATTCTCTTAGACAATAAGGTTTTTTTCTTCTGTTTTTAAAAATATATAATTTTGTTGATTTCCGAGAAGAAGGAATAGGGAGAGAGAGATATAAGCATCAATGATAAGAAAGAAAAAATCAATAAAATATTTAAAAAAATAAATAAATAAATAAAGAGCAGAAATTCTGGAGAGAAAAAAAATGATAAGAAAGAATCATTGATGGGCTGCCTCCTGCACACCTCCTACTGGGATCAAGCCGGCAACCTGGGCATGTGCCCTTGACTGGAATAGAACCCCGGACCCTTCAGTCCCACAGGCTGACGCCCTATCCACCGAGTCAAACCGGCTAGGGCTTCTTTCTTTCTTCTTGAAGTGTTTCCTATTCTCCTCTCTGGTGACCAAGCTCTCTGCTGGGAGTGACTAAAATGCCAGAGATGCTGATTATTTGGACTTCCTGGGCAGGCCAGGCACCCTCCGGTGGTGGGGCTTCAGAAGCAACAATAATTAATATTTTGCCGAGTGTGATTCTGATCGCCCAGCCAAGGAGAGGGGCCCACCCTGAGCTGGGAGCCCCACGGGAACTGCCCTGGCTGCATTCCTCCGGCAGGGCGGCGGGGCAGGGCAGCGATTGTGCAATGGGTACCCGCATGCTCCCGGGGAGGAGCCGGCCACAGAGGATGTGCCCCAGCCTGACCAGCTTGGATAGGCCGGAGGGGAGGGCGCTCACCTTTACCCTGCAGTGTCCAGGACGGGGATGCCCACGTGGTCCTGAGTCCATCCCGGGCCTGTCCAGGGTCCCCACTGGGTACCCAGGCTCTGCCCCAGCCACAGTGTGCTAGTGAAGTAACCAGAGTATCTGAGGAGGGCAAAGGGCAATGAAACCATCCTGTGAGATTGTCCAGTACGCTCTGTGCCTTTCACAGATGAGAAAACGGAGGTCTGCAGGGTTAAGGAATATGCCTGGATCACATCATGGCAGAGTCCGGACCTCAGAGCTCTCGATGCCCAGTCTGGTGTCCTTTCCACTTCATTCATTTCTCCATTCATTTATTCAACTATGAGAACTGAGCTCACACTCCTCCAGGAAGTATGCTGGGCTCTGGAAATACACACAAACCGGAAGTAGTGTGAAAAGAGTGGGGCACTTACTGTGAGTACAAAAACCTAAGGAGAGGGTGCCAAAAAACTCAGTGACCAAGAATAAATACTATTTCAATGCAATATTAAAAAATAAAATCAGCGAACAATGGCCCATAGGTCTGCAGCCTGTTTTAGTAAATGAAGTTTTATTAAGATTAAATCCCAGTCCCTCTTTTGAGGAGCCCATAGTTTTATCGGAGGACATAGTCCCCAATGGAGTATTTTTATGAATGTCCTTAGGCAGCAAATAAGGGGTAAGGGGGCGTGTTCAAGACAGGGAAGGAAATGCACAGAAACCCAGCTGAACGACACCACCAGTTTATTGGGGGAAATGACAGCAAAGTTCATTGATGTAGGCAACTCAGGGTCAGGCGCCAGGGGAAGGAGCCAGGTCTCAGAGATCGTGGTAGTGGGGGATGGGGGGTGAGGGATAGGGTGGGGGGTGGGGAGAGGATGCAGAACCCACTAGCCTGAGAATGTCCCCTAAAGATTTTGGACTTTACACCAGGGATCTGGTAACCTACCCTCAGGCTGCCACTGAACTGAGGGAATCAGACACAAACCAGAGGGGACGGGTCTTCCCTCAGAAACATGTTTAAAATCACAATGAATGTGTTTGGATGGTTGTCCTCAGGTGTCTGTCAGATCTTTGCCCCCCTCCAGTCCCTGTCCACCTCTGGGTGCTCTGTGGCCTCATCTGTGACTGAAGCTGTCCACAGCTGCTCCTGCCTTGAGTAAGCTGCTGGGAACCAGGGAAGAATGAAAGCTACTGAGGAGCCCTAGCCGGTTTGGCTCATTGGATAGAACGTCAACTTATGAACTGAAGGGTCCCAGGTTTGAGATATCTATGTGTGTGTGTGTGTGTGTGTGTGTGTGTGTGTGTGCGCGCGCATGCGCGCACACGATTGGTTTCAGAAAGGAAGCGATAGAGGGAGAGAGAATGAAACATCAATGATGAGAGAGAATCATTGACCAGCTGCCTCTTGCATGCCCCCTTCTCGGGATCAAGCCCATAACCTGGGCATATGCCCTTGACTAGAATTGAACCTAGGACCCTTCAGTACACAGTCTGATGCTCTATCCATTGAGCCAAACCAGCTAGGGCAAGGGTACATGCCTGGGTTGCAGGCTTGATCCTCAATAGGAGGCATGCAAGAGTAGCCAATCAATAATTCCCTCTCGTTGTTGATATTACCACCTTTCTTTCTCTCTCCCTTCCTCTTGGAAATCAAAAAATATATATTTTTAAAAATTTGTGGCAAATACACGCACAGAACCCCAATCAAAAGGGATCCAAAGTGGACCACACCAAGATACATCATAATTAAAATTCCAAGAGCAAAAGACAAAGAGAATATTAAAAGCAGCAAGAGAAAAGCAGGTAGTTACCTTTAAAGGAGCACCCATATGATTGTCAGCTGATTTCTCAACAGAAACCATGCAGTCCAGACGGGAATGGCAAGAAATATTCAAGGTGATGAATAACAAGAACCTACAGCCAAAAATACTCTACCCAGCAAAGCTATCACTCAGAATCGAAGGCGAGATAAAGAGCTTCACAAATAAAAAAAAGCTAAAGGAGTTCATCACCGCCAAACCAGAATTATATGAATTGCTGAAGGGGGTTCTTTAGGAAGAGGAAGAAAATAAAGATAAAAACTATGAACAACAAATATGTAACTATCAACAAGTGAATCTAAAAACCAAGGGAATTAAAAAACCTGATGAACAATATTAACTGTTGAATATAACAGAATCAGAGGTACAGAAGGGGAGTGGACTGACAATTCTCGTGGAAAAGAGGAGAGGGGGGTTCGGGAAGAGACTGAACATAAACTGTGCACCTATGGATGAGGACAGTGGCAGGTGGGGAAAGGGCAGAGGGTGGGGTTGGAACCTGGTGGAGGGGAAAAAATGAGGAACTTTTGTAATAATATGAACAATAAAGATTTATTAAAAAAATGTGTGGCAAATAACACAAATGTCAACATTATATATAAAAAAAAAGCTACTGAGGAATTCTAACTTGCTGAGAATATTACAAATGCATATTTAAAAATATTCCAGCTAAATAATCAGAAGAGAACCTGACATAAAATAAATGCTCAAATAAAGAGGGCTGTTACTAATTTTTTTTATTAAAGTACTTTTAGTATTTTTTTTTTTTTTACAAGCTTACAAGTTTGATGATTTGAAGATCCATGTTTGAAGGGCATTGTCCCTTCCCCATATGTTTGTGTTAGATGCTGAGAGTTGCAGAAGCAGTTGCTAGATCAGGATGTTGGCTAATAGCTGAGGGGGAGGGATTAGAGTCCTGGAGGAGGTTTAATCCAGGGAGACTTCCTGGAGTGGGAGAGGCTGAGGGCGGAATTTTAAGGAATCAATGAAAAGATGTATGGAAGCATTCTGAATGACATGGCTTCTGAAAGATGGAACAGTTTTGCCTATGCTCTATGAGAATTAACTGCAAACAAGGCCCCAATGAAAAATGGATGATGAAGAAGGAGGGGACGGGAAAAGAAAGAGGGAAAAGGACTGAAAAGCAGATCTGGGTTCTAGGCACAGCTGTGGCTCTGGTTAGTTATGGGAGACTTTGGGAACATCACTGCCCTTCTTGGCACTTTATAGAGGATTCAGGCTAAGACTTCCACCTCTGAGAATCCCTGATCATAAAAAATATTAATTAATGTTTACTTTTTATTTTTTAAAAAATATATTTTATTAATTTTTTACAAAGAGGAAGGGAGAGGGATAGATAGAAACATCGATGAGAGAGAAACATCAATCAGCTGCCTCCTGCACACCCACTACTGGGGATGTGCCCGCAACCAAGGTACATGCCCTTGACCGGAATTGAACCTGGGTCTTTTCAATTCACAGGCCGACGCTCTATCCTCTGAGCCAAACCGATCTCAGCACTGTTGTTTATTTTTACTTACCTTATACCAGTGGTCGGCAAACTCATTAGTCAACAGAGCCAAATATCAATGGTACAACAATTGAAATTTCTTTTGAGAGCCAAATGTTTTAAACTTAAACTTCTTCTAACGCCACTTCTTCAAAATAGACTCACGTAGGCCGTGGTATTTTGTGGAAGAGCCACACTCAAGGGGCCAAAGAGCCGCATGTGACTCTCGAGCCGCAGTTTGCCGACCACAGCCTTATACCAACTTCTCTCCTAAGTGATAAACATATAACATCTCATTTGATTTTCACAACAACTTGGCTAGTAGACTCTATCATCATTCCCATTATATTGACAAGGAAATAGAGGTTCAGAGAAGTAAGCAGTAAAGTAACTCCAGTAAGCATTTTTCCACCTGGCCGGAAACACTGCAGGAGGCTGCTCTCCTTCCTGGTTTCGCTGCCCAGTTTCTGCGGTGTCACTAGCCTGTAACTTGAACATCCCCCCACCCACCCACGCCCTCACCTCAGCACAGTGACTTTCCCCAAAAGCTGTGTCACTCTTAACAGATGACACTCAGGGAAAAGCTCTGTGGTTGAATCACAGTGACCACTTCCTGTTCCATTCAAGGTCCCCTGTTCTCTGGGGCCCTCACTCTGCCATGCCCTGTTTAGCAATAAGAGCCACGTTATCTATGACTCCCCCCAACCCTCACCCCCCAGGCTGCTGGGAAGGCTTAGTCACCCCCTCCTGTGCCCTCATCTACCAGGCTGAGGGGCTCCAGCCCTATCCCACAGCCCTGCTAGGGAGAGCCTGGGAAGATCTTGGGTGTCCCAGGGCTGGGGAAGGAAACAAAGAGACAATCCCCACCCCTTGAGGCTGGTGACGTAAGGCTGATGGGGACCAGTAGGTGGATGCTCAAACACCAGCCATGAACTCAAGGAGTAGTCACTGACCTCGTGGGCACCCAGGCAGGGGGTATTGTGGTCTCTGTGGACATGGGTCAGTCAGCACACCAAGTAGGAGAGACAAATAAAAGCATTCAGGGCTCCGTGGCTTGGGGGAAAACCCCATTCTCCCCCAGGTGCTCAGAAAGGGCTTCCTGGAAGTTGACAAACTGAAAGGAATGTTGAGTGTGAGACTGGAGGAAGTGCTCAGATGTTTGAAGGGCTCTCTGGAGGAGGAGACTTCCTCTGGGGAAATGCAGACAGCAGAATCTGGGACCATCTGGACCGTTTAAGGTCTTTAGAAGTCTTAAACCTCTAAAGATTATGGCATTTCTTGCCCCCCCCCCCTCCCCCCGGGAATACAAAACAAAGCGATCTAAATCCTAAGAACAAGTATAAGGAGATCCAACAAATTTTGGGCATTTCCCCCCCGCCCCACAATGACCACTTCGGTGCTTTCATTTATTTTTTTATACTAGCAGTTATCAGTGTCCTTTGAAAAACATTGTTATGCTTTCAAGTGCCTCCACTCTGCTGATCCTACCAGCTCTGTTAGGTCAGCCTGTTGGGTAATCCTGCACTGGGAACAGTGCCTGGTGTCATCATAGGGAGGATCTGCCTGACCATTTGTGTTGTGTGGCCACTGAGTAGGCTGCCCCAGGGAGGGAGTTCCTGGTCACTGGCTTGTTCCCACCCAGCCCTCCCCAAGGCTGGAAGTCCCTATGATGGGGATGTGATGTGAGGGAAGGGGGGTCTAAGAAGGGGGTGGGCCACACCCTCTAAAGTCCTTTCCAGCCCAGGGATGATGGTAGGGGGGGAATTTCAAGCAGTTTGGGAGGAAAGCATTCATGAGGCATGCTCCAGGCTAGCGTCACATGCTGTGAGGATGGCCTCTGGGGTCCTGTTAGAGACTTGGAGGAGAGAAATCTCCTTTCCACCAGGAAGGCAAGCTTAGCCCTGCCTTGGAGGCCTTGCACCAGCCTGCAACTAAATCTAGACGACCAGCCATTGACACCAAATGGCACCCATGGTGGATGGGTCAGGACCAAATGGGTGGAAACCGGGGGCATGGGGGCCACCAATCCCAGCATCCTGTGTTCAGTCCTGTTTATTTTATTTTTTTAATATTCTTTTTAAAATTATTATTTTATTATTATTTTTTAATCCTCACTGAGAATATTTTTCCATTGATTTTTAGAGAGAGAGGGAAAGACAGAGAGAAATATCGATGTGAAATTGCATGAGTCCCAACCAGGGTCAGGGCCAGGAGAAGCCTGCATCTGAGGAAGATGCTCTTGAGTGGAATCAAACCTGGGACCCTTCAATCTGCAGTCCAACGCTCTATCCACTGAGCCAAACCTGCTAGGGCTCAGTCCTGTTTACATGTACTTCCTCCCTATGCTCTAGTAGAAGCTCCTTGAAAGCCACAGCTACCTTATTGGTCCTTGTGTCCCTGGTGCTGGCTCCCAGTTGAATTCATTGAATGGAGTCAGGAGAAATGAGATGGCATATTTCTTTTAGGCAGTATATAATAAATGCACATTCTACAGACAATCAATAAATGCCTTCTGATTGCAACTTATTAAAAGGGAACATGGGGAACTGGCTATAGTGTTTGCCTCTGAAAAGGGAGACCGAGGGACTCAGGTCTGGGGATGGAGGGAGGGATTGGTTACTCGATGTCGTTTTTATCATGTGCATTTATTAGTTATATCAACTAAAGTAAAAATGCTGCGTTAAAAAGTTCCCGAAGTGCTTTCAACTGCCACAGAAGATGATTTAACAGGTGTAATTAAGTACTGGGTGTTGTGAGCATGTGACACTCCTTTGAAGAGGCTCTTGACCTTTTATTCAACTTGATTGACTTCCAGTTTACAATTTTCACATAACTGAAGTATTTATTTTCCAGTATAGAGCTGTAGATTTTCCATGAAATGTAACAGGTTAAGCATGGGCTTGTGTATAGAGGGTTTGGCTCAGTGGCTAGACTGAGCCAAACCCTTTAGACTAAAGGGTCCCAGGTTCGATTCTGGTCAAGGGCATGCACCTTGGTTGTGGAATGTGCCCTAGTTGGGGCTTGTGCAGGAGGCAACCAACCAATGTGTCTCTCTCACATTGATATTTCTCTGTCTTTCTCTCTACCACTCTCTCTAAAAATTAATGGAAAAACATCTTCTGGTGAGTACTAAAACAAACGTGGGCTTGTGATAGGGCAGCAAACACACTTTCCCCAAGAGAGGAGTCAGAAAAATAAGTGTTTCATTTTGAATTCTCACTTACAGTCACCACCAAAGTGACCAGGAGTCACTGGCAAAAGATTACCTTGTATTCACATTTTTTTTTTTTTTAAAGAAAGTGAGTCAAAATACTAAAATTGGCTATTCCAGACAAGCCTTACACCTAGAGAATAAACCGCTGGGCCCAGTGAATTCTAAATTCAGCAGGCTTTCTGAAGGTCTACAGCGTAGACGTCACTGACACCAAGAAGCCTGCGATCATTCACAAAAGCAGGGGATTTCCACTTCGAGGACCAATGTTGGGCCACCGAGCCTCTCCCTGACTCCACGGCAAACCCACATTTCCTCTGTCATCGGTGTCAACATCAGGGGCGTCACTGAAGCTCTCTGGACCTCAGTTTCCTCAAGTCAATAGAAATTAAAATTCTACATTTTGTTCTGTATTCTGATTGTGATGCTAGTTATAGGAATCTATACATATTAAAGTGCAAAGAAGAAAAAAGTCAATTTTACTGTATAATAATTTAAAAACAAATTTTAAATCCTATACTTTTTGAACCATATATATATATTGATTTCAGAGAGGAAGGAAGAGGGGGAGAAACATCAATGATGAGAGCATCATTGATTGGCTGCTTCCTGCACGCCCCCTACTGGGGATTAAGCCCACAACTTTGGCATTGTGGGTTTGTGGGGCATGCAGAAGGTAGCTGATTAATGATTCTCTATCATCATTGATGTTTCTATCTCTTTCTCTCTCCCTTTCTCTCTGAAATATATAAAAATAATAATAATTTTTAAAAACCAGTATGGAGTTTCCTCAAAAAATGATGCAACGATTCCTCTTCTGGGAATATATCAAAAGAAACTAATTCAAAAGAATATATGTGCCCCTATGTTCATTACAGCGTTTATTTGTAGTAGCCAAGATTTGGAAGCAGCCCAAATGCCCATCAGTACATGAGTGGATTAAAAAAAGCTGTGGTACATTTACACAATGGAATACTACTGGGTCATAAAAAGAAGTAAATGGTACCTTTTGCATCAGCATGGATGGACCAAGAGAGACTTATGCTAAGAAAAATAAGCCAGTCAGAGAAAGACAAGTATGTACCATATAATTTCACTCATATGTGGAGTGTAATGAACAAAATTAACTAACAAACAAAATAGAAAGAGAGAACAGACTGACAACTGTCAGAGGGAAGGGGGCTGGTGGGGGTGGGGTGGGTATAAAAGGTGAAGGGATTAAGGGGAGAAAAAACTTCATAGACATAGAAAAAAAAAATCCTATGTTTTTAGTAAGAAGCTCTTTTCCTGGCATCCTTTTTACCTGTTTATTCTCTCTAGTATCCAGTACAAGATTTAGCTCACAGCAGACATTCAACAAGCCATATATTTGTCGAATGAATGAGTGAACGAACGAATGAATGAATGACTATCAGAAAGAATAGAATACCGATCCCAGGAAGGCCCTCAGTAGTTCTTTCTGTCACCTTTCCTTTAGTCATTTCAGACAAACAGGACATAGTTAGTGCAGGTCTTCAGAAAACACTAACAGTTTGCTCACTTCTCTGCCACTTGGGCAATGTTTGATCTAAGAGGAGAGAAAAGGCAGCCGCTGGCAGTGAGTGTGACCTGGCTGGTTTCCTGTAACCATGGATACATTCTATAAGGACTGAATGTCTTCTCCAGCCATGCACTGTGCTAACTACGTGGTATGGAAATCAAGTGCATTTAGACGCATTCCTCTCCTCTCAACCTGGACGATGGAAACAGCGTTTATCTCAGTGCCCTGCCTGGGTCAGCATGTGCTGGAGGATCACCCGGCTTCTGGTACTTACAGAAGCCACAGCTTCAGTTAAGTAACCCACTGGGAGCTAGAGAGGAGGAGGCCGGGCAGGAAACCAGACAGGGTAGCCAGAGCATGCCAGCATGGATCCTGGGCCTTGATCCTCCAGCTCCCCCAGCCCTAATCATGTCTGGAGGGACCAATTTATCCTAAGTAATTAACAAGAGTGGGGATAATACCACAGGAAATGAATGTATTCGTTTACAAGGCAAGTCCTTGAGTCCAGTAGCAGCAGCAGTATTGTTCCCTCCTGAGGATAAGACAGGCCAAGGCTCTCACATAAGCAGAAGGCTGCTCAGAATGTACAAGGAGCACAGAGGGACCGGGGAATTCTTTAAAGGGAGGTAAGTGATGTTGAAGTACAAATGAGATAATATATGGGAAGATCCAGGCATAAACTGGATATCATCACCCAGCACTATTTTTTTAAAATATATTTTTATTGATTTCAGAGAGGAAGGAGAGGAAGAGAGAGAGAGAAACATCAATGATGAGAATAACCAATCAGCTGCCCCTTGCACCCCCTGACAGGAATGAGTCCGAAACCCGGGCACATGCCCTGACTGAGAATCGAACTGTGACCTCCAAGTTCATAGGTTGATGCTCAACCATTGTGCCACACCAGCTGGGCTGAACTATTTTTTTTTTTTTAATGGATAACTTCCATTTGCAAAGATAATGCATGTCAATTAGTGACTATGGAAAACATTAATACACCAAAAGGAAAAAATTAAAACCGCCTCTCATTCTATCATCCAAAGGGAAGTGTTGGTAGTACTATAATAATTGTCCTGCCAGGTTTTTTTTATTAAAAATTATTTTTCTTTATTTTCAGAGAGGAAGGAAGAGGGAGAGACAGAAACATTAATGATGAGAGAAAATTATTGATCAGCTGCCTGCTGCATGCCCCACACTGGGGATCAAGCCCGCAACCTGAGCATGTGTCCTTGACCGGAATCGAACCTGGGACCCTTCAATCCACAGGCTGACGTTCTTTCTGTTGAGCCAAACCAGGTAGGGCATGTGTATTATTATTTTTTTAAAGCAAAAATGGAATCCTACTACCATGTGGTCTTACACCTACTCTTTTCACTTCTGAGTATTCACATCATCTGGTGTCTTTAAATTGTCTTCTACAGCATCATTTTATAAAAAATGTGTGGCATAGTGCCCTACCATATGGCCAAACCATCATTTATTCAACAAATCTCATACTGTTGGGCATTTTCACTGTTATAAACCGTGCTGAAGCGAATGTCCTTTATTTCTCCCCTATATTGAGTTTCCTAAAGGAGAATTGTTGGTCCATACTGACAAACAACTTTGCCAAACCTTCTTTCCAGTTTATGTGCCCATCTGCCACGTCCAACAATGCTGGTGATCTTAACGGCAGGTCAACCCTAGGTTTTGTTCCTTTTTTTCTCTCTCCAGCAGCTGTAACCTGATCGCTTTCTCTCCTCCACTCTAGAAATATTTCTGTCCAGATACATAAATTTGACCTCCTAGCCTCTCAAGGCCTTTTCTTCCCTGTCTTGTTCTGGAAACACAAGCTCTATTATCTCCTGCCGATTTTTCACCCCAGCTACCACGTCTTGTCTCCCCGAGGAACCATGATAATTAGTTAGATGGCTGTTTATCTGCTGTTAGTTACAGGTCCCAAATCTCATCAGCCTTGTTCACAAATCTCATCTGGGGCGAGTTCTTTCCTGAGAAGATTGCCACAGAGAATGCCATTCATTTTCTGTTGACACTCCTGGCTTCCACTTCCGAGAGGGAGGCTCTGGCTTTGTCTCTGAAGGCAGGGGTGGGGAAGAGGGTATTTTATCAAAGCTGAAAGTAGCAAATTGGGTTCCAGGGACAAATAGCAGGAAATGAGGGTTCAGATCAAAGGAAGGGCACCCTTGGGGGGAAGGGGAATGGAGAGAGCAGAGGCCCTTGTTCACATGTGCATTCCTTGGCTCTGGCCCACATCACTCCAACCTCTGCTTCTCTGCCTCTCCTGTCTCATTTGCCTTACAATGATCCCTGTGACTACATTAGGCCCACCCAAATAATTCAGGATAATCTCCACACCTCCAAATTCTTCGTTTAACCAAGCTGGCACCTTTTGCCAGGTAATCATAGGTTGTGAGGATTAGGACTTGGACATATTTGGGATCATGATTCTGTCCATCTCACCTGGGCAAGCCACTTTTCCTCTCTGGCCTGATTTTCTCACCTACAAATTGTGAGTCTTTGGCAACAAAAACTCTCCAGGGTCCCTTTGTGGTTTGGCTGGTGGAAACATTTTAAAATGTGAAAGGACTGACGTGTAGGAACTGCATTGAAATTCTCCTTCGTTTCCCTCATTCTTTCTCTGGGAGTCGGCAGTCTGCCCCAAATGCTACTGATGCCCTTTGTACTTATATTTCTATTCTTTGGACAAGTCTACACAAGTCCTCGCTATGGGGAGTGGTAACCTCTATTTTATAGGGGCATAGAGAGGTGAGTAACTTACACAAGATCACAGAGTAGCAGCGTTGAGGTCAAACCTCGGATGTCTGACCGTCAGGCCTGTACTCTTAACCACAGGCGGCCCAGCCTCTCCTCAAAACCCTTTACCCAGTCATACAGCCATTGCTTAAATCTCCTCTAGACTGGGAGCGCAGGAGCCTTGTCTAATTCTGTGAATCTTGGCTTTGATATCAGCCTGACACACAAATAAATGAAAAATAAATGAAAAATGAATGAATGAATGAGAGTCATGGTTGCAGGACATAATAATAAACATTTATGGGACACTTCAAACAAGTGTGAGCGCTGTAAGGCAGGTACTATTACTCTCATTTTACAGACAAGTAAACTGCAGCAGAAAGAGGACTAGTGACTTGCCCAAGGTCAAGAACTGGATTTGAGCTGAGATCTGCTTGACTTTCACATTTGGATCATGAAGGTCAGCATGAACTCCCTGAGTCCTGGGTGTTTACCCTTAGCGGGGTATCTCAGTTGGTTAGAACACTGCCCCCATGCGCCAAGGTTTTGGGTTCAATCCCTGTCAAGGCATGTGCCAGAATCAATGAATGAATGCATGGGTAAGTGGAACAACAATTGATGTTTCTCTATCTCCCTTCCTCTCTAAAATCAATAAATAAAATAAAAAATATTAAATAAATTTGGGACCATGTATGACTCTAGACAACCAAAGAGAAGGAAAGAAACAAAGGAACATTTTACTGAGCAACTACCATATGCCAGGGCCTTGGTGTCAGGTCAGGAAACTAAGGTTAAGAGAGATTACTGGTAGATCCAGGATTCACAACTAGGTCTAACTCCAAAATTCACAATCTTTCCACTATCGATAGCCCTCTGGGCCTCAGTTCTGTCATCGTGGAATGAAGGAGTTAGGTGAGGTGATCTCTGTGCTCCAATTCTGCTTAGTTTTTAAAAGCCAGCATTAGTTGTGTGCTTATTGCATGTCAGGCACTGTGCTAATGTCACATGCATTATGTAATTTCATCCTCACAACACTTTTTGAGGTGCTCCTATTATTATTTCCACTTTAGAAATGGGAAAACTGGGGCTCAGACATACAGATTTTGTCCAAGGTTATATGGCTACCAGGAAGCCCAGCCTGAGTTTTAACTTAGGCTTGTTTGATTCGTAAGCCAAGCTCTTACAGCAGACTTAACCTTTGGAGTGAGAACATCCTGTGTTCCTACAGGATCGGAACAAGGCTGGAGTCGACGTGGGATGAGTTCCTCCGTGCGTGGGCCCCTCTTCCTTGGGATTTCAAAGACTCACTTCAGTCAAGTTCTGTTGGAGTCAAAAGGTGACATCCTTCCGTGGACCATTGGCCAAGGCTCAGAGCCCGGCCCTGGCACCTCCAGGGCTTGGCTGTTGTCTTTGATCTTGTTGTCAAGGCAACCCTGGCTGGCTCTGTGGCTCTGTAGTTACTCTCCCTCTTGCTTTCTTGTCATCCCCACTTTTCAGACAACACACGAGAGATGGTAGATCCAAGTGGCCCTCTTGTCAATGTTTGAAGACAATGCTGACCTGAATTAAAAGGTTTCCAGGATCTCCAGGGCCTCAAACAGAAAAAAATCATATTCTCTAAACATTTTGAGAGCAGAAGCTGTCTGTCTCTTCACAGCTGCGCCCCACCTAGAGCCTTCCACAGTGGCTGGAGGAAAGCACGTGCGCAGTAAACGTTGAATGGATAAAAAGGGGCTCTAAAGGAATCAGCCAGAAAACAGATTTGTAGTAGCCCTCAGAAAAAAGTACACGTGTGTGTATACATGTGTGTGTCATGTGCCCCAAAGTAAAAACTCAACTATCCTTGTGATGTGCTATCTATCTCCACTCTTTTCTACATCTGTGACCTGGAGCTGTCACTGTATACCGTTCCTGCACAGCCCCCCTGGGAGTTTTGGTCTGAAGAATTTTTTCTTTCTCTTCCCATCTCATTCATTCTTCCCTCCTCTTCCTCCTCCTCCTCTTCCTCCTCCTGCTTCTTCCCTTCTTCCTCCTCCTCCTCCTCCTCCTCCTCCTCCTCCTCTTCTTCTTCCTCCTCCTCTTCTTCTTCTTCTTCTTCTTCTTCTTCTTCTTCTCCTTCTTCTTCTTCTTCTTCTTCTCAATCTCTCTCTCTTCCTCCCTACCTCCTCTCTCTCCTCTATCCCTATATCTATCTTACACATAATACAAAATTCACCATTTTAATCATTTTAAGATGTACAGTTCAGTCATGTTATGTACTAGTATATTCACACTGCCATGCAACCAATCTCCAGAACTCTTTTCATCTTGCAAAACTGACTCTGGCTTGTGTTGTCTCATTTTCATGGACTATCTGGGATTTTAGCTACAAATATATAGACAGTGGGTTTCAAACTCTTTAGTGAGTTTCAATGTGGTCAGGACAGTATTGGTGCTCAGTACATGTCCACTGGTTAATTGATTTGGCTCTGTTTAATTTTTTCCTGCATGCTACAATTTCTTGGTTTAAGGGCAAGTTTAGTTTTATGATGCACCTGACAACTATAAGTACTTCTCGACTGCCCTCTCATGGAAAGATGAAGAAGTGAAACTCAGAGCAATGTTCGTCTTTTATGCTGGAATAAAATGGCCCCCTTTTTTTCCTAACTTCTGGACTTCACACCATCCAAAATTGTGATTGATTCAAAGTTGTCAGTTTATCCTCACCTTATAGATGAAATTGACATATAGAACAGTGGTGCATGACCAATTTAAAACATTTAAAAAATATTTTATTAATTTTTACAGAGAGGAAGAGAGAGGGATAGTTAGAAACATCGATGAGAGAGAATCATCAATCAGCTGCCTCTTGCACACCCCCTCCTGGGGATGTGCCCGCAACCAAGGTACATGCCCTTGACTGGAAACGAACCCGGGACCTTTAAGTCTGCAGGCCGACGCTCTATCCACTGAGCCAAATTGGTTTCGGCAATTTAAAACATTTTTTAAATCTGTTGCAAACCAATCCATTTGTAAAATATGATAAAAACAAATCCATAGATACATTACATTTAAAAACAAAGACATACAAAACAGAAATCTAATTTTTATTATCAGATTCAACAGACAACATTACATTCCAACAAAAATAATCAGAACAAACACAACAGGGAAAAAATAACATAATTGCAAAATCTGTATGTGTTGTTCATTGAATGTGCATACTATAGGTGATTAATACAGAGAATTGCTTCTATGCTAATAACGTTTGTTGTTCTGCAATCGTAACTAGACAACAAATTCTAAGTGAAAGATAGTGTTTCCTCACTTTGAATGAACACCATATTTATTAACAGGAAGGTTTTTTAATAGACAAATGTACATGTATGACTTGTTAGCCTAATCCAGGCAGAATGGAACAGAATACTACTCAGAAGGTAGGTACAATGTAATTTCATCTTCAATGCCTATAGAAACTGTTTCTATTGTATGTCTTGCTTTAATAAGAACTGTGGAGGAGAAGCCAGCTCACAGAGGTTTGTTGATGGAATAGAAGAAGAAATTTTATTTTATTTATTGTTTTAATAGAAATTATTTTTTTCTTTTAAAATATATTTTTCTTTTAAAATATATTTTTATTGATTTCAGAGAGGATGGGAGAGGGAGAGCAATACTCTTCAGTGATGAGAGAGAATAATTGATTAGCTGCCTCCTGCACGCCCCCTGCTGGGGATTGAGCCTGCAACTTGAGCATGTACCCTTTATCAAACCCTTCAGTCCACAGGCCACGCTCAATCCACTGAGCCAAAATGGCTAGGGCTGAAGAAGAAATTTTAAAGCATTTTCAGCAAGCTCAGGATTTTCATGCTTTACTTGAATCCAATGTGAAGCAAATGATTCTAATTTTCAAAATTCATCTTCAATTCTCTATCAATATTGTCTTTTCTACCAACTTATCCTATTAGGGTATATAAATCAAATCATCTTTCAATTAAAGTAATGGTTTCTGGATCTGTGAATTTCCCATGCATAGATCCTTTTTTGATAGAAATAAAATGTAAACAGTTCGGTCAAATCTGTAAGGCATTTGGCCATAACGTTTCACAGATGTGCAATATCAAGATGATCAAGTACTTTATAGAAAATTGTTAAATTATGAAACATTATCACAATCTATGAAAATTCTGTTCTTTTAAGCTTCTAACTCCATTTTGCTCTTCAATCTTATCTGCATTGAAAATCATGTTGTATTCTTTCCTTGCTTAGAAGTAGAAAGAACATAAAAAAAATGCCCAAAAAATGCCTGGCCAGTGTGGCTTAGTGGTTGAGCATTGACCCATGAACCAAGAGGTCACTGGTTTGATTCCTGGTTAGGGCACATGCCAGGATCCCCAGTAGGGAGTGTGCTGGAGCCACATCTATCTATCATCTATCTATCTATCTAGCTATCTATCTATCCCTCTCCCTTCCTCTTTCTCTACAAAAATCTATAAAAACATATTTAACAAAACAAAACAAAACAAAACAAAACACACAGCAAACAAAATCCTGGACTTGATGGCTTCACAGGGAGGTTTAAAAAAATTTTTTTTTAAATGCCAAAAATATCACACAAATAAATAAGTCCTTTGTCCAAACCACATGATTAAAAGATTGGGATCTTGAAAAGGTGGGTGTTTTTTTTTTGTTTTTTTTTTACTTCCTAGGAACGCTAAAAATTCCTTTCAAATTTAAACATTCCTAATAGAACTATGTCCTTAAGTAAGCATCTTATCTCAGCGTGCAACAACAGTTACCATCAGCTTTCATGCTATTACATAATGAAGAATCTTCTCAAATTTAATAATTACCTCTTGCACAATTCACCATTTTTTACTATGTAACTAGACACTGTTTAGTTCAGGTAAATTTTTTTCATTGCAGAATTTTCTTAAAAAGGAAGCAGTGTGTTGATTTACATTCTCATACGACACCTTTAGTTGGGAAATAACTTCTGTCAGTGCAGCTGCACCATTAGAGCACCTTGGACACCAAACTTAAACTAAAACCATATCCCTTGGCAGTGTGATCCCTCATAGTTTTAAACAGTTCAGAGCTAGTTGTGTTTTCATCAATGAAACTGAAAAGTTTCCTCTTATCTCCAGCATGTTCAAATTGCGTATTGTACTAAAGTAATTGTCATGTGAGCAGAATGTGTGTGTTCAACAACCCCAGAGGCTGAGATGAAACTGCAGCCTGGCCTACACTTACCTCTCATTAACTACAGCTCTACATTTATTGATGTTCTTTCTTTTGATGTAAAATCCACATATAATGACATGTAAAAATCTTAAGCGAATAGTCACAGATTTTTGATAAATGCATAAACCTTCGAACTCAAATCACTGTAAAGAACATTACCATCAGGTCCCAGAAAATTCCTTTGTATTCCTTCCCAGTTGCCTCCTAACCTCCTCAAAGCAATCACTTTTCTGATTTTTTTTCAATCATAAATTTGTCTCACTTGTCCTAGAACTTCATATACATAGAAATATGTATTCATTTGGAATATATATATATGAGTAAATCTCTTAAGTTTCATCAGTATATATTTGAGCTTCACTCAGTATAATTTTGAGATTCATCTATGTCATTGCATCTATCAGTAGTTCATTTTATTGATTGAGTCATCAGTTGGTAGATATTTGGGTTGCTTCTAGTTTGGGATCATTGTATCAATAAATAAAGCTGTCATGAACATCCTTACAAAAATCATTGAGGACATATTCGGTATGCTCATCTTGGGCTTAGATCATAGGATAGATGTATATTTAATTTTACAATAAAGTGGTTGTATCACATTACATTTCTAACATAAATGTGAAAGAATTTCAGTTGAGAAAGAGAGAGAGAGAGAGAGAGAGAGAGAGAGAGAGAGAGAGAGAGAGAGAGAGAAAGGATTCCACAATCCTTTGAATTCCAGACCCCAAAGGCATTCTGTGGGTCCAGGGACACAGCCCGCTCCGGGTCCGCGCTTTTAAACAGCCCGAGACCACGTGACCGCCGGCCCGCACAGCTATTGGCCCTCCGGCTCCCATACTTGGCTTTGGCGCCGAAGGTTCCCTGTCGTGGACGCAACCATTGGCTCCACGCTCTGAGGGAAGACGAGCCAACCTCGCGTCCATGGCTTTACCGACTGAAGCTTCCGACTAACTCTCAGGAAACCTTCGGCTACAAATATAAATGTAATGATCAAACGCAACCCACCTAAGGACGCCGGAGAAGCCTCCTTTTCGAAGTCATATAGAGCAGACCCGACCCTGACTCCCCCTACGCTTGGTTGGGAAAACGAGGGTGGTTCCGTCCGAGGCGCGGGCTCCGCCTCCCGGGCCGCCGCCATTTTGTTTGGCTGGCGGGACGGCGCGGCGCTTAGGGGGAGGGGGCCCTTAGGTGTCTTCCCTGACCCCGCGGCCGCGCGGTTGTTGTTTCTTCCCGCGCAGCCCTTCTCCCCGGTCGGGGTCACGGCGGAACCATGTACATAAAGCAGGTACGGTCTGCGCGCCCCTCACAGCCGGCACGGCCGCGGGAGGACCGCTCCTGCAGGCGGGGATGTCGCGGCACGACCTGCGGCCGCCCTGCTCGCGGCCCGGGGGGACCTGGGCAGGACGGGGACTGGGGGGACGGAGGGGACGGAGGGGACGGAGAAAGGCCCGGCCCCGGAGCGCGGGGGCCGCGGAGAATTGGGGCGCCCCTCTGCAGCCCGGGCCCCGTGCAGGGCCTGGTGTGGAGGAGAAAGGACCTGGGGGAGGTGTGGAGGCCGCGGGGCGGGCCTTGTGGGGGGATCGGGCCTTCCGGGGGCGGGGGCAGGGGCGGGGGCGGGGGGGTAACGGGGGCGGAGAGGCCGGGAGCGGGGAGGCCAGGAGCGGGGGGTGCTGCGGGGGGGGGGGGGGGATGAGTCTCCCCTGCCCGGCCCGCACCTCCCAGGGGCGGGAGGCACAGGCTGGGTGGGTGTCAGCTTCCCGGGCTGCCCATCTCCTCCCCGTCTGACCGGAGCAGGAAAAGGGACTGGATTCGGGCAGAACGTGCAGCGCCTCCTGCTTGTTTACATCTGTCACATCGGCATCCCGCGCCCAGTCCCGCACTAGGGAGAGCCCATCCGCGGCCCTTTGGGGAAGTTTCCCTGTCGGAAATGTTAGGCTCTCGGCACTCCTTTCTTTTTTCTTTCTTTCTTTTTAAAAAAATATATTTTATTGATTTTTTACAGAGAGGAAGGGAGAGGGATAGAGAGCTAGAAACATGGATCAGCCGCCTCCTGCACACCCCCCTCCGGGGATGTGCCCGCAACCCATGTACATGCCCTTGATCGGAATCGAACCTGGGACCCTTCAGTCCGCAGGCCGATGCTCTATCCACTGAGCCAAACAGGCCTCAGCTCTTTTTTCTTTCTTTTTCTTTTCTTTCTTTTTTTTAAAAATACATTTTTATTGATTTTTTACAGAGAGGAAGGGAGAGGGATAGAGAACTAGAAACATAGATGAGAGAGAAACATGGGTCAGCTGCCTCCTGCACACCCCACTCCGGGGATGTGCCTGCAACCAAGGTACATGCCCTTGACGGGAATCGAACCCGGAACCCTTCAGTCCGCATGCCGGTGCTCTATCCATTGAGTCACACCGGTTTCGGCTAGTACTCCTTTCTTGTAACGTCTCTTTTTTGGGGGTGCTGTCCCGGGTTTCTCTCGGATGAAAAAAGCTGGGGCCAGCCTGCCTAACTTGACACATTTCCTCGAGCCCTTCAGATTGGGGGTCCAGCGACCCCTACCCCAGGGTGCTTGGTTTTGAGACGCCCCGAACCCATGAAAACTTAAACACCCTGGCAATGGTCACTGATACACGGACGGTGTGTCCTCCGACGACGATTTTTATAATCGCCACTTTCCACAATGCAATATTCTTAGGAGAAGTCAACAGTCTTCTATTTTCAAGAAGAAACCAGAAAGGGCAAAGAAGTGCAAAAGAAAACGTTTTTTAGAAGTTATTTCTTGGTGTGTGTTCTGAAAAAAAAAAAAAAAATCGCTTTCATTTATTTGTTAGGTGATCATCCAGGGTTTTCGAAGTTACAGAGATCAGACCATTGTAGATCCCTTCAGTTCAAAGCACAATGTGATTGGTAAGTGTTCGTGGCTCCCGAGATCGGATTTATACCTTTGCAGCCGTTTACATTCTGCCTGTGTCTGGGCTGACGGAGACAAAGTTACCTTTGAGCATACATAACTGTCTTTCTTTGTATGACATAACTTATTTGTCTTCTGTCTGCACTGATGAATTGCTTACTTTACAGTATTTGAATGAGACAGTCACACATTACTTTATTTGGGTTTACTGTGTGTGTGTTTGCACAGCTTTAAGTTGATAGTGAATGACACTAAACGTAGTGCCCTTTTGTAGTTAAAATGCTCACTATTGCCTGTTTCAGAGATGACTATTCTTTATTCACAAATGACATTGTTCTCGGATTTCTTGTCTCCCTGTCATAATGTCTAAGGATAGACCACATAGCTTGGTGGGAAGGTCAGAAACTATGAAACAAAATTGGATGGGATTCAAATCCTGGTTCTGGCATGTGTTCTTTTTCAATCTTGACTCCCTGAGAGTCTTCGGTTTTCTCATTTGTAAAGTAGAGGTAATGATACCCATCTCCAAGGGCTGTTGGGAAGATTAAATGAAAAAGCAGCTATGTGAGGCTCAGGGCTAGTGGTGATTGCCCTGCAATAGTCAGTCTGCAGGTTCTTCTGGCGATGATGCTCCGTTTTGCTCAGAGAGCCAGCACAAGTGTTTTTTGATGTTCTGAATTTTTAGATGTAAGTTATATATATCATGGAACTTTACCTCAGACTTCAATGTGAACTTTCTAAGAAAAGGGATATTCTCTTCAAAATCATAGTATACTTGTCGACTTCAGTGAACTTAATATTAATGCAGTCGTTTGCTGCTCATTTTCCAGTTCTGTTGGTTGACTCGGAAATGCTCTTGATAGCCTCTCCCCCTCCAGTAAAGGATCTCATTTAGGATCAGGCATTGCGTTTAGTTGTCATGTCTCTTTAGGATCCTTTAAGGTGGGTCCTTTCCACAGTGTTTCTTTATCTTTTATAACATTGTTTTATTTAAAATATTGTGTCATCTACCTTTTACTGATGTTAATGATCACTCAGTCAAGGTCGTGCCTAATTTTTCTACTACCGGTATATAGTTATTTTCCCTTGCGACTAATAAATACTATGGGAATGGGGAGTTACTTTTGAAACATGAAAAGATGGTGATCTTTATAAAAATTTTCCTCTACATTTTGTGTCCATTAATAATTCTTTATTCTGATGGTTTGAAATGATTTTTTATTTTTCCCATTTCCAGCATTCCTTTCACATTTACCATGATCAATTAGAGCCCTTCCTTCTTGGTTGCTTATCTTTTTATTGTCAGTATAGACTCATGGATTATCTCCCCCTCACCCCAGCACTAATTTATAATTCTTCTAATTATTATGGTACTCCTGTTGTCCTAGATTTAGCCAGTGGAAGCTTCTTCAAGCTGGCCTCTGTGTCTGTTATATGCCTCTTTTTAAAAACAATTCATTACTTTCTGGCATAACATAAGTGATCTCTTTAGGATTTACATTGCAGTAAAGGTGATAACTTTGAGGCTAAATTGTTCAGCATATTTTGGTTAAGTTTAAGAATCTTAATGAAAATGTTGCAAAACAAAACACTGAAATGAATTCATTAAACTCGAAACATTTGATACCCTTATATGTATAGAATTGCTTATTTCTGAATTCAGATAGAAAAAATTAATGCTTTACAGTTATCTATACTTTTGTGAATATGAAACTATATTATGTACATAGGGCTGATATAAATTATTTAACATGTGAATAGTTTGAGAATTTATAAAATGATTATTGAGTATTTTTAAAAATTTTAGTAATATGTGCATCTTTATATTATTAAGAAATACTTTGTATGCAATTAAGATAGAATACATTGTAATGATTATAAATTATGAAAACCAGTGTAATTTAGTTATTTTTATTAATTTTAAACTATTGGGAAAGAGCAAAAATATCAACAATTAAATTATTTTCTTTAGAGAAAAAGATATCTGAGGTCTATATAAAAATACTCATTTGGTTATTAAAGCTGTTTTGTTTATTGATTTCTTTTGTTTACTGTTCAGTTGTATTTAATAAATATTAAGATGTTATGCTAGAAACTTGGATTTATAAATTTTCTAATACTTTTAGTAAAGTTTTAATTTTATAGTTTCTTACACAAAATAACATACTTTTTTTGAAATTTTATAGTGGGCAGAAATGGATCTGGAAAAAGTAACTTTTTTTATGGTAAGTATTGTTTTTTGAATTTTAAATATATTAAAACCTACGTATCTTAAGATAGTTCATTTTGAGATTATGTTTGCATGAAATCCAAGAAATACTTCTTCATACAGGGTTGTAGTTTAGAGAGTTAAGAGTGTAAGGACCTGACTTCTACTCTATACCTCAATTAATGAGCCCTGTGAGACTGGGCAAAACAGCCTCTCAAATTAATCTTCCATTTTAGGAACAGAGATGTTCACCCTGCCTGCCTTAGATGGGTTGTGTGAATTATAAAATTGCAACCAAGATACCTGCCCTTGACCAGAAATCGAACCTGAGGTTCGACGCTCAACCACCGAGCAAAGCGAGCTGGGGCTCCAAACCAGTTATTTTTATAATGAATGGAGGGTGTAAAAACTCCGTAAACTCAACGGATTATTGTCTGTTTGCAGATAGTAAACAGGACTTTGGAAATTATCTCTAAAGATTAGATGCATTTACGTTTAGTAATGCCTCTGTTAGCAAATCTGGGCAGAAAAAAATCATGTTAAGAGAATTAGACTATATGAAGAGTGAGTTGGAAAATTTTTGAACCTCTTAGTTGAGTAGTATGTGAGGAAAAGGGTGGGTTTAGAAAACCAAAAGTTCTATTCTGTCTGCTTGTAAAGCTAAAAGGTACTACTACCGTGTTTCCCCGAAAATAAGACATCCTCCGAGCCAAAACCGGTTTGGCTCAATGGATAGAGCGTCTGTCTGTGGACTGAAAGGTCCCGGGTTCGATTCCGGTCACGGGCATGTACCTTGGTTGAGGGCATATCCCCAGTAGGGGTTGTGCAAGAGGCAGCTGATCAATGATTCTCTCTCATCGATGTTTCTAACTCTCTATCCCGCTCTCTTCCTCTCTGTAAAAAAATCAATAAAATATGTTTAAAAAAAAAAAAAAAGAAGAAGAAGAAAAAAAAAGACGTCCTCCAAAAATAAGACCTAGCGCATGGAAAGATAAGACATCCCCTGAAAATAAGACCTAGCGCAACTTTGGGAGAAAAAATTAATATAAAACACTGTCTTATTTTCAGGGAAACGGTATGTATCCTATCAGTGTAGTAATTTTGGGATGGTAAGAGAGTGGCTTGGAGTAGAAATTAGTGTTTCATAATCTTCTCAGGAATGAGAGCAATTTAAATTCATTTTCCTTCCACCCCCCACTCCAAGGTGATTATAAAAGATAGCCAGTCCTCACTTCATCCCCATTTATGCACACATACACACTGTTAAAGGTCTTTCCCCCCCTAATTATATATATATATATATATATATATATATATATATATATATATATATGCATTTTTTTTTATATATATATTTCATTGATTTTTTACAGAGAGGAAGGGAGAGAGATAGAGAGGTAGAAATGTTGATGAGAGAGAAATATCGACCAGCTGCCTCCTGCACACCCTCTACCGGGGATGTGCTCGCAACCAATGTACATGCCCTTGACCGGAATCGAACCTGGGACTTTTCAGTCCGCAGACCGACGCTCTACCACTGAGCCAAACTGGCTTCGGCTCAAAGGTCTTTTGGGTGGACTAGGAACAAAACAACTGAGTAAAGAGTGCCATATCTAGATCAGTCCATTTAAGTGCTCTATGTGGAAGTAGGAGTGACTCCTTATGAAAGCAGTTGAGTAGAAGGTGGGACTCTGAAATATTTCCATATATATATATATGTATACACGCACACACACACATATATATTTAAAATTTGATTTTACTCTTTATTTTTTTATTGCTTTCAGAGAGAATAGAAGAGGAGAAAGAAATAGAAATGTCAGTGATGAGAGAGCATTATTGATGGGCTGCCTCCTGCATGCCCCCTTCTGGGGATTGAACCCACGACCCAGACATGTTCCCTGACTGGGAATTGAACTGTGACCTCCTGGTTCATAGGTTGACATTCAACCGATGAACACACCAACTAGGCAACCTTTTGGTGCATGGGGCCACACCCAGCTAAGTGAGCCACACCATTCAGGCATTTCCCGATATTTTTACTTAGTTCTATTTCTTTTAACAAAGTATCCAATTAAGAATATTGTAGGAATGCATTCTAGTTTGTTAATAAATAACATATAACGTATTTAGTGGGTAAAAGCAAATATAGTGTTAACCTAACAAGTCAGAGAGTACTTTGAATAAGAAGTAGACCTTAGTTCTGGTTGTCTCTTCTTGTACCTTTGTATTTTCTTTTTATTTTATTATCTTAAATGTTTCAGTGAACACTTTAAAAAATATTTTATTGATTTCAGAGAAGGGAGAGGGAGAGAGATAGGAACATCAATGATAAGAGAGAATCATTGGTCGGCTGCCTCCTGCACGCCCCACATGGGGGTTTGAGCTCACAACCTATGCATGTGTCCTGACCGGGAATCAAACTGACCCCTCGTTCATAGGTTAATGCCAGCCGGGCTCAATGAAAGCTTCTTAATAGTTTTCTTATATCATCATTTTCTAGCTGATTAGTCTGAAATACAGGCAAATTACCTGCTTTTTTGTTGTTTATATGAAGCAGGTAATCCACTTTATCTGCATTGTTCACTACCTGATACATTATATTCTATGAAGATATGGGAAATTATTAGTAAGGCATAAATTCATTTTTAGACTGTACTAACTGTTATGTTTTTGTATTTCTAGCAATTCAGTTTGTTCTCAGTGATGAGTTTAGTCATCTTCGTCCGGAACAGCGATTGGCTTTATTGCATGTGAGTGAGGCTGCTTTAAGACATTATTGATACTATAGTTAATCCTTGAACAACTCAAGGGATAGTTGCATCCACTGCCTTCAGTAGGAAATCTACATGTAACTACAGCCAGCTCTCCAAATAGCAGATTTCCAATCACCAATGGATCCTTGAACAACATGTGCAGATCCTTTTTAAAAACCTGCATATAAGTGGACCCTCACAGTTCAAGGGTCAGCTGTATTTATTTTTATTTATTTATTTACTTTAATTCTCCCCTGAGGATATGCTTCTACCGATTTTAGAGAGAAAAACTAGATTGGCTGCCTCCCAAATGAATATGCCCTGTCCAGGGATCGAACCTGCAACCTTTTGGTGCATGGGATGATGCTCCAGCCAACAGCCACACCAGCCAACGCATCAATATATATTTTAAAATACATTGTCAATCCTGATAAATTATTTGTTTAAGTTTCAGATCCTTTTGAATATGATGTAGCCTCTTACTCTGCTATAAAATTTAACCTGTTATGTTAATACAGGATAAAGCTCTAATTTTAATCGAATGATAAGAAAATTGTAGGATTTGTGTATAGATGGATATGTCTTCCATATAAATATAAATTCTTTATTAAGGGTATTGTCTGGTAAAGCTTGAGAAGAAGGTTTGCTGAGGAGAAAGAAGAGTTTGATATTGGGGATTAGGAACTTTGAGACTCAGAACCAGAAGTTAAATGGGACCATATAGAAGCAACCATTGCAAACTAAGCAGCATAAAGTTGTTACTATTTTTAGCCATATTTTTATTTAAATGTTAACATTTTCCAATATGAAAGAAGTATGTGTAAAGAAAATCATTATCATTTTTCATTAGATTTTTTTATGAATAATTAACTAAAATAGTTTTAGGATAAAAATTACAAAAGACATAAAATAGTATAATTTATATTTCTGGTTTGAATAAGGCTTATAATTAATTTAAGGATCAGAAAGTAAGATTCCTCCATTTTTCTCAATAATGTCTCTCACACCTAGGAAGTGTTTTTTTTTGTGTTTGTTTTTTGTTTTAAATAGCTCTCCACCCTACTCCCCAAATTTGAATGTTTGGCTCAGTAATCAGGACTAATTCTTTATAGAAAAATCTGTTTAAGTTTCTCAGATTGGCATTAAAAGAATAATCTTTTTAGATATTCTACCTTGTGTTGAATCACTACATGATACCATGTCCAGAATCTGGAAATTACCTGGACTTGGTTATGTAAATTGGTTTAAGTGTGACACATGTTAAATGTGTTTTCTTAGCAGATTTAAAACATAGACTATCTCAAATGTTGAAAAAACAGAGTTTCAATAGTTACATGATTTGTTAGGGTTCATTTTCAGCCTTAATATAAGTCTGTAAAAGAAAAGCCTCAAAGTGTTTTAGATATTATCATATAGTAGAACTTAGTGTCTATAGGCTCTTGTGCTTTAATGAGGACCTAACTTTAACATCTTTTGTATTCTCATTCAGAATCAAAAGCCTTTATGTTAAATATTACTATCCTAATATCTAATATCTAATATCCTAGTATCTGCTATTTTGGCAAGGGAGATATATACTAGTGTGGTAGAAATTTTTCTTTATTGAACTAGGCTTGTTACCATGCACTAAATTTGAAATGTGTTTAAAGTATTTGAAAATAGCACTTACATTTAAAATTTATTTATCTCATGTTTTAGGAGGGTACAGGTCCTCGTGTTATTTCTGCTTTTGTGGAGATTATTTTTGACAATTCAGACAACCGGTTGCCAGTGAGTAACTGCTTTTTATTTTTATTTATGTTGAGAATTTTATTGTTGCAGCTGTTTTTTTTTATGCTTTAAAACATTTATTTATAGCTTTATGTAAGCTATTATAATTTCATTTATGCCAGAGTTACTATACAGTTTACATACTAACTTTATTTTAAAATTATAATGAGCATTCTTATAAATAATAAATAAGTGGGAATGTTCAAGCTGTTGTTAAAAAAAAATGTCTTTATCCTAAGAATTGAGTATTCATAGCATACCTGTAGAGAGATTGAAATGTTAAAATAATTGTTATGTTTAGGGACTCTAAAGTGACCTTTAAAGTTTTTTACTTATACTATTAAATTAACTCTGGGCTTTTATTTTTTTTTCTTCTTAGATTGATAAAGAGGAAGTTTCACTTCGAAGAGTTATTGGTGCCAAAAAGGATCAATATTTCTTAGACAAAAAAATGGTCACGTAAGCATTTTTCTTCACATTTGTAATTTCTTTGCAACAGAGTAAAAGTATTTTTTACTTGCCTAATATAAGCATATTTACTTATGTTCAACAAATCAATATTTAAAGCATAAACATTAGAATCAGAAGATTCTCTTAAGCTAATATAACAGATGGTTTAATGATTGTTCTGAAGTCCCTCATGCTCCTTAACCCAAAAGTTAGTGTACTCATTTTTTGGTTATTTATCTGAAATTTTTTATCTTTATCAACAGGAAAAATGATGTGATGAATCTCCTTGAAAGTGCTGGTTTTTCTCGAAGTAATCCTTATTATATTGTTAAACAAGGAAAGGTAAAAAAATTGTATGTCCTTTTTTAATAGAATTTGGTTTCTGAGTATATTCAGTGAATGATTTGGTTTATTGTGGTGGTTATTGAAGTTCATTGAAGCGAAAATGTACCTTATGTCTTATTTTCACTAGTTTACTTTGTATTGTAGTTAGTATTACCTTTTATGTGGCTATAAAATACAAAGATCCATTGCATAATGGGATGGGAAGTATTTTTGTAGAGTTTAAGTGGATCATCATTCCTTAGTGACCTGTATCACTTTCTAAGGTACATTACACTGGAAGACATTTAGGTTTTTGGAAATCTTTTAAAATCATAAATTATGAATATTGAGGAAATTCTGTAAAAATCACATTTGAAAATATTACTTTCTAAAAGTATATCACAAAATTAAAATGCTAAAAGCTTATATTACTAGTATTCACCATAATGCTACATATTATTTTCCTTATAGAGATTATATTCATTGTAGTTTTTAGTTTCTATATACTTTAGCTGATCTATGATTTTCTAATATATTTTAAACTATTGTATATCTAAGATAATTAATTTTTCTTAAGACGTACCTATAATGTCCTAAAGTTTTCTATAATGCTCGTTTGGACTAGGGGGGAGTTCTTAAACAAATGTTCACTTCAAATATCATGTTGAAGGCTTTTTTAGATTTGTGCTGGAAAGCTAGCATTCAGAAGTGATTAGGAAGGGTATGGTGTTTCACATTGGGAAATGTGATACCAGAAGAACAGGTTTTTTAAAAGATGGTTTATAAGACATTTTTTAAAAAGAAGGCTGGATTGAAATAGCAGTTATCTGAGTCTTCCCTTCACACATACAACAAGGGCCATTTTACATTATTTTAATTTCTGCTCATGGTGATTTCATATGACCATCTACAGAAGTATTGCCTTCACCCCTACACTATATGCTTTATTTCCGTTCTGTTTTGTTTTTCTTCATAGCAGTTGTGTTATTCTGTGATGGTCTGCTTATTTCCTCTTTTTCCACTGGAATAAGTTCCACGAGGGCAAGACCTGTTTTGTTCACTGTTTTCTTTCCCAGTGCCCAGAAGAATGGCATATATGTTGTAATGATGCATTAAATATTTTTTAATTGAGTAAATTAAAAATGAACAAACTTAATTGGGGTAACCAAGGAGAAGCACTGGAAGGGTGATTTTTTGGTTGCATATATTTTTGTTGTGTATACTTTTGACAGACCATTTTTTTCTTAGCTCAGAGCTGATTCTCTTTTATGTAAGTGTTAAAGTAACTGTCAACTTGAATTTTTAATGCAGTGATAGCATTTTTTACCTTTAGTGCTTAGTTTTATTTTAAAGAACATGTTTGTTATATAAAGTTTCATGGTAATTAGGTTTTATCACTCTTTGTCATGTGTTTTCTTTGCCATATATTTGTGAGATATTAAAGATGTTTTTGCTTATTTTTTTTTGCTTATTTTATGTTTTTGCTTATTATACCCTACCCTGTGAGACAGTTATTTTAATCTATACTTTAAGAATACCATTTTTTTAATATACATATTTTATTGATTTTTAACAGAGAGAAAGGGAGAGAGATAGACAGATAGAAACGTCGATGAGAGAGAAACATCGACCAGCTGCCTCTTGCACACCCCCTTCCGGGGATGTGCCCACAACCAAGGTACATGCCCTTGACCGGAATCGAACCTGGGACCTTTCAGTCCGCAGACCGACGCTCTATCCACTGAGCCAAACCGGCTTTGGCAAGAATACCATTTTTGTTATACTTTTAATAGTATCATTATTGCTTTTAAAAAATGCATAGTGAGCCGGGACTGGTTTGGCTCAATGGATAGAGCGTCAGCTTGGGGACTGAAAGGTCCTGGGTTTGATTCCAGTCAAGGGCATGTACCTTGGTTGCGGGCACATCCCCAGTGGGGGTGCAAGAGGCAGCTGATCGATGACTCTCTCTCGTCGATGTTTCTAACTCTCTATCTCTCTCCCTTCCTCTCTGTACAAAATCAATAAAATATATTTAAAAAAAAATGCATAGTGAGTTAAGGTTTCCCCTTTAAAAATACTTTGTTCATTTAGAATAAATCTCATCTTTTATACTTTGTCAAATTGACTAAGAAAAAGAGATCATGGGATATTCCTCTGTCATTTGTTTTTGTGCATTTTTTTAATTTTTTTAATTTTTTTTATTACAGAGAACTCTGACATTTGTAATTTGGGTTTTGGTTGTTTTTTTTTTTATCATAAATCAGACTTATGAATATATATCTTAGATTTTTATTTGGTAAATTTCACTTAAGTAAAAGGGAATACAGGGATATAGGTATACTTAAGTACTGTACAGATTATATTAGTGAACTCGTACTCATCTTATGTGGATACTCATTCAAGGTAGAGTTCTTAAAGAGCAGTCTGTAGTGCTGTAATAATTATTTTTCCAAAAATTTTAGATCAACCAAATGGCAACAGCACCAGATTCTCAGCGACTAAAACTATTACGAGAAGTAGCTGGTACTAGAGTATATGATGAACGAAAAGAAGAAAGTATTTCTTTAATGAAAGAAACAGGTAAAAGAGAATTGTGATTGTACCTTTTTTCTATTTGTTGTGAGTTACTTTTCATTGTATTGTAGTGCAAAGGAGTTATGTCTATCTCAGGAGTATATTGTATGATACTTTGCCTATATGTTGAATGGAGATAAAATTAGTTTTAAGCAATTTAAGGTTTGAGATTTCCAATAATTTATTTCTTTGAATAAAGAATTACTTTTAGGTTAACTATTTTGTGCCTCTAATGTCCTCATCATTTTGTGTGAGGTAACAAATTTGGATGTATTCCTCAAAATTTACATTTAGATTTACTTGTTCAGGAGCAAGTAAATGTAAAACTTGGAACTTAGACTTATCATTAGTGCATTTATTGTGAAAACCCACTCTGCTCTTCAAGTGCTTTGTCCTGTAATAGCTTAGAGTCAGACAGTCCTGGATTCAAAATCTAATAATTAACTGACATTATAACTTTAGACTTGATCTCTGGTTCAAAGCTTCCCCATCTGTAAAATCTTTTTTCATGTTTTATGGTGGTGAGTAGAGGAGCAAAGTAGCACCATAATTGCATTCAATATGTAGCAGCTATAGATAATGCTTTACTGTAAAATTGGGACTCTGTGATACCATTGATATTAGTAGGGTTTTGTGTTTTTTAATGTTAAGCTTTTAAAGGGAGCTTATACTGAGACCCTTATCACATATATGTGAGAATCAGTGTCACTATGTGTAAGTTTGTTCTCTGTTGTTTTTCATAATAAAGCATCATAATTGCCATTTTATCTTAGATTTGGTTATCCCATAATATCAAAGAAATAATGCTGCAGTTCTTGAGATTAAGTTTAACTAATGGTATATTTGAGAAGAGATATTATATAAAAATGTATTGAACTCCTTCATCCCCCCCCCCTTTTTTTTTTAAAGAGGGCAAACGGGAAAAAATCAATGAGTTGTTAAAATACATTGAAGAGAGATTACATACCTTAGAGGAAGAAAAGGAAGAACTAGCTCAGTATCAGAAGTGGGATAAAATGAGACGAGCCCTGGAATATACCATTTATAATCAGGAACTTAACGAGACTCGTGCTAAACTTGATGAGGTAAAATATTTATCTTTGCCAATTAAATTCAGGTTAATTTTATTACTATGAATGAGTTAAACTTGTGCTATATTTATATTTTTTAGTGATTTTTAAATAGAAAAGTAAATTTGAAAACTTAATGAATTTATTAGTTAGCAAATTTGTCCTCTCAGTCTGTTCTAAGAAAAATGTGTAGACCCATGTTGGCCTCGCTGTATGTCTAAAATATATAATCAGGTGGGATCTCAGACCAAGCCACCTTTAAAGTTTTATGAATTTTTTTCTTAGCTCATAAAATGTATTTTGTAATTACTATTGCTGACATTTTGTACAAAAATTTGTTTTAGGGAATTTTCTATTTAAAGAAAACCACTAAGTTTTCTGGTAAAAACTTTTAAAGTCAATGGTTATTTTAGCAGATATCTAAAAATTTAACTAGGTATTTTGAAAAATTAAACAATACAAGATGAGTTAGAAATAATAGCTTGGTTTTGTTGTGTTTTTAGCTTTCTGCTAAGCGAGAAACTAGTGGAGAAAAATCCAGACAATTAAGAGATGCCCAGCAGGATGCAAGAGATAAAATGGAGGTAAGATTACAAATTACACCTGGCTATTTTTTTCACCACAGTGGGACCTTTGTACGAGAATTGGGAATGATTACTTTAAGTGGGGTGTCACTGGGATTGAGTAGAGGAAACAGTACTGAATGTGTAAATGAAAGGGGAAAAAAACCGGACAAAATGAATCTTATATAATAAAAGGCTAATATGCAAATTAACCGAAAGGTAGAACGACTGGTCTCTATGACATACACTGACCACCAGGGTGCTGATGCTCAATGCAGGAGCTGCCCCCTGGTGGTCAGTGCGCTCCCACGGGGAGCATTGCTCAACCAGAAGCCCTGAGTAGGGCTCACAGCTGGCGATTGGCAGGAGCCTGTCCCACCTCTTGGCAGTGCTAAGTATGTGCGACTGACAGCTTAGGCCTGCTCCCCTGGGGCCAAAGCCATCAGTTGGACATCCCTCGAGGGCTCCCAGACTGCGAGAGGGTGCAGGCAGGGCTGAGGGACCTCTCCCCACCCTGCCCCCACCCCACATAAATGTCATGTATGGAGCCTCTAGTGGTATTATAATTCTGCTGTTGTACTTTTAATTGCCCGACTCATTTCTAGTTGAAACTTTCGAATAGGACATTGAACGCCAAGTTAGAGAACTGAAAACAAAAATTTCAGCCATGAAAGAAGAAAAGGAGCAGCTCAGTGCTGAAAGACAAGAACAAATTAAGCAGAGAACTAAGTTGGAGCTTAAAGCAAAGGATTTACAAGATGAATTGGCAGGCAATAGTGAACAAAGGGTAAGTTAAAATGCTAAAAATGAAATACATAAATATTCAAATGAGGAGGACTAAGAATCCTTTCTATGATGGGTGCATGCTTGAATTTTTAAAAAGATTTGGCACATTAAAATAATTTGTATTCACATAGCAACGCAGTATTATCTCATTGTTTCTTATATTTAAAAATTAGTTTTGTGTTGCAGGATCAGTTTTCTCATGAGTTTCTTTCATGAGAAAACATTTTATGTTAGACTTATAAATTAAACAAAAGTTTTTAAGCAGATTGCAATTTTACTTATCTTGCTTTATTTACAGAAACGCTTATTAAAAGAGAGGCAGAAGCTGCTTGAAAAAATAGAAGAAAAACAGAAGGAATTGGCGGAAACAGAACCTAAATTCAACAGTGTAAAAGAAAAAGAAGAGCGAGGAATTGCTAGGTTTGGGATTTTTTTCACCACCACTTTTAACTTTCTGTATAGGTTTTCTATAGAACTTAAATAGTCATGGGTTAAGAAGGCACAGTATTAAGGGCAAAAGTTAATTGCCATTACAGAGGAATAGCTAATGTTAAACAAATACTGTGGGCCAAGCGTTATTTTGCATATATTGTCTACATTCTTTTTACTCAAAGGCTCTAAGAGAATCACACTATCCCCACTTTATATGAGACAAACTTATATAGATTAAATAACATGTCTAAAATATTATAGCTAGATGTTGGATCTTTTTAAGTCATTCATGTTTATTTTTCACCAAATGACATGTTACTTTATGTTCTGCCACTTTTTTTTTTATTCAATGCTGTCTTTTGTTTTTTAATTTCTTTATTGTTTATGGTGTTACATATGTATCCTTATTCCCCCATTACCACCTCCCTCATCCCCCTTCAATGCTGTTTGAATAGCTAGACATTTTAGTATGTATTTGTAGATTGGACTTGCCAGTGTTTGCTGATTTTATTATTTAGTGCATTATCATGTTTATGTGCCACTTACCTTTCATTTTAGTGAATTACCCTTAATTTTTTTTCCTCTTGTACCAAATTGCTTTATGTAATATAGAGATCATATTTATTTTATATGTTTTAAATGTTTTCTCTTGCCTTTTAACCTTTATAGTGTCTTTAGTTGTAAGGAGTTTAGTAAGTATTTATATAATTAAATATAGTTGGAGCATTTTTAAAAATTCTGGAGAACGGGTTATCAGAATTGCCTAGATTTACCGACTATCACAAACCTGGAGTGAAGACATTTTCTTTCTGAAATTCTTAGGGTACGGATTATTTTACTTGATTTAAATTGTGATTTTAAAGTAAATTTATTCTTTTATAGTAATAGTCCAAGGAGCTCTCCCTATAAGGTAGCAGTTGCTTAATACCCTTTTTAATGGAATTTTTTAGATGGCTATTTTCTCTTGATGTATTGATTGCAATTAAACTTTTTTATTTCCTGTGCTGTTTTTCAATCTATTCTCTTTTGTCTTGTGTAGATTGGCCCAAGCTACCCAGGAAAGAACGGACCTTTATGCAAAGCAGGGTCGAGGAAGCCAGTTTACATCAAAAGAAGAAAGAGATAAGTGGATTAAAAAGGAACTCAAGTCTTTAGACCAAGCTATTAATGATAAGAAAAGACAGATTGCTGCTATACATAAGGATTTGGAAGACACTGAGGCAAATAAAGAGAAAAATTTGGAACAATATAATGTAAGAACTTTTACAGTTATTTTGTAAAAATCTTTCTTAAGAGATAAATGTGTAGTTTTACCTATTTAAGTTTTATGTTTAACAGTTTTCCATGCTACTCTTAAAATACATATGACAGTACTAATTTTAAAAAGACCATCATCACAATTTAATATACATATGGTAGTTTTTTGTTTTTATTGATTTTTTTTAGAGAGGAAGGGAGAAAGAGAAATTGGATTTTAAATTTGAATTATTTTTATTTCCATAGAAACTGGATCAGGACCTTAATGAAGTCAAAGCTCGAGTAGAAGAACTGGACAGAAAATACTATGAAGTAAAAAATAAGAAAGATGAATTACAAAGTGAAAGAAAGTTAGTATAGACTAAAATATGTCAATTTTTTTGAGGAATGCTAACTAGCCCCGTGTTAAATGGTCTTTAAATTAAAAGTTATACAAATACGTTTGATTTCATTATTTTACTCTAAATTTTGTATGTTAGTGCATCTTCCTAAGGCTTTTGAAATTAAAGACAGTCTAATTTTTATTGATTAGTTACTTGTGGAGAGAGGAGAACGCAGAACAGCAAGCACTTGCTGCTAAAAGAGAAGATCTTGAAAAGAAACAACAACTTCTTAGAGCGGCAACAGGAAAGGTGAGCAGATTCTTTTCCTTACCGCAGTTTACACTGAGTCAGTTGCTGTCACACAAACTTTATTAGCTTTCAAGCTGTAGGTCATTGGTTCCAGGAAATAAGAGGAGAGTGCAAATCATTTGTCTTATAACTATGAAATTATGGGTATTGTTTTAGTATGCTATTAATGATAATACTTTTAATAATATAAGATACTGCATTGTTGTTGGCATATTTCCAAGGGGCATGTGTTTTGGAGAGGTGTTTTTACTATAACCTTTGGCGTATTTTTTAATATAGAAATATGTTTATTTGTTTTTTACCAGCAAGAGTGCTATTGGTAAATTATTTTAATATTTTTCACTTCTAAACAGGCCATTTTAAATGGAATAGACAGCATAAACAAAGTGCTAGACCACTTTCGTCGGAAAGGAATAAATCAGCATGTTCAAAATGGCTATCATGGCATAGTGATGAATAACTTTGAGTGTGAGCCTGCTTTCTACACATGTGTGGAAGTCACTGCTGGAAATAGGTGAGATTATTTGCTTGATATCTTGAGTTTTTAAAGGAAAGAGGAAATAAAGAGTAAAACAATTTTTTGTAGTTTTAGTATAATATATCTCCTATTATCTTCTTTTTCCCTCCATTATCTTCTTATATCCTCAATTATTTACTTAATTTTCTAATTAAATGTGTAGGTACCAAATGTTTGTTTCTAATTGTAGAAGCTAGAACTTTCCCCTTTTGGGGCTTTTTCTTAGAGTGGTAACAATTTGCTTTCTCTAAGTAGTTTTTCTCTCCACCCACATATAAATTGGATTTCATAGAAAGGAAATGAATAGTTGAAATGTCTATTTAAATAACACTTTAAAGTCTATCGATAAAAAACATCTAACAATAAAAATCTGTTATTCTGTTCACATGTAGGTTATTTTATCATATTGTTGATTCAGACGAAGTCAGCACGAAGATTTTGATGGAGTTTAATAAAATGAATCTTCCTGGGGAGGTCACTTTTCTGCCTCTTAATAAGTTAGATGTAAGGGATACTGCCTATCCTGAAACCAATGTGAGTTGGCATGTCACGGTCTTTCTTTCAATAAGTTACTTTTTCTCATGTTCAACGCATGCTTAGTGCACAGGCACTATACATTAGAATTGACGTGGTCTGTGAAATAAATACACATTTTTCCCCATAGAGCACAGTCACAACATGAAACAAGTAATTGGAAATGGTGTGAAGTGTTAAAATACAGAAATGGAGGATGCTTAGAGAATGTATTCTAAGTGACAAAATTAAAGTTAGGTAGTTGGAGAATTCCCTGAGGAACTGTCATTTAAAATGAGTATCAAGTTTTCCGAATATATTGTTTAAAATGGTTTATAAATTAAATTTAAAACATCTAGCATAGGGGTGTCGAACTCAATCAGAGAAGGGGCCAAAATCTAAAATCCAGCCTAAATCGCGTGCCGAATGGTTTACTGAACAGTCATAAACTGTCATTGTGATGGAAACGCAGCGGAGTGCAGTGATGACAGCGAGGTGCTGGCCACATTGCAAGGCCTGGCGGGACGGATTTGGCCCACGGGCCTTGTGTTTGACACGTGATCTAGCAAAATGATAGGCTTGAAATGTAATGTTGCTTTTGTTACTAGCTGGTATATTTTTGAAAAGAAGAAAGTGTTTTGAGGTATTCGCTTTTAGAATGTTCACAATAGTACCAACTATTTTATTTTCCTCAGGTTAGAGCTGAAACCTTATGAGAAAGATCAACAATTTCAGAGGAACAATGAGAATCTTATAAGCTACTCAAAGGGCCCAGCTTTTTCTTTTAAATCTATAAATTGTATTTAAATTTTGGGGGAGGAGAAATTGAGTCACAAATGTGACCTGTGAATGAAGCAAGACACAAAAGAATGCAGATAGTGTGCTTCCCTTTATATTACCTAAACAAAACAGCTGCTGCTGTTCTGTAAAGAAAGGCCTCTCCTTTTATTCTTAATTTTATCTGAAAATAATATTTTTCTAAGATAGATAGGAAGTAAAATTAAACATTTGGAGGAAACACTATTTACATTTGTTATGTGTTTTTATGTGACAGATGCTATCCTGTTTCACATATATTTATTTGTCTAGTTTTAGTAACTTTATGAGAAAGATACTGTTGTTATTGCAATTGTATAAATGAAAAAACTTTATATAGAGAAGTTAGGCAGCTTTTTAGTAAGCTCTTTATCACTGTGCTATACTGTTGAAAACCTAAATGATTAAATGGGCACTATTTTCAGGATATTTTAGCAGAATGTTTTTTCTAACTTCAGGATAAAAACCTATAGTTTTGAAATATAAAGGCATTTGTGTTTATTTCTATTTCATAAAGATGAAATTTATAATTCTGCTAACATGTTTTAATTAACTGTGTTGTGATCTCTTTGTTTCCTAATAAAATATTCATTTTTAGGATGCTATCCCTATGATAAGTAAGCTGAGGTACAATCCCAGATTTGACAAAGCCTTCAAACATGTGTTTGGAAAAACACTGATTTGTCGTAGCATGGAAGTTTCAACCCAGTTAGCCCGTGCTTTCACTATGGACTGCATTACCCTGGAAGGTTTGTAATGGGATTTATTTCCCATTTAAGTTTTAAGAGTATTTGAAAATTTATGTCCAATTCTTTTTTAAATAGTTGGTCTATTTAAATCAGAATCCAAACAGGGTCCACACTTTATATTTAGTTGATGTCTGTTAAATATAATCACTTGGTCTATAATAGAGGTTCTTAATCTTTTTTGCACCGTAGATTCCTTTGGCTCTTTGATTAATGAAGCCTATGGATCTTTTTCAATGTTTTTAAACATTGATCATAAAAAACAAATTATATTGGCACATTGGCATGGTAATCACAACATTAAAAAATATGACATAGTAATTCTTAAGGTATTCAAAAATAAGATTTAGCAGTGGGACTAATCTATCTATCTTAGCCTAAGCAACTGTTACAATGGAATGACCAGTCAACCAATTGCTGTGATGTGCACTGACCACCAGGGGGGCAGATGCTCAGCCCATTGATGTCTGGTGTCCCTTCTTTCTGCCTGGCCTGATGACTGTTGCCTTCTCTCCCAACCCTGCTGGGGCCTTGAAGCCCCAGGCTGGGATGAGGAATTGTGGGGGGGGTGGTGGCAGTGGATGCAGCCCCATTCCCAGAGGGGGTGAGTGCTGAAGGCAGGTGGACAACCTGTGCCTGTTCCTCCCCCCAGCTGGCAGGCCCCGCTGAGTGCCTGCCAGGCCTAGGGACCCTGCCCGTGCACAAATTTGTGCACTGGGCCTCTAGTAAATCATAATTTTGAAGCACTGCTGCATGTAAACAATATTTTGAGATTTGTGACAAGTGTTATCTGAAAGAAAATATCTGTTATTTCTCTTGATAACGAAGTCTTGATATACTGTGGTTTTTGTCTCATTCATTATAGAAGGAATTACTAAATTTCATTTGAGATTAGCATAAAAGTAAAGATATAAATTTTTTTCCACTCAAGACAAGGACCTCCTAAATTTTATCTGGAATCCAGGTTAAGAATCTCTTATATATAGGTTCACTTGCCTTCATTTTTTCCCCCTTTATAATTTTATAATATGTTGATGAAAGAAGGTAAACCACTCTCCAGCTTTGTCTTTATATATATAAAATTTTGTTGTTTTGAGCCATCTGAGAATAAGTTTTACAATGACACTTGATCTCTAAAATTTAAAGCATGTATCTCCTTTATAACTATAATGTCATTGTTAAATCTAAGAAATTTATTATTTTTAAATGCACTGCAGAATCCACAGATCCTGCTTTTTTTTTTTTTTTTAATATATTTTATTGATTTTTAACAGAGAGGAAGGAAGAGAGATAGAGAGCTAGAAACGTCGATGAGAGAGAAACATCGGCCAGCTGCCTCTTGCACACCCTCTACCGGGGATGTGCCCGCAATCAATGTACATGCCCTTGACCGGAATTGAACCTGGGACCTTTCAGTCTGCAGACCGACGCTTTACCACTGAGCCAAACCGGCTTCGGCAAATCTAAGAAATTTAATACTAACTTTATAAAACCTAAAAAGGGTCTATATTCAAATTTTCTCAATTGTCCCCCCCAAAAATAAATAAATTACAGTATAGTTGACATTATATTAGTGTACAGCATAGTGATTTGACATTTATATACCTTATGAAGTGATTATCACATTCAAATCATTTTTCTGTCCAGGATGCAGGCAATATCTTCTCTTTAGATTATTTTAATGTAGGACAGTTTCTCCTGTTTCTTTCTACCCGCAGAAATTGACCTTCTCAAAAAAAAATGTCCATTCTCTGTATTTGTCTTCTTCCTTATCATTAGATTCAGGTTAAAAATTCTTGGCATATTGATATGTACATATAGTATCACATAATGTATCCCACTGTTTGACCACTAGCAAAATACCTTTTCCCTTTTTAAATTAATAAATGATATGTGGGATTGTCTTTTAAGAATATTAAATATCATGTTCCCCCACAACTTTTTTAGCATCTTTTGCTGATCATTGCCTGACTCAATTAATACACTGAGGGTTTCAGAATGGTGATTCTTATATTGCTTCTGTATTTATTAGCTGTCACTATTCTGTAAAGAAAGCCCTCTCCTTTTCTTATTTTTAAAGTATCACTGTGATTAATGGATTATTATTTTTTTATTCCACGTGTTACTACATTGTCACTTATTTTTTATCAAATTTTCTCAAATATGGCCAGTGGGAATTCCAAGCTAGTTCTATGGTTCTATGTCCTGTTCACATGTCTCCATTTTCTAGCAGAGGTTTGGGCTCACCTAAAAGGCACATTTTTTTAAATGCATATTTTAATATTGAAAAGCAAATTTTTTTAAGAGTAGCTTAAATTCTTTTTAATTCTCATTAAATAGATAAAAACTTTAGTTATTTGATTATAAGTCAGGATATCATTGAGTAAAGTTGTTATAAAGAATATTACCTTTCTTATGTTTTATTTATAGGTGACCAAGTTAGTCATCGGGGTGCTCTAACTGGAGGTTATTATGACACAAGGAAATCTAGACTTGAATTACAAAAAGATGTTAGAAAAGCAGAAGAAGAACTAGGTGAGCTTGAAGCAAAGCTCAATGAAAACCTGCGCAGAAATATTGAAAATATCTTTTTGTGCTGCTGTGGAGAACTGCATTTTGGTTAGAATATATAATCTTTTGCATGTTAGGTGTATCTTCTCATATACAGTGGGAAAAAATTCCATGTATTTTACTTTGTCTTTTATTTAAGTATAGAAGCTTATATTTGTCTAACTTCTGAAGGCTGAAAAAACTATTTTAGCATTGATCCTTTACTTTGTTGATCAATAGCTAGTAGTGAGTCTGCTTCTGAGCGAAAAGAACTCAAGAAACACTAAAATTTAAGTTTATAAGGTAACTGAGGAGGATTAATTAGAAAATTGTAGAAGGAAAACCAGGATAGTGTTTCGTGAAAGAAAGGGGAGAGGAGTAATCAGAAATGCTACATTCTTCATAGAAATTAAATATATAAGGGTTGAAAATATCCATTAGATTTTATTATCTCGAGGTCATTTGGCTGAGACTTAGTAGGGTGGAGGAAATGGCTGTCAAAATCCATAAAAATGGTGTGCTATTACGAGTGGCTAGTTCAGCCCTTGATTCACTGTCCTCAGCTTTAATAAAGGTACTCTAAAATCACACATAAAAAAGCTTGTAACTAAAATTGTGCCTGTTCATTTTCTTAAAACAGCCATGGTTTAAGGCAAAAGTGCTTTATGTTACTTTACATTTTATGTCACACGATACTAAAAATACAGATACTCGAGCAGCAAAAATAATCATTTTTACTGCATCATTAAAATATTCTTAATTGAAACTGGCATTTTAAAAAGTAGGAGTTTATAGCTTCTGTGCCATCAGTGAAAACAATAGCATTGAGAAAAAGGTAAATATATCCTAGTTTTGACTTTGCAGAGGTCTACATAGCATACTTTGAGAACTGTCTAAATTTGGCAACTTTTTACCACTAAGAAAGCATGGTGAAATACTAGGAAAAAGAAAATTACACCAACTACCTTTTCATATTTGATAATCCAGTGAGGTACAATTATTCCACATTGGACAAGGCCTTGTTATAGATATATAACTTCCATATATAATTGATACTGTAAGCATAATAGGCTACACAATAAGTATTTGTTTAATGAAAAGATGTTAAAAAAATACTGTTATATTTCATTTAGCTTCTAGGGTTTTTCAAGAATATTGATTGGTTGATTGGTATAGCTATTAGTAAAATAACATGTTATTTTGAAAGAGAAATGGTGTGGTGAACACCATTTAATTCAACATTCTTACGGTCCATAAATTTGAGGGAAACAACTTTTATTTAAGGGTTAAAGAAGAGGGAAGGGATACAAAATGTGTTGAACTGAAAAGAGTTTAGAACATAAAATGTATTTACAAGTTGGAGAGAATTTTCCTTAGCCTTGCATATGGATTAATAATGAAATTGACCAGTTGATGAACCAAATGCAGCAGATAGAGACCCAGCAACGGAAATTTAAAGCATCTCGAGATAGCATATTATCAGAAATGAAGATGCTAAAAGAGAAGAGGCAGCAATCAGAAAAAACTTTTATGCCAAAGGTTCGTAAGTATGCCTTTTATTTATAGACTAGTGGCCCGGTGCATGAAATTTGTGCACATTAAAATGAGATTAATTAGAGGAGATATTTTAATACTGCTATTTGCCCTTTCTCTATAATAGAAGTGTCAGAGATGAAAGAAAATTAGTAAAACGTATATGAAAATCTTCCACTTGCCAGAGTCTGGGTGCGCTGCGGGACCCAGATCAAGTCCCCGCACACCCATGGTGCTTCAAAATCGCGAGACCCAGGCTCAGTTGCCACACCCCTGTTGGGGGAGATCCAGACTATCCGTATTTTCTGGCATATAAGACGACTTTTGAAACGAAAAAAAGCCTGCTCAGATTGGCCAGAGTCAGAGAGGCGGTCTATTAAAAAAAGAACTGGTGTTGCCTCGGGAGCGGGGGGTAGTCTTACACAGCGAATATAGGCCTAAACCTATGTTTTAACTGTAAAATTAGGGGGGTCGTCTTATACGCCTGGTCGTCTTATACACTGGAAAATACTGCAGGCTGTCCCCACCCTTGTCAAGCCCCTCCGGGTAGGGGGCACAGCCTCAGGTCCCATGTCAAGCCCCACCAAATCGCAGCCTGACATCCCCTGTAAAACCCCTCCGGTGGGGGTTGCAGCCTCAGGTCCCTGCTGAAGGCTCGTTAAGGCTCTTACGACAACTTAGCCTTTGCTGTGGGCGCCCGCATCTTTGTTACTGTGTGATGGTCAATTTGCATATTTCATTTTTATTAGATAGGATGTTTTAATTAATAGAATTGGGTGAACCATGTTAAATAGGTTATCCACACTTATACCAAGGATTCCTAGCCCACATTCAGATTTTCCAAATTCATTCAACAAAAGGCATTTTGAACTATGGCATAATAGTACTGTCTGATAGTAATGAATTTGTAGTTAATTATTTTTGTCTGTAAAATACTATTATTTGAATATTTTATTGCATTTTGTTCAGAGTATTAAATGAGTAGAAAGCAAATTGTAACTGCTGTTACATTGAAAATATATATTGAACTTACAAATGTGAAGTTGTTTGAGAAAACTAATTTGGTACATCAGTACTAATACAAAAAATTTTTTTTCTAAAAATTACCCACAATTATTCTACCCCAATACATTCTAGCAACTATTGTTGGTTCTTATGAGTATATGTGAAGATTTTTATATAGTTTGGTCATGGGGTAGTATTCCACACAGCCCCATAGTATTGCATCATGAATATTATTGCTACATAGTTCTAATTATCAAATGTAATGGATACTTAATAGTTAATTTGAGTTGATATGATTCTTAGCTCACTTTAATATCAAATGTAAATTGTTACCAATTTTTTACTATTATAAGTGATACAGTAACTAGTACCTTTATTAATACATAAGTTAATCTGTTTATAGCAACGCAGTTTACAAAGTTTGGAGGCAAGTTTGCATGCTATGGAGTCCACCAGAGAATCATTAAAAGCAGAGCTGGGAACTGATTTGCTTTCTCAACTTAGTCTGGAAGATCAGAAGAGAGTAGATGCACTGAATGATGAAATTCGTCAACTTCAGCAGGCAAGTACAATTGATAGGAAAAATAATTATTAATAATTATTTTTACTGTGGAAAGTATCTTTCTTGCTAATAAAGAAAAGTGAAAGATTATTGAGAAAATGTAAAAATGACTCTTGGACTTATCCATAAGAGTAAATAAAAAAAGATTTTAATAAGTTTTCCTAAACCTTTCTGTATATGTTAGGATTATACAAGAAATCTTCATTTTATTCTATCTTATTTAGTGCATATTTATTACTAGTAAGGTTTGACTTGTTAGCTTTACCATATTTATTATGACGATCTTTACATATTCAATATTATTTGAATTGAACATTTTAATAATATTTTATTATTGAACAGATTTAAACAATATTAAGTCCAAAAAATTAAAAGCAGGAAAAGAAAAACATTTTTGGTTGTATGCTTATTAAAAGAAACAGGCACAAAAACTTAGCATTTTGAAGATAGAAAATGAAGAAAATATACAGACTTTGGAATGGTATGAAACTTCATAATGCTCATTTGAACACAAGTAATGGGGATGACAGCAAATTAACAGCATTCTTGTATATAAAATATATATGCCTATGTATACAAATAATTTTCTTTTCTTTTAGGAAAACAGACAATTGCTGAATGAAAGAATTAAATTAGAAGGTATTATTACTCGAGTAGAGACTTATCTCAATGAGAATTTGAGAAAACGCTTGGACCAAGTAGAACAGGTATGTTCTTTTTTGGGAGTTCCTTGACCATCATAACCATTTGAAGGTACATATAAGAGGCTCTGTTTGAGAGAATGGACTTTGGGGACCAAAAGACTAGCAGTGTGACCACCTGGCTAGCATTGCCACTTGGTTTATGATCTTAGATAAGTCATTTAATATTTCTAAGCTTTAGGTTCAGGACTGTTTAATACTGTTTTGTATTTGTATCCTGGCACAATCTAGGTAAAAGTTATTAATATTTTATCAGTAGAAGGTAGATGTGGAGAAATTTTTCAGTTATTATTTTTTCCCCCTGTAATGGTACTTTAAGTATTTGCAAATGTATGAAGTATGTTTATTCAAACATAACAGCTATAGAAACTATTGCTAGTCAGAACATTTTGAAACTAACATTCATATCCTGTGAATGAATGCTCATAAGTTCCTTTTGTTTTTCAGGAACTGAATGAACTGAGAGAGACAGAAGGGGGTACTGTTCTCACTGCTACAACCTCAGAACTTGAAGCCATCAATAAAAGAGTAAAAGACACTATGGCACGATCAGAAGGTAAATTATTGTTTAATAAATTTTTTAAAATGTATTTAGTTAAATTTAGCTTATTTGTTTTATATATGTGCTGCCGAAGCGAGCACTGGCTTATTTGTTTTATAACATTGTTTACTACAAAATGAAATATTCAAAAAGGCAAAATTATCTAATAATGATTTTTTGTTTTCCATAATCGTGAACAGTATAGTGAACAGAGTTCAGGGTGTTGATTATAGATAGTAATCCTTTTTTTATTGAAATATTTGTGACAATTTTGAGATTGTAAATTATTAATTTTATTGAGAAAAGTATGAAATAACTGAATCGATTTTCTTACTGCCTACTTACTGAGTAGAAAATTCTTTTTTAGTTTTTTCTAAAGATAAACATTAAATAATAATAAAAACTATACTCACGATTCTCATTAAACTTCTAATTTATCCTGAATTAAATGTTTTATGAATTTTTCACAGTAAAATTTAAACAAACATGAAAAAGTCTATTTATTTTGATAGATTTGACTATTAAAATAAAACGTTTGATCAAGTAACATTCTGTCTGTAAAATAGGTATTATTATCTAATTTGTTCTCCACCCTCTCTTCCCCCCCATTTCAGATTTGGACAATTCCATTGATAAAACAGAAGCTGGAATTAAGGAACTTCAGAAGAGTATGGAGCGCTGGAAAAATATGGAAAAAGAACACATGGATGCTATAAATCATGACACTAAAGAACTAGAAAAGATGACAAATCGACAAGGCATGCTACTGAAAAAGAAAGAAGAATGTATGAAGAAAATTCGAGAACTTGGATCACTTCCTCAGGAAGCATTTGAAAAATACCAAACACTGAGTCTCAAACAGGTAAATCTTGTGGTTTTAAATTTGAAATCTCATTGCAAATTTTCCTGTATATAAATTTACGTATTCATTTTTCCCTCCTTGTAGTTGTTTCGAAAACTTGAACAGTGCAACACAGAATTGAAGAAATACAGTCATGTTAACAAAAAAGCTTTAGACCAGTTTGTAAATTTCTCTGAGCAAAAAGAAAAATTAATAAAGCGACAAGAAGAATTGGATAGGGGATACAAATCAATCATGGAACTGATGAATGTACTCGAACTTCGAAAATATGAAGCTATTCAGTTAACTTTCAAACAGGTATGTTTTTTTCCTTTTTCCCCAGAGAGAGAAACATGTATGTGAGAGAGACACATTGATTGCCTCCCCATGCACCCTGACTGGGGCTGGGAATGGAGCCTGCAACTGAGGTATTGTGCCCTTGACTAGAATCAAACCCGGGACCCTTCAGTCCAAGGGCTGACTGCTCTATCCACTGAGACAAGTGGTTAGGGTCATATGTTTCTTTTATTAGTATATAAACACACATGACAAAAGCTTCAGCTATCATTCAGTTTATTTTTCAGTTTGTAAAGGATTTTTTTCCACTGATAGTTGGATCTAATATATGTGAATAAATTCAGCACATAAGTTGCTAACATAGTAACTAGAATATTTTACACGTAGTTTTTTTTTTATTTTTAAGATTACTTTTAAAAATATTTTCATTGAAATTTTTAGAGAGAGAGAGGAGGGGAGAGAGAGAAACATTAATATGAGAATGAAACATCTCTCAGTTGCCTCCTGCCTACCTCTCACCTGGGAATGATCCCACAATTGGGGCACATACCCCAACCGAGAATTAAATTGGCAGCCTTTTGGTGCACAGGATGACAACCAGCCAAATGAGCCTCACCACTGGCCAGGGCTACATAGTTCTTAAAAGGATCACATCTGTTATTGCTTTAAAAAAATACTTCTGGGCCTTGCTGGGTAGCATAGAGCATTGTTCCTACTCACCAAGGTTTTGGGTTCATCCCCAGTTAGGGCTTGTACAAGAAACAAACAATGAATGCATAAATAAGTGGAACAACAAATAGATCTCTCTTTCTCCCTCCCCCTCCCGCTCTCTCTCTCCCCTCCCCCTCTCCCTTCACCCTTCTCTCTCCCTCTAAAAAAAGTTAATTAAAAAATGCATATTAAAAAAATACTTCTGATTGCTTTTACATACTTGTCTTTGTTTTAATCAGTAAGATGTATAGTTCCACATAAGCAAATTTTATATTTGAATGGACACCCAACCTTATTATATATCTGTTTGTTTATTTTAAGGTATCCAAGAACTTCAGTGAAGTATTTCAGAAGCTGGTCCCTGGGGGCAAAGCTACTTTGGTGATGAAGAAAGGAGATGTTGAGGGCAGCCAGTCTCAGGATGAAGGAGAAGGGAGTGGTGAAAGTGAGAAGGGTTCTGGATCACAAAGTAGTGTCCCATCAGTTGACCAGTTCACTGGAGTTGGAATCAGGGTAAACGCTTTTACATCCAGTTTTCCTCAGTAATTATCAGTGTAATTTGTAAATATTTTGCAAATCTAAATAGATGTATGCATTTTAATTTGAAGAGATGATTGTGGTTCAACTCCTTTCTGATATTGACTCAAATGTTTTCTTAGGTGTCGTTTACAGGAAAACAAGGTGAAATGAGAGAAATGCAACAGCTTTCAGGTGGACAGAAATCCTTGGTAGCACTTGCTCTCATTTTTGCCATTCAGAAATGTGACCCCGCTCCTTTTTACTTGTTTGATGAGATTGACCAGGCTCTGGATGCTCAGCACAGAAAGGCTGTGTCAGGTACAGTGTTGGTTTTACACTTAGCAATGAGAACATGCTCTAAAATGATAGCTTCGTTCTTTTATAGTGATTTCTTGTTGCCTGAGAGATTTGGGGTTACTAGTTAGGATATGTATCCTGTATAATAAAGAGCTAATATGCTAATTAGACCGAACAGCAGAAAGACCTTCCAGGCAACAACCTTCCAGATTTTTGTGCATCAGGCCTCTAGTTAGTAAATAAAATTTATCTTTTAATAGGTTTTAAAATTTAACATTAGACTTCTTTGCAAAGTTTTGTGAGAAAGATGTAATTTTTTGAATCAGTTGAGTAACCTACTGCCCCGGCCTGTGTGGATCAGTTTGTTGGAGCATTGTCCCGTACACCGAAAGGTTTTGGGTTTGGTTCCCAGTGAGGCCACATACCTAGGTTGTGGTTCAATGCCCAGTCTGAGGGCGCATGCAGGAGGCAACCGGTCAATTTCTTTCTCTCTCCCTTCTCTCGAAAAATTAATTAAAAAAATAAAATTGTACTTGAGTTAAACTTTTTAATGTAGAAGTTGCTTATTTTAAAACGTGTATTTCAATGTTTGAGTAGTTTGTCATAAACATTGTTGATTATGTGGTTAAAGAATCTGTATTTGATGTTTAGTAAGTTCAGAAGATCTTTGGGGAAGCCCTGGCAGGCTAGCTCAGTTGGTTAGAAGCTCATGTGCCAGGGTTATGGGCTTGATTCCTGGTCAGAGCACATACAAGAGATAACTAGTGAGTGCATGAATGAGGGGAACAACACAGTGATGTTTCTCTCTCTGCTTGCTCACTAAAAAAAAAAAAAAAAAAAATCAATAAATTAAAATAAAACACCAGTAAGGTCAATTTAAAAATATATATATATATCTTTGGGGGTGGTAGCAGGGGGAAGGCATTTTGCTCTCACATTATTTCTAATGCTGTATTAGAAGTTACTGCTTCTTTATATTCTGGAACTAAGATACTGGGGTTAAAGATTTATTTGTAGTTTTTTAAGAAATTAAAGTGGTAATTTTTGTAGATATATGCATAAAAATAGAGTCACAGGCTGTTTTGAATATTAAGAGTAAAGATAGTTGCATTTTAAATTTTAAGATCTGAGAAAAGGGTCTTGTTAAATTACTTTTTTTTTTTTTTTTTTTTTTTTTTTTTTTTACAGATATGATTATGGAACTTGCTGTACATGCTCAATTTATTACAACTACTTTTAGGCCTGAACTGCTTGAATCAGCTGACAAATTCTATGGTGTAAAATTCAGAAATAAGGTAATTTTTTTACATGAAGTTTAAGTTTATGTAGTATTTAATCCATTATATTGAATTCTTATTTTGTGTTACTTCAGTCATGAAAGAAAACTTAGAAAGTTGTTGCTCATCTGATGATGTATTTGTAAAGAAAAAACTTAAAGTGCCCAGGAGATTTAGCAGTTTTTTGTGGCATTCACTGCACTGATATTTTTTCCCTTGTCATTAAGAGACAATATCTTCCTATCTAGTCATTCATTGCTTCTTTATGAAGTCTTTAACAGTTACGTACATTGATTTATATTTGGCCTGACCGTTTTTCTTGGTGTTTTAATAAGCATTAGTGTACTCTGAAACAGCAAAATAATACATAGGCCTAAGTTCTTGTCCATATCTTCAGAGCATTAAAAGGCAGAATATTTTTAAATTCACATATTGAACAAACACCATCTATATAATAACCTATATAATAAAAGCCTAATACTGTCCCCTTGACCTGGAGGTCAGCTAGGGGGCAAGGCGGGCTGGCCAACTGCAGGAAAGGAGGCCCTGGCTGGTAGCTGGCATTTGCTAGGGATCCTACCTATGCATGGAATTTGTGCACTGGGCCTCTAGTTATAAATAAAAATTCTATCAGTCTGTGTTTTAGAATCATTTGACTTACTATGTGAAATTTACAGGTAATAGGCTATATATTTTAACTATTATCCTGTACAGCGGGAACACTGATATATTTCTTTACGATTTAACAGATTTTATTTTTGGCATTTATTCTTCAGGTTAGTCATATTGATGTGATCACAGCAGAGATGGCCAAAGACTTTGTAGAAGATGATACCACTCATGGCTAATTGGAAACTGTTGCCTACGGGCTTGGAAGATATGTATAATATTATGATTCTCATTCCCAGGAACTGTAAATTAAACTTAAATATGTGGTCACTATTAATACAATAGTTTTCAGATTTAGAGTACACACAGTCCTTTTATATTTCAGTCATTGTATTTTATAAGATACTCTGTAATGTTACATTTCTATGTATAGTTTAAGAATTTTATTTCCCACACAACTTCTTGTAAAGTGTCCTGTTAACTGTTTTAAAATCTTTGAAACATGCTAAATATCTTTTTCTAATTATTTTACCAGTTATATTGCCTCTTTTTTTATAGCTTCAATTAAATAATTGGTTTTATGACTTAATTTTGTTTTTAAATTTTGTGTTTTATGTGGCTTTTTATTTATAGTTGTACAATTAGAGATAAATATTCCTTAAATATCTATGTTTTATTTTGCCTAAGAAAAGGCTGCCTTCACTTCAAAGAAGATTTAAAATAGTTCCATATTCTGTTAAATGCTATCAGTGGTTCCTAATCTAGGCTGCCTGCTTAAACACATGGAGGAAGCTCTTAAAAATGGAACACTGTGGGAGTCTGTCCCTATACCAGTTGGATCAAAATCCAGAAGGGATGGTGTCCTGGTCACTTAGTTCTGAATTCCCCCAGGTGATTCTGACTCTCAGGGAGGGTTAGAACCCCTGCTTTATTTTTTCTTTTTATTATTGTTATTTTTTTTTTTTTTGTTAATCCTCACCCGAGGATATTTTTCCATTGATTTTTAGAGAGAGTGGAAGAGAGAGGGAAAGACAGAAAGAAACATCGATGTGAGAGAAACACATCGATGGTTGCCTCATGCACAAGCCCCAACCAGAGCCCAGGCTGGGGAGGAACCTGCAATCAAGGTATAGGCCCTTGACCGGAACCAGACCATTGCTCTTTGGTCTGCAGGCCAACACTATCCACTTAGCCAAACGGGCTAGGACAGAACCCCTACTTTAAACTCAACAGTCCTTTAAAAATTATTTTTAATTTAAGATTACAATCTATTTAATAGGACTTGGGAGCGTGGTTTTAAAAATAACATTTATAAAGCTTTTTGCAACTTTAAAAAAAAAATGTGGCCCAGTTGGTGTGGCTCAGTGGTTGAGTGTAGACCTATGAACAAGGAGGTCATAGTTCAGTTCCCTGTCAGGGCACATGCCCAGGTTGTGGGCTCAATCCCCAGTGTGGAGTGTGCAGTAGGCAGTCAGTCAATGATTTTCTCAATCATTGATGTTTCTATCTCCCTCTCCCTTCCTCTCTGAAATCAATACAAATATATTCAAAAAATAAAATATGGGGTGATTAGCAAAAAATGGGTTAAGCATTTTGTCAAAATAAGTAAAAAAGTACTAATTTTAAAGAAAATAATGCAATTTAGAGAAACATAATAGAAGTATAAAAAAAGTATAAGATGAATTTTGGAGGATTTTTTAAAAGTATTTAAGCAATAGCAACCCTGACTTCAAAAACGTTTAGTTTATTCTTTATTTTTTTAAAAAAATATATTTTATTGATTTTTTACAGAGAGGAAGGGAGAGGGATAGAGAGCTGGAAACATTGATGAGAGAGAAACATTGACCAGCTGCCTGCTGGACACCCCCTACCAGGAATGTGCCCGCAACCAATGTACATGCCCTTGACTGGAATGGAACCTGGGACCTTTCAGTCCGCAGACCAATGCTCTATCCACTGAGCCAAACTGGTTTCAGCTAGTTCATTCTTAAATGGAGTTTCTTTCATAACAACTCTCAGGGTAGAGGGCTAGCACTTTTTGCTCAGTTCCCACAAAGAGAGAGAATATATTGCTGAGGAAAAGCAAACATTAAGATTTGTCACCCAGCAAATGGTCACCTTACCCCGGGAGCACATCATGCTTCTGGGACACTTGCCAGAGAGGAGCAGAAAGTGTTCTCTGTCAAGGAATTTTTATAGTAGCAATGGCATTCTTTATCTTTCTTCACCTTTACTCAGGCATATCCCCTTATCCTGGAACATGAATAAGTAATCTTTGTTTGCATATTCAACAGAGGAGAGCAAATGGAAAGCAGATGCACACTGATGCAGTTAAAACTGACAGCAACATGTTCACTTACTACCAAGAAACTAGGACTGTCTTTCCTTCTTTATTTGAAGATTTCTTTTGAAATTGTATGTCATCAGGTGGAAATTACCCTCTGCTTTTCTGTGAAGATGAAGCAATAGTGATACCCTTGTTCCGTAGGTTTCATACTTTTGGGAGAAGCAGGTAGTTCTTTTCCTCTGTGAAAAATGACAGAATCATTTTCAATGGTCTGTTGCTTAGAGGTGCCCTTTCTTTTGGCCTCATTAAGTAATTCTTGATAAAGTGGGTTGATTCAGATACCTCCTTAGAAGGAATCTTAGTTTGGCAGGAACACGGAATTTGTAAGGCATTTCCTCTTCTTAAATAAAACTTTTTTGGTCAACATGCTCTAAGCTAAAAGTATCAGGCCCTTACACAGAGGATCCAGAGATACAAGTTTTTTTTTTTGTTTTTTTTGTTTTTTTGTTTTTTTTTAGTTTAAGACTTTTATAGTTAAGGAAATTTGCCCAGGTAATGAGGAAGTGAGCACGCACAGCTTAGTAACTGGCAGAGCCAGAATGAAGCCCAGGCTTTCCTGCCTTGAATAAAGGGGACTCTTGACGTGTTAGGTCTTTATTCTCCCTGCTGAACTATGAAAATGGGGGAGATGTTGTGTTTGTACCATGTTGGTCCTAAAGCAATAGTTGTGGGGTGAGTCACCATTGTTCGTTTTCTTTACCTCTTCGCGCGCTCTCCCCTCCCCTTTTTCTTCAGACCTTACGTATTTTGGTGCAGGTCACTTGTCTCAATGTCCCGGGGACTGGCTGCCAGTCTTCTGCCTGGAAGATGCCAGAGTTGCTCCATAAATCTGCCACCGTGTGGCACTCAGTCTCCCCTTCCTAGAGACAGAGAGTCTCCTGGGTGTAACAGCCCTTGTGGCAGCCAGTAGCTGCAGGGAGATGAGGCAGCACAGAGATTAGGTTTGCAGGGAGAGCATGGATATATTTACTCTCTCAAGTCATTGCATCAGTGGCTAGGAGTCCACTGCAAAGAGAACATTAGCATTTGAATGTCATCTTTTATGGATTCTGTGTGGGTCAGACCAATGCCTGGCGAGTTGATTGTATAAAACATTCAAGTGAACATTGATACCAAGTCCTGCTCTAGCGTCATCAATTAAGTCTACAATTATTCAGACATTAAAAAATAATGGTTATTGTCCTGGCCGGTGTGGCTCAGTTAATGAGAGCGTCATCCCTTATTCTGAAAGGTTGTGGGTTCGGTTTCCAGTCAGGGCATACAACTAAGTTTCCATTGGGCTGTGAACAGAAGGCAACCAATTGTTCTCACATCAGTGTTTCTCTCCTTGTTTCCCTCTCTAAGCATTTTCTTAGGTGAGGATTAAAAAAAAACCCGTGCCCTAACCGATTTGGCTCAGTGGATAGAGTGTTGGCCTGCGGACTGAAGGGTCCCAGGTTCGATTCCGGTCAAGGGCATGTACCTTGGTTGTGGGCACATCCCCAGTAGAGGGTGTGCAGGAGGCAGATGATTGATGTTTCTCTCTCATTGATGATTCTAACTCTCCCTCTCCCTTCCTCTCTGTAAAAAAAAAAAAAAATCAAAATATATTGAAAAAATAAAAATGGTTACAAAGACTGGAAACATAGAAGTATATATAGTGAGAGGGGAAAACCACAACAGAAAATTGAACATGAGCCATAACCAGTTTAGCTCAGTGGATAGAGCATCGGTCTTTGGACTGAAAGGTCCCAGGTTCAATTCTGGTGGTTGCGGGTACATCCCCAGTAGGGGGCATGCAGGAGGCAGCTGATTGATGTTTCCCTCTCATCGATGTTTCTAATTCTATCCCTCTCCCTTCCTCTCTGTAAAAAATTAATAAAAGGTTTTTTAAAAAAAGAAAATTGAACATGAAGTACATGGTGTAAAGTCAAATAATTTGGAACTCAGGAATGAGAGGCAGTTAACATGTCACATAGTAAAGAATTGTGTCATCTCTAAGGCACCCGCTTTTGCTAGAAGTTTTCAAACGGAAACCTATCGTACACCTCAGAATTAGAAATGATGACTGCAAAGGTTAGTAAGGTTGATGCTTTCTTCAGCTTTGTCTATGCCGCTATTTCCCCCCCAATATCCTAAATCAATTATTTCCAGCATCGCTAGAGGGAGCCCTTGACACATGCCAGCCCTTCCTCCATTTTTTTCAGTCTACTTTTCAAACTTGTTTCCTCTCTAATTCCTCCTTTATTAGAGTTCCAGGAGCATAGACGCGTGATATTCCTGAAGTTTCTCTGTTGCAGGAGCTTATGAGCTACGTGTTAACTGCTTGCAGCTCAGTCATAAACTGGCTGCTTTCAGTATTTGCAACAGGTTGAACTGTGATGTAGAAAGTGCAGCAGCTGTTGAATGGAATCTTGTTAATGAAATGGCAGTCCTTTCCTGCAAAGGCACTGTTGGTTTCTCTGCAGAGCAGCAGCTTTCTCTGCTGCTGAACTATGAAAATGGGGTTATTACTTATCTAATAATAAGTACCAAACAGACCCTTGTGTCATTTCATTTCAGGGCAACAAGTTGGCGGTGGGGGTGTTAACCACGGGCTGCAGATGGAGCTTCCACGAGGGTGAAGTAACTTGCCTAAAGCTTTCTATTAAAGAGCAGTGGAGCCCTAGCCAGTTTGCTCAATAGTTATAGCCTCAGCCCATGGACTGAAGGATCTCAGGTTCAATTCCAGTCAAGGATACATACCTTGTTTCTCATATCCATGTGTATCTTCCCCCTCCCTTCCATTCTCCTCTAAAAAAAAAAAAAAAAGTCAATGGAAAAATACCCATTGCCAGGGGGCCATCCCCTGGGCCGCCCCAGGCTGCCTCTCGCTTTAGTGACTCCTGCCACAGACTCTTGGTACCTTGGCCTGGTTCTCTTTGACTTGGTTCTCCCCACAGAGAAGGGGGACTGAGTGCTAGAGAGAACCTGCATTCTGTGGGACCCTCTTGCCCCCCAAACCCCCACCCCCTAGGGATGAATCTGGAATAATTCAGCCAGAACTTTATCTAGAAATGGATGCAGGACCCCATACTATCTCGTAAGGAAATTGGAGGTGTTGTAATCTACACCTACGCTACTCAAGCCTCATCATCCAATTCACCTGGAGTGGTTGTTGAAGATGCAATTTCTCCGGCCTTTCTCCCTGAAGATTGGAAAGCAGGGCAGAGCAGGGCAGGGCCCAGGTGGGCCACATGTAATGCCTATCAACCAGGAAAATCTGGCCTCACGAGCAATCAGGCCTGCTGAACGTTTTGACCTTCGGAGGAGATTAACCTGCGGCATCTGTACAAAGGAAAGCACCAGACTTTAGGATTTTGCTTTTATCCGAAGAGAAAGCAAAACTTGCATCTGAACAAGGTAAACAGTGGGCAGCAGCTGGGCGTGGGGCTCAGGCCTGGGGGTGTGACTGGCAGAAGTTTAGACAGACAGGGCTCAGAGCTGAAGTGCTGGGTTCCCAGAAATGGCCTGCCAGAGTGCCTCCAGTCAGGCCAGCCACTACCCCCATTTTTGTTGTTTTCTTTGGTGGGGGCTTCCAGCAAATTCATATCTTGAGGGGAGAGTCGTTTTAAACCTCCCAGCTTGACTCAAGTAAAGTCAAGCCCTGTTGGGTAGGGGTGGGATAGAGGGAAGGAAGGGAGGTATGGAGGACAGTGGGGGTCAAGGACTTGCACCATAGAGAATGAATGGATAGATTGAGCTGTGGGCGATTCTGGGTTTATTCAACAAGCATTTGGTGAGGACCTGGGACATAAAAGCCCGATAAGTCAGGTGTTGTGATAAAGCCATTTGCCAGATGAGGAAACTGAAGGTTAGATTAGGAGCAGGCCCAGTGCCACCAAATGAATAAAAGGTGAAGCCCGGAGTTAATCCAGGCCTGGGTATCTTGAGCCAATAGTGTGTTGGGAAACCACTGGGTGGGAGGTAGAGGTGACTTCCACTGGTGTGTGTGTGTGTGTGTGTGTGTGTATGTATGTGTGTACATATATGTATGCATATGTACTTGTACGCATGAACGTGTTCTGGGTGGAGGAGGAGGTGACTTTCTCTGGGGTGTGTGTATGTACGTGTGTGTGTGCATGTGAACGTGCTCTGGTGGAGGAAGAGATGACTTCCTCCAGCAGCAGGTGCAGAGCCCAGGCCTGGGGTATTCCATGTCTAAACAAAACCAACTGCAGGATTCCACACATCCCCACCGCAGGGCCCTCATTCCTGTCCCTCTTCAGCACCAGCCGCCCGAGACCCCAGGGAATGAGCTCAGAGGGTGGGGGCCACAGGGATGGTGGCAGCTGGCAGTGCCTTTGATAGGTTTGCCCTCCAGCTTCAGCATTGTTCCCAGGCAGGATGGGTCTGCTTCCTGTGCCCTGGGAGGAGGAGGAGGAGGAGGCCGCCGGGGGCTCCGGGGTCTGTAATTGGATCAGAGGCTGTGATGGTGACAGCTGTGGCAGGGGCCTGAGGAGGGGGCTCAGGCAGGTGGGAAAAGGCTGGGCCTGGGGTTTGTGCTCATTCATCATCCTGGAGGCAGCTCTCCTGGGCACTGGACCCTCACCCCAGCATCTACCCCAGAGGCCCTAGTGCTCCCAACATAGCCTGTCCCGTGTGGTGTCTCATATGTGGGAAGGGGCCCAGGGAAGCCCCACGCATTGAGAGAGGTGGTACATGGAGACAAAAACAGGGGTTTGGAATTCCAGCTCTGACTTTTGCTAGCTGTGTGGTCTTGGGCAAGTTTGTTAACCTCTGTTTCCACTTCTTCTGTAAAATGGAGACACCCATGAAACTATCTTTTTAAAAATATATTTTTATTGATTTCAGAGAGGAAGGGAGGAGATTGAAATATGATGAGAGAATCATTGATTGGCTGCCTCCTACATGCCCCCCACTGCGGATCGAGCCACAACACAGGCATGTGCCCTTGACTGGAATCGAACCTGGGACCCTTCAGTCCACAGGCTGATGCTCTATCCACTGAGCCAAACCAGCTAGGGCAAAAGTATCTTAAAAGGTGGTTCTAGAATTAAATGAGAACAGTGGTTTGCATACAGTGGTTGCTCAATAAGAATTAGGTTTAATATTAATATTTTGTGCCAGTTGGTATCCAAGTCACATTAGTAATATTTGGAGTTTAAGAGAAGCTTGAACCAGACTGGTGTGGCTCAGTGGTTGAGCATCAGTTGATCTATGAACAAGGAGGTTATGGTTTGATTCCAGTAGGGGCACATGCCCGGGTTGCAGGCTCATCCCCCAGTAGGGGGCATGCAGGAGGCACCTGATCAATGATTCTCTCTCATCTTTGATATTTCTTTCTCTCCCTTCTTCTCTGAAATGAATAAAAATACATTTAAATACAAACAAACAAAAATATTTAAAACAAAAGAGAAGCTTGAAAGAAAGCCATGCATACAAAGTGTATAAAATTCAGGGGTGTGTATACTGTGTTAGAAAGGACTCAACAGCCAGCTACTCTGTTATCTGGTATGTTCTAGATGAGTTCGTGCAGTTATCTATGACCGAGTAACAGTAGATTAAGACAGCTACCAAGGTATTATAGCTCATGATTTTGTGGTGCAAGAATTTGTGCAGGGCTCAGCGAGGTGATTCTTTGCTCCGTGTGGCATCTATGGTGGTCCCTTAAGTGGGGTTCCAGCAGAGAGGCTGACCTGGAGCATCCAAGGCTTCCTTCCGTAGCTGGTGTGATGTTAGGGGAACTAGCTGTGAGAGTCCCAGACATCAGTTCCACATCACTCAACTTGTCAAGCAAGTCACAAAGCCCAGCTCAGTACCAAAGTGAGGGGAATGAGGCCCCTCCTCTCGGTGGGAGGAAGAGCCCAGATTTTGCAACTATATTTCATCTAGGACAGTCACCCTCAAGTAGGATCTTACAAAGTACTAAGTACTTCTTAAAAAAAAAAAATCGATTGATTTTACAGATAGAGGAATGGGGGGGAGGAGGGAAGGAGAGAAAGAGAGATCGTATGTGCCCTGACGGGATCAAACCCATAATCTCGGCACTTTGGGACAGTCAGTGCTCAAACCATCTGAGCTACCCAGCCAGGGCCAAAGAATTTCTGTTTAGAACTTTTTCAGTGGTGTCTTGGGGGAGTAGAGAGAGACGTGATTTTGAGTCCAGCTCAGCATCACTTTGAGCCTCTGTTGAGGCATCACGCGAGGCCTGAGTTCTGATGCTGGGGACACAGAGATAGGCAAGAAAGTGTTCCTGGGCTCCTGACTTTAGCCTGGGCCTGCTTCAATGTGGGTCCTGTTCCTTTTCAGCACTCCCCTTTCTTGGTCAGGGGGATGAGCAGGAGGATGGACTTGCTGCCCAGGGAATCTTGCCCCAGGATCAGCGCCCGCCCCCTTCTCCCCCCCACCAACCCCGCGGAGCTAACTGGAACCTCTGGGGAAACTGAGAGGCCTGCCTGGCTTCATGATGACTTTCCAGAGGTGTCTGTGTGCTTCTCACCTTTAGCCAAGTCACAGGAAACAGCTTTCCAGAGCCCAGCAGGGAGGAGGTGGTTGGTTGGTTTAGAAATAGATTCACAGCAGGAGTCCTTCAAATTGCCAGGCCTCCCAAAGCTCAACAGGAAAGGGTGTGCAGAAATGGGAATTCCAGCCGCTTCCCAGAAAAGCTGAGGCCTAAGGTGCACCCACCTGCTTTACCCACCTGCTCTGTGAGCTCCAGGGTGTGTGTGTGTATGTGTGTGTGTGTGTGTGTGTGTGTGTGTGTGTGTCTGTGTGGGAGGGGAGGTGCGCTGGGGCCAGGTTGCATCTCTCTCTTCTCTGGTTCTGGACTGATAAGTCTTGATAAGACTTACCTAGAGAGTTCCTTGGAGCAGGCACAGTCCAGAGGGGGGTCTCCAAAAAGCCCAGCAGACCTCTGGGGTCTGGCCTGTGCTCAGAACCCTTCAGGACCACCCTGGAACCTCTGATGCTCTGTGGCCTCCCAGGACCTGGGCATCCATGGGCCAGGCCATCCAGGGAGAGAGTGAGGCAGCAGGGCTCTGGCCTTCAGTGAGGAAGGTGGGGGAGGGTGGGCAAGGAGTGGTGTGGCCTGGGGCTAGGGCTGAGGGATTTATAATCATCCTGGGGGGCTGTACCTGCTTGGAGCAACTTGGAGCCAAGTATGTTCTGTATCACAGCCAGCCCTGCCTCCTCCTACACACACACACACACACACACACACACACACACACACACACACCTGTTTCATGCACACCTGTGCATACATCATGTAGAAAGGTAGGAGGAGTACCTTGTGTGGAGGATATGTACTCTGAGCTAGGCATATACCAATGAGTGCTTTTTCTTCACTTAATTCTTTTTCCCCCCTGAATATTTTTATTGGTTTCAGAGAAACATCAATGATGAGAGAGATGGACTCAAAATCATGGATCAGCTGCCTCATGCACATCCCTCACTAGGGATCGAGCCTGCAACCAGGGCATGTACCCTGACCAGGAATCAAACCATGACCTCCTGGTTCATAGGTCGATGCTCAACCACTGAGCCAAACCAGTTGGGCCAGTGGATTATTTAGAAGTATGTTATTTAATTTCCAAATAAATATTATGTATATTTTTAATATTTTCAGATCACATGAATATGTTACCTGTTTTAATATTACATTATAAATGAATTCAAAATAACAGTAATCACTCTCGGTTTGGGAGTGAGAACCTACCCACAGACTGAACTTCCTATCATCTCCTGGCTCTCTCTTCTGTGTGCCATTGCTCCCCTCCACCCACCAGAATATTTAACACCAGCATTAGCTCTTCCTCTCCTCTCGTTCCTCATCTCCAAACAACCATCCTAGCTTGTAGCTCTTATTTCCAGAGTTTTGTGAAATAGGTCCCCTCCTTTGCCATTATCTCAGTTGAATACACTGTTGACTGTAGTTTGCACAAATGTGATAGCATTCTCATGGCCTCCCCACAAAATTATTCTTAGGCACAAAGGGGAAAGAGTACCTAGTGGAGAAGCCTGGCAGGTACTCTCTGAGTGAAGTGATCAGAATGAACTACGTTAGGACAAATTGAAACTGGCCATTTGGTAAGATGTATTGAGAACAAGGCAATCTAAACATACCCCTTCACATTTTTTTTTGCCAGACAATTCTATTATTTTAACTTAATGTGTATTAAATTTCTCTTCTAATTGTTTGATGTGATTAGCTTTCTTTTTTAGGGTTAGATTTCTTCGTGTGCTTGAAATTTTAGTTTTCCAGCTCATTCTGATAGTCCATGGAGATGTTCATTGTGGTTTGTGCCAAGATTAATTAAAAAAATAATAATAATTAAAAAAAAAAATATATATATATATATATATATATATATATATATAATTGATCTTAGAGAGGAAGGAAGAGGGTAAGAGAAATAGAAACATCAACAATGAGAGAGAATCACTGAATGGCCGTCCCACACTGGGAATAGAGCCCAAAACCCAGGCATGTGCCCTAATGGGGAATCAAAAAGTGAACTCCTGGTTCATAAGGTCAACATTCAACGTCAGCCGGGCCAAGATTAATTTTTAAAGTATTTGATCTGTTGTTCTTATGTGCTTGGAGCAGCGGTAGTGCCTTAAGCATGAACTGAGACTCTTTCAAGCCCAGCACTCTGTCTGTGCTAGAAAGATCAGCCTCTCCTCAGGCCAGAGGCCTCGCTTGGAATCCTCACTCTACTGTGACCTTGTTCAGGTTTCTGAACTTCTTCGAGACCCAGTTCTCTCGTCCAGAAAAATGGGCATGATGACACCTATCTTGCAGAGTTTTCATGAGGATTAAGTGAAAGTGCCTGGCGGGGCTTCCCAAATGTTGTTGACTTTGTAATTGAAACTATAATTGAGTCCCCCACGCAGCATGAATGAAACAGAGAAAATTGATATTCTGCCAACAGGTGCCAATGAGGCTGCTGGGCTTTTAAAAGAAAAGGACTCCAAATACATGTGCCTGTTTACATTAATGTGAGTGGTCCCTTAATCCAACTTCTGCCCATGTGCTCTCAGAGGGAGCAAGCAAAACACACAGAGGCTGGAATGGGGGGTATTTCTGGAGTCGGAAAGTGACAAATCCAGTAGCAGGACTAACCTTCCTGGTGCCATCAGCTGCTGGGGCTTTCTGATGTGCAACAACTGACTATTGACTAGGCAAGACCTTTGTCTTTCTCAGCTTGGAGCAGGGGGCTGGGGGGAGCTGGGAGGGTAGGAGACAAAGTCAAAGGGTCCTGTCACTCAGATCCAAAGAGCCAGTAGTAATAACAGAGGGGTGTGTGTGTGTGTGGGAGGGGAGGGGTACATTGGAGGCTTAGATACTGGAGGTGGGAAGCAGGAACCTCAGATTTGTCTCCACTTCCCAGTCTTTCCATGGGTCCCTCTCCTTGAATTTGCTCACCAGCTCTCCCATCCCCCTCTAGTCTTGCTGCCCCACCTCTTGAAATCACACCAAACCCACTGGTGGCCCCATAGCCACTTGATAGTCCATAGTCAGCAAGATCAGAGATTTCGTCTCTACCAGGAGCCGGCAGTTTTTCATATGGTGTACAGTTCTCTGCTGTCCACACCCTGGCTTGTTCCAGAACTCAGGTTTGCAGTAAGTCCTACATAGCATCTTCTTCCATCAACTGCTCTAGCACCGCAGGCTCTTCTGTGTCCCATGGCCCAAGCAGCAGGTTACTGGACCTACTGCAGAATCCCTCCCAGTCAGTGCCTTGTTCAGAGCTGGCAGCCTTCAGGATCACTTGACAGAATGATATATAAATGTGCAATTAATTATATTTATACTGACACAAACAATAGCCAGTTAAAGGAGATAATGAAAGAGAAACCTCTGCTTATTATAGAAACAAACAAACAAACAAAAGCAATGGACATTTAGAGATAAACTGTATAGAAATTCTAACAGTATCTGGTAGGGAGTTACCTAATATTGTGGCACTTGGCATCTAGAAAAGGAGTCACATAGTCATAAGAAAGCATAGTATGCAAGAGGCAAGCTTGGCTCTGAATGTAGTCCCCCAGCACGTCATTTGGAGTCTCTAGGGTACCAGGTGGTGGCATCGAGCCCCAGGAGAGGTGCTATGGCTGCCTCATCTGGCTTCAGGTCTCCTGTCCCTCTGGGCTGTGGGACTGGCAGCTGATTTTAGTGTGATGACTCACTAGGCTCTGTCCTCTCCTCTAGGATCACATTTTCTGTAATAAAATTGTTGCTTTGATCTGCTGGAATGCCTAATGTTATATTTGCTACCACTAATATCATCAAAAGCTCTCTGAGAGACACTCTAAGATGCCCCACAGGCATGAAAGGAGAATTGGACAAAGCAAAAGATACCCTATGTTCTTTGATGGACAACTCAAGATCATAAAGATCTAATTCTCCTCAAGTCAATATATAATTTTAATATGATACCAATGAAAATACCACATTTATTTTTTCTAGAGGAGTTGAGTCTGGCACTCATAGAAAAAGAAGCATGCAAGAATAGTTATTTTAAAAAATTCCCAAAGAAAGAACTGTGAGAAGAGGGTAGGCTTGTCAAATAATAAATAATATTACAAAGGATCTAGAATTAAAACTGGCAAATAAATAGAGACTATGAGAATAAAATAGAAAGCCCAGAAATAGGCCTGAGTGGGTATGGAAGCTTAGCATATGATAAAGATAATATCTGAAATCATAAGAAAAGTTGATTCTTTTAATAAGTGGCGTTAGGGCAACTGGATGGTCATTTGGAGAAAGATGAAATGGGAACCATGCCTCACACTACACCAGAATAAACTCCAAATGGATCAGAGGCCTATGAGTAAAAATAAAATCATACGGATACTAGAAAAAAACACACAAAAAAACCCCTGATAATTTAAAAATAATCTTGGTGTGGAGGAACTTAAAGTCTATAGCAACAAAAGGAAAAATTAATGAATTGCTCTGTATAAAAATAAAGCAACATTAGCATAACAAAAAGAAAATATAGCAAGCAACATTAAAAGAAAAATAATGTATTAGATGGAAATATTTGCCACCTATATCAGAGAAAAAGCGCTAACTTGTCCTCGTGTATAAAGTAGGCTAGTACATGAAGAATATAACGTTACCCTCTGTGCCTCAGAACATGTGAGATTTCTTTCTTTTACTATTAAAGTATAAAATATAAGCAGGAAGAGACACACACCTTATATGTAGAGTTTGTTACATTTCTACAAAGTGAATCAATCCATGCAACCAGCACCCAGCTCAAGAAACAGAACAATCCATCAGCTCAGAAGCCTCTCTCGGGCTGAGATTTAAGACTCAGCTTGAGGATCTATTTCTGACAGAACTTGTATGCATATAAGCATAACCAATGGACACAGACAGTAGGAGGGGTGAGGGCCTGGGCAGGGGAGCAGAGGCAGGCTGGGAGAGGTCAATGGGGAACAAGGGAATATATGTAGTACTTTCAACAATAAAGAATTAAAAAAAAAAAAATCCACACAACACAGCTTGAGGATCACCTCATAGATGCTTGCTTTCCCTGTTTACTTGGCATATTTATTTAATTATTTTCAGCAAACATTTCTGATTACCTCCTTTGTGTCAGAAACTCCAAGGCATATTGCATTCCACATTATTGTGTTTTTCATGCACCTGCCATACCAGAGGCTGTTTGCGTGCTGTTCGGTTAAGAATAAACATTGTCAGGGGTTTGCTGTCTAGCATCCAATCACTCTTGGCACCTTTAGATTTTCCACGAAGGGAATCACATACTGCCCAGTTTTCAACATGCATGCTTCAGGTGGAGTTAACGCCACATCTGGCACCAGGGGTGAGGATCTGACTCTGGCTCAGCCAATTAGATCATCACATTTTACGGCCGTAGTTTGGTTCATGAATAGGCACATGGCCCAGCCAGAGCCAGAGGAATGGAATAGGGCTTTTGTTAGGACCATGGGGAGAGGCATGCTCACTTTCCTATTAAACTTGAACCTGCGAGGGTGTAATTGTGGAAATGCTAAGCGCCACTTTAACCACTCCTGAAGGGTCACCCCAGCTTCAGAATTTCCGTGGGGTTGGCTGAGGTCTCCATGGAGTCTTTATCATAACCCAGCTTCTCTTTCTGCCCAGTTCTGCTTCCTTCCCTTCTCCTCCCCACGTGTTGATCCTGGGAGCAGTTTCTCATAAACCCCATCTCTGTTTCAGGGTCTGTTTCACAGGGAACCTAACTGGCAGGCATGGTGCTAAGCACTGACATTAATTATTCATTCCACAGATGGATTCTGCAGACTTACTATGTGCCAAACTTACAGCATTGCAACTCCCAACCTTTGACCATCATTCAACAGGTGAGGAGACAAAGGCCAACAGCCTTTGGGTTACTATCCAATGTCACACAGCTGTTCGGCAAAAGAGTCAGGATTCGAACTCAGGTTTGTCTGATTCTTAGGATACTGCTATAAACCAACCAATGGCAGAACTAAAAACCACGCCAGGTTTCCGAATCTTCATAGCGGACATTCATGTGCTGGGTCAAATAAATAAATAAACGCTCTACTAGAGCCAGATCCCAGAGTTTGATGATGAAAAACAGGGCTACTAAGAAAGGCACATCTAGCCTCTGCAGCCCAGGTGTTCCTGATACAGTCAGGAGGACAACCCATGACACATGGGAAATTAAATCACAAGACACTAAAAAGAGATCTCATTATTTAAAAAATACCTTGTGAGCCCTGGCGAGGTGGCTCAGTTGGTCAGAGCATTGTTCCGATTCGCTATGATCATGGCTTTAATCCCTGGTCACGACAGCACATACAGGAGTCAACCAATGAATGCATACATGAGCGGAACAACAAATCAAAGTTTCTCTCTCTCTCTCTGAAATAATTTTAAAAAATATATATTTTATTGATTTTTTTTTTACAGAGAGGAAGAGAGATGGATAAAGAGCTAGAAACATCGATGAGAGAGAAACATCGATCAGCTGCCCCCCGTACACCCCCTACTGGGAATGTGCCCGCAACCCAGGTACATGCCCTTGACCGGGATTGAACCTGGGACCTTTTGGTCCGCAGGCCAACACTGTATCCACTGAGCCAAACTGGTTTCAGCAGCTGAATTAATTTTTTTAAAAAATTGATTTACCGCTGAGTACATGATTAGCTTTCGGGTGGGTTGTGCTGACCAGCAGTGAGCTCCTGGGGTCAGGCAGGCAGGGCATGGAGAAAGAGGGACACTCAGCAGGGGCGATAGGAGGAGACACAGAGGGTGAATGCAGCAGCTATTTTTCCAGGGAAAGAACTGGCCATCCTGGCCTGGGTTTTAGTGTGAAAGGAGGTGCTCCTGGAGGAGGGGGAGGCTGAGCAGGTTTATGGATGTCAGAGTCCTTCTCCCTTGGACCCTTCTTTCCCTCTGGGGCTTCCGTAGGCAGGAGGTGACTGACATCCTGCCACAGTGCACCCCTCCCTCGTTTAAGAGGAGACGGCGTTTTGATCACTGATTCTCCAGTGGGAAGTCCAGAGGTTGTACTATTAAACATAATATTAAAAATAGCGAATGACAGCTTGCTGAGCCCCAACCATAAACCAGGTGACACTTGCCTGAGTGGCTGACAAAAACAAAAAAAGAACCCCCCCCTCCCCAGCTTTATTGAGGTATAATTGACATAAGAGTGTAACATATTGAAAGTGTACACAGTAGCGATGTGATGTCACATACATTGTGAAAAGACCCTTCCCAGTTCATGGACACAGCCATTGCCACACATTTAAAAAAAAAAAAAAAAAAAAAAAAAAAAAAAAAATATATATATATATATATATATATATATATATATATATATATATATATATATTATTGATTTTTTACAGAGAAGAAGAGAGAGGGATAGAGAGTTAGAAACATCGATGATGAAAGAGAAACATCGATCAGCTGCCTCTTGCACACCCCCTCCTGGGGATGTGCCCGCAACCAAGGCCAAGATGCCCTTGACCAGAATCAAACCGGGGACTTTTCAGTCCGCAGGCTGACGCTCTATCCTACTGAGCTAAACCGGTTTCGGCGCCACACATGTTTTGTCTGTGTGTGAGATGAAGGGACCAAAAGTCTGCCTTTTGGAATATTGACTTTTTAAACTGTTTATTAAGAAACAAAATACTCCTACAGAACCTTTGGTCCTCCCTCCTTTCCTGCCCAAGAGATTCAGATGGAAAACCCTGTTTCAGGAAGGCAATCTGAGGATGTTGTGTTAGCCTAAACTATGAATGAAGTGTGGCAAGGAGAGGGCGTCAGGTGGGGGCCTGTGAGCCAGACGCCCCCTGTGTAGAAGGTGGGAAGAAATGGATTCACGTTTTTTTTATTTTTTATCCCCACCATGAAAACATTTAAGTCCTACTCTCTTAGCAAATCTCACTTCAACAATGCAGGATTCTGAACTATAATCACCATGTTTTACATGAGATCCCCAGGTCTATGTAGCTTACAGCTGAAATCCTCTTACTAACCCCCTAAGTGCTTTACACCTAATCTTCACAATAACCTTGTGATGTGGCCACTATGATTCCCATTTTTCAGGTGGGAACACTGAGGCTCAGAGAGGTAAAGTAATGTGCCTGCAGCCACGCCGCTGACAGGCCATGGGGATGGGTTTCTCACGCAGCTATTCTGACTCCGGTGGTTATGCTGAAAGGGGACGAGGCAGGCTCTCCTGCACGGGGTGGCCCTGGATGGCCAAAGATGCTGCATCAGGGAGTGGAAGCCCCAGGTCCAAGCCAGCTGCCTGGGTGCCCCTCAATGAGGTCAGCAAATCACAGGCTCTGACTGTGACCGGCGTCACGCTGGCATGCACACGCCTCCGGTGTGGCCTTCCATAATGGTCACCTGATCCCCAAGCTGGTGGGCAAAGCGCCTGGCCTGACAGACAGACAGCCCGGGCGATAAAAGAAGACGGAGGAGGTGGCTGGGGGGAGGGCTCGAGAAAGGAATCCTCCGCCTCGGAGAAGTGCTGTTTCCCTTGGCCGGGGCTGGGAGTCACACTATCGGCCTCCGAAGGACGGTGACATTCCCCAGGGATTAGGCGTGCGGTGTGGACGCCGGGTCTCCGCGGGGGTGCCGAGCCCCTTGGAACTTAAATCATGCCATTAGCCACTTGCTAATGTTTCTCCCACATTCACTTCATATCTCCACGACTTCCCATGCTCCCCTCCAAAAGCATGCAGCTGCACCCTGTTATAGAAACTCCCCCTATCTTACCCTGCTGCTTTGCTGTCTCTTATAGAAGGAGATAAAGCCATCCCCTGGCTCAAATTCCTTCTTTTCCATGAAGCTGCAGCAGGGAACCCTGCCCTCCCCGGCTCTGAGCCCCTGGGATTCTGGACTCAGCCCAGAATGGGCTGCTGGTTCGTCACCAGGCACGGAACTTGTGGTGGAAGCACGGCACGCCGGCCACCTGGGCGAGGGGCAGTGATGCCCGCGGGGCAGGCAGGCAGAGATGCTGATGTAACTCCCGGTTTGGGATAACCGCTCTTCTCTCCGGGGCCATTGGAAATACCTCCTGATCCAGGACCCAGATTCTCTGGCTCCCAGTCCACTGCTGCTTTGATTCTCATGCGATCCCTGTGCAGCTCCCGAGCGGACAGAGGGCCTGGCTGATAAATCCAGGACCCGGGAGACGCGGGCTCAGCCCGTCCCTGCAGCCAATGAGGGACGAGTTGTCAGGCAGAAAAGAACCTCCTGGGTCATGTCCTCAGTTTTCCTCAGCTAAAGTTCCCTGACTGTCTCCTTCAGATTCAGATGTGCATCCAGTTCCATGAGTAACCACATTATTTTTAAACAGCATCCTGCAGCCGCGCGCTCTCCTGGGTTTTCACAGAGGCGCTCCTTGGTGGAGCTGACACAGGCCTTTCTTTTATCAATATGATGGTTTTAAAACAGCTGTAGCTCTGCGGGAGGGGAGGGGAGAGAGGAGCCAGGTCTGGTGGAGGCGTGGGGAACCCGAGGCTGAGCTCCTGGGAGCAGCAGAGAGGGCCAAAGGAAGCGGGAGTCAGCAGAGACCCTTCTGGTCTCCAGGGCCCCGTGGCATCAAGGAGCACCATGGCCAGTAGTTTGAAACCCCCACCCCCTATAACTGTAACCAGGACCAGGGTAACATCTGCAGCTTCTCCACTTATGTGCTGGCCAGGTGGCTGAACTGCTTGGAGCCCTAGCTTTCTTATCTGTAAAGTGGGCATAAAATAGTCGCCTAAAAGAGGTGGCTTATGTGAGGATTACATAAGAAATGTTATGTACTCAAATAATATAAAAAGTCGTAAAAGCGCCAGGCTGGCATGGGTCAGTGGTTGAGTGTTCATCTATGAACCAGAAGGTCAGGGTTCACTTCCTGGGTCAGGGCACGTATCCGGGTCAGGGCACATACCCGGGTTGTGGGCCAATCCTCAGTGTGGGGCATGTAGGAGGCAGCCCATCAGTGATTCTCTCTCATCATTGATGTTTCTATCTCTCTCTCCCTCTCCCTTCCTCTCTGAAAACAAAAACAAAAACACAAAAACAAAAAACATTTTTAAAAAGGTCATAAAAATAAAAGATGCCTGCTCCATCCTAATTTCCAGAGGTAATTCATGTTAATAATGAAATACTTGTATAATTTTCCAGAAATGTCTATGCTGTTTGATTTAATCATATCGCAATACGGTTGACAAACTTGCATTTCTCCTTAAGAATGCGTCCTGGAAGTCTATCCCTAGCAATGTGTGTAGACCTATCCCCTTCTTTGTAAGAGCTACATTGCATTTCCTTGGATGTTGGGACCATTTTTTATGTCATCAGTTGTTTCTAGTTTTTGCCACCAACTAGCCCATAGGGTACATGCCAGAGGGTGACTGCTGAGTCAGTTTTATTTGTTGCCATTTTATTGACGGTGCTGACTCACTCATAGTGCATGAGGGTGTCTGTGCCCCATGGTTTCGCCAGCTCTGGGTATTATCCAACTTTATAATTAACAATTCAAAAAAACACACCACACAACAGTAATAACATACATATGTGAAACATCCATGCATAATAAGTATGTTTCATCGCAGAGGTAAATGCTCACAACTACCCTACAAGGTGGGCTAGCTGCCCTTTGAACAGGGCAGGGGATGGCAAGGAGTGAGACTTTATTATCCCAGGACGTTGGCAGGTTCCAAGCTTCTCTTGTCTGCAAAATGGTGATACTAAATGAAATAAGGTATGAGGAAACGCCTGAAACCAGTGCCCAGAATCCAGTTAACATCTATTAATATTATCAATCTCACCAGGGTGGCAAGCCCCTGAGAGTTAGAGGTTTGAGAGGGACCCTGGTAGTGACAGAATCCTGGGTTCCAGTTCCCCACTCCTTCCCAGCACCTCTGGCCAGGCTGCTGAATTTCTTTGGAATTTTCTTGGTCGTAAGATATCAATTTTTTAAAAAGTCATATTTTATTGATTTTTGTACAGAGAGGAAGGGAGAGAGATAGAGAGTAGAAACATCGATGAGAGAGAGTCATTGATCAGCTGCCTCTTGCACACCCCCTACTGGGGATATGCCCGCAACCAAGGTACATGGCCTTGACCGGAATCGAACCCGGGTCCCTTCAGTCCCCAAGCCGACGCTCTATCCATTGAGCCAAACCAGTTTCGGCAAGATATCAATTTTGATCCTTCCTATAAATGTACTGATCTGGATAGAAATGAGCCGCAGACTTGAGTGACAGTGAAGATGGCATTTTGCGGCCACTGGGAGATGCAGGCGGCAAGCACCCCAAAGAAAGCAGATGGGATCAGCTCCATGGCTGTCGCCAAGGCGGTGGCTGGACCTGGTGGAGGTCCTGCTTCTGTCCCTTAGAAGCCAGGTGACCAGGGCCAAGTTCTTACAGCTCTCCGAACCTCGGTTTCCCCAATTCTAGCATATGGATAACAGCAGCCAGCTCACGGGGATATTGTGAGCATGAAGTAGGGTAATAATGTACGCAGGCACTCAGAAGCTGGCTTCTATGAAACGTTCAGTTACATTCTCAGGCAGCAAAGCCTCACCGCCTAACTGTCGCTCACTGGTAGGTCAGAAGGGAAGGATACTTCTGCAGAGTGGGACAAAGAGAGATGTCACCAGCCCTCACCTCCTCGTCACCCTCTTTATTTGTCAAGTCGGGTGACTCACAGGGCATTTCTCTCACTTCCGTAACTGTGAAGGCGCCTGGGGTGAGGGGGGTGGCCAGGGCCTGGTCAGACAAAAGCAAGACAGTTTCTTAAATGGCTGCAGCTCCAGTGCAGGGATGCTTTTCATACTTCCTGGGAAGAAGTGAGGAAACACAGGTTAAGAACATCTTTTATTGGAACGGTTTGATACACTTAGTGTTTGACTTGCAAAAAGGAAATGCTTGTTCAATGCTTCTGTTTTGGGGGGGATGTGAGGTAGGGAGTGAACTGGCTGAGGTTTTTGCTACACTGTTCCCCTCTCCCCTTGCACCTGTTTCAATTCACATGTGAGTTATGACATCACATATTATAAATTGCAAGATTAAGCTGTAATCATGGTAATGGGATTTCTGAAAAACACCCAGTGAATTATTAATGTTTCCACTTTTTCACTTTGAACATTTTAAATGTATAGCAAGGATACAAGAAAAGCCCAGAGAACACCTAGATTTACCCACTGTTATTATTTTGTCACATATACTAATATGTTACTTTTGAGATGTAGAGAGCCGCATTCATATGATATGGGCTCTTTGTTTGTTTGTTTGTTTGTTTATCTTTAAAATGTCATGGGAATGGATTTAATTGTGTCAACATTGTGACCTCCAGGCACTCAGCTTCCTGAAGTCGGAGATCTGTTGTTCTATTTGGCTACAAGGTTGGAACATAAGGAATCGTGTTTGCACTAATTGTCAGATTGAATACCTCCTGCCCAAATATGCATGATACATTATCTCTAATCCCAACAGTAACTGGGTAAACCAGGGTTTCATCACTCTCAACTTACCTACGTAGCCAGTAACTGGTACTCACAGAGGCTGAGTCACTCCACAGCTAACAGCTGTCTTCCTGCATACAAAGCCCCTTCACCAAGATTCTGGGAGATTCTCAGAGGGAGAATTTAATGCCAGCTTACAGAAGGTTTTAGTTTTAGAATCTGAGAGAGTTGCGATGGTAATTTCCATCAACAAGAAGATTCTGGTGGCGGAAGGTGGGCTTTTATGGAGACTACAGCCAGGAATTCAGTGGCAGCCTCTTGCCAGCAGCGTGTGATGGGGCAAATCACCCTGATGCCTCCTCTTTTGTAATAAATGGAGACAGCCATCCATCTCTCTTCACCTGGGTGTTTTGGTGAGGTGCAATTTGCGAATTGTGACAATCTTTATGAATACAAAGAATTGATGCATCACTTTATCTGTAGGAGAGAGAGAGAGAGAGAGAGAGAGAGAGAGAGAGAGAGAGAGAGAGAGAGAGAGGGAGAGAGAGAGAGAGGAGAGAGAGAGAGAGAGAGAGAGAGAGAGAGAGAGAGAGAGAGAGAGAGAGGAGAGAGAGATATCTAGCTAGGATAACACAAATCAAGGGAGGCTTAGTTTCCTGAGGCTGGCAGGGAAGTGGACAGGAACTCAGTGTAGAAGAAAGCATCTTTCAGGGAATTCAATCAGTTACCCGGTCCTAGAGAACCCATCTCCAGAACTTTCCTCGACGTGGCTGTGGGAGGAGAGCGGGTGGGTTTGAGACCCTCCGCAAACTTCTTCCCAGGCCGAGGGGCATGCTGGCGTGGGCTCTAACTTCCTAGGCGCTCAAGGGACACTTTTCCGTGCTTCCGGGGGCTGCGGGTGTCAGAATTCAGAAAGCCCTTTAGCCATAAGGATCCTGAAGGGTTTCCTGGGTGACTTCGTGATCCTAGATGCTTCTTCAGCATCAGGTGCCTCCTCAGCCCCCTCTCCGAGCGCCAGGAAGGTTAGCTGCCCCTGGCCTGGGTGTGTCCTCAGGGCAGGATGCCCTGGTCCGCAGCGGTGGTCCTGTGTGTGCAGCTGATCCTGTGTGTGCAGGTGATCCTGTGTGTACAGGTGAACCGGGCGCGCACAGGCTCCCAGCAACCAATCGAGCTTCAGAGGCGGGGACGGTGAAGTCTGAGGACCCTCTCTTTTCCATTCTTCCTATTTCCACTGAGACTTCGCCAGCAAGTAACAGGAACGGAAAGCATGCTTGCTTTTGTCTGTGCGCTCCGGGGTTGCGGCGGGTCTTGCAGAGAAGAGAGGGGACAAGATGAAGACAGACCACAGCGGCCCCACCGGCGCTTCTGGGGACCCCTGACACCAGCAGCTGCAACTGACAGCCTGGAGAGCCCCCGGGCCTGGTCCTCCAAGATCCCGGGTCCCAAGTCCCATGGGCCCGGGGGAGCGTCCGGGCTTCCCAACCCCAGAGTCGGGGCCCCTCCATCCGGGTGGCGCTGGCCAGGCGCCAGGCTCCGGGAGGTGCCAAGCCGGGAGCGCTTCGCGCGGGGATGTGCGCGCTCCGAACGGGGCGCTGGGCAGGAGCGCGGGGCGCGCTGTCCCCGTCCCCGTCCCCGTCTCCGTCTCCGTCTCCGTCCGTCTCCGTCCCCGGGCAGCCCGGGCAGCCGCTCCCGGGAGCGCCCAGACCGGGCGGCGGCGCCTCCCGCGGGGGCCTGGCTGCGGAGCGCCGGGCCCGGGACCCCGCGGGCGCGGTGGCGGGGGGCGCACGCCGGGGGCGGCGGCCAGGGCTCCCGCGACTGCCCGGGCTCCAAGCAGCCCCGGCCCCGCGCGGGTCCCGCTAGCTCGGCCCGGAGCCGCCCCCTGACCCCGGCCCCGCGTGGCCTGGCCGGAGGAGCGGGAGCGTCGGGAGGAGGCGGAGGCGGCGCCGCCGGGACAGCCTCCTCCCCGCCCCCCGCGTCTCCTCCCCGCGCCGCCGGGAAGGACAAGGGGACCGGGCACGGGGACCCCGGCCAGTGAGCGCCCGCGCCCCGGGGCCGCCCCTCTCGCCGCGGGCCGGGACAGCCCTTGCCTCGCCGGGTGCCGGCCGCAGCCATGAGCCAGGACGCGGACGCCAGCGGCTCCGAGCAGCCGGACAGAGATGCCCGCAGCGTGCCCGGTGCCCCGGCGCCGCCAGCCCCGGGCCCGCGAGGGATGCAGCCGCCGCCGCCGCCCCCGGCCGGCCTCCCCCAGATCATCCAAAAGTAAGAGGCGGGAGCGGGGTGCGCCGGGGAACACACCCCGGACGGACACCCCCTTCCCTGGCTTCCCTTCCCCGGTCCCGGCTGAACTGCCCATGTCCCTGCAGATCGCCTGTGTGTGACGTTGGGCACAAGGAAGCCTAGTTATTGGGGAAAAGTAATTTTGGTTTTCTTTACCCCCTCCCCCTCATTTGCGCCTCGTCAGGGATGTCACTGGATATTTTGGACTAAAATAACTCAAATTAGGGGGACATGGACCAGAGGCTGTGCTTCATCTTCCCGGTCCCCAGAGGCCGCTGGAATGCATGGGGAGCCGCGCGTGAGCGTGTGCGAGCGGAACGCCGCCACCCAGAAGCCGCTCCTAACGGTGCCCCTGAAGGCGGCCGTGACCCTGCGCGCAAAGGGTGGCCCGGCGCGTAAACAACACGTTTTGCTTTGCCCTGGAAGACGTGTTTACACTTTTGATGAAGGCCCTTTGCGAGGAGCTCCCCATGGCGCAACCGGTTTGCGTTAAAGTTAGCATCTCGCGGTCCGGGCCTGTGCGCCTCGCCTCGGGTGGTGACCCTTCCAGCCGGCCCTCCCGGCGGGTGCGGGCAGGTTAGGGTTTAGGGTTTAGGGTGGTCCACAGGCCACAGACACTCTCCTGTCAGCCCGAGGGGACCTAAAAGGACAGCGGATTGTGGTGTGACTCCTTTTGAGACTTTATTCCGCAGCGTGAGGCCTAGAACGTCGGTTCGGCGGAAGGGTATTTGCTGTCCTAGGGGTTTCAAACCCGCAGCTGGTAGCGAAGTCCTCAAAACGAGTTTAAGAAGCAGAGCGAAACCTGCAGGGGGAGGGCTTGGGGGACATTGTCCCAACTGGAGGTGCACGCACACGCACAGCAGCATCCACCTTCTGGAGCCGCGCAGGCGTCTTTCCCAGCGCTGCTGCGTGGATGCTTTGATACACAAACTTATTTAAATGCAGTAAGAGACAGAAGCAGCGATGGGGTGTAAGTGGAAGCACATGGTACTTCGCTGTTGTGATTTAGGCTGATTTAGGTGATGGAAGGGATAGTGAAAATGCAAGTTTGACATCCAAGAACGCTGGTATATTTCAGAACAAAATGGTTCCCGTGTTTTGACCAGCAGCATACAAAGCTCCATGTATGACACTTTTTTTTTTTTACTTTAACTTACTGTTATGGAACTTTCAACTGCTAGCAACTTTCCAACTACATAAAAATGAAAATATTTCATATTGCCATTTTCTTCCTATTGTTTTGCAGATTATTTCAGTAAGACTAAATATGATTGACAGCTTATGCACATCATTACTTAAATTTTCTCTTTCGTCTTTACTATAATTATAAACCAGTAGAGGAAAAAAATGTTTAAAGCTTAAAGTTCGTTTGCTAAAAAAAAAAATAAAAGATACTTAATTGACCAATTATTAATTGGAGAACATCTAACGTGCTTCTTGCCAGGCCAATATTTTGTGGCTTAAGATTAGGCTGCACATTAAATTTATTGAATTTGCTTTGGTATTGTAATCACCCTGCATTTTTTCTACCATTTACGTTTAATTAAAACTGGTAGTTTTATGTTCACAGAAAAATCTTTGTAGGTGGGTGTCTGATTATGAAATGCTGCCGGTTGAAAATAAATGCCACTTTGTAGAAAATGGATCATTTAACGTGTATTTTAGTTACCTTCTGTGATAAATAATTTACCCTGTGTAAATGCATCTCCATTTTGGAAATTCCGTATGTGGAATAACTCACTTTGAAAAGATGAGCGTGAGCTTTTCAAAGATGGCCCCTCCTGCCAGAGTCGAGGATGGAGACCTCAAGAAGCGCCTGACAGCGCTTGGTTTGACAGCTCAGTGCAGGGCCAGGTCCAAGGCAGGGAGTGTGCCCGTGGGACCTGATATTTGTGCGCTTCTCTTTCAAGGTCTTTCCGTATAAGGATGACTCGGTACCCACAGAAATCCCGCTGGAACCAGGCGGAACGTGGCAAATGCTTCGCAGGTCCACCTTTGGTGCGCTGAAACTTGAGCATGCTATTTTGAAACTACGTTTGCATAATTTAATCCGGGCGACCATTTTTCTGTAGTTATGAGGTGCTGTGTGCATCAGCCATCTTTGAGAAAATGCAGTGGGAAAGTTGCCCTCGGCCGAGAAAGGAGCTGTTGGCCTCTTGATTCGGAATTTTGTGAAATGGGCTTCGGATGCAGTTCTCCTCTCGTGGGTCAAATATGAAATAAATTTTGTGTGGGACCCGTGTTTTTTCCTAGTTACTTTAGTGAGGTTATTATGTAATTTATAAGAGGAAAAGTTAAGACCTCTTTCACAGCGATGAAAATATCAGTCTTCACATGGCATAGCGTTTAGGATTACAGGAAAATTTTTTCACTTCTTAATGTTTCGGCGTGTCTTAATGTCCAGGTTTACTGATGTTCATGAATAACGGCTTTCAATTTGGGGTAAAGTCAATGACTTGGTAAAATAATCGTCATGATCATAATAAAAATTGGTTCCTATTCACATACCCTGTATTTGGCCGTAAGAGAACCGTGGTATATTATCTTTATGTCGATAAACACATGGGGTATCACGATGAATACTGTTATTTGTGCATTTATCTCTCAAGGTCTTTCTCTACAAGGATGACTTGGGGCTTATGACAAATAATAATGAGACTGGTTTTGGCGTTTGTTTTATGAAAGCCGGTCTCAGTATTTAATGGAGATTGCACCGAAAGTTACTTTCTGTGGAGTGCTTTTGTTCTACTTGGGGACATTTCGTTTTCTTATTATTGCTTTCTTGGCTTTCATCAAGAATTGTCCATGACCTTTCTGCTCTTAACCCTGAAATCCCAGCCAATATTGGCATTCCCGATAAAGACAATCAGCGATGTTCAGATTCACATAGCTCATATCTTGTGAGAGCTTCTATATAAATGTGCATTCTCTAAGTTGGCCGCTGTGGAGATATTATTGCGTAAAATGTAAAGCATATGTCAGCCACTTGGGCAACAAAAAGTACAAATAATACTTGGAGAGGAGATTTGGGGTGAGTTTAGAAAATCAGAATAATTTGAGGCTTAAACTATTTTCTCCATGTTAGCAGAAAGTAAGATAACACTGAGTCGAGAGTTTCCGTGAATGCTTTTTAAGGATTTATCTTTGGAGTGTTCACATCTTCAAAAGCATTTTACATTTTAATTTTGTGCTTTGAAATCAAGCCTAGTTCTTGTTTATAAGAAGTTATTTGTTAACCTTGATGAACATCAGAACTTGAAATCTTAGGTAATAAGTTTTAAAACTCTCTCCTTAATGAAAGCAGGGCTATTCAATTCTGCTTGAAATGTTTGAAGACAGTTGTCAAGTGCAGCTATTAAATGTACCACTAAATCATGACGAAAATTAACCACACAAGCACACATGGGTGATTTTTCTGAAATTGCTTGATTTGCAGCAAAATATTCCTGGCTAATGCATGACATCAGGTTGTATATTTAGTTTGAATATAGATGACTTGTATTTTCCCCCTTTCCAGATCATTTTGATAAGCGGTAAATAGAAACGCATTATAAAAATTGAAAAAGTTTTGGGTTAGCGTTTCCTAGCTCTTGTCACCGGTGTGTTTGTGACTTATAGAGATATAAATCCAGCTTTAATTTCTCAAGTTTATGGTCTTCTGCATGGCGTTAGTTACACTGGCCGACTGTGCTTTCGTTGACTGAGTTTTCAGAGCAAAGTGCTTTCCTCGATTCAGAATAGAAAATACGACAAGCAGTCACTCTGATCGTAGAGAATTTTTGCAGACATCCCACATTTGGAAAGATCTCCACGTAGCTCTTAGGGAGTGATATGCAGACGAGTTGTGTGTGATGTCCACCCGCTTAGATGGACATGCTGTCCATTGCATCCAAAATTAGGGAGGAAATAAGAATTTGCCAAAAGGGATATTACCTCACTCAGAGCCTGTTTCTGGAAAAAGGATGGAATTTCTAACATCTGTGCCAGTTTCTAACATCAGTTTGAGTCCGTTTTTTAGGGGAAACAGGGATACAATTGTGGAAGGAATTTTGACAATTTTAAATACCATCTTAAACTGCACGTAAGACAAGCATCCAGCAGGAGAAAACATCTGAAAGGATTAAGCGGTTACCCAAAACAGTGAAGGAGGGAGGGTGGGCTCTTAGCATTCTGCAAACTTTCTTTGTTTTTCTGGAAAGTCTCTTAAGTGTATTATTATTATTATTATTATTATCATTATTATTATTATTTTAAAGGAAATTGTGCTTGAGGGTTTGTTGTGATAAGCATTTTTAGATAGTAAGTGTAGCCATCCAGTGACGAGTTTCTCTGACATGTCCAAAGAGATCAGTATTATGAAATGTCGTACATTATTCCCATTCGTCATGGTAAGTGACTATACGTATGGTGTACACAGGGTTGGTCCAATGCCAGGGCTATAGGGAAAGAAAAGAAGAAACATTTTATCACCCATTTTATTCTTCTATCACTTACTCTTCTGCTACCTCCTGAGCAATTTATCAAATTCATAATTTTAAAAGCCCTGTTGGAATGTGAACTCTGATCTGTTAGGATCTCTTTGTTTTTCCTGATAGTTACCAGGGGGGAAAAGAAACCCCACCAGGATGGACTCACAGTGAAATCCCACATTATCCAGTTTCTTTCTTTCCTCTCTCTCCCTCTGATTTATTTTTCTTGCGGCTGTAGGTTTTTGATTCTAATATTTCCCCCTTGCCCACAACAGCTAGTCCTCACATGGACAAACTAATGTAGTGCCATCCACAGCTTGGATAAACAAGAATCCATACATGTTGTGAACCGGGGGTACAATCAAGGGGTAGATTTCAAATGGACTGAACTGAACATGGGAAGTCAGAATGGAAGGAGCAGCTTCAGATAGTGGAGCTGAAACTCCAGAGAGAAATCCAGAGTCAGGTCTCCCTTCTCCCCTCATCGCCGGTCCCCCGCCAGACAAAAGCCTGAAAGGGTTTCCTGTGCCAAAAAAAATCCCACTTAATCCGATTTTCATTTCCTGCCACAGTAATTATCTTGCTCCGGACGGTCTCCCTGATAGGATCTTGTGTGTTTTAACAGGGAGAGTAGCTGTGCAGCCACAGCTGGTGTGAGGGACTGGTAGCTGTGCTCAGAAGAGCCTGTTGAAAAGTTTTGCAGAATGTAAAGTGATCCGTAGTCCAGAGTCAGAGCAAAGACGGCAATTAGTGGTTTGTAGAAAGCAGTTTATGGCATTTCACTTTCTGGGTAATGAACCTGGCCAGATCCTGGTGAGATGTGTGTGTGTTATCCTGGAAACCTGATACTGCTTGTTCCCAGCAGGAGGAAGACTGGGAAATCCTGACTTTAATTAAATAGCACATTTTTTGAATCAGGAATGTGAATTTGGTTTCCAAGGCTGCCAAGGGGGTGTTGGTGGTGGGCTGATATTTTGCCTGGCTCGGTGGGTGGTCACCGTTTAAATTTCACCCAACTAAGGTTTCAGTCTTTGACATTGACAGACAGCAAGTTTGGGGACAAGTCATCACTGCCAGCTGTTTGAGAAAAAGATGGAAGGGAAAGACCCTTGCACCCCCCCCCCCAATATTTTATATGTGCATATTGGATATAATGATGCATATTCTAATATGATAAAGTCTTTTTTTATTTGCTGATTTGAGAGAGGAAGAGAGAGAGAGAGAGAGGGAGAAAGAGAGAGAAAAGAAGAAAGCAATAGAGAGAAAGAAATAGACATCAATTTGTGGTTCCACTTGTTATGCATTTATTGGTTGATTCTTCTATGTGCCCTCACTGGGAATCAAGCCTGCAACTTTGGTGTATCAGGGCAATGATCTAAACAACTGAGCTAACCAGCCAGGGCCTGTGATAAAGTCTTTTTTAAAATATTTTTTTTTATTGATTTCAGAGAAGAAGGGAAAGGGAGAGAGATACAGACATCAATGATGAGAGAGAATCATTGCACGCCCCACACTGGAGATTGAGCCCGCAACCCGGGCATGTGCCCTGACTGGGAATCGAACCGTGACCTCCTGGTTCATAGGTTGAACCTCAACCACTGAGCCACGCCGGCCAGGCTGTGATAAAGTCTACGGCAGCAGGAGTTACAGCCAAGTCCATCGATCCTCCTCTTTCCCATGCTCCTAAGATAAATATGAGTAAAGTCCCCTTGACGGTTTACAAGGCAATTTTCCCCACTCCCTGACAGCACACCCGTCAGGGAGATAGTACATACCGCTTTGAATGTGTTTTATGAGCAAAAGGGGAACCGTTAAGCAACTTGCATGAGGAGGTGTTAAGAACTTGTAGCTCCGTTCGCTGAGTAAATCTTCCCATGTGCTCAGAAACAAAAGGCTGAGGGTCACGCCTGGGTTGGGGGGTGGTTGTCACCCCATAAAGACAGTTTTCACGCCACTTTGCCCTTCTTTTAATGTGGGTCTTTGCTTGAAGGGTGCACGAGGCCATTGCTGCTGCCCTCACTTTGCACCTGCTTTTTCTCGATCACAGTAAAGACCCATCCGTTATCAGTTGCCACTTCCCACTTCTGCCCAAACCCAGAAGCCTCCGCTCCCTGCCGCCCGCCCGGAGATCTTAAATACTTTTCAGTTTTGCAACTTGTCTGTAGATTTGTTTTTGGCCCTTCATAGACCCGCCCTTCAACCTGATCCCCCAGAGTCATGACATTGAAGGAGTAGACAAGGTTGTATATACGCTAAAGGTACTTCTTTTGGTTTATTTAAAATTCATTATTGAATAGGATGACTTAGGACCTGCCTGATATAGGCAAGTGTCAAAGGGACGTGTTTACTCTAAATTAATTATTTGGTTTCTGACAAAAAGGGGCAGAGAGGACAAGAAAGCCTTGGATTGGGAGTGGGTGACCTGGACAAGCCAATTAACCTTTCTAATAGCCAGCCTCCCCAGGGATCGATGGCAGTTCCTTCCAAGAATAAAATTATGGGAACCTCCAGGATTATGGCTGCGTGATCGTCAGAGTAGCATGCCTCCCCACTCCTGCTGTACATCTGATAAACTCCAAAGCAGTTCTATTTTTTAATTTTATTATTTTTTAAAATATATATTTTTATTGATTTCAGAGAGGAAAGGAGGGGAGAGAGAAATAGAAATATCAATGGTGATCGAGAATCATTGATCAGCTGCCTCCTGCATATCCCACACGGGGGATCAAGCCTGCAACCTGAGCATGTGCCCCGTCTAGGAATCCAACCATGACCTTCTGGTTCATAGATCGAAGCTCAACCACTGTGTAACTTGGTCAGCAATATTTTAGCCATGGGTCCAGGTACATGTTTATGAGACTGATGGCTCATACAAACAGCAATGACCATTACAATGCTTTCTCCAGCATTTGCCAAGTGTATTTGAATCAGTGACATAATTTAAGTCAGAAAAATAGGCACTGTCAGTGAGAAGGAGGATGTTTGATATTGTCTACTAATCACTAGAAATTTTTAAAAGCGAAAACAATTATTTTGGCATGTTAACTATTTTCGAATGTTAAAATGAATACTTGAGTTTACACAAAGAATTTTGTTTTCAATTCAGGAGGCAGGTCCAATAATTGTCACGTATCTAAGTTGGATTGTGTTAAACACAGGCAGGTGGGAGTGTGTTTGGTGACGATGTTGTTTTCAAAAACAAACAACAGCCCTAACTGGTTTGGCTCAGTGGATAGAGAGCATTGGCCTGCGGACTGAAAGGTCCCAGGTTCGAGTCTGGTCAAGGTCAAGAGCATGTGCTTTGGTTGGGGCACATCCCCAGTAGAGGGTGTGCAGGAAGCAGCTTATCGATGTTTCTAACTCTATCCCTCTCTCTTCCTCTCTATAAAAAAATCAATTAAAAATATGTGTGTGTGTGTGTGTGTGTGTGTGTGTGTGTGTGTGTGTAAATAAAGACAAACAACACAAATCTGGGACCTACGGGCGGTTTCTAGGGGCCTGACCGCCGGGCGGACGGGACTCGATAAGCCGTGACGCAGGGTCAGTCTGCCGCGCGGGCTGCAGAGACGCCGCCCAGAGCTCTCGGCCTGAAAATCACTTTGCGGGGAAAGATCGTGGTTGTCCGAAGCTGGGCCTCAGGTTTCTCCGGGGCCTCCTTGAATGGAAGAGACCAGATGTCGTTTCCAGAGCCTCCGAAGCACAGGCCTCCTTGGGCCCTGCGTCCTCCTGGGCGAACAGGGTCACTGACTGCCGGGCGACCTGGAGAGGCTTGATTTGCTTTTTAAGAGATTTTTTTTAGAGCCTTTTGCATAAAATGGGGAGATGGATTGTGTGATTAAATCTTATATATTGACTTTAAGTTATGTACATAAGAATATTTGTTGCAGCAAAAATTAAAGTGTTAAAATGAATACTCGAGTTTACACAAAGAATTGTTTTTAATTCAGGAGACAGGTCTAAATGTTCCTCAGTTGAGAAAATAAAAAAAATCATTTGCATATATAATAACTGTGTACTATTCAATCATTAGGACAATTCTGTTACCTTATATTTATTAATATGGGACATAAACCATATAATACTGCTAACTGAAAATAATCACATACAGCATGCCCACAGGGATCTCATGTTTTGTTTTGTTTTTTAATGTGTATGGTTGTCTATATAAGTGCCTGTGAAGCCTGCACATCTAAAGAACAAATATAAAGATGTTAATAGTGGTTCTAACTCCAGGCAGTGCAGCTATAGTGGTTTGTCTTTTTAAAAATTTTATACTTTCTGTTTCTTTCTATTAGTGTAGAAAGAAACAGAAAGTATATATATATATTCCATTCACTGTATAACCAGAGAAAAGAAAACTGCATTTTTTTTTAGAACAAAAACAGAATAGACATTTCATATTGGTATTGTACTGTCTTTAAGACGCAACTGCCCATCATGTTAGCATTTTAGATTTTGGGCGTGGAAGGCATGTGAGAGCTGCTTTAGCCCAGATCTCCTATATTTTTCTATAAGGAAATGAGCATCATAGAAGCCAAGTGAATCGTTCAAGGTCACACAGCAAGGCAGCAGTCAGGCTGGGATGGGAAGCCTCATCTTTCTGTCTATTATGTTTCTGCTAGACTTTTGTCGGCCTGGAAACAGGGGACAGTGAAATGGAGAACATTCTTCAGCTATTTAACCACGGGCTCTAGTCTATTCAGATCCCTCAAGGTGATTACAAAAAGCATCCTTGGCTATGTTATTTTCTCCTCCTCTCTAACCACCCCCGATAGTTTTTTGTTTTTGTTTTTAACAATAGTTTGTTTATTTTTAGTGAGAGAGGAAGTGAGGGAGGGAGAAAAGCATAGATCAGCTGTCTCCTGCATGCCCCGTACCAGGAATTGAGCCTGAAACGTGGGCATGTGCCCTGACCAGCAAATCAATCAAACCACAGCCTTTCAGTTCACAGGAGGACACCCAACCAACTGAGCCACACCAGCCAAGGCCCCCGGGAGGTTTTTGTGCAGGTGGCAGTAGACAGGGTCTTCCCAGGACATCTCCTGCTCTGTGCCATCCTGCCAAGCGATCCGAGCATCACCCTCCACTCCTCTAGCTTTGTGAGAGTGAGTGGTGTAACCCTGATTCCGTTATCATCACTAGGGGAATCAATCTTACTTAAATAATTTTTTCTAAGAACACCAGATTTCTCACTTTTTCAAACTGTTCTAAAAATGTTTCCTATAGCTATTTAAAAACAACAACCTGGTCAAAAACCGGTTTGGCTCAGTGGATAGAGCATCGGCCTGCGGACTGAAAGGTCCCAGGTTCGATTCCGGTCAAGGGCAAGTACCTTGGTTGCGGGCACATCCCCAGTCGGGGGTGTGCAAGAGGCAGCTGATAGATGTTTCTCTCTCATCGATGTTTCTAACTCTCTATCCCTCTCTCTTTCTCTCAGTAAAAAAATCAATAAAATATATTTAAAAATAATAAATAAAAACAACGACCTGGTTTTTGCATTTATTTATGGTGTCTCTTCTAATTTAGCAAGTACACCCGCCTTTTTCTGTTCTTCATGATGGAAGATTCCAGGCTAGTTGTCTTGTAGAATGAGCCAGGATCTGAATGTGTCTGTCGTTTTCCCATGACCAGTTCAGATGAACCATTTTGGTAACGGCATGCAACAAGTGATGTGTGTTCCGCCGACTTGTTCCTTTGGTCGGTGTGGCCACCACTCGGTCCCCCCGTCACATCTTTTCTTTGTGATGAGTAAGTCGTCTTTGGGAGAGACAGACCCTCTGAATATTCTGTTTCCCAACAAACTTTCATCTAGTGGTTTTGCATTTTAATTTGACCACATTCTGAAAAAGCCCCTTAGGTGAGATATATGGAACTTAAATGATAACTAAATATCATGTTAGAATGAACAGTTGAAATCTGATAGCCTTGAAAACATGTTGTTTTGTTCCAGCCCGTGCATATATCTGGAGCTTCTGGATTTTTCTAGTCCCGACTTGATAGGAACTTATCCGATGGGCCAATCACTTCCTCCTTAACCTCTACGGCAGGCATTCTGTCACGAGCTGCAGTCTTTTTTAATGTCCATATCAAGTTAATATAAATCCATTTTAATGCTGGTGGCAGTGAGTCGATGCTAATGTAATTTTTGCTGGCTCACACAATTTTTTTTTTTTTTTTTTTTTTTTTGGCATCCTCTTGAAACTATGTGCACTCTTTGCAAAACCTTTTATTTTCCTTTTCAAACTCACAATGTGAGGCTAACTTTAAAAATGACTGATGACTTGCCCGGGAACCTAAACTCGGGGAGTCCTGGAGCTGGTGTGTGACTACCGGTTTATTCATGCTTTCTAGACTTAAGTTACACAGCTATTTTTGCCTCTTCCAGCCTGGTGCTTTTATTTTCATGCAGAAAATATGTGTGGGTGGGGAAGCTGGTGTGGGGTAGTGAAAAGAGTCAGGAGCAGCCAAGCTCTGTGTTCCAGATCCAGCTTTGCCTCCACTAATCCTGAGCCTCAGTGTTCTCATCTGTAAAAGGGAACAATAATGTAAAGTGAATAACAATGAACATTCAGCGAGTGCTTCCTGTGCGCCCTCTACTCTCCTAAGCACTTGATGTAGAATTCATTCAACCCAACATAATCCTGAGGTAAGGGCTGTTATTTCCCCCATTTTACAGATTGAGTATATTAAGTCACAAACTTTGAAATACCCAACAAAGCTAAGAAATAGTGTTTATGAAAGAACTGATGGAGTGGGGCTGGGATGGGAAAATGTTAGGTAAATATTATTTATAGGTAAATATCGGTGTCCTCAAAATAATTTCTAAAAAACCTATCATTTCCCCCCCAAAAAAGCATAGAAAAAATTGCTGAAATAATTTGAAAGTTGGTAAAATTTAATATGAGACGAAGCAATCCAATTAAAACCATTTTTTTGGGGTCCCACCCCCTTTTTCCTCCTGTAATTTAAGCACGCCTTTTGGTTTAAAGTGAAATCCATATCCCAATTTAAATTCCACGAGCAAATCTGACTCTGGCATCGATTCACTGTCTGACTCTGCTTGTTAGGCATGTTAAGCAAGATCTGAATTTGATGCTCACTGAGAGTATATAAACACTTATAATCCTCTCAGCATGTGCTAAAATAATAACAGATATGATAGTTTGATTTGCAAAGCGAGTGCCTGCCAAGTTCCAGCAGACCATTTCTGAACCAATTCAGAAAACCAGGAATCAGCAGTGATTTAAAGTGTCCTAGGTTCCTATTAATAGCAGGAAGAATGCCTGACTTGAAATCTGGCCACATCAAGCTCGCTCCGTTTCCACCGGGCAGACTTGCTGAACGGTCTCAGCAGACATTGTTACAGGTGTTCTTTTGCTTCAAGAAACCACGGTATGTAAAAAACAAAACAAAAAACGTGACTGAATAGAGTCCATAAATCAGGAAAGGATTGTTTGCTTTTGACCTGTGAAAGAATTTACAGTTCAGTTCCTCGGTGTATTTTTTTAAAAAAATTTTAAAATTAAATTATTATCTGTGTACATATTTTAACATTGCCCCCCCTCCTCCCATACATACCCTCCCTCCCTCCCCAGAGTTTTGTGTCCATTGGTTGTACTTATATGCATGTATACAAGTCCTTCGGTTGATCTCTTATCTCCCCCAGATCTCCCTCGGTGTATTTTGATTAGACATTTAAGAAGTCTGAGAATGTAGAGGTCCAATGATAATTTAAATGATGTTCTTGTCTACTTACAGAGGCATAGTTGAAATATGCTAAGCTGCGCATGTTTAAAGCACCCATCAAACGACCAAGCTTATAAATATTTTTCTTACAGCCCCGAAAGTTTCTTCATGCCTTTTATAATTTATTCTTCTCTCTTTCCCTTAACCCCTTCCCCCTCAGGCAACTCCTGATCTGCTTGCTATCACTATAAATGAGTTAGTATTTTCTGGAATTTTATACAAATGAAATCACAGTATGTACTTATTCCTTTTTTTGTCCTGGCTTCTTTCAGCATACTGATTTATTTTTTTTTGGAAATAATATTTCTAAAAATTGTGATACATATAGCATAACACTTACCATTTTAAATATTTTAAAGTCTAATTCAGTTGTTTTTTAAGTACATTCACAGTGCTTTTTTGTTTTTTTGTTTTTAGAGATATATATTGGATGTTACTTTTTAAAAATATATATTTTATTGATTTTTCACAGAGAGGGAGAGAGAGGGACAGATCGATGAGAGAGAGAGAGAGAGAGAGAAACATCGATCAGCTGCCTCCTGCACACCCCCACTGGGGATGTGCCCATAACCAAGGTACATGCCCTTGACTGGAATCGAACCCAGGACTTTCCAGTCCACAGGCTGATGCTCTATCCACTGAGCCAAACCGGTTTCCGCTACATTCACAATGTTGTACAACCATTATCACCCTCTAGTCCCAGAACATTTGCATCGCCCCAAAAGGAAACCCTGTCCCTCTTAAGCAATGTTCCCCATTCCCACCTTTCCCCAGGCCCCTGGCACCCACTAATCTGATTTTTGTCTCTCTGGACACTTCATACACATGGAATCATAAAATATGTGGCCTTTTGTATCAGGCTTTCCCTTAGCATAATGTTTTCAAGGTTTATTCATGTTCTAGTATATATTAGTACTCACTCCTCTTTATTGCTGAGTAATATTCCATTGCATAGATAGACCACATTTTGTTTAACCATTTGTCCATTGATAGGTTTGGGTTTCTACCTTTTGACTACTGTGAATAGTGCTGCTCTGAACATTGATGTACAATTTTTTGCGTGGACATCTGTTTTTCATTCTTCTGAGTGAAACTGCTGAGTCACATGGTGACTCTGTTTGATTTATTGAGGAAATATAAACTGTTTTTCAAAGTGGCTGTGCCATTTTACCTTCCCACCAGCAATGCATGAGAAGGGTTCCAGTTGGTCCACAACCTTGCCAACTCTTGCTGTTTTCTTTGTTTTTAGTGATGGCCATCCTAGCTGGTATAAAGTGTTATCTTGTTGTGGCTTTGATTGGCATTTCCCTAATGACCAATGCTGTTGGGCATCTTTTCATGTGTTTGTTGGCCTTTTGCAATCTTCTTTGGAAAACATCTATTCAGATCTTTTGTCCATTTTTTAATTGTTTGTCTTTTTGTTGTGAAACTGTAAGAGTTCTTTACAAATTCTACAATAGATAATAGACCCTTACCAGATATATGATTTCTAAATATTTTCTCCCATTCTTTGGGGTTTCTTTCACCATAATGGTTTTAAGGTTCATCTGTTTTTTTTTGTTTGTTTGTTTTGTGTGTGCATTTATATATTATATATCAAAAGTTTGATCCTTTTATTCCATTTTATGGGTATATTATTACTTGTTTATCCATTTGCCTATTGTTTCAGGTTGTTTCCATTTTTTTGGCTGTTGCAAATAAAGCTGGCATTAACATTCCTTTGCAAGTGTTTATGTGGACATATCTTTTTTTTTCTTGGACAAATGTCTAGGCCAGTGTTAATTTAACCTATTATGAGTCCAGATGTTATACATTTTTGGGGGTGAAAATACCTTTGAATTTTTATAAAAAAATGTGTCTTTGAGCAGAGAATGTTAATATGACTCTTCAGGGCAGTTAAGGAACACAGGCATTTTTTCAGGGTTAGCCACTTATTAGCTTAGTTTGTATTTTCTGAGATGGAGAAATCTTCCTTTAGTAATTTTTTATGAGACAAGTAATTACTGTTATGGAGATTGGGACATAAGATGAATAAGACAACACAACTGCAGAACTTAAAATATATATATATATTTTGTTGATTTTTTTCATAGAGAAGGGAGAGGGATAGAGAGCCAGAAACAGTGATGAGAAAGAAACATTGATCAGCTGCCCCATGCACATTCCCTACTGGGGATGTGCCCGCAACCAAGGTACATGCCCTTGATCAGAATCGAACCTGCGACCCTTCAGTCTGCAGGCCAACGTTCTATCCACTGAGCCAAACCGGTCAGGGCATAACTGCAGAACTTTTAAGCTGGAGGGACCCTAGAGATAATCGAATCCAATTCTCTTGTTTTATAGAAAAGAAAGCCAGGTCCAGATTTATGGAAGGCCACTCAGCTGCTGGAGAAGTGAAGTGAGCAGAGAAACCTCATGTGCCCCGGGGTGTCACTTTAAGTCACCTAGCAATGAGGCGTCTTTGGTGGGACAGGGCCCGGGTGAGTGAGTGGCACTGTATTCCTGCTTCTCATGCCGAGCTGTAGGGTTCGCAGGGTACTCTTCTGCCTCTCGGTTAGTCCATTTAATCCGCCAACAACCCTGTGAAGTAGGTAGGGATTAAGGAACTACTAGTAGTTCAGGGTCCCCTATCCAATGATTGAAAAGCCCAGGCTCAGAACCAGGCTTCCGGCCCGTTCCAGTGTGTGCTCCTCCCATCAATGCCATTGCCACTGCCTTCGTCCAGACCTCCTGATCTCCCCCCCACCCCCCCGCCTCCAGCTGGGCCTGTCCTCAGATCTTTCTTTTCTCCACATGAGCACCACCTTATTAATCTTGTCATCTGCTTTAGACCTTGCTGGAGCTTCCTGTTGCCTGTAGGCTGAGATTGAGACTTTAGAAGCCCTTCAGGATCTGCCCCCCACTTAGCTGTCAGGCCTGGGCTTGCTGTCTTGACAGTCCCCCTGCTCTCTCAACTGCACCCCTATTAGAACATGTCTTCAATTTTTATGGCTTTTTTTAGACCTCATCTCTTCTAGGGAGCTTTCTCTGACCCCATGCAAAAAGGGGGGCTGGGTGCCCTTTTCCTGTGATGCCCTGTGGCCACCACTATAGCATATACTCCACACTTACCTCTTGTCGGTCTCCCCTAAAGGCCCTGTGAAGGCCTTGTGGGCAGAGCCAGTGTCTTTCATCTTGGTGTCCTCAGCATCTGGTGTCCTCCCTGGCACACAGCTTGTTGAATATATGGGAGAACGAGCAGTTTAACCGCAACATGACTTGATCTAACTGGTGAGAAGACCACTCAGGATGGTCTCATGGAGGAGAACTGGGGTGAGACCAAAGCTTGGCTTTCTCCAACTTATGTTGTATTCGGCCTGCCTGTCAGAAAGGGCTAAAGTGATGCAAATACCCTGCCTTTATGTTTGGGGTGGTAGTATGAGTGGAGGGGGGGGGGGGGGGGGGGGGGGAGGCGTGGCACAGACCCAGGAAGTAAGGAACCTGAACTCTGGTCTGGGCTTCACCTTCAGGTCCCACATTTGTTAAAGGGGGTCAGGGTATGGGCTTAGTGTAGAATGTAGAGTTTGTTATAACAACCAATGAGAACATATGTGAACATGGATTGATAGGAATAAAGTGTGTCATAATATAACCTGACTTCTGTCTTAGTCAAGTCTAGCCAGGGACCTGATCATGCCTTTAAAGGTATAGGCAATCCTGGCCAGTGTGGCTCAGTGGTTGAGCATTGACTTATGAACCAGGAGATCACTGTTCAATTCCTGGTCATGGTACATGCCTGGGTTTCGGGCTTGAACCTCAGTAGGAGGCATGCAGGAGGCAGTCAATCAATAATTCTCTCTCATCAATTGATATTTCTTATGTATATGTGTATATATATATTTAAATGTATTTTTATTGATTTCAGAAAGGAAGGGAGAGGGAGAGAGAGATAGAAACATCAACAATGAGAGAGAATCATTGATCAGTTGCCTCCTGCATTCCCCCTACTGAGGATCAAGCCCGCAACCCAGATATGTGCCCTTGACTGGACTCGAACCTGAGACCCTTCAGTCCGCAGACCAACGCTCTATCCACTGAGCCAAACCAGCTAGGGCATCATTGATGTTTCTATCTCTCCCTCTCCCTTTCTCTCTGAAACCAATAACTATATATTTAAAAAATAAAAGTAAAGGTACAGGCAAATTCCAGGCTGCATTTCTTCTGTGAGATTTGATCTGAGTAGGAGAAATGGTGGGAATGACCACTTGGAGCATCCCTTATCCCTGTTGCAGCAAACCATTCAACAGCAGAAATTTCTGGATCACAAAAATGATTTTAAAGTCCTAAACAATTTATTTCAAGCAATTTCTAAAACACAACTCAAGGCAACTGGGATACTTCATTATTACCTTGACATTTGTAATTGATGACAGTTTATTTATTTAATTATTTAAAAAATATATTTATTGATTTTTTACCAAGAGGAAGAGAGAGGGGTAGAGAGTTAGAAACATCAATGAGAGAGAATCATCGATCAGATACCTCTTGCACACCCCCCACTGGGGATGTGCCCACAACCAAGGTACATGCCCTTGACTGGAATCGAACCCAGGACTCTTCAGCCCACAGGCCGACGCTCTATCCACTGAGCCAAACCGGTTTCGGCTGATGACAGTTTAATTGTGGCGATGATGACAATGACATTTGATCTGTGGCACCTGCAAAAAGGAGTTGGCCAGAACATAAGATATTGCCCGTGATTTCTTAAGGAGCCCTACTCTGACCACATCCTGCACCTTTCTGTCCAGCCTCCCTTCTTTGCTCTGTTTCCCCCATAGCACTTGTCATCTTCTGGCAGATTGTGTATTACCTGCTTATTTTACTTATAATATTTTTATTGTCTGATATGTCCCCCCTCTCCCTGCCTGTGCCATCGAAGCTCTCTAGGAGCAGGGGAGTTTTATTCAGCTATTATTCCCTGGCACCTAGAAGTAGCTCACTAAATATTTCTGGAAGGACTAGTTGAACTGTTAATAAAAATGCCAAGCTTGGGCATTGCTACATGGTGGCATTTGTTTCTTCTCTGAGCCCATCCAGGGCATGAACTATTATATGTGACTCTGGGATCTGAGCATTGATGTTCAGGAAACGGACATGAATGTGCAAGATGTTAGATGATCATAGCCTTTGGTCCTGTGTGATTCTTACAAGTAAAAGAAGGTGCAGAACCTGGGCTGCTCCCACTGGCCCTCAATACCTCAGTGCTTTTATCGTGGCCTGGTTCTGGCAGTGGTCAGTCTGGTTGGACTCTCTTTGGCAGACATCTGTGCTATGGTTTTGATGGGATCTTGATGTTGGATGAAGAGCAGGAAGGGCTAGGTCTCAGTTCCTTTAAATCGAGGCCCAAAAGACTGGGCAACCACATGTTTCTCTACAGGGGATTAGTGAATAAATGCCGCTACATCCCCCCATACTATGAGGACCATCTCTTGTGTGCTGTGAGGGAGAAATCCCAAGGATGTGAGGGGAAAGCAGGGTTCAAAGACAGTGTATGCAGTTGCTATCTTTTGTGTAAGAAAAGGAGAAGATAGAACTATATATAGAAGGAAGGTTCAGCTGTCTCATGAGGTCATTCTGAGTTGATTTGAAATCCATGGCTTGTTTGGTGAATGGGGGAGGAAGGGGTCTAGATGGAGGTGGGAGAAGAGCATTCTGGGTAGAAATGCATTTTCAGAGGTGAGAAAGACCATGGTGAACTGGCACACTCTTGAGTTATTCTACTTGACGGGGGTGGGGGGTGGGGGATGAGGGAGTGGTGAGGGGCTGGAGGGTCAGAGTGTATTCTTGATTAAAAGGCACTGATATGGGAAAGGGTAGCTGGGGGATGATGAGAGCTGGGATGTAAAATAAGGCAGGATGCTGGTGATGTAGAACCAATGTCTCTCGAAGTTAGGAGTTTGGATGTTATCTTTTGAGTAGCCATTTGTAAGCAGGGGTTTGATGTAATGAGATTGGTGTTCTGGAAGATTATGTGGGTATTGGAGAAGAGAGGATAATTGGCAGAGGTAGGTGTGTGTGTGTGTGTGTGTGTGTGTGTGTGTGTGTGAAGTGTGCACCTAGAGGTGTGATGTCAGTTAGGAGGCCCCCATACTCAGATGATGAGCCTCTGAAATTAAGGAGCACCATAGCATCACAGGTTAAGGTAGGTTTTGTCATTGGAATACCTGGGTTTGCACCCCAGCCCCCTACTTGCTTGCGAGCTGTGTAGTATTGGACAAGTTATGGAACTTCAATGCACATCCATTTCTTCGGGTGTCAAATGGAACTCATAGGGCATCCATCTCCTAGTGTTATTATGAGGAGTAAATGAGAGTATGTATATACAAGTCCCTTAAATGTTAGTGCTTGTATTAAGGCGGTGCAGTTGTGATGGAGGGGAGGGGCCAGGCTTGAGAGATGTTATAATAGAAGCAGGGATGACTGGGGAGAACCAACAGTCTACATGCTGCCTAAACGCACATGCTGGGACGGCACCATGGGAAAAGGGAGGTAAGGTGATGCTCTTCAGTGGTGTGGATGGGAGCCAGCACTCAATCCTCATCAGATCTGTGATCTGTTAAAAGGATGAAGGAGGATTAGGAGAGGAGAAAGCACTGAGAAGCCACCTCTCCAACTCTGATTTTCCAAACCAGAGGATCACTTGTAGTTCGCAAAGACCCAGATTAACCTATGATAGTTTCATCTGGATATGTAATACTGGGCCTACATTTTGAAAATAGGCAGAGGAGAGAAAATTACGTGCAAAGTGTGTACTGTAATCAGGATAGGCTGGGGATAAAGGCATTTTCTTGAGCACATCACTACTTTTTTTTCAAAAGAAAATTCCGTTGTCCAAAATGTAGGGGATTGAATTAGTTTTAATTAAAATCCTTTTCATGGATTTTTTAATATAAGATTTGAAAGATTTTTGTTTTTAAATTGAAGTCAGCATGTAAAATATACCTTATGGTGGGAATGTAAAAAATGGTACCAGCTATATGGAGGAGAATCTGGAAATATCTAGCAAACTTATATGTGCATTATTTTGTTGACCAAACAATTCTTTTCATGAGATCTACCCCAAAGACTCACAGGCAGAAATAAGAAAAGACATATATACAAGGCTTCCCATGGTGACATTATTTGAGATAGCAGAAGACTAGAAACAACCCCTTATCCTTCAGTAATTGAGGGAACCATGGGACATGCATACAATGGGACTCCAGGCAGCATAAGAAAGAAGGGGACGATCTCCACCGTATACTGCTTAGTGAAAAAGGCAGGGTGCAAAAAATAGATAGCAAGTTTTTTTTTTTATCTGAGAAACACATATATATTTGCTTATAATGAAATAAATGGAAGAGCAAATCAATAAAAATATTACCTCTACAGGGAAATGGATGGATGGGTTGGAACAGAAGCTGGATTTTTTTCTGAATGTATTTTATTCCTTGGGAACCCTATGGATGCTCTTCTTAACTATAAACAAACTTTAATTAACAGAAAAAAAATCACCTCAAGTCAAAAGAGCAAAATGAAGCAAATTTATGTTTCAAGTTGCTATTTAACCACACAGAAAATTATTTCAGATAACATTAAAACATAATTATTGGATTACAGACCTATAACAGAATTTATCTTAAGGTCAAAACAAATTCCAAATAAGTCTTAAGCTGTTTTCAATAATTTTGCTAGTAATATTATTGATATTACTATTCTGAGTTGATTATATATACTTACATGTATGTGTATGTATAAGTTATGTGAAAATCATCAGGAACCAATATTTTTAGCACATAAAAAAGACACAATAATTTTATAATCAAAGATGTTAAGAAAAAATCCTGTAATTCTAAATTTGAATTAGAAATTTCAGCATGAGCTCCTGATAGATTTTCTCTTTAACAAATGAAAAAGCATTTCCTAACTTTGTCCACTGAAAAGCCTAGAAATGATCACTAGCAGTAGCCACTAGCACCTGTAATGTCCAGATTGTGGCCTCTAATACAATCACCCACTAAAAGGAACTAAGATTCCTCAGGCAAATGGCCGATTTCAGATCTGGAACAGGAAATGTACAACATGAGTTGGAATAGTTTGTGTCAGAAAGTAAAGAATCTATCAAAGACCACTCGTGTCCTGTCAAAGGACTCAGGAGCCAAGTTGAAGGGCCCCTGTGTCCAAATATGGGACAATTTGAGCATTAAAAAGAATAACTATAGTGGGTTGACATATATCAGATATGTTACAATGTGTAAAATTCAGTGGTCCCCACTGAAAGATGCCGGGAACCAACTCATCCTGAAAACTGGTCAAGAGAGGCTAAGAATCAGGCCTTTCATTCTGACTTTTCTATTGGTTACCTTAAGGGTAATTGTTGATGAGGAAAAGTTCTTTTTTCATAGAAGAATTCCATCTAATCTTTAAATACAGAGGGAATTATAGAAAGGAACATCACCACTTTGTATCCCCTTGTGAAATTTGAGTTTAGACAACATGGTGATTATATAAATGGTGCTAAAATATTAGCTGGAACCGATAAGAGACTTTTAATTTTATTTTTTAAATTTAAATTCTTTATTGTTTAAAGTATTACATGAGTCTCCTTTCCCCCCCATTCACCTCTCCCTGGCTGTCCCCACTCCCCAGCACATGCCCTCACCCCCCTACTGTCTGTTTCCATTGGTTATGCTCATATGCATGCATGCAAGTCCTTTGGTTGATCTCTTACCCCCTCACCTCCTGCCTTCCCTCATAGGTTGGGCAGTCAGTTTAATGCTGTTATGTCTCTGGTTTGATGGGAGACTTTTTAATAGACAGATCAGGCTGATGATTTTCAAAGCCACTAATCAATCTTTTCTTTTAAAAATGTTTTTATTGATTTTAGAGGGAGAGGAAAGGTGAGGAAGAGATAGAAATATCGATTGGCTGCCTCCCGGGTGCATCCTGACCTGGGATTGAACCTGAAATTTGGGTATGTGCCCTGACAGAGTATCAGTGCATGAGATGATGTTTAACCAACTGAGCCATATTGGCCAGGGCAGCCACTAACCAATCTTTTTTTTCTTTTTGCTGTGCAATAATTGAAACCTTATTTGCTTTTTTGCTCTTGCACAGTTTTTTTTTTTAAATTCTTTATTAATTAAGGTATTACATATGTGTCTGTTGCCCCACCATCTGACTCATGCCCTCACCCCACTATCATCCGTGTCCGTTGGTTAGGCTTATATGCATGCATACAAGTCCTTTGGTTGATCTTTCCCCCTTACCCCCACCCTCCCCTACCTTCCCTCTGAGGTTTGATGGTCTGATTGATGCTTCTCTGTCTCTGGATCTGTTTTTTATCATCAATTTATGTTGTTCATTATATTCCATAAATGAGTGATATCATCTGATATTACCTTTTTCTGACAGGCTTATTTCACTTAGCATAATGCTTTCCAACTCCATCCATGCTGTTGTAAACGGTAAGAATTCCTTCTTTTTTACCGCAGTGTAGTATTCCATTGTGTAGATGTCCACAGTCTTTTAATCCACTCATCTGCTCATGGGCATTTAGGCTGTTTCCAAATCTTAGCTATGGTGAATTGTGCCGCTGTGAACATAAGGGAGCATACATCCTTTCTGATTGGTGTTTCTGGTTTCTTGGGATATATTCCTAGAAGTGGGATCATTGGGTCAAATGGGAGTTTCAGTTTTAGTTTTTTGAGGAAACTCCGTACTGTTCACCACAGAGGCTGCACCAGTCTGCATTCCCACCAGCAGTTCACCGGGGTTCCTTTTTCTCCATATCCTCACCAGCACTGTTGTTTGTTGATTTGTTGATGATAGCCATTCTGACAGGTGTGAGATGGTACCTCATTGTCGTTTTTTAAAAATATATTTTCTTGATTTTTTACAGAGAGAAAGAGAGAGGGACAGAGAGCCAGAAACATCGATGAGAGAGACACATCGACCAGCTGCCTCTTGCACAACCCCCACTGGGGATGTGCCCGCAACCAAGGCACATGCCCTTGACTGGAATCGAACCTGGGACCCTTCAGTCTTCAGGCTGACACTGAGCCAAACCGGTTTTGGCCTTATTGTCGTTTTGATTTGCATCTCTCAGATAATTTCCACTAATCGATCTTAATGTCACAGAAAAGAAAGAATCCGGGGTCATGTGCCCATTGAGGTGATGTAGTGGGAAGTACATAGCACTGTCAGAAAGAGAACCTGGATCTTTGCCAGGCTCAAGTAACAACTACCAGTTTGTAGAAAATACAGGGGAAAGAGGAACATGTTAAAACACCACGTAAGTAAAAATCAACCAGCTGGACTGGGGGACATTCTTCAGGTCAGAAGAATAAGAACAGCAAGAGGCGTTATCTGTAGATTAAGAGACTAAAAATACTTAACAACAAAATGTAGTCTGCAATCCTTGTTTGGATCCTTCCTCAAAAAATGAAGTAATACAAAAATTGAGATCAATTAAGATATTTGAACACACTGGATATTGAGGCTAAATAACTATAAAATTATTTATTCATGTATTTATTTATTTATTTATTCATTTATTTATTTATTTTAAAAACTGTTTTTTACTGTGAGAGAGAGAGAGAGAGAGAAACATTGATTTGTCGTTCCATTTATTTATGCATTCAGTGGTTGGTTCTTATATTGCCCTGATTGGGGATCAAATTTGCAACTTTGGCATATCAGGACAATGTGCTAACCAGCTTAGCTAGCTGTTCAGGGCTATTTATTTATTGATTGATTGTTGTGGTACTGATATTGTGATTATGTTAAAATTTAAAAAGTTACTCTATTTCAGAACTATATATTAAAGTATTTATAGATCAAATGATGTATCTGGAATTGCTTCAAAATAATAGTGTGGAGAATGAGCAGCAGATACACAAGATTGATCGATAGTTAATAATTATTGAACCAAGGTGATGGGTGCATGAGACTTAATTATACTGCTCTCTCTGCTTTTGTATAGTTAGAAAATGTCCATAATAAAAGTAAAAAAGTAAAACCCGCCAGCTTCCTTAGTGGCCAGTCCTGATTTTATTTGTCTCTGAATTTAATTTGGGGCTACGGAGTGTACTCTTGAAATCACCTGGGTAGCGGTTAGAATAGCTAGGATGCTAACTCACAAAGTCCAAAGCTCATGGTCCTTCCACCTTATTCTGTAGAATTTATGTCCTTCTATGGCTCAGACTATTGTGGGATTGTTTGGGTTGAGGGTTTATAGGGTTTCACAAACAGCTGTGATGTAAACATGGGAAAACGGAGCAAAAGCAAAACAAGAACCAAAACACCAGAATGTTCCTCTGAGGGAGGGAAAGTTGCCCAAGTGAAAGGCAAGAAGGTGGAAAGACTACATCCCTCCCACCTTGGCCTGGCTGGGCCTTGCCTGCTGCACCACCTTCGGTTTGGGATTGGGAGAGGCCTGGGTTGAAGCAGCACGCTCTGCCACTCACTAGCTGGGTGCCCTTATGCTTTGGGCCTTGGTTTCTTCAACCAACCTCTTCTGGTTGTCGGGAGGATTTCACAAGCTTGTAAGGCCTCAGGTGTGTGTTCAGAAGAGACAGCAGAAACACACTTTGCTAAATTCCTAAGAATCCCAGAGCTGGGCTGGAGATTATGTGGTTGGAAGTGCTGTATGGACACCCTCTTCTCCTCTCACCCTAGCTCATTTCCCAGCACTTTCTGCAGGACCTGGGGGACCGACGGGGGGGAAGCCTTGCCTAAATTTGGGATTTACCATTTTGCCTGGGCGACAAGGCTCAGCGCTCTAAGGGCCATCATTCTTGCACCTGGCCACATTTTTGTTTTGTTCTGTGGCCCGATGACCAAGGGCAGCCACAAGAAGATCCTTCTTAGATGGGTCCATGAAGAAGTCCAGCTGGATAGCTGGAGGAGGCCAAGTATCACCGTCTTTGAGATTAGGAGGAAAAGGTCAGATTGTCTTTTCTGAAGGAAGCACCACGTTCTCTCCCCTCTCCTCTGTCCACCTCTTAGAGCCATTCCCCTCTCCCCCTTTTCCTCATTAAACATCATCACATACAGAGTTCCATTCTGCAGTGTAGACGTTTCTTTTCACGAGCCCTTTAAGAGTCCCTGGCCAGTGCCCTTGGTTGAGTCACTTGGTCACCTGGGAAGTGTCCAGGAGCCATACCTTGTGTCTTTTGATCTTGGGCGTCTGGCTCCCTTTCCCCCCTGCATGTGGCCCGCCCACTTGCCAGGCTTGGGTGTGAGGAAGCCGCTGGCCTGGGGCGGCGCAGTCAGAGAGAGCCCTGATTTACGGACTGTCCATATTTACCGAGGCCGCAGCACTTTTATTAATAGAACATGCTGCATTTCCCTTTTATAAAAATACGAAGATCACTGCACTCAGGAAAATGCCTGGTGACTTTCTGTCTTTAGTGCCTGTTCATCACCAGGCTAAAATTAAAAGTGAAGTCAGGCCCTTCTTGAGTCTATTTTTAACCGAGTTTAGCATATGAATGTGAACGTGAAGTCTTTCTTTAGATCTCCCTTAACTCAATTACTTACTTATGCCAAGCATCCCGCCTGGAATCCTGAGCTGTGGCCGGGTCTACCTAGAGTGGAGGCCCACAGGAAAGTTAGGGATAACTGGCCATATTCCCTGCTGTCTGGGTTTGTATGTCTCTACCCATCCCAGCTTCACTTTCTCTGGAAGGTTAAGGTGGAGTTAGTCATTAGACTGAAACAACAACAACAACACACAAACACACATAAAAAACGACAACAAACAACACATACGAGGGCAACCAACCACCCAATCAACCAACCAACCCATGGCTGTTCTGTGAAGCTTAGATATCACATAGTCCCTAGTTGGTACATACAATAGTTTTCTAGGGGCTCCAATTTAGAAGCAGCCACTTGGGTAGAAGGTGAGAGGCTGGGTTTCAGGGACACTTAGTCATTCAAACAGAAAGTGCGACTGGCCCTGGATTCCACTGAGACTTGGGACAACAGGTGGAGGGAGGGAGAGGGGAGAACGTAAGGAGTGTCATTCCTGTCCAGAGAGTTCGCGGTGAGTGATGAGAGTGTGTGAGGGAAAACTTTCAGAAACCCTCTTAAATTCCCTCTCTGAAATCTGTTTAAACTCTGTTCTTTGAGGCCTGTGAAGGGAGGGGAGGGCAGAGGGCAGAGTTGATCCTAAATCTTAAGATTCTTGGGCCTAAAGTTTCACTCGAAGGCAGGGATTGACAGAGGCTCTTTTTTGAACTTCTTCCCAGGGCAGTGACCTGTGGACATTTTTCAAGTAAAAAAAAAAAAAAAAAAAAAAAAAAAAAAAAATATATATATATATATATATATATATATATATATATATATATATTTTTTTAATAAAAAAGAAAAGCCTGTTAATCATAGGAAGTCCTGGCCCTTGTTTTGTGTTTTTGAAAAGTGATTTTGAAAATGGTGTTTTATGTGAAAAATACTGACAGCTTATTCCAGTTGTGTCATTTTTCTTTGTACTTTTACGTAAATGTAGTATATTCTGCTTCTGTTGTCCTTTAAGGCATTGTCATTTTTAAGAATTTTTGTTTTGTTTTGTTTTGTTATGGGAGTAAAGCTGTCATTGAAGATAAGCAGAAGATTAATTTAAAATGTCAATTATTCTGGCTAATCTGCTGATAGTGAGGTGGTTTATGGCTGGAAAACTTTTAAAAAATTGATTTCAAAGAATAAGGAAGAGGGAGAGATAGAAACATCAATGATGACAGAGAATCATTGATCAGCTGCCTCTTGCATGCCCCCTACTGGGGATCGAACCTGCAACCTGAGCATGGGAGTCTAACGGTGACCTCCTGGTTCATAGGTTGATGCTCAACCACTGAGAAACACTGGCCAGGCACGGCTGGAGAACTTTGAAACTGTTTCTAGGCAGAGAGGAGCATGAGGAGGGGTGTGTATGTGAAGGGTGTGTGTGTCTGTGCAGGTAAGGTAGATATTTGACTTTTGGGGACTAGGAATGATATTTAAACCACAAGCTCCTTCCATATACATGTTATTTGCATTTTCTATTAAAAGCAATTGAAATGAAGTATGATGTGGTTATAGGCCACTACCCTCTGTCTGAAAAATCTCTTGTGGGTTTTTGTCTGCAGCTCAACAAACCATTTACATGCTTTAGTGATCTTTTCAATAAAACTTTGGGTTTGATTACATTTTTGGCTCAGTCGTTGTTTTCAATTCTGAAAACATTGCACCCTTACTTGGTTGCAGTAAAAATTAAAAAAAATATATATTGTTGAAAATATTACATATGTCCACCTCCCCCCCCCCCCACCATTGACCCCTTCTAGCCCACCCCTCACCCTAGGCTTTCACCATCCTATTGTCTGTGTCCATGGGTTATGCATGTATATGTATATATATGCCTACAAGTGCTTTGGTTGATCATTTCCCACCCACCTGCTCTCCCTCTTCTGCCTTCCCTCTGAGATCCTGCAGTCTGTTCTAGGATTGCAGTAAATTTTAAGGAACTGTCTCTCCCAGCCAGACTGATATTTGGGGTTGTATCCAGTTGGTAAAACAAGGTAGAGCTAGGGGTGGGCACTGAAAGATGCCAAGGGCATTGTGAATGAACAAACTCCTGATAATCAGAGTTTTGGATTCAAAATAATATGTTATTTCTTTGAAGCAGTTCAGTTTCACCCTATTTCATTTTTCAGACATTTTGTCTTGGCTTTTCGACTCAGCTTTACTCCTTTAATGAGTCTAAGGACTTATCTCTTTTAGGTTCACCTGTTTGGGTGGTTCCTGCTAAGGAGAACATTTAAAAAATATATATATTTTATTGATATTTTACAGAGAGGAAGGGAGAGAGATAGAGAGCTAGAAACGTCGATGAGAGAGAAACATCGACCAGCTGCCTCTTGCATACCCCCTACCGGGGATGTGCCCGCAACCAAGGTACATGCCCTTGACTGGAATGGAACCCGGGATCTTTCAGTCTGCAGACCAACGCTCTACCACTGAGCCAAACAGGTTTTGGCTAAGGAGAACATTTTTGCTTGTTTTTTTTTTTTCTTGACTTGACCCCTTGGGGAGTCCAAGGATTCCACATCTTGGATTTCAGGGTGAATCTAAGAATTGGATGTCTCTTTCTCAGGGACTGTTGAGTGACACCTGGCACAGATAGATAGACAAGGAAGTGGAGAATGTGGCACATCCTTAAATTGTCTTCTGAGATGAGATCCGAGCCTAAATTTCTCATGACTGGACTGTGACAAGCCTCTCCCATTGCATTTGCTTCTTTCATGTTATTAGGGTTTGTAGGATGGAGGTTAGGCCTGAACCCCAATGTTCCTCTCAGCTGGAGTTCCGGGCTGCTGGTGCCCTTTCCACCTGCCAGCCTGATCCTCCTCCTTCCCGGCACATGGGAACCTGGCTCAGAGGAAAGAAAAAAATAACGACCAATAATCTCTTCATCAGACTCAATTATTTGCCTATTTTGTCTTCATTCCTTTTATGTTTGACCATGTGCACATATTTTGAAATAGTACCTGCAACTTTATATTGTTTTTTCTACTTAATATATTGTAAAAATTTTTTTTCAGCTACAACATTTTCATAATTTAATTTACATGACTGCTTGGTATTCCACTGAGTTGATCTACCAAAATTTCTCTAATTATTCATCAACTGATGAACAATATGATTTCAGTTTTTCCTCTTATGAATGCTACAGTAATGGATATCTTCATACATGTAGCTTTGGAATTTCTCCCAGAAATGGGATTGCTTGGTCAAAGGGTATGGATATTTTTGTGGCTCTTGATATATTTTCCCTATTGCCTTACAATAAAGTTGTACCAGTTTTCAGAGTCAGCAGTAATTTGTGAGGATAGGAATTTAACTATGATCATTTTGAGAGTTTCATGGAAGGATATGAACACCGCTTTCCCTGGGTTTGAATCCCAGCTTTGCCACCCGCCACTTACCGGCTGTGTGACCTTGGGAAAATTATTTAACCACGCTGAGCCTCAGTTATTGCCTCTGTAAAATGGAGCTAGCCATAGTACTACCTTAGGAATGAACTAAGTGCCCAGGACAGTCAGTGGCTATGCAAGTATTTCACGCTCTTTGTTATTGTTGTCAAATGCATTTTTCTAGTTCACACACACACAAAAAATAGTGGCTTTTAAAATTCTTTAAACAAAATATATTTTATTGATTTTTTACAGAGAGAAAGAGAGAGGGATAGAGAGCTAGAAACATCGATGATGAGAGAAACATCAACCAGCTGCCTCCTGCACATCCCCTACTGGGGATGTGCTCAAAACCAAGGTACATGCCCTTGACCGGAATCGAACCTGGGACCTTTCAGTCTGCAAGCCGAAACTGTATCCGCTGGGCCAAACCGGTTTTGGCTAAAATCTTTGTACATGTTTATTAACAGTATTCCTAAGACACTCCTTTTAAATCCCCCCCCCCCCAAAGATGAATTCTAAATGTTAATTTACAGAACGTCGTGCTGGTGGAGTTACTCATGTTATTTGGGACTCCTTCCGTAAACCGTTAGAACAGAGCCCTATCCCGGTCAGCTGGCCCGAGGCGCAGAGCTGCCAGCCGCTCCGCTCTGCGGGGTCCCAGGGCTTCCGCGGCCGCCCCCTTAGGCTGGGGGGCAGCACGCACGGGGGTGAGCTGGGCCCGTGTCAGGGCTGCCCTCCTCTCTGGGCAGGTGCCTGTGATGCAGAATCTCGGTTCCCTGGGTGCAGAGGCCCCTCCTGGCAGCTCCGCGGCGGGGCGGCTGGGGCGGTGCTGAGGCTTCAGCGGCGGCCCGAGGGGGGCAGCATGGCATCCCTGCTCCCTTAAGGCTCGATCAGCTTTCCTCCCGGTAATCCGGCGGTTTCTGCTGAGCCCTCTGAATAATGTGATCCTGATGTGCGGTTCAACACTGGAAACCTGAGCGATCCCCGCGAGCCTGGCCGGGAGCCTCCTGGGCGCCCTGTGCCACCCTCGCCAGGACCCCGCGTGCCCGCCCCGCGGAGCCCCCTCCACCGGCGCTGCTGCCCTCTGGGGTCCCCTCCCCTGGCCGCTCTGCCCTCTGGGACCCCCTCTCTGGGGCCCCCTCCCCTGGCCGCTGCTGCCCTCTGGGGCCCCCTCCCCTGGCCGCTCTGCCCTCTGGGACCCTCTCTCTGGGGCCCCCTCCCCTGGCCGCTGCTGCCCTCTGGGCCCCCTCCCCTGGCCGCTCTGCCCTCTGGGGCCCCCTCTCCTGGCCGCTGCTGTCCTCTGGGGCCCCCTCCCCTGGCCGCTGCTGTCCTCTGGGGCCCCCTCTCCTGGCCGCTGCTGTCCTCTGGGGCCCCCTCCCCTGGCGCTGCTGTCCTCTGGGGCCCCCTCCCCTGGCCGCTCTGTCCTCTGGGGCCCCCTCCCCTGGCCGCTCTGCCCTCTGGGGCCCCCTCCCCTGGCCGCTCTGCCCTCTGGGGCCCCCTCTCCTGGCCGCTGCTGTCCTCTGGGACCCCCTCCCCTGGCCGCTCTGCCCTCTGGGACCCCCTCTCCTGGCCGCTCTGCCCTCTGGGACCCCCTCCCCTGGCGCTGCTGCCCTCTGGGGCCCCCTCCCCTGGCGCTGCTGTCCTCTGGGGCCCCCTCTCCTGGCCGCTGCTGTCCTCTGGGGCCCCCTCCCCTGGCGCTGCTGTCCTCTGGGGCCCCCTCTCCTGGCCGCTGCTGTCCTCTGGGGCCCCCTCCCCTGGCGCTGCTACCCTCTGGGGCCCCCTCCCCTGGCCGCTGCTGCCCTCTCGGACCCTCCGAGCTCTTGAGCTTGCGGGGTTGGGGTCGGGGACTGGGTAATGGGGAAAGCCCCCTGCCAGTGCTGCCTCCGGAGGGACGCACCTGCCCGCAGGTTCCCCGCCCTCGGATCTGATCCTGGGCAGCCTCTGCCCCCGCATGGGGAGAGGATCGGCGAGAGCGGCTCCTTTCTCTGGGAGCCGAACCTTCAGGGTTTTTCCAATACATGCTTAGGACGCGTTTCATACAGGAAAAACCCCCATGGGCCCACTGTCCAGAGGTAGCTGCTGTTTTTTCCTTTTTTCCTAGACATCAATTAGCGCCCTTCCCCCTCAGTTTTAATTGTATGATAATGCTCAATTTTGAAGTCTGCTTATGTCACAACATTATTTTCCAAACATACATACTGGCTGCATAATACTTTACTTTTAATTTGTAAAAACTTGATTTTAGAGAGGAAGAGTGTGTGTGTGTGTGGAAGAGAGAGAGAGAGAGAGAGAGAGAGAGAGAGAGAGAGAGAGAGAGAGAGAGAGAGAGAGAGAGAGAGAGAAGACACCGATTTGTTGTTCCACTTACTTATGCATATATTAGTTGCTTCTTGTTTGTATCCTGACCTGAGATTGAACCTGCCACCTTGTCTTACCAGGATGATGCTCTAACAGTTGCAGGCGTCTTCAAACTACGGCCCGCGGGCCACATGCGGCCCGCAGAGGAGTCTGATCCGGCCCGCCAGTTTTTTTGGGCAGTGAGCGCAGCTGAGGTGTTACAGTAGGAATTAGTAGTTCATATAGTCCGGCCCTCCAGCTCTCTGAGGGACCGTGATCTGGCCCCCACTTTAAAAAGTTTGAGGACCCCTGATTAGAGTCTAGCCAACAGACCTACCCGGCCAGGGCTGTGCCTAATTTGTATTAAATATATGCCATTATTGTATTAAGTATATTGTATTAAGTATGTATAGCCATTCCCCTGTTGTATATTAGGTAGTTGGTTTTTCTTCTTTTTTAAAAAAATAATTCTGTGGTAAACATCTTTTTGCATAAGCTTTTTCCATATGAGGTTATAGTCTCATGATTATAATTCTTTGGGGGGAAGTGTGGAGATATTTTAAATTTCTATCTCTCTGTCTCTTTTTCTCTCAGTCCAAGGCTGCAGTCGACGAGAGTAATCCACTTATTTTCAACTCCCTGACTTAAAGATATATATAATATATATGGAAGGGAGAGAGTGAGAAAGATAAAAGCATCAATGATAGAATCATTGATCGACTGCCTCCTGCACGCTGTACACTGGGGATCAAGTTTGCAACCCGGGCGTGTGCCCAGACCAGGAATCAAACAGTTACCTCTTGGTTCATAGGTTGATGCTCAACTCCTGAGCCAAGATAGCTGGGCTACCTTTTTTTTTTTTTTTTTTTTTTAAAGAGAGAATGGAAGGGAGGGAAGGAGAAGGGAGAGAGAGAGAGAGAGAGAGAGAGAGAGAGAGAGAGAGAGAGAGAGAGAGAGAGACAGACATTGATGCGAGAGACACATTGATTGGCTGCCTCCCACATGCACCCCTACAGGAATTGGGAATCAAACCTACAACCCAGGTAGGTGTTCTTGACCAGGAATTGAAACTGCGACCTTTGGTGCATGGGCCCAGGATCTATTCACTGAGCCACCCTGCCAGGGAGGATTGAGGAAATTGGAGAGGTTATCCTGGGTCAGTGTGTTTAAGGTAGAGCACTATCTGACATTGTCATGGCTTCATAACTCATGTGGCACACCTTTTGGGGGTTGGCTTCCTTTTTGAGGAGAATGGGTGTATGTGGAGTGGCTTTTCCTGGGCAGTTTGAGGAAGTGTCTTTCTGGGCAGGGACTGGACCTACTTCGTGTTTCGGACAACTCCTCCCTCCCCCCCTTACCCTTTATATTACAACTAAGTATTAGGGTTGTTGCCTGGAGAGAGAGGCAACATTTCAGTCCCTTGGTGTATAAGGTAGAAGGGAAGGCATACAAAAGTCACTTATTAGTTATTATTAATTACCAGAGGCCCGGTGCACAGATGGGGGCTGATTGGGCCCCATGGCCAACGGGAGGGGCCGTGGGGCGTTGGCTGGCCCTGCCCCCTGATTGAACTCCCGGTGGAGGGGACAATTTGCCTATTAGCCTTTTAGTGTATAGGATTAGTCTGTAGATGTATTGGAAAGGCCAGGCTTTAGTAACAAGTAACTTGTGTAGGATAGTATTCATGTGTGAATTGTTCACAGGCCTTTCTTAAGTTCTGCAAAATCCATGAGAGAACCTGAAACTGTCATCAGGCCCTTATTCTGTGCCTCATGTTCCTGGGGCTTTGCTTGCAGCAGCAGTGAGCTCTTCAACCCAGAGCTGCTGTCTCTACCCTCCTACTTGTGAGCGAGAGCAGGATGTCGCTGTCCTGCAGTATACACAAGTTCTGAATACGCCCTTAGAATTATTCTCCATCCCCAGCCCATTTCCAGATGACCCGCAGACCTGGATTATGTAATCTGTAGCTGGGCATTTGGGTCAAGCTCTATAATGTCTTCCAAGTCTTTGTGGATCACTTAGAGGCTCACTGGATTAATAGTGTTGAAGCTTTTTAATCCAAATAATTTTAATTGCATTAGGAAGCCTGCATTTTAACAAGTTGGGAGTAGGTGCAGGCATTAAGATGGATACTGCTTAAGTCTCTGAGAGCAAATACATGGTCTGTTATTTTGAGGATGTTGATGGACTGTATCCTTTAGACTTTCTTGATTTCATTCTGTACTCTCAGAGATGATTTAACCATCTCAAATAATTACTTTAAATATCTTAATATAAGCCAATAACCTGAGGGTTCTCCCACCAGAGGATATGCCTATTTTATATGGCTGTGTGTGTATGTGTGCATGTGTACGTGTGTGTGTGTGTGTGTGTGTGTGTGTCTGTGTGTCTGTGTGTTTGTGTGTATGTGTGCGTGTGCCACCTCTTTCCTGTAGAGGTTATAGAAATATCTCACACACTGACTTCAAGGGACTTGCAACCTAATTATGGGATAAGTCAAATAAAGTTGGATGTTTCAAGTCTGGATATACTCCTCCAGTCACAGTGCATTGCTGAACAGTGACCATGGTCTAAGGGCCAACCTTAGACGAATGGTCTGGAAGGAGAAGACCCGTGGGGCCTCCGTGTTTAGGGAAGACTTCATGGAGCGGGTGGGATTTGGAAGGGCTTGAAGGAATGAATAGGCTTGGGGTAAATGGAAGTGAGGTTGTGGAAGCTATACCCTGAGAAGACAGGTGGAAAAAAGAAGAGAGCGTGGCCTGGCCTGGTGGCTCAGTAGATTAGAACATTATCTCGTGCACCAAAAGCTTGGGGGTTCGATTCCTGGTCAGGGCACAGGTGTAGGCTTCGGGTTTGATCTCCGGTCAGGATGTGTATGGGAGGAGGCAGCCGCTCAATGTTTCTCTCTCCCTCTCTCTTCCTCTCTAAAAACCAATAAAAACACATCCTCAGGTGAGAATTACATTTTTTAAAAAAGGAAGAAGAGTGCCTGGTTAGGAGAATAAGGTGTTTGTTGAATTGTGATGGGTAAAAGGTTAGGTAGGGTCTTGGTTTGGGAGGAGCCCAAAGTCAAGAAGAGAGGCTGATCTTTGAAACCACTTCCACAACCGTCATCATCAGCAGCCTATTCTTAGCAGCTAACCTTTATTGTGCGCTTGCAACATGGTTCTAAGGGCTTTTTCTTTTTTTTTTTTTTACCTCCTCCAACAACCTTATGAGACAAATAACAATCATTATATCCTCTTTAGGGCAGAGGCACTGAGACAGGAAGAAGTGAAGTAACGGCCAGCTGGTATGTGGCAAAGTTGGGGTTCAGGCAGCCTAGCGTCAGAGTCTGGGTTCTTACGAGCTTTAGTGTGAGTGGAGAGCTCCTGATGTGATTTGCTGGTCACCCCTGGGTCAGACAGAACTGGGCTGATATTCTGGCTCTCCCACTATCTATGACCTTGGAAGTTATTTCTCTGAACCTCAGTTTCACCCTTTGTGAAAAAAAAAAAATAATGATAATAATAATAATAATAATAATAATAATATTTCAGGGTTGCTGGGGGATTAAATGGAATAATATATACAAATCACCTAGCAGATTGCGAAGTAGGGAGGGAGGAAGCAGGCAGGAAAACGATAGCTGCCGTAGGCTTCTGTTTCTCACATATACCCAGGGCCATGAAGGGGTCCCTGGGAAAGAGAAGGAATGAGAGTAAGACATAATCTAGGTAGATTTTATTTGGTGTCACTTAGCCAACACGGATACCGGATGCTGGATTCCTCCTTCTGGAGCATCCCAAGAAGGGACTGTGAGTCCCGGATGTGATTCCGCATTGCTCCAAGAACTGACTGCATTTCTCTTTGTTCTCTAAAACGTGGAGGGTAAAACCAGGACGTTGCCCTTGGCACAGGCTCCGGTGCTCAGCGTGCATTCCAGGGACTGAAATCGGGATGGCTGCAGTGACCAGGCTCCTTGCCTGCTGCTTCCTGCTTCCTGCCCACTGAGAATTGTCCTGCATCTAAGAGAGGAAAATTAGATGTTGGAAAGTAGCTTATTTAATTGTCTATAAAGTTCAACAGTGCATGGACTATTTGTAACCAAGACAAAGACATTTAAAGAAAACACGAAGTAGAAAAAAAAAATCAATGGAAGAAAAACTGCGCTCTACCATGAAATGCTAATTAGAAACAGGACTGTCAGAATTTATGGAGCAACAGCACTCAGTGTGCTTCTCACACTTGGGCTTGTGCACATTTCAAACTGTTCACTTGGTAGTTTTTGTCTGGGTGACATTCTGTGGTTGTAGGCGTTGCTTCCATCAAGAATGTCAAAAGCCACAGTGCAACGTGTCCACAAAGAACAATTTCTAGTCTCTTTCTGGTCATCAGTCTACTTGTTCTGATCAACCTGTTTGTACTTGTCTCTGTGTTCTTGGTATAATTCAGTCTGTCTTCCTTGGAACCATCAAATATTCTCTGTGGCTCTTAATCCAATATTGGTATTGAAACTTGAGGATATAAGAAGCTATAAGGAGAAATAAAATTAAAAAAATAAGTACTGTATCTGAAAATGTGAAAATTGTGTTGAAATCCCAGAGTCACTGTAGACGTTTTAAGTTTCACATAAGGCGAGAGTCAGATCGCTGCTCACAGGTCTGTTTGGTGCTAAGTGGTATTTTGGAAAAACGAGGGGTGCCCATTGTTTCGTTTCCCAAAATAACTTTCCAAATTGCTTTGCTTAATGTAAAAAGGGGTTTGCATCCTCCAGAGCCTGCTGCTTCCCAAACACCTGGGACACTTCATTCCTAGTTCATTCAAGTAAAAGAAGTGTTTATTGAGCACCTACTATGTGCTATGTGCTGACTTAATTGCTGAATGATGAATAGAACAGATATGATCCTTATGGGTGGAGCCTACAGTCTAGTGGAGAAAATAAACATAAACCAAAATACATATAGATAACTAAAAACATGCATTGTGATAAGTAATATGAAGAAAAAGAAAGGATTTCTTTCAATCCAAGGCAGGGGAATAGAGCTATGGGAATGCTGAAAAGCTTATTCATACAAAACAGAATCCTATTAAAGCAAACAAACAAACAAACAATCCCTCTCCCCACACAAACACCAAAGAGCAAAGATTAAAAGTGATTATGCAAAAAAGAGTTGTAGATTATGCAAAAAACATGCTCAGGTTGTGGGCTCCATCCCATCAGGACTTGCAGGAGACAGCCAGTCAATGATTCTCTCTCATCATGGATGTTTATATATCTCTCTCCCTCTCCTTTCCTCAGTGAAATAAAACAATAAATATTTAAAAATGTTAAAAAAAAAAAAAGACAACATATTCATGGTACCAAAGAAGGCACACTCGGCCTAGAATCTGAAAGTTCCAGGCTTAGCAATACCATTGACTCCTGGAATGACCCGATTTATGCTACTCAAGGCCCAGTGCACAGAGAAGTTCCTGTGGGGCTGCCGCTGTGGGTAAGGTTTCAGAGTGGGTAAGTGGGTAGGTTCGGGGTTCAACTCCAGAACACTCCAATAGGTAGCAGTGTGCACTCCGGCAGGACATTTGCCCTTCTCGAGCCTCAGTTTTCTTTCTTTTCTTATTTTTATTTTATTTTATTATTTTTTAAAATTTCTTTATTGATTATGGTATCACATAATTGTCCTCATCCCTCCATTCCTGTCCCAAAACCCTCTCCACGTATGCCTCACGCCCTGTGGTCCGTGACCGCTGGTTAGGCTTATATGCATGCACACAAGTCCTTTGGTTGATCTCTGCCCCTTTTCCCCCACCCTCCTCTACCTTCCCCCTGAGGTTTGACAGTCTGATGGATGCTTCCCTGTCTCCAGCTCTGTTTTTGTTCGTCAGTTTATGTTGTTCATTATTTCCCCTAGATGGGTGAGATCACGTGATACTCAGTTTCCTCATCTATAAAATGGAGCCTCTGTGTCTCATCTGTAAACACTCCTCTCTTCCTCCCAGGGCTGGGGCAGGGGTGGAGGCTAAGGTGGTTATCACAGCACCTGGCACAGAGCACACTGTCATTTTTCTTGTTAAGTTGCTATGGCTTCTGTTATTGTAGTTCTCTCAGGTGGGCACGTCATGGGTAACCCTCTACATCTTGGTGTCCTACTCCTGGTTTTGAAAGTCAGATATGCTTTGCGGACCCTCAGACGGTGTCCGAGGGCGAGGTGGGAGGACTGAGCAGGTGGATGTAGAGGGCTGGAGGTCTGTCCGTCTGCAGCGTGGCTGTTTCTGAGGGAGGGCTTGGCCACAGTGGGGACGCAGGTCTGTCTGCCTCCGGCCCTGACAGACCGAGGCACATGCACACACACACTTCCAGCCAGGCAGACAGGCCGGTCCACAGATGGCCGCGGAGTCGGGCATTTGGTGACTGTCATTCACAGCTCCTGCCCTGTCATGCCAGAGGCAGCCGAGGGCACCTCGGACTTTAGTTCATCTCTGCACGGACCCTGCCCCCTTTCAGCCTCCAACAGGAGGACACCCTGCTTGAAATGTCTTGAAAACCAATGATGCAGACTTTAAAAACAACAGAACCCAGAAACGGCGTGGGGTGGCGTTAGAGGCGGGCACCTGTTGTCACGCAGGCTGCCCGGAGGGAAAGCCGTTCGTTTGCTTGGCAAAACCACTGGAATGTTCTTGGTGGGGGCAGCAGCCCGGGAGTGGGTGGTGGGTTTGCTCCCTGGGTGTGTTGCCTCCTTCCCAGCAGATGGGGCTGAAGGAATTTCCTGAGGGAGGAGGGACGGCCCAGCCAGGGAAGGCCCGGGGCTGTTTCCTGTCCAGATGGCCCATTCATAAAACCCTCCTCCGCCTTCTCCAGATGGCACTGGCCGCTGCCCGCTTTTCCCCAGCACAGGGGTTCGTTTCTCTCCGAGGGGGGGGTGGTAGTGGTGGTGGTGGTGGGGTGGTGGTGGTGGTGGTGGTGGGAGAGCACTGTCGGCTAAAGAGGTGGAAGGAGTCTCCCTCTCGCAGCTCCATCGTGTTTCCACTCACCTGGCTTCCTTGATGGATGGCCTCGGCCTTGCTGGGTTGCACATTCAGCTGTGAGCCGGGATCTGCCAAGGGTATTTGGCCAGCGCCGGGACTCACCCACAGGGTGAGCCAGCCTGGGCTCCAGGTCACGGTGACAGCTCACCTGGGGGCTGGGAGCGGTGGGTGCCTGGGGGAGGCTGACCCACCTTCCATGCTCAGCTTGGTGGGGCCTTGCTCTTCCCTCAAGCTTGGCACCCTTAGACTGGGGTGCTCAGTAAGGCTGGGGGGAGACAGGTGTTTCCTGGGAGTCAATTTGCCCAGCTGCCCTCTCATTCTCACTTCCTGCTCCCACTGTGTGCTCCGGCCTGGCCTCATTCCCGTTCCCTTTGCTCCTCTTTCCTTTCCACTTCTTTCTCGAAATCTCAGTCTCTGTTCTCTCTACTCTGGCAAAATTGTAGATGTGATTTGCGTTTTAAAACTCATGAAAAATCTTGACTCCATGAGGCATGCTTCTGTTGGGGCAGTTGCGTGATGGGAGAGCGTCCCTCACGTTCCTAGCTGACCACACCGGGAGCCACAAGTGGATGATGAAGGGAAACATCTACAGAAGGCATTTCACTCCTTGGTCAGGGCTGCATGAGGAGCTGTGGACAGAACCGTCTCCTCTGCTGTGTGTGGGCTCGAACCCCCCCCCCAGCAGACAATTCCAAGAAAATCCTGGGTCCACCTATCTCTTAGGGCTCGTGTAGGCTTTGAGAGACTGCAGGGGAGACTTAGACGTCCAAGTTTACCCTTCTATTTGTATCTGAAGTACAGGGATCCCCATGCTATATTATATATTTAAAGGAAGTGCTGGTTAAAACAAGGAATCCCCTCTGCTAATCCTGTCTGCCGTCAGGTCCTGGCATGGAGTGTTAGAGATGCTGGACTTATTTTCACAGTTGCCTTTAAGCCCCCCTAAAGACAAACTTTGAGAGGTGGTGCTGGCCTCAACATGGCTGCTGCCTCTCCCTCAGCCCCAGACCCAGCTGAGGGGTTTCATTGAAGTTCTTTCTAGTTTTTTATTTTGAAACTAGAGGCCTAGTGCATGAAATTCATGCAAGGGCGGGGGTGGTGGTGGTGGAGGGGATTCCCTCAGTCGGCCTGTGCCCTCTCACAGTTCGGGAACCCTCAGGGGATGTTTGACTGTTGGCTTAGGCCTTCTCCCTAAGCCATCAGTTGGACATCCTTAGCATTGCTGCGGAGGTAGAAGAGGCTCCCGCCACCACTAGTGCATTCTTCAGCCATGAGCCCGCCTTCTGGCTGAGCAGTGCTCCCCCTGTGGGAGTGCACTGACCACCAGGGGTCAGCTCCTGCATTGAACTGCCCCCTGGTGGTCAGTGTGTATCATAGCAACTGTCATTCCGCGTCAGGCTGAAACTGGCTCTCTGACATCCTTGAGCGATCCCAGATTGTGAGAGGACATGGACCAGGCCGAGGGAATCCCACCAGTGCGGGGCTGGGAGGAATGTGGGAGGTTGGCCAACTAAGGAGGGACTGCGGGAGGGCTTCAGGGTGTGTCCAGCAGGTCTTGCTCAGTCCCAATCAGCTGGACCCCAACAATAAGCTAACCTACTGGTTAGAGCATCTGTCCCCTGCTGGTCAATTCATGTCATAGTGACCTGTCGACCAGTCGACTGTCTGTCCCCTGGTAGTCAGTGGCCTTAGCATATTATATTCTGATTGGTTGAATCGCCAACTGGACCACCAGGCACTTAGAATGTTAGGCTTTTATTATATAGGAGCCCAGCGCACGAAATCACGCAGCCCTGCCCACCCATGCAGGTCTTTGACCATTACTGCATTAGGGCCAATGGATTTTTATTGTATAATATGGATAATTTAGCACAGAGAGTTCCTATGTGCTTGTCACTCAGCTTCCCATAGTGTTAACATCCTGCATAACCTCAATACATGTATCAAAACCAAGAAAGGAATATTGGTGCAATGCTAGTCACCAAATACAGATATTTTTATTTTTACTTTTTGGATTTTAGCAGTTATTCCATAAATGTTTTATTTTTTTTATTTTTTATTTTTATATTCTAGGACACAATCTAGGATCCCCCATGACATTTAGTTGTCACATTTTCATAGCCTTGTCCAGTGTGTATGACAATTCAGTCTTTCCTTGTCTTTCATGAACTTGTCTTTTTTTAAATTCTCACCAGAGGATATTTTTTTCCCCCATTGATTTTTAGAGAGAGTGGAAAAGAAGAGAAGAGAAGAAAATAGAAAAGAGACACTGATGTGAGAGAGACACATTGATCAGTTGCCTACTTCACACTTCCTGACTTGGGGCTGGGGAAAAAACCTGCCACCCAGGTACCTGCTCTTGACAAGGATTCAAACTTTTGACCTTTGGTGTGCTGGTCAATGCTGTACTACTGAACCACACTGGCCAGGGTGACCTTGACACTTTTGAAGAGTACTGGCCAGTTATTTTTAAAAAAATATGTTTTATCTATTTTTTACCGAGAGGAAGGGAGAGGGATAGAGAGCTAGAAACATCAATGAGAGAGAAACATCCATTGGTAGCCTCTTGCACACCTCCTACTGGGGATGTGCCCAAAACCAAAGTACATTCCCTTGACCGGAATTGAACCTGGGACTTTTGAGTCCTCAGGCCGATGCTCTATCCATTGAGCCAAACTAGTTAGGGCTGGCCAGTTATTTTTTAAAATGAAGACCAATCAACTTTTTCTGTCAAGGGCCAGATAATAAATATTTTCGCCTTTGCAGGCCATATGGTCTCTGTTGCAGCAACTCAGCTGTGAAAACAACCTCAGACAATATGTAAACAAATGGGTGTGACTCTGCTCCAGTATAACTTCACTTATGAAAATAGGCAGAGGTCCAGATTGGCCCTTGAGCAACCCCTGCTGTAAAAAGACCATAGATTTCCTGTGATGTGTTCTTGTGACCAGATTGAACTTGTGCATTTTAAAATAGGAGTCTCACAGTGGGGACATGTCATGTCAGTTCATCACTTAATCGCTTGGGTGAGGTGGTATTAACTGTAAAGGAAAAGGTTGATTTTCTCCCCTTGTGGGAATAAGAATATTTCCAGGGAGATCCTGTAAGGTTATGCAAATAACTTGTTTCTCCTGAAACTCCTGCCTGCTAATCTGAGCTCCTCTTGGTGGAGTTTGCCTGTAGCAGTTACTGCTGTGGTTCTGATGCTGAATTTTTGTTTAATTCTTAAAAAAAAACCAAAAAACATTTTATTGATTTTTTACACAGAGGAAGGGAGAGGGATAGAGAGCCAGAAACATCGATGAGAGAGAAACATCGACCAGCTGCCTCCTGCACCCCCCCCCCCCCCCCCCCCCCCCCGGGGATGTGCTCTCAACCAAGGTACATGCCCTTGACTAGAATCGAACTTGGGACCCTTCAGTCTACAGACTGACGCTCTATCCCCTGAGCCAAACTGGTTTCGGCATGTTTCACTCTTGTTTTCTACATTTATTAGCAGCCTTTCTAAGGAAAAGCTGCTCTCTCTTCCCCATTAATTTATTTATATCAGTAAAAACTCATAGATTTTTTTTCAGTTTTTGGATGAGGATATTCACCATTTTTGAGGTGGCTGCCAAATACTGCCTCTTTTGGACTTTGGTCTCATTTAATACATACTTGACTACCTTCTTGATTTCATAGCTGGCTTTCGTTTACTTGTGGGCATCCGGTGGCCTCAGACCTAATAGGTTGCTCTTCATTAACGTGTTAATGGAAGAAGGCAGTTATTAGTATCTTTCAGCCCGAGCACTGGGCAACCTACAGGTGGCGGAGCTGCAGTGGGAGGTCAGCCTGAGGGCGGTTGGAGCCTGTTGGGTGCTGGGTAATTGGTTTCCATGAATCTTGTTGGGTGGAGGAGGAGTTTGTAGTATTTTCGGATACACGCCAGGTCAGGTTTGAATTGTGAGTATCATCTGACACTCACAATTGCTCTTAAGAGCTTTCTGTTTGTTGGGAGATGTTAAGGGTAAAAACCTGGCTTAGGTGCAGGGTTTAAAATGAATAGAATTTCATTGCTTTTGTAGGCACATTTCTAGATAAAAGTAAAATGTCAACTTAAATCGCTTAATTGGAAAGCCAAACAGGCTTCCAAAATACGAGCAATCTGATCTCTTTTTAAACACAAAATTAGCGTGTTGAGTCAGCTTTCTAAAATACGAGAAACTTCTATGACTCCTCATAATTAAAATGATTCCTTTAGTAACCGCATGGAATATTCGGTGAACAGCCAATGAGTGTGACTCTTACACTTTTGTTAGCCCTTGAAATGACTTCAAGAAATGTGCTTTACATAGGGCTTTGATGGTGAAGGAAGAGAGAAAAATCAGAGCATGTACTGTGACTAAGAACAGGGTGGTATCCCTCTCTTTGAAAGATTTTTTTTTTAACTCATTCATTTTGGGGGGAATTTACTCACTCTTTAAAGAAATTCATAAAAAGAATTCTCCCATACTATTAGTTAAGGAAACACACACACACACACACACACACACACACACACACACAAAAGAATAGAATTATCATTTGCCCAAGACATTGTTAAAGTCAGAAAAAAAGGGGGAGCTTCTGATCTTGCTGTTACAGAATTCACTGACAGCCAAAACTGGTTTGGCTCAGTGGATAGAGCCTCAGTCTGCAGACTGAAAGGTCCCAGGTTTGATTCTGGTCAAGGGCATGTACCTTGGTTGCAGGCACATCCCTAGTAGGAGGTGTGCAGGAGGCAGCTCATTGATGTTTCTGGCTCTCTATCCCTCTCCCTTCCTGTCTGTAAAAAAAAAAAAAATCAATAAAATATTTATATATCTAAAAAAAAAAAAAAAAAAAAAAAAAAGATAATTCACTCACAGACAGAGCCTCCTAAATGGCAGCTTAATTTGTACCTTCTGTAGGGTAGACATGTGTGTGCTACAGAGTCCTGTGGAAGTTCAGGCAGGTTCCCACTAGTCACTGAGAAACTGCATTCAAAACCTGGCATGCTTTTTCTATGAGCATTTTCACCTCTCCTGAGATGTCGCATTGGATGAGAAACTGAGCTATTCGTACTTAAAAATAAATGATAAAAGGGACCCACAGACTTTCACTATGTTGATTTCACTCTCTGTGCAGCAGCCTAAGAGAGCCCAGGCTCAAGGCCCCTGGCTGGGTAGTTCACTTGGTTAGGGCCGTGGTTGGCAAACTGAGGCTCTCAAGCCACATGTGGCTCTTTGGTCCCTTGAGTGTGGCTCTTCCACAAATTATCATGGCCTGGGCCAGTCTATTTTGAAGAAGTGGCGTTAGAAGAAGTTTAAGTTTTAAAAATTTGGCCCTCAAAAGAAATTTCAATCGCTGTACTGTTGATATTTGGCTCTGTTGACTAATGAGTTTGCAGACCACTGGGTTAGGGCATCATCCCAATATATCAAGGTTGTGGTTCCATCTCTGGTCACAGCAAATACAGGAAGCAACCAATGAATGTATAAGTAAGTGAAACAACAAACCGATGTCTCTCTCTCTCTCTCTCTCTCTCTCTCTCTCTCTCTCTCTCTCTCTCTCCTCCCCTCCCTCTCTCTAAGCTAAATAATAACAAAAAAATAATAAAGTCCCATGCTTGAGTGAGCTGTAGGTCTCTTGAAGCTTAGGGTCACTAAAATAATTACTGCACCGATGTCACATGAAGGAGAAAGGTAGAGAACGATTGTGTCATATCTGGATGATTGTGGTGTATCCTGACATCTTGGGAAGTAAATTTATCCCCAAAGGTCTAGTTTTAGCAAAGTTCCTGGGTCTGCCTCTGAGAGAGCCACACGTTGGGAATGACGTGAAGACTGGGTTTGCTTATTTGTAAAAGGAGGCCGTTGGACCAGCTGTTGGTTTTGGGGGGAAAAAAATGTTGTGTGGGGCCTTCCAGTCCTGCCCGGGTTTGTGATCATGCTGGAAGCTCGGCACTTTCCCACATTACCTTACAGAGTCATTGTCACCATGTCCTTGGCGGGCATTTCATTCCATCAAGTGCACAGCGCATTTCATGTAACCGCTGGAGGCCTGGGAGAGATAAGAGTGGAAAAGAGCCCTGTGCCCTTCTGAGCGGTGGGTGATCTATTTTCGACTTGGAGACCGGTGACAAATTTGTCTTCTGTCAGGTCAAACTCGCAGGACCTTCTTGTTTTCTGCTCTTCTGTTGACAGCTGTGTCCGTGTTCAGAATGGTCATAGGGTAGCTGGAAGATAGCTCTGGCATTTAAACACCTAGATAGGAAAGGGTGGTGGAATGTTTTTTTTTTTTTTGCCTTGTCTATTTTGGGTAGCAAGTCCCTAGTAGTCCATAGTGAGAAGTGAAGACGTGAGGAGAGCCCTTTGGGAGGGTGGGCAGGAAAAGAGGCCCAACTTCTGGTGCGGAAGGCGCAGAGCGGAGGTATTTCTACCACTGGCGGGTGTCAGTACCTACAAAGGAATGGCTGGAAGGAGGATGGAAAATTAAGTTTGGATATGAGCTAGCCTTGGGTGGAGAGAGGGTATGGGGTAGAAAAAGGCAGCATTTTTTATTAGATGAATAAAATAAATTAAAACTCATGCACTGAAGATTGCATTTCTATCCTACTTTTATACAATGTAAGATCTTTTTGTTGTTGTTATTCATCCCATCAGAGGATTTTCCCCCATTGATCTTTCAGAGAGAGTGGAAGAGAGAGGGAAAGACAGAGTGAACATCCATGTGAGAGAAACACATCGTCTGGTTGCCTCCTGCACACGCCTGGAGCAGGGCCCGGGCCTGGGAGGAGCCTGCAATCAAGCGGCGTGCCCTTGACCACAATTGAACCTGAGACCATTTGGTCCTCAGGCCGATGCTCTCTCCACCAAGCCAAACCAGCTAGGGCAGAAGACCTATGTTTTAAAAACACAATGGTGTGGGTCAGTGGTCGGCAAACTGCGGCTCTGTTGACTAATGAGTTTGCCAACCACTGGGATAGGGGCTTAATCACAAGGAACAACAACAGCCTGTAATTATTGGAATCGAGAGTCTAGGTCAGTGGTCGGCAAACTCATTAGTCAACAGAGCGGCAGACCGCGGCTCTTGAGCCTCATGTGGCTTGTGAGCCGCGGTTTGCCGACCACTGGTGTGGGCTGACCTGATGGGAGAACATCCAAGAGACCCCGTTAATCCTCAGCAGTGCTTGAGACTAATGTGCATAGAACTTAAAAGTTCTCATAGAGCGTTGACAACTTCTTTATTGTCCTCACCTGCAAAAGGAAACCAGCGCTGCCTGCCTGCCTCATGGGGCTGTCCTGAGTGTCCAAGGTACACTGGCAGGGCTGTTTAGATATTTTGTGAAACCTGCACTGGAAACTACGGGTGTCACTCCCAGACTTCACTTTCCTTTATTTATTTATAGTGACCACTGATTCTTTCCCTCACCCCTCCTTTACCCAAGGCCAAGGCTCCCTCTGAGATTCTGATGAAGGGAAGGGCCTACACACACACACACACACACACACACACACACACACACACATACTTTAGGGGTTCACACTTTGAAAGCCAGTTGAGAACCTCTGATTTGATTGTGTTTTTTCTTCTATGGAAGTTCCATTTCTGTCTGAGAGAACCAGGTTTTAAAGCTGCCGGGCACTGGGAGTTTTCTGCTTGTGTGGCTCTTCCTCCATCGTTTACATTTCCAGTGGGAGAAAGCATTAAGTTATGTGCTTTAAAAAAAAAAAAAAAAAAAAATATATATATATATATATATATATATATATATATATATATATATATATAAAATTGATTTTTTACAGAGAGGAAGGGAGAGGGATAGAGAGTTAGAAGCATCGATGAGAGAGAAACATCAATCAGCTGCCTCCTGCGCACCCCCTTCTGGAGATGTGCCCATAACCAAGGTACATGCCCTTGACCGGGATCGAACCTGGGACCTTTCAGTCCGCAGGCAGATGCTCTATCCACTGAGCCAAACTGGTTAGGGATTTAAAAAACACACACAAACAAAACAACAACAACAATGAACCCAATCAATGTGGTTTAAATCATTCATGATATATTTATAGCTGAGTGATTAGGTTGGTTGATGTGGCAGAACTCTCAGATCATATTTATGGTCATTGATGGTTTCATGCATTATTAGAGAGAAGTACAGTTACACCAAATTAAACAGACATCTGATCCAGACATCAGTTCAGTAATTTCATGGGAAAAAATAAATCTAAATGAGCAAAAAATGTTGTGGTATTAACTCCAATGTGATGGTATTACAAGTTTCCCCAGTTAATTAGTAACACATTGTAGAACAAATGTTTGAAACAGAAATCTCATGTTTTAGCATTATAAGAAAGAACCCTGCATTAGAAGGTAGGCGAGGGGTCTCGGCTCTTTCACCACCATGCTGTGTGATCTCGGGCAGATCACTTCACCACTCTGGGAACCAGGAAACAGGACTACGTATCTTAAATGACGGAAGACTCTTGCAGTGTTAACATGTTGTGGTTTTAAATTTAATTCTGTGATGATTACTGCTTCTGAAAAAAAAATCATATTAACATTTGACATAATGCAGAATAGTGGCCAAATTGTATTTAATATGTGCATAGTTCATAGGATCTTCACCATTCTAACTGGTCCTGGATTAAGAAATGAAATGTTATCAACATTCTAGAAACACCCTCCCCCACCCCTTGTTGTCTCTGAATTGAGTGCTACTCCTAAATGTGTGTGTGTGTGTGTGTGTGTGTGTCTGTGTGTGTGTGTGTGGAGAGAGAGAGAGAGAGAGAGAGAGAGAGAGAGAGAGATTAAGGTGATAATAATTTTTAGAAATTTGGAAGTCTGGCCGAAACTGGTTTGGCTCAGTGGATAGAGTGTTGGCCTGCAGACTGAAGGGTCCCAGGTTCGATTCAGGTCAAGGGCATGTACATTGGTTGTGGGCGCATCCCCCAGTGGGGGGTGTGCAGGAGGCAGCTGGTTGATGTTTCTCTCCCATCGATGTTTCTAGCTCTCTATCCTTCTCCCATCTTCTCTGTAAAAAAAATCAATAAAATATATTAAAAAAAAAAGAAAATTTGAATTCTAATATTAAAAATCAAAAGCTTTATTTATTTGGTATCCTGTTAATCCAGTTCACAACCCCCTCTGACTATTTTGAATTTCTGAATAAGTCTGAAAAGTTTTTAGCAAAATTATTTTGCAACACAGTCTTACAAAGGGCAGGTGGCTGTTTGTGGTCTCTATTTATCCTACATGGTGTGACTGTTCATGTTCTTGCTAAAGAAATGTCCATATGTTTGATGATAAATGCCGCCCTGGGACCCCAATGGGGTTGAATGCACAGCACATATGCCATGCTTCTTTGAAATCAAAGAGATTCTAAATTCCAAAGCAAATCTGGCCCCAAGGATTTTGGCTGAGGGATTGTGGATTCAAACTACAGCAAATTGTTTATAGGTGGTATACCTCAACTTTTTTATTGCTTAGATTTACATGATCTTTATTGGAAAAGATAAGCACGCACAGTTCTAGTTAACTGCTTGGTGCATTATTGGACATTTTTCTTCTAACCCTACATTAAAAAAAAAACTCACTTCAATTTTGGACTAGTTTTAGATTTAATAAAAAGTGGTGCCCTAGCTGGTTGGATCTGTGGATAGAGCATCAGCCTGTGGACTGAAGGGTTCCGGGTTCAATTCTGGGCAAGGGCACGTACCCAGGTTTTGGGCTCGATCCCCAGTAGGGGCATGCAGGAGGCAGCTAATCAGTGATTCTCATCATTGATGTTTCTCTCTGAAATTTATATATATATATATATATATATATATATATATATATATATATATATATATATATATATATATATATATATATATATATTGGGTCGGCAACTAAGTACTTGCGGATTTTTAAAAGAAAATCAAAGTCAATTTTTTCATGGAACTAAATAACTTTATTCTGTAATGTATTGCCCATTTTGATCAATGACCTTTTGCCATCTTTCAGGCAGCATCATGATCCCACGTTCAAAAAACTTCTGGTTTTTATTAGCAAAAAACTGAATCAGGTACGATTTGACATCATCATCATTATTGAAATTTTTACCATTCAAGGAGTTTTGTAAAGATCGAAACAAAAAGTAATCAGATGGTGCAAGGTCAGGACTATATGGTGGATGTGGCAAAACATCCCAACCAAGCTCCATTAATTTTTGCCGAGTGACCAAAGATGTGTGTGGCCTTGCATTGTCATGATGGAATACAACACCTTTTCGATTTGTCAATTTGGGCCGCTTTTCTTCAACTGCATTGTTTAATTTCATTAGTTGTTCAATGTAGACATCAGAATTGATCGTTCGGTTGGGTGGTAAGAGTTCAAAGTAGACAATTCCTTTGTAATCCCACCAAACTGATAACAAAACCTTCTTTTGATGAATATCAGCTTTTGATGTTGTTTGAGTTGGTTCACCTGGCCTGCTCCACGATCTTTTCCGCTTGATATTGTTGTAAACAACCCATTTTTCATCGCCAGTTATCAGTTGTTTTAAAAATGGATCATTTTCATTACGTTTTTTTAGCAAATCGCAGCTGCTAATGCGTTGCGTTAACTGTGATTCTTTCAGTTCGTGAGGAACCCATGTATCGAGTTTTTGAACATAGCCAAGTTGTTTTAAGTGATTTTCAATGCATGTATGTGATACATGAAGCTTCTCTGCAATCTCACGTGTTGTACTGTGACAGTCCGAATTGATTATTGCTTTGATTAGGGCGTCATCAACTTCAACTGGACGACCAGAGCGTTTTTCATCTTTGAGTGAAAAATCACCAGAACAAAATTTGGCAAACCAATTTTGACACTGCCGTTCTTTTAAGGCTTTGTCACCATAAACAGCACATAACTTTTTATGAGCTTGCGATGTGTTTTTCCCTTTGCGGAAATAAAAAAGCAAAATATGATGAAAATGTTCCTTTTGATTTTCCATTTTTCAACGAACGCCAAACGAAAACTACAAAACAGATCAAAAAACTTTTTTTACTGATTAACAGCTGAATAGCCAACTATCAAATAACAAAATGTGTTTTACATTTGTACTACGTCTGCAAACCTAAAAATTCAACTGAAGCCATATATGTGTGAAACCAGCAATTACTTAGTTGCCGACCCAATATATATATATATATATATATATATATATATATATATATATATATATATATATATATATATATATATATAAAATAAAAAGTTGTAAAATTACTACAGAATTCTCATCTACCCTTTACCCACTCTTGCATTCTGGGAATAAATGCCACTTGTTCACAGTGTACAATTAGCTTAATATGCTGCTGAACAAAGTATGCCAGTATTTTGTTGATGATTTTGTATCCAAATTCATAGGATGTATTGGTCTGTAGCTTTCTTGTAGTGTTTTTGGTATCAGGGTTATGCTAGCCTCATAGAATGAGTTAGGAAATGTTCCATCCTCATCAGTTTTTTTGGAGAGTTTGAGAACGATTGGGGTTAATTCCTTAAATGTTTAGTAGAATTCACCAGTGAAGTCATCTGAATTTTAAGGTTACTAAAAAATCTGTGATTTTGAACTCTATGTCCAGTAGTTTGCTTTCTTCCATTTCTTTCATTTGTGACACGTTTCTTTGTCTCTGCATTTTGACTGCTTCCCTGTCTTTGTTTCTATGTATTGGGTACAGCTGCAATGGCTCCATGAGTTGATAGAGTAGCCTTGTGTAGTAGGTGGCTTATAGGGCCCAGTGGGTCAGCCTCCCCAGTCACCTGAGCTGGGAGCTCTTGGTGTACCCCTTTGTGGGCTGTGAGTGCAATCTTGTGGTAGTTGAGACTTGATTGCTATTGGTGTCACTGGGAGAATTTGACTTCCAGGCCAATTGGCTGTGAGGACCAGCTGTGACTACAGTGGAAGAACGGCTATGCAGGAGACACCCCAATGGAGCAAGACTTGCTTCAGTGGGGCTTTGGTGCTCACTGAATCTGCCCCTTGAGTGTGTCACTTATGTCTGTGTAGAGCTATAATCTGCTATGGTCTGACACTGACCACTGAGTACATTGGGTCTTGGGTGTCCAGGGCAATGCAAAGTCAGCCACTGCCTGGGGCCACTCAGCAGGAGCTACAGAGAGATCTGCAGATTCTTCCTTTTTGTGTCAGGTTTGGAAGTGCCCAGACAAGGCCCAGCTATGAAGCAAGGCATGCTGATTCTGGTGCTGGGTCTTGGGCCTTTTATTGATGGGTTTGGGGCTCCCTGACCCAGCAGCAGCTTGTTTGAGAGATTTTAGCCTGAGCAAGGACAGGCCATTAATATGCAAAAACCGCTGCACGAAACTTGGATGGGGTTGTAAATTGGATGAGATGGAATCTTAGGAAATCAACAGAGCAGAGCAAACAGTAATGGTAGCCAGTCAGCCCTGAGACCAGGGAGTTCCCAGCATGAGAACAATGATCCTTGTGAGCATCTCTGTCTGGAAGAAAGCTGTCCCCGAGTTCCTGCCCTGATGCCATGGGGTGTCTGTGTTCCCCAAAGCTTCGCCCTGGTGCTGGTGCTCAGAGGGAGCAGGAGCTTGTAAGTTCAGTTCATGTTGCTGGCCTTTTAAGAGGAATAGCTGGGTCTCTAGCAGCCTCTGTGTCACTGAGCCCCAATCCACACTGGTTTTTACAGCTTATAGTTCTTCAGCCCATAGAGACTTCTTTTCTCAGCTCTGGGAACCTGGGCTGCGGGTCTGGTATGAGTCTGGGATCCCTTGTTCCTCTGGGCAGTCTCTGTAGAGACGATCTCCCTCCTATTGTGGCCCACATAGGTGCTGGACCAGCCTGTTCTGGGCTGCCACACCTCCTATCAGTCTCAGTGTGCTTTCTTTTTTACTTCTCTAGTTGTAGGACTTCCATTCAGCCAGCTTTCCAGTGATTCTGGATGATGGTTGTTCTGTATCTTAGTTGTAATTTTGATGTCATTGTGGGAGGCAGCAAGTATAGGTGTTTACCTATGCCGCCATCTTGGTTCCCCTTCCTTCCCTGGATCTGTTGGGAGGCTTTTGAATAATGATTACATTTCCTTATTTGTTATATATTATCTCAGCTTTTCTATTTATTTATGGGTCAGTTTTGGCAAATTGTGTGTTTGGCATTTGTCCATATCAACCATGACCATTTTTAAACTGAACTGTTGGCAAAATAGTTACTTTTGTCTATTTGATTTTGATTTCCTTTTTGCCTAAGAATGAAACTCTCATTTTAAATGGCATATTATTTCTTTACAAAGTAAAGTATCAAGGAACATGAGGGTTTTTCTTGTTATTTATTATTGATGTATATTCTATTTTTGTCAAATATTTAATAAAATATTTTGCTGCCTGTCTTCTGACCAATTAAAAGTGGGAAAGTGTATACAAGATTATCAGGCTACAGTTGCCAAATGGAAGGGGGGTTGGTGAGACAGGTGAAAAAGGGGAAGGGATTAAGATGTACAAATTGCCAGTTATAAAAACAGTCACGGGGATATAAAGTACAACATAGGGAATACAGGCAATAATGTTGTAATAACCATGTATAGTGTCAGGTGGGTACTAGACATCATGGTGATCATTTTCTAAGTTATATAAGTGTCTAATCTCTATATTGAATACCTGAAACTAATATATTGTCTGTCAACTGTAATTGAGAAATTAAAAAGAGGATCATGAGGCTATATATAAAAACATACTCAACATACTAGTTACTTACAGTTAGAGAGATTCTATGGAATTTTGATAAGTTTTCATTATCAACTGACAATTATCCTCACTCTTGTAAAATGACTTTGCTTTTATATGGTCTTTAGTCCATTTAGTTGGTACAACAGAATGAACTGTATTATGCTCAAGTTTAAATTTCTCCAGTTTCTTTTCAGCAACGGGTTCAGTGCTCACAGAAGCAGCCCCCATCTCTGTGGTGCGAGAACTCTGTGACTACCCCTGACCCCCAGGATGAGTGTTTTCTGGTGGAGAGTCAGTCATTCAACAGTTCTTTATTGAGCACCTGCCGTGTGCCAAACACTGTCATAACTATCGATATCCCAGTGATGCAAAATGCAGAAGCACACAAAACAGACCACTTCCTGTGCCTTGGGAGAACCAAACAAAAAGGCAGCAGGAGATGATTCTGCTGTTCAGACTCTTGAACCTTTCATCCTGTCCCTATAATGAAGAGACCCAGTCCCAGCATGGTATTGTCTGGGGCTGTGGTGGTCCTTACCTCGAAGGTGTAAGCAGCCTCCTAAAAGGAGAGGGGTATTGTGATGAAACAACAGGCAAATTTGGGCTGAGCGTTGGAAATCTTTTAAAATTGTATGTGAAAGGTGACATTCTCTCTTCAGAGGAAATGATGGCAAAATGGCATCTAGCTAATCATCTCATTGCAATAGGAGATTGGGAGCAAACTTCTAATGCAGGGAGAGACAGACGAGAGAAGAGTTGACATTTGAATTAATTCTGAGTAGCTCTGCTGGAAGCAAATTGCTGGTGATGGTTTGGATTAAAATAGTAATTTTCAAGCCGTAGGCCTTTCAACAGCAGCCAACTGGTTCTTAGCACAAGTAGGGAACCAGTTCTGTTAGGACGTACCTTAGTATTGCACGCTACTCAGACACCATGAGAAGCTGACTGGTGTGTAACTTGCAAGTTCCTCCAATTTTGAAAAACACCCTCCCCAAGGAATTGGAGTAAATCTGGCCAGTGGCCTCCTAAGGAGTGAGACATGTGTCAGGAAAATTATTCTAACAGAGCATCATGTCCACGGTCAAAGGTTGTGCCTTTACCTCTTGAGTTACATGCTCATTGAGAGGACAGCATTGAACTGTGCAGGTGCTGTCGCTTCAAAGGGCTCTTACAGCTCTCCACACATGATTGAATTTCTGAGGACATCCTTAGATAGCGCGAGATGATATCCCAGCCTCTGAAATTGCTCACTTTTCCGGCCCCTGCTGAATTGTGACCGAAAGGCCCCGGCAGTTTAACTGAGGTGCTTTATTCATCTGCAGACTGGAAGCCCAGGATTGGAAATCTAACACGATATAAATAATTAAGTCTCAGCTTCCACAGGTGCAGAGGGCATAAATAATCCAACGGCATGCCGCCCGAGCATTCCATATCGTGGGGCCATTTAGATTTAATGCCCAGGCACTCACTCGTAACTGAATATGTCAGAACGCAGCTCCTGCCCGGGACAGGGGAAGGGTGCTATTTCAGAGCCGTGTGCTCGCCTGTCTGCTGGAGAGCTGCCTCTGCCCTCGGCCTCTTCTGAAGACCCTTTGCTGGCTGGGTCTCCAGGGAAATGCATCTGTCTTCCTGCCCAGTCCCGTAGAGGACCGGAATCTACATCCAACTCTTCTTGTGGTTCAATGAAGGAAGTGATTGATATATGGAAGGGCAATCCAAGAAAATCACTCATTGAATTGGAGGCATTTGGGGAAAGAGATGATGAGCTCACTGGTGGGGGTGGACCTTGAGCACTTAATTCTCAGAGTCAGGCATTTGAACCTGAGCCCATTCGAACTCTTGGGAGTGGCTGAAGGGTAGTGTCCTTTTCTGCTTCAGCAGCAGATCCCATGAAGGGCACTCCATCCATGTTCTGATGGCCAAAGGTGAAAGAACACAGCTACTCATTCGAATTATGTCTGCATCACTGACATGGCTTTGCACGTGGTCAAGACTGAATACGTTTGCTAAATGAGCAACTGAAAGAACGGATGCATCATGAGGCATGGTTCAGCTTCCTGACCGTGGTCTTGTCAGATCTGGTGCCACTCCCGGGAGGTCCCTGACCAGCTGTGTCTGCTGGGAGTTGGTTAGGGATGAAGATCCTCTGGTCCTGTCCCAGACCTGGGTGGGCCCAGGCATCCTGTGCTTCTGATGCCCACTGAAGTTTAGCACCACTGGCTTTAACCAGGGATGTGATTTAAGAACCTTATACCTACTTCCTCTTTCTCAGTAGAAAGTCTCCCCAGCTGGTTGCAAGAGAATCCCATCTTAAATCCCTTCATGCACATGTTTCTCCCCTCCCCAAGCTTCTCGCTCAGTCCCCTAGCACCGTGGTCGGCAAACTGCGGCTCTCGAGCCATATGCGGCTCTTTGGCCCCTTGTGTATGGCTCTTCCACAAATACCAAAAAACGATTTGTTGTTCCACTTATTTATGTATTCATTGGTTAATTAATGTATGTGTCCTGATTGGGGATCATACTTGAAGAAATCTTGGTGCATTGGGATGATGCTTCAACCAACTGAGCTACCTGGCCAATGCCTAACTATGTATTTTGGTTTTAACTCATTGCTATTATTTAAAAATTGGGGGATTTCACATGAGAATTAAAAGACCTGGCAACACTGGGCTCATGTACCTTGGTGGGCTGCAGCTGGGTAGGGACTGTCCCCCATAAAGTTGGAACATGTATTCTTTGCTCATCACTCATCTGCTCATCACTCACTCCTGGCCAGCTACACTTCTGTTACCTGCCTGGCTCTGTGGGCATCTGAGTTTGTGGCCTCCAGCCTACCTTTAAGTACTGTTTTGTGTTCTGGTTTGTGGCCTCCAGCATGACTGAAGGTGCTTAATACTTTTTATTTGTTCACCCATCAGTATGTATGGAGCACTGACCATGAGCAAGGCACTCACCAGATGTTGGGAACACAGAGATGTTCAGGGGCAGAAAGACAACACATTGTTTGTTAGCTTGCCATGAAGCTCACCCTACCCATGTGTGGCACTTCCTGTCTGAGAGCTCACTTCTTGCTGCCCCCTTGGATGCCATCGTGCTGGCAGTTTCCTGATCTCTGAGCCAGTCTGTTCCATATAACAGTCACACATCTGGTGCTGTAGATGAAGGTGGTTCCATGTAGCTGTCATCTACCTCACCTTTGTTTCCTCCTTGTCTGGCCCTCACCAGAACCAGAATCTTTTGCTCAAGTCTGACTCTTCTGAGAAGTCTTTACTGAGTATATCCCTTTAACTTGGGTCCTCCCTCCTCTGAAAGCCTATCACCATATTTCCCAGGCCACCAGCAATCCATTCTGTCCTTGACTTCCTCAGGTTAAAAAAGAAAAGGCCCACTGCTTAAGCTCAGTATTGCATTCCCTAAGAGTAGAGGCCTTGTCTTCTATTTCCTGACATTACCCTGCATGGTTCTGAGCATACAGCAGGCGCTTAGTAAATGGAGAAGAGGCAGTAAATGGCAGCACCTGGAGGCTAGGGTCAGAGAGGAAAGCACTGGAGATCAGTGCCAGCCTCCTCCCTGGGAGTCGCCTCCCTGGCAGATACCCTGCAGGGATCCTGCCTGTCTGCGAGGCCTAGCGTCCTTGTGAGAATGTTGACACCCTTCAAGGAGGCCACAGACACTCCAGCCACCAGGTCACAGGCATTCTGGGCAGAGTCATGTGAGGTGGCATCTGAGGTTCTCCCCTTACAGCCTGACACAGTGTCCCTGGGGTGCAGGAGAAGGATCGCTGAAGATAGCATGTGCTGGGATAAGAAAGGGTCATTTTGATGGCCTTTCCCTCAGCCTCTGCCATGGCCCCTTCATCCTGGGCTGCCTGCTCTGTCTCACTTTTCTTCCTGACTCAGTGATACCCATGGCTGAAGGCACCCTGATGGCAGGTCACCGCCCCACACCCGATATTGCCTCTTGGAAAGGTACCTTAGATGTTGGCACACCATGGTGACCTTCCTTTAGTGACTTCTGCTCCCAGCCCCGCTGACCAGACCATGGAGATGGAGATGGGAGAGGCCAGAAGAGCCTTTAGTTTAAGGTTCCTTTGGCAAAGAGCTGTCCCCTTTGCTAAGGTTCTGTTATATGTCACTTGGTGTGCAGGGTTCCAACAACTACTTGGCCTCTCGACAGGGAACATGATAGAATGTCAGAACCTAAGCTAATGCAGAATATGCTCTGCCTCGCCAAGTCATGCACAGCCCATGCAAGAAGCCCATCGGTCATCCACTCGTCTGCACCATGTGGCCACAGGGCTCCACTGGTGGGATTTAGCCTGTCCAGAGCCACGTGATGTGGGAGACCAGGCGCACAGAGGCTTCTTATTCAGAGCATGCTCATTTTGAAAAGCATGAGGGCATCCCTTAAAAAAATACACATTCTCAAAGGGCACTTGTTTCCTTTTTCCCCTTATATGTCTCCTTCCCCTTCTCCTCCTCCCTCCCCCCACATTTCTTTTTCTTTCCCTGTGTCTTTGTGTTTACCTATTGTGCCCTTGGCATCAACCCAGATCTCCAGGTGACAAGGCAGGCTGAAGTTGTAGGTGCTACATTCTGTTACTTAGGGGCTTCAGATTTAGATACCAGGACAAAGAGACCTACAGGCGTCATCCAAGTTTCAGCCTTGGGCCAGTTAGGGAAGCGACACTGGCAACTCCCATACAACTGTTGAGCAAAGTCAGTAAGAAGTTGTTGCTCCTAGAAAACAAATATTTTGTTGGCCTAAGTTCTACCAAAGAAGAAATGTTTGGCTGCCAACAGAAAACCCAACACACGCGGTTGAAACCAGCAGGATGTTTATCGTCTACTGAGCTAGAGGTCTGAAGCAGGTGCCCAGGGTTGGTTTAGTGGTTCGATGGGGTCTTCAGGGGCCCTGGGCCTTTCATCCCCAACCTGGCTATGTCCAATGTTGTGTCATTCTGTGGTCTCCTCTTCATAGGGCTGCTGGCATGGTTCCCGATCTCATGCATTTAATGCCAGCAGCCAAAAGGAGAAGTGCCGATGGAGGGTGGGCAACCCAAGAGTCTCTGTTTACTTCTCTCTCTATCTGGGAGCAGAACTTTTCGGGTCCTTGTTGCAAAGGAAATGCTGTTTCAGATGACCACTGACACACGGACCTGGGTTGTTTGGGGTTATCTGGGATAGAGTGAGCTGTGACTTCGTTTTCCTGCTCCTGACCCCATTCCCTGCTGTTCTTTCTTAAGATTACAGAATGTGAAGAACTTTATTTCCACCTAGTTTCCCGCAGCCTGGAGTTCATAGTGGGACTTAATTTTCATCAACTGCTGTGCCAACATATCTTGTTTTATTGCACCTCTCAGATGATGTGATTTTTTTTCTTCTTCTTTCATGTGCGGGCTATTTCTTTGTCTGCCCATGGTCTCTCTTTTCAGGATGTCTGGTTATGTGGTTTTCTTTCTCCTTTCCGTGGGTGATTGAAGAACTCCCTTGAATCCACGTGTTTGCGCCGATTGGGGCGTCACAGCTGCTTGATGGTCTCCTCTGCTGTGGGTTTTGATTTTTTTTTTTTCTCTTTCAAATTGAAGGCAAGATAATCTACCAGCAAAAAGGTTGTGACTCGCTTTATTGCAACACCTGCTTTATTGCGGTGGCCCGGGACCAAACCTGCAATATCTCCGAGACATGTCTGTAAGAAAGTCGAGCCCCTACTCCCCGGTATCCATTCCTTTAATTCTGAATGGTGCATCGTATCAGCCTGGACTGTGGGCAACATACTGTGAGCATCACTTAGCCAGAGCCCTCGTGATTAGTGCCCTGTGATTGGGAGTTTGTCTTGTGGAAGGTTTGGACCTAGTGCTCTTTTCATCCTTCCTAGCACTGATCCTTGGGCAATGATTTCTCCCTAAAATAACTTAGGTTTGTACACATTCAAACACATGCACGTACTCCAGCTCCAAGCCACTCCAGTGGGAAAAGCAGGCTGCGGTTTCATGGTAGTTGTCTTTTTGATGGATGTCCCCATGTCCACCCACAGGGCCGTGACATTCCTGCCGCCCCCCTCGATAATCTGAAAATCTCCCAAGCCAGATTGCCTTGCTATAGGTCTGCAACTCTAGAATGCCACATGGGTTCTGGGTTTCAGTCTCCGGGGCCTGCATTGGCCAGCATGTGGAGGAGTCTGTAGGCTTGAAACTGATAAGGGGGGGGGGGGGGGGGGGGGGGGAGCGAGCAGGGCCATTCCGGGAGTGCCAGAGAAGATACGGTGCACCCGGGATAGGGCCTGCGAGCAGGGCCAGGGGTGTGCGAAGCGTGACGCAATTACATGGTCTTGTCTCAGCTTTCCCCTTTCATCTGCTCCCAGATGCATTGTGCTGTGTAGGGCTCCTCACCCTTTCTTTCTGAAACGCTCTCCCGAATGTGCCCAACCATTTTCTCTGTTTTCCAGCCCCTTACTCTGTGCGAGTTGCTCTTAAGTGTTGGAAGTGTTTGCGCTCCCACCCAGGGGAAGGTTTTGCATTAGAATCTAATTCCTATAAAGTTGTTTACTTCCTTTGGTGTTGACAGCATGCGAAGGTCATGGTCAGCTTTATGATCCTAAGGGTGTATCATATGTTCAGCTTGCATTCTGGGAATCTTCTAGAAGAGCCGCTGTCAGGATTCAGGATCTAGTCTGCCTTGCAGCCTTCAGCCTTCAAGGGTGAAATGCAGAGATCACTAAGGGGAGAGTTCTGGATCTAGATTCCTGCCTTGGCATCAGACCCCGTCCATTAACTTACATGCTATGTGTCCTTTGGACAAGTTATTTGACCTCTCTGTACCTCAGTTTCTCCATCTGTAAAATGGGAATAATAGTACTACAGGCCACATATGGTTATTAGGAGGATTCAATGGATTAACATTTATGCTTAAAATGTTACCTGGCAGTTAGTAAGCACCATACAAGTATTTACTCGATAAATACATCTTACTAATTAGAGATACTTTTGCTGGCTTACTACTCTGCTAACTGAAAGTTTTGTTGCAATCATGGTAGATTCGAATGCAGTTGTGAGAAATAATACAGAGAGTTCCCCTCCTTTTATTCAGTTTCCCCCCAGTGATAACATTTTGCAAAACTGTAGTACAGTATGGCAACCAGGATATTTACATTGATTTCCCCAGTGTTACGTGCACTCATTTGTCTGTGTGTGCATTTAGCACATTCGTCTGTGCGAATGCAATTTTATCACGTGTAGGTTCACATTTACACCACGGCAGTCAAAATGTTAATCAGTTCGTGTTTGCTTCGGCAGCACACATACTAAAATTGTAATTAGAGAATACAGAGAAGATTAACATGGCTCCTGAGCAAGGATGACACACAAATGTGTGAAGCATTCCATATAGAAAAAGGAAAAGATGCTAACCAGTTCCATCATCACAAGGATCCCTCCTGTTGCCCTTTTATAATTATACCCATATCCCTCCCTTTCCCAGAAACCCCTGGCAATGACTAATCTGTTCCCCATTTCTAAAATGTTGTCACTTAAAATATGCTATATAAATGGAATCATACAGTTTGCGACTTTTGAGATTAGCTTCATTCTTTCAGCATAATTTTCCTAGAGACGTTCCCAAGTTGTTGAGCGTATCGTAGTTCATTCCGTTTTCTTATTGGATAGTATTCCATGATATGTGTGTGCCACTGTTTGTTTAACCATTCGCCTAGTGAAGGACATCTTGGCTTTTCCTGATAGCTGGTATTGCAAGTGGAGCTGCTATGAACACGTGTGTACAGGTTTTTATATGAACATGTTTTCTTTCTCTGAGATAAAAGCCCAAGAGTGTGATTGTTGGGCTCTGTGGTAATTACATGTTTAGGTTTACTCCTATAATGGGTATTATGATTTGTTATTTAAATTTGTACCTCCCAACAATAAACTTATGTTCAATTCTTTGACCTATAGTAAGTATTGTTTTCATTCTTGCTAAATAAATTTAAAGGGATTTTATAATGTATCCAGGACTGTGTCAAGAGGTTGGGGAAAGAAGGAGATTTAAGTGACATGATGATGGTATTTGTCTTCAAGAATGTTTCGTCTGGGTCTGGGAACTGAGTAGTTGGAAATAAGAGCTGACATAGATGGTGTGCTGTCAGGTTATAGAAAGCTTGAAGAAGTCCAGTGGACAGCTGGGTGAGAGGGGCAGGATAGGGAGAGAGTGGAGGTGTTTGGTTTTTTTTTGTTTTGTTGTTGTTTTAATTCATTTGAATGGATTTTAGAGGAAGCGAGAGGGAGGGAGAAAGAAACATTAAGGGTGAGAGAGAATCATTGATTGGCTGCCTCCTGCATGCCCCCCTGCTGCGATGGAACCTACAATTCAGGCACGTGACCCAACCAGGAATTAACCTATGACCTCCTGATGCTCAACCTTGATGCTCAACCACTGAGCCACGCTGGCCCGGGGGAGAGAGTGGAGGTTTGAGAAAGGTTGTCACGGTTGGTGCCACCGGTGCCTGAGATTGGGAATTTGATGGTCTTTTGTATTTGAGAAGAATTTGGAATTACTTGAATTTGAAGAAAAGCATCCATTTTGCATGGAGTATGTGGCAAAATTTGGGTCAAAGGTAGGGATCATTATAGAAGCATACATTCTTTCATAGGGGTGTCCTTAACTTACAAGGACAGAACTGAAGCATGACATTTCTGGGAAACCAGCTGGATTTATTTTTAAAGATTTTATATATATATTTTGATGAGGGCAACATCTATCAGCTGCCTTCTGCGTGCCCTCCTTCTGGGAATCCCGGAAAATCCGGGTATGTGCCCTGACCAGAATCGAGCTGGTGACCTCTCAGTGTATGGCATGACACTCAATGATCCGAGCCACACAGACCTGGGCAAAACCAGCTGGACTGAATGCTGCACCACCGTGGCCGAAGAGTTAGTCTCTCGGCCAGGTCCCGCTCCGGCCTGCCAGGTCCTGGCCGATGCGGCGTCTTCCTGTGCATTGGGGTCAGTGTAATGGAGCGCAGGGGCGGCTCACCTGGAGCAGATGCTTTTCCACATTCCTCTCCTCTGGAAGGCAACATTATTTTCAGTCAAAATCATGTAATGAGCAGTCATTATTTTCTTGATCATCTCCCTCCCCCCTCCCCCCCGCCGCCCCTTGCAAAGAAGGATTGAAAAAGAAAACATTTGTTTTAAAGATACTACTTAAATACGATCAAATATTTTATATCTGGATTAAAGTTTGTGTTTACCAAGCAAAATTGTTACATCTTGCAGTTTGCTGTTATAAATTTGACCCACACACACAGAATGCCCAAGGGGTGACAGGGTGGCTGCATGGAAATAAGTTCTGTTTCTTCGCTTTACAATCACTATGATATCACTTAAAAAACAATTTGTTTCAACATTGGAGAATATGGAACCGCAGGGATCGGACACAGGAACTGTGTCCGAAGTGGAATCAAATCTAACCCATTCCAGATTTATTTTTGATATCCGTATAAGTCTCAGTTTGCATGTGTCAAAGCCAGGCGTGCTTCAGATTACCCCCTCATGTCAACATAATACTTATCAAATGATTGGTAATGCAATTATGCTGATTTGAAGTTTACATGTATATTATCATTCAAACACAATAGTCACTGCAGGAATTGTATAGCGCTTGAGCCAGCAAAATATTTTTGTTTTCTAGGAGGAATAACTTCTTACTGATATTGTTTAGAATCGCTGGTGCTTGGTGAAAAGGAAAAGACTTTTAGTGGCTTTATTTTGGTTTTAAACTTTTGGAAGACAAAGCCCTCCCTCCTTGCCGGCACTGGTTTTGGAAGTTTGGTTGACTTGAATTTGAAGCCCAGCCTTACCCTATGATTGAGCAAATTACCTTACTAGCCATAGTCAGCTTCCTTATCTGCAGAATGGTAAGCTTTTGTTGGGTTAATAATATAATCTCCCCAGGGGGACTGGAATTGGTTCTGGCGTGCAGAAGGGTCTTAAGAAATGTGAGTTGTGGCCCTGGCCAGTGTGGTTCAGTTGGTTGGAGCATTGTCCTGTGCACTTGAAGGGTCCTGGGTTTGATTCCCAGTCAGGGCATATGTCCAGGTTGCAGATTTGATTCTTGGTCAGGGCAAGTACTAGGGACAGTGCTCCCTCTCCCCCTCCCTCTCCCCCTTCCTATCCCCCCTGCCCCTCTCCTCTGTCTCTCAAATCATAAAAATCAACAACTTATCCTCGAGTGAGGATTTAAAAGAAAAGTGAGCTGTGTTCCTTTCTCCATCAGGAAGGAGGGCTAGCCCTGGACTCTGAGAAGAGCTCAGGCTGACCAGTTAGAGTCGCCTCCCTTTTCATCCTCTCTGACCTCCGTCAGGAAAAGCAGCGGTTCTGGTTAAGCAGCATGGCATTGAGTGACTATGTCGAACCCCAAGGCAAACTTGGACAAACTGCCCGGGTTCTGAGATGTGTCCGTCAGAATGCCGGCTTGGGTAAGGAAAATGATTCTGGCCGCTCCGGGGCGGTGCGGGTGGGGGATTTCAGGGCGATGTGATCAGCTTGTCTGTCAGAGGCTGAACCTCGGGGACAAAAGCCACTGTCCTTTGCTTCGGAGGGAAGAGATCCTGCAGCAGTTTCTCCGATGGAAGAGGCTTGGTTATCGGCAAGGCCTTCTGCCCGCCGCTTTCCTCTCTTTCTCTGCCTCCTCCTCATACTGATAATTGCCAAGAAATGTGGTCCAGGCCTTTTGCTGGCTTTTGCAAGCCTTTTATAGCAGCTTAGAAGGAATCCTTGGTATTCTTCTCATGTGTTAAAGATCAGGCTATTCTTATACGTAACCCAGATCATGTTAAACACAGAAACACATTTAAGTGACCCAGGGAGGTTCTAAGGAGACTACTTTATTTAGCTTTTTTTTTTTTTTTTTTGGTCATAAAAAGAACCTGTTGCACTTTAAAGGCGCTAAAGAGAATTCTTAATTTTATACAGTTTGATCTGACAAATGGTAGGTTTCCTTTTCCTTTACTTTTAAGGGAGCTCTATGTAGTGACACTTACTGGAGGACAAGGGAAGGAAGCACATTGTTTGTTATTAAAAAAGAAAAAAAACACGTATTATAAAATTTATCCTAAGAAACGACTCACGTTGTAAATAATCTCAGATGTAGATTTTTGGATGTGAAATAGAGCTTAAGGTTTTATTCTTGAATGTTTTTTATTTCTACCATGCTAACCGCTTAGCTAATTCATTTCAACTGGAAAGTACATCAGAAAACATATAACTTAATCAAGAACAAGTGGAAAAATATACTGGTTTTTACAACACTTTTTTCCTGGCCTTCTTCTCATCCTGTCAGTGTATTGCTTAAACCTGAGCATTTTTAGAAAACATAATGCATGGTCTCAAAGTCAAATATGGTGGGTCTGAAGCCTTCAGAACACAAAGAAAGCCCTCGGTAACCACATGGTTACGTAAATGGATGTGTAGGCAGGGCCGGCATCTCGAGGGTGTCTGTGCAGTCACACAGACCCCGTGCTCAGACGGGCCCATGTTCTGTCGTCACCATTTAGAAATTCTTTTAAACCTTTATGGTTGAAAGTATTAAATAAGTTCTTCCCCACCCCCCCGCCCCCATTAACCACTTCCAGCCCACTTGAAATTTTAATACTTTTTGAACAAAGGGCTTCAGATTTTCATTTTTGCACCGAGCTCCCCAAGCTATGTAGTTGGTCTTGGGTACTATCGTAGCTACCTGGTAATTCAGCTTTGACTAGTTTTGGGCTTTTGAGTTTCCAGATTAATGAACTAGACATTGATCAACCTCCTCCCCCGCCCCCCATCTCTACATGAACTTGTGAGACCCTCCGAATAGCCTTTTATTTAGATACTAGAGGCCCGATGCATGAAATTCATGCAAGGGGCTCAGCCCTTGCAGCCGTGGCAGCTTGCCTCATTCCTTGCAGCCCAGCTTCATCCAGAAAGCCATCTGTAAGATCGTTCAGCTGTCCAGTCTGATTCGTATATTCTGCTTTTATTATTATAGACATTTCTTTTCAACTACTTCAACTCTTGTTTCTCAAATGATTAATAGTGGCAATTACCAGGTTTCTCAGAAGGCGTTCACTTTTTCAGTTGTATAGCTCTGAATGCTAGTTTCTGTAACAGGCAGGAGTTATTTTTGTAATTGGGAGAGGGGGCACCATACCAATGTAAGAAAAACTTCCTTTATTTGTTGTAACTTTTAAAAGAGGAGAAGCTTATATATATATATATATATATATATATATATATATATATATATATATATATATTTGATTTTTTAGAGAAGAAGAGAGAGGGATAGAAAGTTAGAAACATCGATGAGAGAGAATCATCGATCAGCTGTCTCCTGCACATCCCCCACTGGGGATGTGCCCGCAACCAAAGTACATGCCCTTGACAGGAATTGAACCTGGGACCTTTCAGTCCACAGGCTAACGCTCTATCTACCGAGCCAAACCAGTTTCGGCAGGAGCAGCTCATTTTGATGCTGGCAGGTAGCCTTATAGAGTTGCTGGGGTTTCCATTCCTGTGGGCAGTCGGTTCAGAGGGAGAAGTGGCTCGGAGGGAGCGTGGCTGAGAGTGGGTGGTACTATTTGTGGCAAAGACATTCAGTGTTTGTAAACTTGAGGGTAATCCGGGCCTGGCATTCAGCTTTTCTCGAGGCTCCAAGGGAATCTTATGCCATTTTAAGTCCTCGGCTATCAGTTGTTGTGTTCCTTTGTCTTTCTTGTTTTAAACACTCCTCTCACTCTTCAGCAGCAGATCAGAAATGTGGGGCTCTTGGCCAAAGCTGCAGCTTGCCTTTGAACCAGGACAGGGCTGTCCTCCCTCTGATGCGGGGTCAAGCTCAGTGTGAGATAAACAGCTTTGGCCTCTAAACCCTTGCTGACATCTCACCCTGCCGTGGCACTGTGGCACCCCTCAAGCCCTCCCGCCCCTGTGAATGGCCGGGATCTACTAGTACAGGCCGGTCCAGAGTAAAGGACCAGGGGATGACCCTGCTTTCCGGTGGACACCTGCCTCCCAGAGGGCAACCCCACTGGGGTGGAGAACTGGACAACCTGGGCCCCACTCCACTCCAGCCAGCTTCTGCCAGTCCCCCTGCTAAGGGGAATTTGTGCCCTGACGTGGGGTCAAGGGGAGCGGAGGTCATGTCTTCTTTCTCTGCCTGTGCTATCTGTGGGCAGAAATGCTTTGACCAAAGGCCTTGGCAAAAGGTGGATACTTTATCTCCTGGACTCAAATATATCTTTCTGTTTGGCAGACACAGTCTTTCCCCCCCCTCGCCCCCCTGTAATTCCCCAGCACATCTGTTACCATGTTTCTCTGAAAATAAGACCTAGCGCATGGAAAGATAAGACATCCCCTGAAAATAAGACCTAGCGCAACTTTGGGAGAAAAAATTAATATAAGACACTGTCTTATTTTCGGGGAAACAGGGTAGTACTGTGGTCGGCAAACTACGGCTCGTGAGCCAAATGCGGCCCTTTGGCCCCTTGAGTGTGGCTCTTTCCACAAAATACCACGGCCTGGGCGATTCTATTTTGAAGAAGTGGCATTAGAAGAAGTTTAAGTTTAAAAAATTTGGCTCTCAAAAGAAATTTCAATCGTTGTACTGTTGCTATTTGGCTCTGTTGATTAATAAGTTTGCCGACCACTGTGTTAGTACATCTACTGTGTTCTCTATCATACTCTCTTAAATGGCTGTAAGTCATCCTCACTTTGGCTTCCATATTCCAAGTCTTCTCTTTCTTCTCCGTTACTCCCTGCCTCAGTTTCCCCAGGCTGCCTCCTGGAATGTTCTTTTATTCTGCCATTGTCTTCCTCCTTGCTGTTCTTTTCTCTCTGCTCTTCATGTCTTTCAAGGTAAGAACCACCAAAGGTAAGCAGTTAATGCAGAGGCTGGACTAACAGGGCAGATGCAGAGAAACGGATTGACATGCACGCTCATGGGAAGAAGTCTGGACTCTTGGGTTCCGGGCCTGGCTGGGCCACGGTCCTGCTGGGCGGCCCAAGCAAGTCTCTGGCTCAGAGTAAAAAGCCACACGTGTTGGATAGCATGATAGCTTTTGTTGGTCATTAGTTAACCTTTCTGGGCCTCAGTTTCCTTCCCTGTCCAATGAGGGACTGGGATGATATAGCAAGTCCTCTCCACTCGCTTAGTACAGCCAGATTAAGTTGGATAATAACCCTGATGGGTGTAAATCACTAGGGAATGAGGATCAGGCATTCAATCTCTCTGGGTCGCTGTGATAATTTTCACACTAAGTGGGTGGAACAGTTGTTTAAAAGTTAGTACTACCCTCTGAATGTTTATGGCATCGATAAGGAATTTTTAAAAATATGTATTTTATTGATTTCTTACAGAGAAAGGGAGAGAGATAGAGAGTTAGAAACATCGGTCAGCTGCCTCTTGCACACCCCCTACTGGGGGTGTGCCCACAACCAAGGTACATACCTTTGACCTGAATCGAACCTGGGACCTTTCAGTCCACAGGCTGACGCTTTATCCACTGAGCCAAACCGGTTTCGGCAATAAGGAATTTTTATTTTTATTTAAAAAAATTTTTTAAAATATATTTTATTGATTTTTCACAGAGAGGAAGAGAGAGGGATAGAGAGTTAGAAACATTGATGAGAGAGAATAATCGATCAACTGCCTCTTGCACACCCCCTACTGGGAATGTGCCCGCAACCAAGGTACATGCCCTTGCCCGGAATCGAACCCGGGACCTTTCAGTCCGCAGGCCGACGCTCTAGCCACTGAGTCAAACCGGTTTCCGCAATAAGGAATTTTTAAAAAATCAATTAAATATATGCATTTCTTGCAAATAAAAGAATAAATGGACTAATACTGCTCAGCATTGTATAATGGTCTGGAAGAGCTTTCACATTCATTAATTCCATGCCAGTCTCTCAACTGTTCCCTACAGCAGCCAGAGCAGATCTAATGCCAGGTCACCAAGGCTTAGGGAGGAGGTTATTTCTCCTGGTTTCCAAGCTCCTGAGTGGCCACTCAGGAACCAGAACCCTGTGCCAGTGTATTTTCCAACTCATGGAGGGCTATCTCATTAGGCTGGTTAGGAGCAGTAAGAAATACTTCCGTGTGAAAACTGATGATCTTTAGCTACATTAACCCCTAGGAAGTGCCTGTCCCAGGATCCCTATTTCAGGATCGTCACCCAGGAAGGAATACCTGGAGGCCAGAGTGAGAATGACGCTTCCCACCTACAGTGGGGACCTGGGTTGAGCAGGTCCGGCCTGAGGTTAGAGTCCTGGAGGCGCTCCCAGTCCTGCAGATGGGATGTGGGAAGGGGAGCCTGAGACTTCTGCCACGTCCTCTGAGTAGACACGTAGGCCCTGGCACACCCAGGACTGAAGAAGAGACCCTCTTTAGAGAGATAGAATGTTCCCCGATTCAAGAGGCTCATGACCTTGGGTCTTGTCCATGCCAGGCAGCTAGAAATGTAACCATATCTGCAGTCCTTGGAGGGCAACGAGAAGGATTTGTGAAGGAGGAGTTCATGGCAGGTGTCTCCAGTGCCATGGTGGCAACAAGAAGGCTGGCCTAGCACGGTCCCTCTGGAGCAGTGCTTTCGGTGCCTGTATGCGTGCTGGCTTAGCCATCCAGGCTCCTAGGAGCTGCCGGAGGGGCAAGACACAGAGGATTCCACTCAATGATCACCTTGTCAGAGGCCTTCCCTGGCCCCGGTCTCAGCACCAGCCTCAGGCCTCCATCCCTTTCTGCCTCTTTTTCCTTTTTCAATTGTCCTCTTAGCCCTTGTCATTGCCTAACACTTGACACATTGATCTGTCTGTTTTTCGACCTTCCTGTCCTGGAATATCATTTCCCTGAGAAGAGAGGTTTTGCTTTGTTCCCTGCGGAACGAGTCTCTGGCACCCAGAGCCGTGTCCGGCATAGACAGGCCCCTCACCTATGGGCTGAGAGTGCAGACATGTCCAACCGGGACTCTCTGCTGAGGACCGAGCCTGCTGGAACCGGGGCTGCCTCCCCACAGTCAGCCCGGTGGGCAGTGTGAGTGCTTGCCCTTGTGAAGGCCCGGCCAGGACAGGCGGGCGAGTCTCGTGTGCCGTTCTCCCCACCCCAGCCCTGCCGGCTCCCCCCTCCCCTGCAGTAACTCAGGGCTGCTCAGACCAGGCCTTTTCATTGACCAAAGGGCACATCGGCGAGCTGCTCAGCAGCCTCCTCAATGGTGTCAACTTCACAAGCAGCCTGCGGTTTTGCTTGTGTAAGCGTCTCTCTCATGAAACATCTTAATGTAGCTGAGTATTTGGATTCCCTGCTCCTGCTCATTTTACCAAGCTATAAAACGAAGGCCTAAAAATAGGTGCGATATGCAGATTAAGGCAATTTACTGCAAAGTCCTCCCTCCTCCCCCCCCCCCCCTTCACCTGCAGCCCAGTGTGCGAGGCAGGAGGCCTCACTCTCTGGGGGAAATACGTCCCTGCGACTCAGGCACCTCAGGCTCAGGCATTGGGAGGAGATGTGGGTAGTTCTGTCTCTTCCTCAGCTGAGGAGGGGGGGGCTCCCCTGCACCCCAATTCTGCTGCTGCCTTTTCTCTGCTTTGATTAATTTGTCTGTGTGTGGTGGTGGTGGGGGAGATGCTGTAATTTGGAAATAAAGTTAATTGTATTAGAAATGACTGTTACTTTTGATGACTGCAACATCCTGGCTTTTAGCTGCTGTCAGTGTTTATTTATAGTTGTTAAGCCAGAGGATGTGAGATGGTTAACAGAAAGACATAGTACAAGCATAATAGCAGGCATTTAAAAAAATAAAATTTTAGTCACACAAGGACTATGTAAATGCATTCTGCTTTAAAATATGAAGACATTACATACAAAGTTAAAGTCTTTTTTCCCCCATCACTGTCAATCTCAGATTCTGTCCCAGAATCCATCACTGTTATCAATTCGCATCCGTCCCTCATGTCGGGAAACCTGGGGCTCAGGGTGATGGTACCAGTTCCACAGTGAGGGATGCTGACGAAGTCACTATAGGGCCAGGCGTGCACCAGGGCTACGCGGTGGAATCCTCCCAGCAGCCCCGTGAGGCAGGAGGCGGAGGTGGGCACCCTGTGGTTGGTAACAGCTAAGTCACATACGGTACAGCTCACCCCTTTCATGTGGACAGTTCGGTGGTTTACTGTACATTCACGGAGTTGGACACCCATCACCACCGTCTGACCTCCGACAGGCTCAGACCCTCAGAAAAGCCGCAGATGCATTGGCAGCCGCTCCTGTTCCTGCGTGAGCAGCACCCACGCCCACAGGGCCACCTGTGCGGGGCTGGGAGCTGAGCGCCAAAGCGGCCTCACAGCCTTTGGCCACTTCCCTGCGGAAGAATGGGTCTGAGTGTGTCTCACAGGCCCGTCTCCTCACTGGCTGCTGCTCAGGGTGAGGAATCAGGACTCCTTCATCCTGTTTCTGGGGTGGGGACGTGCGGCCATTGAGTGACATAGACTTTACCTTTGTATGTAATGGTCTTGGATCTTGGGCTTCTCTGCCCACATGGTGCTTTGTAACTTGTCATGCCCGCCAGTGTCCCTGCAGCCACCGGTGTGCTGGGTCATCATGTTGGCCGGCTGGCAGGGTGCACAGAGAGGGTACATCCTTTCTTTGTAGCCAGAGCAGGTGTTTTTGCTGCTTGTGAATCATCTCCGGAGTGAGAACCCTGGGCAAGGAGGACACGGTCGCATTCCACCAAAAAGCATTTATTGAGCACCTACTGCATGTGCCCCCGGTTTACCATGATGGGTGCCCTTGGTCCCCCCAGGAACTGGGCCTCTAGCATATCCAGTCTCTGTCGTCAGGAAGTTTTAAGCGTGGGTGGGAGAAGCACTGGGAACCATCACATCACGGCAAGGGGGATGGTGGTGAATAGCTACCGAGCTGCTAACAACGTGACAGGCACGCCCTGTGAACTCGGGCAGCCACTGCCCTTTCCCTCCGCCCGGCGGGCAATCATTCTTCCCCCGTTTAATTCACCGGATGTCTTGAGAATAAATGAGCTTGGGCGGGTGCCTGTTCTGAATGTGCGAGTCGCCCTAACGTTTTGGGGTCAGCGATCCCTGTAAGGAGCTGATGAAAGCTGTGGACTTGCACCTGAGAAAAATTACTCCGGAGCGCACACCCGCGAGATTTGCAGACAATTCCAGTTTCATGCTTTTTTGTGTGGACATCCTGAAACTCATCCGGGAATCTCTGCGGGGCTGTAGGTTCAAAACACCGATCTCAGAATGTATCCCCTCGAGGATGCTGAAAAATTTCCAGATGGCAATTCACATGGCTATGATTACGAATTCTGTTTTTCAGTTATTTCTGTGTTCAAAAAACAAAACCCTACACCTTTCTTTATAAAAAACATAATTCACTAAGAGTCCCTTAGGACTAGGTGTTAGATTCTGGAACGGCAAGTATAAAGCAAAAAAGCAAGGCATTCTGATGGCCAGGTTTTTCTTCCATTCTTGTGCAGGCGGCTAAAATAAAATAGCAAACAATAAAATAGCTCATCTTCAAAGAGCACACTTGAAGCAACAACAACAAACAAAGCGCAGACATCTTGCTGGGCTGTGACTCTGGGGACAGCAGAGTCCACAGAGCTGTTTAGGGGGGACGGTGTTCCATTTGTTGCTCTTGTAAAAGTATTGTTATGGCACATCGCGGGGGCAGCGTGTGTGTGTGTGTGTGTGTGTGTGTGGAGGGGAGGCATCGCCACACCAGGTTTCCTGAGACGAGGAGCCGGGATTGACAGGCACAGCTTGGCCTGCACGCTGGGGGGGAATCTGCTGCGTGTGCAGCCTCCTTCCTGCCCCTCCCCGGGCTGGCAGGCGGCGGTGCCGCGGCTGACACCAGCCCTGCCTGGGGGCAGATGTGCCATTGGCCGCCCCATCTGCCGCCTCCCGCCCGCGCCGCGCCTGACGCAGCCCTGGGTGGAATGTCCTGTCCTGGGAGGCATGACATCACTGCCCTCCCGGCTTCTGCTCCGAGGGCCGGTGTGGCTGACCATGAAAGGGCTGAGGTTTGGGTTTCAGGGCCGCCGGGGTGTCTGTGTCACAGGCGGAATGGGAAGGTCACCGTACCACCCAGCATCTGGACAGCCTGGTCGTTTTTGTTCCCACTGAAGCCCTTTCGGAGATCTCCCCTTACCCTCCGACGGCAGGGGTGCTGTTCAGAGCACAGCACGGAGCGAGGCTCTCTAGGCACCTGTCTGCAGTCTCAGGGTGGCAGGTCCAGCAGCTGGCGGCAGGGCCGCTGAGTGCCCAGGTGAGAGTTTCACCGATGCCGCAGCCTGGTGATGACCTCCAGTGCCCACCCGCTGGAGGTGGGACCGCAAGCAAGTGCTGGGCGCTGAGTGGCCCGCCTCCTGGTTGCTGAGGTGGGAATGACCACACGTGCTCCCTTCGGTGTATGTGGGGATGAAACGACAATGCAGAGGGACTACTACTTTGGGGGTCCCCGAGACCACCCTTGTGCCATAATTTGTTAGGAAGACGTACCGAACTGACTGTGAGGTGTCATCGTCACCGTTACTTTGAAAGGATGAGAATAGGATTATCCAAGGGGAAGAGGTGCACAGAGAGCTTCACGCAAGGAACTTCCCCTTGTCCTCTCCCTGTGGGACCCCCTAAGCTCCCTCTCTCTTGGCAACAGCAGATGACGGTGCACATGGAGTTTCTCTCCCCCGAACCTCCGGGAAGCTCACCTGAGCCTTGGGGTCCAGAGGTTTCACCGGGGCTCGGTCAGGTAGACGTGGTTGAGTGACCGCATTCCAGCCTCTCAGGAGGTTATGCTAACACCACCTGGTCCAGAGCTGCCACCATACATCACATTGGCAGTCCATCTACAGGGCCCAAGACCCCGGGTGAATGGACACTCTATCAGGCAGGACAGTCCAAGGGCCTGGAGGCTGCCTCCCAGAGGCAAGGGTGAGGAGGCCAGACCTCTTCCTGGGTGAGCTCCGTTCTTTACTGAGTGGTTGACAAGGTTCAGGGAATTGCAGTCAGCTCTCATTTTTATGCCCCAGCTCAAGTGAAGGAGAGTGGCTTTGACTTTTCCTCTTCCTCCTCCTCCTCCTCCTCCTTCTCCTCCTCCTCCTCCTCCTTTCCCTCCTCCTCCTCCTCCTCCTCCAATTCTTTATTGTTGAAATTATTACAGATGTCCACCTCTTTTTTCTCTACCTCTTCTCTTTATGTCCGTGGTCTTGGGGGGGTGGCACTCACCTTGCCTCTTTGAAGTTGGCATCAAGGTTTGTTTTACCAAATAATAATGCCTCTTGTACACGTGGTGCTTTAAACCTGCCGGCTCACCCGTGCTTGTCTGAACCTCACAACATGTTGAGGTAGGGAGGCAGGAGTTATTATCCCAGTTTTACAGGTGAGGCAATGGCGTCATAGGGAGCTTGCTGGGGGCCCAGGTCTCAGGACTACACGTAGGGATAAAGGCAGCGGCTCCTGGTGTCTTCCACCTCCGTCAGCTGACCCCCTGCATCCGCGGCTCTGGTTTCTGTGCACGGCCTTGAACCCGATGGGCCTGCGTTTGGATCTGCCCCTGTCAAGCTGAGGCCACATGATGGTGGGCAGATTGCATCACTGTTCCCCTGTCCAATAGGATTTCTGTCTGAATCACATGAGATCACGCATGTGAAGCACCAGCTCCTGATGCCGATGGCTGGTGTGGAATATTAGTGCTGAGGGTGACACGTATTCACACTTTTTACTACCACTGCAACGAGAGCAATACTAACTTGTTAAGCATTTTGCTAGGTGTGTAATCAATTCAGAATGAGAAGATACTTTGAATACAGAGAAGGCCATTTATGGTATAATCATCCTTCCTTTTTAGGTAATTGCCAAGCCTAGCCGATGTTGGCTCAGTGGTTGAGCATCAATCTCTTGTTGGATTCCTGGTCAGGGCACGTGCCTGGGCTGCTGGCTCAATCCCCGGTAGGGGCAAGCAAGAGGAAGCAGATGGATTGATGCTTCTAGCTCGTTCTCTCTCTCTCTCTCTCTCTCTCTCTCTCTCTCTCTCTCTCTCTCTCTTTCTCTCTCGCTCTCATTGACGTTTCTTTCTCTGTCTCTCCCTCTCTCTTCCTCTAACTCTAAAAATCAATGAAAAAATCTTAATAAAAAAATACAGCCAGAGGGAAGCTGGTAAGGCTCCCAAACTCAGCCTGAGGACATCGAGTTTTCGACTCCTTGCTTAGATCCTTCTTGGGACCTCTGTCCACTCTTCTGACCTCAGAACCGCTTCATGGAGTCTTAATTCTGTCCATACTTGCTCCACTCAGGCATTTCTTTAGGGCGGAATCAGTGACCCTCCCCCCCATCCTTCGCCCCTTGCTGGGATGCTCCTTGTGTAGGGTGAGTAGCAGTATGAGATGAGACCACGAAGCACGAGCCAGGTGTATGGCTGAGACAACCGTCCATGTGGCTTCCAAATGCCTTCCCAGGGGAGTGACTTTCGGAGGAGGCCGCCCCTGGATAAATGATCCCTGGACACACAGAGGAGCAGGCAGCGTGATTCGCGGTTACTATGAATAGAGCTGCCCAGGCAGGGCTCGCTCCTTGGTGCGCGCGCCTTGATTAAGGTCACGGCATATCAGGGGTGCAACCTTTTTTTTTTATGACCCTTGGGGATGTCGTCTGTGATTTCTGTTTAGCCTGAGACGTACTGGCCTTGCTCTGGCTGCCCATTTCCCACTCTTTGGTGACTCAGCACTTTCTGGCTGTCTTTGACCTGCCTGTGACTTTGCAGAATGCCCAAGAACTACTCGCTCGGCTACGTTGACCCTCACTTTAGAGATTATCGCCTCTCATGCAAGGTAATGGACGTATTTTATCCCCAGCGATCCAGTTCGCTCTTAGGGAGCACTTTCTCACAAGGATGGTCTTGCCTGTGAGAGACCAGCTAATCAGCTTGTGTGAGTGTGTTGTTTAACCAGGCTTGTCTTTGTCTTGACCTTTTCAATGCACCTGGGAGCCTCTGCTGAACCACATTCACTAGAATAATTCCTTCTCTATTTTTTAAATTCTTTTCTTTTTAAAAAAAAATATATTTTATTGACTTTTTACAGAGAGGAATAGAGAGGGATAGAGAGTTAGAAATACAAACGAGAGAATCATTGATCAGCTGCCTCTTGCACACCCCCTACTGGGGATGTGCCCATAGCCAAGGTACATGCCTTTGACTGGAATCGAACCTGGGACCTTTCAGTCCACAGGCCGACACTCTATCCACTGAGCCAAACCAGTTTTGGCTCCTTCTCTGTTTTCTTAAAAAGAAAGTCAACCCTTCCTTCTGTTAAACCAGGAGGTCCTTTTCATTGTTCACTGAAGGTCTACATTCTGTCTCAAATCACTGATGGTTGGGTAAAAACTTGAAAGAAGCATGCTTATTCAAAAATATTTTCTTGATCGATTTGGTTGTTGTAGTGTCATTGAGTGTGATGAGAGGGTCTCGTTTGTGCCCGCGGGAGTGACTCCAGGAGCTAGTCAGAGAAATGGGTTTGCACTCCTTTTGCTGCTGATCCACTCTGAGGATGCTGAGTAAAAGGGTGTTGAAATTGGGGGAGAGAAAAAGAAATGGAGAAGAGACCTGGACAAGGAAAGTTAGGGCCACCCATATTGCCTTGTCCGCGTAGAAATGAACTCCTGAGTTGGCTTCTGGAGCTCCTGCTCATTTGTGACTTTTAAATCATTTACTTTCAGATAATAGTTTTGAGGATTCGTTGAACTACAGGTATTATTGGAAATGAAGTTCTCTGTTCAGTCTCTTTCCCCCATCAACATTAGATTTGTATCTGCTTCTAATTTCATGTTTGGGCCTAACTTATTAAATCTTGGGGGTGAACTTATTGTCTACTATAAGCCAAGATGTTAAAATTTTGGTATAGACCATGGTTGGCAAATTGCGGCTCGAGAGCCACATGCGGCTCTTTGACCCGAGGGTGGCTCTTCCACAAAATACCATGGCCTGGGAGAGTCTGTTTTGAAGAAGTGGCATTAGAAGAAGTAAGTTTAAAAAATTTGGCTCTCAAAAGAAATTTCAATAGTTGTACTGTTGATATTTGGCTCTGTTGACTAATGAGTTTGCCGACCACTTGTATAGACCCTATATAAAAATACCCACATATTTCCATTTCAAGAAGGTCCTTAACATACCTAAACCATAGCCCAGTCCACTGAGATGAATATATTTAATCTTTTTTTTAAAATAAAAAATAGTTTATTGATTTTGAGAGAGAGAGGGAGGAGGAGAGAGAGGGAGAGAGAAAGAGAGCTATCGATGTAAAAGGGAAACATTGATTGGCTGGCTGCCTCCTGCATGCCAGGGATAGAGCCTGAAACCCAGGCATGTGCCCTTGACCAGGAACCAATCCTGCAACCTCCTGGTGCATGGATGTCCACCAACCCACTGATCCACACCAGCCAGGGCAGCTGTTCTTAATCTGAATGTTTCTTATTTTTAAAATCAGGTTGCTGAAAGGATGGGGTGAGGCTGTGCATGTGCCTGGAACCCCTCTCCAGGAGCCCGATCACCACAGCACCACGGTGACACTGGGCTACCCAAGTTCGCGTGCAGGACTCATTTAAGCTTCGCAGTGGGTGGACTTGACTGACGAGAAAACGGAGAGGGCCATCTGCCCAGCGGCTGAGCCAGGGCTTTAACACGTTAAGCGCTTCATCAGTCATCGGTGACTGACACTAAACTTTCTGCCTGGAAGACAAAACAGGCTGGGCGCTTAATGTGTCTACCTGAGCCCCTTGTTAAAGTTTTTAAGATGCGCTTTTAACTATTATAGTTCCTGGAGCAATGTATATTTAAGGAATATAGTCATAATGTCAAGATATCTGAGAAAAAACAATAATGATACCTGTGGCCAAGAGGGTGAGTGGTTGGAATTTTTCACAGCTGGCCAAACATTAATTATATTGTGTGTGTGTGTGTGTGTGTGTGTGTGTGTGTGTGTGTATGTGTGTTGGGAGTGGTCTAATCGTGTCATATCCTTCCAGCCCCTGTTCAGAGCTAATCTGCTCTTGGAGTCACTTCCAAATAACCCAAACAGTGATGCTGGCTCAGGCCTTTGTTTTGATAACTTCTCATAAGCTGTATACTAGTATACACTGAGTGGCCAGATTATTATGATCTCTGAACGCATAATAATCTGGCTATTCGGTGTGTGTGTGTGTGTGTGTGTGTGTGTGTGTGTGTGTGTTTGTGGCCTGGTGCATGAATTCATGCATGGGTGGGGGCCAGTCAGCCTGGCCAGGGGGAGGGACATGGGTGGTTGGCTGGCTTGCCTGTTGGTCGAATTCCTGGTTGAGGGGACAATTTGCATATTAGCCTTTTATTATATAGGTTATACACCGAGTGGCCAGATTATTATGTGTTCAGAGATCATAATAATCTGGCCACTCAGTGTATGCTATTATTTGGCTCATATTGATTTAGAGAAAAGTTAAGCTTCTGTCTTCTATATGTATATTTCTTTGTGGTAAATAACTAAAATAAATGTGCTCTTTGAAAAGATTGCACGCAGCTGATAAAAATGCAAATGATTCAAAGGTGTATGTCATTATAAGCGAGTCTCCTTTCTTCCTGAGACATTCTTTCCTTTACTTGCTTCCCCTCGTTAGTTTTCTTGGGTCTCTTCCCAGAGACAGTCTCTGCTTAGGCGAACACGTATCTTTTTTATGCACAAGAGGCATAGGTTTACCAGTCCTGTGTAGCTGCACTTAATACTTGTTAGCAGTGTATCTCAGAAAAGATCATTGCCTGTCATACAAAACCACCGTGTGCTTTTGGTTTGACGGAATAGAATTCCACTGTGTGAATTCCGGTCATTTATTTGCCCAGTCCCTGTGGATCGAGGTTGTTTCTAGTAATTTGCTGTTTCCGACAGGGCTGCAGTGCACATCCTTGCTCATGCATATTTGTGCATGTGTGAGTCCATGGGAAATATATGTTTTTATTAGCAGGATGGCTGTATATCTTTCTTTCTTTTTAATATGAATACCACCCAGTGTATGAGAGTGCCCCGCCAGTCACCCATCAGCTCTAGGTTTTTTGCCTCCTCAACACCTTCCACCGGCAATAGAATTCAGGACACTGTCCTACATACAAAAGGCAGGTAAGCAAAGTTGCTAAGTGACATGCAGCTTCGTGGGAGGTTGGGGTTCTGGCCCAGGATGGCCGGTTTTATGGCTGGAGCCTTCAGCCCAAGGGTGGAAAGCTAAGGAATTTAAGCACAGCTTAGGCTAGGAAGAAACCCTGTTCCCCGCGCTTTGTCCTGACAGCACGTTAGCCGGGCAAAGCTGCCCCTTCCCTGTGCCAGCCGATCTGCCTCAGAGAGCACAAACGCATCTGCACAGAATGTTCACACTTTCCGGCTCGGAGAGGGTGAAACTCAATCTTTTGGCAGCAAACCCAAAATAACATGCACGTGGGATTGTAAAGTCACAACTTTGCAACCAGAGAGCTTGGGAAGAAGTTGCTTAAAGCAAGAAAATCATAATACGGTACTTACAAAAATTAAAGAGGTCGAAGCCCGCCTTCCCAAAGGATGTTCTCTGTCACGTGCTTGCTTGTCTACAAGGCTCTTTGCATGAAACATACCCGTTTGCCCTGAATTCCATTACTTGCTCCCTTCCCCCAGGCACACACTGTGTATGTTTGTCAGCACATTTGCGGCTCTATAGGACAAGATGTTCTGTTTTAGTTTTTGCTTTACATTTCACATTTTTGGATTAGGTCATGCAACAATAATGCTATTTATATTTGCTGTTTCTTGAGAGAGCAAGTTTAAACACGTATCTTTATCTAAAAATGAGTGGAAGGAAGGAAGGAAGAAAGGAAGGAAGGAAGGAAGGACTGGGGGTTGAGGGCATGTATGGGAGTGGGGTGGGGGGGCAATGGTAAGGTATGTACACATATAATACCTTAATAAAGAAATGGAAAAAGAAAGGAAGGAAGGAAGGGAGGGAGGGAGGGAGGGAGGGAGGGAGGGAGGGAGGGAGAAAGAAAGAAAGAAAGAAAGAAAGAAAGAAAGAAAGAAAGAAAGAAAGAAAGAAAGAAAGAGAAAAAGCTACCTCAGACCACAGAAACAGAGGGGGAGGGATGTGGCGGTTGCAAGTGCCAGGAACACAGGCTGCACCAGCAGCGTGGAAGGCTGTGTGCTGGCATCCAGGCCTGTTGAGGTCCAGCACCATCTCATGGGGGAATTGTCTTTCCCTTTTCATAAGCTTTTTACTGAAGTATAACTCACCTTTAGAAATAATAAGTGAATAGCTCGGTGGGTTTTCGTGCTGTGAGTACATCCCAAAAGCCTACCCCCAGATCAAAACACAGAACCCTCCCTTCTCCCCCAGGGTCAATAGAACGTTTACCATTCAGACCATGGGTTAGTTTGTCTGATTTTGGGTTTCACACATTAGGAATTACACGGTGTGTTCTCCTTTGAGATTTTCATTTGCTCAGTGTTATGTTTGTGCAATTCTTCCATGTCATAGCAAGGAATGGTGCTTTGTTAATCTTCACTGCTGTGTAGCATTCCACTAAATGAAGAAAAAAATGTATATCAATCTATCTATTTTACTCTTCATGGGTATTTAAGTTATCTTATTGGGTAGTTTCTAGCTCTCACAAATGATGCTGTCAGGAACATTTTTGTACAAGTCTTTTGGAAAGCATACATGCATATTTCTGTTAGATGTGTACACCTTGGGGAAGAATTGCTATATCATTGGATTGGCTTCCCAGGGGCCAGATCCCACTTATCAATAGATTCTCTGTGATCTTCCATGCATTTATTCATTCATGTGCCAGGCACTGTGCAAGACATAGCAAGGGATATGGTAACAAGCAAAAAAGATGTCGCATCTGCTCTCGGGCAACCTTCATTGAGCAAACACCTAGATGAGGTGGTGTAATTGCAGGTAAGTGTTAAAAAAGAACAAAGCAGGGTTTTAGGAGCAAGTCTGACTTCCCTGATCCTGGGAAGTGGATCTGGACCTGAGAGGGAGTGGTGTAAGGAAGGCTTCCCTGAAGAAGCACAGCTGAGGTCTGAAGGATGCAGCCAGGGGACGGTGCAGGAAGGACTTTCCATGCAGTAGAAGAGAGCACATGCCTAGAGCGGAAGGTGCCACTGGCCAGGACTGGGGGAGGGGCGAGTAGTGAGGCTGAGCTTGGGAGGGAGTTGCAGGCCTCAGTGCTTTTCCCGAACACGGAGAAGACATCGAGGTGTACCCAGATGCGGTCCCATGATCCTGGAGGAGCCGTGAGGACCTCCCCCTTGCTTCTTCTGTTAGTTCATTCCCCTTTGGAACAAGCTGAGGATGGGCTGGCAGCGCTGAGTGCAAGAGGGAAAGCTCTCAGAAGGGACCGTTAGCCAGGGGACGACCCCTCCCGGGCCTCATTTGGACTGGGTCTTGGCTTCTGGCCATTTTAGATCTTTGTGGGTTTTGTGTGTGACCCTGTGGACAAAATCAAGACATCTTCTGTGATTCTTCTGTCTCTCACATGTCCTGTTGGTTTCTGTGTATGTTTTATTTTGGCAGCTTCTCAATAAAAGAGGCAACTGGCTCCCCACCTGAAACCCTTCTTGCACCTGGAAAGCTCGTTATAGGTCTCCCCTTAATAAATCCCTCTACCATATCTGGCCCCCAGCCAGCGCCTGCAGCACTCCTGTCAAAGCGAGGCCCCGGCATTCCTAGCATTGACCTCTGCCTTCCTTCATGATGTCCCCCTTGCATAGAAAGAACCCTCCTTTATCCATTTAACCCGTTATTCAAGTCCCAGGAAGCCTTCCCTGATTACCCCCACTTGCTTTTAGTTGCCGTTTCCTATTTCTAACAACTACCATTGTTCCTGAGGACGGGAGCAAAGTGGGGGCATTTCTTTGGATGGGCGGGTCACTGAGTTTCCTAGAGAAGGTTTTGAAAAGAACCTATTTAATATTTTAACATAAATTGATTTTTGATTCATGAAAGAAACCTTTGTAATATAGCTTGTAGGAATTAACGCCAGGCAGATGTTCTTGTCTAGTGATTCTCAGTGGGTGGATGGGTTTCGTGTGTGTGTGTGTGTGTGTGTGTGTGTGTGTGTATGTGGGGGGGGGGTACTCAGAGATGGAGGTGGAAAGGGTAAGATATGAAAAGGTGCCCATAGGAAAATTCAAATTACATCCATATATAAGATACTGCTACACACCCACCACACTTACTAAAATTTTTAAAGACTGAAAATATCAAGTGTTGGTAAGGCTGTGGAGAAATTGGAACCATCATTCACTGTTGGTGGGAATGTAAAATGGTACAGCCACTTAGGGAAAGAGTCTGGAAGGTCCTCCAAAAGTTTCACAAAGATCACCATACGGCCCAGCAATTCCACTCCTAGGTGTATCCCAAGAGAAGTGAAAACATCTGTCTATACAAAGATGTAGAATTAGTAGGCGGTGTTTGAGATGTTCTAATGTCTCGGAATCCCTTCGGGGGCTGACCCGTACCTGAAAAAGTGTCTTTCCAGGAGGTCACTGCTGCAGGTGGCATCTCTGGCTGGACATGGGAAATCAGATGGGCCATCCCTTAGAATGTGAAGTGTGGCCTGGGCTCGGGAGGACCGAGGGGAGCCTGCACATGACCGAGCTACACGATGTCTACCTGGCTGCTTTAGTCCAGCTGTGGGCTCTTGAAATCTTGCCTTGTTGGTAGGAAGAGTTTTGACCATGAAAACTGCAAGAATTTGTGCAGTGGGAGGGTGTTTGTTAAACATTTCCTGGGTGCCTTCTCTGTACCAGCATCTGCCGGGCACTGCCCTACACATGGGGCATTGGTAGTGAACAGACAGAAACCATCCCGTTCTCATGATGCTGCGCTCACCCAGACTCCTCGCAGAACAGGGTTGTTCTGTAGGGCTACCTGACATCGCAGACAATCTCACATCGGGGAGAAGAGCTTATGTGGAGGCACAGGAAGAAAGAAAGTGGGGAAGAAAGAAAGCCTTCTACACAGAACTGGATTTGAGGGCTGATCTGGTGGAGGCAGAGTGGAGCTTGGGGGAGCTTTAGCATCAGTTTGAATCCCAGCCTGGGCCTTCCTGCGGGGATAGCTTTGGGCAACTTGATCTGTAAAACTTTGCTCTGTAAAGTGTAAAATAATCGCCAACAGCAGGATTGTTGCAAAGATGAACTGCAATGGGGTAGGCCCAGCCCTGGGTGCGGTGGCTAGACACCCCAAGCAGCCTTCGCCAGCGCCCCGCCTGCTCTGTTCGCAGCCCCAGCTGTGCCGTCTCCCTTTTGCTCTCTGCCCCAGAGGCCAGACCTGCTTCAGCCTCCCTGATCCTCAGCAATGCAGACTTGTCTGGGAACTCGGATGCTCCGGCAGCTTGGCATTTCTGGCCAACTGCTGAGCTGAGACAGGTTCCTCGTCAAGGCCAAGGCCAAGGCAGGAAATCTGGTCGGAGGCCCCAGGGCTGCTCACCTCAGAGCCCTAGACAGAAGGCTGTTTAGGATTTTGTAAAAAGCTGTAGCTTGGGTGTGTGTTTGATGGCCTCCACTGTGGGTTGGGGTGGAGCAATATTGACCTTGGGAGGTTCGGATGCTCCTGTTTCTGATGGGTTGTATAGGGTAGGTCCCTAGGCTTGTGTGGTGGAAAGAAAGCTAATTTATTTTTAATTAAAAAAAAAATTTTTTTTTTTTTTTGAGTCTGGGTGTTTTTGAACCAGCCACACTCGAATGGGCTGGGCAGACCTGGACCCCCGAGTTAGTGCCAGCTGGATGTGAGTGTTTCATGGGTGAGGGCGGGCCTGGAAAGAGAAGTTTGACCAAGGTCTGGATGGAGAGGAAGACTGCAGGGGAGTGAGAGGGGCCGGGTGTGGGGAGTTCTTTCTGCAGAGCTGAGCTAAGGATCTGCCTCAGGGGTGGAGCCCCACTTCCTTCCTGCCCTACCACACCTTCCTCCCCATGGGGCTCTAAGGGGTGTGTGTATGTTGGGCACTGTGTGGGCACCTTGACCTACCCCTGTAGTGGATTTTTTACCTTCATCACTCTCCTTACTCAGGAGGATGGCAGCAGATGTAACATTATTTGTGTGAAAGCATGTGAGCACATTTCCTCCAGGGGGCAGTGCTCCCATGCATAGGACAGCCAGTTAGCTCTGCTGAGTTCAGAGAGAGGGTGCCGAAGCCAGCTGGCTCCAGCTTGGGAGAGACAGCCTCAGCGACCCCTGGGTTGGGAGCTTCTGTCCAGGGTGCCATGGCTCTCATCATCTGGGATTCAGGTCCTCTGTGCCTTACTGTCTGCATTTGTCTTTTCTGATTCGGTGGGCTTTCCTTACCTTCCAGACCAAGATGGCAGCCCTCATCTTCGCTTCCCCAGAGACTCCCTTCACTTCATCCAGCTTGCCTTGTTTCCCAGCATCTCCCATCCCCACCAGCACAGACTTTGTTCTTGCCTTCCATGCCAGTTTTCATCTGAGACCTTTCCACCCCTCCTCCAACCAGAGTCCTGTGAATAAGCTAAAAAGCACACGTATTTTAAAGGATATTTTATAATTAAAATATATTTGATATGTTAATTTGACACATTTCTATGTTGTAATATAATTGCTATTGTAGCAATAATTAGCACTTCTATCCCGTCACATAATTAGTTTTTCTTTTTAATGGTTGGAATCATGTAGTTCAGGGAGTTAAAGTAAATAATGCTCCAGTCTGTTATTGCCCTTGTCCTGCTGATCTTGTATTAGGAGGGTCTTAAGCTCCTGTGGAGAGCACCGTGGTGCTTGTGACAGCTCTGAGGTTATCCAGACAGCTGGATAATTTGGCTGGCCAGATCTTCAAGCCACTCACAACTGGTGTTGGACTTAGAGCCTTGGGTGTCTGCAAATTCCAGCTCATTCCAAATGGGTTATAGGTGGACATTTCCCTTTTCCAAGTGCATCCCTTAAAGCTGTACAAACAGCAGCAGCAGCAGCAGCTAGTATTGATTGAGGTCTAGTATGTTCTAGCTAGATCATTGGATCTCAGACTTAGCAGGCATCAGACTCCCTAGAGGGCGTCTCAGAGCACAGATTGCTGGGCTCACCCTGGAGTTTCTGCTCAGTAAGCCTGGGCCTGAGCCCCAGAGGTTTCAGCTCTAACAAGTTGCAGGTGATGCTGATGCTGCCATGGCCCAAGGGTTGTGGAGGGGAGGTTCATTGTGTGTTTGTCCCTCCTCTGTGGCTGATGGATTTCTTTTACTATGGCTGGCTATCTTCCTGTGTTCTACCCCCTCCCCCTCTTGTCCCCACCAGTTTTGTTTGCCTTCTCACCTAGATAACAAATTCCCTGGATTAAATTATCATGGTTCTAAATGTGGATCCTAATTACTATTGCCATACTTCATTTCCCCTCCAGGTAGTCACTCCTCTGTCCTAATCTAACATGCCACTTTGTTGTCATAAAGCATTGGCATGTGTGTCTTCTCCGATAGCCATGACTTTCTGAGGGGTAGGCATCCTGTCTAATTCAATGCAAGTCCTTGGTGCCTCCCTGTAACAGTTGTGGCATGCTCAGTTAATATTTGCTGAACAAATAAAGCATAGCATGTGGCAAGGACTGAAAATGCATAAGAAAATCAGAGTATGCAGCACTGAAAATGTGTGCCACAGTCAATTCACCTCTACATTGCAAGCCCTCCCCTCAACCCCCCTCCAGAATGGAGTGGCTTAGAACAGTTTACTGTTTCTCATGATTCTGACCGCCTGGCTCTGAATGACCTCTCTTACATGTCTGAGGCCCCAGAAGAAATGGCTAAGACATCCAGTCCGTTCTCTCTATCCTCCTGGAGGCCCAGCCTCACGGAGGCTGGTCTGGGCTTGCTCAAGGGGTGGCGGTGCTCCCGGAGGGCGAGGTGGGAAGCTCTGAGGCCTCATGAGGTGGAGGCTTGGAAGTTTTCCAGCATCATTTCTTATGTTTTCTTTTCCAAAGCAAGTCATCAGCCCCACCCAGAGTCAAGGGATGGGGAAATGACACCCACCCCTTCATCAGAGGGCCTTCAGAGACTCTGTGGCCATATTCAATCCACCACACGGTAGTTATTTTCATTACACAATGTTCTTTCTTACACACTCTATGGTGTATAGGTGATGTGTGTGGAATTATGCACCTGAAACCTGTATAATTTTATTAACCAGTGTCACCCCAATAAATTCAATAAAAAGAAATAAAAACACTCTTTCTTAGAAAATCCAGTACAGTCATATCTTTAGCAGGGCCTCCTGGAAGAGATTTAAAAAGTTGACTCAACTCAAGGTCCCTGACTGGACTACCCATTTTCACGGATTTTCTTAGTTCTCTGTCTAACCACCAGGTGGCGGCATTGCTCAGCCGACCTGGAGTATTTCGAGCCCAGCACCAAATTCCGCCTGGAGACGCCCTTATAAAGCTGAGGGACTTCGGTCATTTTGTGTGAGTTGATCTGGGCTGGCAGTGCTATGAAGGGGGCCTGGGGTGAGGACTGTGATGGGCATTAGTGACTCCATGCTGGAAAGGAAGCACAACTCTTTGGCTTTTGTGGGAACAGAGTTAATGAAGCCGTGCCACCTCCCAGAATGGGCGATCCTGCAAAGAAGGTCCTGGCATTATCACCTCACCACAGAGACACAATCACAAAGCATTACCGTCTGTGATGAAGTGATGTTTGCATACTCATGAGCTGCCTATCACAATGACACTGTATTGATCTCATTCCGATGTTGTAAATAATTCCATACCAGTGTTTCCTCTACCCTCCGCATCATAGGTGTTTGTAAACTTAAAAAACGCCGGTATATGCAAACAGCTAATGTCATCTGTAGTCTAGTTCAGTGGTAGGCAAACTAATTAGTCAATAGAGTGGCAAACTGCGGCCACAGTTTGCCGACCACTGGTCTAGTTCATCCTATTGCGCCAATGTCGGGTCCTGGCTTTCATCATGTGATGTTCTGTGAGATGTGACCACTGGGGGAAGCTGAGCAATAGGGACAGAGACCTCCCTGTACTATTTTTACAACTTCCTGTGAATCTATAATTATTTCAGAATAGAAAGTCTTAAAAAAAAAAACAACGAAAAAAACACCTCTTTATAAATAGCCCCCACCTGGTTGTGTATGACTGGTGTTTGCATTGTTGTTTGGGAGAAAAAGCTTGAGTGTGGATTTTTTAAAAAGTTGTTTTGGTGTTCGGCCAGGGTAGCACCCTTCCTCCCACTGCAAACCGACTTCTGCAGGGCCCAGGCGACCCCCAGAGCACCTGCCAGGCTCGCTGAGCATCTGAGCAGAGGATGTGGAGCCCAGGGCGCGGACGTGCCTTCCCCTGCCTTCTGCCCCTCTGCCCTCTACGCTCTCTCCCATTTGGTGTCCCAGTAGTGCCTCACAGCACTGCACTGTTATTCCCATTTTGTGGATGGGAAAACTGACTCTGAGGGGCTGAGGGACTTGCCTGAGGCCATCAATAAGTAGTGGATGCGAGACCTTAGGTTTCCCTTGCTAATCCCTCAGCAGACTGAAAAGAGAAAACACCTTTTTAAGGGAAGCTATGCAACTTCTTTTGAAGTGTACATGTTTAAACCCTCAGCCATTATAGCATGTGTCTTTATTTATTGGCTTGCTCTATTAAAATGCAGCCCAGAATGTTCATGCAATGTTTGAAGTAGAGAAATGAAACTTCTCTTATGAATAAGTGTTAACTCTCTCTCTCCTCGCCCTCCCAATCAACGAGAAAACACTGGTAGCAACTGGTGAGTTCTGTTCTGGCAAAAAGGCATTTCCTGAGATTGAATGGAGGGCGAAAGGAGGCTGTTCTTATGTTTTGCTGACAGGAAGAACAGTGGGAACTTTCTGGGTAAAAGGCAGATTAAAACTGTGAAAAGTGGGAATAGCTTCCAGCAGGCTCTTCCGTTTCCATCACTCTGGTGCCCTCAGTACACCCCGTGGGAAGGCTGTGCCCAGCCTGTGGATACCGAGACTGGCACCAGGAAGTCATAGATAAGCATTCAGGCCTGGACCAGCAGAAGGGGCATCGGTTGGGGAGGATGAACTAGACTTGGGCTGGACGTGGAGGTGTCGGGAGAGAGCTCTCTGCTGACTTAAAATTGCCATGAAAAACTGGCTCATAAAACCCACTCTTAGAACCCCACTGGCTAGCTGTGCTCTCCTGGAATAAAGATTTCTATCTTCTCAGCCTCAGGTCCACCGCCACCCCACCCCGCTTTTTGTGGTACATAACACAACATTTGTAATTTTAACCATGTTAGGGTATATAATTTCATGTTGGTAAGTGCACTTGTAATGCCGTGCAGTCGGCAATCCTATGTAGTCCCAGAACTTTTTCATCACCCACACGGGAGACCCTGTACCCCTCAGTCCCTATTCCCCCGCCCCTGGTAACCACCTATCTGTTTCCTGCCCCTAGGATTGCCTGTTGTGGACATTTCACGTAAGTGGACTGTGGCTTTTGTACCTGGCTGCTGTCACTCTGCACAGCATTTCCAGGGGTCACCCACATTGGTTATTTCAGTCTCAGTTTTACATTCTGAATAGTTGTAAACGGCACCTGTGGGGCCTGACTAGGAGAATACAACAGGTCATGTCCTTAGGGGTGCTGTGTGCGGGAGAAGAGAGGCATATATCTGGTTCATTCTGCTGCAAGCTGATGACACGAGTCATTCAGGACAGAGCACCACCATGACCCAAGTTCACGGGTGAGAAGGTGCAGGGTTAGTTAGATAAAAGCAGGTGGTCCTGGGTGACTGACCTAGTGGGAGACAAGGTGGGCGATGGACCAGGCTCAGTGCCTTTCTGGGAAGTCTGACTTCCTTAGTGACAAGTAGGAGCCATGGAAGGCACCTGGGAGTGATGGGAAGGGTATTAGCGTAATCCAGGCAAGAATGTTGACCGGGGCGTTGGCAGTGGGAATGGCCAGGAGTAGATGGATTTGCTATTCATAGTGCAGTCTGACTCAAAAGAATTTGGCCTCTGCATGGATGTGGGGGCCGAAGGAGATAAGGAGGAGAAGATGGCCCTTAAAGGCCCAGCAGGCGGCCCTCCAGTCCAGGCCCCTGGGCAGCCTCTCTCCCTTCAGCTTTGTCTGCATTGGTTGAGTGAGACGGATTGCTAAGTAATAAAGGAGTTTTGATGACACCTTTAAGGGAGGGCTTTTTGGGTCTTCCTGGCAGAGCCCAGCTGACGGCTTATCCTGTTTTCTCAGTTGCCCTTGTCCTCCAAGCCAACCATTCAGGGACTTTCATTCTCTGGCATTAGTACAGACTTCCTTCAGGGGCTTTGGACTTTTCAGGGATTAAGTAGACTGTCCCTTATCCTTGTCCCACACTGCAGTATACTCAGGACCATAATAATGCTTGTCCCCATTTTACAGATGAGGTACTTAGAGGCTGAAAGGTTGCCCATGATGACATGGCAAGTAAGTAGTGGAGCCGAGATTTGAACCCAGGACTTCTCTTTCAAGAGGAACAGATTGTCTCCCCATCGTCTGTGCCTGCTTCCACGTTTGCACTCTCAGCTCTCTGTTGTTGAGGAGTGGGTCCCTGCCTTCAGTTACTCTGATTTTACCCATGGTGTGAGCGTTGCTTATTTTCCCTCTTTCCAGCTCTTTGCTTGTACAAGGTTGAGGATAGTTGGGGCCAGGAGGGTAACAGTCCTGACATTCATGCTCCTCCATGTACCTCAGGCAGTGACTCAGAGCTGGGGACAGCGCCTCGATGGGAGTAGCCAATGGCTTAGCCAGTGGCAAAGGGAGCAGGGGCTTGAGCATAAGAAGGGAACATAAGGTTCTGTTTCTCTCTTCCTCACCACAGGCGTTTTCTTGTCAGGACTGATTGGAGGTCCAGCTACTGGTTTTGTGTGTCCAGCCTCAGGGTGACGAGGCTGGCCGCATTCCCAGGGATTGCATTCCTGCTGAAAAGCCAGAAGGGAGGTGGCATCACTCCAACTGAACCGTGTGAGCAGCCCCTCCTGCCTCCGGAGCTGCTGCTCTGCACAAAGGAGCAGGTCCTGGTGCATCCAAAACAGCCAGTGACCCACTCAGGCCAGCTAATCCCTTCGTTAATTCCATTCAGACGGGATGAACGAGGAGGAGAGGATACAGTCTACAGAGGGTAATCAAATGCCAAATCCCTGAAGTAATTTATTAAAAAACAAAACAAAAACAGAATTCTGTTTTCTTCACGAATCCCAGAGCTTGCTTCATGAACTACCATAAAGTTAAGTATGTATACACACACACACACACACACACACACACACACACTCACATACACAGAACACTTGCCTTAAAACCATTTGGCCAAATGGTGCCCCAGCATTCCCTGCATTTGCTAAGGTCAGAGAAGCAGAAAGTGTCAAAATAAATACCAAGTAACAGAGTTCAGAAGTGTATAAGTAATCAGCAGACATTTGCCATGCATTTATTGTGTGACAAGGGCTGTGATGGGGTGGATGGAAAGATGTGTGAGTTAGGCCTTGCTCAGAGGGAGCTTACCAGTTGGGAACATAGAAAAGGCAACTGGCTTGGTAGGAAAACCTGGAAGCATTCCCAATTAGAGCTAGAAATAGGACGCTAGATATCACCACTGCTGTTCAGCTCTGTGCTGGAGGTCTTAGACAATGCAACAAGACAAGAAAAACAAATGAAGTTATGAAGATAAAAATTAGGAACAGAGTTCTTGTTATGTGAAGATTATATGATTGTGTACCTTCAAAACCCAAGAATACTCTAAGTATTATGTATAACAAAAGAGGTAAGCCGAGTTGTGGAGTATGGTATCCACATACAAAAAGCAGTAGCGTTGTTGTACAACAAAAATAACCAACTAGAAATGCTATAGGGAAAAATGTTGTTCATAACAATAAGTAAACTATATGATACCTAGAAATAAAATTATTATGTCAAGATCATGATAATTAAGTCATTATCCCAGTACATGGTAAATGGACAATGATATGTTCATAGATGGGACAAGTATTGGCATAAAAACATCTTATTTAAAACAATTATAATAAAAATTCCAGCAGGATTTCTCTTAAGACTACACAAACCAATTCTAAAATTCATTTGGAAGCATGAGGTATACAAACAAATAGGCCTAATTCTTATGGGAGGGAGGAGGGGGAGAGAAGAAAGAGTAAAAAGATCAATAAAACCTAAGAATCCCTGTGAATTTGAACTTGGCCTGGGGTAGTGGTACATTATAAACCAGTGGGAAAGGTGATTCATGCTGAGACAACTGGCTTTCTATAGAAAAAGATTAGATTGTATCTCACAGCATACAGAAAGATCAATTTCAGCTATCTCTAAACATTAAAATCAGAACCTTAACACTGTTAGAAGTTAACTCCGGGAGAATATCTTTATGACTTCAGGGATTAAAAAGAATGTCTTAGAAAAAAAAACCCCCAAAAAACACAACTCAGAAGTGAAAAGGTTTATAGAATGACTATGTTAAAACATAGCTTATGGGTGTGTAGTGTAAGAATGTGGTTTCAAAGTATACATGAGATGTTGCCTCTGAACAGAGAGGGAGGAGTGAGGATGAGACAGGGACTGCACTTGATCCATCACGTTAAAAGGAAGGAAATGTTAACACTGGCTAATTCCGGATGATTGGAATATGAGAGCTTGCTCTATTTGTCAATATTTTTGTATTCATTTCCCCCCCACCCTTAAAAAAAAAAAAAGATCATAGGCACATATACAGAAAAAAGGAAACATAAAGCAACTGCCAACCCAGATCAGCATGTAGTGTAGAAACTACAGTTGTGTTAAGGAAATTGCCTGCTTCCATGCCCCCGCCCCTTCCCCCCATTCTGATTCTGGTCCTGGCACTGCCATCTGCGGGCTGTGTCATGGGTGAGAAGCTTGGAAAACAACAGGATGCCTGCCTGCGGAGACCCTCTCCCTCCTGGCCCTCACATTTCCCCTTCTCCCCGGGGGCGGGGGGGCGGGGGCAGGTGACTATCGCTGGAGGAGCAGAGAAGGAAGAATACGTGGGGAAGAGCCACAGCACAAGCTCTGTACAGTCACTGCTTTCAGCTCTTACTGGCCTGGCCTCTTACTTCATAGGCTGCCCGATTCCTGTCAAGCCCTAGACCTTGCTGTTTTCCTTCACAGGGTGGGTCTGGGTGCCCTGTAGTGACGTGCACTCCCTACCAAGTAGCAGACTCTTAATTATCTGGGCCTAATAATTAAGTCAGGAGCGGCTTGCTGCTGACATGGATGTACCAGCTTAATTGGTCTCCATTACCGCCTAGGCGTCAGCCTGAAAAAGAGCCAGGGTGAGATGGAGGGAGGGAGGCCGTAGCATTTTGATCAAGGTGGTCCTGTTTAATAGAGAGACAGGAGTGTTGGAATCTGGCCTAAGGTATGGGCTTTTTGGCTTGTCCCGCCTCAGTTTTCTCATCTGTGAAATGGGGCCGACTGGATGAAGCCAGAGTGATCTATGAGATCATTTCCTCTTTGCAGAGAGGAGGCTTTAAAAACAAAGCGGGGGCGGGGCATTGTGGCGGTTAGTGGTACAATTTTCCACTGGGTCTGGGTGTTGGTAACTACAGTTATTACTGTTCTTAATCCAAACAGGGTGTGTAACCAAGACCTCAGTCATCTTAAGTCATTTGTATGTGTGGACAGATTCTTCCAACTGTACGTGATGTCCCTGTAGAACCGGTTTGGGTGCCAGGTGATAAGAAAATCAGAGTTGAAAGGCAGGGCATTTAGCCACAGGAATGAATTGTAAGAGACTCAGATGAGTATCTAAACTGGGAGGTAGTCGTAGCAGGATCAGATTGGGGGTGTAGACACACACACACACACACACACACACACTCCCTTTCCACTGCAGGTGCTAAAGAAACTCACGTTCTTTCTTTCTCTCACAGTCCGGTTTATCTGTTCCTCTCTCTGTTTCTCCCCCTCTTCACTCCTTTGGGCCACCTCCTGTTTACACCTCTGGGTTCCTTCTCTGCAAGGGGGTTTGAGAAGAAGGGGCTGCAGAGGCCCTATTCTGTTGTCACAAGAGGGTCTTTGTAGGATATGCTCTAGACAGGCCCCAAAATGAACCCACCACTGTGACCTGAAAATGGCCACGCTTTCTGAAACCCACGGCTGCCAAAGTCCTGGCTGTGATTTGACTTGGCAGCTTGTACAGTTCGTCACTAGCTTGTGTGACATCGTGTGAAGAGAGCATTTTCCTTGAAGAGAGAAACATGGACACACGCATTAGGGCCCTTGGTTTTCAGTGACCAGTGTTGGGAATTTTGTGCTTTATGGCAGTTGTTTTCATCAGTTGGGAGAATCTATAGAAAATTAGCAACAAGTGACGTTGTTCTTTAAATGTTTATTTGCATTAAGATGAAAGTGGTTTCTTGAAAGCTCTGTGCAGATTTATTCCTTAAGCCACGGCTGCTGTGTGTGCGTCTCTTTCTCTGCCACCCCTGTGCGATGGTGTTTTCGTAGCCCTGAAGAGTTCCTGGGTCTGGTGTGATGGCTGCCTCGCACTCCCTCTGGCACCCCCCCGCCCTTCCCCCACCCCTTCCCCCATGCACAGGGTGCTGTTTCCCTTCGGTATGATGCTTGGCTCTGAGGTTTTAGCAGCATTATTTTTGGCGAGCATCTCACTGGGAAGTCGCTCTCAAGTCCAGGCTTGATTATGTGTCCTGTTTCTTTAATCCCTGCTCTTGCACTGTTTCAATGGTATCTCTGCATCAGGATTAAAGGAGAGTCTTGCAAAAGCACCTGTTAATTACAGGCACTCACATTTCTGGCCACTGCGGTGTCTTTCTTAAATAGAGGCGAGGGGAGGCAGGCTCCATGCAACCCATTTAACACTGGGGAGTCTTTAGGATGCATGCGTGACATATGGAGCATGCATACAGGGGAGGCAAATAAAAAACAGATTTTGCCATTTTTGGAAAAACAGAAGTAAAAGCTAACTTCAATTAATTGTCTAGTACTCTAGATGAAGTCACGATGGCCTTGGATAAACCACTCAGCTTCATTAGACTTCTTCTCCTGTGTCATCTATAAACTGGGTACAATAAGAATCTACTTGTCCGTAGACAGAAGGCTGATGAGATGGTGTCTGGAGCACTCACCTGTGGGTTTTTGATGTACCAAACACTGAGCTGAGTGTGGACATAGCACTAAGATAGAAGAGCCTGGACATACTAGTTGAAAGGGATAAATACGTGATTTCTTTCAACCATTTCCTCTTGTAAAATATTGCATTCTAACCAGAAATACTTAAAGCATAGCTGCAGAGTTTAAAAAATGAAAGCAAACACCTGTGTCACTATCACCAGGTCAATGGCGTCGGAGTGCCCTGACCCAGCCTAGCTTCCTTTCTCACTTACTCTTTTTTTGTCACTGCCTTGCTTTTCTCTATAGTTTTGCCATCTGTGTTCCCTCTACTACTTTGAACTTTATACATTCCTTCTGTTCTAACAATTATGATATTTGTAATTAGATTTTAATGCTTATCAAAGCTCTTATTTCCCACTGGGAAACACCAGGTCCTGGAAATACTCTAAAAACACTTACCTGTGCCTTGCTTATTTTCTCTCGTGGTTGTGTGTTTTAATTCCATATATTTGAGAAGAACACCACGATATGTATTATTCTGCACAGTCACCGTGCATTTAGATCGACTCCTGCATTTGCCGCTGTCTTTGCTCTTCATTCTTCTTGAGTTTCCAGCTTTCCATCTGGGATCTCTTTTCCCGTCTGAAGTACAGCCTTGAGAGTATCCTTTGCTGGTAGTGAGCTCTCTCAGGTCTGTATGCCTGGAAACTCCTGGTGGAGGGATAGTTTGGGCAGTTCTGTTAATTTCCTGTGGCTACTGAGACAGAGTTGGTGACTTAAAGCAATATGTTCTTTTTGTACAGTTCTGGGGGCCGGAACCCCACAACCAGGTTCTTGGGGCTAATGTCAAGGTGTCAGATGCACTCCCTCCCGGGCTCTAAGGGAGAATCTGTTTCCTTGCCTTCACCAGCTTCTAGAGACCTTGTTTCATCGCTCCTTGCTCCATTTTCAAGGCCAGCATCATAGCATCTTCATCGAATCTCTTCTGTGTCAAATTTCCATCTGCCTCTCTCTTGTAATAACACCTGTGGCTGCATTTAAGACCCACCCAGAAAATCCAGAATGGTTTTCCCATTTGGAGACCCTTAACTTAATCACACTGGCACAGTCTTTTTGCCATATAGGTAACATTCATGGGGTTCCAGCAACTATGACCTGAATATCTTTGAGGGCCGTTCTTCTTTCTTGCATAGGACTGTATAGAATTATAGTTGGTCTGTGGTCTTTTTTGAATCCATGGTGTCTTTTAAAAGTTCTGAAAAATAACCTCAGCTATTACTTCCTCAATATTATCTCAACCCACCCCCACTTTCCTTCTCTTCTGGGACTCCAGTGAAATGTGTGTTGGACCTTTTCACTGTGTCCCCCATGTTGTAAATCCACTCTTCTGTGTGCTCCATATTTCTGCTTTTCTATGCTATATTCTGGACAACTTCTTCTGATCTAACCTCAGGTTTCTAACTCTGCCTTCTGTTGTTTTTAATCTGTTGCCAACCACTTCTGTTGGGGTTTTGATGTTACTAATTTTCCCTTTCTAGAGGTTCTGTTTGATTCTTTTCCAGATCTGTGAGGTGATTTTTTTTTAAACCATTTTTTCTTCTCTGCAGATGTCTGCAAACTTGTCGTTTACTTTTTTCATGTGGGAGGCATACATAAACTTAACAGAGCTATTTCTGAAGCCTGCCTAGGTCTGTTACTACTCTTTGCTGTTTATACTGGTTCTCTGCATTTCCCTGTGTGGATGATGATCTTTAATCTTTTGCTGGCTGTTGCCCTTAAAAAATTACTGTGGAGATGACCCGAGGCTTGGAGTAAATGTACTTTCCCCCATCTGGATGCATACAGGGCAGTTGTTTGGCAAACCAATAGAAAGCAAAAATAAGAACAGGCAGAATTAGAGATATTACAAGTTGGGGACCATTTCAGATCAAATTTGTTGTGCTATTTGTTCCTGGAGTGAAATATGTTTGATGGCAGGATTGTGGCCACATTTTCTAAGACTATTTTATCCCCCTTCCATCTCTTTTTTCCATCTTCTGCGCTGCTGGGGTACAGAACAACCTTCTTTCTATGCCTGTGGGGTTAGGGAGGAGCAGCAGGGGACAGATTGGTTCTGGTTCAGCCTAATCCTGAGAATGTGGCCTTTGGGACCCAGCTTAATGCAGGAAAAGTTTTCTTGTCTTTCCAGTGAATGTGCTCTGTGCCTCGACCTCATCACCCCTACCCCTTCAGTATCTTCAAGGCTGAAGTGACTTTGGCACACAAATAATCCTCTAGTTTCTTTGGGTTCAAGCTTTCCCCCAAAATTGGTCTGGTAGGGCTGCATGATCTTTTCAACTCCTCAGTGCTTTTAAGGTGATTTATCCAGAGTAGTTTTCAGTCCAGAGGGTTTATCTGAATAACCTACCACCTAACTCATGCTTACAGGAAACAGCTCTTACATTTTTATTGTATAAAATTATGCATTTATGTTTAGCCTTTAGGAACAACCACTGCCTTTAAGAACTTTACAGTGCAAAAAGATCAAGGGAATGTGGGACCACACGTTTTTATTTGTTTTAAGAGAGTAGTAGCAACCATATGGAAGACTGATCTGGTGTAGATTTGGAGGTGGGGTGGGGGGAAGGTGTGAGACTTGATGGATTGTCCCATTGACATGAACTTGAAGAGCCCATCTTGATTGACGCCACTTATTCTTTCCTCAAGGGTTAACTTCAATTGGTTGTTCAATAAGTGGCATTGTTGCCTTGGAAAAGTAACCACCAAGGGAAAAGCACTCTTGGCTGTTTCCCAATGACCTCAGCCTGGTCCTGAGTTGCTAAGATCCAGTCTTTTCAAGTTGGAGGCAGTTGTGAAGACACCTGGTTTTGATTGAGGCTGTAGTGGCAGCAGTAGTTAGCAGCCTCTCCCCCCTACCCCAATGCCGTGGCACTCCAACATGTGTCTGTGACAGTGCAGGCGAATTCCTGACTCTGGCCATCAATAAGGAAATATGCTTGGGCCAGGTTTCCGAGTCTAGTCTTTGGCTCACTCTCAACATCACGTTTTGGATCAAGGCTTTAAAACTTTAAATCCCAAATGTCAAGAATGAATTTTTGACCCCTTGGTCCTCCTCTCCCAAATTTGGATGGAGACCTCTGAAATTATAATTAATATGAGGAAAAGCCTATAAATTGTTGATTCAGAAAACATGGAAAGGATTTCTACTGTCTGGAAAGCACCATGCTGAGTACTGTGGAGTCTTTGCCCTCAGAATGCGGGTAATCTGGTCCCATGTAGAGAACTCAAGGATGGCCACCTAAGATGGAAACAGGCTTACAGCCCAAACCCCCTAAGGTTGGCTGTGAGAGTGGTCCATGTGTTTATCATCCCGTTACTTATGAGGTTTGATTTGGCTGATCTGGCTGGCTGCTGTTCTTTTCCTTCCCCATACCTCAGTGACTATCCTTCCCAAATCTGGCTGACACCAGTGACTGTGATTGTCCCAGCTGGAGGAGGACTATCCTTTGTTTAAGGTGTAAAGGTGGCTCTGCTGCTCCGTTTAAGACTCAGTAAAAGACAAAGTAGAGAAAGCCTGAAGACGGGAACTAATTGATCTTGTGGCCTATCACCAGGGTTCATGCAGTTGTGGTCAAAGAAACAAAAAATAATTTGTGATTTAGGCATCACAGTAGACTTAATTTCCTGGAAATCTTTTCAGAATGAATGTTGGAATTTGATTACCAACACATGGCTGGAGTGATGTGTTCTCCCTGCTAATTCTTTCAAAATTCGAGGTTCTGCAATCTTCCTACAAAAGTGAGGTTGGCACATGTACTGGTTAATGTCATCGAGAGAGCAGTTACAGGCGTCTTCAAACTACGGCCCGCAGGCCACATGCGGCCCGCAGAGGAGTCTGATCCAGCCCGCCAGGTTTTTTGGGCAGTGAGCGCAGCCGAGGTGTTACAGTAGGAATTAGTAGTTCATATAGTCCGGCCCTCCAGCTCTCTGAGGGACCGTGATCTGGTCCCCACTTTAAAAAGTTTGAGGACCCCTGGATCAGCAAACAATTGTCCTGTATGCCTTTAAGAGGAAACCAGCTTAAAAGCAGATCTGTTTCACTCTGGCTGGTGTGGCTCAGTGGTTGAGCATTGTCCCATGCACCAAGAGATCACCAGTCTGATTCCTGGTCTGGGCACATGCCTGGGTTGCAGGCATGTGCTCTATTTCCAGTAGGGTGCATGCTTGATGTTTCTCTTTCTCTTTCCCTCTGTCCCTCCCTCCCTTTTCTCTCTCTCTCAAATCAGCGCACGCACACACACACACACACACCACACACACACTAAAAAGTATATTTGTTTCCTCAAATCTTCTGCAGCATACTTTAGAGCAGCAGTCACCAACCTTTCGGACCTCAGGGACCACTGGTTGGCAGCGGCTGCCTTAGAGGGCATGCTGCCGCAGTGTCTCCAAACTGCCCCTCTCCTTCCTGGCAAGATGTCAGGCTGTTAGCTTCTAGCTCCACAACGTCCTTGTCAATGGGGATTCCTTCCTAGGTTGATTCTGAGCACAGATTCTGCCTGCTCTTATTTTTTGCTTTCTAGTGGTTTGCTATTCTCCATTCATTATCTGCGCCATTTCTCCAGCCCTGCTCTCTGGTTGCTTTGCTGAGTCATTTGATCCCAAACAAGGGTGACGTTTGTGCTCAGCTTGCTAGGAAAGCTCAGTAAAATGTGACATGGGCACGTTCCTACTTTCCTATCTTTATACTCCTCTGGTGTTTGGCCCGGGGAGTGGGGGTGATGTCATGTTTTCCTGAACATAATACTCTTGTCATTTGAGTTTTAATTGCAATAAAGAGTAAAACCAAGCTGTGGTAGACTGGGTCCTCCTGCACCTCCTCCTGCTCTTCCCCAGGGGGCATCAGAAAGCACTCATATATGCAGAGTATTAAAATACCAACTCCTTTAAAAAAATAAAATAAAATACCAACTCCTTAAACTTAGGCGAGACCCGATCCTATTACTTGCTTTGTTTTTGCACGTGGAGGAAAAGTGAGTCTGTGGTAGAGGGTGTCTCGCGCCACGTTAGAGGGTATTTTGATCTTGTACAAAAGCAGGGAAGGAAGGCAATGCAGGTGCTGGGCACAGCCCCGTTGACCGGCGAATAGAGGCGATAAAGGCAACTGGCATTCTCAGAGGAGAAACAGGACAAAGTTGGGTGTCAGCTACTCTGCTCCTATCTGGGCACCCCCACACACAGCCTCCCCGGGTGCTCTTGATGGGGCCCACGTTTTGTCATTATCTTGGTTCATGGAAAGATAAGCTGCAGCTGTCTTGGGTAGCTGGTGCCCTGTGATCTCCAACTTATGGGTAGACCCTCCTGTGAGTCATTTACTCCACAATATTGACTGAGATCCTATTTGTGCCTGGTCATTGGGCAATGTCCTAGGCATTGGGCACGGGGCAGACAAGATCCTGTTCTCATGAGTTTATATTCCAGAAGAGGGACAGGCAATAGAGCATGGAATAAACAAGGTAATTTCAGATATGATAAAGGTAGGACAAGGGGACAGAGAATGACCTTGTGACCTGCTTTAGATGTCTGAAGCAACGATGTCCAGTAGAACTTTCCGGATGCGGGAGATGTTGCCTACTGTGCTGTCCAGTTTGGTAAAAATGGCCGGTACGACTGAGGGACTGAGTTTCCAATGTTATTTAGTGGTAACTTCAATTTAAATAGCTCCATGCGCTCCATAGCTACCCATTGGTCAGTGCGGAGCTAGAGGAAGGACATTTAGCCAGAGGACAGAGGTTATGCAAAGATCCTGAGGATATGGTCACACTGAGAACCCAGCGTGGGATCTCTGTCTGGAGCCTGTGCACGGTCTTTATAGAGCAAATCTGAAAATCTTAGAAACGCTTCCTGCCTCTGTTTTGTGGGCCCCCAGAGAACCTGCAGAGGAACGAGAGTTAACCAGATGGGAGCTGAAAGCCCCTGCCCAACAAAGAACCCGCTTCCTCTCCTGGGAAGGGCTTGTTCCCACACCGTCTGACTCACACGGGCTTCCTCTGTGCAGGGCGCCGCTGGCCTGTGTGCAGAATGGCCCCCTTGTGCAGGCGGAGCCGGTTCATTCTGGGAGCAAATCCTGTCTTTGTTCTGGCCTCGCATCTTCCGGGAACAAGACGCTGGAACCCCCACCATTGCTTTTTTAGGGGGTCTTGCAGCAAATACTTCTTTTTTTTGTTGATTTTTTACAGAGAGAAAGAGAGAGGGATAGAGAGCTAGAAACAACAATGAGAGAGAAACATCAATCAGCTGCCTCTTGCACACCGCACTGCGGATGTGCCCGCAACCAAGGTACATGCCCTTGACCGGAATTGAACTTGGGACCTTTCAGTCCACAGACCGACGCTCTATCCACTGAGCAACACTGGTTTTGGCAGCAAATACTTCTTACTGCCGCGCATTCATCCCAGGGTCGGAGACCTCATCTTTTCTGGCTTACCTCTTCTCGCCCACATTAAGGATGGCAGAGCTGGCCCTGGTGAGAAAGAAAAACTGGGCTTTAGAGATCGTCTCCCTGTGAGTTGCCACTTCCATGGAAAGAGTTAGGAAAGAAAAGAGGAGAAGGGAGGAGGGGAGCGAAGAGGAAAGTTTCCAGAAGCGTTTCCAGCGGCGTCCTCAGAGCCACACGTGCTCTGGGATCCCACAGGCTGCGGGAGGCCTCTGCCCTGCTGGGCCAAGAAGCGGGCTATTCCAGGCAGCCAGTGGCTGATGTGGCCGTGGCAGCGTGTCCATCCCGTGTGGGTGGCGATTCAGCTCCAGCAAGATTCCCAGCTGAAAACAGGCAGGCGGCGGCCTCTCCCGGCTCCGGGTGCTGGAGATTAGATAGAGGAGGCCCCGCCACACAGTCTGATCCTGGGCGAACCCGGATTAGTCATTGGTTACCGCTCTCCTGGCACTTGCATACTCCAAAGAAAACACAATTACCTAGCACCACTCCCCAAAATATACAAAACTGAGCCAACAAGGATCTCAGTGGTAAAACTGGAGACCAAGCCCCAAACCCACTTCTGAGGGCTGAGCAGTGGTTCTGCCTCTACCCCCGCCCCCCTCGGGTCCTGCCTTACTGTCTGCAATTATCTCAGAGCTCCTCCTCCCCTCCCCAGACCAGCAGCAGCTTGGGGTGGACAGGCAAGGGGAAGGGAAGAGGCTGTGGACTTTGAACTGTGGCGGGTACAAACACTGTCTTGATGCTGATGATCTTTTTGTTGTTGTTGTTAATCCTCACATGAGGATATTTTCCCATTGATCTTTTAGTAAGAATGGAAGAGAGAGGCAAAGACAGAGAGAAACATCGATGTGAGAGAAACACATCGATTGGCTGCCTCCTACACGCTGGGGTGGAGCCTGCAACCAAGTTACCTGCCCCTGACTGGAATTGAACTTGGGACCCTTTGGTCCTCAGGCCGGCGCTCCATCCACTGAACCAAACAGCTAGGGTGATGCTGAGGATCTTGAACTCTCTGCTGAGAAGTCTGCTGTCATAAAATGAACCGTCGTTCACCCCTGATCCACATGCTGGCTATTCCTTTCTAGAAGATAAGGTGAAAACCCACAGGGGTCATGAGCGCTGGTCTCCACGGGAAAGCAAGCGTGGCTGTGCCTTCTGAGGGGGCCTCCGTTCTCCATCTGCCCTGTGTGTGCTTCTCCGGAGAGAGGTGCCTGCCATGGGAAAGAGGCTGTGAGCTTCATCGGACGGTCCTGATAAGCTAGCCGGGGCAGTATTAGCCCAATTGAATTCATTTGTCTCTTAAAAATACTTTTTTTTTCCTTCCCACTGAAAAATAAGCATGCTTCCTACAGAAATGTTGGGACATTCACAAAAGGAGGAAAACAATGACCTAAGATTCTGCCATCTAAACACAGTTGCCTCTGTTAGCATTTTGGTGTGTTCTCCAATAGTATATTTTTCCCCCACTAAGTTTTATTTTGCTTTTTACATGTCTATAACTATATACAAGGTTTCCCCCCAAAAATATATGCACACTTTAACGATGATTCTATTACCTTTTGAAAATGAGATGTATTTTAATAAACACTGCCTTTATAAGGATTTAAAGTGTGTATACATTTTTTGGGGGGACACCCTGTATATCGTATGTGACTTTGTGCACTGATTTTTAATTTAACCATTAAATAGCAAGTGGGAAGTAAGCATTGCTTTGGATGGCCATGTGGTAGTGCCCTTAAGTTCCTATGTATGTGGCACTTGGGTATCTTGAGCCCCAAGAACTCGGTAATTAACCATCACACAGTGAGTTGGCGAGGAGGCCAGACACAGTGGAGTGTTCCTTACGCTCGCTGGTCCTGAGCCTTTCCCTGCCTGCATCCCTCACACATGGGCTGCATACCCTCTGCTGGTGTGACTCCTTATGTTACTGTGTGTCACCCCTCTCCCACCTCCCCATGAGGATCGCTACATTACCAGCTTTGGGACAGCTCCCCAGGAGTGGAGGCCAGATTGCTCCCTTCCATCGTGTCACTTCAAGAAACTCGGTAGCATAATCAGTAGCAGTATTTGTTTGGGCTTGCCTCTGGCTTCTCCCAAACCAAGTGCCACCCCCAAGTTCCCATTGCCTTGTGCCCATGCTAGCTCCATGCAGAAGGGATTAGCCAGGGGAAACCGGCAGGCGTGATGGCCTGCAGGTGGCCTTGGGCCGTGGTGCTCTGGGAGCGGGAGGATGAATACCGTGGCTCCAGTCCCTCCTCTCTCTCCCTCAGAGTTCTTCCCTCCCATTGGGGACTGGCTTCCTGGGCACGTGTGCACCCAGGCCTCTGCGGAGGAGGGTCCTGTGCTTGGTTTAATGCTCTGCTGTTGCCATCTTGACATTTTTAAGACTTTTTAAAATTTTCACGACCCTACATTTTCCTTTCGCACGGGGCCCCACACATTCAGCAGCCTGGTTCCACGTGGAGCACCCCTCCCCTGCAGCACTCACCTGGTCCCTCTTTCACTTCCGCTGTGACTCACCCTGCACCGGGGAGGTGCTTTCGTAGAAGAAAGGTCTTTGGGATCAAACAGACTTCGTTGCAAAGGGCCGCGTACTGTCTCTGGGACTTGGGATAACTGATCCAGTCGTTTGGAGCCTCGGGGATTCTCACCTGGGAAGTGGGAATAGTGATCTTAACTTCTTAAGACTTTTGAAGGTCAAGAGAATGTATGCAAGGGTAGCATAGTGCCTTGCGTATCCACACTCAATATTACCTTTTGGCCCTCCTTCCCGGGCATCGTATACAGTGGATGCTCTGTAGGCACTTATTATATTTCAGTTTCTAATGGTTAGTTTGTGCCTCTTCATTTCCAACTGGGGCCAGGGTGTGTGTTCTAATCTCTGAGTAAGAGCGAGTACCAGGCCGTTGAGGGGCTCATTCTAGGCCCTGACTTTTTTGGGAATCGCAGGCCAGGCCATGTATCAGGGCACCTTTTTTCTTAATAATTAAGTTCACCACCTGTGTATCACTCTATGGAGCTCACGATAGCATATCCTCAGCCAGCGCTGACTACACCAGGCACTGGGTTATTGGGCACATCCTTCTTCTATAATTGTAAAGGTAGGCATGGTCTTTACCCCATTTCGTGTGGCCAATTTCAGCTGTCTGGCTCCAGAGCCTGTATTCTTAACCACTACATACTTCCCCTTTGTGGGTAAGCGGGAGCTGAGCCTTAGATACGGGTTTGGGGAGTCCTGGCCAGTGTGGCTCAGTTGGAGTATCATCCTGTTCACCATAAGGCTGCAGGCTCATTTCCCAGTTCGGGCATGAGTGGAAGACAACCAATAGATTTCCCTCTCACATCGATGTTTCTCTCTTACTCTCTCTCTCTCCCCCCTTACCGTCTCTCTAAAAATCAATGTGTATTCTCTGGTGAGGATTAAACAAAAAAAAGATATGGGTTTGGGAAGATGAGTATGGAGGAGCACTGTTTAGTAAACTATTATTTTAAAATGTATTTCATTCCCCCCCTTCCCTTCGGCAGTTATCTTGTTCTATGTATATACCCTGTTTTTCTGGAAATAAGACAGTGTCTTATATTAATTTTTGCTCCCAAAGATGCGCTAGGTCTTATTTTCAGGGGATGTCTTATTTTTCCATGAAGAAGAATACGGTACACACTTATTGTTAAATGAAAATAAAGGAAATTTAATACCTGTATATAGAATCGTAGTACGGTAGTTGTCAACACAAACCAGACAAACTGTGAATCCTACAGTATCGAGAATTTACTCAGTTATTCAATGACAATCATGTCATCATCTTCTGGAACATCATCATAACAATCCAATTCCTGAATTTCCTGGTGAATTTCTTGTGACTCCATTTCTTTCAGAATCAGTGGACCAAATCTCTCATGTTTAGCAATAGCATTCTGAGACAGAGCCTAGGGGGGCCTTATTTTCAGGGGGGATACCTTATATTTCACTCAGAAGGAAACCTGTAAGTAGGTCTTATTTTCGGGGAAACACGGTAGGGGTCTGTTCTGTTGTATGTGTTTTTTCTTCCTGACATTTCTTCCATATGTAAGTGAAATTATGGAGTGTTTGCCTTTCTCTTCCTGACATTTCATTTAATAGAATACTCTCTAGATCAGTGGTTCTCAAACTTTCTAATGCTATGACCCTTTAATACAGCTCCTCATGTTGTGGTGACCCCCAACCATAAAATTATTTTTGTTGCTACTTCATAACTGTAATTTTGCTACTGTTATGAATCATAATGTAAATATCTGTGTTTTCCAATGGTCTTAGGCTCTATAGCAGCTCTCACTCAACCTGTGGGTCAGGTTGAGAACCTCTAGTAGGGTTTATTTCTTTGTCTTGTCTGATTGCTGTGGCTAGGACTTCCAATACTGTGTTGAATAGAAGTGGTGATAGTGAGCATCCTTGTTTGTTCTTGGAGGAGAAATCGTTTAATTTTTCATCATTGAGTATGATATAGCTGAGGGTTTGTCATATATAGCTTTATTTTGTTAAGGTATGTTCCCTCTAGACCCACTTTTGTTGAGCGTTTTTATCATGAAAGGATGTAGATTTTGTCAAATGCTTTTTTTGCATCTATTGATATATGATCAATATGATTTTTGTCTTTCATTTTGTTATCGTGATATATCACATCAATTGATTTGTGGATGTTGTACCATTCTGGTATCCCTGGAATAAACCACTTGGTCATGGCATATAATCCCTTCAATGTTTTGTTGAGTCTGTTTGCTAATATTTTGTTGAGCATTTTTACATCTGTGTTCATCAAGAATATTGGCCTACATTTTCTTATTCTGTGATGTCTGTTTTGTTTTGGTGTTAGGGTAATGCTGGCTTCTAGAATGAGTTTGGAAGCATTCCTTCCTCGTCAGTATTTTTTGGAATAGTTTAAGAAGGATAGTTATTAATTTTTCTTTAAATGTTTGCTAAATTCCACCTGTGAAGCTGTCTGGTTCTGAACTTTTTTTTTTTCCAGAGTCTTTCTTTTTATTTTTTATTACTGCTTCACTATCATTGTTAGTAATAAGTCTGTTTAGATTTTTTATTTCTTCCTGGTTGAGTCTTAGAAGGTTGTTTACTTTTAGAAATCTACTTATTTCTTCTGTTATCCTAATTTGTTGGCATATAAATATTCATATTATATGTTGGCATATAAGTATTCTTTAACAATTCTTTGTATTTCTGTGGTTTTGGTTGGAACTTCTCTTTCATTTATGATTTTACTTATTAGGCTCTTTTTTTCTTGACTAAAAGTTTATCAATTTTGTTTATCTTTTCAAAGAACCAGCTCTTAGTTTCATTGATCTTTTCTATTTTAATCTCTATTTTGTTTATTTCTGTCTGATAATTATTATTTCCTTCTTTCTGTTTACTTTGTGGTTTGTTTGTTTTTCTTTTTGTGGTTCCTTTGTGTGTAAAGTTAGTTTGCTTATTTGGGATTTTTCTGTATAGCAATGAACTTTCCTCTTAGAACTGCTTTTGCCACATTCCATATATTTTAGAAAGTTGTGTGTTCATTTTCATTTGTCTCTAGGCAGTTTTTAATTTTTTGCTTGAGTTCCTCTTTGATCCTTTGGTTGTTAAGTAGCATGTTGTTTAGTTTCTACATAGTTGTGTTTTTATTCCAGTTTTGTTTTTTCCCCCCTATAGTTGGGTTCTAGGTTCACACCATTGTGGTCCTAAGAGAAGTACTTCAATCTTAATGTTTTTCAATCTTCTTGAATGTATTTAGTCCTGAATGTGATCTATCCTGGAGAATGTCCCACGTGCATATGAAAAAAAAAAAAGTGTGTATTGTGCAATTTTGGGATGAAATGTTCTACAAATATCTATCTACTCAGGAGACTCTTAACCTAAGCAGGTTCTGAGCATAATGAAGTAAGACAGAGAGTGAGGAAGAGCAAAATGTACCATTCATGACGGGAGCTCCACTGTGCACCTTGGGGAAACCTACTAGTAGATCGTGGGAGGGACTCAAGGCCTGAGCAGAAAGGCCCTGCGTCCAGGTTGGCTGGTTCCCTTAGGTCAGGATCTGGGACCGGCGCCTTTAGGTGTCTGTGACTGCGTCATGGGCCGAGAGCCAGGTGAGCCTGGGGCAGCATGTGGGCTGTGACTAAATTAGGAAGAAAGAGTCCTTGGGCTCTCTGGGGAGCATGCTGGGCAGTGGGCCTCCGGTGGAAAGCTGGACGTGAGCTATGAGACAGACACGCCTGGCTTTCACCTCAACTCCCCAGTGGTCTGCAGGAACATCATTCATTGAGTCCCAGCAGGAGAGGAGCGTCCCTGAGACCAGGAAACATACCCCCGCCCCACCTCCAAGCATGTGTGTAAAACAGGAGAACCCAGTGAGCTTTAATCCCTGGTCTTCTATAATCTATTCTGGGGAGGCTGTCCCTTGTAAAAACCATAGCCTCCGGGGTAATTCGGAGAGGGGATTATGGTGGAGACTGGGCATCACAAATGAGCGTCAGACCCCAGACAGGACGGGCTGGATGGTGGCTGCTTCACGTAACCTGTGGACAGCGGGTTTTTATTTAGAAAAACCACGTGAAGTTTTCGTTTGGGGTGATTGTGTTGTAAGGATTACAGGGTAAGATCTAGGGAGAAGAAGAGGGACACAGAGTGGCAGGCGCGTGGTGGCTCCTGGGAGAAAACTGATCAGGTTCCTAAGTAATTAAACCGTAAGTCGGGCCAAACTCACCCCCGGGCCTCTGTGAGGAATTTAGGAATTCCTCGTGGAGAGGGCTTCTCGGTTTTGTTTTTCTTTCTTTCTTCTTTTTTTTTGCGGGTATCGTATTTTCTGTGAGACATGTGGAAGGGCTTAGTTTCTCAACTGGCATTGTGGATATCTTGGGCTGGGCAATTCTTGTTTGTGGGTTCTGTACTGAGCATTGCAGGATTTTAGCAGCAACCCTGACCTCTGCCCAGTAAATGCCAGTAGCAACCTCCAGTTCTGATAAACAAAATGTCTCCATTGTTCCCTGGGGTGGGGGCATCACCCCCAGTTAAGAGCCACTGCTTAGCGCAGAAGACAGTCCATTCCTCCTGCTGAAAAGTATTGTAGTAACCACTGGGTAGGTGAAATGAGGAGTGGCCTCACTCCATCTCCTGCTGCTCCACACACAGAAAGAAAGAAAGGGTCACCTGTTCAGGAGGTTTGCTGGCTGGGAGTCAGTTTGGCGGTTAGGGCTGGGGTCTGATGTGGCTACATCACTAAAGGTCTTTTGGGGGACCTTCAGGACCAAATTGTCACACATGAAAACCCAGAATAAAAACCAAGCAAGTACCCAGCCCAGCCTGTGTGGCTCAGTGGTTGAGCATCGACCTATGAACCAGGAGGTCACGGTTCAATTCCAGGTCAGAGCACACGCCTGAGTTCTGGGCTCGATCCCCAGTGTGGAGCATGCAGGAGGCAGCCGATCAATGATTCTCAAAATTGATGTTTCTATCTCTCTCTCCCTCTCTGAAATCAATAAAAATATCTATATATCTATATCTATATCTATATCTATATCTATATCTATATATCTATATATCTATATCTATATCTATATCTATATCTATATCTATATCTATATCTATATCTATATCTATATCTATATCTATATCTATATCTATATCTATATCTATCTATATCTATCTCAAGCAAGGAATCAAACAAACTGCCATCACTAATCACTACCACCACTAACAAAAAGTAGGAAAACAAACCAGAACCGAAAGGCTTTGGAATCTTATTAAAAATGGCCACCTGATTAGCCCCCGTCCTCCCCCTGCAGCCGCATTCTCCAAAGCTGGCCTGGGTGTTGATATGTGAAGAGGCTGAGAACATGCGGCGTAAACACGGGCTGATACTGCTTGCCATTTGCACTCAGCGTGTGTAATGCGGCAGGAATGGCTCCGGGTGGCATGTGACTCCCCTTCCAGATGGGCATGCGGGCCACTGGGGCTGCTCGTTTCCTTTCGCTCTCTCCCTCGCCTCCACTCCCCCTGCGGCGCCCCTCTGCAGACTCCGGCGGGTTTAAGGGGCAGCCCGTCATGACTGGCACGCAGCGGGCCGGTAGGATGTCATTGGAATTTTCTGGGGAGGCACATGCGCGACACCCAAAATGACTCCGGGCTCCGGTGGCCTCAGGTCAGCGCTCCCTGCCAGGCTCCCCGGGCTTTTTCGGAAAGGTAAGTTTGCATGACGTCATCCTGCCTTTCCCCAGCCCCTGGGGGGGAACTGAGGGCTTTCTCTTTATTCTCCGGTCCAGTAGACCTGCTGGCCATGTTCTTGGCGCTTAGCATTCGTGCATGAGTGTGCGATTTATGTGCCCCCACCCCCTCCCGTTCAAAAAGAATGGTCACCACGGATTCCGGGGGTAGCATGTGACTTCACATAGCTCCCGTGACCCCAGTGGAATCCGAGGGCCCAATGTCGGGATGGCTACGTGTTCCTTTTACGCCAGTTACTGGACTTATTTTTTTTTAAAGAAAAGTCGGGCGGCCGCGGGAAAACAGATTGCAGGAGCGCCGGGTCTGCGGGAAGGGAAGGGGCCGCTTTCGGAATCCTGAAGTCTCCTGGACAAGAAGAGGGGGTCCCTTAAGGCCGAGGCGCTTTGTGCTCACTGCTGGAATGTGCCATGATGGGAAATGAATGTCTAGTCGCTTGCGACGTTTCCTATCTTGAGTGCAGAGGCAGAGCGTTGAATCGGGCGGGGAGTGCCCGGTTAGCATTCACCAGCCGGTCTAGTTTGCTCAGAAATGCTTGCAAGTCGCTTCTGGAGGAGCCGAGACCCGTGTTTCAGCAACGATTAGGTGTCTTCAAAGAAAGTTCAATTTCAAAGTCCCCAAGCAAGCAAGGGAGCGTATCCACGCCTGTCGCGAGGTTCAGGGGACGTACAGTTACTTGGGCTTGGATGTGATGACCCGTTAGCAGGCTCGGGCTCCACCATGCCGACGCACCTCGTTTCTTTACCCGCGGTGATTAGAAATCGCTTGGACACCTTTGGGAGAGGAATCCTGGTGTTCTGCTTGCCAGTGTGTCCAAGCAAACCCACACGTACGCACTGGTAAAATGGTGTGTCCGATGTATTTTCCATCATGGGGATTTTTTAACCTTAAAAAAAAAAAATCCATGATGTCACTTTGCCATTGGTTTCTGCCTTATGTGCGTTCGAATCTCTTTTTTATTTTCTGTGCCAGGAAACCGAAAGGGAGAGAGTTAATATTTTCACACACTCATGCCCTCCCCCACATGCCATAGCCTAACAGCTGCCACATATGATTTTGTGGAATTTGATATTTCAGATGAAATGACTTCCTTATTTTTCATCGTAATATAATAATCAATTTCCCCACAGAGCACTGTGGGCATGTCAGGCCTGGGCCGCCCCTAATTAGCAATGGATGGCGAAGCCGAGGGAAGTGCCCGAGAGAAAGGTTGAGTGAAACGTCAACTTTAACCCTTCCTTCTTGCCCCCGCTTGCTTGGATCTTAACCACAGTTGAGCTGGTGGTGGATGTGACAGAAATATCTAGAATGGCACATGCAGATGTGACTCCGGGGCCTACCCACTGGCCACTGCTGCTGTGCCCGTTATCTCCTTTCCACGGTAACTCTCCTACGGCCTCAGCTTTGTAAAATCGAGGCAGCAGCCAGAAGCAACCCGCATGCGATGTTCTCTGCTTCGGGTGGCACCTGCGTTTTGTTGGCTGTCGTCAGAAAGGTGTGTCTTCTTAGGCACCAGAACCTTCCATCCACTTTGGGGGGAGTGGAAGCTTTCTCAAATAAATAGTTTCATCGTCTGCTTCTAAAGTTCCAACCTCAAGATCCTCCTGTGCTCTGAGGAACTTACAAGAAGCAGACAGTGCCCATCTGCAGCACAAACACAGAGATGCACAGGCCTCGTATTTCACAGGGGGACACTGAGCATCTGCTGCCGAGCTCTGCCTTCCATGTGCCTGGAGGCAGTCATAAATTCAAGGGAGTCAAGCAAGTATTTGTTCAGTGCTTCTGATTTGCCTGGCACCGAGCCAGAAAGCCACTCGGAGAATTTCACAGGTTTTTAGGATGTGGGTGATGTGTTCACGGTGCTTCTGATTTAGAAGGTACGAGCGTCACGCCTGAGCAGACCTCACCTGGCTCTCTGCGGCAGACACTGTGCACGCACTCGGGGAGAAGTCTTGCCACGAAAAGTATTTACTGAACTCTGTGCGGATGGTGCGTCAACATTGCCTAGAAATCGCTGATTGCCCATGGTGTCTGAGGCCCTTTGCGGGCTAATGGAAACGTCAGTGTTTATGCTTCAGTGTAATTTAAGGCAAATGACGATGCCGTCAGTAGGGACAGAAATGGCTTGTGGGGTTTAAAGTAATGAAGAGCAGATTGATTTTATTCCTTTATAGATTGGTGAGTCTCAGGTCAAACTTTACAGTAATCCCGGAGAGCTAGTATTAAGAATCCCAGTGCCGAATTAGAATCTCTCGTGATGTGGCCCAAGCATCCGTGTTTTTTTGTTTGTTTGTTTGTTTTGTTTTTGTTTTTAAAAACACCCCAAGTAATTGCAGGGCCATCAAGTTTGTACTCTAGCGATATAGATGATTTTATTTAAAGATGTTTTAGTCTATGGTGAATTTGGATTTTTTCTTCTTCTTCATAATCATGATGTTGCTTGACTGAAGAATTTTTGGCATTCTGGAATCTGACCTTCTGTTCTCTGCATTAGTGAATGCAGTGTGAATGGAGTTATGTTTTTCTCCCGCTCAGCAAACCTGATAACATGATGCTGAGCTAATCGATCAGCTAAGTTATCTGAGGTTTTGTGAACTCAAGTGTTTTTTATCACAGGAGGCCAAATGTTGAACATGGCAGTTGAGTCTTTTTAAAACATTTTTATTTGTTGATTTGAGAGGGACATCAATTTGATGTTCTACCTATTTCTACATTCATTGGTTATTCTGGTATGCATCCTGATTGGGGATCGAACCTGGCATCTTGGCATAGTGGGACAATGCACTAACCAGCTGAGCTACCTGGCCAAGGCAATGATAGAGTCTTTTTAAAGAAAGGTAGGTATAAGTGTGATCATGTGTACCCCCTGAAGTCATTTTTGCAGTGTTTAAAACCCTCTTCTTGTTTTTGGTGCCGAAAGAAATGTACCTAATGAGGCACTTCTCATATTTCTTTCCCTAAATCTTCATGGAGAGTTAAGAGAGCTTCTGTTTGTGCTGAACGGCCTGCCCATGTGATCGGGGATAGAAGAAATTAAATTAGTTCATGCTGGCTGGCTCAGTCAAGGCAGAGATGGCTCATTAAATATATAATAGTTAATACATTTCTTATAACTCACTATAGATATTAGAGTTGGAAAGTAGGTTCAGTGGTTCTCCAAGGGCAGCGTCAATATCACGTGGACATGTTAGAAATGCAAATTCTGAGGCCTCAACCCAGAGCTCCTGAGAAAGAAGAGGGGACGAGGCTGGGGGTGGGGGGGGGGAAGGAGAGAGGGCGGTGAGCCCAGCATCTGTGTTTTGAGATGCTCTCTGGATGCCCATCAAAGTTTAAAAATCACTGCTCCGATAGCAACTTGTCATTTTATGGAACTATCTGTTAACTGGAGGTTAAACGCCTCTCTCTTAAGTCACCCAGGACTAGGGGAGTAGTTGAGATGAGAACTCAGATCACTCAGTGTAAAATCTATCTCTGCACCATGGCCAGATCACCCTAACTTTTCCATGTGTCATAAATAACAGCTTTAGGGAAATACCCACCATTCTAAAGTCATAAGGCATAAAGGAATCTTAAATGTCTGGTGTGACTCTCCCATTTTGCAGATGAGAAAACTAAGGTCTACACGGTAAAGTGAGTACAATAAGATGTATAGTTATTGGTGGTAGTGCCTGTTTAAGAAGTAGGTCTACTTATAACCCAAACAGTGGATCCCCCTTCACTTTCATATGGACTCCATTTAGCTTAAACGATGTTGGTTAAAATGTCCAGGTTAACAATCAGGTAACTCTAGAAAAAGACCAGTTATTTTGATTGAGAACTTTTAATTCTTTAAAATTAATCTAAAATTATATTTTTTATTTAAAATTGGCTTTTAAATCAAATGAATTTTATACTACTTACCAGAAAAATCTCTGTGATATAAACGACTGAAAAAGAAAGTTTAGAGAACATAGGGACCATTCATTCTTGAGCATATGTTTCATCTCAGACTCATGTGGCTTAGACACTTACATCTCCTCAGATCTCACACTGAAATTACATTTTCTTCAGATTTAGTTAAAAGGAGAATTGGGGCAACAAGTCTGTTTGTTGAATATTTTAGGATTTTATATTTGATGTGGTTGGTGGTATTTACATAATATCAACCATGTTCAAAGCCTGAATCTAATCCACATTCTCTGCAGAACTTCATCTTCAAAGCCTTGAGAAGCACACATGGAACATTTGCCCCAGAAAACAGATTGAGAATGTGATGCACAACTACTGTCTCACACGTATACACATGGATCAGGCGTGTACATAGAGAGAAATGCCTAGAGCACATGTGTCAAACACAAGGCCCGCGGGCCAAATCCATCCCGCCAGGCCTTGCAATGTGGCCCGCACCGTGCTGTCATCACTGCACTCCGCTGTGTTTCCATCACAATGACAGTTTATGACTGTTCAGTAAACCATTCGGCCCGCAATTTAGGCTGGATTTTAGATTTTGGCCCCTTCTCTGATTGAGTTCGACACCCCTAGCCTAGAGGTTCCACACACTTACCTATTACAGGCACTGTGACATGAAATGGGACATACAATTCCTGCCTTCAAAATGGTGATGGGGCAGTGAGGAAGTGAGATAAGTGGCTGGGTACCCAATTAATGATAGAAGATGGTAAGAGTTAGAAGAAAGTGTAACTGAGGCTAATGGAACTGCAGAGCATCATGGGGAATCATAGAAGGGGAACCAGCACACACTTGATGGAGGTAGGAGCCAAGGAAGTCTGCCTGGAAGAGGTGACATCCAACTGCATGTTGAAGGAGAGTTACTTGCGTGAGGAGGAAGAGGGAGGAGATTGTCCGGGAGAAGGACCTGTATGTGCAAAGACGTTGATGCTTTCATATATTGCCCTTCACAGGGGAAGTATTGGCCTGTAACCATGAATGTTTGGCTTCTTAGAGAAAGCTGTGCAGCAGTTTTAAAATGCGTATTTCAAACAGCTTGTTTCTCCATCTCAGAAGGCTCCCATGTTCTCCAGAAAAGTTTGTCGGTTGAGAGGTCACCATATGGTATGTGACTGAGACAGGGAAAGATCTCTTCTAACCCCAGAAGTCAAACCAACTCCCTGGCTTTTAGCCTGCATAAAACCAGTGGAATTCTGCCCACCATGAATTTCCTGAAGAATGGTGTGTCAGACAAAGCAACTCCAGCCCCGAATGGATTCGAGCTGCTTTTTACTGTGAAAGCCTGGGCCTGTCTCTGGAATGCCTTTGTAGAGGAGAGAGTCTCATAACGAGGCACTTTTGGTATTTCTTCCCAGAAATCTTCGTGGATAGAGTTAAGAGAACTTCTCCTTGTGCTGAACGGCCTGCCCACGTGATCAGGGATAGGAGAAATTAAATTAGTTCATGCTGGCTGGCCAGCAACACATACATCTGAGCCACGCCATGTACATGAAATCATGTTTTCTTTAGAAGCATTTCCAGGAGCTTGAAATTAATTTAATTTGTGACTAATAATAATGATAATTATTCCATATTATTCAGCAATAATAATTATCATTATCAGCCATCATCACGCTTTGCAGAGCATCTGCACACCATGTTAGATGTTTAGAACAGCTACCGGGGCAGATGTCATTATCTCCACTCGACAGATAAGGAATTAAACCTTAAAGTCATCAGACTTCAAAGGTGGATCAGCTCTTGGCGATCTTTTCGTATATAGCTTTCTCATTTTACAAAAAAAAGGGGGGGGAGGGGGTGTTGACTGAGCTCACTAACGTTTCCCCTTCGATATTCAATGATTAAGGGAAACTTAGAATATGCATTTGTTTCTTTAGGAGAAATATTGTTGAAACCAATCCTACCTGCTCTTTTATAAAACATGCATGTATAAAAGTCTCTTATTTTTATACCTTTGATAAGATAGATAGATAAAAAGTCTCTTATTTTTATACCTTTCGTAAGATAGATAGATACAAATAGATAGACAGATTATATATATATATATATATATATATATATATATATATATATAGACAAACACATGCAAATGTCACTGTGAAGATGGAGGCGAAATTGGATCAGGCAGAGGCCCAAAGGGAACTTTAACTTTATTTGTATAATTATGTATATATATATTTTTTTATTAAAAATATCTGAGGCAGCCCAGCTGACATGGCTCATAGGTTGAGCATTGACCTATGAATTAGGAGGTCATGATTTGATTCCTGGTCAGGGTTGTAGGCTCCATCCCCAGTGTGGGGCATGCAGAAGGTAGCCAATCAATGATTCTCTCTCATCATTGATGTTTCTGTCTCTCTCTCCTTCTCCCTTCCTCTCTGAAATCAATAAAAATATATTTTAGAAAAAAATCTGAGGCAAAATAACCCTAACTGTAGCATATGTTAATTTGAGATCATGGGCAATGAGTTCATAAATATTTGTTATATTCTTCATATTTGTGTTGTTTAAAAAAAAACAAATATGAGCATTAAAAATAATTACTACTTATAATACCATCATTTTATAAAATAAAGGATATTTTAAAGAAAAGAATGGTACAGAAGAAAAAAGACACAAAAAGTCATAATCTGGTTCTTGGTGGTAAATTGACATTAATTCTCTCTTTGCTTTAAGTCTTTCCTAAATGACACTAGCAGAATGTATATTATTTTCTTTGCATTTGCTGCATTGCCCATTCTATTTTTTCTCTTTATTATTCAGTGCAGAGAGGAAGGGAGAGGGAGAGAAGAAAAACATCAATGATGAGAGAGAATTATTGATTGCTTGCCTCTTGCACACCTCCTACTGGGATTGAATTGAGCCTGAAACCCAGGCATGTGCCCTGACCAGGAATTGAACCATGACCTCCTGGTTCATAGGTCAAAGCTCAACCACTGAACCACACTAGCTGGGCTGTCCATCCTGTTTTGTACATTTTGAGCCCTTCTCATATCTTCAGCAGGAAGGTAAGTCCTCTCTTGTCAGTTATAAAACTGCGAACTGCCCCTTTGTGACTATAGGTCTCCTGGCTCTGAGAATCTTATTCTGCCTGATGAAAGTATCGATAGTTCAGCGTATAATGGACCACCAGAGTATAATGGTGACTTGATATCAAATGCGTGATTTAAAATCATGTCCTGGATGTGTTAACTACACTTATTGTGGTAATCATTTCACAATATACACATGTATCAAATCATATACACCTTAAATGTATACAACATTATATATCCATTATAGCTCCATAAAGCTGGGAAAAAGTGTAAAACCACTGTGACAAGCTGCGAGGGAAAAACACAGAATAAAGGAACAAGCTTTATAATTTAGTACCTTTGAACAAACACCCTCCCCACCCCCGTACCCCCCACCAAAAAAAAAAAAAAAAAAAAAAAATTACTCCCAAGGAAGTAGGGCCAGGATTGTGGCTTTAGAAGCTCCTTTACTGAACCCATAACAGAGGACAGAACATTGGTCTTACAGTCAAAAGAGCCTCGTTCAAACCCTTTATTCACTGGATGCCCTCGGGTGGTTCATCTGACCTTTCTTGGTCAGTCTTCTTAAAGACTAGAACTAGAAATGGTTGTATCTGAACTAGAAATGGTTGTATCTGAAGTAGGTACCCATATGGCTGTCCTGGTGATCAGAGAGCTAAAACACTTATTAACACTCCAACTGAAAAACATGAAACAAAAGAGAGGTGATAGGATTACCATGCTGTTATGAATCACTGCAAGAGGTGTCATGGTGATATGAATCATCATATGGTAATATCACAGCTGAAGCCCAAATGTGAGATAACACCAGCATTGACCCAGTAATCTCAATTAGTCACAGGGGCCTAGCTAGTGATAATCCATAGTCCCATTGTTACCAAGAAGACTGCACTAACCAGAAAGTGTGTAATTTCACTCTGCTCCCTGAAAAGGAGAAAATTTGCTCGTGAACAGTGATGGGGGGTGGCCCACCATAGTAGGTAGCTCCATTAGCCCCAGGAAGGAGGAGAGTTGGTTCCAGGCCCGCCTCCTTCTGTCTAGAGATGTGACTTGGTTTGACTCACATAGTATGTCTACTTCACTGGGCTTCTCTTTTTTTCTTTTTTTTCTCCTCTGTAAACGGAGTGGGTTAAACTAAATGGTCTCTAAGGCCTCTTCTTGATCTCACATTTGTGATAATTAGTTAGAGTTTAAACTTTAGCCCCAATAGTACTGTAGCCTCATCATTGTCCTCTTTGTACCCTGGCATTTAGGGATTGTTCCCTGTGGATCTCGTCCTGACCTCAGGTCTAAGAGGGTTACAATAGAGTTGAGAACTTAGGATGTGAAGTTCAGCTTCCAGGAGGCAACAGCAGGGCAGGACTCAGCAAAAACTTGACCTCGATTGCACTTCATTTGATTTGGCCATGTTATGAAGGTGTGGCCAGACCTGGAAAACACTCTCTGGCCAGGTTCTGAGCCCTCTCACCTGGATTATATTTTATGTTCTAACACATAATAAAAATGGCATGTCCATTGCTTGGCCTGGACAGGGTCCTGAGTTGAACTGGAAGTGAATTTAAATTCCTGATTGGTTATCTTGGAAGATCCTGTGCCCAGCCAGACCTTGAACCACACTGGGCCGCGGTTCTTGGCTTTTGCTTCTGGCTGGCTGATCATCACAGGGGACATTCACACCATGGAATTTCAGCTGTGTCTTCATTATTCCACAGCCCTTTCAGTCTCCTGTTGACTACGTATCCCGTTCACCAAACAACTCATAATTCTCTTCCTTCCAATTCCAGTCCCCAGCCTGCTCCCTCCTCTCTCAACAGATGCCCATCTGTGTTTTTTACTTGCCTTCTCTCCATATTCACATCTCCTCCTGTTTTCTGCCATCTCCCTCTGTCACCCACCATCTACTCTGATGATGACAGTGATGCCGATGATGGTGGTATTGATAATAGTGCTGGTGGTAACGATAAGGGTGAGAGGACTAGTAGTAGCGGTTGTTGCTGCATTTGTTTAGTGAATGCTTACGGTGTGCTTGGAACGGTGCGGAACAATTTATGTGCACCCTGTCATTTAACTTGGAACAAGCCTATACCTTAGGTATAGCCATCTTGGCTTTAGCGACAAGGACCCCAAGACTCAGAGAGGGCAAGTACTTGCCCATAGTACCCAGCTTACAAGTGGTGAACTGGAATTCACACCCAAGTGGATGCTAACTCTGAAATCTGAGCTCCTTTCCACCCCCACTCTCCCACCCCCATCTGCAAGGTGTGTCAGTAGATTAGAAACTGCCCCCTTGAGAAGGCCAAGGTGTTATGTCCCCAGCTCACAAGAACACCTGTGTGGCCAGGACTCGATCTCTGAACGTGCAAAATGTTGTTGCATATGCCCTGGCCAATGTTGCTAAGTGGTCAGTGTTGGCCTGTGCACTGGAGAGTCATATGTTCGATTCCTGGATTGCAGGTTTGATCCCTGCCTCTGGTTGGTGCGCATATAGGAGACAACCAATCGATGTGTCCCTCTCACATCAATGTTTCTCTCTTGCATGCTGAAACAATAAATGGGGAAAATATCCTCACTCCTTGAGTGAGGATTAAAAAGAATATTGTTGATAGCCCACACCCCATGCATACCCTGGTCTTGTAACCACCATGTGGGGCTATGACTCCACCCAGGGTGGAGGAGCGTTCTGTTCCCCATCCTCCAGGAAGCTGGTCTTGCTGGTCAGTGGACACTCACCAAAGAGATTGCCCCAGTTCCCCCTGCGGTGATCCCTTAGGTCCTCACAGTGGTCCCCTCCACAGAAGAAGCTGGGGATGACAGACTACTCTTGAATCATCATGGGGCCGTGGAGGGGAAACATCTGAATTAAATGCAGATGGTTCTAGGAGGTTGGCTTTCTTTTTACATGATCATTTTTATTAAGCAAATAAAGGAAATGCCTTGGTTTGTGTACTAGCCCAAGCAGGTCCAAGACAAGTGGCTCAAGGTGTCCCACTGAGGCTCCAGGAGCTGCCTGCCCAGCTCCAGGCTGGGATCTTGGGTTGGCTTGACTTTCAAGCAGGCTCTCCTTATGTGGGGGCTCAAATTCAACCGGCATAGCAACCCAGGCACGACAGAAGGGTGCCTCTCTCCTGATAGCACCAACAGAATTTCAGGGAGTGTCCATTGCTGAGCCAGTCGGTGGCCAGGGGGCTCTGTGACATGGGATGGAGATCACTATTCCCGTTTTACAGATGAGAAAATTAAGCAACTTCCTCCCATCACATAACCAGTAACTGGCAGGTGGGAGCCCAGGTCTCGGACCACAGTTCACCCTCCTGCTGCCTTTCACTAAAAGCCGGGTCATCTTTGCATCTGCAGATGGATTACTACACCCAGGACGTTTGCAAGTCTTCGTTCCTTTTGTTCTGTTTGTTACATTTCTCTGAACAGTCTAAAGCTTGCACCACTTCCTCCTGGGCCTTGCTGTTTTGTGCTTTCCTCCGAAGGACTATTCATCACTCTCTCTGTGGGCCTATCTCCTCTTGGGAAGGTATCTCTCCATCTCTGGGTCCCCACCATTTAGCAACGTCACCCGGCACATTATAGATGCTCGGTTTACATGGGCCGAATGGACACATTCATGAACGCCCGCCGGAGTCTGCGCAGAGCAGAGGCCCCAGACCCTGCCTGCATCTCGGGGCGCTGCCTTCCTTTCAGAATAGGATGGATCCCATCATAAAACGCTGGCTGACTTTCCAGCCCCCCGGCTCACATGGAGGCGGGACACGGCCTCCCTCCCCGTGCCCCAATTCAAACCCGTCACTGCCTCCTGCTTGGGACTCGGAATAAAATGTGGAAGAGCGCTGGGGTGAATACTGAGCTCGCCATGCGGAGACAGCTGCCGCACTCTCCCGGGAGAGACAATATGGCGCACATCCTTTTGGCACTGCAGGATTAAACCATTAGAAACAGTTTTCATCTGGATGTTCTAAATCTCCCTGAATTATACAGGCAACCGTTTCTCCTTTAGGTTATATTTTATGTTTAAAACCACGGAGAGAAGTGCTGTTTTAATTCAATACAAAACAAGAAGACCTTGTAAGGGAGCAGGCAACATGCGTTTTCAGTGTAATTATGCACTGTGGATCCTTAGTGGGTCAGAGAGGAACCGTCAGCCCTGGAGGCAGTGAGCCCCGTGGAAGCCTGGGTGAGTCAGAGAGGCTGTGCCTGCCATGATGGAGGGCCAGCCCTCCTGGTGGAGGTGTGGTGGCTTTTCCAGCTCTGCATAAGTAACTCTCGGTGCAGCTCTCCCTCCTCCCAGGTGGGACTATATGACTGCAAACCGAGCCTGTGCACAGGTTTAGGAGAAGACAGGATGGATCAGGGGCATGGAACTTTGTCTCCCACTGGCTCCCCGGACACGGGACATCCCTACTGTCACCTCTGGAGCTTACAGGGGTTCAGAGGGGCTGAATCTTTGCATCTCCCCAGGGCTCAGCGAGTGCTTTGCACATTGAAGGTACTTCTCTGAACAGAGGGGGACGGTCACAGATACATATGGGTGGAAATGATAAATTGGCAATGTAATAGATAGTTCTGGGGCTTAGTGAAGGCTCTTTGTCAGGAGCTAAAAGCTGGTTTGAATTATGTGAGTTCTCATTAAGGTTGTACTGCTCCCCAGCTTTGGGCAAGTCTCTCTCTCTTTGTTCATGAAGGGGCTGGATGAGTCAGCCCCCCCGGATCTGCAAGTCCAAGCTCTCCGGGATTGCCATTGCTTGGCTGGGCAGGAAAGTGGACTTTAAGAAGGAAGGGACCTCTGGGTTTTTCTGGATCTTGGCTGAGTTCCCAGAGGGTCTTCAGACACCTGGTGAGATGGCCTGTGCTTGATCAGGACCTCTGGGAACATACGTTCATGCCAACAAGATCTAGCCAGTGTCCCGAATGGAAGCCTCTTCTGTGTATAATTTTGTTGATGGATTGCATGAGCTTCCTATTTGCTTCCCTAACGTATTGCCACAAATGGACAAATTTCTCATCTTACAGTACTGGAGGTCAGAAGTACAAAATCCATCTCACTGAGCCAAAGTCAAGGTGTCACCGGGGCTGATTTCTTCTGGAGACTCTAGGGGAAATTTGTTTGTTTCCTTATCATTTTCAGTTTCTAAAGGCCTTAGCTCATGGCCTCTTTCTCCATTGTCAAAGCCAGCATAGCATCTCCTTCCCTCTCTGACCTCTGTCTGCTTCCATCCTAGTAGCATCCCTTCTGACTCTGATCCTCCTGTCCCCGTTTTATAAAGACTCTTGTGAATACATCAGGCCCACCAGGACAGTCTCTCCATCTTATGCTCCTTCATTTAACCACGTCGGCAAAGTTCCCCTCTACCATGGAAGGTGACATTGTACAGGTTCTGGGGATTAGGATGTGGATATTTTTTGGAGGCAATTATTTATTCTACCTCAGGGATTATCCATCTGTTTCAAAGCCTAGACACGGACAGGGAGAAGAGTGTATTTGGGTTCCTACTTTGGAATGGGGAATTGTAGACCATCCCTATCTGTTTCAGCTGTATACAACAAAACCCTTTTTCTTTCTGGGTATCTTTAGATTCTATTTTTTGAATTATTTTTGAGGGCTTTTATCCATGCAATGTACACTTAAAAAGAAGATAAATTGATACACTTAATTTATTATTACTATTTTTAAAATATATACTTTATTGATTTTTTACAGAGAGGAAGGGAGATGGATAGAGAGTCAGAAACATCAATGAGGGAGAAACATAGATCAACTGCCTCCTGCACATCCCCTACTAGGGATGTGCCCACAACCAAGGTACATGCCCTTGACCGGAATCGAACCTGGGACCCTTCAGTCTGCAAGCTAAAGCTCTATACACTGAGCCAATCCGGTTTCGGCTATTATTATTATTTAAAAAAACAAAACATATTTTTATTGATTTCAGAGAGGAGAGGAGAGAGATAGAAACATCAATGATGAGACAGAATCATTGGCTGCCTCTTGCACACCCCTCACTGGGGATCAAGCCCACAAGCCAGGCATGTGCCCTTGACCGGAATTGAACCCGGGATCCCTCAGCCCCCAGGCTGACAGTCTATCCACTTAGCCCAATCGCTAGGGCGAAATGTACACTCTCGAAAGAGGTGTCCACATCTCTTACAGCCACCAGGTTCTGATGAGCCCCATCCATTTTCTTCCTTTTTCATTCCGTTCACAGCTGTTGCTGAGTGTCCACCAAGTGCAAGGCAGCATGCCGGGCAATCGACAATCTCCAAGACACGCTCCTTTCCGTCGCAGAGCTTAGGTCTAGTGGAAGGAGAAAGGCACACAAGCAGTTATTTTTAACACAAGGCAGGATGTGCTAAGTGACATTAAGAGTGAGGAACCAAAGTAGTGGGGAAACAGGAAGGTGACATCGCTTCTAGCCCCGAGGGTGTCAGATCAGATGCCCCAACTTTTTGTTCAAAAATACTATGATTGCTAAAAGTCCCTGAATTTTAGGACTTTTAAAAGATAGGATGATTGGTCTTCCTCTTTCTCTTCGGGTCCTTGTTTCAAAAGGGGTATCTAGCTCTGATGACTTATGTGAAGTCACTTCTCCTCAAGGTTGAGTAAAGTTGGGGACAGTAGGAATTTGCGAGGCAAAGCAGGAGTTGAGAAGGAAATGGTCTTATTTCGTGTTGGACGTGAATGGGTGATCTGCACCCTGGGCTGTCCTCGGAGCCGCACCTGCTTCCCCTGGCGGACCTGCGGACACCCAGGAGGCTGGCTTTCCTGGTTAGAAAGGCAGCAATTCCCCACATGTCCTCCTAGGGGTAGAGGGGACTCTCCAGCCCGGGACAGAGTTTTAGAAAATACAGTTGACTTCTCCTGGAAAAACAAAGCCAACCTCTTCTTACTCTGGTCATGGAAACCACGTTGGCACCTCATTATCGCCTCGTTAGCAAGGGCAGGCTGCTGTTGAGGACAAACCTGGTAGGAAGGGCTGGCTCCCTGTGGGCAGGGTTTTGCGTTAAGCTTACTGTATTTTTCGGACCATAAGACGCTCCGGACCATAAGACGCACCAGTTTTTAGAGAAGGGAAATGAAGAAAAAAAGATTCTGAAACAAATAGTGTCCTAAAATATTTTATGTGCATTAAAACCCAACATCACAGTCATAAACACATGTAATCAACCCTGTAAACAGCAGCATTTAGAACCATTTTAGAGCCGGGCAAGCACACAGAGACCACACAGAGCCGGGCAAGTAAAAAAACTTTTTTTTTAAAGTATATGTGTAGGCTATATTTGGACCATAAGACGCAGGGACTTTTCCCCCCCACTTCTGGGGGGGAAAAAGTGCGTCTTATGGTCTTAAAAATATGGTAATTGCTTTTCTAAAGCTCAGCCACTTAGTGCAGAAATCTATCATCAGACTCTTGACTATCCTCCTCTCCCTTTCATATTCTTGCCTCCCCACCTCCAGCATGTGCCCGGGCCCCGTGGAGCCGCCAAGGCCCTGTTGAGACCAACACCCCTGAGAGGAGCAAAGGTCTGTGACCACCTTTCCCAGGAACCCCCAGTCCTCCACAACCTTAAAATGCAGCCAGCTCTCCTGCCCTTGGAGCACAGCAGGGCTGCTGGTTAAGTGAAGGTGGGATCTCCTTCATGACTTGATTTCGCACAGGAGGGGAAATAGTAGCTCAGGGTCATTTTTATCTGGCTTCCACATGTGTTTTTTACATGCATTTGAACACGGGTGTGCCTGATCTTCTGAGAGCTCAGTTCAAACAAAACAGCGAGGCAGCCCATGAGACACACTCAGACGGCTGAGAGGCTGCACAGCCAACCACCAGCGCCCTTGCTCTTCTTTCCAAAGCCTGGCTGGCAGTGGAACCCCACATCTGCAGGTGCTCACTGTAAGTCCTCGCAAGCAAGGCCACCTAATCTCTCTGAGCATTAGGTTCTTTCCCTGCATGATTGACATATCTCAAACGAGATAACGCAATCTGGGTAAGCTGTGGCGTTGCAATCAATGTGAGACTCTCTCCTGCTTACCTTCTTCCCCATGACCTATACACACACACACACACACACACACACACACACATGCACCCCTCATCATTTTCTTAGACCAACCCAAGCAGAAGCTTGCTTTCTTCAAAGTGTCACCAAAATGGGAGAGATGTAACATGCCACACACTTTCCATGTCTCCCCGTTATTTCTGGACCACGTGCACCCCTAGCTTCTCTCCTTTGTTTCATTATGGTTAGACTTTTACTGTACAGAACCTGTGGCAGTGGAAACCCTGTTGCAGCCTTGTGGCTTCTGTGCCACACTTATTTATGTCAGCATGCTGAATATACAGCTTGGGTTGTCCTTGTTAACCCCAGCTTCAAATGCACTGTCCCATTCTTCCCTCTCAAATGTCCTGGGAATCCCAGTTCATCAACACCCCAAACATATTCCCCTATTACACCCACACCCCAAAAGAGGTATTTAGCTCTGGCTGGTGTGACTTTGTTGGTTGAGCTTTGTCCCGTATACCTAAAGGTTGCTGGTTGGTTTGAACCCGGTTCAGAGCACATGTCCAGGTTGTTCCCCAGTAGGGGGCACGAAGGAGGTGCCTGGTCAATGTTTTTCTTTCATCAATATTTCTCTCTCCCTCTCCTTTTTCTCTCTCTGAAATAAAAAAAGAGGGGGGGGGGCTGTTTAAGACACAAGAAATATGCCGAAACCGATTTGGCTCAGTGGATAGAGTGTCAGCCTGTGGACTCAAAGGTTCTGGGTTCGGTTCTGGTCAAAGGCATGTACCTTGGTTGCGGGCATATCCCCAGTAGGGGGTGTGCAAGAGGCAGCTGATCGATGACTCTCTCTCATCGATGTTTCCCTCTATCCCTCTCTCTTCTTTTCTGTAAAAAATCAATAAAAATATATTAAAAAACGAAAAGAAAAGAAAAGACATAAGAAATATGGTATCACAAAAGAGCCCTCACTATGGTAACCACATATTCCAAACTTTCTGGGAAAGGCTGTTTCCTTATGCATCCTGGGTTTTGGTCCAGAAAGCACAGTAACCACAGCAGAGGTCACGTGGAAGGCACAGGTTCAGAAAGAACTCCCCTGTAGTAAGAGTCTGTGCGAGCCCACCACTGCCTACCACCTCAAATTCATTCTTCTTTGTAAATGCTTGGTTATTCTTTGTGTGGTTGGGCTTGAGCACTGGCTGAAGGGAGCATGATTCTTGCTGCATTTGGATGTGAGATAAGGACAAGGATGAAAATGTGTTTGGTGAAAGCACGCACCTCTCATTCTGTCTGCACGTTTGAAGCCTGCTTTTCTCAGTTAACATTAGAGTACAAGGATTTTCTCAGGTCACTAATTTTTTTTTTTGGGGGGGCCGTAAATAATGACCATACCAAATTCAAATAGTTCTACTATTGGGGTTCAGGGTGGATGGGGAGAGTGGAAACCTAAGGAACATTTTGTGTGTTGGGATGTCTTCTGTCTTAAGCTTGGTGCCAAGTACACTTTTTTAATGTCTTAAATATTACATAGTGAAGCAGAAGCTTAAACACCAGTAGTAAACGTCTACTGAACATTTCCTTCTGTAGCTAATACAGTTTACTCAGTTTAAAACTCCCCTCCCTGTTCTAGGATTATTTATAATTTTCAACTATGGACACTTAAATCATGAAGTACTACTAACCATCTTTGGGTGTCAAGTTGTGTCTGATTTTTAGCCTACTTTCTTCAGAGAGATTCATAGAATTGAATTATTGGGTCAAAGCATGTGCATACTCTCAGGAGTGCATATTACGTGGCTACCTTTCACCAGAGTTGTGTGGCTTTAAGACAGTCGTGGACACGTGTCCATTCCACTTGATCTCACACCAGTACTGAATGCTATTGTGTGTGTGTTTTAAAATGTGCCACTTTGCTAGTTAAGTATTCGTTGCTAATATTTCTCTTCGATTATCGGTGAGATGGGACATTCTCTCATCTAACTTTTCTGGTGGAGGTCTACTTTTTATTGATGTGTATGTGTGAGCACAGGGTTTTGCAGACTCCCTTCTATGGGGGACCCTGTGAGGAGGGGGTGGTCTTGCTTACATGGGGGGACCCCAATTATGCACCGAGAGAGCCTCCTGGCCTCCTCGGGGAAAGCAGCTGTGCCTCTCGCCCCCTGTCTTCCCGCAGTGCTGCCAAACTCCTGGACAAGAACCCGTTCTCGGTCAGCAACCCGACCCCCCTGCTTCCTTCGCCTGCCAGTCTCCAGCTGGCTCAACTGCAAGCCCAGCTCACCCTCCACCGGCTGAAGTTGGCACAGACAGCCGTCACCAACAACACCGCGGCCGCCACCGTCCTGAACCAGGTCCTCTCCAAGGTGGCCATGTCCCAGCCGCTCTTCAACCAGCTGAGGCACCCATCCGTGATCGGTGCCCCACACGGCCACACCGGGGTGCCCCAACATGCCGCGAGCGTGCCCAGTGCCCGGTTTCCCTCTAACACAATTGCCTTCTCACCTCCGGGCCAGACACGAGGCCCGGGGCCCTCGGTGAGCCTTCCCAGCCAGCCCCCCAACTCCATGGTGATGCATCCCTTTGGTGGCGTCATGCCTCAGACCCCTGCCCAGCCGGCGGTCCTCCTGGGCATTGGCAAGACAGGGGCAGGCCCCGCTGTCGCCGCTGGATTCTATGAGTATGGCAAAGCCACCTCGGGCCAGGCCTACGGCTCTGAGACGGATGGCCAGCCCATCTTCCTGCCGGCCTCGGCCTCCACCTCGGGCAGCGCGACCTACGAAGGACAGTACAGCCAAGCGGGGCAAGATGGCCAGGCCGCCTTCCCCAAAGACTTCTACGGAGCCAACTCTCAAGGGTCGCACGTGGCGGGGGGGTTTGGGGCTGAGCCCACGGGGGGCCTGAAAGGGGAGGTGGGCCCACTGCTGCCGGGTGCCAACAGCCAGTGGGAGAGCCCCCTCGGGTTCTCTGGCCAGAGCAAGTCCGACCTCGCGGCAGGCGCCAGCCTGTGGCCTCCAGCCCCCAGCCAGTCCTACGAGCTGTATGACCCAGAGGAGCCCACCCCGGACAGGACCCCTCCTTCCTTCGGGGGTCGGCTCAACAACAGCAAGCCGGGGTTCAGCGGCACACGGCGGCGGGCCAAGGAGGAGCCGGCAGTGCTCTCCGTGCGGCCCCTGCAGGCCCACGAGCTGAACGACTTCCACGGGGTGGCCCCCCTCCACCTGCCGCACGTCTGTAGCATCTGCGACAAGAAGGTCTTTGACTTAAAGGTGAGTCATCTAAGACGGGCGTAGGAGCCACCCATGCAGCCCGGGCGGGCTCCTCATCACCACCCAACTCTCACTGTTTATGGCCAAGGAACTGGCACCTTCGGGGGCTGGGGAACAAAATGTTGCCATCTGTACCCTTGATGGCAATCACAGGCATTAGAACCAAAAGGAATTCCAGAAATGTACAAGGGCCAGTCCCTTACTTTAAGGCAAGTAAGAAATTCTTAAAAAAAAAAAAAAAAAAAAAAAAAAAAAAAAATATATATATATATATATATATATATATATATATATATATATATATTATTGATTTTTTTACAGAGAGGAAGAGAGAGGGAGAGTCAGAAACATCGATGAGAGAGAAACGCCAATCAGCTGCCTCCTGCACACCCCCCACTGGAGATGTGCCCACAACCAAGGCACATGCCCTTGATCAGAGTCAAACCTGGGACCCTTGAGTCTGTAGGCTGACGCTCTATCTACTGAGCCAAACCGGCTAGGGTGCAAGGAAGACATTCTTAACCCACGTCTTAGCTGAGAAAGCTGGAGCTGGGGGTGGGGGGAGGGGGAATGGGAAGAGAATCAAGTGACCCCACCTGGATTACAGAGAAAGGACTTGGGGCCTAGACCCTCCCACCTCCTTCAAGAAGGCTTTTCCTCTGTGGCACACGTAGGAGTTACATATATTGTGTTGGAGACAATATATTGTAGTGAGTTTGAAAGGGGGGACAAGTGAGCAGAATTTTGGATCGGGGGCAAAAGACATTCTCAGGTGTGACTTAGATAAATTATCAAGAAGGCCTCAGCGTCCCCATCTGCGAAATGGAGCCTCCTGACACTGCCCAGTGATTGTAAAATGCTTCAGCTCCAGCAAACAAAGTTCCATTCTAATGTACAATAATTTCTCCCCAAAATGTACTGATGATGCAGTGAAATATTTCAAAGCAATAGTAACAGCTAACATATATTAAACCTTCCCCGTGTACTACTCTCACTTTACAGAAGTGAAAACTGAGGCTCGGAGAGATGAAATGACTTGTCCCGAGCCCGGGGGCCCCGTAGCTAGAAAGCAGCAGAGTAGAGATTTGAATATGGGTCTGGCCCTCCCAGGGCACGTGCCTCTTAAGCTCTACTGCCTTCTGTCTCTCCTCCCATCTGCATTTCATTATGATCCCTCCTTGGTGGGAGTCACACTGCCCTGTCATTCCCCTCTTCCCGGGCCCCCTCTGATTGGGTGCATCTTGTCTCTCAGGTGGGATACAGCCTCTCACCTCTAGTCTCTGGAGGAGACTGGCTGACAGGAGAGGTGATGGAGAGCTTTGTCTCTCCTAAGCCTTTCCTAAGGCTTTGCAACTCACTGTGATTGCACCTGCTGGATTCTCTCAGCTGGATGTGGACATGGGCTGGAGGTGCGGTGGGACTGAGGTCCACTGAGTGGGGGAGAAGGAATCAGGTTTCTGAATCCAGGCTTCTGTTGAGGATCGGCCTGGGCTGTGCAGGTGGGATGGAGAGCAGGAGCTGGTCAGGAGTCCGGGAGGGAGAGGAGGCGGGGAAGAGGTGCATCAGCAGGGTTGGTTCAGCCTCCTGGTGCGCTGAGATCCTGCCTGGCCTGTGGACTCAGTTCCGCTTCTGTCATTTTTCTTTTTTTCTGGTCTAGGACTGGGAGCTGCATGTGAAAGGGAAACTTCATGCTCAGAAATGCCTGGTCTTCTCTGAAAAGTAAGTGCTGTCCAGGAGAACAGGTTCATGCACGTGCCCAAGAAATCTTCACTGAGCACCTGCTGCATGCTGTGCTTCCTTGTAGTGCTGGGAAAGAGCAGAGCGAAGTCCCTGACCCAAGGAGCTGACACTTAAGGGGCGAGGGGTCAGATGATAAATAAAATGAATAGTGAATCACATGGTGTCCATGGGGGTAGATGTTAAGCAGAAACATCAGGGCGGGGGCAGTGATGTGTGTGTGTGTGTGTGTGTGTGTGTGATCCTTGCACAGACACCTCAGGAAAGGATGGAAGGAGCTCATGGCTGTCTTGGGGACATGCACTGCTGGCCATGGAGAATGCAAGTTCCAAGGCCCTGGCGTGTGGCCCTAGGATGCTCCGGCAGCATCGGTGTGACCAGCGTGGGGTGCTCAGTGAGGAGCCAGCAAAATGCCAGAGGCCAGATCCTGAGCCCTTGGCTAATCATAAGGACTTTTGCTTTGAGTGTGACTGGAGCGTTGGTGAGCTGAGTGAACGAGGGGTGTGCTCTGGCTCTCCTGACCAGGCCCCTGGCTGCGTGTGAGAATAGATAGTGGAGAAGAGCAAAGGCAGGCGCCCGGGGACCAGTGAGGAGGGGTACAGGTTTCCACAGAGAACAGGATGCCATCCCCAAACCAATGGGGTGCAGTGTTTTGACATGAGCGCATTCAGAAGGCCTCCCTTTCTTACCAGTATTCACAATAGCCTCAAAGGTGGAAGCAACCCAAAGGTCCCCACCACATGAACAGGCAAACAAAGTGTGGTACACACATACAGTGGGATGTTACTCAGCTTTAAAAGGAAAGGATTTCATGCTACAACATGGATGAACCTTGAGGACATTATGCTCAGTGAAAGGAGGATCCCACTGATAGGAGGTACTTAGAGTCGTCAGATTCATAGAGACAGAAAGCAGAGTGGTGCTTGCCTGGGCCTGGAGCCAGGGAAATGGAGAGTTCTTGTTTAATGGGTTGAGAGTTTCAGTTTTGCAAGATGAAAAGAGTTCTGGAGATGGTTGGTGGTGATGGTTGCAAAACAATGTGAATGTGGTTAACACCACTGAATTGTATGCTTACAAATGGTGGAGCAGGTAAATTTTGTGTTGTGTACATGTTAATGCAATGATTTCAGAAAGATTTTCTCTGGCTCCCCGTTTTTTATTGTGGTAACATATTTTTATTGTGCAAATATTACGTCTAGTTCCAGAACATGTTCATCGCTTGCACACCCAATTGCCCCCACATCCATTAGGCAGCCACTCCTCATTCCCCTTCCTTCCAACCCCCAATCTGCTTTCTTTCTTTGTTGATTTGCTTTTCTGGACATTTCATATAAATGGAATCATATCCTACGTAGTCTATGGTTGCTGGCTTTTTTCACTTAGCACAGTATTTTCAGCTTCATCCCCATAACAACATATGCTACCATTTTATGGCTGAATAGTATTCATATCTCTGTGTGTGTGTGTATCACCTTTTCTGTACCTATAAATCAACCTTTTAATCTATATTCAGAGCGTTTCTTCTATCTTCTGGCTCCTGTGAATAGTGCTGCTGTGAGCATTCATTCATTCATTTTGTTTCAACATCGAGTTTAAACTATTTTGAGTCTATTCCTAGGAGTGGAATTTCTGTCATATGGTAGCTCTTTATTTAACTTCTTGAGTAACTGGTTCCCCTTTCCACCCCTCTCCAGCGCTGCTGTCCGGTGTGTTCTCGGTTCGGCAGAGGGAACTCTGTGTGCCTCTCCCAACAGCACAGCCGTTTATAACCCTGCTGGGAACGAAGGTGAGCAAAGGCTGCAGGTTGGCAGCTGGAGCCACAGATCAGCTTTCCCAAAGGTTGAACACATCATACCTGTGATAACCAAACTTCCCTTCCGTGTCCTTATGTGTCTGTCTATAAGGCACACAGAGCCCAGTGCCCTGAAATGCATGGGGCCTGCTGTCTGGGCTCTTGACATTTTCTGACCTATTTTATTTTATTTATTTTTGAAAAAGTATGCTATATTGATTTTTGAAAGAGAGAAAGGGAGAGGGATAGAAAGATAGAAACATGGATGAGAGAGAAATATTGATCAGCTGCCTCCTGCACGCCCCCTACAGGGGATGGAACCCTGACTGGGAACCAAACTGTGACCTCTTGGTTCATAGGTCGACACTCAACCACTGGGCCACACCAGCCGGGCTTTCTGACCTATTTTAGACATAAAACTTTGCTGGTTATCAACATGCCCAGAGGTATAATCATGACAATCATTAATCAATCAGTTAAGAGGGAATTTCCATTTTCCTCTCCCCATGTATGCCCTAACTGACTTTTGAAGGTAATGTAAAGAACTTGGTTTTCACCCAGTGTTGTGTCATTTATCATTTAGATTATGCCTCAAATCTTGGAACATCATATGCAGCCATTCCAGCAAGGTCATTTGCTCCGTCAAATCCCGCCTTTCCTTCAACTTCCCCAGGGACAACTGTGAGTACAGAGTATTTTCTCCAGGTCATTGTCATCACTGGGGCGTTTGCATCCCCTGCTGTGGCTGGGAGTCAGGTGCAGGGACTTGGGAAGGAGCTGGTGCCATCATGGCTTTGCTCAGTTAGTAGGGACAGTACTCCTCTACTAATGACTTTTTAATATATATATATATATATATATATTACTGATTTTTTACAGAGAGAAAGGGAGAGAAATAGAGAGTTAGAAACATCGATGAGAGAGAAACATCGAATAGCTGCCTCCTGCACACGCCCTAGTCTTGACCTCCATCCAGGAAGACATGTCCCTGGATGGAGGTCAAGACTTGTGTAATTCAGTCCAGTGAGTATGGAGACACGCAGATAAAAATGCTGACATATATTTTAAAAATCGAAGGCATTCGCAGACTTTCTAGCATTCAGCACTGGTTTAAAAAGAGTAAGTGTGTGTCTGTGCGTGTGCTTTGAAGACGTTGGTATTTTATTGACATGGACCGTTTCCTGGGAGTGGGTAACTCTGCAATGTGAAGCAGTAGTAATGTGCCTGAAAGCAATGACCTTGCACTCCTGGTATGCTGGCCCCTGGGGAAATGGCTGCTTCTATAGAATACTGTTTCTAGTTGTGTTTGTGTGCAGTCTCCTCTCTCTATAGCATGCTCTTTAGTCTCCCAACGCTCTAAAGCTCAGCCCTCCTTTTCCAACAGTTACGATGACATTTTTTCTCTCTTTGTTTTCCCACTGGGAGTAGCCTGGTCCCCAGGAGCTGTCTGCCTTTCCGTTCTCTGGGAACACATGGCAGGGGCGGGAGATGCAGAACTGCCTGTAAAACAACATGCATTTGCTAGAGGGCGTGTGTCTGTGTGTTTTGCCTGTATTTTTTTTGATTCTCGATATGAGCAGCTGCAGCCTCTTTTTCTCGTCTCCTGCGACGAGCGAGCACAAGCCCAGACAGCAGACTCCACATGCTGCCCCCTCCATGTGTCTTCTCCTCACGTGCTCTGCTGGGCATGTGCACAGACTTTCCAAGGGCAAGCTGAGCAGTGTAGGTGTGAGGCGGGGGGATGACCGAGGGGGAAGTGAGGAGGTTCAGAGAGGAAGTGAGGTCCACCTGGGCTAAGATGTCTATTCGTCTGTTTGCAATGTTTAATAGAAGTGCTTCTCGAGGGAGCCCTTGGCTGTAAGCCCAGGTTTCGGAGAAAGAGAATTTTGTGGTTTCACTCTCTGCAGCTCCATGCTCAGGGCCCACCTGGTCAGTGGCAACTTTGGGTCCGTCCCAGGAGGACAGGATGGCTGGGTTCAAGGAGGCGCGTCATTTGTCTTTAATTACATGACCTTGTGTCCCAGTGCGGGGTGCTGGCAGCTTCAGGATCTTCCCCAGGGCTGTTTCTCCATCCTGTGGACCAGGGAGACCCGGCACTGAGGGGAGGGGACTGTAACCCAGATTGGGGGGAGGGGACAGATCAGGAGGCAGGTAAGCCAGGGCTCTGGGCACAGTAAAGGGAGCTGGTGTCCAAGAGCCCCTTATAAAGGGGAGGGGCTGAGGAGAGGCAAGGACAGGACTACTCTTCCTGCATCCTGTGCCTCAGCCCCATTCTCCGGGACTGGCCAGCAAACCAGAGGCTTCTCCTATGGCTGTGGAAGCCAGGAAGTCAAGTTCAAGTTCCAGGTCTAGAGCCCACCAGCTGGGTGGCTTCAGGCAATCACTTGCCTTCCCTGAAGCTCCATTTCCTTAAATAGGGACAGTACTCCTCTACTAATGACTTTTTAATATATATATATATATATATATATATATATATTCAGTAATATATATATTTCTGATTTTTTACAGAGAGAAAGGGAGAGAAATAGAGAGTTAGAAACATCGATGAGAGAAACATCGAATAGCTGCCTCCTGCACACCCCCTACTGGGGATGTGCCCACAACCCAGGCACATGCCCTTGACCGGAATCGAACCTGGAACCTTTCAGTCTGCAGGCTAACAATCTATCCACTGAGCCAAACTGGTTTTGGCTCTACTAATGACTTTTAAAGGTAAAGTAAAAGGCTAGGTGTTCACCCGGCTTGTGTAATTGGCTATTTTGATTATGTGTCAAATTTTAGAACATCATTCGTGGTGGTTTAAGCACAATCGCCTGATGCAGTGGTCGGAGCTGGAAGGTGGGAGCGAAGCTGGGGTAGACCGAGTTGTCCTGCTCTTGTGGGATCCAGTGGGAGCACGTGTGTGACAATGACTTGTAAACCAGGCAGCGCAGAAGTAACTGGCTATTGTTGAGTAACGAGCCCCTTTAACCTGCCCTGGAAGCCCGTTCTGTCCAGGGCTGGCTCCATCCGCTAGCCGTGAGTTTGGGCAAGTCTCAGGGCTCCTTGTGCCCTAATCTGTGCAGTGATCTCAGAGATGTTGGGAGGCTGCCTTTCCTTACGTGCAGGGCAGGCACGAGCCGTCTGCTGACCTGTGATCGTTCGTGAGTACCGTTTCCTCCAGATGCCGAGAGACGGGGAGGCCATCTGGCTTGAGCCCAAGGAGAAGCAACGCCCAAGAAACATTTTGCTTCTGCACCGGAGGCCGCAGGAAGGACACGGAGAGCCCCGGACAGCGTAGGGCGATGATGATAACAGTAGCGGACATTCGAACAGAGCTTAATGCATTCTTAGCATTTTTGTGTGTATTAGCTCATTGCATCCCTCAGACAGACGTGTGAAGTGGGGCAACCAAGGTGGAGTGGCCACTAAGTGCCTTGCTCAGGTCACACAGCTGGTGAAGGGAGGCATGAGGACGTGAGCACAGGCAGCCCGGCTCTAGAGAGCTCACCACTCAGCCCCCCTACCTTCTCCCTCCCACTGAGGGTTTCTGAGTTCTCTTCCTTGCTGTGATTGTCTCTTTAGTAAGCTCCCTCCACTTCCCCCCACTCCCACCCCACAAGCTGCTTAGTAGGATCTGAGGCTGAGATACAAGTTCTTCCTGGGCCTTGGCCAACCATCAGCCATGGAGCAAGGGATAGAGGCCAGTTGAAACCAGTACCCATTCGAGTGTTTTTGCCACTGGGACAGTGTCTCCTAGGAGGAACCCAGACATTTGAAGGCATTTTCTGCAGATCCAGTGGAGGGAGAGAGGCATTGTTTGACTGTTGTTATCATCAGACATTCTGTGAGGTCTCGTTGGTCACGTGAGCCTTGCCTAGGATGACTGGGAGACAAGGACAAAGCTGGCCCCGCCATGTGTCATCAGTGGCCTGTTGGCCACATCCTCCTGTAGGCCTTGGCCCTCTTGTTCACCGTTTCAGCAAATGGAACTGATTGAGGTGTGCCTCCCTTTAGGCAAACCTGAAGAACAAAAATATTGACATTGGAAGACAGGCTGAGACAGGAAGGGCCGGTGAATCTGCTCCTGACAGATCATTTACAAGGCTCCTTTAAGAGCCGGGGCATCCCTCATGGAAATTACTGATTTTCCCCCCCCTGCCTACAAATACTGACCTCCAAAGATAATCAGCTACATCAGGGCAATTACTCTACTAGCAAAGGACCCTTTGCCCAGTGAGCTCCTTGTGCATATTCATTTCCACAGTCTTTCCTGCTTTTCGTGAAAATCGAAATGGAAAAGGCAAATTTAACGAGCGGTGGAAATTCCTCCCGGATCCCCCTGCGGCCCCCATGAGAACCCATGAAATCTCTGCTGGGCTTTCTGCAGAAGCGTCTCCTGGGCCTGGGCCAGGGCTTTTTTCATCCCATTCCACTTCCGCACACCTTTCCAGAAGCACACTTTGCTGCAGACCAGCCAGGGCCTCTGCCGTGGTAGCATCCCTCTTGCTTGTGCAGCCAAGAGCGGTCCCTGCTTCCATGGCTGCCTGTTCTCAAGCAGAACGCAGTGACCGGGACTCGGGGCCGGAGCCCTCAGACAGTCTCCGAAGGGTCACACAGGGTAAAACGATCGTAGATCCTGTCTACTGCCCCCGCCAGCCCAGGCCTGGCTGCGGAATTGACACTTGTCTCACCTCTGTGGCAGCACCAGCCTCCCTTTCCCTGTCTCTTGTTGACAGAAATGGGGAGGGGGTGACCTGTGTCTGCCCTCCAGCCCCTCCTTGCCCATCCCAGGGTCCCTGGGGGAGGGTGTTCGGTGTCGCTGGAAGCTCTGCCATTGACTGAGTGGTGGCACTTTGTCTTTGGCTGACAGTCGTCATAAATAGAGTAATCAGGTTTCCCCCAGCGGGCCTTCAGGGCCTTCTCAGGCCGTAAATAGTCCTCTTGCACCTGCCCAAGAAGGACTTGGCCTGCTGGCTGTCCCCATAAAACCGCAGGGAAGCTTTCACAGCCACCTTGGGGACTGTTTAGTGCCAGCGCCACAGATGGGCCTCTCTGGCCTGCCACAATACAAATCGTTTTTATGGTTTCTTTCTCACCGGGCCACCGCACGCCAGGAATTGTGTGTAAATAGGGAAACCGAGGCACGGGGAAGCTTAAGTGTTTGTGGGAAGCCAGAGGTCGCCCGTCAGGTGGCAAGCTGCTTCCTGGAACATCTGGCTTCCCCGGCCCACGGGGTCTCCTGGCTTCCATAGCCCGAGGAGGAGCAATTCATGCAACACATGCTGCCCACCCCTCTCCCGCCAGCCCAGCTCCGTCCCTGCCCCTGTCCCCTCCGTGGGATCACCTTGTGCATTTTCAAAGAGAACAAAGAGCCAGGAGACAGATGTGGGTGGGTTTTGTTCTCTTTGTCTTTTTACAGGCATTCATTCTGTTTTCTTGTTGCCAAAGTAGTACAAGCACCGTCTAAAAAATTCAGTCGCAGACATGTAAACAACAGAAAATTTAACCCTGCAGCGAAAACTAAGGTAGATGTCTTTTACTCTAATGATGGGTTTCTGGCCAGTGTACATCTGCTGGTGCAATTACCAAGAGTATGCATTTTTGCACAAATCAGATAACACCATGTAATCTGTTGTGCAGGATGGTTTATTTCATGTAACATGAGCTCACAATACGTATTTTAATTGATTTCTAGCCATCTTCTCACAAAACCCTAGCATCTATATCACATTGTCTATTATATGCATTTATCACAATTTATCAAGTCCATGTTTGATTGATTTTTCAGTGAAACCTGAGTTGTAATCACAAACCCAGCTCTACTCCACCCACACAGATTAAGTTCCTTCACTTCTCCCAGGCACATGTGTCCACATACGCAGTGATGGGTGTGGACCAGATGACCTTCCAGTTTTAAGATTCTGTGACTCTAAGGATTACATGTTACACCACCCAGAGACCCTAGGCTAGTCTGGCACCAGTAAAGGTAGATTTACTCTAAGTCAAAGCTAATGTGCTTTATAAAATATTAGAAAGTGTCAATAAAGACATCTGTGCCTATCCTCCAAGAGCCATAGCTGAGGAACCCACGCCCTTTTGCAATCTGTACAATATGTTCTAAATCAACACCACGAGGAATAAATATTTGCCCCGGTTCTGTCCTCACGTGTCCCCAGCACAAAACCAACAGAGGCCCGCAGCCCGAGTACCAGGTGAAATTAGGACACGCCTAAAGGAGATTAGTGTGGAGCTCAGAAATTGTTTATTGAAGATCAAGCTCATATTTGTGGCTCTAGCAAGCACTTGGGCAGACTTCTCCCCGCCCCCGGGCCGGTTGCCCTCAGCCACATTTTTATTGCAACTCTGTGAGTTATTTGAACTGGGCCTGCTCTCTGAACTCACCTGCAGAGCCTGTCCCCACCTGCATCAGAGGGCATGGAAAGGTCTGAATCTTGCTACACAAGAGTGTTTGCTCCTTTCATATTTCCATCCATAAAGAGTTTGTGGGTGCGGCAAGAGGTCTGGGACCCAGCCACATGAATCATTAGAAGCAGCTTCTGGTTTTAAGGGAAGGACCCTGCAGGTGAAAATGGACATCCCAGGCCCCTGATCACTCAGGGGTGGGGTGGGGGTTAAGCCTACTGAAGCATTCCTCAGGCTGGGAAAGGATCTGTCCCTTTAGATTAGTCATTAGGGGTTTTGTGACAACCTTTGACACTTCAGCTCTCTTAGAGATTCCGCCTGGGATAGGAAAGTTTCAAAGGCATCTGTCCCACATGCGCCTCCCGGGAGCTCAGCAGGCAGAGCAGCAGGCGGGAGGTTAAGGGGGCCTCTCAGCACCTCCCACCAAAAATTCCAGTTGGCCGAGGTCTTAGGATTCTCTCTAAACCCATCTACTCCTGCTCCAGAGCACAGCTTTTAAAATGCATTTTTTGGGAACTTTTAATTTTAATGTAATTCAGAATTATAGGTAAGTTTAAGGACCATCCATAGGCCTTTTACCCATAGTCATTCGGCCCACTTTTCCTTCTCTCTGTGTCTTTCTGTCTCTCTGTGTGTGTCTCAATCGTCAATCAGTCTGTTCATTTCTATCTGTCCGTCCATCTCTGTCTCTTGTTCTAGTCATTTATCCATCCACTTATCTACCTCTGTTTATCTTTCATTCATCTATGCAATCATCTATCTATGCCTGTTTTTTCTTGAACAATTAGAGACAGTATATCTCTTCACCCCTAACTATGTCAGTAGGAGTTTCCCAAGGACACAGCCTTTCTCATACATAATCACCAGTGCAGTTATACCCCCCTCACCCTCTCAGGCTAAAATCACCACGGCACATTCTCATACCGTGGGCAGAAAGGAGGCAGCTGACACCAGGCATCACACCGAGGCACTTTACATACATGTGGCACTCCTGTCCTCGGAACAGGCGTGTGGAATCAATTTTTATTTTCCCTGTTTTATAGACAGGCCAGCTCAGGCTCAGAGAAATTCAGTCACTTGACCAAGGTGGGTCCCTGGGGAGCAGATTCAGAACCAGGTCTATCTGACACTCCCATGGCCCTGGCACTGGTGTCTGCAGACAGTGAGGCACACACTTGATGTGTGTCTGCCCTTGAAGAGGGTCACTCAGGGAATGGCAGAGCTCATTAGCGAGGTGCTCACTGCTTGGGGCTCATCTTCAGCCCTATAAAGATGAGGCCACCACCGACACAGACAGGCATATCTGAAAGACGGACATGCTTGTGACTGTATTTATGCTGACACAGACGCTCACACAGGAAGGGAGGACACAGGCTTTCTGTATATGCCCAGAAAGTTGGGGAAAGTTATCATTATCCTGGATCTTAGGGGTTAGCTTGGCAAGGCTTCTGGGAGAAGTGGGACTTTAGAACTTAGAGCCACATAAGCATGGATATTTCACATCTGGAAAGGACTTCAGACGTATAGGCCACCTCCCTCATTCCAGACCCTGGGACACTAAGGCCTAGAATGGAAAACTGGTTTGCCCTGTCACGTACCTAATCAGTGAGTCCAGGCCCCCTGTCTTCCGGAATTAGGTTCGTTCCACTACATCAGGAAGTCTGAGCTTTTTCCCAGCCAAAAGCCCTTTTAATGATTTACTCCCATCTCAGGCAGCCACTATCCTGCATTCCATGTTTGGAAAAGTACTGGATCTGCCAAAGTACTTATATTAGTGAGTAATTAACTAGCCACACATTTTTATTCATCAGAAACACAGACACGACAGTCAGATTGTCTAATCAACCTAAGATCTAACTAGACTGCCGTACGGATTGAGTCAAGAAACTCTATGACCTCAGCTCGGGTTTTTAAAATGTCAAAGATAATGACCATCCCTTCAGAGATTATTATATAGAGATGCCTAAGGACGTGCCAGAGAGCCTGGGCTGGGAATTCATGTGCAGCATGATGCTGCTCAAGGGTACTCGGGGTTGTCTGTGCCCCAGTGAACAAATTTTACTCTCGATGGACCACCTAAAGTCCACTCTTCCTTCCTCACCTTCCCATCTCCCTCCCTCCCTGATGTTCTCATTCATCATTCAGATTTGCCAGAACCCCTACAGCAATAATAGCTATGTCTATATAAAGTGTTTAAGAATATATATATATATATATATATATTGAATATATATATATATATACATACATACATATATATATATGTGTGTGTGTGTGTGTGTGTGTGTGTGTGTGTGTTACAAATAAAATATGATTTTGAACCTATTCGGGTTTACCAAAGAGATATATTAGCTTGATGGCAGAAAAGAATGCAGCCTGGACTGTCCTAAACAGAATATTTGCAAAAACATATGCATGCACACGTTGGAGATTTTGTGGGTTCCGTGCCAGTCCAATGCAATAAAGCAAATTGTAATAAAGCGAGTCACACTAACACTGTTGTTCCAGTGCCTATGTTTACTCTATGCTGTAATCTATAAAGTGTGCAACAGCATTTTGTTGGGAAAAAAACCACAACAATGTACATGCTTTAATCTAAAAAGGCTTTATTGCTAGAAAATGCCAGCAGTGATTATTTGAGCCTTCAGAGAGTCGTATCTTTTTGTGGGTGGAGCGTCTTGCCTACAATGTGTGTAAAAAAACTCAGCGTTACGGCGTGCAATAAAGCGAGGTATGTCTGTAACACATACAACATTGTTTTATAATTGGATGGGGTTTGTCACATGCAAAGAAGCCAGTCACAATGCAAAGCAAACCCTTAACACAGAGATTCTCAAGCTTTTCACATCTCGGAGATTTCTATTTCATGGCTGGCTCAGAAAATGGTAAACCAAAGAAGCTGCTCGTGGTCACTGGAGGACCTTGGCCTCCAACTGAGGGGTCAGTATCTTGGCCTACCGAGATCCCACCTGCAGTTTGCCAGTTGGGAAGCTCCACATGAACATAACTAAGTGGAGGAATATTAAAGATCTCAGGATTGCCTTAAAGGACAACACAAGACTCGGTAAAATCTAACTTCTGTTTTTGACTGAGAATCTTAGGAGGAGAAAAGTGCCCAGGAATGCATTTCAAAACTTCAGTGCAAACCTTAATTGAGGCCCATTCATTGCAGGGCCCTCTAACGAGGTCTGCAGCATGAATTCATCTCGGTCTTGCGCGACTGGCAGCTGCGAGGGTGTTTATTCTTCCGAGGCCTGGTCCACCGCCCGCAGCAGCTTTTGTGGCACTCACACGCCAATGAAAGCCTCTCCAGTTGCCTTTCCAGCCTGGAGGAGACAATGAGAGAGGCGCTGGCCCTTGTGCCGGTCACTAGGCAACTGGAGAGGGGATCGGCCCTGAACCGCCCTGCGTGTCTGCTCTGCTGTCCAAGCACACGTTAGCCCAGGCCAAGCACACAAAGTCACATGTGGCCGGAACGTGCCCAGCTGGGAGGCAGTGGGTCAGAGTGCCCAGCCTCAGCCCTCCTGATGATAAACTCAGAGGGCCAGCCACTTTGTCTCAACTGGGTCTGTGTCTTTATGTGCACCACCGACCCTGACGAGAGGCTCAGATTCTGCCTCTTGCGTGCCCTGCTCCTGTCATCCTTGGGGTCCCACCTGGGTCCCACATAGAGTCCTGTTCTCGAGGGGAAAGTGTTTGATCGCAAATGGGGAGATCTGAAAGGGGTACTTGGGGTTCTCCATCTCAGGGCTGAACCATAAAAGGAACTTCTTACAGACTCTAATTGTCCTCAGCCCAAATGGGAGAAGGGAGGGCTTTTCATGGTCGAATTACCCAGGTATTAGCCCTGTTAGCCCTACAACTTCCCCACTGTTGCCTTAACAAGCCAGCCCCCTCATTCATGTAATTAGATGCTGAAGTTCACTTTATCGTAGAAAATGGTGATTATGCAAATGCAGGCTATGCTGTTAAAGTGTGTTTGGGGTTTGGAAAATTGCATCCTTCTCATCCATGTTGGGTTGGCTTCACTAATTCTCAAACCTTCTGGAGACTCAGACTGATTAAGGTTTGCACAGACATACTTCCTTCCTCTGGAGCTTTGATTAGGCCTTGGTTTTGGCTTCCAAACTGTGTTCCTGAGAGGTGCCTTGGGACTGCTGGCTAGAGTGAAGCAGCAGGGTGCAGAGCAGCGACTCTTATGTGTCCTGTATGTTAGGCTGGTGAGCGAGCTTTTGTTTGAAGAAAGGATTCCAAAGGTCAACAAAGCTTTGAAAGCCAGTTCCTTAAACCGCTGTTACTGTGAACGTGTATGTCAGTGCATTGGGGTCCCACAAGTCCTGTCTATGCTCTTGTCTTCCTTATTGGAATTTTAAAAAATTATAAGTGAGGCAATAGGAGGTATATAAGGAAAAGGTTAAACATCGCTTCCCTTCCTCCCTTCCCATTCTGCTCAGTGTTGATAAGTATCTTCCCATAATGCCTTTCACTTCCGTGCTGATATCCTTTAATAGCTTTTCCTTTGGGGAAATTTTTAAACAGAACAGTCAAGGCTAGTATAAGTAGCTCGGTAACCCCATCCTCCAATGCCAATAATTATCAAAATTTTATAACATTTGCATCATCTGTCTCTTTCTCATATATTTTTAAATTTTTATTTTTTAAATTCGTTTTTATTGATTTTTAGAGAAAGAGGAAGGGAGAGGGAGAGAGAGAGAAACATTGATGAGAGAGAAGCATTAGTATCAACAAACTGCCTCCTGCACACCCCCTGCTAGGGATTTGCCTGCAACCCTGGTATGTGACCTGTTGGTGCATGGGTCAGTGCTCAACTACTGAGCAACACTGGCTGGGCTCTTTCTCATGCATTTTTTATTTATCTTGTTTTGTTTTACAAAAATAGCATGCTAATCAGCAACCTGTCTTTTTTTTTTTTAATATATTTTATTGATTTTTTTTTTTTTTTTTTTTTTTTACAGAGAGGAAGGGAGAGGGATAGAGAGTTAGAAACATCAATGAGAGAGAAACATCAATCAGCTGCCTCCTGCACACTCCCTCCTGCGAATGTGCCCACAACTAAGGTACATGCCCCCGACCAGAATTGAACCCGGGACCCTTGAGTCCGCAGGCCGACACTCTATCCACTGAGCCAAACCGGTCCCGGCAGCAACCTGTCTTTTTACTTAATTTATCTTAAACATTATTTCTTGTCAGTTCATCTACCTCCTCCTTTTAATGGCTATGTAGTTTCCCGTTGTTTGTTTGAACCAACATTATCTCAATCCATTGTCACCTATTTTAGACATCCAGGCTGTATCAATTTTTTTTTTTTGTGATCTTATAAATTACTGTGACTAATATCCATGTACATAAGTGTTTACATACTGACGCATTTATGGATTTCCAAAAGTGGGATGGCAAGATCAGGGCTATGTATGTGTTAAGTCTTATTAACTATTGCTCAAGTGTAGTCTCGAAAGATTGTGGATAACCTCCCACCAGCAACCTTGGCCCATTTCCTCAAAGCCCTGGTTATGATTGTTCATTAAAAATGCTGTGAATCTTTTGTGTAAAGAGATGGCATGAAATCCATGTCTTACATGTGTGTGTGAATGAATTCTTTTCTGCATTAATTTTGTAAATTGTAGTTTTGCAATCGTTATTTGGGGGAAGAGAGCCATTAGGAACGACTGGAATAGAGGCCAAGAGGGAAATGTCTTTTGCAGACCTGCCACTGCTCTTTGTTTCTATTAGTTTGTACAGCGGAAAACGGGTGCTGGCCGCGTGGTGCATATCTGCAATCTTCCCGAGGGAAGCTGCACTGAGAATGACGTCATTAACTTGGGGCTGCCCTTTGGGAAGGTCACCAATTACATCCTCATGAAGTCTACTAATCAGGTAGGTCTCGGCACTTTCACACTGGTATGTACCAGACAGATCACAAATTGGTGGTCTATTCAGTACTCCATATATATTATATATTATTGTTTTTTTTAAAGAAGCTGTCCTTAGCATAAAGAGGTATTGCACAGCTGGACTCCCTTTGGTCTCAGCCAACAAACAGAGGTGACATTCTGTTTTCTCTTACCCTTCTTGTGATGGTTACGGGCCTTTGTAAGTTGCCGAGAAGTGAGAAGGTGCTTTAGAATGAGGTGCTCAATAGCATAGAAAAGCTAACTGGCCCCCCAAATAGAAATCCAACCCGCTGAGCTCATGCTGATCTTGCCTTCTAAGCTTCTCATAGCTGAGGGCCTGGGTTTTGAGCCAGCCAGCAACTGACTTGGGAGCAAGAATTTTCACGGATCCTTGGTGTTACCCTCTGAGGCCCAATAGGTGAGAATTGATGGATGCCTGGAAAGTCTAGGAACTAAGGGAATAGACTGAGTCCTTGGGAGTCCGCATTTGTCTTCATTTCTAACGTCAGAGGGAGAGTTTTACAGAGAATGCTCAGAAATAGGAATTTTTGTTGTTAATAAATATTTTTGTGTTGTAAATCAGAGGATTAGGCATAAAAGAAATTCTTAATTAAAGCATGAACCTTGGAGACTCAAAGCCATATCAGATCCCCAATGGTCTTCCTCCATCAGCCTGGGCTTAGATAGCTCACCTTGTCTCTCTGTTCCTACTTCTCACAATTCTATTTTGGGTAAATATCCAAAATTCAGCTTGTAACAGCAGTGCAATGAAAGTCATTGAATTAATATTATTCACATTTGACAGGTGAGAGCTAGAGATGCTAAAATGTTTGCGTGAACAAAGAGGCAATTGGAAAGCTGGGTGGCAGAATTTGAATAAAACTCTAAGTAATCTTGACTCCTACTCTCTCATACTCTGCCAAAGACTGTGACAGCATGGAGGAAAGCATATCTCAATTAAACAACAAATGTGAGGGAAGGAGGAGGATGACTTTGTTCAAAACAGTGGGAGAGTTGGCATTCACAGTTAGGGCCCCCTTCTCACAGACCACTTCCTCCTCAAGACTGAGGGACGAGATCGGTACAAACCAAACAAATCTAAGAGATAATAATGATAATGAATTCCCCACAATAGCTACTGGGATAAACAGACAGGTCAGTCAAAACAGGCTACTTAGAAAGTCTTTATAGACACCAACTGAACAGAAAAGACCATTTCTTTGGTGTGTGTGTATGTGTGTGTGTGTGTGATCACAACAGTTAAATAAAGAGGAAAGCTGCCATGGAAACAACAGGGTTTTCCTCTCTCTTTAACTCACAAAGACATGACCTTCTTTTAAGCCTAGAGAGCCCCTGAATTTTTTAAAATATATTTCTCTTTTCACAAAGAAAGTGAGAGCTCAATACTCAGGGCCTATGCCTCTGTCTTCTGCCATTGCCACCGTTAATGGACAACTTTTGCAAGGATTGGCCTGAGTCCATTATGCAGTAAATTCACTCTCTCCCGTGTCACCCCTTCCCCTGGGAAGCTATTGGTAATGGACCCTCCCATTGCAGAGGGACTCCTATGGCATGACGTAGCCCAGGATGGACATACATAATTAAGAAGAATGTTTGGTAACCATGGGGATCCGAAGAGGGGTCATCTTATAATGAGCTCTTTTGGGGAAGTTAATAAATAGGTCTCTTTGAGCAGATGGGATCAAAGAGAGCTCTTCCTTTGCTGTTTTATTTTTTATTTTTATTGAGGTACAAAATACATGCTCTAAAGTGCACTAGTCTAAGGGTAAAACGCCATTAATTTTTTTACATGTGTACACCCATGTAATTACCACCCGGGTCAAAACATGGAACATTTCCAGAACCTCAGGTTTCCTCATGCTCCCTTTCCCAGTCAATTACCCCACCCCACCCCAGGCAGACCTTGAACTTCTAATACCATTGATTCGTTTAGTCTGTTTTTATTTAGTTATTCATTTTTATTTCAGAGAGGAAAGGAAAGGAAAGATAGATACATCAATGATGAGAGAGAATCACTGATTGGCTGCCATCTGCAAGCACCCTATTGGGGACTGAGCCTGCAACCTGGGCATGTGCCCTGGCCGGAATAAAACCATGACCTCCTGATTCATAGATCTCTGCTCAACCACTGAGCCATGCTAGCCAGGCCGTTTTGCCTATTCTTGAGCTCCATATACTTGGAATCAAACCTTGTACTAAATGTAGCTTGAGACCATTCATGCCAAGTCCAATGTATGCCCTGCCATTCTTTCCTAGGCCTTTTTAGAGATGGCATACACAGAAGCTGCTCAAGCCATGGTCCAGTATTACCAAGAAAAGTCTGCTATGATCAATGGGGAGAAGTTGCTCATTCGGATGTCTAAGAGATACAAGGAATTGCAGCTGAAGGTAAAGCATTCTTTTCTTCATTCATTCAACCAACAAACATCAACTGAGTGTCTCCTCCTTGCCAGGCATGGTCCTAAGGAGAAGACAGGAAAGATGCAAAACTTACCCACTGTCTTTGAGGATGTCACACGGGAAGGCAAAGCATTATAACATGACAAGAAACATGCTTATGGATATAAGTACAGAATGCAAAGGGTTTCTTGAGACAAGATGACTAACTACCTGGGACCCACAGGGGATTTGTAGGGGAGGTCTTGGAGGAGGTAGAAGTTCCAGGCATAAACCTTGAAGGTAACCTCCTTCTCCATCCATACAGGTCTTCAGTAATTTTCTTCCTCTGTCACCCTCCTTGATCTCTTATTCTCTCCTCCATTCTCTGTAGTTATGTCTTCAGCCTCAAATAAATCCTTCTGAGCCGCACATGACTGAATTGGCCACTGTCAGAACTCAGGGATGAATTCAGATTAATTCCAAACAGGGCTTCTTTGTTTTTTTTGTTTTAGCTTATCCTACATTTGTCTTTTCTTTCTTGTTTTATTTTATTGTGAAATGCAACATACATAAAGAAAAGTGACTAATTAAGCATTACACAGTTTTAAATGCACTAATGGGTGAAATCCCCTAAGTCCCATAAAAGTCAAGGAATAGGACATTGATGGCACCCAGAGGCCCCTCATGCTCAACACTCCCCTCTCCACTCCTATGACTTTAAGGATCATTTCCTTCCTTTACCTTACAGTCCTGGTACCCAAGCAATGTGCCTTCCTTAGCAAGTACCGTTTAGTTATGCCTATTTTTGAACTTTATATGAATGGATTCATACAGTCTGTGTTCTTTTATGTCTTGCTTCTTTCACTCAACATTATGCCATTCATGTTGGGTGTGTTTATTTTCATTGTTGTATAAATTTCTATTGTATGACTACAGGTACATTTATCCATTCCGCTGTTGATGGACATTTTGGATTGTTCCCAGTTTTAGGGTATTAGAGACAATGAATACTACTGTGCACATTCCCAAACATATTATCATGTAAACACATACACCAATGTAAAGCTAGGGGTGTGTACATAACTAGGAGTGGACTTGCTGAATCACAGGCATGCATAGCCTCAAATTTTCTAGGTAAAAGCAAGCTCTTTTAAAAATTAGTTGTTCCAAATTTATACTCCTAGTAGTAGTGTCTGAGAATCTACATTATTTTTTAAAAATATTTTTTATTGATTTTTTAATTGATTTCAGAGAGGGAGATAGAAATATCAATGATGAGAGAGAATCATCCGCTGCCTCCTGCACAACCCCCACTGGGGATCAAGCCTGCAACCTGGGCATGTGCCTGGACTGGGAATCCAACTGGTGACCTCTTAGTTCCTGGGTTGATGCTCAACCAGTGAGCCATACCCGGCTGGGCAATGGTCCACATTCTTGCTAACATTTTATCTTATCTGAGTTTTTAATTTTTGCCTGTCTGAGGAAGAGTGTAATGGTTTGTCATGGTTTTATTTTTTATTTTTTTGATTATCAATTGATATTGATCACTTTTTTTCAATATGCTTATCGCTATGCCATTTGGATCTGCTCTAGTGGAAAGTTTCTTTTCAAGGCTTTTGCCCATGCTTTTCTCTTAGATGTGTCCTCTTAATGGTCTGCAGGATTTCATTAAACTAGAGCACTTTGTCCATTTGAATTTATTGTAATGAATGCTTCCTTTGCATTTAAATCTACCTTCTTAGTTGGTGCTCTCTGCGGTTCCATGTAATACAGATTTTCTTGTCACTTCAGCTCATTCCACATCTACTTGGGGTCCAATTTGTTTAGGGCCCTCAGCCTTCAATCTGCTTTCATGGTTAAAGTCAGAGACAACGGCCGAATGGCTGTTTCTGGCCAGGACTCGCTTTCTGACAAGTCCGTATATGTAGGTCGGGTATATGTCAACCAGCCGACAAAGCCCTGATTCTGCTTTGCTTGCAGTCTTGCTTCTGAAGTTCCTTTGCCAACAGTTCTGTCAGAACCTGGCTTTTTTTTTTTTTTCTTTTTCTTTTTTTCTTTCCCTTCTGATTAATGAAAGCACATGGCTTTTCTCAGACAAGTGAAAAGGTGTTTTCCCCAGTGGCTCCCACAGATGTCCCGAGAGGCACTCTCATCACCCTACCTCATTCTCCACCCAGCCAGAGTTCCCATTCTCCCCAGAGGCCTAAAGTTGAATTTCCATACTGGATTCCCAGTGGAGCTTTGGTCTCCAGATGAACTGTTCTATTAAGTTGTAATTAAGATTGATAGCAGTACTCAACTTCTTAAAGCAAGGTACTGAGGCACCCCAGTACCTTACCAAGGGAGATAGTTTGGGGTGGTGCCGAAACCAGGGGTTAAAGAGGTCATGTGGTCCACTTACATTCAGCAAATGTGGAACCCACTGTGCGCAGGAAGTGGGCCTCTCCATGGTTGCAAGCTTGTGGAGGCGCTCACTGTCTGGTGGGAGGAAGAGCAGGTAAACACAGAGCCACCCACAGCCATGTGAGCTATGCCAGATTGAAGGGTGGTGGTGCCAACCTAGGCTCTGCCCCTTCCTGCTTTGATGAACTTGGACAAGTTGCTTCACCTCTGTAAGCCTCAGTTTCCAGATCAGTAAAGACTATATATTCTGAGTTCCTTAGTTAGAAACATTCCCCCCCCCCCCCCCCATACATTGTCTCTCTGAGCCTCACAATCCCTCTCTCCTGTGAGGTGTGCAGGGTGGATAATAACCGTCATTATAACTGTCCAGCAATAATAAGTGTACATACCTTTGATTGAATCCTGGTGCTCAAGCAATGTGCTGAGCACTTTATGTAAATGCATTATCTCCTGTAATTTTGACGTCAGCTTGGTCAAACCGGTATTATTACCTCAGTTTTACAGATGAGGAAACTGAAGCTCATAGAGTTTGGCAGCTTGCCAAGACCATAGTTACCAGAAGAACCATCATTAAAGCCTAGGACAGTTCTGGGTTTGCACTATAGCTGCATCTCTGTATTGGGTTCTTGAGAACTTCATAGTCCACGTGAAAAATCAGAGAGAAATCAGGTGATTTTGTTATAGTCACCCGGGCAGGAAGCCGCAGGGGTGGCGTTCTAACAGCTTCTCAAACTGCCACGCGGAGTTTGTTAAAATTTCTGTTCAGAAGTTCAGGGGCAAGGCTGTGATCCTGCATTTCGAACAAGCTCCCAGGAGATGCCAGCGCAGCGGGACCTCAGCACTCTGAGCAGCAACGGGCTAGGACACGCTGCTGTCTGACCTTTCATTGGGGCTTCCTGCTCCCCACGCTGTCACACTGCCTCTGTGAGAAAGCAGCTCACAGCATGTTTCAACTCCACAGCAATGCATGCATGATGGCCCCTGAGATGACATCAGCGAGGACCTTTTTATGTAAGGAACGGAAAATTGTCTCAGTTTAACATACTGACTAAAGTTTTCAAAAGGTGGGGGCTGGATTTATTGGCTCGTGTAAATGAGAAGTCCAGGAGTAACCCTGGCTGCAGGTATGGCTGGAATCAGGGCCGAGTGATGGCATTAAGACTTGGCTTCTCTCCTTGCTGTGTCCTGCTCACTTGGCTTTTTTTGAGGGGGTCTCCCTGGGATGCCCCTGGCAGCCCCAGGCTCTCTCCTCTAGGTGGCGTGATGGTGTCATTGACTTCAGCAGCTCTGGCTTCTCGCCCTCCCATTTCCTTCAACAAGAGCGAGCCAGGGTTTTCCCCAGTGGCTCCCACAGATGTCCCGAGAGGCACTCTCATCACCCTTAGGACACGTGTCTGTTCTGGAACCAGTGTGTGTGGTCAGGGGATGGCTGTGCTGGGATTGGTGAAGTCTCTGTCACCTGCTGCATCTTTAGAGCAGGGGTAGAGAGAGGGGAATGGCTCCTGGGGAAATAGACAGCAAAGCACTATATCCATGCATATATCCAAACATGTCAGGGCCGGAGAAGCTACCCCATGGGGAACCACCAGGGCTTGCAGAGGTGGAGGGAAGTTTTGATTGGTTTATCTCCCCTAATCTTAGCTTTTGCTCACCAGGCAAAGTGGAAGGGGAGAAAGAAGAGAGCTGAAAGTACTTGCCATCTTATGTCTTGAATATTTCTTCATGCCATAATCTTATCTCCCTACCTGCTCTTTGTGGGGAAGGTTCTAGTCCTTAGGGCATTTGGGGCAGAACCTGTCCCCTAACAGGTGTCCAACAAGGGCATGGAATAAATGAGAAAGAGAAAACCTTTAGGAACACACAGAAAGTATTTTTCTTCTTACAGACCAGACAGGAAAACGGAATTGTTTTCTGGTTTGTTCTATAGAGACTTCTCCAGGATCACGGCATCTTACATGCAGAAGGGAACTTGGAGTAATTTAATCCAGTGTCTTCCAGTGACTGATCAGAAAGCTGCCAGGGCAGTTTGAAGGTCCTCTTGCCCAGGGATCCCTCCCTGGCTCAAACATTTCGTATCCCTTTCCTGTGTTCCAGCCCTGACCTCTCTTCCTGAAGCCACAGGCACCTCCTCCTTCATTCTCTCCTGGACTTGTGTTTCCCTAACCCAACCCTCAGTCTCAACACTAACACAGATAAGCTGGAGGACTCAGAATTCTATCCCCTCTGGATCACGTACTCACTGCATATCTCTGGCCCTGGTTTTCCCAGCTGTAAAATGAGATATATGATCATACCTAACATTCACGTAGCTATTTCACAATTCTTTGTAAAACATATAGAAAAACATCAAAGATTAAAAACAGCCATTGATTACATTTCTTAATAAAACTCTTTGTCAAAAGTTGACATTACAGACCAAGCATTTTTAGATTTATTGAGATATAATCATATACCATAAAATTCACCCTGCTCCATACATTTTAATGGAATGGATGGATTCTGTGTAGCCTGTTGAAAGGTGTGCTTGCGTTTCTTTTATGTACATCAATTTCTTTTTTAAATTGCTTATTTCTTTTTTATATATAAATATTTTTATTGACTTCAGAGAGGGAGGGAGAGAGAGAGAGAGAAACATCAATGATGAGAGAGAATCATTGATTGGCTGTTTCTTGTATGCCCCACCCTGGAGATAGAGCCCACAACCTGGGCATGTGCCCTTGACCAGAATTGAACCTGGGACCCTATAGTCCACAGACTGACTTTCTATCCACTGAGCCAAACAGGCTGGGGCTAATGGTTTATTTCTTGTTATTTTGGTATTGTTTTCTGTTCTGGGTTTAGGAAAGGGTGTGGTTAGGATTTGGGGGCTGGGGTTGGTCCTGTCCTGGCACAGCCACCAAAAAGTGAATTCTGGAATGGGTGGGGCCTTTGAGGGCCTGGCATCCTCAGCTGTGAATCCTGGCTCCCAGCCTGCGCTGCCCATTCGCGATTTAGGTTGAGCCCCACATAGTGGAGGAACACGCTGGAGTAAGGTATTGCCTGGGTCATAGAAAGGATCTTGGAGTTGAAATGCCTATTGTCAATCCTGATTCTCTAACCATCTGTGACCTTGAACGTGTTCCTTGACCCAGCACAACTACAGGACTCACCATTTACCTGGGTCATGGTGTGGCTGGTCACCTGGGAGCTGTGCAAGGAGAGCTCTGACTCTATCCCTCTGGGTCTCAGCTTCCACTTGTGTCAAATGTGGACGCTGCATTCAATGATCTTCAAGTCTCTTTACAAGTTACAATGCCTGCCTGCCCCCTTCCCTCCACACCTTCCTTCCTCTCTCCCTCTCTTCCTCCTTCTTTCCCTTACTTTCCTTTACGTCTCAGATATTTTCCTTTATTCAGGAAGGGATGGGAGGCAAATGTGATGAACTGAGACTTTTTCTCAGCACATGAATGTGCTCCTTCTTCTCCCAGCTCAGTGGATGCCATGTTCCCTTGACCACTCAGCCCACTAATTATGCTCCTACTCCTCATCCCCTCGGTTATTAAACCTTTTTCTTCCCTAAAAGGCACTTTTCCCCATTGGTGGACTGGACCATGAACCCAAGTCCTACCTGCGTCCCTGTGGTGTTTGCAAGGCTGTCTCTGGTCTGATGACCTCTCTCGCTTTGTCTAGAAACCTGGGAAAAATGTGGCTGCCATCATCCAGGACATTCATTCCCAGAGGGAGAGGGACATGTTCCGGGAAGCAGACAGGTGAGGTCCTAGGTGGCAGGGCAGATGCTGGGCAGTTGGAACGTTTTCCTGTTTCTCATTCTGAGGGTATTTGAGTCATGCCCTGCCTTTGCCCCTGCCCTGTTCATCAATCTCTCTGCACCTACCTTTTCATGTGCCCAATGGAACACAATAGTCAGAAATGCTGCTCAGGTTAAATCGCATGAAAATGCAAGATGCTAAGCTTCCTTCCAGCAGCTCCTCCTTTGTTAGAAAGGACTATAGGAGGGGATCTTTGGTACTTGGCTCTTAGGGGCAAGTCTATACTTTGCTAAAACAGCCTGAAAGTGTGTGTGTGTGTGTGTGTGTGTGTGTGTGTGTGTGCGCGCGCGTGCGTGCGTCTTCTAAACAGAGGCAGCTCTTGATTTTTGATAGCTAAATGTAGATGTAGGAGCAGGAGTAGAGATGACCCCCCCTAAAAGTAGCTACGTGACTCATCACTATGAACACTGAATGCATTCAGTTTTCCAACTTATTTCTCCCAACGGAAGTGGTGACCGCACACAGCTGTGGCTACAAGTTTGCCATTATCGCTGCCCTACAAAGGGGGTCCCTGTAGAGAGCCAAGGTGGAGAACAGCAGGAGTGGGCCCCTGGCCTGCGTGCCTTGTGGTTCTTACCCAGGGCAGCCACAGAGAGTGCTCTGACATCACTGCAAGGTGCTGAGCCCAGGCTGCTTCCCCTGAGGTCCAGGCAGCCTAGCCGGGTGCTAGGGAGCCACGTCTTCGTGTCCCTACTCAGTGAGGGCTGATGGTTTTCCTGGATTGAGGAACTACCAGGAAATTAAAATGGCCATTGCTTTCAGAATATGGGGTATGTGACTCAGTTTACCTGCTAAATAACCAAATAACCTTGAGAGAGAGAGAGAGAGAGAGAGAGAGAGAGAGAGAAGGAAAGTGTGAGTGAGTATGTGTATGTGTATGATTTTGTATGTAGCTGTTTATGTTTAGAATTTTTGTTTCTTTCTTTGTTTTTTAAACCATGGTTATCTGTGTGTTTGTTTGTTTTTTTAAAAAAAACCATGTGCAAAGCCATACTGTGCCATCTGCAGTTCTGCGGTAGGAGGGTGGGGGAGGGGTGACCCAGGAGACCTTGCTGGGAACCTTAGGCAGGTCGGGTCCTGTTCTGTTTTTCAGTTTCTTCATCTGAAAAATGACCAGCTCAGGGCTCTAAGGTCTCTGCCAACCCCAAATGCCTTCCTAGTTCTTTGCTTTTGGAATCTCTGAGCCCATCCTTTCCTCCTCGCCCCCCAGCCATTCGCTCCCTTATTCCATGCCCAGGATTGAGCAAACTGAGATGAGAAATAAGGAACACGGAGGCCTAGCGGTCCCCTTTATGCTGATAGAGGTGGAGGTGGGGAAAGGCTTCAGTCATTGAACCTGAGAGCCAGGCAGCCTTGCCCACCAAGCCGGAGCAGGCAACCTCACCCCCATCCCCACCTGCACACCCACGGGAAAGCTGAGCTCATTTCCAAGAGGGAGAGCTGAGCCAAACCAGCCTGATTATTCATCCCAGCTCCAGGAGCAGGATGGGCGAAGGGGCAGAGCTAGCTCAGGGAAAACCCTGCTGCCAGAAGCCAGAGGAGGAAGCGTCCTGATAAAGAGTGTCTGGCTGACGGGGTTATGTGCACAGACGAGTTATCTGAGCAGGATCTGGAGGGGTGCAGATTCTAAACTCCCTCCTTTGCTTCCTCACAGATACGGCCCTGAAAGGCCGAGGTCTCGCAGTCCTGTGAGCCGGTCACTGTCGCCGAGGTCCCACACGCCAAGCTTCACCTCCTGCAGCTCTTCCCACAGTCCTCTGGGCCCCTCGCGGGTCGACTGGGGCAATGGCCGGGACTCCTGGGAGCACTCCCCCTACACCAGGAGGGAGGAGGAGAGGGAGCCGGCTTCCTGGAGGGAGAATGGGGAGGACAAGAGGGACCGGACGGATGTGTGGGCACATGATCGCAAACACTACCCTAGGCAACTGGACAAAGCCGAGCTAGAGGAGCGACTGGAAGCAGGGAGGGGCCACCGAGAGAAGCACCCCAGGTCTGGGTCCCCCAACCCTCTTCACTTGGCATCAGGCTACAAGAGCCGGGAAGACGGCTACTACCGGAAAGAGCCCAAAGGCAAAGCGGACAAGTATGTGAAGCAGCAGCAGGATGCCCCCGGGCGGTCCAGGAGGAAAGACGAGGCCAGGCTGCGGGAGAGCCGGCACCCCCACCCAGATGATGCGGCCAAGGAAGATGGGCTGGAGCCCAGGGTTACCAGGCCCCCTGAGAGCACCAAGTCCAAGCCGAGTGAGAAAACCAGAACCAAGAGAGCCGACAAAGACCAAGAAGGAGCTGAGGACAGAAAGGAAAGCAGGATGGCAGAGAATGAGGTAATGATGCAATCTCCTCCCGGGGGAAGAGAGGCGGGTTCCCACAGGGAACAAAGGGACTAGCAGGATGATCAACAGTCATTGAATGAATGAAACGCTCACTGAGTGTTTACTCTGTGCCAGGCCCTGTGTGTAAGCTTTTTTCTCCATCAAGTCTTTTCATCCTCGCAGCGATCCTACGAGGCGGTAATGTTAATAATGTTATTATTACTCTAGATGAGAAACGGAGGCACAGAGAGCGTAAGTGAGTTGCCCAAGGACACACAGCCGGGAAAGGGCAGAGCTGCAGTCACACCTAGGTGACCAAATGCCACAGCACCTGCTGTCTTTCCTAGAAGTTAGGGAGGGACGGGATGCAAAGGCCTCCGTGTTCCTGTTTGCCCAGGTTGGAGCACCCCGAGGCTTTTGCGCCCACAGACTCTGCCAAGGGAGATTAGATCTCTGGTCCACTCTGTCTTCTCGCCTGCCCAAGGCATCTACCAATCCTGAGACCTCGAAGGGGGCGGTAAAGGAGAAGCAGCCACCACCCATACATTATACATGGTGTGTCTCTCTAGCCTAGGGGTGTTGAACTCAATCAGAGAAGGGGCCAAAATCTAAAATCCAGCCTAAATTGCGGGCCGAATGGTTTACTGAACAGTCATAAGCTGTCATTGTGATGGAAACGCAGTGGAGTGCAGTGATGACAGCGCGGTGCAGGCCACATTGCAAGGCCTGGCGGGATGGATTTGGCCCGCGGGCCTTGTGTTTGACACATGTGCTCTAGCCACTGTCCACTGTGTTTTGCTTCCACTGTAATAAAAACAGGCAGCAGTTGGCCGGCCTCTGTCACTGAAGCATCTGAAAGGCCCCATAACCTGCTGCGTGACTTCAGCTCACCCAGTGGGTCAGCAGGAGGACTCTGGAGGCGAGGTTTATGTGCTAACTTGGCTTACACTTCTTGCTGGAACTACCTGCGTTTCAGCGGGAGAGGGGCAGTGGGGGTTGAGGGGTGTGCACAGAGAACCCAGGTTGGACTATCCCGCACGCATATCATCTAGTCTGACCCAGGAGGGGGTGGCAATGCCAAGCCCAAATAAGGAGCCCAGTTCTCAGCTCCATGCACATTGAAGAGTCACGCTTTCGGCCAGCGTGTTAGCATGCCACTTTGCAGGTAGTGTGCTCAGTCCAGAGGTGAATAGGACACAGTCCATGTGGAGGCAGAGACCAAGGTCTGATGGTGGAAGCAGACCTACAGAAACCATTTGCAGACAGTGGAGCGGATAAGCTGCTCTGTGGGCAGTTAGCTTTGCACAGAGGCGTACCTTTGAGCTGAGCATTGAAAATGGGGAAGACAGTTCTGGAAGAAGCAAGGGCAAAAGGGAGAAAGACAGGCTGAAGAACCTGGAGATACTCCACATGACTATCTTTAGGGCATATTAAAGAATCATGTTTCTACGAAGTAAAATCTTGGCTTCGTGCAAACATAAAATGAATGCGTGTCAGAGCTGCTTAAGTCATTAATGAATGAGGAAACCAGTAAGATTTAAAAGCCAGTTCAGAGGAGAAGGTAAAGATCAGGCCACATGTGGAGGCAGTCAGGAATGTGGACATGGGTTTGCTAACAGAGGCAAGCTGACCTCTTCCACGGGGAACCTGGGACCAGATAAAATTCTTTGCATCTCTATGGATGAGAATCGCTTACATGACTCTCGATTATCTGCATTCACAGGGTTGTAAAGCAGCTCAGTTTAAGTGCAAGTCCAGACTCTCACAGAACCAGATACCCAAAGGGTGTGCTGGCAAATGGCCCAGCATTCCATGGAAGGACACCCGGTGATCTTTCTGCCCATTGCACGTTTCCACGATTTGTCCTGACTGGCCTAGTAGGGGGAATGCCAGGAAAGGAGACTAGGAAATGGGTAGAGGGGACGTGAAGGACCACGTGGGCCCCACTGAGGGCTTGAACTGGATCCTGAGGACTTATGGACAAGTGGGTGTGTTTAAGAAGAGTGTACAGGGGACTGGTTCCAGGGCCCCTGAAGATAATAAGATCCCAGGATGCTGACATCCCTTATGTAAGATAGTGAAGTACTTGCATATAACCTATACATATCCTTCCATAAGTTCTTAAATCATCTCTAGATTACTTACATAATACCTAACACAACGTAAATGCTAAGTAGATAGTTGTCATCCTGTGCACTTTAGGGATTAATGACAAGAAAAGAAAGTCTGTACGTGTTTAGTATAGATGCAACGACGCAGTATATGTCAACAACAACCTAACTTTAGTTTTGAGAATTTCTATCCGATGCGCAGATAGAGGTTCTCCAACCATATATACCTCCAACCACATATACCTGGAGATGTCCAAGGTGTTGGCGACAGGTCAGTGACTCAAGAAAAGGCACGGAGGGACCGAGAGCACAGGCTCATGCCTCCAGTCTGGCACCATCTGTCCCCACAGCAGAGGGAGGAGCTGCCCCTTCCCACTCCGACCCACATCCTGAGGCTCTTCTTTAGAGACTCCTGCTGAGTAGCCACTCCTCATGGGTCCGCACAACCCTCGCCCCCTTAAGGGGACACACATGGTGGGTCCCCCTGAGAGCCCCTGATGCAGAAAAGATTCAGAAAGCCCTGTGGGTTCCCTACAATCTGTCCCTGGAATTGGTCTGCCTCTCCGAGCCCTAGAGTGGGGTCAGTAGGGACTAGTAGGGGTTCCCCACAGACTTCTTCTGTGGGTCTGAAGCCAGGGGCGCAGCACACGGTGGTGGAATACTACCGTGTTTCCCCGAAAATAAGACATCCTCCGAAAATAAGACCTAGCACATGGGAAGATAAGACATCCCCTGAAAATAAGACCTAGCGCAACTTTGGGAGAAAAAATTAACATAAGACACTGTCTTATTTTCGGGGAAACAGGGTAGCAGAACAGAGTTTTCCTCCTCGCTGATCTCAGCTCTATGTTGTGATCTTGAGAACAACCCAGATCCCCAACCGGGCAGCCCAGGGCTCAGATTACAGACAGGAGGGACCGGACTTGGGAATGAAGGCCACAGGGCTGAAGAGGTGTCCTTGCCTTTCTTCTAATTTGCCAGGCACTTCCCACCACCAGGCGCACCCCTGCGCCCACCTGGGTCCCTCCTCACCTCTGCCTCAAGGCATTGTCACAACCCCACAGGTTTATCAGGGCCACTGCACCTGATCATACGACACTCCTCTTCTTCCCTGCTTTCCTTTCCTTGGTGGCACCCATTTCCTTCTAACCGATCCCCTAATGCCTTTATTTGTTTTATGTAGTGTCTGTGTCCCTCCCCTCCCCCCCTCCAAGTGTAATGCCCACGAGGGCAGGAGTTTTTGTCTGCCATTCTCACAGCTGTGTCCCCCGTCCCCAGGTGAGAGTGGGCGTTCAGTGCGGACCTGTGGAAGAAGTGAATGACTGGACCCAGACTCTGGAAAGCCAAGGCCTGGCTTCTGAGAACCAGGTCACACCCTGTGCTTCTCTCCCTCAATTTCCTTGGTTGTGAAATGGCCATGATCACAGGGCTGCGGCAGGCCTTTAACGAGCATGTTAACAACCCGCTGGGTCTCTGGAGAAGGGCCCGGGCTGGCAGCGCTGCTGTCTGTGCTCTCGGTGCGGAGGGTGGCCAGGTGCAGGCAGGAGAGCCACTCTGACCGCGAGGCCACAGGCAGGAGGAGAGAGAGCAAGGCCGTGGCTGGAGAGACCGTGGGAAAGAAGGGAGAGACCTGTTGGGAGGGAGTTGGGGGCTACACACCCAGATGCCCAGGGAGAGAAGCCAGGCGGGACACCAGGCCAGATGGGATGAGTGAAGCCTGGTGGAGCAATGGGACCATGGCAGACCCAGGAGGAGGCGCCTTGTGCTGGGAGCAAGCAGCCATCCACTGCTCAGCTCCATCCTGGGTCTGCCATTCTGGGGAGCATGCCCTGGGCTGTCAGATCTCTCGTTCCTTCGAGCAAGACCAGAGCCCAGCTATCTGTTGAAATTTCCCACGTGTAAGAAACTATAGACCAAAACATGCCGGGACAGATGGAGTCCAGAATGCAGCCACGGGTATAAGCAACCCACGGGAAAAAGAAATGGAAAACTACTTCTTCTCCATTCAGAGCCCAGCAGAGACCCAGGCACATGGAGGCAGGTGCAAGCTTGTTATTAATATTCCCTCCTCCCTCTCCTGCCAACCTCCATTGTTTTACCCACCAGGATCCATGGAGCACCCAGCATCGATGCTTCGTTGTGAGTGAAGCTGAAACGACCTCTGATCTCGAGGAGCTCATGGTCTAGTGCCATGGTTGGCAAACCGGCTCGTGAGCCACATGCGGCTCTTTGGCCCCTTGAGTGTGGCTCTTCCACAAAATACCACGGCCTGGGCAAGCCTCTTTTGAAGAAGAGGCGTTAGAAGAAGTTTAAGTTTAAAAAATTTGGCTCTCCAAAGAAATTTCAATTGTTTTACTATTGACATTTGGCTCTGTTGACTAGAGTTTGCCGACCACTGGTCTAGTGGAAAGACAGATGAATCAAAGAATTCCTCAAATGAGCAGGAGAGTGTGAGGGATCAGGGCTAAGAAGGAGATGGAGGCACACAGTGCTGTCAGTGCCTGTAACCAATCAGAGGCTTCCCTAGGTTAGGATGTGATGGTTGCGATTTGAAGGAATGGTGGATATTTACCGGGTGGAAAGGAGGGAACAGCATGTGCGAGGGCCCAGGGGCTGGAGGACTGCTGCTGGAACAGAGAGACTGGGTTAAAATGGTCAACAAAGGCCACGTCAAGAGGGGCCTCGGAGGCAGGTGAAGGATGTTTGTGCAAGAAGAGGCAAATGAAATGTGTAAGCAGAACGGGGCCGTGAGGGTATGATGGGTTTTGTATTTTGGAGTGATCATTCTTGATCGCCTTGGGGAGAATAGACTTGGGAGGTAAGGAGGAGGTCTAGCGGTGGCCATGGCTCTGTGGTGACAGAGCCCCTGCTTGCCACCATTGGGACCTAGTATCTTAGTCCATGAGCTGGCGCGGGCCATGGTGCATTGGTAGCATGTGTCTGTTCCCCTTCAGCTACTGCTGTCACCTGGAAGTTGTGCCAAGACCAAGGCCAGGGGTGCATGGAAAGCACTGCCCTGTCTGCTGTGTGTGCAGGGAGGAAGGGTAGGCTCCACTTGGTGGGGTTTTCGGCCTGCCCTGCCCCTCCCCGAATGAGCCAGAGAGGCTTTCCTCACTGTGTTGACCTAGGAGTGTGGCTGCTGTAACTGCTTGGGAAGGGGAGGGTTATTTATTTTGACAAGGGAAGGCCATGGGTAATGTATGCAGAGAGATAAAAACAGAGCACAGCGGTGCCCTGTTGGTAGACGCTGTGGATTCTGATGGTTAACATGGCATTTGGACCTGCTGTGTACTCAGGTTGGCTCCAAAGACGTGAGCAGGGATTTTGGTGGAATGTTGTGCTCCAAACACTGAAAGAATAAGGGCTTGAGGGTTTGAACTGTCCCAGCCTTGTCCATAATAACTCGCTAAACCAGTTAGTCCTGAGCTCCTGTCCCAGCGGGCTCCTCTCAGCTCCGGAGGGGTGTGTCTGCTTTGAAGGAATCAGAAGTCGAGTCATTTGTTTCAAACCAACCTCAGCCAAAAATGTGGAGAAAATGCAACTTGCCATGGGGTCCCCAGGAATAGTCATTGATTTGGTGACCAAAATTTAGATCACGGAAGAATATCCTCCCAAAACTTCTGAAGCAGAAGTGAGGAGACTTTTCCTACAAAACGTCAGATAGTAAATAGATACGTTAGGCTACGTGGACCAAGGAGAAAATGGAAGATATTATAGAGGTACTTATATAATCGTTTAAAATGCAACTACTTAAAAATGTGAAAAGCACCACTAGCTCCCAGACTATACAAAGAGACACTGGGTCAGATTTGGCTTGAGGACTATGGTTTGCTGACCCCCGTGCTAAAGGCTGGTGAGAGACCCAAATTCTCAGCCAGACGCTTGCTTTCAGTTGTTCCGTTTCCCGGATGAGAACGGAACCTCCCTTAGACCGTGTGACCTTGAACAAGTTACTTAACCTCTCTGAGCCTCAGTTCCCTCATCCGAGCAATGCAGATGATCAGAGCCTTCTTCTGAGGGGTTCTGTGAGGAGAGAAGAAACACGCCTTGGCAGCTGTTAGCTGTGCTCACTATCGTCGTTTCTCCCGGTGTTCCTTTCTCTCTGGGCCTCTGCTGACTGTTGATTTGGTTTGTTCTGTTCTTCCTTTGGCAAGGTTGGAAAGGGGGATGCGGAAGAAAGCCCCCCGTCAGTGGACTGGCACGAGAGGGAAGCAGAGTCCTTTGATCCAGAAAATACAAGAACCAAGAAGGTAAAGTTTGTCGCAGAAGCTGAACGTGTAGCCCTGTCTGCACAGCAGTCACCGGGGACCAAGCGACAGAGTGCCCGTCCCGCCTGGTGACGCCTGCTCTGTGGGACGTGCTCGAGGGCCCACCGTGGTTCCATGAATGAAGCCGCGTCCCAGCTCGCCCTGGAGGGACGGCTCTGCCCGCGTACTCTGTGTACTCCTTACGGGGAGATCTTGACCACATGCCTGGGCTCTGCCGTACTCTCCAGCAAGTTGGCTGCGCTCGTACGAGAAAAACATGTACCCAAAAAAGACTCGGGCTTCAGAGCCAGGTGCCCAAAATAGGCAGGTCCCTTGAGAGAGGCTGGGACAGGAAGGGGGGCTCTGGGCACTCCATCTGGGGCCATGACCTCAACAGGCCCAGACCCTGGGATTAGCAAGACATCTCCTGAGCTCGTAAAGATTGTTTTACACAATTAAAGTGAAAAGAAAACAAACAAACAAACAAACAAAAACCAGTTATAGTGCAGGGGCCACCACCAGCTCAAAGAAATGTCCCTGGCATGAGGCCAGCTTCGTGCCTTCCCGGTCAGAGAGGCGGAGGGATGGGTGTCACTGGCCAGGAAGCTGATCTCCTAAATCTGGCTCTTGGGCCCGTAGGCTGCTGGGAATACTAGGGGACAGCTTCAGGGGAGGGGCTGACTATGAGCTGGGCTGTGGAAGTTTCCCACTTTCAGGGAGAGGTACTTGGGGAAATTTTAGGGCGGGGGGGACTTTCCTGCAGTTACATTTAGTGATGCTTTCTATTCAAGGAAATCGCCCTAGCAAGTTGATCTATTTAGAGTGTACAAAATTAATCATCCATCTGAAAACTGTTTATTGAGCACCTATTATGGACCAGTGGTTGAAATGCGTTGTGTCCCTTTAAACAGTGGTAGATTTAAGCATGAAGGGTTTATTCCAGACCCTGTGCTGTTTTGAGCCTCGTCCTAGGGATGAATCGGTGGTGTGGGACTCGAGTGGTCCCCAGTAAATGTTCCCAGGGAGAGGTAAGAATGCTCAGGATCACTCTGGTTTGAAGGGGCCTGGGGCCGAGGCTCGTGCCCTGTGGCGGAAGACCGAGCTCTCAGCCGCCCTCTGACCTCCACCCTGCGCTTTCATTCAGGATCAAGCCTGGGAGAGCGGAAGCGAAGCGGAGGACGAGAGCTGGTACCCCACGAACATGGAGGAGCTGGTCACGGTGGACGAGGTGGGGGAGGAAGAAGACTTTATCATGGAGCCGGACATCCCAGAGCTGGAAGAGATCGTGCCCATTGACCGGAAGGACAAATTGTGCCCAGAAATGTGTCCCTGTGGGACAGCCGCCTTACACCTGGACTTGACCAAAGATTTCACCAAGGAGGGGGTCAAGGCCATGGGCAACGGGGCCACGGAAATCAGCCCTAGCTCTCCCAGAGAAGGGCCGTCTGCCCCCACGGGCTGTCCCAGTGACATGGACGTGGAAATGCCTGGCCTAAATCTGGAGGCTGAGCAGAAGCCAGCTGAATGTGAGACTGGCCTCTCGCTGGAGGGTTCAGATTGCTACGAGAAGCAGGCAAAGGGAGCAGAGAGCTCAGATGTTCGTCTGTCCCCTGCACTCCGGCAAATGTCTTCCCCCAAGCCAGCCGAAGAGAGGGCCGGGCAGCCGAGCCCATGTCTTGATGACAGCAAGGCCACGGGGACTCCCGAAGATGGGGCTTGTGGAGGCAGTCCCCTGGAAGAGAAAGCCGGCCCCTCCACCGATGCCGACCCCCAAAGCCAGGCTTGCCAAGGAGTGTCGACCCAGGGTAACTACCTCCCTCTTTCCCTGTGTGCATGGGCGGATGGGCCACGGCTCCCCCGGAGAAGGGACATGGGTAAGGTCTCAGCCAGCATGGGGGCGGGTGCAGAAAGTGAGCTGCCAAAAGCCTGGTTAAACCGGTGGAGCTTTTAGGCAAATGGTGCAGAGGAAATCAGACAGCAGGTCACATGTGTTCTGAGAAGCAGACTCAGATAGGGCAGCCTTCTCTGAACTTATGGGAGCCCAGATGGACGCTGACAGCGGAAATTAGCCAAAGTTTTGAATTATCAACCAAAGTTCCCTGGGGACAGCCAGCGGAGCTCTGTCTGCAGGACAGAGGACCACCCAGGCTGCTATTTCTGTGAGGCCCCAGGGAGGGGAACGGGATGGGCGGGGAAGGGGCGGAGAGACAGTGGGAGGCCCAGGAAGGAGCGGGCAGGGGAAGAATGAGGGGCTCACCAAGGGGGGTGCCAGTCCCCCATCCCCCTTCCTCCCGCCTCAGACCCACTTTTCTCCAGGGTCCGATGGTGAAGCAGGACTCGCCTTGGGACCTTCCGCCGGAGGGGATGCTGTGTCTGTGCCTGGCACTATGACATCATGAAAAACAGAGTTTAAAATAGGCTAAGCCCTGTGTCCTCTGCCAAGTGGAAACTCAGATCCATCCCGGGCTGGGGGGCAGAAAGGGGGAGTAGCCGTCCCACGTCCTCCCAGGGAAAAGGAAGGAGAGTCCATGTCCCAGGACGCCTGCAGCCTTGGTGGCGAGGTTGAAGTCGGAGGGACAGGCTGGAGTCAGGGGCAGAGACTTAGGAGAGGCGGCCCAGTCCGCACTCCTACCCGGGGCTGTGCTGGCGCGGCTCTGGGAGCCGGGCTCCGGCTTTCCTCTGTGTCAGGCTGACCTAGCTGTTTCCACCTGCGTGGCTCCGAGTCTCCATGGAAACTCTGTCATGTGCTGCCTCGTTGCTAGAGAAACGCTGGGGCCTGGGCTGATTCCAGAGAAAGGCCAAGAATAAAGGAGTGAAACGTTCACCTTGCTCCACTGGACCCTCCACCTCCCCCCCCCCCCACACACACACACGTACACACAGACACACACACACTTTTTTCTTCTCATGGTATAGGTCTCAGCATGCACTGGCATGCATGGCTCTCTCGCTTACCCAGGGTTTGAGTTCATGTTTAATAACATGAGCGTGGGCTGAGAGAGAGGCCTGGCCTTTCCCAGCTGCCCCGGTGCTCCTGTGGACGTCAGCACCCTGTAATTGCCTTCAGTGGTTCTTCCTCCTGCAAAGATGGGGTGATACGGAGTTGGGGGGAATAGGTGTGTATCATCCCCACCCAAGGCATCAGCAGCCTTCCCCTCCCCCTCCCCCAGGCCCTGTGCAAAGATTGGCTATGTTGTCCTGTGTGGCGTCCTCTTGGCAATGGGAAAAGCTCTTCAGTGATAGCATTTGGGTTCTGTCGAGCAGTCCTGGTCCGACTCCAGCCCCGTGTAATGAAGCGGTCCCAGGGGCCAGCCCTGATCCCGCAGCCGCGCGGCCAAGGGCATTGCAGGGGTTCGAGGAGGCATGCCGTGTGTCACCAGCTCTTGGCTCTGGCTCATGTTTTGCAGAAAACGCCAGGTACCTGGAAGTGAAGTCCCTGGACGTAAGGTGCCCGGAATACACGGAGGTGGAGCTGAAGCAGCCCCTTTCGTTGCCTTCCTGGGACCCGGAGGATGTGTTCAGCGAACTCAGCATTCCTCTAGGTAGGTCCTTCCTGAGAACTCAGCCCCAGGAAGTGGGCGCTCCCTAGGAACACCTAGGAGCTCAGCACGTGGTCCGAGTCTGTTGCAATCACCTACGCTGGCGAGGTGCTACCTTAAAGTCTCTTGCAATGGCAGTCGCCCGTCACAGAGCAGAGACTCTGGGACCAGGCCTTGAACGCACTCCCCCGGAGCCAGAGCTTAGGGGGCTGCCTCCCTACCAGGAAAGGCTTTCTCCCTGAGCGGCAGCCTTACCAGGCAGGGAAGCAGAAGCCCCATGGATGCATCTTCCCGATGGCCCCTGCCCCAGCCCTTCCCAAAACAGGGCTGCCTCTCCTCTCTTTAGGGTGATTAGCTCTCTGGGGCAATGATGCTGAAGGGGCTGTTGGGGGCAGGCTCTATGTCATTGACAGTGGGGGCACTGAGGAGAGAGGGACCTGGGTCCCATCGTTTTCCAGTTATTGGGTGAGTACTTATCCTCAGGCAAATCATACCCAGGAATGGTTTTTGTCTTGGGGTATTTTTCCCCAGTCACTCCAAGTCCTTTAGTAAAAAGCCGATTAATGAGAGAGGGAGAGGAAGAGAGAGAGAGAAAAAGGGAGAGGGAGAGGGAGAGGGAGAGGGAGAGGGAGAGGGAGAGGGAGAGAGACTTTTCTCAGAGAGCTTGGGAGTGGGAGGTACTGTCAGGGTTCACATGGCCAGGGAAGGTAACCCAGCCAGAGGCAGAATAGAGATCAGGTCTCTGTCCAGAGGGGTAGCTGGTGGCGTGAGGGGGGAGGTCTGCAGGGTGGGAGACACTAATGGGGGATGGCTTAGCTCCCAGACAATGGGTTGGGGATTCCTGGGCCTTCGTTTCCTCCTCTGTAATATGGGAAGGGATCAGACTGGTGGTTTTTTAATGGCGGGAGGAAGTGTTGGAGTGGGGCGGGGAGGGAGGTTAGTAATAGAGCCACCTAGGACACATTTTCTAAAAGGAGAGTTAACTAGGGTTTCAGGATAGGGAGTGAAGGTCCTTTAAGAAGGTTCCGTGGGAGCTGCTGACACCACCGCTAAGCCAGTGATGCCCACTTCAGCCAGCGCCACCTTTGAGTCTTTGTGTTGACCCTGAAAGGTCGGAAAGCGGCGAGACAAAGGAGTAGCAGCTGCTCAGAGAGGAGCTTGGGAAGGTGCTCTCAGGAAGTGGGCAGTGTGTGGGCTATGGGATGGCCACTGTCAATGACTATGTATGTGCCTGCTCCATCAGGGAGGTCAGTATGGAGGGTCACCCATTTCGTCATGCTTCTCTTTTGCTTTTCTTTTTTTTTTTTTAAGTTTCTTATTCTTTCTGCTCTCCAAGTGCATCTTTTTCATAAAGTGAAAGTGAGATGGAAAAGGAAATGTCCTTTTTTTTTTTTTTTTTTTTTTTTTTTTTTTTTTTTTAAGGGATAAATTTGCTGCGTAGCCTCCAGCGTGCCTCAGGATAAAAAACTAAAAAGAAGAAACACTGACACACTGACCGACTGCACAGGGGGCCTGGGTGTTGTAATCCTGGGGGACAGTGGCGAAGGCCGCCTTTCAGGAAAAAGGTGCTAGACAGTTCACCCATGCATTCTTCATGCATTCAGTCCGTCAGCAGCACCTACTGTGTGCATGGCTCTGTCCTGGGCACTCTGGGGGTGAGGGAGGGACAGAGAAATGTAGCACAAGTCTCTAGTCATTCAAGAACTTGGAATCTAATTGACACACAGAAGCAAAAGATAACAAAATCTGCTACCTTATATCATATTTTTTATTATTGTTTTTCATTACAAAAAAGTGTGAAAGATTACTGTAACAGATTTTAAAACTAAGAACCACATACATATTGAATGTCATATCTCTTCCCCCAGCCTCTCCCCAACTCCAGAGGTAGCCATATCCTCAAAAAGTTCTCCTCCCATAAAAACAGGATCACACTATATACATAATGTTCAACAATTTGCTTTTTAAATCTAACAGCGAATCTTAGAGGTCTCTTCTTGTAGGTACATAGAAAATTCCTTCTTTTTAACCATTGCAAATACTCCATCTTAAAGGTGCACCGTAACTTATTGAACCACTGTACTGGTGAATACTTAGGATGCTTTAAATCTTTTCCCCCATTATTAAAATAACTTAGCTTTTATCATTTGCCATGCAGGCACCATTCCTGGACTGTTGCATATATCATCTCCTTTAGCTCTCTGAAAACTCCTATGAGGTCGGCAATATTTTATTCCTGTTTCCCAGATCAGAAATCTGAGATGCAGGGTTACAAAGCTGCAAATCGGCCAGGACTGGGGCAGGGATTTCAATCCTGGTGGTTTCACTCTAGGACCAGGCTACCTCCGTGCTCTGCTGCCTCCTAGGCGAGCTGTCCCCTTTGTCCGAGTGCCAGCGTTTCTGAGGGCAGCGTCCTGGCCCTGGGGGTTGTGTGGTCATATGTATTTGCAACTTAGATGATCATAATTGCTGCTAAATTGCACTCCAGAAGGATTACACCAGTTTTAACTGCTACCTTGAGTGAGAGTTCTCATTCTCCACATCCCAGCCAACATTGGATACTACCAGCTTTTATTTTTTTTAATATATTTTTTATTGATTTCAGAGAGGAAGGGAGAGGGAGGGAGGGAGAAAAACATCAATGATGAGAGAGAATCATTGATCAACTGCTTCCTGCACACTCCCCACTGGGGATCGAGCCTGCAACCTGGGCATATGCCCTTGACTGGAATTGAACCTGGGAGCCTTCAGTTCTCAGGCTGTCGCTCTATCCACTGAGCCAAACCAGCTAGGGCTACTATTAACTTTTAATTTTCACCAACCTATTAGGAGGAACGTGGTATCTCATTCTGATTTTTGAAGCACCTCTAGTGAGGTGTAATTGATGTATAAGGACAAACACACATTTAAAGCGTACTGTCTGATCAGTTTTGTCAAATGCATATACCTGTGAGATCATCACCACAATTGGGATAATGAACATATTCATCTCCCCCCAGTTTCCTGATACTCCTTTGTAACCTTCTCTTTTCATACCTCAATCCCAGGTAACCACTGATGCCAGCTTGGTCGCTAACTACTAGTTTGCATTCTAGAATTTTATAGAGAGGGAACATACGGGATGAAGATTTTGGCCTGGCTTCTTTCACTCAGCGTCATTGTTTTGAGATTCATCCGTACTGTTGGGGTGTCCCCAGTTGGCTTCTTTTCATTGTGCAGGAGTATTGCACTGTGGACACCATGTTTGGTTTATTCATTCACCTGTGGATGGGCATGTGGGTCGTTTTGGTTTGGTGCTGTTAAAAATAGTAGTTTCGTACTGTACTAGATTATCACTTTGAAACCCATGATCTCATTGATCTCTGGGGTGGAGTGGGGTGTGTGGTACTATTTTCTGCATTTGACAGGCGAGGAAACTGAGGCCCAGAGACTTCCCTACCACCACTGGGTGAGTTCAGGTCAGAACGAGGGATTTCTAACCTGAGACCATGCTGCCCTCCTTGGCGTTGTTCATCTATAAATCAGGCATCAGGCATAGTCACAGAAGCCTGCCATGCCAGGTTATTTTGAGGATTTAAATGAATACTTGTGAGGTTTTAGTGTCTTCCCTTTGGAGGTCCTTAGGAAGGGTTGCCTGTTGTTATTATTTGTTCCTGAAGGCGTTATGGAGACCTACTATGTTTCCTCTTACTCTGGCTGCATAACACTTCACCTCCAGGGTCGGCCACCGTTGCTGAGGGACTTCTAGAAAGGTGGGGAACAGAGAGGCCTGGGTTCACCATGAGGAGGTGGGCATGGGGGAAGGGTGGGGGGCTCTGGATGACCCCAGGCAGTGCGAGCCTGCCAAGGCCTGCTCTTAACCAGAACCAAAGAGCATTGCCTGCAAAAAGCAATCTTCCCCTCCACCCAGCCCAGGCTTCGCTGGGATGACAGAGTTGTAATTACCCACCAGGAGCTATTATTAGACGGCAAATGCCGCTTTAATTATTGCGCTTAATGAGACTGAAATATGGGAGAACCAAATATGGGAGAACCTGTCCGGGCTGTGGCAGTGCTTCTTGATGCTGCCGCTTCCTTGGCTCTCACATTCCAGAGGTGACCTGAGGCGGGGTGGCCTCCCAGTGCCTGTGGCAGCTCCCAGGTACTTGGGGGAGTTACCAGGTGTCTGGGGATCCTCCCCATCAGACTTCCCAGCACTGTCTCTGCACTGCCTGGCACTTCTGAGCGGCCGCTGGGCGGGGCAGTGAGGAGAGCGGCTGCCAAACCATGGAGTCTGGCTCCCCGGGCAGTGGCAGTGAAGGATGGAGGGCAGGAAAGCGAACATGTGGGAGGCTGGCCTTTGTGGAGAAACATCTAACATGTGCAAACAGATTTTCTGAGCACCAGGAAAAATGAGAGGCGCTTCCCTGTAGCACCATTTGTGGTGTGATTAACCAGGTTTCCCAGACGAGGAAATGCATCTCAGGAAGTTGAGTAGCCTGGTTGGTGTGCTCAGTAGTTTATAGCGTCAAACTCTGAACCAGGAGGTCACGGTTCGATTCCCAGTCAGGGCTCATGCACGATCCCCAGGAGGGGGCGTGCAGGAGGCAGGCTGCCAATGATTCTCATCATTGATGTTTCTCTGTCTCTCCCTCTCCCTACCTCTCTGAAATCGATTAAAAAGTATATTTTAAAAAAAGAAAAGAAAGTTGAACAATGTAATGCACCTGAGATCACTGGGTAAGGAAAAGAGCTAGGTCTGTGTTAACTCTAACTTCCATTTTTCTCCCACCACCCTGTGGTACACCCCCCCCCCCCCACTCCCCGCCCTGCTCCTCATTCTCCACCCCCTCTCCCTCCTCCCACCATGGCCAGCTCTCTGCTCGCCCCCAGGAGGGCAGTGGGAGCTAACCAGCTGGCTGTGGCTGTGGCTGCAGCAAAGCCCAGCTGCAATGTGTCAGCACATGCAAGGAGGGCCCGGGCCTGCGTCCTGCGCTGGGTCCTGCCTCCCAGCCCGCACGCCCTGCTCTCCAGCTGGCACCGTGCAGTCAGGTGCCTGAGAACCCGGGGCGTGGGAGGGGTCAGCTGACTCTCCCAGGCTGGCACACAGGTCCTCAGCGCCCGTCTGTGCCCTCTCAGACCCAGACTCCTTCCACTCTGCTGACAGCGTCCTCGAGAGGGAAACTGCGCCCCTAAAACACCGTGGTGGAGGCAGGGGCAGCCACTGTCCCCTCAGAGATGGATTTCCTGGGCCAAGACACTCGCTTCTCTGGCTGTCGGGCCACTGTTTTCTTTCCTTAGAATCCAAAGGCCTCCCAGATTCTAAAATGACACATGAGGTGCTATGAATTGATGGTTCAGATGTAAAGACTGGAGAAAGGCGGGGCAATGTTTATGGTACACTAGGTCCGTGGTCGGCAAACTGCGGCTCGTGAGCCACATGTGGCTCTTTGGCCCCTTGAGTGTGGCTCTGCCACAAAATACCACGGCCTGGGTGAGCCTGTTTTGAAGAAGTGGCATTAAAAGTTTAAATTTTAAAAATGTGGCTCTCAAAAGAAATTTCAATTGTTGCACTGTTGATATTTGGCTCTGTGGACTAATGAGTTTGCCGACCACTGCAAAAGGAGGAGACACGTTGCTCTTAGGGGGCAATTAAAACTGCCTCCCCGCCTCCTGAAGAAGGCTCCCCTTATAGATAGTGTGGAAGAAAATGTTTTGATTGAGAAGACTCTGGGCGAGGTTTCCTCACTTGCGTTTATTTAAAAAGTTTTCTCTGGTGAACATCATTCTAAAACAAACCAGCGAAAACGAGAGCATTCTTCCAGGGTCCTGGCCACAGCCGCTGCAGAGAGGAGCAGATGACAGAGGAACGACGCCCAACAAGTGAAATGAATGAAACCTCCTCCCTCCTCCTTTCCCCAGAAGCGGGCTGGGACCAGGAGAGCCTGGACCTAGTTCCCAGAGGCCCTTGCAGAGCGGCAGAGCGTATTCTTGCTCAGCATGGCCATGCCTCCTACTCACAGCCACTGTGAGTGAAGTGGGTGTTGCTCTCTTCCTGCCAGATGAGGAGACAGAGTCTTGGAGAAGTTAGGTCACCCGCCAAAGTCAACAACAAATGAGGGGCGGAGCTCTTTGCCCCTCAGGGACACGGGGGCCTCCCATGCCTTCCTAATGGCCTACCCATGTATCCCCCATCCTTCTGCAGGAGTGGAATTCGTGGTACCCAGGACCGGGTTTTACTGCAAGCTGTGTGGGCTGTTCTACACCAGTGAGGAGATGGCGAAGATAAGCCACTGCCGCAGTGCTGTCCACTACAGGAACTTACAGGTAACCAGTGGCCATCCTTGCCTGGCACCGGCGCGCTCTCTAGTCTCTGTTTCCGAGTTCCTCTCTCCCTTCGCCACACAGAGACCTGACTCCACCGGGCCGCTGCACGCCGTGGCTGCCTCTCCTGCGCTCTCAGAGCATCAGCCTTCACGGTGGCACTTGCCACGCTCTGCTGGGCCGGGCACTTTGGTACCTGCCTCTCCCTCTGTCCTGAGTAACGAGCTCGTGTTCACCTGGCCCATGGTTGGGCCGACCCCTTTCACGAGGCCTGGGTGTGGCTGATGCGGAGGTTTCTCCGTGTTTCTGTTCTCCTGTGTGGTGCCCCTCATTGCTGGACTAAAAGCCACTACTGCCCACTATTTTAAATGTTCCGATGTTGCAACTATTTGTCACAGCAACAAAAAAACAACAACAAAAGAATGCAGACAGAAACCCTGCCCTCATGGATTTTCCAATCTAGTGTAGGAAATAAGCAATAAGTAAAATAAGTTTTATAGTACATGAACAGGAGATGTATAAAAAAATACTCCATAGTTCATCCAATCTAAGGTGCCATCGGTTGTAAGACACACTGTTTTTTGATACCAAGAAAAAAATGTTGAAAATTAAACAGGGAGACTCCATCCTCTGTAAAATGCCCCTCAGTTTCAGAGATGTTAATGTTGGGGGGAAAGCATCTTAAAAATCAGTGAAATGTTGCTCTGTAATATACACCTAACTAACAGGTAGCATATTAGAAAGAGGTTTTCATAATTAACTTCTGGCATAGGCTGTGCTTAGTAACCTAATTGAAAGCGGGGCATATCAGAAAGCATGGGCTGTCTTCTGTTTTTACTATTAATACATCCTTTGCTTACAGGAATCAGACTGATTCTTGATATGCAAGGTCTACACTCAGGAAGACCCTCAGGGTGGCAGCGGGCCCTAATTCCAGAGAAGGCGTTGCTGTCTCAGTTAAATTGTTAGAGTGGCCGTGATGGGAACTGAATCACCTGGCCACAATTTCGGAAGTATACACATTAGCTCAGCTATTCCGTGGAATTGGGGTTATACCTGGGAATAGGTAATTTGAGAAAGTTCACCCCTAGTGAAGAAACTCAGAGGTGGGCCAGTTCTCTTGTGTTATATTTGAGGCCCAGAGAAGCTATGGCATGTGTCTGACACCACACAGATGTGTGACATCACCACACAGAGGGTGAGTTACCAGGCCTGGAAACAGATCATCTGATTCTTAATCACTTTCCTCTTTTTACTCTATGAACCTGGTCCTGCAAACTGAGACCCGTAATGGCCTGGGCCACCATCTGCAAGGGACTGTCATTGGCTGTGCCCAAACTCGGGTCATTTAAGCCTCCTGATTTCCCTCCAGAGAGCAGCTGTCCTGTGGCCAAGGAAGCCATGGGGTGTGAGGCCCAGGTTACGGCCCCTCCTGGGGGAGGGCAGTGAGGGCCTGAGTTGGCCAGACTAAGAGCTCACACTGGGTTCACAGTTCACACAGAGTCACCGAGGGCAACCATCCACCCTGAAGACATCACCATTCCCCACCCCAACAAGATGAAATATGTAGAATGACATTGATGGGTGGGGTCTTGAAGATTTTTCCAAACCTGGGTCCTTATACTAGCTGGCATCTTCTATAAATGCAGCTTCCTGTACCCACTGTAAACCTGCTTATTCATTCTCTCTAGAGCTGGGCATGAGAATCTGAATTTTAAAAATCTTTCCAATGGATTCTGATACCTCAGTGGAAGAACTTTTGATATTATGAGCTAGACCCCACAGCTCAAGGTCACCCAGGAACTTAGAAAGAGTGCCAGGGCCTCTACTTCTAAATCCCGTTTCTCCAGGGTAGTGGACTACACTGCATTCTGGGCCTTAGGGCCACACACCCCCTTCCCTCCCAGGCAGACTTGCCTCCCACTGCAGGGCAGAGCCATGCCTGTGGTCCCTAAGCATGTCCAGCCCAGACAGTGGCTAAGCCCCTCACACCTGCCAACCACAGTTCAGGTTTCCCTGTGCACCTGTCAGGGAGCTGGGAGCCTCCACCACAGGCTTCCCAGATAGGGTTTCTGTCCGTGACCTTGACAGACTGTCTCTGTCCACATAGTCTGCCCACCCCACCCTGCCCCAAGTGATAGGTGTGAAGAACTCAGACCCACGGAGCAGGTGCTGGCTGCCACCCAAGTCAGGCAGCTTGTAAGCTTAGCTCCCCCATGCCCCCACTTCCTGGAAGCCTTGGTGGGGATCGGGTATTCCTCTTCGAGGCGGGGAGCAGATGGAAGGAGTTCTGTCAGGGCAACCCCTGCCCTGCCTCCCTGCTGGTCCCGGCCCTGAGAGAAGCCCCTCGGGGAGATCCAGAACAACAGGTGGAGGCAGGACCAGATGGGAAAACGCGATACCTGCTTGGCTCCAGGCCAGTGAGGAGCATGCCCGTACCCCGCACACTCACCCACTTGCCTCTCTGTGCTCCCCTCCCTCTTCCCAGGCTGAGGCAGAGAGCATCCGGCTGCCATCTAAGCCTGGCCTGCAGGGAGGCACGGCCTGCCCCTCTCCCATCTGGCTCACCACCTCTCAAAGCCACCCATGGAGAGGCCAGGCCGACCCAGGCATCCTGTGCCCGTCACCTCTCTGCCCCTCAGCCACCCTGGGAGGAGGAAGACACGTTTCCCCCCAAGTAGCAGATTGGGGTCTGAGGCTGGGCGAAGATGGGCGACTCCCTTGAGCCAGATGATGGTGCCACTCGTGCTAAAGAGCAGCCTCTCTGAGTGTTTACCCGGTGCCAGCGCTGTGCTAAGTGCTTTATGGTCCCTCTCCTGCACTTCCCAGCAACCTTATGTGGCCGTTCCGTTATGACCCACACTTTTTATTTATTTATTATTAGTAGCCATTTATTGATCAACAATTTGATATTGTTATTTCAGATCTTCAGAATTTGCCCAGATGGAATCACAAGCATTACAAATGTTTCCTTTTCCCTTAAAGATAAGGATAGGAGCAGGTGGAAGGAGTTCTGTCAGTGTAACTCATGTCAGTGCAGTTAGTGACATTTGAGAATAAATTAACAAAAAAAAATTTAGTCTTATCATTTATTGGAGACAAACACTAAGTTTTACTTACATTTCATGGGGGGGGGGGGGAATTCCAGTGTAAACAATAAGTCAAAGCAGTCCTTCACTTGCAATTTTAGAGATAAACATAGATATGTCATGCTCTCCAGCCCTACGTGGCGATGTAGTCTACAGTATAAAGCACTCAGAAAACCGATCTGCAGTTTTATATGTGCTACACGGAGATCATATCCTGTAATGTATGTAGAGAAGGCTGTGTGTCCTCAAGGGCCTTATGTATATACATACAATTTTAATAACCTTTAAAACAAAGATCAAAGTTCATTGAAGTCCTGTTGCATTAAAAGTGAAATAGCAAAGGAGCCAAATGATCGCTTGAAGTTTAAAATCCCTACATTGTCCAATTCATACGACCCACACTTGACCGAGGTCAGAGATGTTGCATGACTTGGCCTGCTGAGATGTAGGATCTGACTCAGGTCACCTGACAGCGGAGCCCACACACTTGACCATGTGCTGGGCCTACCCCTGCCAGCTCCCAATCCGGGGCTATTTGTAGCACCCCTGGCTGCCCTGCACACAGAGGGCCCAGCTGGGGCCCCGACGTTTTCTATGCTGTCTCCCTGTGATGGATCCAGAGCCTGGGAGCGGCCCAGCGTGTGGCTGGGGGCCAGTCCCAGCAGTGAGAGTCCCGGGTTGTGAGGCAGCCCAACTGCAGGACAGGAGTCTGTGGAAGGACCTCCAGGCCACTCCACCTGCCCGCCTGCCCAGCAGGAAACAGGCTGTTAGGCCTCTCAAATGTCAGACGTTGGTGTTGTCTGTCCCCATTCTTAGGGGACAGTGTTTCTCTCCCCGGCCTTTCCAGCTTCCCCCTCCTCCCTCTTCCTCCACACGTGGTGGATGTGCTGCCCGGATGCTGGGCTGCTGGAAAACAAGGAGAGGTGTCCTGAGGACTAACTGAGAATAGATTAGAGAAGCAGTGAGAACAGAGCTTGCACGGGATAAAGGCTGTGGAAGTGTCTGCTACTGTTAGGAGCTGGCCTTTCTAGGTTTGCTACAGGAGACACACGTCCCTTATGCCCTGACATAAAGGGGGAGAAAGCAGATGGCTTAGCCTGGGTGCCGTGGCCCCAGCAGGATCTGGGGAGGCCGGGGAGGAGGCCGGGGAGGGGTCCCACCCACTAGTTGGGGTAACAGGAGAGAGAGGCCAAGCTCACACCGCCCACTCCTCTCCTCTCTGTCCTGCTAAGTCACCACTGACCCTCTTCCTTCCTCCTGTGTCCCTCTCTTCCCGCCACAGAAGTACCTGTCCCAGCTGGCCGAGGAGGGCCTGAAGGAGCCGGAGGGGGCCGGCAGCCCGCGGCCTGAGGACAGCGGCATCGTGCCCCAGTTTGAAAAGAAAAAGCTCTGACGCTTGGGCCTCTTGGAAGCCGGGAGGGAGGGCGCCCACCCAGGTGGGACCTTCCTGCCCGCCAGGATGGGAACTCACGCCAGAGAGGAAAGGACAGCAGGCTGGCCACGGGGCCCGGTTCGTTCTCAGAGACTCAGGAAAATGCGCTGAAGTGTTTCCCAGAGGCCTCACCCTGTGCGTCCAGCACTCCCCCCGCCCCCCACCCCCGTACCCTGGGGTCCCCCACTCTCTCCCTGTCACTCTCCTTGCCTTCAGACAGTCTTTTCATTTGCTTCTCTCTCTTCTTTCCTCCCTCTCCCTCCCTCCTTCCCTCCCTCCTTCGTGCCAATGGTTGTTTTCTTTTCATAAAAGCCAACTTCTCAGGGATTTTCAGTGTTCAACTTCTTGGTGGGCCAGGCCAGGCCAGGCCGAGTCATCCAAGGAAAAGATTTCACGGAAACTCCTGGGTCAAGAACCGCTTCGGTGAACCTGGGCAGTGTCTCTGGCTTGGCACGCCGCGCGGGCATCTGGGTGGGGTCCCCCGTCCCAAGAGAGGGGCCCCTTCCACAGTCTGTTGGCAGAAGCTGGGAGCTCCTCCAGCTGGACCACCTGTTGGAAAAGGCCCTGGTTTTATGAATAACGCCTTCACCCTCTCAGTTATTCTAGACGTCTGCCAGGCTCATGCCTTAAAGGAAAACGAAGTGAATTTTACAGGGGGAGGAAATGAGCCCTTCGTATTGGGAGCTCCGATCATGTCCCCGAAGCAGGGTCCCCTCCACTTGATTTCAGGAGGGGCCAGGGTTCGTTCTGTCCCGGACAGAGAGTTGGGTGTAGATTCGCACCCATTAAAGATGAAAATGGAAGCATCCTCCCCATGCCGCCGAAACAGCAGTTGGTAAAAGCTTAGGCTGGATGCCGGCCTCTCTGCCATGGGTGTCACCAAAACTAGGAAATGGCATCTGTCCTTGGCTCACCCTTGGTGCCTGCACTCTGGGCTTCCCCTGTGGAGTGGTTTTAGATGGTGTCTCACGGGTAGGGGGTGGAGGGCAGAGAAGCGAGGGAAAGGAGGCTGCAGAACTGAAGAGCATTTGAGGGTTGCCGGTGTTTGTAGGTAGGCCCTTTCCGATTTGGCAGAAGGTCAAGGGCCTCTCAGAGTTGACCCCAGGGGCACACTTTGATATCAGATGCTGTGAAGAACAGAGCCCTTGCCCCCAGCAGGTTGTCTGACTCTGGAGGGCAGCGCCTTAGGCCCCAGGTGGACTGCAGGTCTCTAGTGGAAAGTCCCATTGGAAGGCTTTGGGATAACGGCCTTGGGGGAAATGAGGCTCGGCTGCCCTAGAGAAGCCAGGAGAAGTTCAGAGAGCCTCGTGCTACTCCCACAATGGAGATACTCACCTGGAGGCGGCCTCTCCGGCTCTGTCCCTGGAGACAGTCCCAGTGGTTTCTGTTCCTGACCGACTAGGAAGAGGTTGATTCTGGGTGGGATTTTTGTTGTTGTTTTTGCATTTTTCTTTTTAAGGTAGATAACACTATACCGCATATTCTGTCCTCCACTAATGGCAGAAGGGTAGAGAGATTGTCTGCGTTCGACCCTGACTTTTTATCAGTAAGGAAACTGAGGCACAGACAGGAAAGAAACATAGAACACAAATAAAACGATCACATGTGAACCCTGGGGCCAACGGCCACCGACAGGGAGAGACCTGTGGAGAACCTGGAAACAGATGGGCCGGGACAGGTGTGGTGAGAAGAGGCTGCGGGAAGCAGGAAAGCTGATCTTGGCACCTGGCCACTGGGGGCCTCAGAAAGCTCGGGGTTTGGGAGCAGGGTTGGAAGATGATGACTCAGCCCAGAACTGGTCCCCTGGCTGCCTCCACATGCTTTTTTCTCACCTGGCATTCTGGAAGCCAGCCTCCTCCATTTCTCAGAAAACACTGGGCCCAGTGTGTCTGTCTGCCCACTGGAGGGACATCCAGGGCCAGCTCTCCCGCCTCCCGGCCAAACCTTGCTGGGAAAAGCCTCAGCCTCATGAGAGGCTAGGACTGTGCATTTTCAAAGACGCTGGCAGTCTTCTTCCAGCAAAGGGGAAGCTGACCCCACCAGCTCATCCCTCCGCCCTAGCAGCGTTTCCATGGAAACCTGGATAGCTGTTCAAACAGCCTTGTTCCTGAGTAAAGTAATGGCTCCCTTGCTGACAGACTGACCTTCTCCATATGGCAAAGCTGGAGAGAGCCTGTGGGAAGGAGGGAGGAGGTGCGCTCTGCACTCAATCAGAACCTTCAGTTACCAAATCATCTAAGAATCTTTGTGTGTGTATATGTATAGATATATAGATATTTATTTTTATTTAAAAATTTTTATACTATTTCATTGGCATTGTCCTTCACCACTCTCTAATTTTCTCTTTTTATTCCTACGTGTGTCATACACACCACAGTATTAAAGGCAACCAGGAATATATTGATTTATTTTTTAAAGCTTTTAATCAGTGTTTGTCAACCATTTCAAAGATTGTTCAAGAGCAGCTGCTACCTTGAGCAACAATCATCTGTTCCCTGGGTTGATGTCACCAAAGGCCTGAGTAATTTTTTTCATGGTAAACACCTGAGATAAAGTACATCCAGACAGTATTCCCAAAGAATTGGTAAATTGGATGTCGGTGGGAGTGTCAGGGTTTCCCTCCCTTGGGATGTCCGAGGCTGTGTTAGATTCTACTTGAACTGGACCAGCGTTTATTTTTTGAGCTTATGAGAAAAAGAAGAAACACTAGTCAACTGAAGTTTGAACTTGTAAAGTTTTGAAGTTTGTTGAGTGTCCCATAAATTGTCGGCATTTTTCCTGATCTGTATAACTGACCGCAAGTGCTTGTTTTTATGAAAGAAAAGAAAGAAAAAAAAAAAGATTTTTTAATAAAGAGAATTTGAAAGCTTGGGAGTAGCTGTCCGTCATGCAGGGATCCCTTGACTGTTAGCTGGGGAACATTGACACAGAGGCCGGGGCCTGGCCCCTCTCTGATCTGGAATGTTCCTAAAGGCCTGAAAAAGAGGAGACACAGAGCTTCCACCTGGGACTTTGGGGGGACTCGGAGATTCTCAGGGGAGAACCTCGGAAAGGACTGAGTCTGGGAAAGTGAGAAGCTGGGGTCCCTTTTGGAGGATCAGGTAGAAAAATCTCTTGGTCTCTTATAAACCCCTATCCTGCTACCTACTGCTCCCCAGTCTTCTGGTTGAAGTTGCACTGCACCAGACTCGGGCCATTTCTGGCAATGTCATCCCCTGTGGGGGTGGGGCCTCACCCGGCACTTGTTAGCCTGTGACTTCCTAAGTCCCACTTTCTTGGTGGGAAGGGATAATGGTAGTAATCCCCTCCCGGTTCCTTCAGGGTTAAGTTAATCACCACTGCTGCACAGCACGAAATCTAGTTTGCTTTTGCAATCTGTGCCCTGAACTACATCTCAGTGGTTCTTGAAGTTCTTTCTCCACCCAATGCTGGTCTCCGGACCTCAGTGGGCCAGCCCTTTGAATAGCCTGAGACCTGCGAGCCCTCCCCTCCTCTTGGCCCTGACCCTGAGTTCCTGGGGAAGGGACTGGGCAGTCTGGCCCCAGAAGACAAAGTGAGCAGGGCCGCTGTAGTTGGTGGGAGCAGACTTAGATCTGAGGAAAGTGCCGGTTCAGCGGGCCCCACTCCCAGCCTAGGTTACCTTCCTTGGGTGGAGCTGGCCTCCAGTTCCCAGCCAGGAGGGTGGAGAAACCTTTCTGCAACTGCCGGCTGCTCCCCAAATGCTGAATGGGTGTCCTATTCCCCTACATTCAGGAGCCAGGATGCCTGGGGGTGCCCCTGGTGCCTCGTCTCAGCGTGTCGCTCCACATGGCACAGCTCTGGGAGGTACATGCACATGGTATTCTGTAAGATAGCTCTCCCAAAGCTGTGCAATGGCAATATTCTGCTATAGAGCCCGCAAGTTGCACCTTGTCCCATGCCTGGTGTTCCCATTTGCTCACCAAAGTTCCTGGGGCCCTAGAATCTGGTTCTGATCCAGTCATCTGGGCTTGACATTCAGAGCCACTCTCTGTACTCGCTTCTCTCACCAGGAATCAGCACCGGACTGCCCCTCCCTGCCTGCCGCGACCTAGGCACTGGTGTTTGCTCCTTACAGTTTCCCAGGATCCCAGGCCACTTGGGTACTGAGCTTGGCTCCTGTCTGGCCTAAGACCTCTGTGCCCCTCTGAGCATCTATTGGCCATCTACCTAGGCAGTGATGGGACATCTGGGCTCTTCCCCCACCCCAGTCTCCTTTCCCACCATGGTGACCCTAACAAAGGAACCTGTCCCAAGTGGATTTCCAAGCATGTCAAAGTTGGATGGCCCCAGAGACCCCCAAGTCCTGGCCCTTCCATTTGCAGGTGAGAAGACTGAGGCCCAGAGAGGGAAAGTGACTTGCCCAAAGCAACACAGCTTATTAGTGTAAGATCAAGACTAGAATCCAGAGCTCCTGGGCACTCCTGCTGGAGACATGGGATTTAAGTTCTTTCCGTTGCATTGTTTCATGAGTTTTCCAAGTCTCGTCCTCGCTGGACTTCGGCACTCAGAGAGGACTCAAGAGAAAATAGTCTGTTTTTGTGCTTTATGAGAATCAGAATCACCTGGGGAGCTTGTTAGAGGGATTGCTGGAGCCCTCCACGGAGTTTCTGCCCTACCAGGCCCCGGGGAAGGCATTTACATTCTAGGAAACTTCATGCAGGTGGAGTTTGCTGCTCACCCTTTGAAAAACACCACCCTAGAGGGGCGACTTTCCAACAGCCCCTGGAATATTTGTTTTACCGGAGGAAGGGCAGAGAGATGTGAATGGAGACCATTCAAGGTAGGAGACACGCCAGCATGGAAAAGTCTAAAGACGGGAGACAGAGAGGAGGCGTCTAAGCCCGGCAGAAGGAGCTGGTGGGAGCTGATGGTGGTAGGGGGTGGTCATCAGACTGGGTCGGGGCACATGTCAGAATTTTTTAGTTGGCTTCCTACTTACAGTGCTTGGGCAAAGTCAGTTTTCCAATGGTCTCTTTATCCCGGTTCATGGCTGAAAGCACTGTGTTCATTAAGACTCCGTGAGATCTGCTGAGGGCCCTGACCCTCGGGCAGAGGGCTGGGCACAGTCAGCAGGCCTTTGGGGAGACTGGAGTGCCCAGGAACAGGAGCTTCCCCTAGGGCCATGTCACTGCCAGCAAGGAGCCCTGGAGGTCACACACTTTGTCCCCCGCCCTCCATGAGCCAGCTCTAATGCCAGTATCAGCCCTGCAGACTCCTGAGTGTGGACGCCACACTCGGTGTGTACACTGTGGGACATTGTCCCTTGGTCTCCACAATGTGACAGATAGGTATTGTTTTTTGTTTGTTTGTTTGTTTTTAATATATGTTATTGATTTTTACAGAGAGGAAGGGAGAGGGATAGAGAGTTAGAAACATTGATAAGAGAGGAACATTGATCAGCTGCCTCCTGCACACTCCCCCCTGGGTATGTGCCCACAACCAAGGTATATGCCCTTGACTGGAATCAAACCCGGGATCTTTCAGTCCGCAGGCCAACGTTCTATCCACTGAAACAAACCGGTTTTGGCAACAGGTATTGTTATTCTCTCACTTCATAGAGGGTGAAAGGAGGCTCAGAGACCCAGAGTGGCTTGCCCAGGGTCCGACAGCCAGTAAGCGGCAGAGTAAGGATTCAAACCCAGGTTTGCATGACTGCTTTAACCACTGTTCTCCACTGCCCGTCTTGTGCCTGCTTCTCCCTGAAGCCTCCAGACCCTGTGTCCCCCAGGAACAGTTGTCTTGGGAGACTGGGGTGCTTGTGAGTGACCTGAATTGTTAAGTTCCTGAAATGGATCTCCTTAACCCCTCCCCCCCTCACAAAGTAGTTAAAGAATGTCCCCCATCCAGCACACTGCGGGGAACACAGGCAGGAGGGCCTAAGCACCAGCAAAGCGGTTTCCTCCTCCTCCTCTTCCTCCTCTTCCTCCTCATGGAAGAGAGTTTGCCCAGGGAACTGAGTCTGGGAGATGAGAGAGGGAGGGACTCTGGGGTGGGGGCTCCACCTCCTCCTGCATCAGAGAGGGAAGGAAAGCACGTGTCCTCTGTTCTCGGATAATTCGGGGTATAAGGGTGTGACCAAAAGGGGATTCCCGGGGCCGCAGAATGCGAGCCGGACTTTGCACTTGAGCCACTTCTTCCTGATGAAATTTCATTGCTTATTTACCTGCCACCACCTCCCAACAAGGAGTTGAGATGATGTACAGCGCAGCCATGTGTGACCAGAGTAAGCCAACTGAAAAACTCTGAGTGAGGACTGAGGAGAGGTTAAGAGTGGCAGGTGTGGAATTGTGGTGAAGGAGCATGAGATGTGACTAGGAGCCTCCTGGGAGGCAGAGCAAAACGGGGACACGTGCTCCCTTACTGGGCTCTCCATGGGAGAACAGCACAAGCCTTCCCGTTCGCCTGGGGAAACTGATCTACTGGACTCTGTATTCTAGAAGGATTCTCTGCGGTGTGGGCAGAGGTCCCGGGAGGCTTGGAAAAAATCCTTAGGTATCTGGCAGGCCAACGCTGGAGAAGAGCACAGTGGGCGCCCCTCTGGGGGAGACATTAGGCTGGTTCCTGGTCTGTGCAATGTGGTTCCTTATGTCAGGTGACACCCCGGGTGTTCAATGACCTGACCTCTGCTCACTCCTGTCCAGCTCACATGAGCCAGTGTGCTGGCTTGAGTGTGTGTGTGTGTGTGTGTGTGTGTGTTCAATGACCTGACCTCTGCTCACTCCTGTCCAGCTCACATGAGCCAGTGTGCTGGCTTGAGTGTGTGTGTGTGTGTGTGTGTGTGTGTGTGTTTTCTCCTTCAAACTGTTTTCAAATGTCTCCTGTTACTTGGCTGAGCTTCTGAGGGCCATGCCCATAGACAAGGAAGAGGCCATTGCCATCCCTGCCACCTGACTCCCAGCACCTGCGCCCCTTCTCTTACTCCCCCCGCCCCCCGACAGCATGGTGCTCTGGGTGGGTCTCCTCTCTCTCTGGTCCTGGGGAAAATCTCACGGGCATTTACTCTTCGGGGTTCCCCCATGGTCTGACTACAGCCAACCAGGAAGGAACCCCACCTGACTGGGAACTACCTCCAACCTGTCTGGTAAGGACTGGCCCTGGGGATGGGCCAGGACTGGCCCATTTGCCCAGGAGATACCTCACCCTCACTTGTCTGCAAGGCCAAGAGGGAGAGAACTTTCTGGCTCAGAGACAGGTCCCTGTGATGGGAACCAGGACCCTTGAGTCCCTGTGTCAAATCCACAACACTCGCTCAGGCTTGGGCCAGTGTGTGCCTCCTACACGTTTGATGTGTGCCTTGTGTTTGCTTGAGGCTGCAGCAAGGAGGTGGTGGACACTTCTGTCCCTGTACTTTTCACAGCTCCGGGGCTGCCTGCCACAGGCTTGCTGGGAGCCATGATTCTGTCACCACCTTCCCCGTGCAGTCTCCTGTCTGCAGAGGACAAGTCCCGCTTCGTGGAGCAGGCTTACTCAGGTGCCATCCTGGTCTCTAGCCCTGCTCCTCATATGCCTTTGCTAGGCATCAGCCACACCTGCTTAATGCCTACCTCATCTCCACCCTCCTTCTCACCCCCAGAGCCTCCTTCATGGTTCGGCTGTGCTCAATGCTCATATGCCAGTAGTCAACAAACTCATTAGTCGACAGAACCAAATATCAACAGGACAAAGATTGAAATTTCTTTTGAGAGTCAAATTTTTTAAACTTAAACTTCTAACGCCACTTCTTCAAAATAGACCCGCCTAGGCCGTGGTATTTTGTGGAAGAGCCACACTCAAAGGGCCAAAGAGCCGCATGTGGTTGGTGAGCCGCAGTTTGCCAACCACCTTCATAGGTCCCCAAACAGGCTCCTCAGCTCCTTGGTTTTGCACGTGGTCTTCCCACTGCCTGGAATGCCCTTCCCTTTCCTCTCTATTTGGAAACTATTATAGGACTTTCTTTCAGATTCTAGTGAGTGTAACCTTCTTTATGAAGCTTTCCTTGACCCTCTTTGACCTCCTGCAGGTGTTACTGCTCCATCACTGTGTCCCAAGGCACAGTCCCCACCTTTACACATACACAGAGGTCACCTTATTGCTATCAGGCTGCCTTGTGATCTGTTTGTGGGGTTGTTTCTGCATTAGCCGCTGAGTCTGCTCCCCTGTGCCTGCCACAGAGCAGCTATCAATGATGGTTAGTGAATCTGCCCGACCCTGGACTGGCTGGAGCAACAGAGGCCTGAGCCCTGGATCTCTGCCCAGCACCAGCTGGCTGGAGAAGCAGGGTGTGTCCATGGAACAGTGCCAGGGAGCACCTGCCCTCCACCCCCCTTGACCTGTTTATTCCTCCTCAACTCCCCCTCCTCCCACCCAGGTTCCCATCCACCCAGCACTGGGAGGTGGCTTTGATAGCTGGTGACACAAACCCTGCTTGTGTTGCTCGGAGCTCAGCCTCTTAACAGTCAGATTCACCTACAGCCACAGAATGCGGCCTCCTATGCCAGCCTCACCTCTGTGTGTCTAAACCTATCTGTCCTCACTCGCTCTGCATCCCCACCTAGCCAGGCCCACCCAGTTCTCAGGGACCGTTCCAGGCGGATCTGGGAACAAGGCACAGTTTATGACAGTTGTGTAAACACAGGGTGGATGGCCTTGGCTCACCTAGGCCACCACCCCTGCCTGGTGCCCACACCTAGTCAATGCCTCCCAAAGCCCCAGGGGCTGCAGGGAGGCTTCTCTCTCTCCTGTTTCCAGAAAACGCTGGGGCTCGGTCGGGGAGCGAGATTTCACTGCCTGGAAGAGAGACCTTGGTCTAGATTGATTAGGCTGTCCAGGTGATTAATAGTTAACCTGACTGTTCCCACTTACACACACACACACCCTGCAGCCAGGCCTCACCAGAGAGCAGTTCTGCTTGGGCCCTGTGCCCAAAGCCCCCTGGGAAATCGCCTCTTAGGAGTCTCAGGGCTCCTATCCACCTACATAGGTCCTTCCTGTCCACCTAAAATCAAGCTTTCCTGACTTTTCCCACAGGCTCTGCGGTCTGAGCAGGCTTGGCCGATTTCTAGAGTGCAGCCAGCCTTGGGGGCTCTGTCCTGGGGTGGGGTTTGCAGATGAGATTGAACTTTGGCTCCACCTGTGTTGACACTGATTTCCTCCACTCCATGGTGAGTTCCTGTGAGCACAGCCTCCGCTCTTTCTTTCTTGGACTCCCACCGCCCTGCGCTCTGTGAAGTGCAGGGCACGCTCAGCGGGCTTGGCTGCTTGTGTGATCCTGGCCCAGGAGCAGCATCCAGCTCCATTAGGTGGGCGTTGGTTAGCCAGGTTGCATTCCACCCTTATCACCAACGGCCTCCTAAATTCTCCAACTGGTCCTTCTCCAGACATAAGGACCCTGAGATTCCAGGTGGTTGCTGAGCAACTTGGAAGCTATAGATCCAAACACCAGGGCTCAGCCAGGCGGCTAAAGTGGGGCTCCCTCATTCCCTCCGTCTGCAGACTTCTCCTTCTAGCTCTTCCTTTATTTTTTCCAAGGTCCCAGGCCTTCTCACCAGAGGCCACCTTCCTGCCTCCCCTCCTTCTCCACATCTCCCCAGAGCTGAGTCCTTCCTTCCCAGGGAAGGCCACTCTTTTAGCGGGTTGTCCATCCTTGGGTGGTTAGTTTGGGGCAGGTGGGAGGGGTGGGGTCTCCAGCTCCTGTGGTGCCCTGACCTCAAGCCAGCCAGCACAACCTCTCTCCCTGGACCTCTGCATCCCAGGAAAACAGGCCATGGTCAGGCCCGCCTGCCTGCCTCCCTCCTGGTGCTATGTGTTTGTGCCTATGTGTACGTGTGTGTGTGTGTGTGTGTGTGTGTGTGTGTGTATGCGTACATGCATATGAAGCTTCTGAAGACCTGTGGTCACAGTTGATGGTTTTAAAATCTGAGCCTTCAGCCCTACCTGGTTTGGCTCAGTGGCTAGAGCCTTGGCTTGCAGACCAAAGGGTCCTGGGTTTGATTCCAGTCAAGGGCATGTAACTTGGTTGCAGGCTCCTCCCTGGCCCAGGTTCTGGTCAGGGCTCATGTAGGAGGCAACCAATTAATGTTACTCTGACATCGATGTTTCTCTCTGTCTTTCCTTCTCTCTTCCATCTCCCTAAAAATCAATGGGAAAATATCCTTGAGTGAGGATTAACAAAATAAATAAATAAATAAATAAATAAATAAATAAATAAATAAATAAAATCTGAACCTTCCCAAGATGTCCACTACGGGTTGCACCCCAATCCTGCCTCTTGCTGTAGCACAGTGCACCTCATCTCTTTTAATCCACACTGTGATCTGTCTATTCTCTCGATCCAGGCCCAAGAATTATTCTTGTAGGACTATTCAGAGTCTCTTTCCCTTTCTCCTTCCTTGCTAAATAAAATCCTACTGCCAGGCCTTTGCCCCTCCCTCTCTTTATTATTGAGCAAAACTGGTCAATCTGCAGGGATGGGAGGAACCAGAGGAGTGGGGATGTGGAGATGTCCTTTGACGATTGACTCCCAGAGAGAAGAGGGAGAGAGGGAGAGGGAGCAGGAGGGAGAGAAAGAGAGAGAATGCATTTGCTTTGGGGAAGATGCCAGGGAGGTTTTGTCGTGTTTTGGTAGAGAGTAGAAAGTTCCAGATGGAGAGAAGGGTTCTGGGCCACTATGGGTATTAGAAACCCAAAGAAATTGAAGCAGGGATGGAAGGTTACAGTCTATGGATTACAAACTTGCTTTCAGTATTCTTGGAGAAACACAGATAATAGTTTTCATCAACTCTATGACAGTATTGATTGTAAGTTTCTTTTTTATTTCTTGTACAAGTAGGAAAAAAAAAACACGGTCAATCAAATCCTAACACACTGTATTCTTATCAAATCATTAGTTAGCTGCAGCGTGACTTCAGGGCCTGCAGCCAGGTCCTATACAAATGTTTTCATAATTTCCCCCCACTTAAATGAATATCTGAAAGATGGGCAGACAGGCACGTGCCGACCCTCCTACACACTCCCCCCACCCCCACAGTCTGGACATCTGGGTGACCAGGTGACCTGATTTCAATTCTCCTGTGTATGTGTGGGTGCTTGGTGGCCTTGGTGCCGGCAGCTTACCAATTGCTCTGACTATGCCAGGCTCTTGAGGAAAGTATAGCCGGGGATCCCACACACAAAGAACGTGTTTGTGCAGGCTGAGGCGGGGAGAGGGAAGTTTTACAGCGGTTTTTAGAAAGAAACATGGTAGTAATTAAGAGCACTGGGACAGAGAAGAAAGGAGGTTTTATGACAGAGCCCCCAAAGACTGCCTTCGTTTATGGGATGTACAAAGGAATCTGAGCAAAGCAGCTGGAGAGGGAGGAGGAAATCTGAGAGACACCAAGAAAGGGGGTTGGTCACCAGAACTGAAAAGTTGAATTGATCATCTGTAACCCTGATACATTTCACTGGGTAAGTGCTCAATAATTCTGAGGATCAACAAGTAGAAGGTGCAGAGTGTTAAACAGTAAATGTGAAAAGGTCTAGACAGGTGGAATAGCACCTGAGCGAGTGCCATTTTAACACTGCAGTGCCTGCGGGTCATCCTTTCCAGTGGCTTGTAGGTAGTCGACCCAGTCATTCTCCATCACCAGATTCTAACATCTGCATCCTCTCAGCCTTCCCCCCACCTCACTAAAGAGGGCCCTCTGGGCTCTGATTCCTAGGTCAAGTTTGACTGAGAGGAAACATGCACAGTCACAGCCCCTCCATTGTGACAGGAGCCACGGAATGAAGCACTCGCCCCTGGAAACACACACATAATTTGACCAAACCTGGGCCTGGCTGCTGGGCCCTTTCTGCTGGGCTGCATTAATGTGCTGTCAAACTGGCTCCTGCCCGGGAACCTTCTCCTCCTCCAATTTGAGCCACTTCCCTGCCTGACACCAGCCTCAGCCTCCAGCAGGAGCAGGCCTGGCCCTGAAGCCTGGATATTATTGCCAACCTCTCTTACTCTCCTGAACCGTACAATGGGTTGTTTTGGCCTGTGCAGTGAGTGTCGCTTTGCTCATCTTCCTTGGAGAGAATGGCCCCTTACAGAAGCCCTTTCTCCTTGATTTGACTGATCTCTCCCATCCTTTCAGACAGGTGCTCACGGGATTCAAGCCTGACTGATCAGAGCACCTCATCCAAAACACTTCAGGGAGGGGAATATGACCCAAATAGGACCATGAAAATCTTCCCTGGATTTTTGGCAGAACTATCCCAAAACAAATAAACAAACACCATGCACTCTAACTCTGGGGTTGCTAGCTCTAAGTCAGGGTTTCTCCACATGTGGTCTGCAGGTTCCTGAGAGTCCCCAACAACTTTTCAGGGGATCCCTGAGGTCAACACTATTTTTATAATAATATTGAGATTTCACGGTGTTGACATTTGCACTGATAAGGCAAAAGCAATGGTGGGTAAAAATATTGGCACCTTGACGTGAATCAAGGCAGTGGCACCAAATTAAATTTGCAGTCCTTGTTTTCCTCATTGCCACACATTCAAAGGGGGGAAAAACTAGTTTTACTTAAGAAATATCTGGATGAAGCAGTAGAAATTATTATTAAACCTCAACCTTTGCTTCCATGTCTTTAATAATATTGTGATGTGATGAAATGGAAAGTACCCATAAAGCCTGTGGTGGCCATGAAAATGTGCTACTCAGATCTCCCGCTGGACATCTGCTGTCTTCTGGATCAGACATTTGTGCCCAGGCCATGCTTCCCGGGTCTACTCCCAGACAATGACTGAGCACAGTGGGTGCATTGCTGCAGGTTCATTCTTGGGAGACAGAGACTGCTACACTGGTTGACTTTGGGTTGAGGATTGCTCATTGACCTGGCTGAAGTTTTATTGAACTACTAGAGGCCCCGTGCATGGGATTCTTGCACTGGTTGGGGGCATGGCCTGCAGGGATTGGCCCACTGTGAAAGCCCACTGACCACCAGGGATAAGCTCCTGTGTTGAGTTGTCTGCCCCCTAGTGGTCAATGCATGTCATAATGACTGGTTGACTGGTCATTCTGGTCATTCTGCCGTTTGGTCGCTGGGCTTTTATTATTATTATTATATAGAATACTACAGTCCAAGACTTTTTCTACCTGATTCTCTTTCCTTTCCTCTTCCTCATTTGGTAGGCTAGCATTCTAGTCTAAGGAACCTCTTACTTTCCCTGGCTCCCACCCCTTTATCCTTCATGGTGCTAGTCTAGCATTCACATCTAATCTCTTCCTGGTGTCTATTTCTGGGAGGTTCTATATGTAATTTTGCTTTGCTCATCTTCCTTGGAGAGAACGGCTCAAGAAAAACACTCCATGTGATTGTTTGAGCCATGATCTAAGCTAGCCATTTTTTTTTTTCATAGAATATCATTTTGGCTGAAAAGAATGACTGACTGGCAAATTATGGTTATTCAGACTTGATGTTCACCAGAAGTTTTCTCAAAAATGAATGAAGGACTCTGGTCAAGTAGCTCAGTTTGTTAGAGCATCTTCCTGATAAGACAAGGTTATGGGTTCGATCTCCAGTCAGGACACATATAAGAAGAAACCAATGAGTGCATAAGTAAATGAAACAACAAATCAACGTATTTCTCTTTCTCTCTCTCCTTCTCTCTCCCTTCCTCCCTTCCTCTCTCTCTCTCTAAAATAAATCCAAATAAAAATTAAAAATAATTTTTTTAAATGAATGACATGAGCTTATAATTTGAAGGAAGACAAATAATGGTTTTGTTATCAATGATAAAATTTAAGCTTTGAAGTACAAATTGGAATCTTGAAATGTCATATTCTCTACCATGAGCTTAATAGCTTCCCAATGCTTACTCGTTTTTCTGATGAGGTTAAGTGGTGATATTAAAGAATGTGATTTTGGGATATTATATAATGAAATGCATCAACATTAAGAGATTAGCAAAACCCAGTGAATTAATCTTTTTCAAATAATCAATCCATAATGTTTTAAAATCATGCACTGGTAAAAATCTGTTCAAAGTGCAGGACAGATTAATGAATTTTAACGTACCATAGTATGAAAATGTTATTTATATGTTTCTAGATTCCACATTGTAACTGCCTTTAAGAAACTACCATTTTTGACCCAGCCAGCATGGCTTAGTGGTTGAGTGTCAACCTATGAACCAGGAGGTCATGGTTCAATTCCCAATCAGAGAAAATGCCCAGGTTGGGGGCTCATTCCCTAGTGAGGGGCGTGCATGAGGTAGCTGATCAATGATTTTTCTCTCATCATTGATCTTTTTCTCTCTCTCCCTCTCCCTTCCTCTCTGAAATCAATAAAAATTAAAATAAAAAAACTACCATTTTGAATTTGGGTGTAGTATCAAAGAAGCATGGCCACAATTATCTAAAAAGGTTATTAAAATATTTCTCCCTTTTCTACCTACATATCTTTGTGAGGCTAGCTTTTCCTCATATACTTCAACTCAAATAACATACTACAACAAATTGAATTCAGAAGTGGATAAGTAAATGGAGCTATCTTCTTTTAAACCTAACATTAAAGAGCTTTATTTTTAAAAATGTAAAAAAAAATGGTGACACTCTTCTTACTAAATACTCTTTTTTGGAAAACAGAATTTTCTCATAGAAGCATGTTATGTATGTTAACATGTAATAGATTTATTATTGCTATTCTAAACGAACTAAGTATATACGTTTAAAAAAATTCTCAGTCTTGTTTTCTACTGGAGTTAAACATTGATAGCTGTGATGCACACAAACAAAAGTTCTTTGAGGTCCTCAATTCTAGGAACTGTTGGAGAACTATAGACTCAGCCAGACAGCTGCCCTTTTGTCATTATGTGGTAAGAACCTGTTTGAAAAGGCCAAGCAGAACTGCAAAACAAGAGAGCCACAGTTCAGATATATACAAATATTTGGGAAAAATTCCTAGATGCGCACGTTGGCAACCCTGAAGAAGGCTTTCTGGTTATTTTCTTTGCTTCAGCCAGATTGAGTTGGGCTCTCGTTTGCAACCAAGCGTACTGACCAATAGCCTCATCGGTCTAATAATGGATTGGCCCAGACTCTCTGTCAATGGCTCATGCCTAGACTGAACACTCTCTGGATGACATTGTACTTTTTGTTGATTTTAATTGATAAGTGCTTAATTTTCACATGCCTTCAACATGTGACATGTCAATGAGTTTCCTATAATTTAACTCACCTTGCATGTAGATATATACATTTTATTTCAATGTGGGATTATTAGATGTGCATTAGGACCTCTAAACTCTGGAGATCCTTAAAACATTCCCCCAACTATCCTCTTGATTCATTACCATTGACAGTATCAGGGGCCTGTATACCATATAATCCGTAACAGGACCCCGACCCCACCCTGTTTACCCTGCTACCTTTCACCACCCCAGTGCAAACTCAGGTCTGGTACCTGAGATGGTTCATTTATAACAAGTTCCCCAGGTGATGTCTATGCTTCTGGTCCATTCATAGCATCCTGAGTAATGAGGTGCTAAGTCCTTATTGTTCTCAGGTTTGACATTCCCAGTTTGTACTCTTTCTTAGGAGTCATCAAAGTCTAGAACATGCAACCTTCCCAACCTCCCTTCCTCTCATTCTAAATCAATATTTGTGTATTTGTGATTATAGCTAAATAGATATAAATCACTCCCAAACAAAGTAGCAAACTCTGATCCCATTGCCTTTCTTATACTTTTCCCCCTGTTAATAATTACCTCTTTTTTTGTTGTTGTTGTTAGTTTCTGTTGACCCCAATGGAAAGGTCTTCCCAGTTCTGTAAATAGAATTTTCCACAGTCAAATATATCTCTGTTTTCTTTTGTTTTTGTTTTTGCCTGGAGCTTTCCTCTAGGACTCTTTCTCCTCTTGAGCACTTCATCCAGTTCCAGTTGGAATCCGTTGCTCTGTGGACTTGCCACACAGCTGTTGCCCTGGACTGTCACTGCCATCATCCCAGATGCCCTTTGAATCCCTGTTGGGTTGCATGTCCTATTTCCTGGAACCATATCTTTGGGTTTTTTTGTTTATTTACTTTTGTTTTCAGTAGAGCATGCATTCAAATAACTCCTGAGTAGCATGGGAGGTAATATTTTTGAGGTTTTTCAACTCTTGAAGCACCTTTATTCTACTCTCAGAATTGAGCAGGACTCTGGCCAGGTAGAGATTTCTGGGTTGAAAATCATTTTCATTTGGAACATTGAAAACATTGCTGCATTGTCTTCTAGTTTCCAGTCTTGTTTTTGAGAACTCCCATGCAATTCTTATAACTGCTCCTTTGGTTGTGATCTGATTCTCCTCTCCCTCCTTTCTGCTTTTCAGGAAGCTTTTAGGGTCTTCTTTATATCCTGAGAGTTTTACATGTCACTGTACTGTACTTTGGGGTGTGTGTGTGTGTGTGTGTGTGTGTGTGTGTATAGAAGTTAAATTCATTCTCCTGTGCCTGGAGACTCACATGAATGTTGTGCTTTGACCTCCTGGAGACCTTCCTGAAGGCTACCTCCGCAGCTAGGTCAGTTTTCCTAGCTGCTGAGTGTTGTGTTTGGCCTGTTCTATGAGGAGCCAAGTGGCAAGTTACGTGATAGCCATGAACCCTGTGCTGCCCATGCTTTGCCCTACAGTTAGCAGAGATTAGGTCTTCCAGTCATAAAACTCCAGGGTACCATGGATATGCTGGCCTCGGTGAGTGGTCTCACTGAAGCAGTGTACAAACTCCAAACCTGTACCCAGTGGTCCTGAGAGCTGTGCTCCCCAAACTATGTTTCATGTGGACCCTTGTGCCCTGAGATGCAGCTCCAAAAAAAAGATGCCATAGTTAAATAAGCTAGGGAAGGCTGCAATCTATAGAGCCCCTCTCTTGGAGATTCTCAAAGAAATCTACATACTAAGGATTATGAGGATTTACAATAAAGTAATCTGATTAACTTGACTTGATCCAGTCTTTTCCCCAACTGTTTTACCATACCATCATTTTAATTCAAGGAATACTTAATGCTACGCCATGAAATACTGGACTTTAGAAAATGCCATTCAGCAGTACTGTAAACCCCACAAGTACAAAACTGTGTCAGCTTCATTTTGTACAGTATGGCCAGGGTAGGGCCTAATACAGTGCCTGACACATAACGGACCCTTGACAATATCCGTTGAGTAAATGAATGAGTCAGTGAATGATTGATCCTTTTGCAAGTCCCTGACGCCTTGATACTTTCTCTAGTTGCAAAATGTAGTGCATCAGTTATGTGGTTTTGCAAGCATAGAATTCTGTGCTGTGGTCTGTTGTCTTTTCCAAATGATACATTTTTGAGGATGCAAGGAGATTTTAGGCATTTAAAACGTGTTCCCTCTATGCACAGGGCTGGGGGAGAACAACTGTTTCCCATTAACCCAGCTCCACGGAGGCCCTCCCCATCCCCTCTGTCCCGCTGTGGATTGGGCTGGAGAAGAAGCTCAAACAAGCCCTTCCCAGTGGTGTTTCGTTTTCGTGTGGTTGGCAAAGAGCTAACGCTGGGCCGGTTGGGCAATAACGATGCTCCCGGACCTCCTTCTTGGGAAGGTGCCAGGCTCAGCCTACGTGTCCATTTCTGAGAATAAAAGGGCACCAGAAAAGGGAGGGAAATGTTCTGGGAACCCTGAGGTTTAGAAAGTATAGTATTTGGGGGGCTGTGGTGAGAGAGAGAATCTGAATATCTTCCTCTATGTTATCCTCCAGTTCAGGAGTAATAAATTACAGCCTGAAGCCAGAGCCTGCCCCCTGCTTATTTTTATCCTGCCTCGTGGGGGAAGAAAACATTAAGAGAATAATATTTTGTGACAGGTGAGAATTATGTGAAACTCAACACTCATTTTCAACAATGGCATACATAAAATCTCATTGCAGATCGTCAGCATTAATACATGATCACTTCCAATAGATTTAAATAATAGAGGTCATTAACTTGGAACCCCATTAAGCAAAATGTCTTTCCTCAGAAAATAATGTTATCCTTCTCATTAGGAGAACTGTATTTTTTTTTTTTATAGAACTGTAACCATTGTTATTAGATTTTGAATTTCATGAATAATAACTTCATAGAAATTGTGTTTTCTTTTGCTTTTTTACTCTGGGAGGGAGGGAGGAAGAGAGAGTAAGAGAGAGAGAGAAAGAAACATTGATTAGTAGTTGTTCCATTTTGTTATCCATTCTTTGTCATTGGTTGATTGTTGTGCTCTGACCCAGGAACAAACCTACAACCTTGGTGTATCAGGACGATATCCTAACCAACTGAGCTACCTGGCCAGGGTCTTTTGCTTTTGAAGTGCCTATTTTGCTTTTGAAGTGCCTCTTGCCTGTGAAACCTAACCTATTTACAGAAAAAGTTTGTAGCCCCCTGCACAAGTGGATTATCTGCTATGTTAGAATGCTTTGAGCTGTCATATGTGGCAGGGGAGACGGTCGTTTAAGTGATTCATCTAGTATTCATTTAATCAACAACTTTTTATGGGAGCCTCCTATGTATGAGGCTATGAGTGTACAATCGGTAGACAAACTTGCCAGGGTCCCTGCTCGCAAAGAGTTTACAATCCTGAATCAGGACACTGGAAATTCACCAGCCGCCATGCACTTGTCTGTGGGATGAGGAGTCAAAGTGACACCTGACAGCTTTGGAGTGTAAATGTGTCATCTTGTCAGTGGGTCACCTTGGCCAGGATGCAGCTGCTCAGAGCTCCGACAAGTTCCGGGAGGCGGATCAGGAAGGAGGATCAGGTGAGCACCATGAGACCAGCAGCGGAGAAGCCAGGTCCAGGAAAGTCAACCAAGACAGGTTTTCTGTCATATTGGTTCAGGCAAGAGGCCAGAGAGCTGGCCAAAACAGCACCTGCAGGTGAAAAACAAGGAGGTGAGCAAGGCTGCCTGTGCTGGGGCTGTTTCACACTCTAGGCAAGGGCACAGGGATCCTCCTCTTGGGAGGCTGAGCAATTCTCAGACTTGCTCCTTCCTTTAGATCAGAATTCTCTTTTCTGATGGCCGCAGCCTCCAGAGGACTTCACAGGGGGGAACTGGAGTGCTCCAGGCTGTTGAAGTCTTGGCCTTTGGTCCAGGCAGCATCCGTTGATGGCCTAAGAGTCTAGACTACACTCGGTGTTCAGCTTGGCAGGTATCAAAACCTACTCTGCAACCTTTTTTCAGAGAAAAACATTCCAGAGAGGGCATTTGGGTACCTCAGTGACCACTCCCCTCCCCCTCCCCCCCAACCTCCCATGGAATTCTGAGGCTCCAGGATCAGGGGCAAAGGTCAGAAGCAGAGCACCTTCCCAGGACATCCCTGCAGCTCCCCCCTTGGCCTCCTGCTGCCAGAAACCACCCAAGAAATGGCTCCGAGGCTAGTCACAGACTTAATTCTATTTGCTGGTAAGCACAGGTAGAATCCTGTGAGCTGTTCTTGCTAAGCCAGGGGGCAGCCTGGCAATGTGGAAAGAGCGTGGGCCTTCAGGCTGTGTGAACCTATTGGAGCCCTGGAGCTCTGGTTCTGCCACTCAGCAGCATCCCTGTCATTTGACCTTGGCAAGTGACAACTTCTTATATATGCAGAGAAGATAATAATTGTACCTGTTTAAAAGACATATGTAAAAAGAAAAGTAAAAGTCCTCTTCCTGCCTAATGAACTCCTCCTCTCGCATACATTATTAATGCTTTGGTTCAAATACTTTCACACTTTCCCCTAGGTTTATCCTGACACAGATAGGAATGTATGTATGCATATGCATATTTTCACAAACCAAAAGTCATTGTGTATATTGGCCTACAATTGGATTTATTTCTATTCAACAACTTCTCACATACATGATTTCAAGCCCACTTATGCAGAATGTTAACTCTTTTCAATCAACTGGGTAATATTCCCTAATGATATAAGGTAATCATGCAACCTACTGGTGGACATTAAGTTTAGTACAGATGTTTTTCTATTACAATAATCCTTGCTGCAAGTGGACATACATGTTTATAAATCTATGTTATTATTTCTTTAGGAGGAATTCCTGAGAGTAAAATTGCTGGATAAAAAGTACATACATTTCAAGTATACACATTCGATTCTGCCAAATCCCCCTCCTCCCAAAGTTGTGCTAATTTATGTTTGCACGCATAGTGGGTGAGAGCACTCACTTCTACAGATCCTTCCAAGCACCTGGCTCTATTAATTTTTAAATTTTTGCTTTTTCCCAACAACAGCGAGGTTGAACAACTTTTCATGTTTGTTGGCCATTTGCCTTTCTTGCATGAATTATTTGTTTATATTCCTTGCCTATCTTTCTGTTTGGGTGGTTCTTGCTTGTAGGCATGTTTTTGTGCATTAAGTGTGGACATCTGTTGGCAGAAAGAAAGGACACTGTGTTTTTAAGCGCCTTGGGGGCGGGGGAGGACATCTGGAGCAGGTACAGAGGTCTGAGGTCTGTGTTTGATATTAGGGTGTCACCAAATATTTTATCCTTCTATCTGCTTTCAGACTTTATCTATGCTATCTTTTATAATATAGAAGTTTTAAATGTTTCCCTATTCAAATCTCTGTATTGTTTTTTGGTTTTGCTTTTTTTTTTCTTCTTCCTGGCTTCTGGGTTTCCTGTCTTACTTAAGAAGTCTTCTCCATCTTGATGTTGTTACATAAGCAATCCACTCTGTGTTCTTATAATACTTTTATGGCTCCATTTATTTACATTCATAGCTTTAGTATTTCAAGAATTCCTATTTGGAGTAGATAAGGAATTCGTGCTACCAGCATAGATGATGTGGTTCTGAGGTTTTCTTCTCTCATCACTTGGAGTGCATTAAGGGACCCATAATGTTTTCAGTTTAAAAAAAAAAAATGTTTGATGTGATCCTATCAATGTGCTCATTTATCTGAACAATTTTACAAGTTGTTGATACTGGTTATTAAAATAAATGTTATTCCTGTGTGATGGGATTGCAGATGCTTTTAATTTTCCTCTCTTCTCAACAGTATTTTCTTGTTTTTCTGCATAAATGAGTATTATTAGTGCACTGGAATATACTTAAAAATAAAAGTATTGAGAAGAGTGCTATTAACCCAATACCTCATGCATAGCCTAGACCCTGGCCTTGAAAAGAAACTAACCTGTAAACTTCTTGAGGGTAGTCCCCTATTTCTTAGGAACCCCAACTTCCCCTGGACCTAGCATGTGGTCAACAGCCCCATGAAGAAGTGTGTAGCTCGATTGGTTAAATTCCCCTTCTAACTTTTTCCACAGAGGGTATGCTGGGAAAAGGTAACAATGTCAATATGAGTAAAGGCAACACAAATTTATGTTCCAGGCCAACTCATCAACACCCGTGATCATTCCTAATTACCATAGTCTTCAAAAATAATTCAAGACCAACGGATTAGCCCTCGCTCTCCCAGAGGTTAATTTGGACAGTGTCTTCTACCTTTTCTATAGCTTCTGCATTTCTATTCTCGGATTCAATACTTGGGCCAAATATTGATATGCAGAGGACAGGTATGACTGTGCCCACCAGAGCACTCATGGACTCTAGATGTTTTTTTTTTTTTTTTTTTTTTTTTTTATATCTGTATGTTCAGGATATTGAAGACTTCCTTCTTTGAGCACCAAGGCTTTATATATTTGAAACATATGGAAGGAAAGTTTTCTATTTGGTGCTTGCCTTACTTATTAGTAGTTATGGAGTGCAGCCATTTGAAATTTCCCTGGAAAAGTCCTTATAAGTATCAGTTACTGACTATGCTCCTACTGATGGCCGTTGGAGCTATTGACATGTATAAGCAAATGGCTGGTGTTGCTTTTCAAGATCTCCTTTCTAGTTTTTCTTTCTCTTTTCTTGCTCCCTTGGTTGCCTATTAATGTTTCTGTCAGTCCACAAGTATGCCATACTCCCTGCTAGTCTATTCTTTGTTATCTGTGGTAGGCCAGAAAGCCAGAAAACCAAGCATATTCTCATTATGTGTAAACTAAGAAAACATATGCTCCGAGACGCGATCTAAGGAGCTTTACTCTGAATAAAAAATATGTGATACACCATCAGGCAAAATAATTTCTTTGGATTACTCAGCAGTCTTTGGGGGTTTTCTTCCTGATTTTCACATTGATGAAAGTATTGGTCCTACGTTATAGATGAGGAAAGGGATGCTAGTGAGACAAGGTGACTTGGTCAAGGTCACATGGTAGCTTTATGGCAGAATAAGCACTAAAACCTGGGTGTCTTCCTCAGTGGCATGGTCCTGGCGGGTGTGGCCCTACCCTTGCTTTCTTGGATGACCAAGCGGCAGGAACTTGGGTGGGGCAGAACACGCTATTGCCTCTTCTGTGTTTGTCAGCGAAAGAGTGGGCCAGCTGGAGAGCCTGGCCTCTCTGGGAGTTTTACCCAAACCCACAATCTACCTAGATCCCTTCTGCTAACAAAGCAGGCCTCTTCATGGTCAGAAACTAGAGCCTGGGAAACAGCTGTGTTTACTTCCAGGGGGCTAGTTTATCACTGCCGGGGCCTGGCAGGGATTGTTCAAGCTTATCTCCTCTAGATAGCCATGTGCTGAGGGCTGCACAGTTCTGACCCAGATAGAAATCAGCTGCAAAACACGAGTCCTGAACACACACACACACACACACACAACCTCCCTTCCCTCCTTCCGCCGGGCGATTTAAGCCAAATGCAACTCACTGACCGTCCTTTCCTCAGTAGGCCAACTCCTTCCCAGAAGGCTGTGAACTGAGCCAAGCTGGCAGGTCAGCAAAGGTCTCAGGGCACTCTGAGCCAGGACCGTTTCCCTGAGCTGGATACCTGCCTCCGGCCCCATATGCCTTGTTCTCATGTCTTTCCTGCAGGGAGATGGCTGGGTAAGAGGGCACATAGGAGAGAGAGGGTGAGCATCAGGCTGAGTAACAGTCAGGAACAATAGGCAGCTTTTGACCACTGCAATTTTATGCAAACCCTGCACCATTTTATTCAGGGAAGGAAGCCCTTATAAAAATGGTGGAACCTCAGTCTTTTCTTTTTAGAAATTCCATTCTGATTGCTTCAGGTGGTAGAGAACTAACAAAAAGTTCCCGTCCCCACGGCTCTGATCTGGCCACTGCCCTTTCAGAAGCCTTGAATGTCTTCCAACTACCAGGCCCCATAAAACCCAAGCTATCGTTCAAGACCCTTCATGGAATGGCCACAGCTTTATCTCCCAGCCCAGAATCACCCTCTCTCTGCTCTGCACATGCTTAGTCTTATTCTCTACCCCTTCCAGTACACTTATCACTTTTCACTGCATACCCTACTTATTTTTATGGGCCTTATCATCCCTACCCGTCTAGTCTATGAGCTCCTTAAGGGCAGGGCCTATGCTTATCTTTGTACTCTGAGTTCTTGCAACGGCCCAGGCTGTTCTGCGGTGCTCAATAACATTCGTCTAATTAAACCAGAAACTCTCTAAACAAGACATCCAAGTCCCCGCTGTCCACAACAGGAAGGACATGGTCACGCCATCCTGCACAGAGAGCATGTTCGATAGAAACCTCAAAGTCATGAGGCCCAACCTTTGCCTTTCTGAGACGGGGAGGCTGAGCCCCAAAGACTGGGCTAGGAACAGTGATGTTATTCATGTGAGCGGAAGTCACTTTCCTAAAGTCAGACAGGTAGAAGGTGTTAGACCTGGGGTTTAAACCTAGGTCTGCTTGACTCCCAAACTCAGTTTCTGTTGTATAGGTTCCCCTCCCCCTCACTTTTTCTCTCCCCATCTCCACCCCTCTCCCCCTCCCCTCCCCCCCAGCAGCCCTGCTGATTTCCCAGAAAAAGGCTCTGGCTGACCAAGGCCAGCGAGGGATTAGGCACTAAGGCAGGCGGTACCTGGCTCCAGTCCCATCTGAGCTCTGTGGCCAGAGAAGCTATTGATGAACTCTGCCTGTCCCAGGCCTGGCAGCCCAGCTCCCCCAGCTGGGTCTTTTCACAGAAGAGCCGTTGGGCAGGCGCTAGAACACCACACAGAGCCTTTGTCCAGAGGGCTCCGTGTTTTCCAGCGAGAAGTTTGCATTGGCCATGCTTTTGGGGATGGAGGAAGTAGAGGCCTCCTGCCTCCTGCCCACAGGGCACTGCTCCAGGAGGGCACAGCCTGCAGCTCCCAAGAGGGAAGAGGGCAGAGGGGAGGGGAGGGAGCTTGGGCCACGGGGAATCCAAGTAGTGACTTGGGAGAGAAATGGCCTGGGTGGTATTCGGGACAGTGGGTTAGGAACAACTTGAATCAGATTTTGTGTTGCTAGGCTACCGTGGGCAGTGGACACAGCTCAGGCTGATGGGTCACTTAGGTTCAGATCCTGCCCCTTTCCAATTGTGAGGCTTTCAGCAATTAAAAAAAAAAAAATCTTTCTGAGGCTCAGTTTCTCCATCTGTTGGAGGTAATCGGAGTATCTTGCTGCGGTTGGTGAGGATCAGGCATCCTGGGATGTGCGGGGCACACAGTAGTCACCCAATGCATGCTGGTCTTTATGACTGTAAATCTGCCCTCAGTTCCCAGATTTGTGAATAAAAGGACCGCGCTGCAGAGAACACCGGTCATGGTGACTGAGGAAGGGAAAGGAAGTCATTATGAGCAGACCCACAAGAGAGGAGGTCTGCCCCAGAAACCGGTGGGGGGAAGACAATCTGTTTCCAATTAGGGAGCAGCCAATGGAAGGACTGTGCACTTCAGAGTTGTTGATTCATCAGTGTTTTAAACTTAGCATGTGTATGTGTGTGGTTTGTGTATGTGGTGTGTGGGATATATGGGTGTGGTGCTTACGTGTGTGTGCGGTGTGGTATGTGGGTGTATACAGCGTGCGTATATTGCGTATGGTGCGATTTCAGTGAGATTTCACCTCATACTGTCAGCCTTGTCGTTCACCTTCAATGGTGCTGTTAAAAAAGAAATGTCAACTGAGTACATTTGAAAAGAGGTCTGGTTTTATTAAGTGTTTCATAATCGAGCGGCTTCCCATTTAGCAAGTAGAAGGGCTGCTCTGAGGGGTAAAATGGAAGGTGTTTGTGGGAAGTAGAGTGGGACAAGGAGCTGCTAACAAAATAAAAGGACTATTTTTAGAGTAAGATGTGTACTTTTGGGGAGAGGGCAAGGCGAGGGGTTCTATCACAAAGATTGCCTCTTCTTTGTTTGGGGAAGATTGAGAGGGCTCACTGGACAGATTATTGTCATGGTACTTAACCAGAAAATTCCAGGTTGATTAAGATTTTATTTCTAGGAAAGGCTGAAATAACAATTAGGTCAGGTATTAAATGTAGGTTTGGTATGTATGTTCACACAAGTTGACATCATTTGGGGCCTGTAGTTTTCTCTTTAACATTGCTGAAGAACAAAGAAAGGAAAGGCACATTTAATATGTAAATGCTTAAGTGTATGCTTTTTTGTGTAAGTCTCCCAAAGGCTCCCAGACAAGGAAAAATAAGGCTCAGAGAGGTCCGTTATCTACGCTTAACCATCTGGTTAATTTCAGAGGCCAACTCTAGACCCCCATCTGCCCTGACAGCAGAAGGTATTGTTGACTTGACTCTGAAAGAAGAAACCCCCAAATGCAAATAGGGTCCTGTTGTGGGGCTGACAGGCAGGCAGCCTGTCTTTGGTGTGGTGTGTCAGCCAGATACCTGTGCTCTGTTCTGGCTCCCAGACCTGCAACTTCCTGTGTGGCACCTCACCACTCTGGTTTTATTTTTGTCAGCTCTTCCTCCCAGCCAGCCCTGCCCCTAGGGGAGCAGGCTCTGTGAGAGCACAAATAGCTCAGGGGCTGTTGGGTCTGGCCCCTGAGCTGAGGCAGAAATATCAACCCTGCCTCCACAGGCGTGGCCGGAGTGTTCCTGAGGCAGCTGCAGTGTTATTCTGCCCGGGGTCTGGCACTGCTGTGGTCCTTGGAGAGCTCCCGCTTCCTGCCCTTCCGGAGGCCCCTGAACATGGCCACAGTCCCCCTTTTTGGTTCTTTCTCTGCAAAACCAGGCTTCAGCTGCAAGCACTGAAGCCCGCTTGTGGCGGATTATGCTCCTGTGCAACTCCCTGCAGACGCAGAAACTGACAGACAGGCAACTGCTGGGCTAAACCAGGAAGTGAAATCCCACTGACGCCCCAGACAAACGCCTGTACTGAAAATCAAAATAGTATCTGGTCCTTTATTCTTTCTCCAACTATTAGTGACAAGCGCCTACTGTGTGCCTCCTGCAGGGGTTGGATAGCTTTTTTTCTTTCCGGAGCCTATAATCCAGTGGGGAGCCAACATGAAAACAAAAAGCTGAGCCTGGGAGACCAGCATAAGCCCAGACAGGCCTATCATACTCTGCCCTGGATCAGGGAAAACATCTCACAGGAGGTGTTGTTTTATCCAAATCTGAAGGATCACAGAATCCAATAAGGAAAAAGAATACCAATAGCAACTGAAGTATTTTGATTAATTGGGTACTTATGTCAGACATTCTGCCTAGTACTTTACAGATCCAGGTGGTGGGACAAGTGAGGAAAATGAGGGTCAGAGAGGATGAAGTAAATTTGCTCAAAACTAGGAAACAGAAGAGCCAGTATTCAAACCCAGTCTTGCTGATTCCCAAGCCCAGTCTGTTATACGTTTGAGTAAATTAAAAATTACAATAACATAAACAGGTGTGTGCTGAGAAGTCCTTCCCCTCCTGGCCCCTGTATAGCCTGTGTCTCCACTGCCCTTATAGTTGTAAAAGTTACATTGGTTTCTTGTATACCCTTTCAATGTTTCTTTATGTAAATATAAACAAGCCTGAATAAATATTCTTTAAAAAATATTTTATTGATTTTTTACAGAGAGGAAGGGAGAGGGATAGAGAGCCAGAAACATCAATGAGAGAGAAACCTCAATCAGCTGCCCTCTGCACCCTCCCTCCACACTGGGGATATGCCTGCCACCAAGGTACATGACCTTGACCAGAATTGAAGGTGGGACCCCTCAGTCTGAAGGCCGACGCTCTATCCACTGAGCCAAATCGGTCAGGGCATAAATATACTTATATCTCCCCATTTCTTATAACACAAGATGACATATATTAATACTGACTTGTAGTTAATGTAGTCTTAGAGAATTTTCCATTGGAGTACATAAAGATTGTCCCTTTTCTTTTACCTAGCTGTATACCTCTCCATTTTTTTTTTAATATATTTTTATTGATTTCAGAAAGGAAGGGAGAGGGAGAGAAATAGAGAAATATCAATGATGAGAGAGAATCATTGATTAACTGTCTCCTGCATGTGCTCCACTGGGGACAGAACTGGCAACCCAGGTAGTGCCCTGACCGGGGATTGAACTGTGACCTCCTGGTTCATAGGTCGATGCTCATCCACCGAGCCACACCAGCCAGGCTCACCCTCCATTTGTTGATCTCCGCCTTTCAAACACAAGGCAGTTTGTCCTAGCTGGGGAGATGTGGGTATGCCTTACTAAACTGTTTACATTTCACAGGGCACCCAGGAGCAAAGGGGTGATGAAATAGCTTTACTAGCATTTTGGAAAGGTTGGAGAGGAAAGAAGCTGCACTCAGCATAGCTTGCCTCAACATGTGGCCACACCTGGATTCAAGGACACATATACTCCTACAGCGGTGGCTGGGGTAAGCCCTTCCGTGGAACAAGTCCCAACATATCTCTGGCCTTGCTGCCTGCAGTTCTGGGCCCCTGCTTTTTACGACACCTTCCTTACGTTATGCCTGCAAAATGTTTATAGCGCTTCCTCTGCCTTGGATGCAGAAAGTGCGTGTAATCTTCATGCGTCACCTTGGGCTACTTCCCCGCCGGTTGTGCAAGAGTTAAGACCTTCGCAGGGGGTACTTAAGGAGTTCCCAGGCCTCTGGTGTGCCCTGGGAAAGCTTGCTAGCCGGGCTGTTAGTGACTCAAACACCTTTGAAAGTGAGCTCGAGTCAGCACTTCTTTTCTCTGAGATACGGGGTTCTCCCAGAGGATAATAATGCCGGGGGGGATAATTTTGGTCTTTTAAAAAGAGGCATCTGCTCTTACAATATGTGATCATGCTTGATAAAACCTTGCTGCTTCAAAGGGGTTGTGCCATTTCCAAGAAACCAGGCCCATCAAGTGTGCATGGCCGCAGTCAAACTGTCTCTGTATGGACTCAGGTGTACGGCTTTGGGACGATCATATGTGAGCTCATCAGTAAACCACTGCCTAGATTCATTGCCCTGGAGAAGAACTTTCTAAAAACAAACGCACACATGCATGCACACATGTACAACACACAATATGGTGGTAAGACTTTACCCCCTCAGGAGCTATTCTCTTCTTTCTTTCGAATTCCTGGTTTCTTGGGGGGCACTTTGTTGCCTGCTAGTTCCTGTTTCGACGCTGGCTTTGTCAACTGTGTTGAAGCGCTGCCAATCATCTCGTTTTAAATGCAGAATTTGGGAAGTTGCTGGAGCTGCTTTAAAATGTCAGCCCCAGTGTGCTTTTTGTTTGTTTATTTTCTGGAGGCATCCCTATTTGGAGAGAGAGAGAGAGAGAGAGAGAGAGAGAGAGAGAGAGAGAGAGAGAGAGAGAGAGAGAGAGAGAGAGAAAGGAGGAGGAGGAGGAGGAGGAGGAGGAGGAGGAGAAAGAAAGAAAGAAAGAAAGAAAGAAAGAAAGAAAGAAAGAAAGAAGGAAAGGAGGAAAGGAAGAGAGAGACAGATGGGTGAGGGGAAGAAAGGGGCTGCAGGACAAGATGTGTTCAGAAAACCATATGGGAAAAGGAAGGCAGCTCTGCATAGTGGGCAGAAGTACAATAGTTGTCTGTAATTTGGCTGGAGCCAGGCCTCCTCCCCTCTCTGGACCTCAGTTTTTCATCTGAATTCCGAGCAACTTGGCCTCGCTCGGCCATGTCCTGGGACCTTCTTCAATCTCTGACCTTTCACAGGGCTAACTTCATTTTTATTATAAATATTTTATAATGAAAAACAGTATCTTTCTTGGCTTGCCCCTGTTTTCTCCTTATTTTCTACTACTTTTATTCCTTTTTACCCAAAATAAAGAGGTTTGATGAGTTCCCTTTATTAACTTCCTTTTCTTCCCTCTGCCCAGCTTTGACTTCTTGAGCCTGCCCTCCACCCCTGGTTGTGCTTCTTTGTAGCTCAGGCTCTTGAGCACGTGATCATTCGTTCCTCTTATTTTCCAGCTTGAAGGGTCCCTCATTTCCACACCGAGCTTCTTGGGCTCTACAACCTCGTTTTGGAGGCAAGCAGAAATTGCATCTTACGCAAGAGGAAGACACAGTGGCACCTTATGTTCATTCAGGGCTCATTGGAGAAAAGAGAATGAGCTCCGAGAAGCGTGTTGCCTAGCTGAGGACCCGGTGTTCCAGGAGAACGCAAATAAATCCTCCAGAGACACAATTGGAGGAGCTTTTCTCTAGCCTGGCTCCATACAATGATATAGACACAGGGTGTGGCGGAGTTAGTAAGCCCTGGAAAGCATCAGGGTCATTGAAAAATTTGGAGGAGCTGGAGTTTTTACAGGATTAAAATTCAGGCCAGGTGCAGGAAATGAGTTAAAATTTCTGGGCTTTGCAGGGAAAGATGATCTACTGGAGTTCCTCAATCCTAATTGAGCTTGTTTCTGAATCCTAAGAGATTTGGTGGAGGGGAAAACAGAAAGACGTACACAAGGAAAACCCTCAAAACTTGAATTGGGGAAGTAAAACCTTATTGGCCTTCCTTGGTGTGTACTATTTTAAAACACCACATTTCCTTCTTTGTGCTGGCCTCACTCTATGCTCTTTATTCTAGAAAAAGACATTCTTGAAAATGTCCCCATCAACAGCTTCTAAACATCATCTAACCCCCCTCCCTCCCCAACTCCCTCTTCTTCCTCACATCCAGGACCTTACAATGGACTCATCTGCTAGCCAGAGGCTCTGGAGACCAGGAATGAGCTCAGAAACATTTTTTTTTTTTTTTTTTTTTTTTTTTTTTTTTTTTTTTTTAATAAGCAAAAGACTTAAGGTTGAGTGGCAGAAAGAATAGAGTCCTGGTCTGGGTGTCAAGAAGTCTGGACTTCCACTATCAACATGGTCCCTACCATGTGCAATGCTGGGACACTGAAATCTCATTTGTATTCTGCCTCCACTTACTAACTAGTTGTGTGGCTTTGAGCAACTCAACCTCTCTGAGTCAGTGCTCCATTTGTAAAATGAAGGGTTTGGACCAGGGATTCCACATTTTCTTTTAGCCTAAAAGCCTTATGAACACCAATGACTTGCTCAAGCCTCATTTTCCTCCTCTTTGACTCAGAGAGTGATATCTGCTGCTCTTCTTCATAGGGAGCGGGTAAAGGGCTCAATAAGCCTTAAAACACAACACAACTGTCAGCTACCACCATGATTATTAGGATTCTTTATGCAGCTCTCTTTCTTCCGGACATGTTTCTTGTCTTTCACCATTTGGAAGATCAATTCAGAGCCCTACAGGAATTCCTACAATTCAGTCCTTGGTTTGATGAAATAGGAGGCAGGATGTCAGCTCAGATAGATGAAGTTGCTGCAAATGGCAGTAGCAGTTGAAAATTTTTTCAGCAGGAAGTGGGCTAAGGCCTCCCTTGGTATCGAGAGATGGCCTCTTCTTAACCTTTTTCAAGGGGCATGAACAGTGCTTACTAAGAAACTCATGTGCTTAAGTACAACTTAGCCTAAAGAATTGACAAGCTCTTGGCGATCTAATAGTAATTTAAGGTGTTTATCTTTTGCTGAGCACCTGTGGGTTTCCAAGTAATTTACCCATGTTACCTCATTAGCACTCCCAACCCTGCACCAGCCTTCACTCTTGCCTTTGGTATAGACTCTGCCATAGAGGGAGGTGATATTATCTGAGCTTCACATTCAGAGAAAGCCCCTGGATTGGGAGTAACAGTCACTTGGTCCACATCTGGTGGAATTCTTTCCTGCCACCAGTGGCAAGCTCGCTCATCTCTTGCCCCCCACCAAAGAACTCCAGGGGTGCTATCTTAGTGCCTTGCCCAGCATCACTGGGTGTCAGAACACGAATGGCTCCTTAAGGACTTCTTGCTGAGGCAAATCCTTCTACAGTGTAAGAAACTGAAGCGTTCAGTCAACCCAGAAGTGAAACGCCCAAAGCAGCACAACTAGCTAGGGACACAGTGAATAACTTAAGAGGCAAAAACTAGAAACTATCCTCACCTTCACCAAAATACTCCCTAACAACTAAACATTCTTGTGTCCCTCTAGGCATCTCAATAGAACTTGATTCTAAGGAGTATGGGGTACAGGGAAGTCATTATGTATTTAGGTCTAGTAATAATTAATGTCGTTTTCTAATACTTTTTAAAATCGAATTTATTTAAACAATACAACAAAATTTAATGAACAATATAGTTGCCGTTGTTTTCTACTACTTGTGCCCAACGCTCAGGAAGCATTTTAATCCCTCTGTTGTAAAATTCTTGTGATTTTGATGCAAAAAATTCGGTCAATGCATTTTTGAGGCATTCTTCATTATTAAATTTTTTTCCAAGAAGAAAGTTTTGCAAAGAACGAAACAAATGGTAATCGGAAGGGGCAATATCAGGAGAATATGCAGGTTGAGGGAGAACTTCCCATTCCAACTGGCGCAGTTTTTCAGCAGTGATTCTTGCAGTATGCGGTTGTGCGTTATCGTGGTGAAGAATTACGCCCTTCCGATTAATCAGTGCGGGTTCTTTTTCTCTTAAAGCTTGGGCTAACCTTTCCAATTGGGCACTATACACTGCACTTGTAATGGTTTGGTTAGATGGTAAAAGTTCATAATGAAGAATTCCTTTAAAATTCCACCAAACACACAACATCACTTTTTTCGCATGCAAGTCAGGTTTTGGCGTGGGCTGCGCAGCCTCATTTTTGTCCAACCATTGAGGCCGCCTTTTCAAATTAACATACAGCACCCATTTTTCATCTCCGGTAACAATTTGCTCTAAAAATGGCAAACGGTTTTGACGAGAGAGGAGCAAACTGCAAATTGTGACTCTTTGATTACGGTTGTTGTCAGTCAACTCATGAGGAACCCATTTTCCAAACTTTTGGACTTTGCCAAGTGCACGCAATTGATTGGAAATTGTTTTTTGTGAACAATTTAAAGTTGTCGCAAGCTCTTGTTGGGTAATTTGAGGATTTTGCACCAAAAGAGGTTGAAGAGCTTCTTGATCAAAATTGGACACACGGCCTGGACCACTCTTGTCATCTAACGAAAAATTTCCCTCACGAAATTTCTCAAACCAACGCTGGCATTTTCTGGCGCTAACTGCATCTTGACCAAGAGCACTACAGATGTTTTTTGCAGCCTCACTTGCTTTTCTTCCTAATTGGAACTCGTAAAGCATGCAGTGCCGAATATGCTCTTCATCCACCATCTTCTTAGCCCTAGTTTTGCAACAAAAACCAAACCAAACACAGACTTTTCAAGCAAAACTTGTTAATTGCACTTCACATGTTCTGTAGATACCACGTGTTTGAAGGTTATGTCAATACAAGTCAACACCAAGGAAGATTTTAAACGAATGTTTAAAAACGACATTAATTATTACTAGTCCCCTACGTCTATCTGATCACCCAGCTTCCATTGCTGCCTCAGAACAGTTGTCTTATCCAAGACAATGTCATGGCTCTGCCTTTCCAAAACCCAAAATGGGTCATTCTTAAGGGAAATGAAAATTATAATTCCATCATTCTGGGTAGAATGAGTTAAGGGAAAGAGCTCTCTCACTCAACAGCTAAATTAATACAAACCCCCAGGCACAGGCTTTAGGAAACTGAAAGTTAGTAAGCAGTTACAATGTGAAATGAAAGTGTACACTGTGGTCCAGAAGCCTGGGCAGTTTCATTTCAGTATTACCTACCCTAAGGTAGAATATAAATCCTTTGCTGAAAACACAGCTGGTCCACGTCCATCTTTTCCCAGAATAGGCACATAACAAATATTTGTGGATTGATTAGGTGGGCAAACATTCTTTGCACTTTTCCATTTTCCATCTTATTCTTTTTAATTTTTTGTTCTTGAATGTTTAGCAAAGGTGCAGGTGGTTAGTGTTCAGCACAGCTGGAAGGGATGTTGGTGATAATGGCTGTCATCTGTATTTCCCAAACTGATTTTTAAGTACCAATGTTTCTGGATATTTTGAAAGAAGAAGAAGAAAAAAAAGGTTCTGTGTTTAAATAAATTGGGGGAACATTATTTAACTTCCTACTCTGGTTCCCCAAGATTCTCAAGGCACATTAAATAGGCTGAGAAGAGTTTTGGGGGAAATAGGCCGTTCTAACTTAATTAAAATTATTTCTTTCCAAGTTGATTTGATTATGGAACATTTCCCTTCCCATCTTTTTTTTTGTCATATCTGTTAAAGTTCCACATATTTATGGTGTCTGGAAAATACCTTGGGAATCACTACTTGAACCCAATTTCTAAATTTTACTGGCAAAAAAACAGAGGTTCTAAAAGGGGTTGAACTTCTTATAGGTAGTTAGTAGGGGAGCTAGGACTAGAGCCCTATTTCTTGACTGCCTGGTTCAAACTGGTCAACCACACCCAACTAGGGGGCATTTCTTAAGGCGGGTTCTGGGATGCCAGGCATTATATGTAGCCCTTAAGATGGGTAAAAAGGATGAGAACATCTATTTCATAATGGGTTCTTCTGGGATACTTTATTAGAAGATAGAGGTTGTTTTAGGTGCTTTTAAAAATGGGTAATTGTGCCGAAACCAGTTTGGCTCAGTGGATAGAATGTCGGCCTGCAGACTGAAAGGTCCCAGGTTTGATTCCCATCAAAGGGCATGTACCTTGGTTGTGGGCACATCCCCAGTAGGGGGTATGCAGGAGGCAGTGGGTTGATGTTTCTTTCTCATTGACATTTCTATCCCTCTCCCTTCCTCTCTGTGGAAAATCAATACAATATGTATTTTTTAAAATGGGTAATTGTATCCCATTCTTTTGTGACTCCACAGTTCTTGAGGTGCCTTTATTGCAGCCTGGATATACCACTTATTTAATAAATGTTAAAGAACCTAGTAGGGTCAGAGGAGGTTGGTGGCAGGGAGGAAGAAGGAAAGGGTTGGAGCCTGAAAAGGAGAGAGAAAAGGGAAAAAGTGAATAAAGAGAGGCATAGATGAAAAATAGGAGCCAGCAGGCACTGATCAGTGGACAATAGTTGAGCCCTGGCAGAGGAAGGAAAGGAGACAATTGTAGGTGACTGAAAAACAAAACAAAACCGAGTGAACAGGAAGCTTTGCTTTTGAAAAGTAAAAGTGACTCATGAGGCGAATTTGGATTCTGGCCATGCCAGGAGGGCCCTGCCAGGAGATTGGGTTGAGCACCAACTGCCGAGAACCTTAGTGAACTCAGACCAAGGTGTGTTTATTGAATGAATACAATAAAAGTGCAAGGTGTCTTCTTAAGCACCACAATAACACGTGAGTAAGACACAGGCCTTACCCTCAGGGAAGTGACAGTCTAACAGGAGAAAAGCTAGGTCAGGGACTTGGGTAAGATATAGAAAGGTAGAATGTGATCAGTGCCCCTAGAGGTACAAGAAGCCAATTCTGCGAGGAATCAGGTGATAGGAGGATCATATCAAGGCTCTGAAAGGCCTATGTGGGAGGGCCATGAGGCATAGATAGGATTGCATCAGGCAATAGTGGGAGATAAGAGGAGAGGCATTGCAAGGCAGTATGATAAAGAATCTTCAGGAGGTAGGAAAGCATATGGATCAGTGAGAGTTTGCAGCCAAGTGGGTTGCTGCCAAGGGGGTATTTGGACTGGGAGGGGTGTAGAGAGAAAGTCTTAAAGTCACACTGGGGGGGTTTGAATGGCTCAGGTACTGATGTTCCAGGTAGTCAATGGGTATCTAGTGAAGTGTGTGTGTGTGTGTGTGTGTGTGTGTGTGTGTGTGTAGAGGAATAATAACATTAGAGATGATTCTCAGGCTGGGTGGGTTGACTGCACAGAAGGGGTAAGTCAGGGAAGGGACTCACCTAGTGAGGGAGGATGCACTTCAGTTTTGGAGACACCAAGGATCAATCCGAAAATCCAGCTAGAGATAGTGCCTGGGTCCTCTGACCACAGAGACACAGAAGGTTCTGGTCATTACCTCAGGGGTTAGGGAACAAGAAAGAATGAGAAGAAAAGAGCCAGGAGGAAAAGACACGAAGAACAGCCACAAGAGGTGGACATGTCTTTCTTTCTTTTTTAAATCGAATTTATTGGGATGACGTTAGTTAATAAAATTCTATAGGTTTCAAGTGCACAGTGCGTCCCTAACAATCATCTGTATATTGTATGGGGTGTTTACCACCCAAAGTCTCTTTCCATCACCATTTAATCCCTCTTTACCCTCTTTTACCCCCCAACTCCCCTCTTGTAATTACTATACTGTTGTGTCTAAGAGGGTTTTTAAAATTTTAATTCTTTTACCTTTTTCACCCAGCCTCCCGACTCCCTCCACTCTGACAGTCTGTTCTCTGTATCTATAAGTCTGTTTCTATTTTGTTTTTTAGTTTATTTTGTTCATTAGATTCTACATTTGAGATCATATGATACTTGTCTTTCTCTTTCTCTGGCTTATTTCATTTGGCATTCTTCAGATCCATCCATGCTGTTGCAAAGGTAAGATTTCCCCCCCGCCCCCCAGCCCAGCAGTATTCCATTCCATTGTGTAAATGTACCATGTCTTTTTTATCCACTCATCTACTGATGGGCACTTGGGCTGCTTCCAAATCTTGGCTATTGTAAATAACACTGCAGTGATCATAGGGATGCATACATTCTTTTGAATTAGTGCTTCAGTTTCTTCTGATATGTTTCCAGAAATGGAATCGCTGGGTCATAAATATTGAGATAGCAAGGAGTTTCCTCAAATTTTTTTAAAAAATAATTCCCCCCCCCCCCCAAAGAGGTGGAAGTTTCAATAAAGAAATTATAGCCTGAGCTTTGAAACCCACCTTGGAACTGAGAGCAGTGTGTTTCAATGCCAGTGGCCTGACTACTCATGAATAGCAAAGGGACTTCAAGGAGTTTCAATTTATTTTAATTCATTCTAGCCTAAGGATATGCTTTACTGATTTTAGAGAGAGGGGAAAGGAGGGAGGTGGGGAGGGGAGAGAGAAACATAGATGTAGGAGAGGCACACTGGTTGGTTGCCTCTCATAGGTGCTCCCACCAGGGACTGAATCGGGAATCCCATGGGCAACCTCTCCGTGTTTGGAAGAGTGTTTGAGTTTGTTTCCTCATTAATGGGAGTGATTTACATCTCAAAGGCTGAGAGCATTCACTGAGATAAATTCCTTAGCAAAGGGGTTTGCACACCTAGGGGTCTAGGGGGGCAGCTAGAGAAGGACCTGGAAAGATTAAGGGTATTCCCCTGAGGGCAATGAGGGCAGGGACCCTCAGGAAGCCCAAAACCTTTGCTTCAGCCGAATTTGTTGGCTGCCCTGTGACGGGGATGGGTGACCGGGCCAGGCAGCCTTAGCCTAGTGGTCCCCACTCCAAGGCCCTGCCCTGTCACCCAGGCTTCCATCTCGCTGCACCCCCTCCCCCATCCCCCTCCAGCAAGTTCTGGAAGGCAGACGCGCATGCGCCCTCCTGCGCCCCTGCCCAGCTTTCCACGTTTCACTTCCCTCCCTTTCCCTCCTCGGCGCCTGCTCCGCCGCTACGATTGGCCAGACGGCCTCCTCGCGTCGTCCAATGAACGCCGGCCTCTCGCCCCCGTGTTACTGGGTAGAACAAAACAAAAACAGAGCTGGAGCGGCCGGAGACGCTCCGAGGCAGCGGCAGAGGTGGAGGCGCGGGGGTCGGGGCAGCGGAGCGGGGACAGGTCAGCGGCCCGGGGACCTGGGCGAGCAGCGCCAGCGGCCCGAGGGGTCAGTACCGGCGCGGCTCGCACGCCCGGGGCAGGGTGGAGGGGAGAGGGGCGGGGGGCGCTGCGCCCTCTCCACAGCCCCGGTGTCCCCTCAGGTGCAGCCGCACGTTGGGAGGGGGAGGGGGCGTGGAGGCGGCCCCGGTCCGGGTCCGCGTCCGGGTCGGCGGGGTCGGGGTGTCCGGCCGCCTCTTCCGATCCCCGCCGGCCCCGCCGCGCCCGCCCCAACGCCCCGGGCAGCGGGGAGCCCCCCCGGCCCCCTCCTCCGGGCCGGAGCGCGGCGGCGCGGGCCCGCCCCTCCCGGACCTCAGCCCCGCCGGGCCGGGCGCGCGGGGCGCTCGCCGCCGGGGGGCTCCTTGGGGAGGCCGCGGCTTTGTTTTTATGGGGGTGAAGGGGGACGTGGGGGGGCGTTTCTGGCTGGACGGGAATCCTGAGGGAATCTGGCGTCCTCCTCGCCCCCCTGGCCTCCGGGGGAGCCGTCGGAAGAGGCGCCCCTCCGTGGCCCGGCCTCTCCAGGCCCGGCCCTGCGCCCCTCGCCCCGGCTCCGGGCGGGACCGGCGGCCGCGGGGGTCCGGGCCCGGCCGCCACCGAGGGGGCCGCGGGGAGCGCACACGTGCCCGCCGCCGGCCCTGGCTGCGCCTCCTGAGGCACGGGGTCGTGTTTGTTTATTATTATTATTTTTTTGGGGGGGGAGGAGGGGCGGTTATGTTTTTACCTTAAATGAGATCTGCCAGAGAAGACAGACAAAGGCAGGAAGGAGGCCCCCTTTCTGAGACAGGCGAGCTGTGCTGGTTGCACTGGCCGGTTCGGGGCTGCAGCGAGGGGAGTGCTCGTTGCGGGAGCTTCCGAGACCGTTTGCTGAGTGAGGTCCATGCCGCCCGGCTCCCGCGTCCTTGTGAGCCCCGCCTGCCTTGCCAGCGACGGAGCAGCATCTACAGATAAAACCTCTTAAAAATGCTGCTTCGTGTGGAAAAGGCAGCCACCGCCTGTGTTTACTTAGGTTTTACTGTTGAATGTTAGAGCTCTTGGCATTCTTGCTATTGTAAGGCTTTAAAAAAAAAAGGGGGGGGTGGGGTAGGGGGTGGACAGCACTGCCCGATGGGTTGCAAATTTAATTGTTGGTATCTATGCCCTTACCCTTCCTTCACTATGGGTTTGTTCAATTCCCTGATACCTCAGCAGGCGACTTCGTATTATATGACCATTGGGTTTCTTGTTGTAATAATAAGAAAAATAGTTGCTAGGAGTGCAAAAAGAAGTGACACTTGGATATTTTTCTGTGTGCTCACTTTTGCAGCATTGTGGCTAAATGCTTTAGCTGATTTTCTTTTAACTTGCTCATTAAGCAGTAATTGTAGCCCTGGAATGAATACAAATAAATTTCTAGCTTACCTATGGTCTGAGTTGAAAAAATGGTAGGATGGATTATCAGGTATATAGATTATCAGGAAACGGGTATTTTTGTGGGTGGTGGGTGGAGTCAGAAATGGAGGCTCTTATTTTTTTTAAAAATGTCTTGCTGGTTGAAGACTTATGAGTGGACTAGAGGTCTAATGCATGGAATTCATGCATGAGTAGTGTTCCTAGGCCTGGCCAGAGATCGGGGCCAATTTGGGGGGCGACTGGCAGGGTGAAGGGGGATAGGGGGGACCCCCACTGGCACCGGCCTTGGCTGCCTTGGGGCCTGTGGTGCTCCCTGGTGGTCAGTGCATGTCATAGAGACCGGTTGTTTCCTCCCCCTTTGGTCGATTTGCATACTAGGCTTTTATTATATAGGATATTTCTGTGAAACATTATAGAAATGAAAACAGTGTTTAATTACAGCCTTAGTTTTGTTTAACATGTATAGTTTTCTTGTTGAAGCTTAAATTTGTAGTTTAGTATGAAGGCTGTGGGTTTAAATTTATTGATTTACATTTTCTTAATTTTGGGGGCAAAAATGTTAAGTAAAGTGGGGGGAGGAGCCCACTGCTGTGAAGACAGTAAAAGCGGAACATATCTTTATCCTCCAAATGTCTGTGTGGCTATCAAGTATGACAGTGTTATGATTGCATTATCATTGCCTGAAGAAATAGGGCTGTTTTTTATGTTTACTTAATAAAAACAAACTTGGTACTATATAGATATCATTAATAATTTTCTTTGCCCAACTGAATGTGTTCTGTATACTAGTTTAAAATAAATATATTTATTGTTTGGAGAGCAGTATTTTAAAATTCGATATAACAGAAGTCTATGTTTTATTAAACTTCTCTCTCTTAACCCTAAAAAATAATCTTCCTGTAGTATATACTAAGATTTGGTATTGAACGTGTGCAGACAGTGCTGGATTTAGAAGATCTAGGTTTTAACTCTGGTTCTTTCACTATGCAGCCTTCTCTTTCTGTGGACAGATCACCAGCCTTCTTAGAATCTGTTTAATTATGTGCAAAGTGGAGTACCTATCTCAGGATTTTTCTGAGAGGTACATGAAATAATGCATGTAAAATAATTTTGAATTATAAAGGGCTTTTAAATACCAGTTATAATGGTTTCATTTCCTTTATTGGCTATATATATGTTCTGTAGAAAGTACTTTCTTAGATTATACTTGCATCAAATATGAAAAAGACTTTAATGTAACACTCGTGTAAAAATCTCATACATACCTCATATGACATTTTCACTTCACTGTGACATATTTATACACAGAAATGAAACAGGTCTTTTTCAGCCATGAAGGACACTAAGTGTTGAAATTTGCAAACTATTTTGTTCACATATTTTTATGTATCTCTTGTACATGTTTTTAAGGTTATTTTTACTCCTAAATCCAGAGTTTGTGGGAATTATGATATTAAAAGGTATTTATGTGAAATCATGTTTTTAAATTCAGAATGTAATTGGAATGATGTCATCATTTTGTTAATTTCTGAAGCAACATGATAGCATCTTAGTAGCCTAAGGATTATGTCATATTAAGAATTTATGATTTTAACAAAAGATATTTACTTCTGTTTTATAAACTAATACCCTTTTCTGGAGAAAAGGCTTTTAAACTTGAAAGATGTTAAAATAGCATATATATTGAAAAATTGAAAAATCAGATTCACCTTTAAGTCCAGGAGGCATCTATATATTTCTAAAATGACATATATTGTTGGTTAAGTTATATGAGAAAAATAGGCTTTTCTGTAGTTCATTAGTCATTTTCATTAATTTTATTAAATACCTTTCCTTTGAAATTCCATTTTATGTCTTAAAGGAAGAGCACACTGCTGGTGAAATTATTGTAAATGACTGGAAAGACTTATATGTAAACTATACTTAAGAATTATAAACCACTATTTGATAAATATTTACAGAGAGATATATTCTGAAATCATATTTGGTTACACCTGGCAATAGTTCTCATGACAATGTATTTTTTTTCTTTTTTTATGACATTGTATCTTGATAGTCTTTCATATAACATTGAATTTATATCACTAAATTAAATTGTCTAAATAAAAGATAACTTATTAAAACCTCCAGCATTAGTATTTTTAAGCCATTTTGAAATTAATAATGAGATACTAATGTAATTCTATTAATTACTTTTTTAAATAGATAAAATCCTTTTTTTCTAAAGTATTTTTCAGATTATAAGAATAATACCATTGTTATGGAAAACAATTTAAAAAATTTCTCCCAATCTTATAGTTGTATAGCAGTAATTATATATAGATACCTAGGTGATGAAATGGCAGATATATCTGCCTTTAGATATGTTTTAGAGTGAAAAATAAAACAGGCATATGTTATTAACCAAAATACTGTTGTTTGCATTTGTAGTAGTGCTCATAATTTATTGGTAGCATACTATCCAGTATTCATTTACATCAGATTAACTATGAGGCTTGTTTTCTTAAAATATTGTAAGTTTGTGTGTACTCCTTTAACTTGAAGTAAACATGTATAGCAATATCTTTTAATGCCAAGTTATAGGGGTAATTTGGCACACCCAGAAATATGGACTTTTTTTTGGTCACAGATATGTCAAGAATTGAAACCAATTATTATTTAGGGTAAACTATCTTTAAAAGTAAACAAAGCACATAGAAGTGTGTGTGTGTGTGTGTGTGTGTGTGTGTGTGTGTGTACAGTGTTAAGTACGTAAGTTGAATTTACCTTGATTATATCAGTTTGGAAGATATTGAAACATTTTTTTTCTTTTTAAAGAAATAGATCCCAAAGGAAGACTTCATTTGGTAATTTAATCAGTGCAAGTGAAATTAAGGAATAATGGATGTAGAAAATGAGCAGATACTGAATGTAAATTCTACAGGTAAGTATTCATATTTTGAACCTTGATTGTATTCTGAGCAAGTTTCAGGCCATACCAGATTTTATGAATACATGATATTAAAACTGTCCTTACTTTAAAAACCATCTTATTCATGCTCCAAGAAAATAGGTCATGTTATTTTTTAAATCAATTTGTGATTCTTATTTTCATAGAAATTAATCACATGTCCTTATTTTTCTGCCTATCCTTCCCATTCCATACTCTTATCCTATGCTATCCTATATAATAAAACCCTAATATGCAAATCAACCGAACGGTGGAACGACCAGTCCCTATTTGGTGTCTGTATTAAGATAGATGGTATAACATGAGATAGCATGCTTTTAGTAAACTTTGTTCATTTATATTCAATGCCTTACTTTACTTTTCTTGATAATGTAAAAAAGTAATCCTGTTTAGTTGTCATTTAGATTGAACCATAAGAAATTGCCAAGATTGACCTACAAAGGTAGTAATTTCATGTGATTCAACCTAACATAAGTTTTGACTATATTAATAAAAGTGTAATATGCTAATTAGACTGGATGCCCTTCTGGATTATTTTCCAGATGAAGCTGGGCTGTGAGGGAAGCCCAGGTCTCAGGTGCCAGAGGTAAGCCGGTGCCAGCAACCGGAGGAAGGAAGGCCTATCTTGCACGAATTTCAAGCATCGGCCGCTAGTAATTAGTATAACAGTAGATGGTTAAAATACTTACCTTTGTTCACTTTCCTCTTTAAGATCCTGGTAACTTAAGTGACTCCCTGTTTTCTGGAGATGAAGAAAATGCTGGGACCGAGGATGTAAAGAATGAGATAAATGGAAATTGGATTTCAGCAACCTCCATTAATGAAGCTAAAATTAATGCCAAGGCAAAAAGGCGCCTACGGAAAAACTCATCCCGGGACTCTGGCCGAGGCGATTCAGTTAGTGATAATGGAAGCGAAGCCATTAGAAGTGGAGTAACTGTACCAACCAGTCCAAAGGGAAGGTTGCTAGATAGGCGATCCAGATCTGGGAAAGGACGGGGACTACCAAAGAAAGGTTGGTATATACCACATCCAAAGACACAAGTGGAAAAAAATACTGCCCGGTTTTTGTACTACCATTTCCTTGTTCTAGAAATGAGAGAGATTTAAACAATGATAATATAAGATTTGGGTTTGTATATATTTCTTACATAGTACTAAACTGAGAGTCATACCACTTTTTAAGTTGAGGCATTTTCATTTTTCATGTTTGAATACATTTAGGTGTTTGTTTGTTTTTATCAGAACTTTATTATTTCCAGCAAATTACCCACTGACTTTTTCACAGTTATGAATTATGCATGTTCTCTCTAACTTTGCTTGAAAGTCAGGAATTCATCATACCTATTGTCTAAGGCAGATTGGGGAACCCTTTTTCTGCTAAGGGCCATTTGGATATTTACAAATTATCTACTTAAAAATTAGCCTGCTGTATTTGGTCAAACATTTAATTAACTCACCCCTAATGCTTTGGCAGGGCCAGACCAAATTATACAGCCTGAGGGCCGAGCATTCCCCACCCCTGGTCTAATGAATCAAATTATGGTCATTGTGAAGAATTGTCATTTGACCTGCACAGACATTTGAGAGCTAATACATATAAATTTGATTGATAATATTATTCACAGAATTTTAATGATTTCATTGATCTAGTTCCAAGTTCTCTTTAGCTCTATTTATCTTGGATACTGGAGTAGAATTATCTGTTTTTCTGCTGTATCTCTAGTGCTTGGAATAGTGACTAGCTACATAGATACTGTACTTAAATATTTGATTTGGGGGGAGGGTCTGTCATCTTTTGTCTATGGTAGGATTTTGATACAGTTTGGTGCTTTTACTAACTTCTGAATGGTGGGAACTTGAACTTAAAGCCTACGGTTCTTGCAAAATGTTTTTGTCATTTGTCCAAAATAGTTAATTTTGTTGAATGGCTCTATAACCATTGGTTGGATCAAAATAGAAACTAATTCTCAGATTCTGTTTTGCTCTGGTGACAAGGATTATAGTCTGGATATAAAATAAAAACCTCTAAAATATTGGTGATACTGTAAACTTTTTTAAAATTAATATATTGAGCCTTATAAAAACATTTCAGTAAGTTTATGTAGAAAAGCAACATTGAAAGTTGCATTTGTTAAATTTCTACTGATCTGCTTGTAAATAAAAGTAGAGAGAAATAATGACCAGTGCTCTGAATGCTTAAAAAGCAATTATTTGTAACATTACTAGTGCAACGTATAGTTTCATATGTACTTTTAATATATTTTTTATTGATTTTTTTTCTTAGAGGAAAGGAGAGGGATAGAGAGTTAGAAACATTGATGAGAGAGAATCATCGATCAGCTGCCTCTTGCACACCTCCTACTGGAGATGTGCCCGCAACCCAGGCACATGTCCTTGACCAGAATCGAACCTGGGACCGTTCAGTCCACAGGCTGACGCTCTATCCACTGAGCCAAACCGGTTTTGGTGTCATATATACTTTTATATCTAAAGAGTATTTGACTTTAAAACATGATGGCGGTCATGGTGTTTCTTCGTTAATTATTTTCTTCCTTATTGAGTTTTCTGTGCCACATTGTACTGGCTTAACATAATTTCTTTTTGTGTTGATCTCAAGAAATGCCAAATAAAATTTAGAGCTAAATTGAAATATCACCTTCTTTGAGGTCCCCAGTATAGCTATTTTTTTATAATCTTTTTATTTGTTTTGCTTTTATTTTAAAGCAGCTGCCTTTTTAGTTTTAACTTTATAAACTATTTCAACTTAATGTTTCTAAGTAGATTATAAAATATCTAATCTTTACTGACGAAGCTGGCCAACCTCCTGAGGTCCCTCCCCCAGCTGGCCGCTCCGATCTGCCCTGATCGCCTGCAAGGCTGAGGGACCCCACTCGTGCTTGAATTTGTATACCTGGCTTCTAGTGTATATATAATTTTCTTTTGGTTTCTGACGTGAATCAAAAATAGATCTTCACAAAGAATAAAAAGAGGTGTAAAGTATAAGTCTCAACTGGAAAAAAATAAATTAAAATAGTCTTTTTAGCTGTTACTTATTTATTTTAAAATATGTTTTATTTTATTTTTTTTAAGATAGAGAAAGGGAGTAGGGAGAGAGAGAGATAGAAACATCAACTAGTTGCCTCCTGCATGCCCTATACTGGGGATCGAGTCCCAACCTCGATGGTAATTGAACTAGCCCTGACTGGTAATTGAACTAGTGACCTCTTGGTGCATGGGTCAGTGTTCAACCACTGAGCACACTGGCCAGGCAGGTATTATTTTAAATTAACATCTGAACATCTAGAGTTCTTTCAAATTTCTCTTTGCTTCTTCAATTCAAAACTTTTCAGGTGGTGCAGGAGGCAAAGGTGTTTGGGGTACACCCGGGCAGGTATATGATGTGGAGGAAGTGGATGTGAAAGATCCTAACTATGATGATGACCAGGTATCTTTGTTTTTGCTTTTTTAATATATGTTTAAATCCTTATATACTTTTTGATCTCGTTTGTTGTATACTCATACGTTTGTCAAGTCATATGTTCTATGTCTGTGTTTATAATCTATAACTGTCAAGTCATATGTATATGATTATACTAATGTGTGTATGTGTAACTTATGACCATATATGTATATAGACACATTAATATATGCATGTAAGTCATTTATTTACTCAGTAACTTCAGACTGTTAGATTAATTTTGCATTAGGAAAAAAACAAAACAACTGATAGTAATACATATATATGCCTAAGTGACGGGTATGACCAGTTGACCGAATGACTGGTCATCCGGTTGCTATGATGACACACTGGCCACCAGAGGGCAGATGTTCAATGCAGGAGCTGCCTCTTGGTAGTCAGTGCACTCCTGCAGCTGGCCAACCTCCTGAGGTCCCTCCTCCAGCTGGCCACTCCAATCTGCCCTGATTGCCGGGTAGGCTGAGGGACCTCACTCGTGAATTTGTGTACCCGTCTTCTAATGTATACATAATTTTCTTTTGGTTTCTGACGTGAATCAAAAATATATCTTCACAAATTTACTTAAGATTATCAAATTGTTTTTCATAAATTCTTTTGACTTAATTTAGTTTCTTTAGTAATGAGAATTGAGAATAACTTAATTTTTTTAATATTAGCAAAAACATAAATATTAAGTGGCTTTTATATATTGCTGTTTGAGATGTCAAGTTTGATAATTTTGAAACATGGATCTTTTTTCTAGAGATAGTGCTGAGAATATAAAATTTTCTAGTGAATTTACATATATTTATCTTTTTGCTGGAAAGTTTCTAACTTATTCCATAGTAGAATAGTATAATGAACCTACTTGTACTCATCTCCTAGCTTTACTAACTTTAATAATAACTCATGGCCAATCTTTTTTCATCATCTACCTCCATTTACTCTTCCTTCTGTGTCTGTTCCTTCTCCCCAAACCCCTAGAGCTCTGGATGAAGATAAAATGTATAAGATAAGATGTGATGAAAATTTTAGACAGGAATTTATCAGGGTATATGTTAGATTGTTTTTGCTGTGTATTATTTACTAGTACATGTATGTACTTAACTATTTTAACTAACGGATGTAGAAATATTTCTAAGAGAACATGAAAAAAAATATTTTAAAACCAGTACAATTCAAATACTATAGAAACTTTGCTAAATATTCTAGGATTAATATGTTATCTTTCAAGTTTATATTGTTAGGTGGAAGCCAGTCACAAATTACATATAAACATTTCAGGGATTATTTTGCATAGCAGAAAGGGGCTACTTCTTTGTGCAATTTCAGTTTAATAGTGTTTTTCCCTTAGAAAATTTTTTGTCACTAAAACATAGATTTTTGTTATTAGGAACATTTATTGTGATAATACTAATCATGAAGGCTTTGGCTTCATTTTTTTAAAAAGTGAAGTTATAATGAAAATACTAGATAAGATAGGAAGCCATCTTAAAACTTTTTGGTCACCGAAGGATTGGTTTTGTGAGATATAAAGAGTTAACAGAAAATAATGGGGGTGAGGGAAAGGTTGGAAGCAAGTCATATTTGCTGTGGTTAATGCTTCTAATCTCTGTCTTGGTTATTATATTTAGATTTTGTAAAAGAACAGATTAACATTTTATGTAAGTGATAAATGATCAAAGTATATACCATGTCTTCTCTCCCAGAATTGGGATTACTAATCAGTTGAAATACAAAATTAGCAAACAATTTCAGTTTATCTGAATATTTTGTTCTTTAACTTATTCTTCTTTCTTCCCCTTCCCTTCCCAGGAAAACTGTGTTTATGAAACTGTAGTTTTGCCTTTGGATGAAGCAGCATTTGAGAAGACTTTAACACCAATCATACAGGAATATTTTGAGCATGGAGATACTAATGAAGTTGCGGTAGGCTTAAAGTTACAATTACAATTTATTTCATTTAGGAGAGAAAACACTATTAAAAGCAAAACATAACTAGAATAATCTTAGATCACAGAATAAATTTAAGAATTTTGAATAAATGGATTTTTGAGAAATAGAGTAAAATTTCATGAATTTAGATTAATTCTTAACCTATTTTGGATCTGATGAAAGCTATGTGCCATTTCCTTCCCTGAAAAATGACACAACACGATGTTTTTATAATTATAAAATATTGTTTAAATTGATAGTTTATAAAATATAATTTTAACTTTATTCCAACATTTAAAACAATAATCCCACTTAAAAACAATCCTTTAAGATCTCATCTTAAACTTTATATGATAGTATAAAGTAAATTTTTGTGCAAAAAGAAAACTTTGAAGAAAATTAGAGTATAAACAGTTTATTATGATAATGTGAAATTAATTTCTCCATAAATGCTTATAAAACAATATTCCTAGAAATAATGTTAATACAAGGGAGAGGATTAGTTAATTCCTAACACCAAACTTAGTAATATTATGTGGTTTAATAAACTATTTTAGATTTAATTCACTTTTTTTTATTTTATTGATTTTGAGTGAGAGAAAGGGAGAGAGAAAAACAACAATTTTTTGTTCTACTTAAGCACTCATTTGTTGGTTCTTGTATGTGCCCTGACCCAGGATAGAACCTGAAACCTTGGCATATCAGAATGAAGCTCTAACCTACTAACTACCTGGCCAGGCCTGTAATTCACATTCATGAGTTCATTGATGTTTAAATAGTTAAAGCTTGACAAAGTGGGTCAATATGTAATTTATATGCAGAATAATATATATGCATTCTGCTCTTCAAAATTTGACTGCCTCTGATTATTTCCACATGGGGAGAGGTAAGGATATATAAAGTCTTGATTTTTCAAATTTAAAATATTTTTTTTTTAATAGGAAATGCTAAGAGATTTAAATCTTGGTGAAATGAAAAGTGGAGTACCAGTGTTGGCAGTATCCTTGGCATTGGAGGGAAAGGCTAGTCATAGAGAAATGACATCTAAGCTTCTTTCTGACCTTTGTGGAACAGTAATGAGCACAAATGATGTAGAAAAATCATTTGATAAATTGTTGAAAGATCTACCTGAATTAGCATTGGATACTCCTAGAGCACCACAGGTTTGTATCATTTTTGTTGTTTATTCTCTTCCTCTACTATCCTTCCAGCTATAGAAATAATGCACACTGCTAGGAAATTTATTAGATGAAAGAGGAAAACGAAAATATGGCCCACATTTCCTGTCCACAAATAGCCCTTTAACATTTTAGTGTATTTTCTCTGAGCTATTCCCCGCCTCTCCCCTAACCCCCGTTTTCATCATACTATAATTTTATATCTTATTTTCCACGTAGTGCTCTGTGTTTTTAGTTCATACTTTTTTTTTCTTATCTGTAAATTCTCTATTATACGTAGTTAAGATGTGAGCTGGGATATTTCAAAGATGTAGATTATTATTAAGGATCAAATTTGGTTAACTAATGTTTATTATAAAATAATCATAAGGAAGATTGTCTCCTTTTGTAGCATTGTGGGAAATAATTAGAAAATACATGGTTTATGCTTCTGTTTATGTTTCTTTTCTCAAAGCCTTATACTTTTTAAAATATATTTTTATTGATTTCAGAGAAGAAGGGAGAGGGTAGATAGAAACATCAATAGTGAGAATCATTGATCGGTTGCCTCCTGCATGCCCCCTACTGGGGATCGAGCCTGCAACCCATGCATGTGCCCTGGACTCGTATATAACATGTATGTTTTAAGATATCAGTACTCATCCCTGGTTGGTTTGGCTCAGTGGATAGCATAGGCCTGTGGACTGAAGGGTCCCTGGTTCAGTTCTGGTCAAGGGCAAATGCCTGGGTTGTGGCTTAATCCCTTGTAGAGGGCATGCAGGAGGCAGCTGGTCAATGATTCTCTCTCATCATTGATGTTTCTCTCTTTCTCCTCCTCCCTTCCTGTCAAATAAAAATATTAAAAAAAATAAAGTATCACTACTCATACTTGGGAAAAATGATTATGTAAGTTCATATTCATTATGAAATTTAAAAAAAATAAAAAGCCAAAATGAAGAAAAATAATCACTGTTTATATTTTGATGCTAAATGTTCCATTTTACTTTCTGTGGGTATAAGTGTATGTATGTATTTTGTATATCCTTATATTTTTTTGTTTTAATAAAAAATGGAATCGTACATCATATGCTATTTATAAACTTGATTTCCTTTATAGCATAAAATATAAATATATTTCCATGTGGCCACATAGTGTATCATCATATATATATAACATATAAACATACCTTAATTTTTTGGACACTAAAGTTTCCAATTTTTATAAGAAATAATGCTATTAATTTCAAACAAATATTTTTACACAACTTTTCACCATAAGATAAATTCCTTTCTGAGACAGGTTTTTGAGAAAACCTAGTCCCATTTATTTTCCCATAAGAGAGGTTTCTCTTGACTTTAAGTCATTGACTTAACAAGTATTTTTAATCACACACTTTGTCTTAGGCATTGTGCAAGGTAAGGTGTTGGGGTAGTCAGTGATCAAAACAGATATGCTTCCCCCCCCCCCCATGTCATTTAACTTTAAGGTTAAGTTGTGTGCCAGACATAACTAGTTAAGTGCTGAATGAATGTGTGTTGTCTTTTTAACACTCTAAACAATACAATATAGGATTGTTGTTATTGACTGTAGTTCAAACAGTCTTTATCATTTATGTATTTAGAAATTGTAAAGGTTTATTTTAGATTTTTTAATATAGCTTTTTTTCCCCTTATTATAGTTGGTGGGCCAATTTATTGCAAGAGCTGTTGGAGATGGAATTTTATGTAATACCTATATTGATAGTTACAGAGGAACTGTAGATTGTGTACAGGCTAGGTAAGTAAATTAATTTTTCTATTTAGAATTTCAAATGAGTTTAAAGTTCCACAGGATTCTACTGAAATGATAGATGAATTAATCAGACATTGTAGACATCTATCATTTGTATTCTCCACTGTTAAAACAAAATTGAGAGATTGTTGGCCTAATATAATAGGAAGAGGACATTTCTCTAATGCAGAATTTCTGGGTTTTATTAAAAAAATGATTTCAGAGAGGGAGAAAGAAAGAGGGATGGAAACATCTATATAATAAAAGCATAATATGCTAATGAGATTGGACATCCTTCTGGACGTCTTTCCTTCCTGACAAAGCTGGGGCAGGCAGGAACTAAGGCAGAGGCAGCAGAGGCCCCCTGTTCCTGGCAGGTGGGGACCAAGGCATGAATTTTGTGCATCGGGCCTCTTGTCAATGATAAGAGAAAATCATTGATCAGCTGCCTCCTGTATGTCCCCTGTTGGGATTTGAGCCTGAAACTGAGGCATGTGCCCTGACCAGGAATCTAACAATGACCTCCTGGTTCATGGGTCAATGCTCAACCACTGAACCACACAAGCTAGGAGAAGTTCTGGGTTTTAAACCATTAGCTATCTTCATGTCAAGCCATTCTTCTCTGGACCTCAATTTCCTTATTTATAAAATGTAAGGATTGGACTTAGAGTTTTCTTTAAGGTCCCTTTAGGTTTAAACATTCTGTAATTAATACTAGAGGCCTGATGCATGAAATTTGTTCAAGGGGCTCTGCTGTAGCAGCAGCCCCAGCTGCCTTGTGGCCCTGCCCCCCGCCCACTGGTCTTTTCGGGATTCTGGAAGGTCGTTCTGCCATCTGGTCTCATTAGCATATTAGCTCTTTATTATATAGGATTCTAGTAAGATGAACAATATTAACCAAGGAACCCTATTTCAATTTTATTTTATATTTTTATCTGTCATAGAAATCTTAAGAAGTAACATTTTTCACTCTTATTTTTTGGTATAATTAATTATAAGCTAAATGTGATATTTGGGAGTTAGGATATATGATTTTTAAAAACTAGGTGGAAACTTATATTTGGATTTAGTTATGTCTTAGCTTTGCTTATGTGTAGATGTTAATTTTTGAGGATTACTACAGGTCATGGTGAATGGTCTCTCTGGTGGGAAAGAAGGCTTGAATTCTATCTTCCCGTCCCCCCCAACTTTACCATGATTTGGACCTGCTGAAGCATGTTCAAATGTCAAAAAAATTTTTTTTGTAGAGCTGCTCTGAACAAGGCTACTGTGCTCCTGAGTATGTCTAAAGGCGGAAAGCGCAAAGATAGCGTGTGGGGCTCTGGCGGTGGGCAGAAGCCTGTTAATCACCTTGTTAAAGAGGTAATATTGGTTTATTATCTTTAACTTAATTTATACATATTCTAGGAAAATAAACTATGCCCTCTAGTTGATATTTTTGTGGAGAAAAATTAATTTCAGTCTTATAGCTGCAAATGGAAAATTAAATAATCTTTGTATATTTGGCTTCATGTGGTTTTGCTATAAGTTGTCCAATAATTATATAATTGTTATTAAATTTGTATGGTTTCCTTGACTTAAAAATTAGACTGTGTTAAGTTAAAAGGGCTTTTATGATTAAGAAAGCTGTGGATGAACCTTAAAAGAATGCAAAAAATCTTTTTCTTATATCGGTATTTAAATTTTTTCAAATATTATTGCAATTTTGTAGTTATCCAAAAAAAATACCTTTTTTTATGTGAGCATTTTGAAACTGGATAGTCTCAGATTATAAGTTATGAATTATGACTAGATTAGATTAGAGTGGTACATTTTTGTAAGAAGATTCACTATCTTTGTTCATGCTTTAAACTATGTAACTAATTTACTACATTAAAATGCCAGATTTAGTCTCTGGATAATTTTTCCCTGGCAGTATGTCAAGAAACTAACAAAATTAATCTTATTTGTAGATTTTTAAGAAAATAGAATATTTAAAGTTTCATGTGCTTCTAAATTAGATTATAATCTTTATATGTGACTATAGTTTTGAAAATAAATTTTTCAGTGACATGTATACTTACTTGAGTGTTAAGGACCTTAAAATGTAGTTAGAGCTTTGACCAGTTTGCTTTCATGTGTGTTAAGATAGATGGGTTGGTGTTTGTATCATGTAATATCATAATTTCAATATCTTTTTTTAAATTAAAAAGTTATTAGAGCAATTGAGGTATAAAAACAGTTATGATACTAGGGCAGTTTGGAAAGAAAATGAAATAAAAGGCATCTTAGATTGTAAAGGAAGTATAAAGAAAACCAAATGAACCCACAAAAATACAAAAGCAAAGAGCCAAACTATTAATAAATGAATTCAGCAAGGTTGCGTTATGTAAGATAAATATAAAAAATTCAGTTTTCTGCACACTGAGTGATCTAAAATGAAGTTAAGAAAACAATTATATTTTCAGTAGCATAAAAAAAGATGAAAATAGAAATACACTTATCAGCCGAAACCGGTTTGTCTCAGTGGTAGAGCGTCGGTCTGCGGACTGAAAGGTCCCGGGTTCGATTCCAGTCAAGGGCATGTATGTTTGCTGTGGGCACATCCCCGGTACGGTTTGTGCAGGAGGCGGCTGGTCGATGTTTCTCTCTCATCGACGTTTCTGGCTCTCTATCCCTCTCCCCTCCTCTCTGTAAAAAATCAATAAAATATATTTTAAAAAAAGAAAAAAAAAGAAATACACTTATCAAAAGAAGCATCTTGTGCAGTGAAAACTGCAAAACATTGTTGAAAGAAATGAAAGAAGACCAAAGTAAATAGAAAGCTATCCCATGTTTATGTATTAGAAGACAATATTGATAAGATGGTAATACAGATGATTTGACTTGATGAATTTTTGACTTTGTGATGATGGGAAAGCTATATGCATTCAGTAGAAACTATACTTTGAATTTTTATCTTTTCCTGGGTTAGCGATATGCAGTATGATTCTTACTGGTGATGCTGGGCAGTGGAAGCAACATGATTTTGCCTAATTATAGGCTAGTGTAAGTTGTTCTGAGCATGTTTAAGATAGGGTAGGCTAACCTATGATGTTTGGTAGGTTATGCGTATCTAATGCATTTTTGACATGATATTTTCAATTTACGTGTTTATTAGAACATAATCCCATCATAAGTCAAGAACTATCTGTATTCTCCCACAAATTAATATTTTGAGAAACTCCCAAACTATTTTATGGTATGTGAATTACCTCAACAAAAAATGGTTAAAATAAAAATTAAAATAAAACTATGCAGTATTTTAGTTTAACATTATTTGGATGTTCATTTCCTTTTACATGGAAAGATGAGTTGGACAAAGAGGACTTTTTGAAATGTATACATGTATTCATAATTTATCATTCTCAAAAATTCATGGAACCTGATGGAAAACATGTAAACCTTCAGTTGCATAACAAAGTTTAAAAACTAAGTAACATTTAAATAATAAATTTATTATGGAGTGAAAATGTTACTCAAATGACATATAAATATTTACTTTCCTAAAGCATAATAGGAATTATCAGTATGTATTTTGTTAAATTGTATTTTACGTTTTATGAAATACGTTGTAGAAGTGTGAAATATGAAGCAGAGACACTGAATTACTTTATTCATTTAACCAGCATCAAGCATCTTCTAGGTGCAAAGGTGACTTTAACATGTACAGGAAAAAACATTTTTTTTTTCTTTTTAAAAATATTTTATTACAGAGAGGAAGAGAGAAGGATAGAGAGTTAGAAACATCGATCGATGTGAGAGAAACATCGATCAGCTGCCTCTTGCACACCCCCTACTGGAGATGTGCCCGCAACCAAGGTACATGCCCTTGACCGGAATCGAACCTGGGACCTTTCAGTCAGGCCGACGCTCTACCCACTGAGCCAAACCGGTTTCAGCGGAAAAAACATTCTTAATTGACATTCTCTTGTTCAGAAACTTTTCCTCATTTTCTTTAGGGCCATAGATGCTACTTGCCTCTTTAGCTATATATTATTGGAAGCTGAATTACTGATGAACCTTTTAGATAATGGTTTTCAAATCCTCATAGAAAAGTAAATGGAAATCTTTACCCTGTCTAGTAAAGCCCTAATATTTTGTTTTTTTTGGCTCCCAGTACAATATCAAGGTCATCTGATGAAAGGGAGAATTTGTGCCTCTTTAAAAGTTCATTTTGAGACTTTCAGTTAGTGCCCTCTAGTGGTATTTAAGATCCCTTGTTTTATAGGGAGCATTGAAGAATTATGGTCACAACTCAGGCTGTGAAAGTCTTAAGTCTATTCATAAATCTCAGTGATTATTAAGATACTCTGAATCACTTCATTTTCTTCATAATTAACCATTTAAAATTGAAGATTTACTTTTTAAGCATGAAAAAATTTTAATGATTGTGCCATGTCAAGTTTATATGTTCTTAGCTGTTTGTAACCTATTTCATCATGTAATATATTGAGATGAGGGTAAATAAATCATTTAGACAAAGCACAATTATTTAAAAAATAAATTCTGACACATCTCAATTTTTAAATTTAATAGATTGTTATGCTGCTGAAAGAGTATTTACTTTCTGGAGACATATCTGAAGCTGAACATTGCCTTAAGGAACTGGAAGTACCTCATTTTCACCACGAGCTTGTATATGAAGTAAGATTACTTTGATATCCCAAAGAGAATTATCGTGTTTCTTTTTTAAAAATTGATTGTAGAGAAGGAAGGGAAAGAGAAACATCAATGTGAGAGAGATACATTGATCAGTTGCTTCCTGTAGATGCCTTGACCGAGGATCAAACCTGCAACCTAGGTGTGTGCCCTGACCAGTAACTGAACCTGAGACATTCTGGTGCACATGGGACAACGCTCCAATGAACTGAGCCACACCAGCTAGGGCTATTGTGTTCCTTTTTTTGTACTACAGTGACATAGTACTTCTTTAATAATATACATCGGGTTTTTTTTAAGATCAATGAGAAACATTCTTGGGTGAATATTAAAAAGCAAGTTAATGTTAATGAAGAAAATTGTTTTTAAATTTTTATAAGAATTATAGTTACAGATTAAAGGAATCTATTACATTTAAGAGATGTTTCTTATATGAATTAATGACCAAAAATACATTCATGCATTCATTCAATTTTAAGGCCATTGTAATGGTTTTGGAGTCAACTGGAGAAAGTACATTTAAGATGATTTTGGATTTGTTAAAATCCCTTTGGAAATCTTCTACGATTACCGTAGACCAAATGAAAAGAGTAAGTATAACATTATTTTGAACATTTTGTAGGCTTATACCTTAAATATATGATTGAATAAAGATAATGAAATTTTCCTTTAGATATGGTTAGCAGTAGAATGTGTATAGTTCTTTGTTTTTAAATAGTAGTGTTTATGTTTGAATCTCTTGCAGTCATTTTTTGGAAAGTAACACTTCAATAGGTTTTTTTTAACCTGCATTTAAAAAAATGTGATTGTTTGTTCTTCGTCAAGAGTTCTATTTCTAAGATATAATTTCTATTTTATATTTAAGTAGAAACAAACATTTAGCAAATTATACTTTAAAGTAATTTATTTCTATTTAAAATTGTATGCATTGCTATTAAAGTTTTGGTGAGGTTCTTGCCCTTTTTTTTTTAAATGTAAATGTACAGGGGTGGGCAAAAGTAGGTTTACAGTTATACAAGAAACAGTTTATTCTTGTACTATTTATTAATTATTGTATTATTTGTACTACAACTGGAAATCTACTTTTGCCCATCCCTGTATATGGGAAAAAATGTGTCCTATATCACAGTCTGCCTCAAGATCATTTGAGAGAACAGTTTTAAATAAAACATCCTATAACAAATGTACCTGTTTCAAGGTTCAGACCTGACTTTAGTCTTATTATATAAACATTTGGCCTTAAATATAGCTTTATGACAGTGAAGAATTGTATGGCATTATGTATTTTGTATGGGCTAACAATTCTGTATACAATTTCATTGTTTTAGGGTTATGAGAGAATTTATAATGAAATTCCGGACATTAATCTGGATGTCCCATATTCATACTCCGTGCTTGAGAAATTTGTAGAAGAATGTTTTCAGGCTGGAATAATTTCCAAACAACTCAGAGATCTTTGTCCTTCAAGGTACTTTATTACTTTTTCAGCTTAAAATACTGAGGTGCTTGGAAGGCTAAGCTAATTTTCCATCATTCCAGTTCTGTCAGAAAAATAATACTATTAATAAATGGAGCTACTCAAGATTGAAAAATCATCTATTTTGTGTTTATGGAGAAACAAGGGTGAAGCTTATTTTGCCCCCTTGTGAATTTAAACTCATAAAACCACTGGCAGTCAAATTTTGTGGAGCAGTTCTGTTCTAAGTAGTATAAACACTATTTTAGTGTCAGTGTTAATCATCAATGAGAAAATTGAGTCTTAAGGAGGTATAATATACATTTTCTAAGGTCACAAATGGTAGAGGCCAAGGATTAATCCAGACTTTTTCTGGTTTCAAAGGTATTAGGATCATTCCTATACTCTTAAGTTGCTTGCTTTCTTTCTTTTTTTTTTTTTTTTTTTTTTTTTTTTTAATTTATTGATTCTTTACAGAGAGGAAGGGAGAGAGATAGAGAGCCAGAAACGTCAATGAGAGAGAAACATCGACCAGCTGCCTCCTGCACACCCCCTACTGGGGATGTGCCCGCAGCCAATGTACATGCCCTTGACCGGAATCGAACCTGGGACCTTTCAGAGCCCAGACCGACGCTCTACCATTGAGCCAAACCGGCTTCGGCTTAAGTTGCTTTCTTTTTGCTCCTTCATAGAATGGAGAATTGGAGCTAATTGGATGTTACTTTATATTTGTGCTATGTGGATCTAACTCTTTATAATACTCTTTGTGAGTCGATTTTACGTACATTTTAAGTTTTTATAATTTTCTTCAAAAAATTTTCAAAGTTTGGGTATTTTTATTTAAGGATATTATGAGTTGAATCTCAGAGAAATAATTTCTGGCAGTGTCCCTTGTTGTAGAAAATAGAAGCCATTAAGAGAGAAGGAAAAGATAACAGTGGAAGATATAATTTAGTGGCTTTGATAAAAATATTTGAAAATGTAGATCTCTACTTGGTGATGGCATTCTTTATGTACTGATGTGTCAAGTGGTATACATCAGTTAAACTGTCAACTTCGGCAAGACTGCTTCCAACTAACTGTTTTGTTCCGCACCTTGGCCTCCTAATATTACAGCCTTTGAAAATATAGCTAGTTTACAGTTAGACTTAGTGTGAAAAAGGGTCAACACCTTGGCACTGGCTTTTTAAAAGTTTCCGTCTCTGTTCAAAGGTCTAACCGGTTACTTCTGTTATGACCTTACTATCAAGTGTCATTTGAAGAGATACCTAAACTTTTGAGTATTTATCCTCTCTCCTTTTGCTTAGTTTGTGAAGTGCACATTTGTGTGTGGTCTCAAGTGCCAGTGCGTGTTGTTGTAGGGTCAGAGAATAAGGGCTAATTCTGCCCAAGCTCTGTTTTCTGCTTATTGCTTTAGGCTGCTGGTCACCTATTTCTCCTGGGCTATTGCTACCACAGATAGCTAGAATGTGGTTACAGTACAGAGCAAGGTTACTTGAAATAACATGAATCCCCAAAAGGGGCATGGACTGGAATTAATTTGATTTCTTTTTCCATATTCAGGTTATGGCTTTTCTACATCTGAAAAAAAATTTTTAAAGATATTTTAAACATGAATATTTTGATAGGTTGTATAGCTCTATTTTGCATAATTCCAGATTATATTGTTGTTTTCTATTTGGCTGTTTAGCTTTCAAATAATAACACAGTAGAATAAGTATTAAATTTCTAAGTAACAAATGTTTGTCCTATATTTTAACATTTTTTAACATGACTCTCTTTGAACAATGAATTTATTTTAATAAACTTTTATTCAATAGGATATTGAATTCTAGGAAAAATATAGCAGGAACAGGGTTTTACAAAAGCTTTAGAGCCATACTGACTTTTTAAAAAAAACAATAAAACCTTTTAAAAGTTAATAACCAGGAAATATCAAGTTTTAAGTTGTTTAAATTGACTGTAGTCAGAATTTGTTTGTCTTCATGTTTATGTTCTTTGCATTACAGGGGCAGAAAACGTTTTGTAAGTGAAGGAGATGGAGGTCGTCTTAAACCAGAGAGCTACTGAATATAAGAACTCTTGCAGTCTTAGATGTTATAAAATATATATATCTGAATTGTAAGAGTTGTTAGCACAGTTTTTTTTTTTTTTTTTTTTTTTAAACACTTGTTTTGGGTACAAGGCATTTCTGAAATTTTATAGACAAATTTAAGGGGAATTGTTAAAGGAAGTATTTCCTTTTTTTTTTTTTTTTTTTTTTTTTTTATGGTGTAAAGGAGGGACAGAAAAGTAACCACTTCTTAAGTGGAATGTTCTCATAAGCTACCTTTTGTAAGTGCCATGTTTATGACCTAATCATTCCAAGTTTTGCATTGATGTCAGATTGCTATTCCTTTTTTCCAAGGACAGTGTTTTTGTAGTAAAATCACTGGTTTATACAAAGCTTTATTTAGGGGGTAAAGTTAAGCTGCTAAAACCCCATTTTGGCTGCTGCTGTTGAAATACTGTGCTTTGGGAGTAAAAAAAAAAGTTATTTCTTTGTCTTAAAGAATTTAAAAAAAATGAGTTAGTCAGGGGACTTATTCATCTTTCCAGGGAACATATTGATTGGTCTTAAAGACTAGACAGTTAAGTAAATGGTGGCTGGAACATTTATTTTTCTACAAAACTGGAAAAATGAACCCGGTTCTAGAAGAATGTATGACAAAATAAAACATGTGAAACAGTGTTGATTTTTTATTGGGAGTACATTTATTTTAGGTTTTAAAAAATACTTTTATTCACTTAGCAAATAAAATCATATAAGGAGTGCATTTGAACCCAGTGAATTTAAACTTTCTTACAAACTTTTATATCAGAAGTACAATAGTAATAATTACTTAGGAAATGCATATTTCCTATTTGGCTGTTTAGCTTTCACACTTTTAAAAAGATTTTATCTTTAGCCTAATGAAATTTCTAAAATATATATTACCTTTCATCATTCTCTCTCTCTCCTTTTTTTTTTTTAATCTTCACCCAAGGATATTCTTTCCATTTATTTATTTATATATTTTTGAGGGAGTGGAAGGGATTAGGATTAGCAAAAGAGAGAAGAGAAACATCAATTGGTTGCCTCCCAAACACATCCCGACCTACTAGGTCTGGGGATTGAATTTGCAATCCCTTGACTGGGAATTGAACCTGAGACCTTCAGAGCCAAACCAGCCAGGGCTTTTAATTAAGTTCTATTACCAAATAATGTCTCAAAATATTATTCTTCAAGAGACTCAAAGTTTTGCATTTATTCCATGTCTGAGAAAATAATAGCTACAATAAATAATTATCTGAAGAATGATTACATTTCTAACTTCTTTTGCAGAGCCTTAATTTTATGTAGGAAGGTTTACGGTCTGCTAATTTAAATGGTCTATTATTGATTGCAGCCAACCAACCAAGAATTATATTCAGAATTTACAAAGGTATTTTTGGGAATATGTTACATTACAGGTTTCAGTACACTCTTTTAGGACTAACACTACAGATTGAATTTCATGTTTATCTCATGAGCTCTTTTAAATCCATGTTATTTTCCATTTCTAGGGTTTTGATATCTGGATGATAAAAATAGCCATTATTTCATTAAGTCCTTGAAATTAGTATTATTAAAAGCTCAGGTGAGGGCTTCTTAAGTTTATTTTAAGAAATAGAGTTTTGTCATGACTTGTAGGATCTGTTTAAGGCAAAATAGCCTTAAACATGATAGGTCACACCAAATTCATAACAAGTTTTAAAAATTAGGTAATATAAAAGCCCATCATGAGTACTTAATGCAAGATTAGAATATATCTCTAAATTCAGTTTTTAATAGACATTAAAAATTCTCTGAATATATAAGTTGTATTTAGTCACTTGTACCTAAGAATGTTATCAGCCGTGTAGTAGTAATGGTGAACACTAACTTAATTGGTATTTCTAAAAACTTGGGTAAAAAAACACACAAGATTTGGGTTAGTTTTAATGGCTTACATTCATTACAAACCATACACGTTTCATTAGTCTTGGGTATTTTATATTACCTATATGAATATAAGTTTTATTAACACATACTACTTTCAGCATACAGGTGGATTATTTTCTAGCTACTGTTAATAGCTAGAAAGTGCTAAGTTATTCAGCGAGTCATTTGCTTTTGGTCCTTTTCTGCCATTTCCTGTTGGCGAATTGTTTCTTGTGCTGCTTGCTGCATTTTCTCCAGTTTTTCCATAGTCAGAGATTTTAAGGGTAAAAGTTTGGGTTTACACAGCACCATTGTGGTTATATCTTCCACAGACAACTGCCCTAAGTTTAAAAATAAATAAGAATTTGATTGAGATAATCCAGTTGTTTGGCAGTTTGGATTTGCAGTTAGAATGAAGTTCTAAAAACTTAGAGATTCCATTATTAATGAAAATCTCTTATTCTCATAGTCTACCCCTATAACATTTCTAAATTTTATAAACATAAAAGCATTTAATGCTAGGGAGTTCATGAAGAAGACAAGTTTCAAACTTTATAGCTAAGGTTCTAAATTATATAAGACACAACTCATGTCAAATATTTAGTTGAAAAAAGTTGGGAGAAATGTATAGTGCCTAAAAATACATAGTTAAGTATGGTATTGATTTAACACCGATATTCAAATTTCTGAGTGTTTCACTGAAAACTTCAGCATTTCTTATTATTTAGGTTTTGTTTTTTGTTTTTTACCCAGATTCAGACCTTATTTAATACTAGAGGCCCAGTGCACAAATTTGTGCACAAAGGTGTGGGGGATAGATCGCGGGAGTTTGGCCCCTGGCTCTGAGGAGGGAGCCAGCCCTCGGCCCCCCTGGGAGAGGGGCCACATCTACCACAACCCATCCCCGGTTCCTTGTCCCAGCCTGGGGCCCAAAGGCCCCGGGTGGGGCCGGGAGAGGAGGCGACAGTTACCGGGCCAGGTGCGGGATACCACTGTCAGCACCCCGCCTTCCCACCTCTTTCCCTCCTCGCCTCTGCCATGGCAGGCAGGTGGTCCCTGGGGGAGGGAGAGGACGGGGAGTGAGACAAATTCTTGTGTCGAGGGCTGACTTCCAATAAATCGAGGAAGCTACTCTGCTACCTATGAAACCCTGACCCAGAAGAACGTCTCTAGGAATGGTTTAGCACCAGGGGTAGATGGGAGCCAGCCAGGCAGGGGGAGGGGCTGTGGGAAGTTGGCTGTTGGGAGTGCACTGTCCACCATGTGGCAGCTCCTGCATTGAGCGTCTGCCTCCTGGTGGTCAGTGTGTGTCATAGCGACTGGTCGACGGGTTCAAATCATTTGGTAGTAAGGGTTGCTTGGGCTTTTATAGATATAGATTATGGTACATTACAGTACTCTTAAGAATTTTGGTTGTAATCTGCAATCTTGAATATAGCAGGCTTTTCTAGGTTGTCATTTTACTGGGAAAAATAAAGCAATTGATGGACAGTAAAGGTGGGATACAGAACACAGTAGTTTCAGATTCTTAGCTATTGAGCCTACTATGTGATACTGCCTATTACTTTTTATGTTCCTATTATGTTCTGTCACTTAAGTAATTGTGTTAAATACCTTGTTTTGGAAGAACTTCCCGGAACATGGACTTCACTTCTGCCATATCTGAATTGCTGGATATAGTTTTTCCTTCAAGAAGAAATCAATTATTAGTATTATTCAAGAATGAATTCCCAACATATTGTTTGAGACATATCCAATGTAATGTAAGAAGTAAAATCAAATTCCTATAAATAAACTATCCTCGTATAATTTTCCCCATAATTTCCGGTGGATATTGTAAATGAAACAAGGTTGAACTATTTCATATAAGCATCTAGATCTTGTCAACTTTCACTGGTCAGTAGTGTTAATTGGAAGACTGCATATTCTAAACTTACCCCCTCCTAGTGAAAAATTGGCAGAAAAATTTGCGCTCGTTTAGACAAAGATAATTATCTAGTAGATGTCAGCTAGGAAAACAATGGCTTTTGTGTGTAGCCATCTTGGTTTACTGATAGCATCTTCCCTGAATGATGGGTGACGGTAAATAACATGACCATTTGGAAGGAGGTAAGAGGTAATTAGGGAAAGGATGAGGTAGGAGGTAGACATTTCTTAACATTCTCACTTCTCTCAATAGCTGGTTTCTACTTTAATCCTTTTGCTATAATGGTAAAAGGCATCCTAAGGATCAGTTACTGGCTACACACTTTCAAGTTGTAAGAAAGTAGCAAACAGGTGAAATCGGCTCTTGAAGAACAGAAATGAGGTATGCTTTTAGTTTATTATTTTCCTCAGTACAGAAATACTATATGCTAAATACCAGTGAATACACTTCTATGAGTATTTTGTTAATATCCTAGCATATATGCCGTCTCTGGCTGATGACTGTTGTTCCCCCTGTTACATCCCAGATTATTATGCTACATATTTAAGGTGTTCTGGACTTAATTTGTAGCCTAATCCCTTTCCAAACAGGTGATTCTCCAGACAGACCCACCCTTTTTGTGCTATTTCGCCATACCAATGCTGATGCAACCTTAGCCATGTGTCTTTCACAACATCAACACCACAGAGGATTTATTATTTATAAAGTGGTGATGCTGGCCTGCTGCCTGCCTTAACCGCCCACTGCAAATGAGTTGTAATCAAATGAAGCTGCTTAGTTATTCCCTCTCCACTACTACTTTGACATTCCTGATAAAAGCTTCCTACTCTTCATTCACCAAGCCTCTTCCCCTCATTCAAATTCCTATTCTAGAACATCTAAGCAGCAATCTTACCATTATGCTGCTCTTTCTGGGAGAGAAGATGAAATAGGGGATGGACTAAAGCAGTGTTTCCCAAAGTGTGGTACGCGTACCCCCAGGGGTACAGGAAGAGTTTGGTGGGGATATGCACTGCACCGTGCTTAGCTGCGCCTAATTCTACATTCTCACGAGTACGAGGAATATTCAGCGTTACGAAAATTATAGAAGGGGTACACATATGTCAAAAGTATGGGAAACACTGGACTAGAGAATAAAGCAAGCAACTTATCACTAACTGGAATCTGAGATAACTGCATATGCAATTTTCTTAGAATGCACAGCTCCTCCTGCCACATTCTTTCCTCCTCGCACTTCAGCCTGCCAGTGGTAGATGCCTAGTAATCATCCTTACTCTCTCCTCCCTGCCCCTGTGGGTTATGTTGAAGGCTAGTAACACTAGATACTTGATTAGCCTGAATATAACTAAAACATAGCGTCTCCGTTACAGATATCAATGAAAATATTCACTATGCCCTTTTTGGGCCTAATCTGACACATACTACTGAAAGGGAGAATATACTCTATAGAATTGATAAATGTGAAGGAAATACATAACAGCTAAACATTTTTTTGTCACCAAACTTTTATCAAAATGCTAAACTGGTTGGTGAACAATACTAAACTCTTATTAGCTGTTTTATAGATTAGCAATGCCAGCCACCCAAAATTCAATCACTGGCCTTTGCTTTCTTTGGTAAATTTCCTCCAAATTCTGGCTGGAGGAAAACAGTGAAACTTGGTGCTCCACCAAACCTTAGTTCTCAGCTTGACTAAGTGCCAATGTTATGGGAAAGGGTGTGGGACCAAAGGCCTGGTGTGGGGCAGATGGGTGCCATCCCTTACCCGGGTGGAATGCTTTACTAGGGCTGGTGGTTGTTCCTATGTCCCCTCAGGCATTGGCAGGAGAGAAACAGGAAGGGAAGGGCTAAAATAAGCGTGGTGGTGGCTGGATGGCCACATCGGCAAAGCTACACTGTCTTGATAGTCAACTGCCTGGGGAGTCAGAGCAGGAAGGAGCATTAATTTCCTCCAGATGGCCTGCTAATAGCCAAACCTGGGTGTTGTGTAGGTATAACATGGCCTGAGAAGCTGTGGCTGCTCTAAGGGTACTTTCTCATTGGGAAGATGTGTGTAACATCAGAGACAGATGGGCCAAAGAAGAAACATGCCAGCTATGGCTGAAATTCATGTTTATCATAAAATTGCCACGTCATTTAATTCTGTCTACCATGTGCCAGGCACTAGTAATTAGTGAACAAAAGAGAGAAAAAACAAAAACTTAGCCTTTTTGGAGTTTGCAGACTAGAATAAGGGGAGAGAAATAATACAATGCTAGGAAAATGGTACATGATACAGAAAAAATAATTTAAAGGGAATTGGGAATGCTGGGGGTCATGCATTGCAATTTAAATAGGAAAATCACTACAGCAGCATGAAGATAAAAATCATTCTCATTTTGGTGTGTATGTTAAGTCTTTTGCAAAAAAAGTCAAAAGCCTGATAGTATCTACAGTTAGATAAGAGAAATGGGTGCGCTCTGTTGTTTGGTGGGTTTGTTGGTAGGTTTCGTTTGGATATTTTATAGAAACTATCAATATTTTGTAGTATTTACAAAAACTTAATATGTGCATTTTCTTTGACCCAAACATTCTAAAAGTAATGAGTCCTAAGAAACAAAGCAGGGGTGGATAAAGATGTCAGAATAACAATGTTCATTAAAGCACTGCATTGATAAAATATTGAGCAATGGATAAATGTTCACCAATAAGTTAAAGGTTACACTATGGAATAGCCATACAATGGAATTATGGAATAAAATACCAGACTTTAACCCTTTGTATGCCATAAGCGTCTTTGGACGCCAGCCACATGCCACGCACATCTATAGCTGCAAACCTCGCATATCAACTCTGGTCACCCAATTTTAAAATCAGACTTGTTAGTGACATCTCTGGGTTTGTAAAGAAAATTATGGTAACTTAAATGCATAAATATTCCAGCACACATGGAAGAAATTCCAATATCATCCCATTTTGGACATGTAGTAGTTAACTGGTTAAAACTGATACAGATTGTCAAGGCATTTTAAAACAAAAAACTCTTATGCTAATAGAACCTAAATTTTTACTGCTTAGAGAGAATGCAGAGTCAATTATTTTTTGAAGCTCTTGGTCTGGATAATTAGAAAATGATCTGCTTCCTTTACCCCCATTGTTCTTTTAGTTTGTAATTTCTCCTAGAGAATGGGTAAGTTAAAAAATCTCTAGGGTGATTTAGTTTGGTGATCAAACTAAACTACAGGTGAGGGACTAGACAAGAGTACTAAAGCATGCTTCTGAAGCTTGAGACTATATATCAGTGGCCTTCAAGTTTTATGATTCCATAACCCCCACAGATTTTGAAAAACTAGTAGATAAATTACTCTTTTACATACTTCTAAATTGATATAAATTTGTTATAAGTTTAGCTCTAAAGGATATAATTTCCAGCATACTTAAAAATAACTTTTATATTAGTCTTTGAAAAGTATACCCAGTACAGTATAATATAAGTATTAGAGTAGTTTGATAGCTATCATCATCCATTAATTAAAAAAGGAAGAATTTATTCTCTAGTTAGATATTTTACATTGTTTTTTCCCTAGACCTCTATTTCCATTCCACTTAATTTTAAAATATTTTCACCCTTGAACATATTTTAATTATCATCCTATCATACTTCTACAAAAATGTTTATAAATGTAAATGAAAAACTTAAAAAATATTCTGGGTTGAGTTGTTACAATCAGTGAAAATTTGATCAAAACAAATTACTCATTAACAAAATAATTACTGAACATAAAAAAATAAAGTTAATGGCTTTATTATGAATTATGACTAAATCAGACTAATGTATGGCTCTAATGGACATGTGGTCTTTCCTTCTCACACACTCTCATTAATTTGAGGAGTCAGCTGTCCTGTTTGATACCACTCTAAAAGAAATTTAGCAGGAAAAAATACGACTTTTTATTTGTGGGCTTTGCTTATAACATTAGCATTATTTTTAAAAGATGCTACTGGAACTTTAAAATCGCAACCCTAATTAGAAATATGCACTTTCAAAGTTACAAATTTTATACTTTTCTCACAGACATATGAACATATGATAAGCCCAAAATCATGGGTTAAAGAGCTGGACATGACTATTAGCTTTAGATTGTAACCTAGTTTTACCTAGGCATCTGGAAAATGTAGGCTATAGTCATCTAGGGGGCAGACAGAGAAAGAGAATAGATTACTAAAATCCAAATTCAATTCTTGGTAACTCAAAGCATCATATACTGTGGATCAGAAATACCAAAATTAAAACATACTGTAGGTGACAAAGCCAAGTCCTGGTTTCTAAAAATTCTCAGGACAGAACATAAACTGTGCACCTATGGATGAGGAAAATGGGGGGTGGGGAAAGGGCAGAGGGTGGGGTGGGAACCTGGTGGAGGGGGGAAGAAATGAGGAACCTTCGAATTATATGAAAAATAAAGATTTATTTAAAAATAAATAAATAAATAAAAATTCTCAGGACAGTATTTAGATGTTTTTAAAACTGTCCTAAGTCACACTAGTCTCAATCCATTTTTAACCTTTATGAGGGGCCTCAAGGAGCCATTCTGTAGGTCAATGTAGTTATCCTCCATATGTGTCTACCAGTCCATCATAATTCTTCTCCATCCATTAATTTATCTAAAACCAGCTTATCCTAATTGTACAGAACCACATTTTAAATGTTTGAAGTTAAATGGTTCAGAGTTATCTAGGGTTCCAAGTACGTATTTTAAATAAACTACGATAGTAAATCCAATTTATCATTTAAAACAAGTTTGTACTGGAGATTGTTTCCTTTGTTTTCTAATCACATTTATACCTTAAATAGTGTACAGGATTGTATTCTGAATGCTCTAGTGCTGTGTGACCTTGAATACATTGTGTAACCAATTGGAGGTCTGATTTTCTCATAAAAAACATGTTTAGTATATGTCCTGGGTTTAAAAGTTTAAGTGAAAAGTGGATATAAAAGTGCTTAGAAATACTGTTTGACCCTTATTATTCCAGATCTAATTTTCATATTGCTATAAGAAAGTATTTGCTCTAGATTTCCAGTTAAGTATTTTTCAACACTTAACATTCTGATTCCTCATCAAGACCATGGTAACTATAAGACAATGTGAAGGTGTTTTCTGTTTAAAATCAGTTTTACTTATTTACTTTTCAAAAGCATGTGCTACCAAATGTGTTTTTAAATATACTTTTTGATATATATATTTTATTAGTTTGTACTAATATATTCTCATATTACAAAGGCAATTTAGTACAAGAATCTTTTTGATATTTGAATCTTAAATATATTCTTAAAAATATAATAAAGCAAACATTTCATAATATAATGCAAGGTAGAAAAAATATGGACAAGTTTTTAAGTTGGCGGCACAAGCTGAGTTGAAACCCTTTAAAACTATCATTACGGGAATAGAAGCTTGGTATATGTAAGAACCTATCTTGAATTTCTGATGAAGGTGACAAGTCACTGTTGCCTAACTAGGTAAGTAAATGCACCTGAAATATGACAAAAAGAAAACATTGCTTAAGTATTCTGAGATTCTCAACCAAAGTACCAATCATGTTTTCATGTGAGAGACACAGAGGTAACAAACTGGCAGCCCTTGATTCTATTTGTTCAACGTTTTGCTTGCTTGCTAAATGTTTAAAAATTATTTGAACCAATGTTTAAAAAGCAGGATATTTTACCTAAAGTCCAAATTTCCGCTCCTCGTGACACACATGGCAACATGAGGCCCATATTCCCACATGGCAAAAGGGCTGGGAAGTGATGCCCCATTTAGATGGGGAATTCTCTAGTTGTCACTATAGTGTATTTACCTCTTTATCTTAACTGCTAGCAGCTACAGGCATGTGACTTTGCAACTTCAGTAAAATACAGAGCCACTGCAACATATATGCCAAACTGTCCTGTTTTATAATTAATGTGTATTAAGAAGCAAAAAATAAAATCTGGGAACTGAGGGAGACATCAGAAGCAATCCTGTTTATGTAAAGGACAGGACATTTTTCTTTTGTGAATATTTAATGTTAGTTCCCTTTAAGTCGGGGGTGGGGAATCTTTTTTTCTGCCAAGAGCCATTTGGATATTCATAACATCATTCACTTAATATAATTCACTCACCATATATTTATGTTGCTATGAAAAAAGCTCCTAGATTTAATGAATTTGGAGTCCTGCCTGTGGTTGCCTTCACAGGGCCAGACTGAATGATTTCACAGGCCTTATTCAGCCCCACTCCTGCTTTAAGTAAATTCAATCTGGCTAGTCCAGGTTGTGGATGGGGGTAGCAGGACTGGTAGAAAAAAAGAGCAAAAATGCTTATCTTTTGTCTTACCCAAGACTTGTGGTTGACGTAATAGAAGGATTTTCAAAAGCGTATTTCTGAATGTGAACTAACATGAGAAAAAAATAAAAGGAGCCCCAAAAGGTGTTTTTCAGCAGACACAATGTAGTTATGCTCACTCTCACTGAATGGCTGCCCGCATGCTAGCTGGGTGCCTAATTTGGTTTGATAATGCTCATCTGGAGATGCCAAATAACCTCATATGTCATGCAGTTGGAAGCCATAGTAGATTCTAGTCTGTTCTGCTATCTGGCATCTGCTGGTAGAAAAATGTTGCAACATGTTTCAATTTGGCTAATGACTCCAGACTCATGGGAATAAAATGTGTGGTGTCTGGCTTCTGGAATGTGCCTAGGCCTAAGAACAGGAACTGCTCTTCTTGGGTGAACTTGGATGATGGTGTTGGTTCTGGTATACTCCAGTAGCAGACACTACTATTAAGTTGGTAGAAAATGACGCAACATCCTACTCATGCAAAATGTCTTTTTTCCTCATAATTTTTGCCATTTTAAAATTCAGGACTAGAAAGTGGCCCTAAAAATATTAATAACCTTTTAAAAAGGTAAAATATGCACACAGATAATAATTTAATAAAAAATGTAAAATAAATAAAGAAAAAATAAAGAAAAAGGTATTTGAAGAACTTTTTAGCCCTAACCAGTTTTACTCAGTAGATAGAGCATTGGCCTGCGGACTGAAGGGTCCCAGGTTCAATTCTGATCAAGGGAACATTCCCAGTAGGGGGTGTGGAGGAGGCAGTTGATCGATGTTTCTCTCACATTGATGTTTCTGACTTATCCCTCTCCCTTCCTCTCTGTAAAAAAAATCAATAAAGTATATTTTTTTAAAAACCAAACTTTTTACATTCCCAGATCTGAGATATCCAGCTATTTCAACAGTATGCAAGGAGAAAAATTGATAATTTTTTCAGTGTTTCTCAAAATCTGATCCTCAGATCACCTGCATCAAAATCCCCTAGATAATTATTAAAAATAGTTTTTTCTGGAGGTTTCCCCAAACTCTCTGAATCAGAATCTTTGCTTATTTTATTAAGAGCCCCACATTAAACTTGGAGAATCACTGTCTTAGATTATTAATATTTCATGCCCATATACCCAAATTAGACTGCTTTAGAAGTTATTAACTGCCACACATACAACATACCATGTTCTACACACTACGTAAAGCATTATTAGTTGAGTCATTCTGTTCAACAATCCTAAGGGGTTTTATAGCTACATTTAATAGGTGATTAATAGAATGAGTAAACTGTCCAAAGTCACTAGCTAGTGAATGGCCCTGTTCCAGACACCCAGATCTGATTCTAAAATCTGTGGTCTTAACTAGTATATTCTTTTACCTAACTTGAATATGAAGTCAACTTAAAAGTTATTTCACAATGCCACATGAGCAGAATTCCTTCTACACAAAAGAAGTGACTGATGGAGTACATTACTTAACTTTCAATTTCTGCCCGCCCAGAGCATTTCCTTCTGCTCCCGTAAGTGCATTTTCTTCCTTGCACTTATCTCTCATGATCAAAAATACGTCTAGGATATGAAAACTACTGAGCTTGGCACTTTTGGGAGTTTTTCTTATGATTATGAAGCAAATTCTGGAAGTACATCTCCATCCATTGGGCTAAGAATTTTTCTAATGTACTATTAAGTATAATCTTGATTTTGCAAATTTTAATAGGCTTCGATGAATGTTACCAAAACTCTATCATATCACAGAACACCAGGACCAATGAGGTCTTGCAAGAGAATTTCAGGGGGAGGGGGAAAAAATAACATTGTCTAAATTGAAATTTGGCTAAATGGCCAGCAGCTGCCTTGATATCTGCTTTAATAACATCTGTAGGTAAATTGCAGGGCCCACACATCTTTCATTAACAGTTCTTAGAGATGAAACTCAAAAACTATGCTGATATCAATAGATTTTCCTGCAGATTACATTGCATCAGCTCCAAGTGTAGGAAAAATAGGAACATTTAATAAAGGTAATTAGTCCAGGGCACTAATGCAAACCAGGCGTCCTCAAACTTTTTAAAGTGGGGGCCAGATCACGGTCCCTCAGAGAGCTGGAGGGCCGGACTATATGAACTACTAATTCCTACTGTAACACCTCGGCTGCGCTCACTGCCCAAAAAACCTGGCGGGCCAGATCAGACTCCTCTGCGGGCTGCATGTGGCCCGCGGGCCGTAGTTTGAAGACCCCTGCTCCACACATACAGGAGCATTAAATGCTAAACTGTAAGACACCACAGAAAGATGCATGTGCTGAGAAGTGGAATGAATTCAACTCATGGCACAGGTAGATGTAGCTGCAATTGAGAAGGCTTAATCATGATTGGAAAAGTATGAATATTATAAAGTATGCTAGAAAAAATGTTTAGTAGAATCTAATCAAATATGTAGACCAACTTCTGATTTATAAGAGACAAAGACCCTGGCCTGAACTCTTCAAAATGCCATTGTAACAAAGAAAAAATAAATAAAAAAGAATGAGGGAACTATTCTACATTAAGGCTAAAGAGTTACAATATCCAAGTACTATATAGGAACCTTGACTGGACCCTAATTCTTTCTTTGCCAGGGGAGTGGAGGAAAAGATATTCTTGGGCCAAATGGGAAAATTTACATAATAGATTTTAAATATCTATAGTACAGAATTATTGATTTCCTTAGTTGTGATAATGATACTGTGTTTTGCAGGAGAACTTTATAATTCTTGGGAAATACATACTGCAAATTTTAGGGCATCTAACTTAACATTAGGTGTCTGCAATCAATTCCCAAATGATTCAATGACAATGAAAATGTGTGTGAGAAGGGATGAAATAAATATGGCAAAATGTTAACAACTGTTTGGGTATAAGTGAAGGGTATATGAATGTTTATTATATTTTTTCAACTTTTTAAATTTTTGAATATTTATTTTAATAAAAAATTGGGTGAGTAAACTCATGTTGGCGAGTCTTCAGAGGGGGGAAGCCTACGAAAGGTTGAGTAGTACAGACTATGTTGAATTTCTGGTAAACTGAAGTTCTAAAACTCTTGGGCATCCAGGAGACATCTCAAAATTCAATCTTTCAGTAAATACTTACCAAAATACCACGTGCAGGATAAAACGACAAACCATTTTATTTAGGCATAGTAAAACTAAACATAAGCAAGTCACATATAAAATAGAGGTCACATAAGAGGTACTAAAAGTGCTAAGTAATCTCAGAGAAAATTACTTCCTGCTGGGGAGAATCTGGAAACACCTCCAACGATAACCAGTATGTTTATGCAGAATCACAAAAGGTAGGTGCTTCAGAGATTAATATAGGAAGAAACGAGTAGTTCATTTTGTCTGAGATATGAGTACTAAGGAAGTAGAAATTAAGAAGGTAGGTTTGCACCCTTGTTGTTGACTGGCTGGGTAAAACCGATTTTTAATTTACCTGAAAGTTCTGATCTTTTTCCTTTGCAGTTTTAGGCATCCAACCCGGTATCATCAAAATGACAATTCTTTATTCAAGCCTAGAGAAGGAACTACATGATAGTGAGTGACAACTCTTGAAAACGTCACATATACTAATACTGTAGTTATATATTCACAAGCATTAAATTCTTTAATAAACTGCAGACATGCAGAATTCAAATGCAAACCTTCATCCAGAACTGCAGTCAGTGCTTACAGATCCTCAAGAGAGGAGAGAAAAAAAAAGGGAGAAAATTCAAAATATTTGGGAGGCAGGGAAATAAGACTTAGAAGTGTTGCTGCCATGATGGGGACCATCCTTTTCCTTTTTAGCTGGGAATGGAAAACGATTTCGTCAAGCTCCCTAATTCTTCGTCCTCCTAAGGTCAGGAGGTGAAAGTACTCAATAGGAACTTTGCGGAGGCGTGGTCAGGAGCTCGGAGCGGGAGTGGAGGGCTCCGCCCTGAGGCCCGCGCCCTGGCCCCTCCGGAGCGGGCTGACCGGCCGCAGCGGGGCGAGGGGGCCGGCGGAGCGGCCTCGCCCCACGGAGAGGCGGAGGGAGGGAGTGAGGGAGAGAGGGCCGCCGCCGGGCCAGCCCGGAAAGAAAAGCGGCTTCCAGCGGAAGCAACTCAAGGCCCCGCTCGCCTCCGCGGCGCTTGGTCTCCCAGGGACCGTCGGGCCCAGGCCTGCATCTCAGGGGGAGGCCCAGGGACACCCACATCACTTGGCGACTCCAGTCGGAATGGGCACTCTCGGGGCCCCGGGGGCGCACGCGATTCCCACTCTTCCGCCTTGACCCCCATTCAGAAGTGCCAAACGCAACTTCCGGGCAGGACAGGGTTTCTCGGAGCCCCAAACTCTGGTCCACATAGGTAAGTGACCAGACGTCCCGCAGACCAAGGGCCAGGACCCCTGCTCCCTCCTCGCCCCCGCCCCCGCCCCAGGCAGCTAGTCCGGAATATTAAATTAACTTGCCTACCATGGGCTGTCTGGTCACCTTTGGTTCCATTTTGGGTCTACTACTTACAGACGACTCTCTTCCCAGACCGCTTATCTGTTGCCAGGGCAACGGAGGGAGACGAAGGGAAAACTACGTCATACAGGAGAAGGGAGGTCCGTCGACTCCCGTTGCCAGTATCAGTGATGGCTGCTTTGGCTTCAACGGTACCTTCCTATTGGGTGTTGTCTCTACCCCGCGGGAGGCTCACTTACTCTGTGCCCCGGCGAGCCCGCGGCGCCCCGCGGGCGGGAGAGGGCGTGGCGGAGCCGCGGAGAGGGAGAGGGCGGGGCGAGGGAAGCCGAAGCCGACGGCAGCTTCTCATTGGGCAGCGTCGCTGGCGCTAGTGCCTCGTTCTGATTGGGCAGCGTCGTTTTCCCTTGCCCCGCCTTACTTTCTTCCCCAGCCAGTGAGCGGCCGGCGCCGGAGGGGCGGGGCGGGACGGGGTGGTAGAAGCGAAAGTGTGGCGGGGCGAGCGGGGCGAACGGGGCGGGGCGAGTGGGGGAGGGGCGGGGCGGGGCGAGTGGGGGAGGGGCGGGCGGGGGGCGGCGGTTGGGCAGCGTCTCTTCTTAGGAGGAGGAGGAGGAGGAGGAAGGAGGGCGAGCGAGCGAGCGAGGAGGATGGCGGAGTCGGGGCTCCTGACGGTAACCTGGGGCGGCTGAGGCGGGAGGGTGTCCGTAGGTCGGGTCTTCCTGCCTCCCTTTCCTGCCCGTCGGGCGGCCGGGCTGTCGGGCTGTCGGTAGGGGGAGGCCCCGCGCGCCCTGACTGGCGCGAGCCGGCGGGGCCGGGGCGAGGCCCCAGGGGCCGGGGCCCTGGGAGGCGCCGCCGCCCGCCGCCGCCGCGGCTCTCCTGGGTGCTGTCGCCGGGAGGGCCGGGCCCTGGGACCGGGCTCTCCGTGCAGGGACCGCGGCCGGGCGCCGAGAGCGAGCCGGCGGGCTCTGACAGCGACCGGGGCCAGGCCTGCGGCGGCGGCGGCGGGCGGCCGGGACAGCGCCCGGCGAGGGCGAGGGCGAGGGCGAGGGCGAGGGCGCGGGCCGGGGGCGCCGGGAGAGCGAGCGGGCCGGGCCGGCTCCCCTCGGCTCCCGGAGCCGCCGGGTCGGGGCTGTAGGGACACTGTGGGCGCCCGGGAGGGCGTGTAACGCTTGGCGGGGTCCCCGGCGCGGCGGCGGCGGGACGGGGTGGGGGGGCTCCCCTCGCGCCCTCCTCGCCGCCTCTCCCTTCGGTGGGGCGCGGGGAGCAGGCTCTGGGTGCGCTGCCAGGTGAAGCGAGTTGTAGGCATTGAAGACTGCCCTGTCGGACATGCCTGATGGCAGGCAGTCTCTTGCACCGGAGCTTTTAGAGACGGAGGAAAAGTACTCCTCTTCCCCTCCCTCCCCCCTTTCCCCAACTCAACACTGGAGGTTTCAGGACCAAACGACCCCCCCCCCCCCACCCTCAGTATCCATTGTTTTGTATCGTCCTCCTCCCCCGCCCCACGTTTAGGTAGAAGAAGAAAAGACTCCAAACCATTAATTGACCCCCCCCCACCACCACCACCCCGCCATCAGCAGCGGGTTTGTGTGATTGTGTGAGTGTGGATTTACAAACAGGTGGAATGCATACGGATTCGGGAGCTGGAAAGGTTTTGAAGCTTTTCAGCCCCTTACCATTGCTGATTGGATTTTGTTGTGTGTTGTTGCTTTGTATCGTAATGGGGGTGATGAGAATAAAAGAGGAAGCAATGTTTTGCAACCTACCCCAAAGAAATGTTTTCTAAGTCTCTCTGGGGATGCTGAAGCCAAAGTGGGTTGCAGATGTGGACTGTATAGCATTTGCCTTCATCATAGCTGCCAGCGGTCTATAAGCTTATTTAGACTTGGGCAGTTCTGTACATTTCTTAAGTGTCAGCAGTTTCTAGTATCTACTCAGAGGGATCATTGTATCTAAAACTTACTTTTGTTATGTTTTTTCAGAGTCCCAGGGTACACTTGTGTAACCAGATATTTTTGTATCTAAATGAAGCATCAGTCCTGAAATGTTGTCTTTATTTTGAAGACCTCAGTTTATTAGTGTACTAATCTCTATACTTCCTTGCCATAATCCTTATAACTGTTACGCTGTATTTGAAGAAATTTAGCTATTGGGTACAATTTGTAACATTCACAAAGCTTACGTTTGTAGTTTGAATTTATCGTGTTAAGGTTTTTCTATGTGACAAGTGACAAGAATTTTGAGGAATTGAAGTATGTTAATGACCATTCCTACCTATGGAACTTAGATTGAATATAAATAAGCCTTTTAAATACTTGTTTGGACATAAGGTATACTGTACTTTTAATTCATTATGATCATACATTTGAAAAGTAGATCATAGGCAATGAAGGCTTTGTCTAAGGTTTGTAACTTTCAAATGGCTTAAATGTAATATAAAGCTAACATGTAAAAGTATAATAATAATTTTTTCAAATTTTATTGAGAAGTAATTGCCATACATCACTGTATAAGCTTAAAGCATATCACGTGCTGGTTTGGTTTGTATATATTGTGAGATGATTACCATAACAGGTTTGGGTAACATCCATCTCCTATAGATATAACAAAAAGAAAAGGGAATATTTCTCCTTGTGATGAGAACTCTGAGGGTTTGCTCTCCGCTTTCCTGTATATCATACATCGGTGTTAGCTACAGTCAGCATGTTGTACATTACATCCCCTAGTACTTACTTATTGTGTAACTGGAGGTTTGTACCTTTTGACTACCTTCCTCCTGTTCCCCTCCCCCCACCCTCCTCTGGTAACCACAAGTCTGATCTCTTTTTTTATGTTTTTGCTAGTATGTTTTGTGTTGTGTTTTTTGTTGTTTTTAGATTCCATATCTAAGATCATACAGTATTTGTCTTTCTCTGACTTGTTTGCCTTCAAGGTCAATTCATGTTGTCCCAAATAGTAGGAATTCCTCATAAAACTATATTCTTGAAATGCCAGTTTTGAGGTATGGACCTTGCCTGTATCTAAGGTTCCTTCCTTTCCCCCCAAGATGTTTGTTCAGTTTTTGAAGAAACAACTACACGTTGGTTGGCATTTGTTTTCTGATGTCATTGTTAATATAGTTTTCGAGTGTTTAAAATTTTCTTATTTTTTATAAATTGTTTTGCATTAAAGAGGGAAATTAAGGGCTACATTAATATCTTGTAGCTGGATAATTCTTTAGTTTTTAAACTACGATATTCAGAAATTTTATCAAAGCTGTGTTTTGATAATTGTAGCAAGTAAGAGTTATATTAATAACTTGTGATCTACAACCCAGTCAGAAATTTGAAACATTTCACTTTTCAAAAGAAACAGCAAAATTAACAATTCTTTTGTTAGACTTGCTGGAATTACGCTTTTTAAACAATACTATTTCTTCAGTGTCTTGGGTCAAGGCTTGTTCCACGTTCAAAGAACCATAAACTGGAATTCTCTGTAAATACTCCCAAAGACGGTTTCTGAATAGCTGCTGGTACATTATTTTGCCTTGGCTTACCAGTATGAATTATGGGGGAAGGGTGGATAAAATTGGAATTCTTTGTTATTTGGGCAATTAATTATGGTCATATTTGTTTTGAAAATATGCTAATTTAACAATATCTATAATGAAATTTAATATTTCTGTAGGACTTGTTCTTTAAACAATTTAAATTTTTAGATTTTTTTCCTAGTAAAAAGATATTTGAAATATGTAAAAATAACCTGTTGTGTTTTTTGACTAAAAAATATACTCTAACCTGTATTTGCAGATATGAGGATTGATATATTTTGGAGGTTGAAGATTAAATAAAAGAATATATCTTTGTAATTCAATTTACTATGTCATTCGTGTACGAAAAAGCATAAAATCAATACTTAGAACAACAAAACAAAGTCAAGACCAACACACATGCCCCTCCAAACAATAAAAAACAACCAAACAAGTTGACCCCCAAATCCTTTAGTTAGTCAAGTTTTTATAGCTTGGCCTTGGTGGAAGTATTTTTGAACTAGTTTATATTAGGAGAGGAAATTTAGATATAAAATAAGCACTTGGATATTTCCTAGTAAGACTAGGAGGAAATTGGAAAATATTTTGTGAGTAAATGAATTAGATAGAAATTGGCTATAGTTTAGCAGCAGAGTGATACATTAAGTATTTTATGTGATACTTGAGCAGTATTACAGGCATGAAATTGTTATTTTTTGTTTATTGTTAGGCTTACATTTATGCATTATATTATGCATGGGCATGTTATAATTTAAGGCTAAATCTTTCATATATATGTGTATGTATATTCTGTTATCTCTGCCTTCTGAATTTTGTTTACTTGTTACACTGCATCAAATTTATGCCCTAAAGATCTTATTTTCTCTGTTAATATAGTAGTTAAAATTTTGTATTTTTCCACCTGTCTACACTTTTAAAATCTGAAAAAAACGTGTGTTACAAGGTGACCTCTGGTGTGCTTGAACTTGATATAGAGTGTTCTGCAATATAATTGTCATCGGTGTAGGTTGAGAAGAACACGCATAAGTCTGAGAAACTGATTTATGTTCTAAAACATGTAGTTGAATTATTTTAGGGTAAACTAGTGTTTATTATACCTTTGTTGGGTATTTTCCCCTGGTTTGCAACTTTTTAGCAAATCAAAATTTCTTACACGTGAAAAGCATATTCTAATTACAAAGGGCTCTTCAGCTTTTCAGGTGTTGGCAACATATGTGCTTTTTGAGAAAATAAGAAGTTCCCATTATCAAGATTTAAAAGAACTAATTAGATTTCACACTATATATCTCATTGCAATTTCTCTATAAAGATCAGCACTGGTTGCAAAAAGTAGTGAATGCTGTTAAAAGGCAAAGGCTCTTTTGTCAGAAAGAATGAACATATTGCTTGAAGCTAAAACATTGCAAGAGACCTTTAAAAGGTATAATTGGTCCCTACCTGAAATGAACCTGAAAACCTTTTATGAAATATTTGGCATGTCTATCTTCTAATATTTACAGCACTGTGAACACTCACAATTTAAGCACTTTATTTGTCCTCAAATACTACTTGTAAATTCTACAATTTTAATTTAGTAATTTTACAGTTGACAAAGATAGATCTTTTTTTTTTTTTTTTTTTTTTTTTTTTAGTTTTTCTAATGCCTTGGAGGTAAAGTGGAAATGGATTGTTCTGACCTTGATAATGTCTTAGAATTTGGAGTGAATTTCATCAGTTAAATTTGAGCTTTCTCAGTTTTATGTTATACAGTACTTTTTTCTGCTTTTAAGACTTTCACAGTTTTGCATATAGTCTTTATGTTAACTTTCAAATTTTGTCCTATAAATATTTCTTACTAACTACAGTTTCATATTCACTAATGTCATAGACCTTCTGAGTGCCATGTATGGTTCACATTCTGAAGATGCAGAAATAAATATACTATGTTTCCTACGTTCAGCAAGTTCAGTTTGTTACCTGAGATGGAGAAATCAGTAGTTTAGAGTGACAAGTACTTTGATAGCACTATACACTGAAGATTTTAGATAAGTTAAGACTCAGACTACAAGTATAACTGGCACTGCTTACTGGAGGATTGGGCCTGAACTAAGTCTTGAGGAGTAAGTAGGATAAATAGAGGTTAAAAAAAGCATAGAAGTTAGAGACAATGTCCATTTGGAGAATTGCAGGTGAATAGCAATTTGGATTTCATGTATGACCTAATATTTTACGTGATACAGTAGGCTTTCATGAAAGCTCACATTTTGAGAGACTGTTATTTTTTGTGTGCCTAATATAATTTGGGCCTTGAACTGTAGATCTGCATTAATGTTGGGGAGCTGCTCAAAATTATTACTTAAAACTTAATAAAGTGTATATTTTATTAACATTTTAATTAAATACAAGAGAAGGTATTAGCCTGATAGGAAATAATTCCCAGGCTTAAAACTATGTTTCAAAATCAAAATTAAGTATCTTTTTCTCAGTATTTATGCATCATGTTACAAGTAACAAGAATTTTTTTAGAGCTCATGGTAGGTTTTTATTATACATTTAAAATTTGCTATTCTGAGAATTAAAAACAACTTCTTTGCAAACTTATTTAAAAACTAGTGGCCTGGTGCATGGATTTGTGCACATTGAAAGGAAATTAATTAGAAGAAAGCTTCCTGTGGTAATTACATTACTGCAAAAAAAATTGTATATATGACAGTATTGTAAAGTTAAAGAACAAAATATTTCAATATTGCTATTTGCCCTTTATAATAGAAGTGCCAGAGATGAAAGAAAATTAATAAAATGTATATGAAAATAATAAATTGATTAATAAACAATAACAGTAAGATATAACAACAATGAAGGCATGATATAAAAATAGCAAACATATAAAAGCAACATTGATTAAAAACAATGATTGATAAATTGATTAATAAGTAAACAACAACAACAACATGACATAACAACAAAGTGCCAATAGTTGATCTTAAGATACATTCAGGCATCGTGTGTGATTGGTGCCAGTGAGAGTTTTATATGTATTGTGCATATGCGAGTCAATGTTTATTTTTAAAATTGCTAGTGTGTGTCAATATGTACTGGCCAGTCAGTCGGTCGGACTATTGGATGGACTTGTAGTTGGTCATTTAGCCTTATATATATAGATGCCACTTTTTCAGGTAAGTAGTTATATCCTGCTAGAAGTTTTTTTAATGGTCTTACGTGATTTAGAAGTTTTCTGAACTTGAATATTAAATAATATTTCACATAGTACTTTTTCAAGGGTACAGTGAGGCCTTCTTTGCCATCCCAAACTCCATTTTCCACAAAGTGCAATACTGCCATAGTTTCCCATTTTAAAACATTTTCATATTGCTTTTCTTTTGGTTTTGATACTTTCATTTTCATTACAGAAATTTGAGAAATTTCTTTTTAAAATTCTCATATTTTACAGTTTCCTTATAAATGTTATAACATCTCCTTTATCTTAAGGCTATTTAATAGGAAACTGAAACTTTCTGCTACCTTCTTGAATAAAGCCAAATGTAATGTCCACCTGGCTAAGCTAAGCACTCTTCAGCCCTCAGTATTTCATCCTGGGGAAGACCTTCTTTGAGCCCTAGTTAGATTTTTCTGTTAAAGGTCCCTTAGCACCTGCACTTTTTTTTATTCCACTCATTGTTTTTGTAATGATGTGTTTAATGTCTGTCTTTTTTGCTATTCTTTTATTTTTTATTTTATTGATTTTTTACAGAGAGTAAGAGAGAGGGACAGAGAGTTAGAAACATCGATGAGAGAGAAACAGCGATCAGCTGCCTCCTGCACACCTCCTCCTGGAGATGTGCCCGCAACCAAGGTGCATGCCCTTTACCAGAATTGAACCTGGGACCTTTCAGTCTGCAGGCTGATACTCTATCCACTGAGCCAAACGGGTTTTGGCTCTTTTTGCTGTTTTGTAAGCGTTGTGATGAGCAGAGTCCCCCAAACAAACAGGCCACTTAAAAGGATAAAGAAGTGTCATTGCTCTTAAGCACATTTCTTGCTTTTAGAATCCCTCAGTACTCAATTCAGGGATATTTTGCGCTCTCATGATATACAATTTTGAGAAGTTTGGTAACCAAATGTAAAAAGACCTGGGGCACTCCTAGAGCCCATAAGAGAGTTGAAAATAAGAACAGAAGGAAAACAGTAAAAAGGAAATATAAAACTTGAAAAAATTTATCAGTTTAAGGCACCTTAATATTGTTATAAACACACTTAGAATCTCTCAAGACACTGTTTTATATGTAGCTATGTTTTGTATTTCAGAAAGGTTTCCATCTAAAGTGATACAATAAAAAAACATTTAATCCTCACAGGAGGAGGTGGTTTTTAAAAATTGATTTTAAAGAGAGAGAAAAACCACGTCGATGTGAAAGAGAAACATCTGCCTCCCGAGGGATCGAACCTACAACTTGGGCATGTTCTAGGAACAAAATCCAAGGTGCTCCAACCAACTGATCCTTACTGGTCAGGGGCCAGGGCTACAACTACAATTTTTTAATGTTACACTTTCGTTATTGAAAAGATGTGCTTAATGAGGTGAAATACAGTAGGCACTATAATAAGTATTTGAGTAAAATTAAGTAGAAGTAAATAATTACCTGATAATACAAAAATCAATGCAGTTTAATATTATGACCTTAAAATTTGCATGTGTTCTTTATTTACATATGTAAATATTTAGCTGTTTAATACGTACAGTTGAATAACATTTTTTAAATCAGTTTTGAATGAAAACATACCTGTTACAACGATATGACAAAATGATATATTTCTGCAACCTCTATTCTGTTAAAGAGAGTAAACTTAATCTCTTGGCATTTCCTAGCAACCTGGACTGGAAAAATTAGATTGGAGGTCATATAATAGCAGTATATGCAGGTAACAGATTGGGTGACCTGAAATAGATTATATTTAGTTTTGTTTTATATATCTTATAGTATAAAATTCACTTTAGTTCTGGTTCAGATAAAATGCATTTTATCTTAATATTCTAATTCTATAACTAAGGATAAGTACGTAGACGATTTAATTATTTTGTTGCTAAAATAAATACTGGTTTACCATGTGTTAATTACAGTTTTAAACTTATAGAAATAGGATACTTATATACTAGGCAGCTTAAATTAGTAAGGTTTTATGATTTAATCTTGAAGACATTTATTTCTGTACTTTGGAAGTAGTGATTTGGAATTCTTAATACTAGAAATATGTCCTAGTTTCAGAACACCCACTAAGCAACTGTGGGAACTCAGCATGCTAAATGGCTTGTAGTGCTGCAGTATTTTTTAATTTTTCCCACCTTCTGTTATGTAATAGCTTATTGTAGTACACACTGAAGATGAGTATTTGGGCCAAGAACAAAATTTATTGAAGCCCCCAAATATGTGAGACTATGGCAGGCTTTGTGTTGGGCTCTGATGATCTACAGATGGTCCTATATAATAAGTTAATATGCAAACCGACTGAACAGCAGAACTAACGGTCGCTATGATGTGCATTGACCACCAGGGGCAGACGCTCAATGCAAGAGCTGCCACCTGGTGGTCATTGCGCTCCCACAGGAGGAGTGCTCCTCAGCCAGAAGTCCTGAGCCTTCCTCACTGCTGGTGAGCGCAGTGGCAGTGGCAGAGCCTCTCCTGCCTCTGCCTCAGCGCTAAGGAAGTCTACTGCTGGCTTAGGAGTGACATCTCCCGAAGGCTCCCAGATTGTGAGAGGGCGCAGATCAGGCTGAGGTCCTCCATCTTTCCAAGTGCAGAATTTCATGCACCGGGCCTCTAGTCAAATGTGATGGCCAGTGAGTGAATGGTATAAATTAGGTGGTAATATTTTGGATTACAAATAAGGCTTAAAAAGCACTGTTTTGGGACTTAAGAGAAATAAGTGGAATAAAAATAATGAAGTCTGCTAGTTTACAGGCATTGTAATATGTAAAACTATGTTTGTAAAGGCATTTGATAAAACAAACTTCTCTCAGTTTATTTGGTTAATGAAAAAAGGGACTGTGCTGATCCACACTAATTGTAATACCTGCAAATGGATATTACAGTTAAATGTTTCGGTTTAAGGGTTTTCATGATATGAAAAAGGAAGGACTTAGCTTTGAAAATCAGCTATGTAATTCTTGTAGAGTTAGCTCTGAGAGTAATGCCTTAATTCAAGATTAATTATTCACATACAAAAATATAAAAAACAACAACTTATGGCCTTTTCTCAACTGGAACTCAATTATACCTGATAGTTTCATATATATGGATGTACTAGTATATATGTAATAGTTGATAGAATAATAAGGGTCCTGTGGTAAGATCTTGGAAGATTATTGTTTCATCAAAGATAGTTGAAATTAAATTTCTTATAATTGAAGTTTTGCTATATTATACTCAAATTCTTTGAAAATTGATAATCCACAATAGTAGGTTCATGTCCTAAAAATAAAAACAACTTGTTAATTAGTCTATCTCTTTCCTGACTATACTATTATCCAGTTTTTATAAACTAACAATATGATAATATTTAAATTGCTTCCTAGATGAATTAAAATTAAGTATTGCCAAATAATTTTTTTTTTTCTTTCTGGCATGGTTTAAGTGATTAATATATTAGTTGCTACCTTCAAATTAGTATGATTTATATCTTTGTATATAAGAATTTGTTTTTACATCAAAGCTTCTATAAACTATGTGGGAATCATATTTTGAGATTATAGTAATAAGATAGTAGATATTACTTACCAGTTGGGAACTGATTTGGTTTAATGTGTTAAATTATAAAAATAATAAAATGTCCTTTTATGTATATTAAAAAATATAAGGCCTGCCTTTCTTTATTTTCAAAGGAGAAATACTTTATTGATCTTGGTTAAATTGGGCCTGGCTGCTTAATGTATTTCTTTTGACCTTATATGAGAAAGGTTTTTTGCTATGGGATATTTAAAGAAATTAATACAGAGATAAATGAGAGATATTTTTAAAGCCCCAAATGTATTATGTAAATCTTATTTTAACAACTATAAAGGATAAGTAGATAAATAAAATAATTATTTGACCATATAGTCTTCATCTAAATAGTTTCAAGACGTGAAAAAGACTGTTTTATAGTAATGGGAACTTATTAAATACTGATTCTTAAATGTACAATACCTACCTTGAGACCACACACTCCTTTAATCTTATTACATATAGTACATTTATTTTTGTTTATATTTTTCTGACAGTTTCTGATAAATAGTTTATAGAGTAAGTAATGGAAAGGATTTATAATCAGATAAGACCTAGTAAAGGAATGTAAGGTTTATACTAACAAATGAAACAGTTAAATGTAATCTATTTAATTTTTAGTATAAAAGCACTGAAAATCATTTGTTTTTTTTAATTGAAAATACTTTATTGAGCATTACAGTCATCTTAATGTTAATAACCTAAAATAGCAATTACATTTTTTCTCTTTTGCTTTACACTGATAATTAAGTAACCAACTTACTGTAAGGTTTATTGCTAGTTTGCCCCCGATAAATGAAGAGTAAAGTATATTTTAGGAATACTTAGGGTCGTGTTTGACATGTTTTGAATTCCTTGGCAAGAAAGGCAATTTAAGCAATATTCAGAGGTAAATCTTTTGGGGAGTGTTTGTGTGGCATAAGTTTTTCAGACAATGTTTGGTCAAGGATATTTGATGTTTACTCTCATATCTTAAGTTATATTGAGACATTTAAATCTCCCTATACAACCTCTGCCTTTTATTTTGATACTTTTTTGGAGAATCTTGCAATTTATATATAAGTGAGTTGAAGTGCTGTACAAGAGAGCCGTAATCCCATTATGGTTTATGTTGTGGGTTGGATAAACAAGAATTTTCAGTTCTTTGCTCTAAACTTTTGTTTGCCCAAAATCAAAATTATGTAAGTTTTATTTTTTCTCATAAGGAGCACAGATTTCTTGAAAAACTCATCTATTTACTATTGTATAAAATAAATTAACCTTGTCCTCTCCATGTCCATTCAAACTCATCTTGCCTCCTTGCAAAGGGAAAAATAAGTTGAATGAATTTGAAGGTGCTATGACTTGTTCACAGACAGCTATTTATTTAGCCTTCATGAAAACTACTCTTACCTCAGGTTCACTCATACTGCTTAAGAATGTGGTTTTTGTTTTTCTTTTTAATTTCTCTATGATCAATAATGTTCCCATGAGCACATTAACTTGGGGTGCTTTTTTAATCTTAGGTCTTCCAGTTTTGAGGATTCCTTTTTTAACTCCTGAACAACAAAAATATATAGTTTTATGTGATTTGGAGGGAAAACAGTTTATTTTGTTCCTTTAAGCTACTTAATAAGTAGTGTTTCAGATCTTATAAAATAGGAAAGTACAAATGAAGTCTTGCCATTTTTAGGTATTCGTATCAAAATCAGAATAATTTCTAGTTAATTTTAAGTGGAATATAGGAAAACTATGAATGAAGCAACGTGTGTGTGTGTGTGTGTGTGTGTGTGTGTGTTTTGTTAATCCTCACTCAAGGATAGGTTCCCATTGGTTTTTAGAGAGAGAGTGGAAGAGTGGGGAAGAGAGAGAAACAACCAGTTGGTTGCTTCCTGCACGCATGCTTCCTGATCAGAGCCCTTGACCTGAATTGAACCCAGGACTCTTCAGTCTGAGGCTAATGCTCTAACCACTGAGCCAAAGAGCTAGGACGAGAAAACATTTTTATCTGTTTATTGTTCAATTATCTTCATTCAGTGTTTATTGAGTACTCACTGTGTGCTTAATAAAAATTCATAATATCTTTTAATTTGTAGAGCACTTTATAGAATAAAAATTGTTTCTTTATGTAAGGAGCCTGTCATCTATCTAGTAGGACAGATAAAACCGAGTTAACATTTATTTATAATCCTTTAATAAATATAACTGCTATTATGTGTTAGGCCTTATTTCTAAGTACTAGGATACAACTGTGAAAAAGAAGGATCCCTATTTTCCATTACTTTAAATGATGGAGTCAGACAACTAACCTAGTAAGTATAATCCAGTGTGGTGCATGTTCTGATGGGTAGTTTTAAGTGGAGAAAGGGCTATTCAGAAATGTTTCTGAGTAATAAAGAAAGGCTTCCCAGACCTCTGAGCTGAGATCTGAAGAAGACAAGAATTCGAACAGTGAAGAATTGTAAACCAATATTTCTGGCAGAAGAGAATATTTTGTATAAAGTCCCTGGGGGCAGAGATAGCAGGACCTGCTGTGACTAGAGTGCAAAGTGGGAAATACCAGAGTTGTGGCAGGAGAAGTAGGGGGGGGGGGGGGGGGGGGGGGGCACAGATCTTGAAAGACTTGGTAATTACTGCTAAGAAATTTGGATTTTATCCTGAGGGCTGTGTTTATGGAGGCCACCCACTCTTCCCTCGAGTGTTTTAAATTGTATATAGTAACCCGATTAGATGTGAGTATTTGAATGATCATTCTAATTACAGTGTAGTGATTAGGTTAGGAACAGGATGGGGGAGTGGTTGTGGTATGACCAGTTACAAAGCTATTGGAAGAAATTTGGTATTGCCTAGAGCAGGGTAGTGGCAGTGAGAATGAAGAGAAGTTGAAGTCAGGAGAAATTTGGGGAAAAGAATGGATAGGATTTGGTGATGGTTAAGATGTCAGAACTGAAGGAGAGGTAGGAGTCAGGATGACTCCAGGAATCTTGACCTCCCCTCCAACCCTTTTTAGTTGCTTTCTTTTAGCTGTTGTCTTTTTTAAATGATTTTTAAAAAAATGTAGAGGAAGAAAGAAAAACATTGGCTTCTTGTTCACTCATTTATGGATTCATTGGATGATTCTTGTATGTATCCTGACCGGGGATTGAACCCTCAGCCTTGGGGTATCTGCACAGTGCTTTAACCAACTGAGCTACCTGTTAAGAAGACTTTACTGATTCCCCGAATGTCCAAGACTGTTGAGGGTCTTTGTGCTGCAAAGATAAAGGCCCAGTGCAATCTTTACCACACAGTTCTTTGCCTTATCCACTTGTTTGTAAACTTACAGACAATAACTGTGACTTATTGTATACTTAGCATCTTGAACAATGCATGACACTTACTAGTATATATTATATTAAATAAAATGTTGACTGAATGAAAATAGAACTTTTATACTTAAATTTAAATATTTGTAATTAGAGAAAAGCTTTTTTCTGAACTGCCAGGGTCCAAAAATTGGTTTATAACTTCAGTGGATCAGATCACTCCATGAACTTTTGAGTATCTCTTGTACTATAATTCAGATCTGAAGTGCTGGATATATTTAGTTGTTCATGGGCCATCATGGACTAATTTAAATGGGCTTTGATATTATGTTGACCTCCTATATTATACATTTAGATTTTCTTTATAAATAAAATTTAATTACCTTTATCCTTTCTCAGTTTAAAAGTCAACGTAACCAAACTAGCACTGTTAGAATTTTTTCTTTTTCAAAATGAAAATAGATTTTTTTTTCTTCATCCTTGATTATGAAAAGAGTGAAGCTTATTATATACATTTAAAAAGTGATATATAGAAATAGAAAACCATCCTAATACATTACCATCCTAATACATTACCATCATTTGATGGATGTTTTTCTAGATTTTTAAGATTTTATATGTATTTATGAATGCCATAATTAAGTTAGAAGAAAAACTATCAACAGAAAGGAAACATATGACACCTATATTAATAGTCTCATTAATAGGCAAAAAATATTACTATCTTTCATATGAAGAATACTGATAACTAGTGTCTATAGATTGGGAAGTCACATATTCACAAAGTATACTATTAAAAGCACTGGTAATTTCTGCTGTAAAAACAGAGTTTAATTATGTTTGAAATACATCTTATCCTATACCTATTTGACCATGGAACAAAATGTTGTAGAAATAGATTTTGGGAAATTTGGAGAATGTATTACTAAACATTTTCAGGTTAGCATGTTGTTAGGTATTCCGAAACATGTGTTTGCATGACGGAATTATCTATAGCCATGGGGAGCTAATAAGGTTTTTAATATGGATAAACTAGAGGCCCGATGCACGAAACTTGTGCATGGATAGGGTCCGTAGGCTTGGCCAGCAATCAGGGCCGATCTGTGGGGCAACCAGAAGGGTGGTCAGGGGACCGCCTGCTGACACTCACCTTGGCTGGCTTGGGGCCTGTGGGCTGGAGCAGCTTCTGTGTTGAGCATCTGCCCCCTGGTGGTCAGTGCACATCATAGCAACGGGTCATTCCACTGTTTGGTTGATTTGCATATCTCTGTCATGGACTGCTCATAAGATTCCAGATGAAGAATCTTTGGCAGATTCCGAACTCTTTTAGCATTTGCTCTCAACCTCCATTTCTTTACCTTATTCTCGCCATTTCCTCTGCCAGTCTCTCATCACTGATAGCTCCCTGTCTTTTCAGAGAGAAGGGTAAGCACTTAAAAGTTTAAGGACACATTTTTTTATTTCTTCTGTGCTCTTACACAAATGTGTAACTCTAACATACATTTTAAACAAACAAATAAAAATACCTCAATTAATCATATTGTGAAGAAGCCACATCAAAAAGGATTTTCTGGATTGTATGCCCACCAGCAAACTGATTGTCCATTTCTCTGTATCCTCACCAGCCCTATTCTTTTTTTATGCTTTCATTGGTAGATATAACATTGTTTCTTATATTTTAAAATCAATATTATTCTCGTGAGTAGTGAAGATACCTTGCTAGGTCTTTCAAAATGCCAGGGGAGGGACCCAGAGTTCATTTGACCATTTACTTCAGAATGGAAACATAACTTTGGACTTTGTGATTCAACTCACTAAAGATTGGTTTGATATACTACCATACCTTGTTTTTTACCCTTAGCTAGAAATCATTATCCTAAATTTGATTAGATAGTATTTATCGAGTACTTACTACATGCCAGGCACTGTGTAAGTGCTTTCAGCTGCTTTCTTTGCATCTAATGCTTTTATTCTCAATGCTTTATTTGCATCTAATCTTTATATATATAAAGTACTCACAAACAATACACACACACACACAAACGTTTTAAAACTTTATACAAATAAGTTATTCTTTTTTTAAAAAAACAACAACTGTGGATCTTATTGGAGTGGCATTGGTTAGTAAAACTGTATAAGTTTCAGGTATGCAGTTCTAAAATACATTATTTGTATATTGTGTGTTCACCACCCCAAGTCAAGCCTCCCTCCATTACCATTTATCCCTCCTTTACTTTCTTTTACCTTCCCCTACCCCTCTTTCTAATAATCACCATAGTTGTTATCTGTGTTTATGAGGTTATTTTTGTTTTTATTTAATCCCTTCACCTTTTTGTCTCCTAACCCCCTCTCTCTCTTTTTTTTTATTTTTTATTTATTTATTGATTTTGTACAGAGAGGGAGAGAGAGAGAGAGAGTTAGAAACATCGATGAGAGAGAGTCATCGATCAGCTGCCTCTTGCACACCCCCTACTGGGGATATGCCCGCAACCAAGGTACATGCCCTTGACCAGAATCGAACCCGGGACCCTTCAGTCCCCAAGCCGACGCTCTATCCATTGAGCCAAACCGGTTTCGGCCTAACCCACTCTCTTTTGACAGCTGTCAGTCTGTTCTCTATGTCGATGAGTCTGTTTCTGTTTTGTAAGTTTATTTTGTTCATTAGATTCCACGTATAAGTGAAATCATATGGTACTTAACCTTTCTCTGACTGGCTTATTTCACTGAGCATAATATTGTCCAGGTCCATCCATGCTGTTGCAAAAGGTAAGATTTACTTTTTTATGGCCCAGTAATATTTCAATGTATATACCGTGTTTCCCCGAAAATAAGATATCCTCTGAAAATAAGACCTAGCGCAACTTTGGGAGAAAAAATTAATATAAGACACTGTCTTATTTTCGTGGAAACGGGGTATGTACCATGGTTTTTTTTATCCACTTATCTACTGATGGGCACCTTGGCTATTGTAAATAATACTGCAGTGAATATAGGGGTGCATACGTTTTTTCGAATCAGTGTTTTGGGTTTCTTCTGATACATTCCCAGTGGAATCTGTGGGTCATTTTTGAGGAAACTTCATACTGCTTTCCACAGTGGCTGCACCAGTCTGCATTCCCATCAACTGCGTGAGCATTCCCTTTTTTCCACATCCTTACCTACACTTATTTGTTGACTTATTGATGATAGCCATTCTGACAGGTGTGAGGTGATATCTCATAATCGTTTTTTTAAATTATTATTTTTTTTAAATTTTATTGGGGTGATATTAGTCTACATGAACATATAGGTTACATGTGTGGATTATTAATTTACAAAATCTGTATATAGGACTTTGTGCTCACCATCCAAAGCCAAATCTTCTCCTGTCACCTCATATTAGGACCCCTTTCTTCCCCCACCCTTCTCCCTCTGGCAACTACCACACTGCTGTTTGTGTTCATAAGTTTCAGTTTTTATATTCCACATGAGTTAAATCATATAGTCCTTAGCTTTCTCTGTTTGACTTATTCCACTTAGCATAATCTTCTTAAGGTCCATCCATGTTATAAATTGCGCTATTTCATCCTTTCTTATAGCTGTGTACAGTAGTATTCCATTGTGTACATAGACCACATTTTCTTTATCCAGTCCTCTATCGTATGGGACTTTGGCTGTTTCCAACTGTTGGCCACTGTGAATAATGCTAGAAAGAGCATGGAGGTGCATATGTCTTTGTGTATAAATTATTTCTAATTTTTCGGGTATATACCCAGGAGTGGGATTGTTGGGTCGTATGGTAGCTCTATTTTTAATTTTTTGAGGAATTGCCAGACTGCTTTTTATAGTGGTTGTACCAGTCTACATTCCCACCAGCATTCAATGAGGGGTCCCTTTTACCACAACCTCTCCAACACTTGTTGCTTGTCTTGTTGATAATGGCGACTCTAACTGGTGTAAGGTGCTATCTCATTGTATTATAGTTTTAATTTGCATTTCCCTGATTGCCAGTGAGGTTGAACATCTTTTCATATATCTATTGGCTGTTTGTATGTCTTCTTGGGAGAGGTGTATTTTCAGGTCTTCTGCCCACTGTTTGATTGGATTGTTTGTTTGTTTGGTGTTGAGTTTTATGAGTTCTTTATATATTTTGGAAGTTAAACCTTTGTCGGAGCTACTGTTTGGAAATATCATCTCCCATCTGGTTGGCTGCCTGTTTGTTTTGTTGTCCATTTCTTTTGCTGTGCAGAAGCTCTTCAGTTTGACATATTCCCATTTATTTATTTTTGCCTTTACCTCCCTTGCCTTTGGGGTCAAGTCCACAAAATGTTCTCTACCACGTAGATCCATAAGTTTGGCACCTATATTTTTTTCTATGTGACTTATAGTCTAGGGTAGGGGTGTCGAACTCAATCAGAGAAGGGGCCAAAATCTAAAATCCAGCCTAAATCGCGGGCCGAATGGTTTACTGAACAGTCATAAACTGTCATTGTGATGGAAACGCAGCGGAGTGCAGTGATGACAGCGCAGTGCGGGCCACATTGCAAGGCCTGGCGGGACGGATTTGGCCCGCGGGCCTTGTGTTTGACACATGTGGCTAGGGTCTTATGTCTAAGTCTTTGATCCATTTTGAATTAATTTTTGTACATGGGGATAAAATGCAATCTAGTTTCATTCATTTGCAGTGATATTGAGCATCTTTTTATGTCTCTTGGCCATCTGTATGTTTTCTTTGGAAAAGTGTCTATTCAGGTCCTTTGCCCATTTTAAAATTTGATTGTGTTTTTGGTTTTGAGTTCTTTATAAATTTTGGATATTAAATCCTGTATCGGATGTGCCATTGACGAATATGTTCACCCACAGAACCATTCTTTATATATTATTCTGCAATTTAATATGTTTCTGTTTTTGGAGGTGTTTACTCTTGTTTCTGAGATTTATCTGAGTTTCTATAGGTATACGTAGTGGTTTTTAACATGGTGAAGAGTGACTTTGCCATAGAGGCTCCATATGCAAGCGTGTAGAAGTTTTCATACTGTAAATCCTAGGAATAGAATTGATCGATCTAATGGGTAGATGTGGCATTTTCAAATTCATCAGGTTTTTACTAAATTGTTCACCAAAATTGTTTTAACAACGATATTTTACTAGCACAGAGTGGGTTTTTCAGCTCCATATTCTCTTAACAGTTGGTTTTATCAGACTTTTTACTTGCTAACCTGATGGCAGTAATATCTCTTAATAGTTGTCAAATTACTAGTGATATTGAGTAGTTTTGAAACAGTATTTATTGGTCATTTAAGTATTATTCTGTGAATTGCCTGCCCATTTTTTAGTGCTGTATTTATATAGAGGAGGCCCTCTTCACCTTGCTTGTATTCTTAACTCCCCATGCATGCACTTATCCCTTAACCACTCAGCTCTTCATGTAGACATCTTCCTTACTTACCCCTGTTATACTTCAGTGTCACACTCTGCTCCATCACTACCTGTGTACAGTTTTTCACTCCATTCGGTCTTCATGCTGAGCCACCCCCCTGTAAGGACACACATTCCCACATCCCTTGGCCTCTGACACCTCTTGTGAATTGCCAACATATGCTGATGTTCACTTTGTCTTGTTTGGGTTCTGATATTCCCCAAACTGAACTGCCGCCTTGTGGGATTGTCTTTCTCCTCTCACCTGGGCTCTGAAATCCAAGATGGGGGTAGGCTTTCAGTACTCTACCCTCTTTAGTTTTCTGCTGACATTATGCTATGGGACTTTTTGATTTTTCATTTTCTCCCATCACTGGAGTGGATGCCCACCTTGCTCTGCAAAACTGAGTTGCTTTAAGTTCTGACTTGACCAGGTTGGGGAATGGGTGTGTTTGACACTCAAAAATGTTGTTATAGTTTTATTAAAGAAATAAGAAAAATACAGATAGAAATTATTATATATGAAGGACAGATATTATATTGCTGTTGTGAAAGTTAACAAGAACTTGAAATGTGAAAAGATTTACGTAGGGACTAGAAATAAAACCAATAATTTTAAAAAAACTTACATAGTAATGGACATTCATGAGAGTCTCTTGGGAGGTACCTCCTGAGAACAGTGCAGGAAAGACTTTCTGGAAAAAGTGACCTCTAGAAGTCTTAAAAGATGTTTATGGGTTCATCTGGAAAAGGAAGAGGTATAAGGGATATAGTGGGGAAAGTATACAGGCAAAGGAGGAAACAAGAATATACGCATGGGTGGAGGAGACAGTACGGTATGTTCAAGGAACAGAGAATTGATGAGGGTAGTGTATGAATGGTGTCACAGGGGGACAAGGGAGTGGAGGTGAAGAGGAGGAAAGGATCATCCTAGCAGAGGGAACAAGCTGAATAAAGATAAGGTAGTGCAGAAAAAGCAATTTAAGCAAACTGTGTCAATAGTATTTAAGATAGGAATGGAGATTATATTGGTACAAATTGTAAACCTGAAAAAGATTGGAGCCTGACTAGAAAACCATGCACACACACACACACACACACACACACACACACAAGTATGTGTGTACTTTTAGTATGGGAGTGATTTCAAACCACTGATTTCTTAAAAGTGTTATATAGTATATTCCACTTATCTGAAGACTTAATAATATACTATATTTTCAATTAGGTGTCATATGTGAGTGTTTTGGCTGTTTAAACTGTAGCCTTGTTTGTATAAGGTAGAGCACACACCCTCTAATGCTAAAATTTTTAGCATAATCCTGTGCATTTAGACCAGTGATTTTTAACTGGTGTGCCAGGAGAATTTTTAAAACATGCAGTACCTGAATATTTTACTGACCTCATTTCTCTTAGTTTGTCAAATTAAAAAAAAAAAAAAAATGACAACAGCCAACACAACAATAGCCATCCAGTCTGAATGAATCAAAATTACACCTATTTTGGGTTTAGATTAGCAAAAAATATATTTTCTGATGTGCTGCAGAATTTCAGTAATTAGTTTATTATGTGTGCCATGAGATGAAAAAGGTTGAAAACAGCCCTGGCTGGGTGGCTCAGTTGGTTGGAGCATTATCCATCCTGTACACCAAAAGGTTGTGAGTTCGATCCCCAGTTGGGGCACATATGGGAGGCAATCGATTCATATTTCTCTCTTACATGGATGTTTTGTGTGCTCTTTCTCCCTCCTTACCCCCTCTCAAACCTCTGAAATCAATTTTTAAAAATCCTTGGGTGAGATTAAAAAAATATATATATTGAAATTTGCTGACTTAGACTATTATACTTTTTGTAGTTTAATAAAACTTTATTAACATCTTTTAATATCTTATGCTAATCAGGTAAGATGTTATAGTTTTAGCTTTAATCTTTAAGCCCTAGTACCAAATAAAGGCCAGTTAGTTAGAAAATTAATGCTAGAGCTACAAAACAAAAATTATATTTTACATTTTGAATTCTTTAGGGAGGACTAACTCCTTCAGAAAAATATTACTCATTTTTTAGCATTTGTGGATCCTTTTGATCATTTTACTAGTGAACTTTTTCTTCTTTTAAGAATAATTAAGAGTCCTAACTTTTCCAGTTCCTAGCATATAGATATCATTGGAGACTGTTTCAGAAAGATATCCCCCAGATCTACCTGCATCAGAGACATCTAGAGTGCTTGCTTGAGTGCAGATTCTTAATGCCCTTTTCCTGAACTATTTGGTGTTCTCTATACATTTCACTTTGCTTATTTTGTTCTTTTACCAGACTGCTCTCTGTTTTGTCATCATCACTTTTGAAATCATCGCTGTTACGTAGAGCTATCTGATACTAGTTGCAGATAGAGCAGTTTTAGTGTAGTGGTTAGGAACATAGGCTGTGGATACAAACTATCTTTGTTGGAATCTCATCTTTATCATTTTTCCAAGTTTAAAAGCTAGTTAAAAATATTTCTGTGCCTCATTGACTCTGTTAATGAAATAGGGATAACAAACTTATCTCATAGGACTGTTAAATATATTAAATTAATTAATATTTGTAAATTCCTTACAATAATGCTTGTACATGGAAAGCACTCAGACATTAGCTGCTTTGTGACTTCTCTTTTTCATCCCTTAACAGTTTTGTTCTATAGTAACTGGTATACTTATCTTACCTCTTCCTGTTCAGACTATAAATTATTTGAGGATAAGGTCTACCTTATTAATTTTCATAGTTTTTCTAAGGATTTTGCATAAGTGTTTGATAAATATTTACTGCATAAAATCGTAAGAAAATGCCAAAATTGTCAGTATAAATGTTTTTCAGAGCCTATTTGCTTAGAATAAATTATAATCTAAAATATTAATGTTATCTGTGTTTTATTTCAGGAATTCTAATGAATCATTGCTTGACCAGCACCATTTTACCAGTTGGAATGAGTTATCAGAAATGAGAATAGATCCAACATGTAATAGATGGCTGTTACTCCGTGTTGATTACTTCTTCAAGCCAGTACCTTTTTGATTCCATAGGATCTTTGTCTCTTCATCTTTGAATTCCAATTCCTATTGTTGGCAAATAAAAAGAGTTCATGTAGTTTTTGCTGAAGCTTGAGTCACCATGAGTAGTAGTTTAGGAAAAGAAAAAGACTCTAAAGAGAAAGATCCCAAAGTACCATCAGCCAAGGAAAGAGAAAAAGAGGCAAAAGCCTCTGGAGGTTTTGGGAAAGAGAGCAAAGAAAAAGAACCTAAGACCAAAGGGAAAGATGCCAAAGATGGAAAGAAGGACTCCAGTGCTGCCCAACCAGGGGTGGCTTTTTCAGTTGACAATACGATCAAACGGCCAAATCCAGCACCTGGGACTAGAAAAAAATCCAGCAATGCAGAGGTAATTAAAGAGCTCAACAAATGTCGGGAAGAGAACTCAATGCGTTTGGACTTATCCAAGAGATCTATACACATATTGCCATCATCAATCAAAGAGTTGACTCAATTAACAGAACTTTATTTATATAGCAACAAATTACAGTCCCTCCCAGCAGAAGTGGGCTGTCTAGTAAATCTCATGACACTGGCTCTAAGTGAAAACTCACTAACCAGTTTGCCTGACTCTCTTGATAACTTGAAGAAGCTGCGGATGCTTGATTTACGGCATAATAAACTGCGAGAAATTCCTTCAGTGGTGTATAGGCTAGATTCTCTCACCACTCTTTACCTTCGCTTTAATCGTATAACTACTGTGGAAAAGGACATAAAAAACCTGTCAAAACTCAGCATGCTTAGTATTCGAGAGAACAAAATCAAACAATTACCTGCTGAAATTGGTAAGAGCCTTGGTTTACTATTATTGTATGTAGCAATAATTGGAGTACTTTTCCATACCAGTAAATATTTGATACTTGCTTAAAAGAATATGGTTTCTAAATTCTATCTTATTTATGGTTTACTTTAATTACTTAGGTTTAGCAATATTAATAGTGCATGGTTTGAGATATTGTATAGACTCAAGAAAATGAATTTGAAAATAGATGCAATTAGGCCTTTTCCCCACAAACCCAATCTGCTTTCATTTTCTTTGAAGAAAAAGTGAATTTGAAGCAGAAAAAGATGCTTGCCTGATTTTTAAGTTGTTGCCCCTTATTTTTAAAGTATTTATATATGTAATTTTACTAGATTCATTAAGGCTACATTTTCCCATTTTCTGACTTTCCCTTCTTTACCTGAAAAGTGTTTGTTTAAATTCACATCCCTTTTCTACCTAAGTTACTACAAAAGATTGGCATATCAGGGCAGTGTCTGATGAAAATTGAGGAATTTTAAAAGTACTCACATGTTCATTAAAAACAATTCAAGAATACAGAAAAGTAGAAAAATGACATACTAAATGAAACACTGTTAGCAATTTGGTAGATTTCATTCCAGTTTTTTATATAAAGCTAAATTTTACTGAAACAAATGTTTTTAAAAGAATGGTAGTCTAAAAATAGGAAATATACATGTATAAACGAATCAGTAAAAAAATTTGTCTTGATAGTCTTAATTATGGAAAAAATTTTTAGAAACGTTTGAAATATAATAAACCTTTGACTTAATTTTGGGAAATTGATAAAGGTATTATCTTTGTGGACCCTTTTTATAAATTTTTAAAAATTGACGTAATTGATTATGCAACTTTTAAAGGAAAGTTTTCTTTTGTATGAAAGTCTAGTTTATTCTTAAAAAAAAGGTTGGATTAAATATTTTGTTGGTTTGAGCATTGGTCTTATAGTGAGCAATAAAGGAAATTTCCTCCTCTTAGGTTCTGCAGCTTCTAGAGATGAAATACTCTGTATTTTAAAATTTTTATCTAGTTTTGAAAAGGTGCAATGTAAATTTTAGTTATGGTGTAACTACATTTGACTCTAACCAGATATTTAAAATCATAATTTAATTTTGGTTTAATTAAATGTACTTAGAAAAACCCATGGAGTACTTTTCCATACCAGTAGTTACAAGATGTGGCTCACTTAATGAGATATTAAAGTATTCTCAGGCATTCTAAAGGAAATATTCCTTTCCATGTGTTCCGATGAGAATGTAGTTGTTGAACGACTTCTGATTTTATACCAGATTCAGTCAAAATTTGAGCTGTATATATGGTTCATAGTGGAATAGAAATTATAGGCTTTTGGAGAAAGAAATGGTTACTTTTTAATATGGGAAAAATGTTTTTGCTTATCTTTGTTCTTGTTGTTTTGCGTATGTTTTATTCTTCATTCTAAAACTTTGGCTTTAATTCATATGAAGTCTCTCTTTAAGGATTTTTTTTTTTCCAATAGAGAAATTATGAGATTACCTGGGAATTAAGAACACATTTTAAAAAATAATCGTTTTGGTTGATTTAGACCGAGAGAAAGGGGGAGAGAGAGGGAGAAAGAGAGAGAGCGAGCGCACGCGTGGAAGAGAAAGAAACATCGATATGTGTGAGGAAAATCGATGGGCCGCCTCCTGCACACCTCCTACCAGGGATCAAGCCTGAAACTGAGATGTGCCCTGACCAGGAATCAAACCATGACCTCTTTGTGCATAATATTTATTATGAGGAATTAGGATGTATAAGACTTAACTTAGATGCATGGATTTGGGGCTGTTCAGTACTTTACATATATTATTTCATTAAATTGTATAACCCAAGGAAATAGGTATTTCTCCTCTTATTGTGCCGAAGGAAGAACTGAAAATGTAGAGAGATTAGATAATTTACTCAATATCATGCAACTAGGAAGTTAGAATATAAACCTAGATCTTACACTACTGCCCCTTCTAGTCTAAAATAGTGGGTCCCACTCTCATAGATTATGATTTAGTGGTCTGGCCAGTCCATGGCATCTGTACTTTTAAAGAATAAGCTGGGTTATTCTATGTGTAGCTGCAGTTGAAAGCCATTGCATTAGATTTTTCTTTTTCTTTTTTGAAGTGGGGAGAATATCAGCAGCTTAAGATGTAATTCATATACATACAATTCACAAATTTAAAGTATATAATTTATTGTTTTTTAGCATGTTCACAGAACTGTGCAACCATCACAAACAATTTTTAGAACCTTTTCATCACACCAAAAGAAACCGTACCCTTTAGCATTCACCACTCCTATTTTCTCCCAACCCCTTAGCCCTAAGGTAAACATCGATCTACTTTCTGTTTCTATAGATTTTCTTGTTCTGTACATTTCATATAAATGCAATCATACAAAATATGGTCTTGATGATAGGCTTCTTTCACTTAGCATCTTGTTTTCTGCATTCATCCATGTTACAGTGTATATTAGTTCTTCATATTCCATAGCATGAATATATTCCATAGCATGAATATACCACATTTTATTTACCATTCATTACTTATGTTGAACATTTGGGTTGTTTCTACTTTCTAGATACTATGAATACAATTACTATAAACATTTTTGTACACATTTATGTTTGAACGTTGTTTTCATTTTTCTTAACATATGTACATAGAAATGGAATTACTGAGTCATATGGTAATTTTATGTTTAATTTGAGGAACTACTAGATTGTTTTCCTAAGTGAATGCACCATTTTACATTACCAAGAGCAATGTGTGAGGGTTCCAGTTTTTCTACATTTTCAATATGCTTGTTATTTTCTTTTTTATTATAGCCATTTATTATAAAGGAAAGATAGAAATAGACCATCCTTTATTGCTTGCTAAATAAAATCAGCTCTTTTAAGAATGTTTGCAAGATAAGGCCCAGGCACAAAGATGAAGTAAAATGAAAATTTGATATTTTTAAAAGTGTTATACTCGTTTTCATATTATTTGCCAAAACCCATAAGAGAATTTAGAACCCAGAATTTCTGCAAATTATCATTTTGTTAAACTTCCATTTATAAATACTAGCTTATTGATACATATTGGATTTATAGTATGCATATTAATGAATTTTCATTCTCTTGTTTAATTAAGTATACCACTTTCAATTATGCCATCCAGTTTGCATTCAGCCGTATATTTGAGGAATGTGAAGAATTAGAAGTTTTAGAAATATAGTGACATTTAGTCTAAATCATGTATTTGAAACTTAGCCATTATTTAAGGTTGTATTGTGCTACTGCCTTATAGGGAAATTATATTAAAACTAGAGGCCAGGTGCACGGATTCGTGCACTGGTGAGACCCCTTGGCCTGGCCTGCAGGGATTAAGCCAAAACCTGCTCTCCAACTTCCCTTGAGGGGTCCCAGATTGGAGAGGGCTCCAGGGCTTGTCCAGCCCATTTTGCCCAGTCCCAATCAGCTGGACCCTAGCAGCAAACTAACCTACCAGTTGGAACATCTGCCCCCTGGTGGTCAGTGCACGTCATAGCGAAGGTCTAACGGACGGTTGGACACTCAGCATATTAGGCTTTTATTCTATAGCAGTTGTTCTCAACCTTTCTAATGCTGCATTAGAAAGGTTGAGAACCACTGTTCTATAGGATCAGAATATTTAAGTATTAATAACATCTTTACTAATGCCCTGTGATTTGATACCAGGGATAAATATTTACATGGGTGAACATTGGCAGTAAACAGTAAAAGGATACTGAACAGACAGTACATGTAAGCATATGAAGAGCAGAGGTAATAGAGAGTAGCCAAGAAAACTCTGCATTTGGTAATGTTCATTTTTCTTTTGTGTAAGGCATATCTTTTTGTGTTAGATACATGGAAACCTTCGTTGTTGCTTTTTTTTTTGTAGATGAGTATTCCATTCTGCCTGTTACACCTCCTTTCACCATTTGCTACTTTGAAAGAGACTTCATGTACACCAAGAGAGTCAAGAAATCCTGTTTTCAGAGAGAAAACAGTATATAACCATTCCTTACTGTCCGCTCCTGCCCCAACTGGTTCCTTTGAGTTTCGTGTTAGATGATTTAGTAAAAAAAAAAAAAAAAAAAAAATTATTTTTTGGCCTGGATGGATTAGAATGAGGGCCATCAGATAGTTAGTTTTACTAATTCATCAGTTTAATTCAGGAGATTCTGGACAAGGAAGTTTTATAGAATTTTATTCTTCTAGGGAGGAAAGGTTACTTTTGAAACCAGAAATAAACCCCATCTTTGTCTCTTACTAAATATTCCTACAATTTATTGTCCTTCATTGAATTATGACTTAGTTTAAGATTTCTCCTCTTATTAAATACATTATTCTTTATAAGAGAGGAGAATGATCTGATATGTTAAAGCATACGCTTTTTGAGAACTGAGATTATTGTCTCTCATTTAAAAAATAACTCTCACAGCATTCAGATATATGAGAAAGTAGAATAAGCAATTTTTTTTGTACACACTTGACTCAGTAACATTTATTGAAATAAAAATAAATTTTCCACTATACTACAGTGTTACATTTTATAAGTCAAGTTAGATATACAATTAATATATAATAAATGCATATATAATTAATATCTGCAAAAATGCAAACAGAATGAGCAGTTCTTTTAAAAGTTGAAGGATCACAGAGATTTTAATTCCCAATTATGTAATTTTCTATGAACTATTATAGATAATAAATGTTAAGTTTTCAATAAATGTGGTTTGAAGTGAATTTAATGAAACCTAGTGTTACTAGTCATTTTTTAATATTAACTCAAATTGTAACCCTTAGTCCCTAAAATTTTAAAACTTTTCCCAGGACTTTCAGGGGTTATACAGTTGCTTTCATGGTCCAGGTAACATTATTTAATTATTTCATTTGAGTATTTTGTACCAGTGTTAATGACTAACTTAGTTTGGCATGAAAAATAAAACAGAAAAGGGAATTCAGAGTTGTTAATAAATAACTCCTTTTGACCAGGATTCAGTATGAAACCTTAGAGACTTAGAAATGAATTGTTGACTTAGTTTATTGTTATCAAATTGTTGGGTCTTTCACTGAACACCAAAAATCTGGAGAAGTTATTATTGATAATGGAGGTAGGAGGAGAACAGGGAAATGAGCACTTGTGCTGAGGAAAGATTTGATAGGCTATCATTGACTTCTGGTACTGCTGATGTGACAGCACGCTACACATTCAAAGCAATGTAGACACTGCTACCCATGTTGCTAAGTTGTAGGAGCAGTTAACTGAAAGACTAAGTCATTTTCTTTTTTAGGTATGTTTGAGATACAGCATATTAGTTTCAGGTCTACAATATAATGATTTAGTATTTGTAAGATGCCATTTTCAAATAACAGTTTTAGATTTTGTGTTTGACATTTTTTCTGAAAGAGTTTAATTATGATAATAGAAAATGAAGTTTTCCTTTAAATATTATTTAATATATTTAATAATTCTTATTAAATTTTTATGTTGACCTGTTTACAGGTGAATTATGTAACCTCATTACGCTGGATGTAGCTCACAATCAACTTGAACATCTTCCAAAGGAGATTGGAAACTGCACACAGATAACCAACCTTGACTTGCAGCACAATGAACTGCTAGACCTCCCAGATACTATAGGTATGGTATGAGAGGTGAAAGAAGATATTGATAGTTACTTATAGCAACTTGGACATTAAAATACTGTTTTTGATAATAAATATTAAAATATTAGAATTCAACATTGTTAGAGTAGTAAAACTTCTAAAAGATAGTATTTAAAAATCACTATTTCCATTTCCTGGCAGAAAATAATTATATTTTGAGAAATTAGCTCAACTGGATTATAAAGAAAATAGAATATTAAATCATATGTACTTCAATATATATTCTATAGCTCTGTGCTTAAATTGCAGAATGGGTGCATTTTCTGTTCTTGCTGATTTTACAGTCCATTGTATAGAGTATTGTTCCCTTTTCACTAAAGTAGACCCCCTGAAAAATAAAACCATTGCTGTTTAGTTTTTAAAACATGGTCAGTATAGTTTAAAGTGTGTTCATCTGTAATATTGAGGGACAAAGAAGAAATGAGCACCTAAAAGCTAAATGCCTGTGATTGGCAGTGAACAGCCTACATTAGGGGTGTCGAACTCAATCAGAGAAGGGGCCAAAATCTAAAATCCAGCCTAAATCGCGGGCCGAATGGTTTACTGAACAGTCATAAACTGTCATTGTGATGGAAACGCAGCGGAGTGCAGTGATGACAGCGCAGTGCGGGCCACATTGCAAGGCCTGGCGGGACAGATTTGGCCCGCGGGCCTTGTGTTTGACACATGTGGCCTACATTTATACACAGAATGTGTTCAGCAACATTGACTTTGTTGCAATGGCTCAACACTAAAGCAAGCTATGGCTTGATTTCTAGGTTGCAGTTTAGTTTGTGGTTTACTGCTCATTAAAAGAGGTTAGAGGTTGAAACCACTATAGGGGGTGAATCACACAGTAAGTGCCAGACTTCTGATGTCAGTTTTTTTCTGGTATAAAAGAGTTTTGATATATCATCCTTAGTTTTTTTTCCACCTCTTTTATTTTTCTGAGAGGAATAGATTTTGGCAAAACGTGGATGATTCTTTGAACATGCCACTTTCTCAAGAAAGTGATAACGCCTTTGCAAATGTGAATTCATCAGAATAGCATATTCTCATACATCACATTTTTAAAAGTTCAGGTTCTTCTACCATACATAATAGTGGAAAAATGTTTAGGAAAATTGAAGGTACTATTTTTGTTTAAATAACCACAAATTTTGGTATTATGTAATGTTATATGGCAATTTCACCATTTTCATTTTGTAATTTTTAAATTCTAGAAATCTATTCTGATTTTGAAAGTGAGAAACTTGTTATTTTGCCTTTGGAAGAGAAGTTTTAGGAATCTGGTTCTGTTTATTGGACTTTTGAGTTGTTAAGCATTTACTTTTAGGTTTCAATGACACTTAAAATGGTTAAAATTTTGTATTTGTCTACTATTTTACTGTAAACAGTGATTGAGACATAGCAGTTATTAGAACAGAATTGTGGGGACTTTTTACTATTAATAAGTCCTTTCCTTGTCTGGCAGATTTTAGAAACCCCTTAATGAATGCTCCAGCCATCTATAATAATGAAAGCATAATATGCTAATTAGACTGGGCAGCCCAATGGCCTTCCAGACGAAGCCGGGGCTGTGAGGTGCAGAGGGAAGCTGGTACCAGCAGCTAGGGGAAGGAAGGACCTACTCTTGCATGAATTTCGTGCATTAGGCCTCTAGTTATATTATAGTGGAACAGTTTTCTTCCATAGGAAAAGCATTGTTTATTTTATATAATACCATTAGAAATTTGAAAATTTTTTCTTCAAAATTAAATGTTCATTTTTACATATAATCACTTGTTCCATGTTGGATCATCATCACATAGATACAAAAGGGGTAACTATTATGAATTTCAAATGCATACTGCTTATGTTATACAATTAGGCCTTAGCTGAAGGTTAATTTATTATTAAAGTATGGCAATACTTTCTAATAATTTATTTTTATAATTGACTTATAGTGTATGTCATTATTTCTCTAAGACAAGTGGATACAAAAGTGCCTTCACCATTATCCTAATTGGTATAGTGTAGTGTGTTGTTCCTTGGTACTTAAAGTTAAGGATCTTGCTGAAATAATGCTTTATAGTAATTCATAAATATCTGGTTGATAGCCTAGGACAGTGAGAGGCTCATCATATATTTTCTTAAGTTCTCTTCTTGTGTATATTCATAGGAAACCTATCCAGTTTAAGTCGTCTTGGTCTGAGATATAACAGACTGTCAGCAATACCCAGATCACTGGCAAAATGCAGTGCACTTGAAGAATTAAATTTAGAGAACAATAACATTTCTACTTTACCAGAGGTAAGTAGAAACAACCTGCTAGATAATAAAGAAGAAACTAGTAAGCTTTTACAGCTGGGTAAATAATTTGATGATTGAGCTTGCCTAAAAAGTAGTATGCTATGAATATATAGCCACCACTAAGATAATAATTCCAAAAAAGAAAGAATAGGTATGATTGAAGGAACATATTATTGTAAAAAAAAATATTTTTTTGATGTGCAGAAAAGAGTAACCAAAGTGGTAAGTTAGTGTGCTACATTCCCCTTTAGCACCACGTAAATCTTTTTCATGTCATTTGAAACTAGCAATAAAAGCTATAACAAAGGAAAAGTCATATGGCTGGTTTTAAAACTCACTACCCCACGTAGTTCAGTTTTTTAAAAAGTTAATGAAGAAAGATGATAAAACAATGAACTGTATAGAACATACTATTTATTATTAAGATAAAATGGCTGCAACATCCCCATGACCCAAGTTATTACCTGCTTGTGCAATATTATTAAAGCCTATTTTGCATCTGGCAGTCACTAAAATGTGTTGTTGTTTTTTTTAACATATTAATTTTAATTTGGGTTTGGTTGATTGTATTAGAAAAATATTTTTACTTATTTTACTCAAATTAATTGGAAAAGATACTTTAAAAAATCCTTTTCAACTTGATAATATTTTTACTCTTGCCTTTCCTTCTTTTGCTACATACTATTTTAGCATACCCAGCAATTTGTATGTTTGCTTATGGTTATTCAGCATAAATTATAGTATTCTAACATAGAAAAGAATGGAATAGTGGACTAATTGATTGAGTAAGCTTTTGCAAAGTATTTTTTCTCAACAATTAAAAATATAAGTGGCCCTATTTTTCGACGATAGCTAGTTTTTCTGTGATGTTTGTGTATGTATATTTGAATTAAGAATAAAGATGCTTGGGTGAATATGTTTCAGATTTATGCTTTGATTTTGAAAGAAGAGTTTAGATGAAGCTATAGGTTTATAGCAGTTAGTTTACATAATAAATATATTAAATTTATTTGTTTCTTAGGGATATAGAAATAAAATAGCACCTATTAATTTAGCTCATTAATCTGGGTATTTGAGATTTCAGAAAGTGGCTTGGTCAGAGTACAGAAATGAGTTTCCCAGAATTGTTGTTTCTACTGTAGTGGGCCAGTGACCACTAAAACTATTATGATATCTCACCTGTGGCAAAGATTATCATTGTTAGCAGCAGTTAAAGTGGGATAAGGAATAGAATCCACAGATTGTAGATAGAGCTCTGACAACTAGACTGTCTGGACTTTTGTGTTTCTGATATATGGTAATTTAAAATGATCATAATGAGTGAGATTCTCCTGTTTAATGTCATCATCCCCTTTTCTAAAAGTGATTCATATCCATAATAAGACAAATAATTAGCACATTAATTAGACCTTGTTGGGATGCTTTTTGGGTGTGATTTATGAGTTTAAGTAAGATTGACTGCTTTTACAACTTCACTGTGCCTAAATATAAAGACTAGGTATATATCAAATTTCACAGTGAGAAATTAAAACATTTATTTATATATTTAGTCTTACTGTCAGTGAAGGGAAACTAATAATTATTGGGTTCCTCTTAGGATACAGAGATTGTGAAAAGTACTTTCATAAATAATATTTTGTGAGTGAAAAAAGCAATGATTTATTTTTGATAGAATTACAAAGAGAACAGCTCTCTTCTGTTGGGCTATGGAAGAAGGGCTGGCCTATTTTCAGGTGGAGAAGCTATGAGAGTTTTGATTGACGTCCAAATACGGGAAAGCATTGAATCTTATTTAAATACAGTACATGTGCTTTGTAAGAGCATATTTCTAATGCAAATATCTAATTAGTTGTGTTTATCATACATACAAAAAGGAAGACAAAATCTAGACATTTAAGCTGGGATAGGCAAGAAAATCAGGAAAGTGCTTTCTCATTGGGGGCTTTCATATTGCTGAAAGTAGAACTGACAAAATGATTATATATTTTGCTATTTGAAGACTGAAAATGGGCTAGTTTTAATGTGGACATAAGGAAGAGTAGTGTAATGCTTAAGGAATAAGGCTAGGTGCTCTATATGTATTAATGCATTTAAATCTATTATAATCTGAATTTTGGGGGTATTCTTATAAAATAGGTGGGGAAATAAGACAAGAGAAGTTATGTTTCTGGACAGATTTGTTACATATTTTTTTGGGAATATGGTGAGATATATATTGATTATTTAATTAACTTACCAAAGGTCACAAAACTGGTGATTATCTAAGATGGGAACTTAGATGTGTCAGACTCTAAAGCAATGATAACCCAAAAGCTTCACCATGTGATCTAAGAATGAAAGATTTGAGAGCTGCCTTCTTGCTGCCCCTTTTCAAATATTCTCAGATTTGAACATTTTAAAATAGAAGAATGCCAATTCAATAAAGTAATTAGCCTAACAAGAATAACATTTTTGCCATGGGACTCAATAAAACTCCTTTATTTTAAAAAAAGTATGATATAGACATTTTTCCTGAATGGACTGCTATACAAAACTCCCTCACCACTCTTATCTGTACTTTTCCTTTTATCTGTGTACACCAGTAGACAAATGTTGAGTAGCTTCTCAACGTTCAGTATAAAGAACAAGTTTCAGTTCACTATATAATTATACCCTTAATTATATAGTTATTTCATTCCTTCAGCTGGCCATGCAAAAAAACTCCCACCTCAAGTGCTGAGTCTTCAGTTTCCTCGTGGTGGACAGCTAACATTTGAGCATTATTTAAAGCACACATACCCATGCACATTTCACACTGCTTGTTTTATCCCTGCTTGGGCTTTTATTTCAGTGTTTTACTTCTCTAAATATTTAAATTTTTTTTCTTCCTATAAAATTTATGTCACTCTTAGTCTCCTTACTGATTTTCCAGTATTTCTCATCTTTTCTTTCAGTTTAAGTAGAGAAGGGACTTAAAATTTAAGTACTTACTACATGCTAGATGTTGTAAAATTACATATGTATTTTATTTCTTTAAAAAATCTTTACTACAACCTATAAAATAAGGCACCATCATTTGCAAATGACTAAAACTAAGGTTCAGAGTAATAACTTGTCCAAATCACAAGCTCCTAAAGGATAGAGTAGGATTCAAAAGTGTTTTATAGCCTATACCGGTGTTTCTCAGCATTAATGAACATACAGATCACCTGAGAATCTTAGGATTTATGATTCTGCAAGGGTGGGCTATAAGACTCTGCATTTTTAACAAGCTCCCAGGGGATGCTGATTTTCTTTTCCTTGAACCAGAATTTGAATAGCAAGAGCCTATCTATCTATCTATCTATGAGCCTAATGTGCTAATTGTCCGACCATTTGACGGGTTGCTATGACATGCACTGACCATTGGGGGCAGACCCTCTGGGGACTGGGGACCGAACATAACAGTCCCTCCCCAACCCCAATTATGTACCAGAAGGCTCCCTTAGCCTGGCCTTCACCCTCTCGCAATTTGGGACCCCTCGGGGGATGTCAGAGCCAGTTTGGTCCAATCTCAGCAGACCAGGCCAAGGAACCCCACCGGTGCATGAATCCATGCACTGGGCCTCTAGTTCTCAATGTGTTATTATATAGGGTTAGGGTTAGAGTGTGATTTATTTCTCTAAAAATGTCTCTAATTTATTTATTTCATTCTTAATAGCAGAAATTCTTTTGTAATACTTAAACATCTAACACTGGTTACATGGTAGAAGGCTGAAGTAAGGAGATAAGGGGATAGTGGGATTATGTGCTTAATAAATACATACTTGATAGGTGCATATTCCCTCAGAAATTTTACCATGTGGAGAAGCAATCTATACTAATAAAAGGGTAATATGCTAATTAGACCAAGAGTCCTTCTGGGAAAACTTCTGGACAAAGCATGGTGGTGGGGCTGAGGCAGAGGCAGTTGGGACGATCAGGCTGGCACAGGGAGGGGGTCAGTTGGGGGTGAGCAGGGCAGTGGGGGGGGGCAGTTGGGGGCAGGCCAGCCAGCAGGGGTTGGGGGGGGCAGTTGGGGGCATTTAGGGGTGATCAGGCCAGCAGGCAGAGTGTTTAGAGTGATCAGGCAGATAGGCCTGTGAATGGTTAGGTGCCAGCAGTCCTGGGTAGTGAGAAGGATGTCCCCCAAGGGAAGACATATTGGAGAGGGTGCAGGCTGGGCTGAGGGACACCCCCCTCCTTCCCCCATGCATGAATTTTGTGCACCACTAGTGTATTATATAATACCAGGAAGTATATTCATCTTCTGAATTTAATATTCCTAAAAGGAACCATTAAATTACTAAATAACTGGTTAGTCTATGCCAGGCATTATCTTAATAATATAGAGATAGGTACTTAACAAAGACCTGGAAAGGATTGATCTCAAGCAAATGGCAGGACTGGGACTGACTGATACCAAAGTTTCTGTTCTCTAGAGGTCTCAAACTGGCCACTCATGAAGCACCTCTACCCCACATAGGTATTTTCTTTATAGAGAAATTTAAATACATTGAGCCAAAGAATAAAAAACAGAAGATTTCCTATAAGTAAATGAATTTGCTGTTTCTTGCAAAATCTGAAAACCTGACTATATTCATTCCATATTTCTTCAAGGAACAGTTAGCTAAAATTGAGTAGTGACTGTCACTCTCCATGAGGCATCACAGAACAGACCAACTAGTCTCTATCATTTCTTTCCTGCAAGCCCTTTAATCTTTTTACAGTTCTAATTCTTATATTTTATTTTATTTTTTTTACAGAGTCTTTTATCAAGTCTTGTGAAACTGAATAGTTTGACCTTAGCTAGAAATTGCTTCCAGTTATATCCAGTAGGTGGTCCATCTCAGTTTTCCACCATTTATTCTCTCAACATGGAACACAATCGGATCAATAAAATTCCATTTGGAATTTTCTCCAGAGCAAAAGTATTAAGTAAGCTGAATATGAAGGTAAGCTTCTGTTTGTAATAGGGAAAAAAAGCTATGTGACTAGCACTTCTACTAATATTTGTTTTCTCTATCAGTGTAGAAATGGGTATTTGCTTCTTGCCATGGGGGCTAAACTGATAATAAGGATATTTCAGGGCAATTTGTATTAGATAACAAATATCTTAGAACCATGCATACCCTTAGCAGTTTGTCCTAAAGAAGATCCTATCAAGTGTTCATAAAAGTGTAACTGTAGGGATATTTATTGCAGAACTTTCTATTTAATTGGTAGCAACTTATAATATTATAGAGATTTCATTTTTTAAAAGTACTGTAGGCATATTTTATTTTATTGTACTTTGCTTCATTATACTTTTCAGATACTGTGTTTTTTGACAAATTGAAAGTTGTAGCAACCTTGCATTAAGCAAGTCTGTCCATGCCATTTTTCCAACATTATTTGCTTACTTCATGTCTCTGTATAAAATTTTGGAAATTCTTGCAATATTTCAAACTTTTAAATGATATTTGATATAGTAATCTGTGATGAGTAACCTTTGTTGTTACTGTTGTAGTTGTTTTGGGGTGCCACACATCACACTCATATAAAACGGCAAACTTAATTGATAAATGCTGTGTGTGTGTTCTGACTGCTTCACTGTCCTTCGTTCCCTCATCTCTTTCCCACTCCCTATTTCCTAAGAGACAACAATATTGAAATTAAGCCATTTAATAACCTTATAGTGGCCTCTAAGTGTTCAGGTAAAATGAGTTTCATGTTTCTCACTTTAAAATTAAACGCTGGAAAGGAATAAACCTAGTGAGGAAGGCATGTTGAAAGCTGAGATAAGCTGGAAGTTAGGCTCCTTGTGCCAGTTGAGTGTAACTAAAAATGAAAAGTTCTTGAAGGAAATTAAAAGTGCTACTCCAGTGAAAACATGAATGTTAAGAAAACAAAACAGCCTTATTGCTGATACAGAGAAAGTTTCAGTGGTCTGGATAGATCCAACCACCCACAACATTCCCTAGTAATAAACCAAAGCCAAACTCAGAGCAAGACCCTAACTCTTCAACTGTGAAGGCTGAGAGAGGTCGTAGGGAGGCTGCAGAAATTTATGTAATCAGTAAAAGCCTAAGCGACCCTTATGGTGGACCTGTCGCAATGATGCACACTGACCACCAGGGGGAGCCGCTCAACGCAGGAGCTGCCTCCTGGTGGTCAGTTTGCTCCCATAGGAGAGCGCAGCAGTGTTGGTGGGAGCCTCTCCTGCCTCCGTGCCAGTGCTAAGGAGCAGCGAGCATAAGGAGCGGCTAGCAGGCGGACTGTGAGAGGGCGCAGGCCGGGCTGAAACCCCTCCACCCTTGCCTCACGAATTTTGTGCCCGGGTTTCTAGTCCTTTATGAAAGGAAGAGTTCATTGATGTGGCAAACTTCATTGCTCTTATTTTAAGATATTGCCACAGCCACACCAAGCTTCAGCAGCCATCACCCTTACAGTGAACATTTAGGTAAGACCCTCTACCAGCAAAAAGACTATATCACTTGCTGAAGACCCAAATTATGCTTAGCATTTTTAATAGTAAAGTATTTTTAAATTAAGGTATGTACATTGTTTTTTAGACATAGTGCTATTACACACTTAATAGACTACAGTGTAGTGCAAACAATTTTGTGCACTGGGAAACAAAAAAAAAATACATGTAACTTATTAAAGCATTACTTGCTTTATTGTGGTAGTCTGGAACCAAACCTTCAATATCTCTCAGGTATGTCTCTGTATCTTCAATAGAATACTATGAAGCTATTAAAAAATAATACTTTGGTTTAATAGTAATTACCAGTTGAAGCATTCTCAATTTATTAAGTACAAAAAGTTAAAGCATACAGGACTTTCCATACATATATTTTTAAAAACTGTTTTTAATGTGCTTAATTATATATGAAATATCTATAGTTTTATATACATGTATAAGTTAGTGTAGATAACAAATATAGTGTTTATCTTTGAATATCAGAATTATTTTTGGGCATCTTTAGTTTCTTTTTGCTTATCCATATTCTACAGTGAATGAGTTTTACATTTGTAATAAGGAAAAAAGTTTATTATAAAAGGAGGAAAGAAATGAAAAATTAATTGTTTGGTGATTTAATTTGTAGTGAACAAACTTTAGGGCCAGAGGAGATAGATAAATTGGCCACATAACTAAATCATGGCTGAGGTGGGAATTCAGGAAACCTATATTTCAAGCTTAAGTAATAGTGTTCTTTCTTTTGTGTCATAATACATCCTTTTGTCTTTGATGAACCATTTCAACATAATTATGGTTTTTTCAACTGCAGTCTCAATTCTGTCTATGCTTTTTCATAAATATACTTATTCTTTATGATAATTCTTTGGAAGTATATAATAAATGAACTAGTGGAAATTCAAAATAATCTTACAGTCTTAAGCAGGTATAAAAGTTACTGTTATCCAGTCTGGTTATATGCGGTAATGGCTTTAATCTGATGTTCAGTTTGTAATAAGAGGTTTAGAACACAGTCTACGTAGGTGTTCATTAGTTTTTGCATTTGATTATACTTTTTATGGATATGATGTTAATATAATATGTTAGCTTGAAAAAGCCTGTGTGTATTTTTTTTTTTTCAGTAAAATTTTGCTTAGAGCTTTGTCTTAATTTTTCTTCAAAATTATAATGGTTAGCAAAAGTTTTTCTTGAAAGAAGGCAAATAAAGCCTGACATTTTCCTGTTCATATTAGCACAGTAATAGTTTTTAAAATGAAAATGTTTTTAGCATTCTATTAACTATCAGTAGTTTGGGTATCAATAGGTCATAAGTTTAAATGTTAAAATTAATAGGTAATGGTTATAATGTAATAAAAGAAAAACTTGGTTTTCAAATGAATGTTTGCTACTTGGGATTTCTCTTATAAATAGTTTTGTGTAAAATAATCATTGTATATTGCAAAAAAAGTTTTTAAATACAGATGAACAAAAAGGACATAAAATGATCCACTAATGAGAGGTAGGATCACTGGTAACATATTGGCATATATCATTGATACCCACCTGGGACTGATGGTCCGCTCTCAATACCAATACCCCCAACATAACGACAGTGTGGTAAGAGTTGTCATTGATGAAAATGTGTTCTATAAATGAATATGAGGAAGCAGAAAAAAATAATGAATCATTGGCATATATTTCACTTATCTTCTGTGTATAGCTATATCTAATTTTTAAAATTAGAATCACACTATTTCATCAGTTGTTTTCAGTGATAAATATTTTTTTGTCATCTTTTGGACTTTTAAAGTAAAATTGTGGATACTTAATATTTAATGGTTTAATTTGCTGCCTTATTAAGACTTTTTCCCTCTCGTACTTTATTGCTCAGCATTTCTAGAATTGCTGTGGTTATCTAGTTTCCTTATAGGCCCTTATTAGATGTTTATTCTTTCACTGTGTTCATGAGCATCCACCTTTTATTCAGTGATTTCTATACATTATTGTAAAATGGGGAAAACATCCACTGGGACCTTTGAAATCTCTTGTTGGTTTATTCAGGCGTCTTCAAACTACGCCCCGCGGGCCACATGCGGCCCGCAGAGGAGTCTGATCCGGCCCGCTAGGTTTTTTGGGCAGTGAGTGCAGCCGAGGTGTTACAGTAGGAATTAGTAGTTCATATAGTCCGGCCCTCCAGCTCTCTGAGGGACCGTGATCTGGCCCCCACTTTAAAAAGTTTGAGGACCCCTATATACCATACTATGGTATATTTTTTTCTATAGCCAATACAGATAATCACATAGAGAACAAACTTCCAGTTTTACCTCAAAACAAAAACCTAACTATTGTATGAAAAACTTTGAAGGTTTAGACTTTTTATTGCTTTTTGTTCTTTATTTGTTATCAAGAAAAGGGAATAAGTTTTCTGTTTCAGAATTCTCTTTCCATTGGATAGTATATGGAACTTTGTTTTTATGGTTATACTTTAGATGCTTCTTTTTGTCTTTGTTAGGACAATCAGTTGACATCACTTCCCTTGGATTTTGGAACTTGGACCAGTATGGTAGAATTGAATTTAGCCACTAATCAGCTCACAAAGATCCCTGAGGATGTGTCTGGTCTTGTTTCTCTTGAGGTGTGTATAAAAGAGCATTTAGAACTCCTTCAATCCTTCTGCATTACCTCACTTACAAAGTTTCCAATTAAAATAAGCAATTTCTATTTGAGTGAAGATCATAATTAGAAATGTTAGGGCTCTCTTAAACATACAAACCCATTAGGATGATGAAATGTTGACTTAGTCTGGTCAGTGCTACTGAATTACTCTTGCCCATTAAAAGTTGGTAGGTTTGAGTGCTGTAAAAGTTTTCTAAGACTTAGCATTTTTTAAAAAAAAAATAGCATTTTTTAGAATATATTTTCCCCCTTAATTGTATAAGAACTCTGCATCATTGTGTATCAAAATAATTATGGATTCCTCAGATTGGCATTTAGAACCTTTTATGCAATTCTGGCCTACTTTTCCATCCTAATTATCTACCTACTCTTTTATTTACTACTTACAATAGATTATTTTCTTTTTTGGATACACATGCATATTTCTAGCTCTGTATGTTTAGTCTTATTCTTCTCAATATCGAGGATGCCCTCTCCTTATTACCTTCTTTTTCCTTTTAAAATTCTTTTCTGGAATTAAAGGTCCATCTTATTGTCACCTCCTTAGTCAAGCATGATTTCACCTGCCTCTGAGACCCTATTATTTTCATTCTTTTCATGAGAAAGTTTACTAATAGTAAATACATATTTTAAAATTGTTTTTTTAATATCCTGGTTTTCTAAAAACATGATTTTTTCTTTTCATCATTATGATTATTTCTAAATATATTTTTATTGATTTCAGAGATAAAGGGCGAGGGAGAGAGGGATAGAAACATCAATGATGAGAGAGAATCATTGATTGGCTGCCTCTTGCATGCACCCTACTGGAGATTGAGCCCACAACCTAGGCACGTGTCCTTGACCAGAATTGAACTTGGGACTTTCAGTTTATAGGTCAGTGTTCTATCCACTGAGCCAAATTGGTTAGGGCTTATTTTATTTTATTTTTTTTTATTTAGTCAGGTGAAAGTATGATATAATGGTTAAAAGAATGAGCTTTTAAGCCAAACAGATCTGAGTACAATTTCACTTTTATTTCTATTTATGGATTTAAACTTCCCAAGTATCATTTTCCTCACCTGTGAAATGGAGATAATATGTAGTATTTTTCTTGTAAGGTTATAGTTGATACATTCAGTATAGTGCCCTGCAATTAGTAAACTCAGTAAATGATAACTGCTATTATTATTTTCTTGGTCTAATTGTATATGGTTATATTATTGTGGATAGTATAACTTTGAAGGAAATACATTTGCATAAAAAATTAACCAGAACCTTATGTAGATTTTTCCTATTAGTTTCCTTTTCACTATCCCCATACCCAGTGTTGTTTCTCTACATCTATTGTAATATCTCTGAGAACAAGGACTATCTTCTTCAACCTTTTTCCCCTCTTCAGTATATTGTTGGATATCTTGCAATGTAAATAAATATACCACAAATAATAACTGGTGGGTAAATGTAGGCAGTTTAAGAAGTCAGTTGTTACCTTCCTTAAATGATAGCTTGTAAGGGGTTTGAATAAATAACTGGTTTCCTAGTAGACATTTGTAACTATCAGAATACCATTAACTATATGAATCTTGCTATAAGTAGTTAGTAATTGTATGTATTTTTAAGTTAATAATTATATACATTTTCAATTGAAAGAAATTGTTTTGCTTACTTTAGTTTCGACTTAAATAAAATCCATTTTTCCAATAACTATGGTGATTTTTCTTTTTTAGAATAGTAAGTTATTTTTTGTATATTTATTTGAACATTAGTCTTACTACTCAGTGTTTAAAAAATTAGCATTGCTTAATAAATTTTAAGCCACATAGTGGTAATGTATGATTCCATTTTATGAGTTGCCAAATACTATCAATAATTTCTTCCTAGGTTCTGATATTATCAAACAATCTTCTAAAGAAGCTTCCCCATGGTCTTGGAAACCTTAGGAAGTTAAGAGAGCTGGATCTAGAGGAGAACAAATTGGAATCCTTGCCAAATGAAATTGCTTATCTTAAGGATTTACAGGTAAAACATTATCCTAATGATTTTATAGTTATACTAGAGGCCTGGTGCACAAAATTTGTGCATGGGGTGGTTTGGGGGGGCAGTGACCCTCAGTCCAGCCTGCACCTTCTCCAATCTGGGACATCCCTTCTCACAATCCAGAACTGCTGGCTCCCAAGTGCTCACCTGCCTGCCTTCCTGATTGCCACAAACCGGTTCTGCCTGTGAAGTCCTGGTCACCCCTTACTGCCCTCCCCTGTAGGCATGGTCATCCCTAACTGCTCTCCCCTGCAGGGCTGGTCCCCCCAACTGCTATCCCCTGCAGGCCTGCCGCGCCCCCCCCCCCCCCCAACTGCCCTTCCCTGCTGGCCCAGTTGCCCCCAACTTCTCTCCTCTGCTGGCTTGGCCTGGTCACCCCTAACTGCCCTCCCTTGCAGGCTTGTTTGCCCCCAACTGCCCTCCCTTGCAGGCCTGGTCCCTCCCAACTGCCCTCCCCTGCTGGCAATCTGTGGTGGCCATCTTGTGTCCACATGGAGTCAGCCACCTTGTGTGTGGGAGTGACAGTCAATTTGCATATTACACTTTTATTAGATAGGATAATTAAAGCTTTTAGATGCATTCCAAATTGCTCATTTTTCTTAAAAATTTGATCTTGGACCAGATAGATTTTCCTATTATAGCTTTAGAGCTGTGTTTTATGTTCATTTAATATGTTTTCTTTTGTCTTCCTAACAAATGATATTTTTTGAAAGAAAAACTTATTCTTATCCTGTCCACTCTAATTTCTCTGTTTGCTTATGCTATTGGTTTAGTAGATATTTAGTTCTAAATTTACATCAGTTGTTGGAAATATACATGTAACCATCTTTTCTTAAATTGATCTTTCAGAAATTAGTCTTGACAAACAACCAGTTGACCACTCTTCCCAGGGGCATTGGTCACCTTACCAATCTCACACATCTAGGCCTTGGAGAGAACCTGCTTACTCATCTTCCTGAGGAAATTGGTATGAAACCTTTGGATGCTTGATTCTGTACTAATAATTTGCTCCTTCAAGAAGTAGTTCAGATAATTATGTCAAATCTGTTTTTGTCAACCTCAAGCAGACTTAAGGTGTTTTTGTTTTTAGTTTGTGTTTTTTAATAAAGCGCTAGTAGTTAGTGGGTTGGTTGGTTTTGGTTAGGTTTCTTCATAGGGGGAATATTGTGTTTGAGAAAGTTTTAGCATACTTATGTTCTAATAGGTATAACCTTAATTTCAAAGAGTTATTTCATGTTTCTTCTAAATTTAAAAATTACACAGGCTTGCTTTAAACTAATAATATCTTATGCCCAAAGGACATTTCCTTATGAGGTTTTAGAATTAATAATAGTATTTTATTAATATTGATATTTGAGAATACTTTAGAATTTTCTAAGTTTTCTTTAAATATCTATTAACATAACCACCTTGAGTTTGAGGCAGTGCAAGTTGTATTCCCATTTTATGAAAAGAGTTGATTGAAGTCACAAAATAATTTTTAAATTAGTAATTTTATGTATTATGTCTTCCATCTATATCATGCTGTTCCATTGGCACTATAGATTAGTGGTGAAGAATGGTTTTGAAGTAAAATAGACAACTTGAAATTTGGCTTTATGGCTTTAAATAAAGCCATAAAGCCAAATTTCAGGTTTCCTGTCGTAAAATAAAGATAATAATAGTAACTTCTCATAGCATTCTCTGAATATTAAATAAACTATTAAGTGTAAACAGATCTATTACTCAGTAGCCATTATTTTTATTCTTCTACATACCACTATCAAATATCACAAATTTTGAAGTTGAAAAATTGGCAAAACATGAGGCAACTTTACACTTTTATTTCTAGTGTATTTATGCAGCTGGCCTCATGCAGTTGCTGGAAACATTTGCCTAGAAAGTATGAGTATCCTACGTCTAAGAAAAAAATTAAAAATACTGTATAAATTGATTTTTGGCTGGCTTTTAAATATGTGATGCCTGATTCTTGTGGTTCAGTGGTTGAGCATCAACCTATGAACCAGGAGATCAGTTTCATGCCCCTGGCACTGCCTCGGTTGCTGGCTCAGTCCCTAGGAGGGAGTGTGTAGGAGGCAGCCCATCAGTGATTCTCCCTAATCATTGATATATATATATATATATATATATATATATATATATATATATATCAATATATATATCCAATCACTCCCTCCTTCCTCCCTCCCTCCCTCCCCCTCTGAAATTAATAAAAATATTTAAAAAATAAATATGTGATGCCTTAGTGAAAGATTTATACCAACTAACAAAAACCTTTCCACATGAGAAATTGATACGAGAGATTGTCACATTGTTTACAACAGAAAAATGATTACAGGCACTGACTGTACAATAAACTTATCTCTGGAGTTAAGAAACACACACAAAAACCTCTCCAACCTTGAAAACCAGCCAAAAAGGAAGATTCTAATTTAACTGATGTGGAGTGTGACCTGGATATTGGCATTTTCCACATTTCTTCAGTTGATTTGAATATGCAATAAAGATTGAGACTCGCAGTTATAGAGTTTTAAAGTGAGGAGAAAAAAATAAGAGAAAATTGGTATTTCAGTACATACAATGCTCAGGACAGCATCATGCCATTGCATTTATTTTAGTAGTAACTAATTTTTTAAAAATAGTAATTTTTTTTGTTTTTTTTTTTAAACAGGTACACTGGAGAACCTAGAGGAACTGTATTTGAATGACAACCCCAACCTGCATAGCCTTCCCTTTGAGCTGGCTCTTTGCAGCAAGCTTTCAATCATGAGTATTGAGAACTGTCCACTCAGTCACCTTCCACCTCAGATTGTTGCTGGGGGTCCTTCTTTCATCATTCAGTTCTTAAAGATGCAGGGTCCATATCGTGCCATGGTCTGATACAAATCTGCTGGTCCCACACACTGTTCACAAATAGACTGCCATTAATGTTTCATATCTATACCTGTGTCTATTTATGTAGATATTGATATATTTGGCAGATTTATAAAGTCTGCATTACGTGTTTCTGCTAATAGAGGAATCATAGCCATTTAGATTTTTTTAAAAATTCTGTACAAAAGGCTTATATAAGTTTTCTTTGCTGAACTTGATGGATGTTTTCCTGTTGTGTAATATGCCAGTTTGCTCAAGACATTTGTATTGAATTTATTAAATTTAAGGGGCAGAGGTAGTACAGTTAGATATACTTTCTCTTAGCAAAAATTATGGGCAAATGATTTTGTTGCAACTTTTCATACACATTTTCCCCTTACCAGTTGTCAGATCTTTATAGTGTTATAGGCCCTGAAGGTAGAATTTTTCTTTAACTTATTTTGAAATTTGAGATTTAAATTTTATATATTGTTTACAGTCAGAGTAAATCACTGGATTTTTTGTTGTTATTGTTTTGATTTGCTCTGTTTTAATCAGTCAAATCTAGAGTTTATATTCTCTGCAAAGAATTTGCGTCAGCTGGTTTAAATATAAAAGATATTTGCTTTTTTGAAACAACTGGCAAAGTGAAAAGATAGTCAAAATTCTAGAATTCCTGTAATTGTGATTCTCTGATCAATTGTGAAGCAAAGTATTTGAATTGAGTCTTTTGGTTGGGGGGGAGGAGGGTATTGAGACCTTTTCTAGTATAAATATCTTTTCTTAAGTTTGGGGGAGCAGAAACTTGTACTGCAAAGGAGTTTTCATTCCTAAAAGTTGCAGGTCCACAAAAATAATAAAAATTTGGCAAAAAAAATATACACACACATTCTATATATGTATATACAATGCTATATAGATATGTATTTATTATATCATAAACTACAGTAGGTTTCTTTAAGGATTTCTCCCTAGCCTTGTACAATGAAAATGAATGTTTTTCTTTGAACACTGCAATATATGTTTCAAGGTTATTTAACAGTGTACTATGGTTTTATATCTTGACTTGCCTTGTACATCTTTCACTTCTGGAATATCTGCGTCTAAGCACAATATCTTCACACTGTGCTATATTGCTGCTGAACTAAATGCACTTTTCCCCACATGTGGGGCACTGGCTTCAAACAATTCAGTTCAGTACCATTGATTTTAATCTCATCTTTCTTGGTAGTTGTTAATATAGTTATGGAAAAGAGGCATATTGCATAGAAGCCATTGGTAGTTCAGTGGGAGTTCTGTAAGATGTGCCTGTGCTCTTTTTTTTTTTTTTTTTTTTTTTTTTTTTTTTTGCTTTACTGCTTTTAGTCTGGCAGTGTTGTAAATGCGTGCCCCTTATACAGTACTTTTACTTTTGATAGTGTCACTCTAAGTTGGTTTAATTTTTGAAGAGAGTCACAGAGCAAGTGCATTCTAGATGTCATTCTAAAAAACACATCCCATGTAATGAGTAACTATTATGTGTAATTACATATTGCTGCTTGGATTTCTTTTTTTATTTCCATTTAAATGGGCATTGTGTTTTAAAGAAAACCATTTTTGAATTAAGGCCATGATATTAAGATAGAAATTTGGGGCGTTGTTTTGCTTTCCCTGGTGCTCAAAATCAGGACTAAGTTTGAGGTGGAACCTATATTTGTAATTGGCAAATTTTTAAGGAGCAACTAAGAAATGGAAGGCAGGTGAAGATATAAAACCCTAGAATGCTTAAATGTGCTGTAAAATTATTGTAGATGTCACTGGATTTTACCAAGTAATATCCTTCTTTTCTCCCCAATCTACTGTGGCTTTTCAGTTAAAATTTTGTTTATAAAAGAAATTTGTTTATTACAGCTCTACCTGGAGCTTGTGTGTATGTGTGGTTTTTAAAAATGTTATATCCGGGGTGCTTATGTATTATGGTGGTGGAACTTGAACTTTAAAGGGAGTAATAACCTAATGTCTTTTTTGGGGGGGAGAGGGGAAGGGAGTATTGTTTCTTTACAATGAAAATAGATACTATTTTTTAAGCATTTTGATTACCCTACCTTAATTTACTAGTATATTGGTCTATAACAGATACAGAATGATCAAAATCTTACATGTAGAAGTGATGTTATAGGCAAATCATAGATAGCTGAGGAGTTATAAAATTTTTTAAGAAACATAAAATATATGTTCTGGGTATGGCTGCCACATTGTAAGAGTCCATGAATTTCATTACTTCTAACAAAAAACTAAAGTGGACTCTAATTGGGATATCCTTGTGAAATCAAAGTATTTAATATTCAAATTGAATGTAAGGGATATTGTTGACTACAGTGTGAGCTAATACTTTTCCTGTACTGCAGTAGGATTAACTAGCATATCCAAAATTTTTCTCTTAAAGAAAAGGTTTAGTCTTCTTATGAGGCGCAGTAAACTAAAAAAAAAAAAAAAGTCATAGAATGTTACATTGCTCTAAACTTTGCTTTTTTGTTGATATGTAGGGTAGAGCAAAAGTAGGTTTACAGTTTTTCATATGGAAGATAATACAATAATTAATAAATAATAATACAAGAATAAAATGTTTAATGTACTCACAACTGTAAACCTACCTTTGCCCCATCCTGTATAGTATCAAAACAGCGACTGTCAAACAGTCCTTTTGTGGTAGTTTAATACTTATAAAATTCCAAATGATTATTTCATACAGGAAGAAGTGGGGAGATGCTAACTAATTTATAAATTTGAAAGATAACAAATGAAAGCAGTAAAAAATAGAAATTCTTGAAGGAAAAAAACACATTTTATTTGTATTTGTATTAAAAGGTGGGTGATGCCATTGGAATGAGTTCTAAAAATGTGATTACATCTAATTTATCAAGTCTGAATCATTAAAAAAATGCACAAACTGTTATACATCACACTTTAGTCTTTCTCTGATAACACTTTTTATAACTTTTCATCTCAGTTATTGCTAAGCCATGTGTATTGAATCCAAATTTCAGCCTGCAGAATTTGTAATTGTTCATCAATAAGAGTAGGTAATGGCTTAAATGTATTAAATGGGACACTTTGAAATGGAAAGGGGGCACTACCAATCATTATATTGGGCTAACAACTGTACATCAGAACTGAATCTGGGAAATCAGGATATGTGGGTACTCTATTGCATGAGTAAGATTAAAGGAAAGCGAATGTCACAATCTAAAAATAAGCAGAAGAGTAAATTCCTGAAATTTTCAAATTTAAAATGAATAACTTGTAAGGAAAGGAAAGGTTTCCTTTTGCCTATAATAGAGGATAAAGTAGTATACCAATATCTAAAACTTTTTTCTTTATTCTTTTGGTTATTTTGGCCATTGAGAGCCAGTTGGGACAATTGGAAAATGTGACAATATTTTGAGAATTTGAATCTATAGAATTGTGACATTGATTTGGAATATTCTTAGATTAATAAAGTATGAGAATGTTTAATAAAATAGATACCAATATTTGGTTATTGAATAGAATGTCTTCTAAACCTGGTAACACTAACTCTAAGGAAACATTTGGTTTATTTTACACTTTAAAATATGTGTTTTTTTGGGGGAGGGGGGATTTTTAACTTTTAAAACTGAAGTTGTTGTTATAGAAACCTTATAGAACTTTATATACTTAATTATCCTGCTAACATTATACATTCTAAACATAAACTTTTTAATGTAAATACTTGTTAGTGTCAGGACTTTACCTTATCCAGATAGTAGTTTATCGTGTTTTACGTTGGGCTTTTCAAAGCTTGGGAGCAGGCAGTGTCCATTACTGAAAGCAGAACAGACAAGGCTGTCAGGTGCGGGTCTTGCAGGCTGTGCAGAGCTTATATTTGGGAGGGGCATAATTCAAACATGCATGCACAAAAACTGTCAAAAATATTACCTTCAAATTAGGCAATGTGAATGTCCAAATCTTTTTAAAAGTATCATGTGATTGAATATATGGTTACTTTAAATTTTCTTCTTGAGATTAGAGATAAGAATCTGAATGTTTGATTTTTTTTTTAATTTTTTTTTTTTTTTAGTTTTTATCAGTGATTTTGAAAAAACAATTAGAAAACTTAATCTTAATATATCTTAGGGAGTTTTGTGTAGTTTTAATCATTACCTGAGGATATTTTGTACATTTTTAGGGAGAGTGGAAAATAGGAAGGTTGGGGTAAAGAGAGAAACGTCAATGTGAGAGAGAGATGCTGATTGATTGCCTCCCGCATGAGCCCGACCAGGGCCAGGAATTGAACCTACAACTCAAATACATGCCCTTAAACAGGAATCAAACCCATGACCCAGTGTGCAGGCTGATGCTCTAACCATTTAGCAACACCGAGCAGGGCTATATCTTAGGGAATTTTAATACAGTGTTTAAGCATCTAAATGTCCAAATTTACTGTGACAGAAGTAACATTCAGAATGCTTGAAAATAGCCTTTTAGTTTCTGAAGTGTAGGCATACCATGTATGTGAGTACATATTTATGAATATGGGAGATAGTCAAAGCATAATGGAGAAAACAAATGAAGTGAACTTGTGTTTTAAATTAGGTGATTGATTTGTAATGAAGTTCCTTGTGTTGATTTTGGAGATCATTGTTTTGCTGAATTTTATTACAGATAATATGCCTTGTAAGTAGCACTATTTAGCATAAAATGTTTATCATATAGCTTGTCAAACATTTGCTATTGAGGTCACAGTCTAATGGATTTCACACATATTTGAGTAATCTATCGATACTTCTAAAAAATTAAGAACTGATTTCATTCAGAGCTCAATATTTCTAACCTCCAAACAAAGCACCTCCTGTTACTGCTTAATAAGGGCTATCCTGAGGCAATTGAGAATATGATTGCCTTTAAAAAAAATACTCATAGAATTTGGTTTATAGAAAATAAAATGTTAACATGAAGAGTTAGGGATGAACCTGGGTTTAGAATGTTTACCATTTTCCATTAAAATGATGACTTATTTTTTTACTTTTGTGAAACATCAGCTTATTTGCAAATAAGAAATCTATATGTTTTGGCCTTGTTATACACACTTCATGGAGATTGCATTTTCCAGCTTTTCTAATACATTTGAATGCCATGTAGTAAATGCCAGCTTTTAAAATACACAATTCTAAAATATACAAACAATTCTAAGTTAAAAGTTTGTTTATATCTAAGAACCTTGGAGGTTATTGAATAAATTTATATACTATTAGTGGCCCGGTGCATGAAATTCGTGCAGAGGGGGGAAATTTGTGTGTCCCTTAGCCCGGCCTTCACCCTCTCCAATCTGGGACTGCTGGCTCCCAACTGTTTGCCTGCTTGCCTTCCTGATTGCCCCTAACCTCTTCTGCTTGCCAGCCTGTTCACCCCCTAACTACTCCCCTGCCAGCCTGGTTACCCCTAACTGCCCTCCCTTGCTTGCCTGGTTGCCCCCAACTGCCCTCCCCAGCAGGCCTGGTTCCCCCAACTGCCCTCCCCTGCTGACCTGGTCACTCCCAACTGCCCTCTCCTGCAGGCCTGGTTCCCCTGCAACTGCCCTCTCCTGCTGGCCTAGTCACCCTAAACTGTACTCCTCTCTGGCGTGGTCATCCCTAATTGCTCTCCCTTGTAGGCCTGGTTGCCCCCAACTTCCTGCAGGCCATCTTTTGGCGCCCATCTTGTGTCCACATGGGTGTAGCCATCTTTGACCATATGGGATTGGCCATCTTGTGCACTGGAGTGACGATCAATTTGCATATTAGTCTTTTATTATATAGGATTATTTGTTCCAGAGTGAATTTTAGGACACTTTGAATTATTGAAATTGGCATGGGCTGTGCATTTTATTGAGGATTGTTAAGGACTCAGGTTACTTGTGAACCTTAAAAATTTGACAATCTTAGTATCTCTTTGGTTTTGGTTATATTTAGTTGTTTTTAAGGATCAGTTGTGTATTATTTTAAGTAAGTAAGCTAACTTCATTTTCCCGGCTGTTCCTTTGGTTTTTATATAATTCTGGCTTCATTATCTTTATTTTCAAGATGAGAGGATTTCCAGGATAATTGAATGAGTTATAATCTGATGCAGTATCATAAAATACAAGCCACAAACTGTAAGACTTAAGTCTAATGTATAATTTATATGCTTAGCTGCTATATTTTTGTGTAATCTTTCGTGTTGATTATAGGTGAAATATTTAATATAATTTTTGTTTGGGACACAGTTAAGGGTTGATGACTTTAGAGTCAGGGATCCAAAGACATCACATGGACCATTTGTCAGAGATTTGAAGTTACAGGGCAAACTGCTGCTTCCAAAATCGGAGCGTGTCAGATACAGAGAATCACAACTATCAGAGCATAAACCTCCATGGAAACCAGTGCTGGGATAGGAAAGCCTAAGTCATAATTGATGAATTGCTGATGGCTCAGTGTGACCCAGTCTGAGAATTAAAAACAAGGCCCAGTCTGAGAATTAAAAACAAGGCCCAGTCTGAAGGAGCCCCACACTTTTTTTTTTTTTAGTTTTTACCTCCAGGAGCCCTAGCAGGTTCTCACAGTGAAGACTGTGGAACAATCTCTTTGTTTCCAGCATGGAAAGGGGAAAATAGCCATTTTGAAATATAGTGAGAGCATTTCTGTTCTTAAGCTCTATCAAGAGAAACTATTTTGCCAGAGCTTAACCCGTTGGGGTTGTATCAGAGTCTGACTGACTTGAGGGAAGAGAAATACCCAACTCTAGTCTTCCTATCCCCTGAAGAGGTGAAGACTAAGAAGTATTCATTTTTTGGTCACAGCCCAGGAGCACCAGCTCACTAAAAGACACACCAACTCACTGGGCAGTGGAACATATCACATCACATCACATCATTAAAGGCCTATGTCAGTTCCTTTTAACCAATATATCATGACTAGCCTTCAATAAAAAGTTACAAGGTACATTAAAGGAATGGGGGAGAAGAGCTTGAAGAGACAGCACTATCAGAACCAGATTCAAATATCACAGGGATGCTGGAATTATCAGACCAGGAAGTTAATCACTAATATGCTAAGGGCTCCAAAGCAAAAAACAAAACAAACAAACAAAAAAAAACATGCAAAAATACAGAGGTAATACAGATAGATGGAAATTCTAAGAAGGAAAAAAACATTAAAGGTAAACGAAACGAAAATGAAGAATGCCTTTGATGAGCTCATTAGTAGGTGACACGATTGAGGAAAGAATCAGTGAGTTTGATATGTCGGCAAAAACTTTCCAAATGAAAATAAAATGGGGGAAGGGTGAGCAATACCCCAGAATTACTAGACAACCATAAAGGATCTATGTATAATAGTAATACCTGAAGGAGAAGAGTTCTTTCAATATTTGAAAATGATATTTGAACAATAATGATAGAAAATTTCCCAAATTTAATGCTAGGCATAGAACTACAGATCCAGGGAACTCAGAGAACACCAAGAAGGATAAATCTATACCTATACATATATCCAAATGGCAGAAAAGATATAGAAAAAACGATTTAAAAATCTTGAAGGAAGCAAGTGGGAAAACAAAACAAAACAAAAAAAAACCTTACCTAATGAAAAATCAAGAAGAGCCATATCAGAATTGCTTTTGAAACCATGCAAGAAGGGATTAGAGTGAAATATTTTGTGTTGAGAGAAGGAAACCCACCAACCTAGAGTTCTGTACCCTGTGAAATTACCATTCAAAAGAAGAAATACATTCCTATTCAAACTAAAATGTAGGGAATTTGTCTCAAGTGGACCTGACCTGTCTTGCAATAATTTCTAAAAAGTTCTTAAGAAAGGGAAAATGATGTAAGAAACAATTTACATAAAGGAAGAGCATTGAGGAACAAATGAAGGTAATTTTTTTCTTTTTACTTAACTGATCTAACAAGTGCAAAATAATAGCAACAATGTATTTGGTGGTTACAGATTATGGTGATTATTAGCATCAGTATTAGGTGCTAAGTCTGGTTCATTGTAGATGATTAATAATTTTTGTGAAGTTAAAGCTCTTCATTCTGGTCAAGCATTCTGTTTGCACAGAATAGAAACCTACTGAAACAGATTGAAGTAAAAAGGGGAGGTGGTTCTGTGAGTTCTGGACTCTTGTGAAATCTGAGAACCGAAACAAGAGGTCCATCTCAGCTTCCTAGCAATAAAGTCTGGAAAAACCAAGGCAGCTTCTTATATGTGTTTTGGAGGGCTCCATTGTTTCTCATATCTACTGCTCGCTGTGCATTTGCTTAATTTGTTTAATCTTCTTTATCTTTTCCACTGGTAGAGAGATGAAAAGAAATCAGGTTGTTAATGAAAACATTCAGCCACTGCAGCAACCTTCCCAAAGCCAACTCTGTCCCTAGCTTGAACTGAATTTCATTTATGTGAAGTAATCCATTTTCTGTTGTCTTTTTAACCAGTTTCAGTTGGGCTTTCTATTGCAAAAGAAAGCACCCCAAACAGCATTCCCCTATTTACCGTTTACCTGAAGTGTCATCAGCTTTGAGGTTCCATGGCTCTCTTCTCTTGGCTCTTTCTACTTCCAGTCTGGTCCACATCTGACTCAAAATCAACAGACATAAATACTGCTTTTAAAGTATCCAGAGAAGGCAATCCCCAGTTTTCATTTCTCACAAACTTTAGTATTTAATGACTCTGTTGGTGGGTTTCTCTTATTAAGTCCAATTTGAACTTCAGTGATGATTGTGCCTCTTCTTGGGTAGCTACTAATGTAACTATAATAACTTCATGTGTATCATTACATATTATGAACTGTTCCAAAACCTTTCATCTCCACTCCCTCCTTTGCTTTTCACACAAAGAAATAGCTATTAAAACCCATTAAAGTCCTATTTTCCCACTTTCATTGTTTTTAATTATTTCTCATGTTAATTATTAATTAGCTGTCAAACTTTAACTTTGACAATCTTAGGATTTATTTGCATGTCTGAGGAAATCTCAATAAAGGAGAAAGTGTTGCCAACTAAACAAATGCTCTCAATGCATAATGGGCACTTATTAAATACCAAACACTATGTTATGTATTTCAAAATATTTGCTCATTTAATCTTTAAGAATGTGCATGAGGTGCGTACAAATATTTCCCCCATTTCCATGTGAGGAAACAGGTCCAGAAAGTTAATACAATGCTTAAGTGACAGAAACTGGACCAGAATCCAGGTTTGCTTTGCTCCAAAACTCAACTCATGACTTGAATGCCTCCCCAGGCAGGGTTCCCTTTGGGATGGAAGACCTTGAGCTTTGTCATTAACTAAGGAGGATGGAAAAAAGAAACAATTTCTAGGGAGCAGTGATAGTCAGACCACCTCTTAAAGTGTGTGTGTTGGGAACCCTGTCTCCTTAGTTTCTTTGAGTAAATGTGAGGGGTGATTCACCTTACCTAATCAGATTAATGGGATGCTAGTAACGTTGGTGACAATTAATAGGGCCAGTGGATCTGGCTCACCTGTTATGCCTATGAATATCACTCGCCATGACTGTTTCAAGCTTTGCTTTTCCTTAAGCTTCTGGACACAGCAGGCAAGGTAATTCACCTGGAGTTGAGGGAAAGGGACACTATTTGTGAGGACCCGCCTGGAGGCCTGCAGGAGGGGATGGCACATTCATGTGTGCGCACAGTCCTCACATTTCAGTGGAAACACAAATTTGTCCTGCGGGGTTGGGCAGCAGCAGAGTCAGATGGGAGCCCAAACTTTGTTGGCATCCTGAAGGTAGCCATGATCCTGGCACAGACTGCTGACTTCCTGGTCTTGCCCAGAGACCCTTGCAGAGACAGAAAAACCTGGCTTCATCTTCCAGGATGGGGCAGGACACCCTAGCACTTCAGAACCTCATCAGTGAGTGGTGGCAGGACTTCATTGTGCGTTTAGTATGGCAGGATTGGCCTGGCAGCAAGTGATGAGAAATGGATGGTGGTACTTAAGTCAGTTCCCACAACAACACTCTTGTAGTCCATGCTTTGCCTTTGGCTTACATTTGCCTTCAGTGACAGTGTGATTCCAAAAGGGCTTCAGCACAGGTACAAGAAAGTGGAGGAATTGAATAGCTCAATGGAAGCAATAGATTTTTTTCCTAGTTACTGCCCCTCCCCTCCCGCCCCCTGCCTTTGTGTCAGCAATACAGCCACTTGACAGATGTTTAGTTCCAGCTGTGCACACGGCATGGACGGCAGTGGGAACATCGTGTTCCCCGCCTGCCCATTGTTCAGCTGGCTGAGAGGGTGTGTTTAAGGTCTCTCTGTGTGGGTGTGTAGCCTGATTATGTGTGTATGTGTCCAAACTACTGTTTGTGAGGGTTATATCACAGCCTAGGAGTCCAAGCTAATAAGGCACATAGCTTTTTCTTAGTCAAGTCTTAAAACACACACATGCACACACTAAAAAAAAACACAAAAAAACAAAACAAAGCAAAAGTAAGCTATTAATACCACCTCTCTCCAGTTCCTCACTCCCTTTACATGAAGTCAGGTTGTATTTTGGTGTCCCGACCCGCGGGACAACAACGGGGGTACACAGGAACCACCTAAGAGACTGAAACAAACAACGAACGCGGAAGAATGGAGGCAAGACAAGGTTCTGATCAAGCCTCAACTTTATTCTTTGAAATAGTCGTATATATACAGCAGAAACAAAGGGGGCAAGGTTGCCTATGCAGAGGGGTCTTTGGCAGTGTATAATTGGTTTAGGCACTGAGTGGCAAGGTGGTAAGGTATCTGGCAACACAGGATTGGCTAACTGCCAGGGCAGCGTAACATTCCAAGGTGTAACATTCCAAGGCTGGGCTATCTAGGGGAGAGGATCAGGAAGGGGAAGTTGCAAAGATGCTAAGCGGCAGGTTAATCTTATCTTCTGGCCAAACCCTCAGGGCACCACATAACTTCTGCTAGAAGGAACTTAATTCTATTTTCTTAAGACTGAGTTGCTTGTCTCAACTCTGATGGCTCCCAACATAGCATGACTCTATAATTACAGATGTAATAGGGGTAGGTTCCAGAAATTTGATTGTGATCTTTTTACCTTTAAAAAAAAACAAACTTATTTGACCATATTGTTAACTTTCTTTTAATATAGTTTTATTGATTTTAGAGAGAGAGAGGAAGAGAGGGGAATAGAGAGCTAGAAACATTGATGAGAGAAACATTGATCATCTGCCTCCTGCATGCCTCCTACTGGGGATCAAGCCCACAATCTGGGCATGTGCCCTGACCAGGAACTGATCCCATGACCTCCTGGTTCATGAGTCAATGCTCAACCACTGAGCCACACCAACCAGGAGGAAATGTGCTTTTTAATAGACCTGTTTTATGTATGCTCTGGGAATACAAAGGTGGTCAGGACAGTCCTTTCCCCTTACTAGATGATCATACAAATGAACAGATAAGCTAGTGCAATAGGGTTCACCCAAGCTATGGACAGAACACTTACAGGCACCCAGGAGAGGGAGTGGCTGCTCCCACTGAGGAAGGCTAGCGATCCTGGGGTTGTACAACCAGTTAGTGTAGTGCTTGCTGTCCAGCAGGTAGGCCGCTGGAAAGTGTTGCATCTGCTGCTTCCTCCAATGCAGCAGGCATCATGTGTGGAATGAAAGAACGCATCGTCCTCTACTGTCCTGCCCTCGGAGCCACACACGGATGAGGAACTCAGGGATGCAGGGAGGACTGGCCAGCTGGTCACTGCTCTCATTCCTGACGGACCTCTTGCAGGTCCCCCTGTCATGTGGCAGAGGGAGTTAGAAATTTTGTTTGGCTTATAAACAGGAAACGGATACAGGCTTTACCCAGCTGCTTATTATCTGGGCAGGCTAAAGCTAGTCTCCCAGATCCTTGCAAAGGCAGATGATAACAGCTACATATTAGGGTTGTTTGGGGAATAACATTAAATATCTGATACATAAACTGCTCAGCATTGTGCCTGACAGGAGTCAGTGCTAATACGTAGTATTTATTTTTATTAATGGACCTCTATTTGTGTACCCAGAGCTGACTCATCCTCAGGCCATCAAAGCCAACCTCCATATTTACAATGGCTCTTAACTGTTCTGCCCAGATCCCTGGAGGGCTAGGACACCCTCCGAGCTGACCCACCAGGCTCTGATTCTCAATCTGGGGCCCATTCTTCCTAGCTCAGGTTGGCTTGAGAAAAGTCTGCAGGTTATTTGAACCCCTTCCTGGCCCCCACTGAAACTTTTTGCTTAGGGCAGTGAGTCTTAAGCAGGGTGCCTGTTAGCATCCCCCACGGAGCTCTGTTAAAATACACAAACTGCGTCCCACTATGACTCACTGGACTTGCATTATGGTGGAGCACTGACTGGGAAGTGCGCGTTACCTTTCCTGGCAATCTGATAAACAGGCCTGGTTAAGGGATACTGTCTTGTGGATGTCTCTCTGCTCAATGTTGTCTTACTAAGCTAGCATAGCACTGAATCTTCCAGCAAAAAGTAGTGGTGGCCAGTTAAGTTTTCAAAGCTCAGAGAAACTGGCCCTAGGCCTATATCAATTTTAGGATAAAAGACTCCAAACCCAGAAATTAAGAAACCAGTTGGCTATTGGGGAAGCATTTAGAAAATGTGATGAGAGGTGTCATGCACAGGCTAATGGCAGAGATTTCAAGGAAGAAAAACACTGTGGTCTCTGTTTCCATTTCGCCCTTTGCTTCTGAAATGAGAAAAGAAGGCGAGTGTGTTCGCAGCTGGTGCAGAGATGGGCAGCGAAGGCCCTCAATACTCAGCCCTATGCTCTGCGAACAACACGGCGAACCCCCGATTGCCACGGGCTTTGGTTTTTGTCTCGGCCTTCATTCTTGCCGTTTGGGGCTCCTGGTTGCTGTGCTAAGATGAGTGTCAACACAATTCCAACGGAGCCTCGTGCAAAGTTTCTGCTCCTGCCAAGAGACTCAGCTGAGTTCTGAGTAAAGATGGGAAATGATGGGCCAACGAAGGAGGAAACTCTGCCTTTTCAGTCTTGAGGTGATCCAGAAAAGGGGATGAGAGAGACTCCTCAGAATTAAGACAGGAAGGGGAGTTCAGCCCCTGACCACCCACCCCATCCCTCCAAGCAAAGACTGGGAGATAAAGGCACTGCAGTCAAATGAGATACCTGTGAAGTACTTTAGCTGGACTCCGTGACTATTTACATCGAGAGCAGCAGCATCAATAACTTTTATCATTGATGCTCAAGGTCCCGAATTAGTCTCCCCACCCCCACCTGAGCCTGCATCCTGCTGGGCAGAGGGGATCTGTTCAATCCTTGGAACTTCCGGCTAAGGTGACTGCATAAGCTTTTGCTGTAAGAACTTTCCCTGAGGTCTAATCTCTTTTTTGCTGACAGTTCCTATCCTCCTGAGCCTTCCTCTTAAACGGCCTACTGCTTATTGGAACAGGGCAAATAGCCCCATACAGACCCGTGCTCTAGAAACCGTTACAATTTATTAAAGGACATCAAGCATGCGGAGGAGAAAAACAAGCCACTCGCCTCAGCTCTGTGCTATTCCCATCGCAGAGGACATGGAAAACCCCTCTTCTCTTGGCCAGCACCCTCCCTCCCCTACATGGGGTCTGTGCATCTGTAAACTGGGGGTAGGGGGGTGGGGTGGGGGGGGTGTGGATTCTAGCTTTCTTGCCGCAATTAAGACACGGTGGTTCACAGCTGTCCAGAGCTGGGTATCCAGCGAGGCAGGGTCCAGGCCTGTTGGATCGCGAGAAGGGTGGGCTCTGCCAGTCCAGGGTGGGTGTCAGTCCTGGGCTCTGATGCAGGACGCGCCTTTCCTTTGTCTGACCTTATCAGACAAATCCCCGCTCCCGCTGGGGGCAGTCACATGAAGCATATATGCTTTAGAAAGATGTTTGCAAACATGACGGTGCAATTTAAAATCTGGGTCCTACTTTCCTGAGCTCGGACCCAAACCTGTCCTGAGAGAGGAGAAGGCGCTTTCGGCAAAGGACTGCAGGGGCGGGAGGAGGCGCCGGGGCAGGCGGGTGGCTCCCCTGCGGTGCCCACAGGCGGCCAGCAGGTGTCAGTGCGCCCTCGCTCCGGCGCCGCGCGGGCCTCCGCCTCCGGGACCCCTCCCTGCCGCGGTGTCAGGGGGTGCGGTCCAGACCCGGCGTCGCTGGGGTCTCACGGACAGCTCTGCTGCGGGGAACATACGCGGTCACCCTCCCTCCATTGCAGCTCTGAACTCTGCCTGAGGCTGCTCCCCCGGAGGCGATCCCCCTTCCGCCCCAGGGGGGTCGATCGGCACCTGTGCCTCCTTTCTCCCCGGGACTCCCCTCGCCGCGGCCGCCGGGAGCACTTACGGTGGAGGGCAGCCCGGCGGCCCAGGGTGGGACTGCTCCGGGTGCATCCCGTCCCGGTGGGGTGGCCGCCTTTCCAGATTCGGGTCACAAGCATCTCCAACCCCTTTCCTCCCAAGACCCAGCTGGATGGGGCACTCCCGGTGCCCGCTGCTTCCTCCGGGGCCGGCGGTAGCCGGTCTGCCGATCCCCAGCAGGGGCCGCTCCCCGCACCCCGGGCGCTCCTAAGCCCGGGGCTCAGGGCGCCCGCCTTCCCCAAGGGCAGGTCCCGCCGCCGCCGGGGAGACAGGGCTCCCCCGGGTCAGGCGCGGGGCACCGGCTCCGGACCCGCGCGGAGGGGAGGCGCCAGGGGCGGGGGAGGGTCGGCTTCCCACGTGGGGGCTGACGCCGGCTGCTCGGCAACGCCGGCCTGATCCCGGGGCTATAAAACCAGTCCGCGGCGAGCGGGCGCGGCGAGCAGCAGCGGCAGCAGCTCGGCTTCCGTGCAGGCGCCGCGGCCCGGCCACCCGGCACTGTCCGCCCGGCCCGGCCCGGCGCGCCCGCCTCCATCCCCGCTGCCTTCGCACCGGCCGCTCCGGCCGCGCTCAAGCGCCCCAGGACCCCTCTGCCCGGACCGCGGCTCCCGGAGGGTCCACTGCCCACCCGCCCGGGGGCGCCCGAGCACGGGGGGCGCCTTAATGCGGCCCCCACACCTCTCGCCCGCCGCCGCCGCCGCCGCGGAGCCCCGCGCGCCGCGCCCCGGCCCCGGCCGGGCACCCAACTTAGGAAGGCGCGCGGCGCGCCCCGAGACGGCAGAGTCCGCGCCCGGGCCCCGGCCCTGGCCCCGCCGGCCCCGCCGCGTCTGGGGGCAGCAGGGGAGCCGGTGATCGCTGCGGGGATGTGAGGAGCCGGACGTAGGACCCGAAGCCCGCCATCCGCACCCCCTCGGCTGCCTCCCGGCGTGGGGGCGGCCCCCCGCACACGGTAAGACCTCTCTCGCTTTTTGTTCTGGCTCAAGAGTCAAGAGATAGATTTAATATATTTTTAATTTCCTGTTATCTTTCCAAGTGACCAGGCCGGCGGTGATTTTTTGTTCTCTCTCTCTCTCTCTCTCTCCGTGAAGAATACATCTCTTTTCCCATCGCTCGGCTCGACCTACTCTCCCGCCGCCGCCTAGAAATAAAAGTTGGCTGCTTGCAGGAGCTGCGAGCCACCAGGCGATCGCCCACCCCGGGCGGCGCCCGGAGCGCGGACAGGGGGCGCCGTTGGCTGGAGGCAGGGCCCCCCATGGGCCCCAGCTAGCGGCCCCCCAGCTCCAGCCGGACGTCCCCGCGGCCCCCACCCCATGTGAGGCGGGAGGAAGAGGAGGACCCCACGGGCTCCGCGAGCCGGAAGGCTGCTGGCACCGGGCCCAGGCGAGCGGAGCGGGCACCTCGCCGCGTCCATGTTCCGCCAGGAGCAGCCGCTGGCCGAGGGCAGCTCCGGGCCCATGGGCTCCCTGCAGCCGGACGCCGCCGCCGCCGCCAACGCGAGCTGGAACGGGACCGAGGCGCCCGGGGGCGGCGGCGCCTGGGCCGTCCCGTACTCCCTGCAGGTGACGCTGACGCTCGTGTGCCTGGCCGGGCTGCTCATGCTGCTCACCGTGTTCGGCAACGTGCTGGTCATCATCGCCGTGTTCACCAGCCGCGCGCTCAAGGCGCCCCAGAACCTCTTCCTGGTGTCGCTGGCCTCGGCCGACATCCTGGTGGCCACGCTCGTCATCCCCTTCTCGCTGGCCAACGAGGTCATGGGCTACTGGTACTTCGGCAAGGCGTGGTGCGAGATCTACCTGGCGCTCGACGTGCTCTTCTGCACCTCGTCCATCGTGCACCTGTGCGCCATCAGCCTGGACCGCTACTGGTCCATCACGCAGGCCATCGAGTACAACCTGAAGCGCACGCCGCGCCGCATCAAGGCCATCATTGTCACCGTGTGGGTCATTTCGGCCGTCATCTCCTTCCCGCCGCTCATCTCCATCGAGAAGAAGGGCGGCGGCGGGCAGCAGCGGGACGAGCCGCGCTGCGAGATCAACGACCAGAAGTGGTACGTCATCGCGTCCTGCATCGGCTCCTTCTTCGCGCCCTGCCTCATCATGATCCTGGTCTACGTGCGCATCTACCAGATCGCCAAGCGCCGCACCCGCGTGCCGCCCAGCCGCCGCGGCCCCGCGGACAGCGCGCCGCCGCCGCCGGGGGGCGCCGCCGAGCGCAGGCCCAACGGCCTGGGCCCCGAGCGCCGCCTGGGCCCCGGGGGCGCCGACGCCGAGGCCGAGACGCTGCCCGCCCAGCTCAACGGCGCCCCCCCGGGGGAGCCCACGCCCGCGGCGGCCGCCGGGCCCCGCGACACCGACGTGCTGGACCTGGAGGAGAGCTCGTCGTCCGAGCACGGGGAGCGGCCCCGGGGCTCCCGCCGGTCCGATCGCGGCGGCCGCGCCAAGGGCCAGGCGGCCCGGGGGAGCCCGGCGCGGCCCGGGGACAGCCTGCCGCGGCGCGGGCCGGGCGCGGGGCCCGGGGCGCCGGGGAGCGGCCCCGAGGAGGAGCGGGGAAGCGGGGGCGCCAAAGCGTCGCGCTGGCGCGGGCGGCAGAACCGCGAGAAGCGCTTCACGTTCGTGCTGGCCGTGGTCATCGGCGTGTTCGTGGTGTGCTGGTTCCCCTTCTTCTTCACCTACACGCTCACGGCCGTCGGCTGCGCCGTGCCGCGCACGCTCTTCAAGTTCTTCTTCTGGTTCGGCTACTGCAACAGCTCGCTCAACCCCGTCATCTACACCATCTTCAACCACGACTTCCGCCGCGCCTTCAAGAAGATCCTCTGCCGCGGGGACAGGAAGCGGATCGTGTGAGCGAGGGGTCCGCCCCCGACGACCCCCCGATTCCCCAGCAAAGGACGCGCGCGGACCCCGGGCGGCGGGTCCAGGGGCGCGGGTCCACCCAGCCCGCCGGCTCCGCGCGCCCCAGCCTGGGGCTGCTCTGCGGCCTCCTTGGGACACCTGCTCTTCCCCACCGAGGAAGAAGACTGGCTGGGAGGGCCACACGCCTACCCTCCCCTTACATCCTCCCACCCCCATTTTGTTAGGGCCGCTCCGGACTCTTCCAGGAGCGATCTTCCAGGGCCCTGGGGCCGCCCCTAATCAGTATTGTTTCCTGAAGGCATTTTCACCTCCCCGGAGCCCAGACAGAGCAATTCAGAGCCATCACTGAAGCCCAGAGGACATGGCTCTCCAAGGGTTAACGACAGGGGTTACCTGGCCTTGGCCCCTTGCTCTCCCCTCCCCCTTCCCCCATCTCTATTTTTAAACACAACTCAGGGCAGCCCAGCCCGCCCTCCCATCCCCATCCTCCCCTGTAAATAGACACTATTTTTGATAGGACCTGCGGGGCAGGGCGGGGGTCCCAATGTCGCTTGGCTTTTGTCTTTGGAATCCTGGCTGTGGGAGATGCCCTCGAGGCAGACACGTTGTGTCTGGGGCAGGGCAAGCCTCTGGGCAAATGCAAGCCCTTTTCCAGTGCCATGACTGACTTCCCTCCGTGTCCTTTTCCACCAGCAACTGGTGACTGTCCCTTGGGGCCTGGCCCTGCTCTGAGATGCCCCGAGGGGGAAAAGATTTGTCCATTTTCTTTCCTGTGCCTCACAGCATAATTGCCTTTTCCTATGTAAATAGTGCCATGATGGACCAAGACAGAAGCAACGAGCCTTTCTGGCTTGCATCAGCCCCGTGTACAAAGCCATCACCCCCTCCATGCACCTTTTAACTCACTTTGAAACCTCCTTCGGATGTCCCCCCCCCCCCCCTCCTTTTCTCCGGGGCCACTGCTTGAAGAATATGTATGTTTCTATTCTGTGTGTACGTGTGCGCCTCCCTGTCTCCCAGAGTGCTGACTGTGGGGAAATCATCGAGCTGCTGTTTTTAGACACAGAGAAGTGTAAATTATGTGGAAGAGGCAAACCTGATACAATTTGCCCAAGGTAAACAGCTCGAAAAGACAGATGGGCCTGCCAAACTGTACAGTTCCTGCCCCAAGAGCTCTGAGGTATCAAAGTGTTGTCCTTCCCCCCAACCTCTGTGTTTCTGGTTGAGATCCTGTCACTGATGAATTCCCAAAGTCAACGGAGGAGGGCGGAGACCTCGTGTTTACAGGAGTTTCTACACGTTTCGGACAGAGACTCTTCAAGGCTTGCACTCTCACTTTACTAAAGAAAAAATTAATGTCAGCACATGTTGCTAATGACAGTGGATTTTTTTAAATAAAAAAGTTTACAGATCAAATGTGAAATAAACATGAATTAAATGCTCTTGCCTGTTATCTGAGTTTCCAAAAGCTTTAAGACTCCGAGAACATCTTTAAATGGAAAAATACATGCACTTTATAAAACACGTTTACAAGTGCAAGCAACAACAAAGGTACTATTTACTAAGGTTTGTTGTTGTTGTTGTTTTTTTTTTTTTTTTTTTTTTTTTTTTTTTTTAATGTGCTGGACACAATGAGGTGCCCATTATAGGTTTCCCTTCATTTAATCTTCCCATGAATTAAGCACTATTATTATGCCCATTTTACAGGTGAAGAAACTGAGTCTCAGAGGGCAAGTGATTAGCCCAAGGTTAACAAGAGGTGGAAATGCTTCGTATCCAGCGTTGTCTGGTTCCAGGGTCTGTATTCTTAGCCCCAGAGCTTGCCAGAGTTGCAGGGTTACCACTCTGCAGAATGCTGCCAGCAGTGAGGTCTCTACACAAAGTGGTGCCATGTACACAAAGTATGGGCTATATCCCAGGTGTGTGGATATACACGGAGTGTGCACATATCGCAGGGTGCCTATATGTCCTAAAGTGTGTACCTACTCCAAAGGGCATGTGTGCCTCTGAAGTATGGCACATGCACCAAGTGTGGAATATACTCCAAAATGTGTATCGCACCTTGCAGTATGATAATGTACAGCATATGGCGTGTAGCCCGTGGTGTGGTATAAAGACCTAAACAGAAGCATGTCTTGGTTGGTGGCTTGAAATCTCTCTGGCCCAAAGCGGTGAGACTGTGTCACCTCACAGCTTCCTGTCCGTCCTGCTGCGTTGCTGTAATGCCAAGTTCTGCCCTGCTGTCCAGGGGAGCTTAAGATCCTCACTGCAGGGTGATGGTTATACACTCTGATGGTTATGCACAGGCCCTTAGAAATCCAAGAATCCGACCCCTCGTTTTCCAAGGGGAGTGGCTTGCACAGCGTCCCACAGCTCTGGGCCTCGGGACCCACGCTGCTTCCTGCAGCTGGAGGCAGCTGGAGCCACTCTGTCGAATCACACACACAGATGGTGGAGAGCTATTCATCTGGGAGCTGGACTTGTGGGGCCATCACCAGCCACAGGCCATGGTTTGGGGAAGGATGGCCTTTGTAAGGACGGACTTTGTAAGGTCCTGGAGCACCCTCTGGGCAACACTTGTCTCCTTTAACTGTTTTAGTGGGGGACAGGGGGGTGTCAGAATGGAGAGCTCTGAGAAGTCATCTGGGTCCTGAGGGGTCTTGGGGTGAGGGAAGGCATCATTCCCAGAGGTTTTTAGAGAGGTGGGAACAGCTGAGTCTGCAGACAGGAGGGTGGGCAGGCTGCTGCTTCCAGTGCCCTTTGCCTGGGGGCTTCATACATGGCCTTTGCTGCCAAGTCTGGCTGCGTGGTCTGGTGCTGAGCCCTGCTCCCTGCCCCCACTCCCGCCGCTTTCTCCCTCCCCCTCAAGACACCCATCGCCCCAAAGGCAAACAGTGCCAGATACTAAGCCAGCCTGGCAGGCCCCCAGGAACTAGGCTGTGTGTCTCAGACGCAGGGCAGATACAAACAGTGCTTGCTGTTGACTCTTCTGCTCTGTCTGCGGGTCTGTGTTTGTCTTGCCTTCACCCCCAGAGGCCCTGCTCCCGGGGAAGGGGGAAGTGTGGGTAATGGCGTCCTATAGGGCAGGCCTCACCCCCACTTTTCCAGCTGCAGAGATGCCTCAGAGTTGGAGGAGTCCTGGGCAACATGGGGAGAGAGGGCCGGAGTTGGCAGGGGCATGACTGTTCATAGCAGAGGGCTCAGACAAGTCTGCAAAGGTGAGGGGTGGGAGCGGGTTGGAGGAGGAGAGATGGCCCTTCTGGGGGTCTTACCGAGAGATCAGGAGCTGAGACTGTCACCTCACGGCTTCCTGTCCACATCTGTCCGGATTACCAGCCCAAGAGGACCTGTCTTCACGATGGAATCTCCTATGTTATATGACTTTGGATAGTGTATCAAAAGCCACTGGCCTTTGGATCTAAAGCAGGTTTGGCCAGATTTATTCCTGCAAGGAATAAATGGTTGGTGGCTTGAAATCCTGAGTTGGAGGAGGGGTAGTGCCCTCGCTTGAGCCTGGGTGCAAGACTTTATTCAGGCCAAGAGCGGTTTGGCTCAGTGGATAGAGCATCTGCTTGGGGACTGAAGGGTCCCAGGTTCGATTCTGGTCAAGGGCATGTACCTTGGTTGCGGGCATATCCCCAGTGGGGGGTGTGCAAGAGGCAGCTGATCAATGATTCTCTCATCGATGTTTCTAACTCTCTCTCTCTCTCTCCTTTCCTCTCTGTACAAAGTCAATAAAAAAAAAAATACTTAAAAAAAAAGACTTTATTCAGTATCTTCTGTGCCTTGGGGCTGGAAAGGAGGGTGACAAAAAAGTGCCTTTGGTTCCCCCTCTTTATGACTCGATAAGCAAATCAGGGTTTTAGAGCCAGAAGTTCCCACACACGTGCTCTACTCCGCTATTGTGCTGCTGAGGGACCAGAGACCTAGAAAGGGTGCCTGGTTATGGGACCTTGAGGGGAACCTCAGCCCACTGCTCCCTGACTCTGTCTGATGCCATCGATATCCCTCAGGAATCCTGTTTTGCTGTTGGATCGGTGAGCTGCTGATCAATCCCAGAGGAGCCCTCTATGCTGGTTCTGTGCCAAGCACCATGCCAGGCCCTGTGAGGCAGCTCTCTCCCCTCCATGCCTGTGTCCCGCAGAGCCCAGCGTTGGCCCCTAAGTGATTATTAGGGCTGCCCCGTGCTCTGGAAGCATTAAGGCTGCCGGTGTGTGTGTGTGTGTGTGTGTGTGTGTGTGTGTGCTCGCAGGATATGCCGGTGTGAAGCACTCGGTAGCCATACAGCAGTGACAGCATGGCGGGGGTCAGTGGATGCTGAGTGCCCTGAAGGTCATGGCATCTCTCTGTACTGTGGTGTGTGCAGTGGGGAGAGGTCGCTGCAGCTGGGAGCTCAGGGAGTACCATGTGGGAGGTGGGGTGCCAGGACTATAACCAAGGAAGGCGGGGAGGTGGGGGGGGCAGGGAAGGCAGCTCTGGTTCCAGCAGCTGAGCCCTGTGGAAGCCCTGCACGGCCTGGGGCAGGCCTCAGCTTTCATTTCTCCAGCCTGATCCCCCTTCGAGGACACCCATTGCCCCAGGAAACCTAGCCCCTGACTCAAATCGAGCAGCAGGATCCAAGCACCCAGGTTCCTGCCCTTATCAGCGCCAGCGCCCACTATCAGGCGGGAGTGCAGGCGTCTGCCCTGGGGCCTGAGAGTCTGTGATGCTGGGAAGGGCGCCTCCCTCGGTGGAGGGCGGGCCTGCCAGGGCAGCCATGCGGAGTCACGCAGCACCATCACGGACACCAGGATTTGTTTTGAAAATAGCATCGATCTCTTCGATTACCAGAAACCCTAGGGCTTGGAGTTAAATATACAAAGGGAACAAGGCCTGCTGGAAGGAGCCTGGGCCTGGGAGTGAGGAGGCCTGGGTGCTAGTCCCAGCTTTGCCTTCTACCAGCGGTGTAACCTCAGGCTAAGCCCTTTCTGAGCCCAGTTACTCCATTTATTAAATGAAAATGGCTAGTCTAGACCAGTGTGATTTCAAAGTGTGTTCCGCAGGGTTTAATGAACTACAAAATCAACCTCAATCTCTCTCACACACACAAGTGTTTATCATCTATCACCTGCCTATTGACTTCCTCTAGCGGGAGAATTGCCGGGCTAAGTGTCGGTAACAGGTACTTTTCTTCAGGGCACCTCAGAGCCGCGACTATGCCTATGTGGTTGTGATTCTGAGAGAGGCGGACAGGGAGAGCTGTGTCTCTCAAACTGCCCGGAGCACAGACTTTCATTCCTGACAGGGCACCGCGGTGAGTCATGTGGCAGGAACGCGTGTTGGGCCATCCTGGGCTAAGGCATCTCAGTGGCCTTCCTCTCGGTCAGTTCTTAGATTCTGTGACATGTCAGCTCTGCTCTCTCCTCTGCGGCTCCCTCCCCAAGGCAAGGCACACCGGGCAGGGCCAAGCTATGTGTTCTTGGGCACAGCTGACTCTAAGAGTCATTGCCCTCATTGCGACTAGGGGTTGTGTTGGGTTTGTGACGAGTATGGCCAGACTTCCCCCACACACAGGCAAATGGGCACACGCAGACATGTAGATATAGACAGACAGGTGTACACCATACTCCCCGTCAGCTGGTGAGTCAGGTGAGAGACAGCTCCAGGGAGTCATGTGACTAGCTCTTGGCCAAGGCTGTCTAGGCTGTCCTCAGTTCTGTGGCTCAGGTCCAGCCTGGAGGCTAAGAAGCAGACCCAGCGCTGCTCCGCAGTGATGACCAATGAGGCTGGGTCTGGGTGCGAGGTGGTGGTGATGGTAGTGGGGAGACGGGGAATGGTGCACGTCAATGACCCTACTGTCCCCTTGCCCTGGTACACGAGTCTGCTGCCACTCCCTCAGCACCTGTGGGCATCCCTTAGCCTTCTGTATTAGCAGCTACACAGGTTAAGGTTAAGGATTCTTTTTTTATGCCCCTGTCTTAGAGGAGGCACTAAGAGTATTAACAAATGATAAATTCTTTTATTCATTCATTCATTCAACAGTGTTTTTTTTGTTTGTTTGTTTTTTTTGAGCTGCTCCCAAAGCAATATTGCTCGCTGATCCTGCACTCTTTGTGCTGGGGGTGGAGTGGTGAACAAGATAATTAGGATTTTCACCCACGGAACTTTTGTCGGGAGACAGATATTAAGTGGGCACCGGGGGGTGGTAAGCAGGCTGATGCGGTGGTACAGTGGGAAAACTGTTACAGCAAAGTGGAAGGGAAGGTCTAGAAATATACCTCACAATATGGACATTCCTGCTGAGAGAAGGAAGCAGACATAGGAGCACATGCTATGGGAATCTCTCTACCTAAAGTACACAAGTAAGGCGTCTATGATGCTGGTCAGGGACTCATGTTGTTGAGCCTGCCTGGCCTAAGGCAGCAGAGGGAGTCCCCGGAGAAGTTCCAGCTAGAGGGGAGCTGAGGGATGGGCAGGGAGGGGTCCGGAAAAGAAACTGGGGTGAAACAGGAGCATCATATGTTCAAGCAACGAAGTGAAGTCCACTTTAGTTGGACCGTGAGAGGCAGAGAGGAGATAGGACAGGCTGAGAGGGGGTGGGGTCAGAGCCTGCAGCCACCTGGAAGGAATTATCATGAAGGCAATGGGAGGCATGGGGAGTTAGTGTGTGTGTGTGTGGGCGGGGAGGGTAAGGGGCGTGTGGGGGTCCTGGGGACAGTTTAGGCAGGTGATTAACATGGTTAGGTTTTTTGCTGCTGCGTGGAGACTGATGATGGGGCGGGGTGTGCTGGGAACAGATGACAGTGGCCTGATTAGCATGCTGACATGTCATTCAGGGAAGCTCAGGCCCCTACCTCCCCCAAAGTCACCCAAAAGCAGGGCAGACAATGTGCAGACCCAGATACTGGGATTTCAGTGATGCCCTTGCTTGCAAAATACTGCATACCCTGCCCCCCTTCCTCCCCCCCCCCCCCACACACACATACACCCTCAGTGATTGTCCATCTTCAGACAGGGAGAGAGGGGTTCCTGTGCTCAGAGCGCACGGCTACATGCAGTCACCTTGGCCGGCCTTGGTGGTGAGAAACTGACAGGCTGTAGGAGCTGCTCTGACCTGCTGCTTTTTCTGAACCTCGGCTGCCTTATCCGCACAGCAGGTCAGGGAGGACGAAAGGCGACCACGGAGAGCACGCCTGTGCATGGCTGTGTGCTCCCCTGAGCTGCCCAAAGCCTCACTGACCGTGCAGGGCAACCGAGAGCGCTCAGCTCCCCGGGATTCCATTTGGGATTAGGAGATCTGATAAGCCCCCAACCTAGCACTCATCTCGCCTAATCCCGTACCAGGCCCCTGAGGAGAAACACCCTCTGTTTGCAAGGAGCTCAGGAAACCTGTGACTTGACACAGCTGTCTGCTCTAGGCAGCAATCTGCTGCTGGGCAGGGCCTTTCCCCGGGACTCTCTGCGCTTCACTGCCTGAAACCCAAATCCCTGCACTTTCAACACTTGCTGGCTTGCAAGGGAGCTCCCAGAGACAGTGCCCAGGTCTCAGGAATGGCTCGTGTTCTGAGAAGGGCACTTTAAAGCGGAGACTCCGGCATCAGAAGACCCGATTACAACCCTGGGCCCATCCCGGGGCTTTGATTTTAACCCTGCCCAGCTGGCCCGCCTCCGCCCCCACCTGCAAGGCGGACGCGACGGCCCCAGCGTTCCTGTGAGTGCCCAGGTCAGTGCAGAGGGCAGACCTGTGCTCCTCGGGCTTGGGGGCGGGAGGCTTGGCTTTGCTCAGAAGCTGCTGTGGGATGAGCCGGGCAGGGCGGCCACTTTGGACAGGGCCAGCCCCACGCCCCTCGAACCGGTGTTTCAGAGTGATTGTGACAGAAATTTGACCTCTTAGGCTCTTGCTTTCTCCCTTCCAGCCCGCTGACAGAAAGGCCTCGTGTTTTTCAGTAGAGCAAGAGGGTGGAGTTGGACATACTCCTGGTCCCATACAGGACCCAGAATGCCCGCGATGGTTTCCCGGGGGCAGCCCCACGCCAAGGCCGCCTGAAGCCCAGATTAGGGCTCCGTAGCCTCCTTGCGCCCCAGGCTGGTTTTCCTCTCCTGACGGTAACTCTTGTTTCTGCCTCCACAGCTCTGCTCAAGCTGTTCTGTCCTCCGTGTGGGATGCCACATGACTCCCCCTGCCTCCAACATCACACCCAGACTCTACAGCCAAACTGCAGCACAACGTATCTTAAAATCCGCACTCGAGGATATTTTCATTGAGAGAGAGAGAGAGAGAGAGAGAGAGAGAGAGAGAGAGGGAGAGAAATATGCCAATGTGAGAGAGAAACATCAATCGGTTGCCTCCCATAGGTGCCCCAAACAGGGATTGAACCTGACTAGGAATTGAACCCACAGCCTTTAGGTGTGCAGGATGACACTCCAAACAACCGAGCCACTGGCATGGCACAGCCCTTTTTAATGTTAATAGTGGAAAGAACCTGAGTTTGGCATCAGCTATTCCAGGGCTTGAACCTTGGGTCTGACTCCTTCCCTGTCAACTTCCTTCCCTGTCCCTGAAAGTGGCAAATGCCCGGTGAGTGCTGCTGGTGGGCTGGTCCCCCAATGACCCCGTCTTCCCGGCTCCCAAGGGGGTCTTTTCCTTCTCTTTTTAAATATATATATATATATATATATATATATATATATATATATATATATATATATTTTTTTTTTATTTATTTTTTTTTATTAATTTCTTTTAGAGAGGAAGGGAGAGAGATAAAGTTAGAAACATCAGCTGCAATCAAGAGAGGAAGGGAGAGAGATAAAGTTAGAAACATCAGCCTGCAATCAAGGTACATGCCCTTGACTGGAATTGAACCTGGGACCTTTCAGTCTGCAGGCTGATGCTCTGTCCACTGAGTCAAACCGGTTTCAGCAAGGCAGGGGAGAGGGGGTTTCTTTTCACCACACTTTTTCTTGCTCAAATGGCTCGGGGCCAGGAATTGGTCTTTACCAGTCCGCTGTGCCTGCTTTGTGGTTAGAAGAGTTTCAGACGTAAGCCCAGGGGAAAGCATGAGAAAGGCAGACGTTTTGCTTTGGACAGATTCTCCCCTGTCAGCCACCCCTAGCCCACACGTTCTCCCAAGCTCTTCAGCACCTGGGTCAGGCGAGCTTGGCTTTTGGTGTCAGTACCGACGTGCACTTGCACTGTGGCTCCATCTCTGACCTGGGACAAGTTGGGTCATTTTCCAGAGCCTCCATGTCCTTATCTGACAAATGGGTCAACAGTTAACCTCTTCCACCACGTCGTGGCCACATGGTTATCTTGTCATATCCATATGTTTATCATGTTTCATTCCTGGGAGTGTTAGTTCCACAAGGTGGGGGTGGGGCGTGGTTTCCTGCTGATTACCAGGCCACCCACAGTAGGTGCCCAAGAAATTTTTATCTTATGAATGTGAGAATGATGCTAATGTGATGGCATACACCCAAGTCAGTAAACGGGCTCATTGAGAACCATGTTCACACCGGAATGTGACTACATAGTGTCAAGTGGGAAAAGGAAAGCTGAAACAGGCACACACACTGTGTGACTCTCCCCACGTGCATACCCTGGACAGAGGGGGCTACGTTCCTTTTTTGTTTTGTTTTGTTTTGTTTTGTTTATCCCCACCAGAGGATATTTTTCCATTGATATTTTTAGAGAGAGTGGAAGAAAGAGGGAAAGACAGAAAGAAACATCGATGTGAGAGAAACACATCAATTAGCTGCCTCCTGTATGAGCCCCAACCAGGGCCTGGGCCAGGGAGGAGCCTGCAACCAAGGTAGGTGCCCTTGACCAGAATCGACCAAACTGGCTAGGGTGGGATTGCATTCTTGAAGAACAGGGTGTGCTGTCTGTCCTGGGAGAGCTGTGCCAGGTGGGTGAAGTCCCCTCTCCTTCAGGTGTTTAAGCGAGGATGATTTGGTGAAATAGTTTCTCTCTGGGCTAAGGTAGAAACCATAGAAACCTGCAAGAGCTGCTGTGCTCCTGGGCTTTGGGGCCCGGATGCAGGGATAGGTGTTTAGCCTTCCAAATTTTGCAGCCGTGATTGGCATGCATCCTGTAAGGGTCCACAGTGCCTGTAAACCAACCGCGTGTGAGCGGGGTCCTGTGAAAAAGGAAGGAGAACTGGGGTCCAGAGCGTGTGTCAGGGTCGCATACCTCTGCTCCGTTTAAGCTGTGTGATTCCAGGAAGAGAGGAATGTCTGGGGACCACATTTCTCTTGTCTTTCCAAGACCAGCTGGTGTGTTACCAACTTCCCAACTTCCTCTATGTTCTTTCCCCCTTAAGATCTTTCTGGCTGCTTAATTCCATTATGTGGGTGGATTTTTGACTTTCCTTATTATTTGATTTGGGGAGGGAAGAAGAGGGGAGGAGGGAGGAAGGAAGTCTATGTGAGCCTTTCTTGTCTAACTACCGGGAAACTACTGGGTGGGCCAAGACTGTGCTTTATCTGCACAGACCAACGCCCCCACTCCCCACCATGCGTCTAGGATGGGGCCTGCATACAGGCGGTGTTTGGTGTGGTCTTGCTGACCCTGAGGCTTTTGTTGTCACAGGCGTGGGGTAGCCAGTGGGTGTGAGGAAAGTCTGAGGGCAGAAGGTAGGTTTGGGAAGGAAGGTGCGGGCAGGGTGGCCAGAAGAGCAAAGAAGTGGCCATCGAAAGGAGGAGGCTAAACCCACAATCTGTTGTCCATGCTGTGTCCATGTGTCCCATTGGCTGTATTGAGCCCTCAATAGAGCGAGCCTGGATTCATGGCTTGGATGGAGACATGGAAGAAAGAGTGACCATTGCTCTGGCACCTGGGACCCGGGCTTCCCTCGCAGCCCCGGAAGGTCATCCGGAAGGATGTCCAGTCCAATTAGCATATTATGCTTTCATTATTATAGATATATTTTAAAAGGTTGAATAGGAACAGGAGATAGAGGTCAGAGACAAGTGGAAAGTTAGAGAAAGCACTTCCTGTTTTTCTTCCTTCCCACGCCATCCCTAGCCCTGTGGATGGTGACTGTGTCCTGGCACTGGCGGCTGCAGTGGGAGGGAAGCACAGAGGTACAGAGGGCTGAGGCACTTGCAGGGACTCCCAGCAGTGAGCAGTGAGCAGTGAGCCTGGGGGAGAGGAAGCCCTGAGCAATGGCCCTCCTTGGTGACCATGTGTGTGGATTTAAATGGGTTGCAGCTGAGCCTGGCTCCTGATCCTCTCACTTTCTATCTCTATGACTTAGACACATCATCTTCCCTTTCACTGCCTCAACTTCCTCATCTGTAGAATGGGTATCCTACCACCGTGCCTATAGGCAAGTCAAATGACACTACCACGAGACAGCACTTTGATGCTGAACTCGGCAGAGACAGAGCATGGGAGCCCCCCGTTTCCAGCCCCCGCTGTGCTGGGGGTCTCCCAGGGACAAGGGGGACTAGAGTCTTGGGTCTTTTGTACTGGCCACAAGAAACCGGGAACTCAGAGGGGTTGGGGAGATGAGAATTGGAGAAGTGGGGGAGGTGAGTACAAGAGGAGCGGATGGGAAATCAGGCAGAGGAACCATGCCCTCGCTGCCTCTGATTTATCTGGTCACTCATGCCTGGTTTGGAGCTGGTTCCCTCCCTGAGGCAGCAGAGAACACAGGCTTGGGTCCTCAGGCATGATATTTTATGGAGGTGGTGTTCAGGGACTCAGGAGGAAAGCGGCCCTCTGGCACCGTCTCAGTCTTGGCCGTCCCTAAAAATACGATGTGATGCGGCTAATGAGAAAGCACAACAGGCCTGGCTTGGCATGACCTAATATAGCCTGGCATTCAAACGGAGCCAGGATGTGAATGGGGACTTGTAATTGAAAACACAAGATGTCTCCGATGGGATGGCAGGCAGCCTGCTGGGCTCCCTACGGGGGTGCCGGGAGGATCTGAGCGGAGGACCTGGGGGTTCTCCTGGATGTACCCCTGTGGGTGGGGTTGAGGCCTGGCTGAGAGCCCCACTTGCCCACCTTTCGGCTAGAGGGTTGTCATCAAACTGACCAGCACCATTCACTCTTGTGGGGAAGAGCAGTGGGCTCAGGGTCATAATTCCATCACCCCCACTTTATGGAGAGAAGCACAGACCATCCTGCCCCATGGACACCCCACTAGCCTGGGTTTGGTCCTGAATGGAATGTCTGAGAGTCTGGCCAGCCCTCCCACCTCACACAGTGGATTGAGGCCAGCCTCCCTGTGGAAAAGTCACGGCAATGCCATCGGGTTGCTCTTCCTCTTCCTCCCCCTCCTGTATCCATCTGGTCCCAGGTATCAGCTACGAAGCGGAAGGACTCGGAAGCTGTCCCAGGAATCAGCTACGAAGCGGAAGGACTCGGAAGCTGCTCTGTGCTGACTGTGACTCAGGTCTGGGCAGGAGGAGGGGCAGAACATAGAGGAGAGAAGCAGGTCGGCCAGTGCCCACTCACCCTATTGGCTGACACTTGCTTGGTTTGGGCACTGAAAGTCCTAAATCCGAGGATACCTCTCACTCCTGAACCATCGCGATGCTTGGTCACCCTGTATCAACACCCCCAAACCTGCCCATCCTGGGGCCAGTGTGCTCAGGACGTGTCCTGGGCGACACAGCCAAGTCACAGGGCTGTTAGCCAGCAGAGCGAGGACCCACGAGCTGGTCACAAGTTCAGGGTTCTTTGCCCCTGTGCATTTCTCGGCTGCTCCATGAGGCAGAACCTGGCTCTCTCCAGTGATGTGGCCAAGGCCTGTCCTCGGGATGGAAGTGATGGTGATATAGCAGAAAGAGGGAGCAGTGGAGGACTTGGTCAACCTTGGGGGAGTAAAGGCTCAGGGCGATGGGACCCCAAGAGAGGACTCAATCTCTGCCTTAAGAAGTTGACACTCTAGTTGGACATATGCCTGCGGGTGCCTGGTCAGGTGCCACCTATGCAGGTACCTGGGAAAACAGGGAGAGAGGCGTGGCCTATAGGGATAGCCTTACTCTCACTGCCCTTGAATTTATCCAACAAATAGTGATTGCATATTTGCTCCTAAATGTGTTGTTCTCTCTGTGTGGGACACACTCATCTCCTCTCCCCGCCTCCCCTCCTTCACCTCTGCCTCACCTCTGCATCCCAGTTCCATCCATCCTTCAGGTCTCAGCTTAATATATAATATTTATTGAACACTTAGCACTCTGTAACTCCTTTAATCCCCTGAAAACCGTATGAAGCTATTAGACCCATTTTGCAGATGAGGAAACTGAGTGGTTAATTGGCTCATCCAAGGACACAGGAACTTAACCGTTAGGCTGGAGTGCAGCCCGGCCTGTGCCTACCCTGGAAGGAAGGCTTCCCTGAGGCCCACGTCCCTGCTCCCAGAGCCTCGGGGGTCATTCCCAGTCGGAACAGCTGTCACAGAGTCATGTAACACTGGCCTTTTTTCTTTAATGGGTTGATTTCAGAGAGAGAAAGTGAAAAACATTGGTTTGTTGTTCCACTTATTTATGCATTCATTTGTTGATTCTTACATGTTCCCTGACCCAGGATTGAACCTGCAACCTTGGCATATTGGGGCAGCGCTCTAACCAATTGAGCTACCCGGCCAGGGTAACAGCCATCCTTGTTTCTCCTCCATGAAAACAGTCCCTGGAGGCTGGGATGCACCGGGTGCATGGGTGACTTGACTCAGTGTGGGGACAAGGGGCATTGCTCCAGCAAATGATGGAGATGGTAACCGCCTCAGCTCTCTGCTGGCTCCAGGCAGCTGGGTGAGCAGTCGGTCACCATGAATGGCTTTAGCTCTGAGTGCGCCAATAGCTGTTGAAATAAATGCTTTATAGCCACATCCCGAAGTACCACGATAGCCTCTCAGAAAACCTCATGCTATTTTTAATCCCTGTGGCTCAAGAAAATGCCATCTCTTTTCCTTCCCCACAAGCCAATTCATTGTTGATCTTGCTAGGGTCTTAAAACCCTGCTCTCCTTTTTAGCTCAGCAAGACCAATCAGCGGTGGGGTGGAGACCCTCGTCCATTTCTGTTTTCATATCTTGTGTCACTTGTTCACATGGGAAAAATCAAGCTTTCCCCACATGTTGGGCCCCTGCGTAGCCTCGCTTTTAGTTGTAGCTTTGCTTTGCTCTAAATCAAGGGGTGAGTGTGTGTGTGTGTGTGTGTGTGTGTGTGGCGGGCGAGACTGGAATAAAAGAACGTAGGGACTTAAGGTTCGAGATGCCTGGAGTTGGCATGCCTGGCGCTAGACACTGACCTTGTTTATTTCAGGAGTGTTGCCAAGGAGAAGCAGTGCCTCCCGGGCGGAGAAGCCGAGAGGGTGGCTTTCATTGGAGCCATTCACGCTAATCCAATAAGGGACACGGGAGACGCTCGGCGGGCACAGTCCTGCGCCGTTTACAAAACGCTTTTCCTGCGCGGTCTGTTCTGTGTCCACTCGCACAACAGGATGGAGGGGTCGATTCTGACTGGGAGGGTCAGGGAAGACTTCCCAGAGGAAGTGACGTGTTAGCTGGGACTTAAAGGCAAAGGGAACAGCGTGTGCAAATGCAAAGAGGTATAAAAGGGCACTGTGAGCCCCAGCAGGTCTGGCTCAGTGGATAGAGCATCGGCCTGAGACCGAAGGGTCCCAGGTTTGATTCAGGTCAAGGGCGTGCATCCCAGTTGCAGGCTCCTCCCCGGCCTGGACCCTGGTCGGGGCTCGTGCAGGAAGCAACCAACGGATGTGTTTCCCTCACATCGATATTTCTCTCTGTCTTTCCCTCTCTCTTCCACACGCTCTAAAAATCAATGGAAAAATATCTTTGGGTGAGGATTAAAAACAAAACAAAAGGGAGCACTGTGAATTCAGGATGCAGGAGGAGAAAGCTCAACATACTGCGCTGGAAGGTGCCTGTGGAGGAGTATCATTGGTGAGGGAGCTGTGGGTGTCCACTCTGCAAAAAGTTCGCTCTGAACTTTGATGGAAGCTAGACCATTCTGGTGTGTGCCTGGGTGCTGTGCTGGGCATAGCATATTGGACCCCTGATATAAGAGGACTGACCTTTTACTTAAAAGGTGTGGTGAGTACAGATAGGGGAGGGAACACTTAATGTAATGTCACCACACATGTAATGTCACCCCCTACAGAGGTGCCACCACTCCTCTCTCTCATGTCCATTGCAGACATTGCTAATCAACCACTGCACGATTTCCTGCTGCCTCTGGTCATGGCCACAGATGTGTCCCCAAGGCAGAGCTCCAGGTAGCCACAGTCATTCGGCTGAGCTGGCACATGCAATGAGGTGCATTTGCCATTCTTGTCTCGGGAAAATAAAATCTAACATTGACATCAGCGCAAGCCAAGCAGCACCAGTGAGGAGAGCTTCGTAAAGGTCTCTGAGACGTAGCCTTCAAAATTGATACCGGGCGTCTGTGGGGAAGCATTGAGTTCACAACCCGGAGAAAGGACCATTTAAAAAAAGAAAGTACTTTGGGATTAATTTTCCTTCAAAGTGGCAGAATCACACAGTCATCGTCATAAACCTGTCACTCTCTCTGCCACACACGTGGAAATTGTAGGCAATTTTCAAGGCCTTGCTGCCACAGGTTTTGCCTTCCAATTTCCGCTTTCACCGGCAGAACGAGAAGGGAGTTGCAAATTTGGATGTAAACAAGGAATGGGCTAGTTGGGGTCCCCAAGGGGAGAGGGGGCAGAGGGCAGGGCAGACACAGGCCTTATCTGGCCCAAGAAGGCCAGCTGTGCTCCTGGTCAGGAAAGAGGTGAGACTCCCTCCCCTCCGCCCCACTGTTCCCAGTGAGAATTCCAGGATGACCGCGGGCTCCAGCTTATTGGAATACCTGGGCTTTGTGCTCTGGCTGCCAGTCAACTTCCCTCTGGCCTTTGGCAAGCAACTGGGACAAGCAAATACCGTGCTGGACTTTTGATCCTCCCTTCTCTGTACTTGACCCTTGTCCAGGACCTGCCTTTTCTTCCATGCTTCTCAAGCCCCACCCCAAGAAGCAGAAGGAAAGTGATTCAGGCCCCCAGTGTCCACACCGCCACCCCCCCAAAGCCCCAGCTGCAAGGTGCTGTGAAAGGTCCCACCCATCCCTCTGAGCATGCCCTGCCCCTTCCCTCACTGTAAACAAACCCATTTGCCTCCCATTCACCTCAGTGCACAAAGCCTGGCTGGTTTCTAACAGGCTGAGAGCCCAACCCCTGGCTGGGCTTGGGGATCCAGCACACCACACTTAACACCAGCCAGCATCTGTGAGTACCTGCCCCTCCATCCTCCCACCCCAAGTCTCTCGAACCATGGAGGAATGAACCACTGCACACCCCACCAGGACCCCGCACAGAGTAGACACCTCATTCATTATTGCCTTCGGAGCTGCAGGAACACCCACGAGGGGCTCCTTCCAGTCCAGGCCAGGGTCCCCGGCCAGCTCAGGACTGAATCCTTAACTGGAGCCTCCGTGTCCCCCTCCGTAAAATGGGGACTCTCACCCTGACTTTGCAGGCTTGTCGGGGCAAAGGCTGTGTGCATCAGGAGCCAGCTGCAATGGTTCTTGGCACAGGGCAGGGAATCAGCACGGCTGGCTGACCGCGGGGCCTCAGCTCCAGTCTCCAGGGCCTGTCCCGCTGGAGGGAGCTGACGTCCAGCTTGACAGCCCCCTGGCCCACGGGGAAGGCAAGAGGCCTGGAGGCGTCGCTCACTCTTATCGGGGGGGCAGGGAGGTTGCTGCTGTCACTGAGGAGTAGATGGGAAGTTTTTGCACGTGAAGGGTTGGTGCTGTGTCAGCCCTTCAGCCCACGGTCACCCCGAAGGCCCGAGAAGTCACAGCAGATCCCACAGGACGGTGATGCGAGGAACTTGGCCTTCCTCCGGCCTTTGCCTCTGGGTCCTGTCAGGGGCTTTCATGACGCACACGCACTGTCCACCCTCCAAACCCAGGCCACCTGAACTCCTGACGGGTCTGTTTTCCTATCAGTGTGACCCATGTCCCAGCAGCTGGGCACCCACTCGGAGTTGCTGTGGCATCTGTTCATCCGTACTCCTATGGAACCCAGTCTGCGCCAGGGCTCTCCCCGGTGCCCACAGCAGCAGCCCTTCCCACAGGGGCCTGTGAGATTGGGCCGCTAACTCTCCTAGAAGGCTCCCAGCCACATAACAAAACCCAGAGTGGGTGGGCGGGCCAGTGAGGAAGTTTGTTCTTGCTCATGATGAGCCCAGAGGCAGGGAGGTGCCCTGAGCTCCTGCTCCACCTGCTCCACCTGCTCCGAGGTCCTTGCAGTGCTGCCTCCAGGATGGCAGCCCTCAGTTGTAAATGGATGCCATGTCTCCAGGTGCCACGCACATGTCACTGCCATCGGCTGGCCACCTGGCTCGCATCCCATTGTCCTGGCAACATGGCAGCCCTAGTCTGGGAGGTACGGGAGCCCAGGCCAGTGCTTTCCTGAGGGGCAGGCTGCTTGGCCACGGCTGCTTCTCTGGCCGGCGACATGCACTGATTTTCTTTCCCAATTTGGCTCCCAAAGGGCCTGGTAATGGAATTGAAGAAATCTGAATAAATTGTCTGATGCGTCATGAATAAGTTTGCAATGTGCCAAGCGTCCCCCAGGAGGCCCGGGACAGCAGGGCTGCCATGCCAGGCTGCACGCTGGAGACCATTCCCGGGGATGGGCACCCTGTAAGCTGCTCCGAGTTCTAGAAGGACTTGGAAGGTCTGGGGAATTGTGACATCCATTTGCGGCACCAGCCTCCTGGCCTGTGACTAAAGGGTGGTGGCACAACCTGTTGGCTTGGCCTGGTGGCTGGTGGATAACTCAGCCACGCAGCCTGCGCCCCTGGCAGCTTCCATCACTCCAAGTCCTGTTGGTGACCCCACTCGGACTGGCCGGAAACTGTGCATGTCAGTCTTGGCTAATTTATGGAGCCTCGCAGAATAGTTCTCGTTTCATTTCCAGAAACACTCTATGTCAAGCACACCCAGAGAGCCCTTCATCTTTTCTTTTCCTGCCTCCTCGCTCCCTCTGCCTCCTTCCTACATCTATTCTCCAGGGAAAATGTCCTCAATTTTATTAACTCTTCTTCCTGTGGTTTTTATGTCTTGGCCCGTTCACCATGCTGACCGGTGGATGTCAGATTTATTGATCTCATACTTGACACGGACTCTTTTAGAAATCTGGTGTGCATATTAATGGTGGTAGCCAAGAGCTTTTATTGCTCTTGAACCCTATGCCACCCTACTTCATGCCCATCTTCTCTCTAACTTCATAGTGACCTTCTGAAGCTGATGTAGTTATTACCCACCCTCTTTATAGATGGGACACTGAGATTCCCTTCCTCAGTGTTCTGTAGCAAGTGACAGGGGTGGGACTGGGTCTGAGCCTGGGACTCTAACCCCAGGCCTGTGCTCCTAAGCCCTCCACCTGCTAATGAAAGCATGGCCTGTGGGAAATGCCAAGCCTGGTGGTTCACAGGCACACGGACATCAATGAAGCTCTGGTCCGTCCTCCTGGAAGGAACTGTGCCTCTGGACTCGTCTGATGCTGCCTATGGTCACAGTCAAGGCCGGCAGCCACAGCCCCACCCTGTCTCATTCACCCTGTCCTCAGGCTCGTCTCTGTCATACACAGGTCCTTCCCTCAGGAGGCAGTGTGTCAGAATGGCAGTGTGATAGTTAAGGCTAGGCCTTGGGGCCCAGCTATTTGGTCCAACATTATTCTAGATATTTCTATGAAGGTTTTATTTACTAATTTTTTAGATGAGATTAGCACTTAAATCAATAAACTTTGAGTAAAGCAGATTGCCCTTCACAATGTGGTGGGCCTCATCTTATTAGTTGAAGGCCTTAATAAAATGACCGACCTCCTTCATAGAAAATGATGGGTTTCTGCCTTCAGACTCTGCAGCAACAGCTCTTCTTTGGGTCTCCAGCCTGCCTGCATACCCTGCAGATTTTGGACTTTCCATACTCGACAATTGTATGAGCCAATTCCATAACATCTCTAGGTGTCAGCCACTCTGATTCTCTCCCTCCCACCCCACCATCTCCCCTTTTGCTCCCTCCCTTCCACTCTCTCTAAAAATCAATGGAAAAAATATCCTAAGGTGAAGATTAACAACAACAACAACAAAACAAAAAAAAAAAAGAAAAGATCTGGTTATCCATTTAGCTACACAAGACATTTGCTACTACAAGGCAATCTATTAATTCCTACTGGGTACCTGAGTGCCAAGCACAGTGGGTACAAAGAGCAACATGGCACATTTGCAGCTGGCTAGGCTCTGGGCTGGTTCAGACAGAAAGAAAAAGGTAACTGTCTTGCCTTCATTTGCTCTCAACCCAGCGGGGCAGGATCTCATGCTGCTGTGATGTGGGCGATTGGGGGACGGCAGAGTGTTCCCCTGGCCCACACAGAAGGAGGTGAGAGCACAGGCCATTGACTTAGAGCCTTGGCTGAGCACTCACACCTGCGTTCTTGTCCGGGCCCCACCCCTGGCTGGTGCAGAGCCACATCTGTTAGACACAGCACAGTGGCTGGTGGTGAGGCTGAGGGAGGGCATCACCATGGATGGATTATTGGAAGCTTGCAAAAGAGGGTATTAGGGGGAAGCGGCATTACCTTTGGAGAATTTGATTTATGAGCTGGGAAGCGAGTTCCCAGGGCCCCAGAGCCAGCTGGTGGCAGAGCTGGCTCCAGCTCCCAGACCTCTGGTCTCTTTCTGCCTCGGCTGGGCACTTGCCCCATTTTCCCAGCTGGGCTGTTTCTTCTTGTTGTTTTAATGTGGAAATGTGGCTGCAGAGGGGCTGGATGCGGCACAGAGGCTCCTGCAGGACCCTCACCAATCCCTTCCCACAGGTACATGGTGCCTGGCCCTTGGGCAGAGAAACAAATTAAGAGAGAGACGGTCCCAGCCCCTTTTACCTCTCACCCTTCTCTGACAGAGTCATTTTGGAAAGTGACAGGAGGCTCAATGGAATCACCTAATTTCCTAATAATAGATCACCTCCGAGTGCAATCATTAAATGTTTTACAACAAACGGTTTCCTTCAGCATGACTGTCTTCCTCCCTCCCCCTGTCCTGGCTCCTGCTCTGCTCTGAGCTGACCTGGCCTCTCCGGTGAGTCCCCTTTTCATTCCTGGGCTTTGGTGTTCCAACCCAGGTTCTGGGAATTACAGGAGGACCCTATGGGATTGCAAGAAAGGAAAGAAAGTGTAATGAGAGAAGCAACCAGATTGGGGTTTGAATCCTGGCTCGGCCACTTCCCCGCCATGTGACTTAGAAAAGTCACTTAATTTCCATTTGCTCTGGTGTCTTCGGCTGCAGATGGGGATCATGCTGCCACCCGGCTTGCCCAGTGCTTACGCGGCTTAGCGCGGTGCCTGCCAAGTCCCTGGCACATCAGGCCGTGAGCAAAGGGGAAATGCTGCAATCTTAAAAAAAAAAAAAAAAAGAATATTGTGAGGCTAATTCTTCCTAACATGCTCTGCCTTGAACCCTTGGAAAGGAGATAAGAGAGAGAGAGAGACAGAGAGAGAGAGAGAGAGGAGGGACAGAGACTGAAAGGAACTAGAGGGAGGAGGAAAAGGGTGAGAGAGCCCGTGGCAGGGCTGGAGGGAGTGAACAGTTGTCAATGGTGCTTCAACCCTTATATAATCACACACTCACAGCCAAGGGACTCACGTTTGCCAATCTTTCTGGCCAGATGTCTGAGGGTTTAGAGAAGGGCCAGCTGGAATTTGGAGGTTGTTTCGGTGCCACAGCAGCTCAGGAGCTGGGTGTTAGCAGATTTGGAAGCAATGGTGGCACTTTCCCCCGTGATGCGTGATTAATGTACAGCTGGCTGTGGCATGCACAGCTGTTGGATATTTTCAAGGCAAATGTCTCCCTAAGACCAAGAAAATACACGGGGCTAATCCCCTGCCAGGCCTGGCCTTGGGGTTTGTGAGAGGCAGCAGGTAAGAGTCAGCCCTGCTGTCCTTTGGCCCTGGAGCATGGGGACAGGGTGTCTGCTGGTCTTTTCAATGTCAGCATCGCTGGGAAGGAACCCACTGTGAACATCCCACATGGTCTTACGGTTTCCTTTTGTGTCATCCCGCACGGCATCATGGGTGTCCAGCTCCAGCAGCGGGCTCAGCTCAGCTGGGATCTCCAGTGAACAAGGCAATGTCTGACACCCTGTGTGCTGGCAGGTCTGGGGGCAGCAAGAGCGTTTGCATAGGTTTGAAGCAGGGCAGAGGCAGGGGAGAGTGCTGTCCTAGGTTAGGGGACCATGAGGAGGCGTCTACCCTAATTGGGGAATGAGGAATGCTTCCAGGACAGTGGCCAAAGGCATTTCTTGAGTCAAGGCTTTTAAAAACATTCGTTTTGTCCGGCCAGTGTAGCTCAGTGCTTGAGTATCAACTTATGAGTCAGTGGGTCACAATTCGATTCCTGGTCAGGGCACATGCCTAGCTTGTGGGCTCAATTCCCAGTAGGGGGCATGCAAGAGGCAGCTGATTAATGATTCTCCTCATTGATGTTTCTCTCTTCCTTCCTCTCTAAAATCAATAAAAATATATTTAAAAACTTTTTCTTGTTAATTTCAAGGGGAACCAAGAGGAGCTGCAAATTGGCTTTGGTGCATGGTCTATGTCCTTGAGTCCCAGTCCCACCTATAAAGAGATACTAGTTTTGCTGCCATTGGAAATGTAAATGAGAGAATGCCCATGCAGCAATCAGTGCATGCTGGGCCCATTGTAAGTGCTGAAGGGTGGGCAGCCGCTCTTCTGCTCTCGGTGGACTTATTCCATCGTGGACTTATTCCATCCTTTGCCCCAGGATCCCCTTCAGCCCTTTCTCCCAGGAGTCTTCTAGAGAATCTTACCCACTCCTGCAAGCATTTTGTGAAAGAATTTCGAAGCCACTCGAAGAGCTGGGAAAAGGAGGGGAGGGTTGCTATGGCCCCTCCTTCTCATGGAAACCCTGTTCTTTCCTGTCGCCTTCAGGGGTGCTAAACTATGAACGGTGAGCCCCTTGGACCAAAAGCCATTTTGTGGTGCTCATACTGCCTTCTTTTGGCCAGAAAAAAATAAGGTGTCTTGAGGGCCCTGTCCCAGTTCATTTGGGAATGAGTTTCAGTCCGTTTCAAAAGCCCAGCTTCTAGCGGAGGAATGTAGCTGGCGACGTGGGGGGTAATCTAATAACCACAAGTCCTGAGGGTGTGCGCTGCCCTGGCCTGGCCTCGGCCCAGGTGACCTATGGGATTAGCTGGGTGGGAAGGCGGTGTTACTTCCTTACCAAGCCCTCTGTGTGCAACGTGGCTCCAGTGTGTAACCCGAGAGGCTCCCATGGCTGGCGCTGAGCTGGCAAATGTAATGTAGCCTGATCATTACGACTGAGAACTGAAAAGACCTCCAGAGAGAATGCAGACTAGTCTCCTTTATAGGCCAGCGGCCTGCCACTTAGCCCTGCCTGTGAGTTTTTTTCCTTATCATGCAAGTGCCTACTTTAAGCTTTGAATGCCCGGGCATCCAATTCAAAGATGGCCAGCTCCAATAAACATTGCCCACCCAATGAGATAAAAACCAATCACAATAAACACATTGCCACCCATAAAAGCCAGGCCCACCTCACCCCTCTGCTCATCCTCAGCTCCTTTGTTTTGGAGATCTTTGGTTGATTTATTTTATTTTTTAAAAATATGTTTTTTGTAAATAATAATAATAATAATAATTATTATTATTATATTTTTATGGAGAAAGAGATAGAAACATCCATGAGAGAGAAACTAATCTGTTGGTCATTTTCCCTCCTTTTTCTTCCTAGGCTTTCAAGCCAGCTCTTCAGTTTGAAACTGATCAATTAGGAGTGAACTTGTGTTACCCTGCACTCCCACCCTTAATCCCAAAAAAAGCAGAACCCATCCCCCTGCCCCCACCCCCACCCTAATTGTGACCTCACTGTTTGCTCTGTTCCTTTTAGGACTTCTGAGTGATAAGCCTTGTCTTTTAAAGGCTCCTAATGGTTGTTGCTGAGGGTGTCTTGCAACCATAAGCGGGTCCTGCTACAACTTTGGTTCTGAAAGGGAGACCCAGGCCCAGGTAGAGTGGCCCCAGACATTTCCATCCCATAGTATCACCATCTATGGGCCAAGACAGACACAAACAGAGAGGTGCCTTAGGCTCGCTGCGGCTGACCAGCATCTGCTCTTCCCACTGGGACAGGTTAAATCAAGCCTAAGTGCAGCCACCTGCAACAGGCAAGGTTTGGAAGGAATAAATTCTGCAGTTCTGTGTCCCACAAGAAACAAATATTTGTTGAGAGAATGGATTTCTCTTTGCTCCTTCGATGTAAACGATTGTCTTTAGAAAGCACAGTGAAAATGCAAATACGTTTTCTGGGAGAGGCAGCTTTTTAAGCTATTAAATCCACAACACCATGTATTAAACCAGTCCTGGTTACCTAACTGGGTCCTGAGGGGCCCTGCAGGTCATTTTGGGGGACGAGACAGGACTACAGGGTGGGGTTGTTTGCAGTGCCGGGCCTGCCAGGGAGTCCCAGACTCTGGAGGGAGAGTGGCCTAGTTCCACAGTTTGCCAACCCTGTTGGCAGGTTTTTGGACAGTCAAGGGGAGGAATTAAAAATTGTGTCCCTTTAAGATCTTTCCAAGTGCAAGTCCCCAGAGAGGAACTGAAGTTGGCCAGCTTGGGACGGTTTCCCCATTGTCAGGGTGCCAGCTATTATACTGAAACAATTAAGGAGAAATTGAGAACCCTTGCAATCACCACATCACACAAATGTATTTCATATACCTAGTATAAAGTTTCTGAAAAAGGTGATAACATTTACACAGTTTAAAATTCACAGTCCTAACCACCTTTACGTGTGGAATTCAATGGTATTATGTACGTTCTCAATGTTGTGCAATCAGCATCACTATCAGCTCCAGCATTTTTCATCATCCCCAAAAGAAATTCTGTATCCATTAAACAATCACCCTCCTCCTACTCCCTCCCCTTAGCCCCTGGTAACCAGCGTTCTAATTTTTGTCTGTATGAATTTGCCTATTCCAGTTACCTCATGTAAGTAGAATCATACGATCTTTGTCCTTTAATGCCTGGCTTATTTCACTTAGTGTAATCTATTCAAGGTTCATCTATGTTGTAGCATTATAACAGAGTTTCCTTCCTTTTTAAAAAAGGTTGAGTATTGTACGTAAATACCACATATTGTTTATCCATTCATCTTTTGATAGATATTTGGGTTGTTTTCATCTTTTGGCTATTGTGCATAATGCTGCTATGAACGTTGGTGTACAAATAATCTGTTTCTGTATTTTCTTTTTCTTTTTTTGTTAACCTTCACGGAAGGATATCTTTTCCATTGATTTTATTTTTTAGAGAGAGTAGAAGGGAGGGAGGAGGGAAGAGAGAAGAGAGAAAGAGAGAGAGAGAGACATCGATTGGCTGCCTCCTGCACTCATTTCCACTGGGGCCAGGTATGGAACCTGCAACTCAGGTACATGCCCTTCCTTGACCAGGAATCAAACCTGAGACCCTTCGGTTCGAGGGCTGTTGTTCTAACCACTGAGAACCACTGGCCAGGGCTCTGTTTCTGCTTTTAATTCTTTTGAATATCTATGTAGCAGTGGAATTGCTGGGTTATATGGTATTTCCGTTTAACTTTTTGAAGGGCTGCCATACTGGTTTTTACAATGGTTGTACCATTTAAAAGTCCCATTAGCAATGCACAGGATTTCAATTTCCCCATATCCCCACCCACACTTATTTTTCCATATTTTTATTAATATTTTTCCTAATGGGTACATCCACATATTTTTTAAGTTGCTTTCTCCTTGGTCACAAATATCAACAAGAGCAAGAGCCAACCTAACCTTTCATTTTTAAAAATGGTAACTGTATGACTCCAACAAATACGCAACATGTTATGAAGATGCAGCACTGACAAAGCCCAGCGAAGCCAGCTTACACTTAATAATGTGCATGGGCATAACACTGGGTACAAATGTTCCCATGAACGAGAGAACTTTGTTAAATTTTGTATGACCAAAGTAAACTGAGTTTTCTCTTAATTTGTATCTAGTATCATGCCATATATATATATATATATATATATATATATATATATATATATATATATAGAGAGAGAGAGAGAGAGAGAGAGAGAGAGAGAGAGAGAAGAGAGAGGGTTTTTCCCCAGTACTGTCTCTAAGCCTCATCTTCGGTCCAATTGGATAAGGCATCTTTTGTTACTGACTAACACTTCAAGCCTGTGATATTAGATACTTTCTCATGTATTGATTTTGTGGATTCCCAATGACAAGGCAAGAAAAATTATCCCTATTTTACAGATGAGGAAATTGCTCCCCAGAGAGGCAAGGGATTTTCCCAAAGTCACCCAGCTGCTAAGTAACAGAGGTAACACTGACCTCTCCCTGCAGAAATCAATGAAGGATCTACTTAAGCCTGGGTCTTCACACTGAAAGCTTGTCTTCCTTGCATCACCACCTGTCCCTTCATAACTGAGATAGTTGAATCAGATGTGTGTGGACAGGTAACTTCCACACTGTCCCCATGGGAGAACTGCCTCACACCATGCACACTCATTAATCTGCAAATATTTACCAGGATGCCTACAGTGTGCCTTCTCCATGAACATAGGCTTCCATATTCCTGCAAGAGCAGTAAATCAACCTTTGAATCGTCCTATGCTTTTGCCATTTCATAGATAGCAGATTGACTCTATGAGGAAGGTAGTTATATCTGAGACCTTAAGAAAGCCTTTTGACTAACATTGATGACTTAGGAGAATAATGCAAGAAAATCCTTCACCAGTTTCACAGGCTGTAGTGCTGGAATCATAAGGATCTTGATAATGACAATGATGAAGGAGCTGCTATTTATTAAGCTTAAACACAGTTCTCATTTAGCTGGAGTGATTGTTTTTCACTAACATTGAAAGTTATTTATTAATTTATGCATGCACTCAAAAACATTTACTTGGTACTTGATATGTGCCAGGTACAAAGATGAAAAACGACCAGGACATGTGACCCAACCTTTGACCAGCTCACTATTCGTGACTAACAGTGGAGGCAGACACATAAACCTTTAACTAGAACACAATGTAAGAAGTGCTGCAGTAGAGAGAATGGCAACAGGATGTGGCAAAAGGATGTGGCAACGGGGTGAGGTAACACTGACCTCTCCCTGTAGAAATCAATGAAGGATCTACTGAGCATGGGACCTTAGAGTTGGGTATTGAAATATGAGTAGAAGCTTGCAATGAGCAGAAATCAAATATTAGTTGGTGGGGTGAAAAGACTGGCAACTTGACCTGGGACTAGCTTGGTAAGTTTCATGTAGGGCAGGCTCAGGCATTTGAACTTTTACATTAGGATCTGTTGAAGGAAGGATTTCAAATGAGCTATCAAAAGGACAGGGCATGCTTCTGATCCCCATGCCCTAATAAACGTTTCCCAGGTTGCCAGGAGAATTGGTAAATGCCATGCCTCTGAAAATGTGCTCATCATACGCATTTTGTAAACCATAAAATGACTTCCAAATTACCTATGAGATACTTTTGGATTGATTGATTGATTGATTGATTGATTTCTGAGGGATCTTCTAAGTTGTGATGTTGCAAAACTCTTTCCAGCCCTTCACCTCATAAGCTTCCCTGCCAAGTTGATTATGCCTTTCTCATCAGGCTGTTCTGAGGGATTAATGAGCTCATGGCCCTGATGAGCTTGGCACATGAAACTGGGATCGCTGGGCTTCCATCGAGCCAGCCAGCCTGCCATTTCACGGATGAGGAGCCTTAGCCGTGAGGAAGACGAGTGCCTTGAACAAGGTCTCAGCTGGTAGGCAGTGGAGCCAGGGCTTGAACCCGGCGTGCCTGGCTGCAGAATCCTATTCTTAATCACGACACCGTTCTCCCGGCCACAAGTACATCTCAGTAATTCACAGTCTGCAGGAAAGAGTCTTAAAAGTTTACCAGCAAACACTGATTAGTGGGGAGAACGGGAATATGGGGTTAGATCTTGGCTATCAATCTGGACCGACTTTACAAATTTTGAGTAATTACATCTTTTTGGCAAGTCACTGTACCTTGCAGTGGCTTAATTTTCCCATTTCTAACGGGGCTTGGGACCTACATGTGACATCGTTGTGGTCATTAGCAACAGAATACCCAGAGCATGGAACAGAACCTGGTTCATAGCAGCTGCAAAGTACATGAAAGAGATTAATTAATAATCATTACAGTTGTAATTACAGTGAGTTGGATGAGTTTCTTTTGTAAAATAGAGAGCTTTTCCTAACCTCAGACTTCAGAATGTTCAGTAAGTATTTCTGTAAGAATGGTTGTTGGGAATGATAAATCCTTTTTGTTCCCCCTCAGAAAATCAAAGCAGAAAGAACTTCAGCCCATGAATACCAAGCCCCTGCACATGGTTCTACGCTGTGTGCAAAGCCTAAAGGAGCAGGAGGTGGTGGCCTTCCTCTCTGTGGGAACCAACATCTCCCTGACAACCCCCATCTCTCTACCACCCTGACCCTTGCAGGGAAAGTGCCAGGAAGAAAGATAAGACACTGCTCTGTGAGCATCTGGGCATGGTCCTAATTCTGGCTAATGACAGCCGAGAAGACTTCAGGAGAAGGTGGCCTCAGACCCTCATGGACAGGAAGGACAGGTAGGTAGGCTGGGGAGCAGGGAACATTTTGGTTGGAGGGGAGGTAAGCACGAGGCATTGGAGGATGAGGGCAGAGCCAGCAGGTGGGAGCCCTCTGCATCATGCCAGGGGTTGTGGCCCCCCGGGGATGAGAGAGGCAGGTGGCCCAGAAGAGTCCTGGGAGAGAAGGGAAGGAAGATTGACAGGGGCTGCGATGAGGCCACATGATGGTGAGTCATGGAGACCGACTGTGGTTCTGGGGATGAGTAATGAGGGCATCAGTGCGGAGCCAGCGCAGGGGTTTCCAGGGCAAACACGCGGAGGTGCATCACGGAGGCCACCAGAACCTGCCCCTAATGCATCCATCCAGGGGACGCTAAGCGCTTTAGAATATCCCCTGATGAATAATTTCTCCAACTCTAATCGCATTAGGGACACACGGGGCCATGGCCGGTGCTCTGTCTGTCAGATGTCGTTGCCACTTAAGTGAGTGATGCAGAGTGGGCCGGCCACAGGCAGAGCCGGGTCTGCAGGCGAGGCAGGCGGCCAGGAGAGCTGGCCCCAGAGGTTTTATTTCTTTGGCTCCGTAATCAGATTGGAGGCAGAATGCTTTGCTGCGGCTGCTCCTTGTAGTCAGTCTCTCTGGGTTGATACCATTTCCTCTCTCCGTGGGTCCTGAGGGCGGAAGGGTAACTGCTCTACCTCTCACCCCTCCAGGTCCACCACCCACGCAGGACTAGACAGGGGAAATGACCCCACAGCGCCCTGCCTCAATTCTGTACCCCCAGGGAGGGAAAATGTGCTTATTACATTCCCTGGAGGTACAGATCCAGGAAGCTAAGGTGTCCTTCACAGAAACAGGCATCAAAAGCGAGCTGGAAGTCAGGGTCAAAGCCAGAATGATGACATTCTGTAGGGATCAGTGCATGACTTGGCATTCATGTTTTAAGACAGCTATATAAGACCAGGGAAAAAGTCCCCCGGCTTTATCTTTTTATGAAAGATTTAGCCTGGAATAATTGCATGGTAGAGCTTCTTAAAATGCTGCATGCAATCTGAGTTTACATATAAAATTTTACTATTTTGAATTAAATTCATATTCATTGTAAAACAATATAAAATTATAAAGGAGAGAGAGATAGAGAGATAGAGATAGATAGATAGATAGATAGAGAGAGAGAGAGAGAGAGAGAGAGAGAGAGAGAGAGAGAGAGATTAAGAGAGAGAGATGTGCCGAAACCGGTTTGGCTCAGTGGATAGAGCGTCGGTCTGCGGACTGAAAGGTCCCAGGTTCAATTTTGGTCAAGGGCATTTACATTGGTTGCAGGCACATCCCCAATAGGGGGTGTGCAGGAGGCAGCTGGTCGATGTTTCTCTCTCATCGATGTTTCTAGCTGTCTATCCTTCTCCTTTCCTCTCTGTAAAAAATCAATAAAATATATTTTTTAAAAAGAGAGAGAGAGAGAGATGGTTGGCTTGGTGGAGGGATTACTTAATCCCATCGCCCATGATTGTCTATTAACCCATTGATTACAACCTATTTTTCCCTCTAGGCGAACCTATATAGTATATAGAATGTGATTCAATTTTTGAAAGAATATATTTTGAAAACTGGGTTTTAAAAATAACTAGATATTATAAACAGCTTTCAATTTAATATTTGTACCTGGCAAGAATATTTTTCTGCCACCAAATTTTTTCAAAAGGAAACTATTTTAGGGATTTCCCATAATTTTTTGTACAAAGTGCTATTTTGCACATAAATTAATTTTTCTCTAGGTAAGTCAGTGCTGGATGAACCACCAGCATTATTGTGCATACTCTTTTTTTTATTTATTGATTTTTTTACAGAGAGGAAGAGAGAGGGATAGAGAGTTAGAAAGTCTCGGCTGACCAGCATGCAGGAGGCAGAGGATGATGTCTGCATTAGGGTGCTGACTCAGGTAGCAATTACGTCTGCCCAGGGTGCCAGCAATTTTAGTTTTAATGACTCTGTTACTTTACCTGGCATTGCCAAGGTTCTCATGAGTCTTTGGGGACTGGGCTGGGAGGTGGTTTGATGGTGGCTGTAGGCAGAGCTCCTTCCCCTTCCTGGCTTACTGTTCTATGATAGAGAACATAGATTTACTGCCTCTTGCACACCCCCTGCTTCCCCTTCCTGGCTTACTGTTCTATGATAGAGAACATAGATTAGCTGCCTCTTGCACACCCCCTATTGGGGATGTGCCTGCAACCAAGGTACATGCCCTTGACCGGAATAGAACCCAGGACCTTTCAGTCCGCAGGCCGACACTCTATCCACTGAGCCAAACCGGTTTTGGCTATTGTGCATACTCTTGAGTATTTCCTTAATATTGAAGCCCTGAAAGTAGAAGTTCTAGGATTGAAAGATTTTGATTTTGTGTTTGATGTATGTGGCTGTACCACCAATGTGGGCTCTAGTGTCCTCACATGTTTCCTCACATTCTCCCTCGTGCTGGATGTTAAAATTTTTAAAATATCTTGCCAGATTGATAAGTGAAATGTGGTATCTCATTTTTTATGTTTTAGATTATTAGTAAGGTTAAATATTTTTTCCTCTCATATTTGGTCTTTTTAATCTCTTCTGAATTGCCTATTTGTGTCTTTTGCTTATTTTTTCCAATAGTATTAGCATTTCCTTATTGACTGTAAAATAATTAGTTAAGAATGTTAGCCTTTTGCCCTCTAGTTTGCAAATATTTCTTTTCAGTTTTGCCCCTTGCCTTAATGTAGGCATATTTCAGATTTTTATGTTGTCAAATCCATCAAAATTTTTTATTTAACTTTTAATATATCAAAATTATATTTAATGTTCCCTTTGGTATCCATATCTAGAAAAAGTTGTATGGTCACCTACATTTCCCCCAATATATTTTTGGTTTTATTTTTACATTTAAATCCCCACAGTTTTCATTGCAATGCAGTTTTGACTAATATCCGAGTCAAAGAAGATAAGTTATGGGAAGGGAGATTTTGATTCAATATGTGCATGAAATTTCTAATGATTTAGAGATGAGATTGACAACCGAGGAAATAAGCTAATCTCATTGCTTGACCTTCTATCAGGGTTTAAGAATTGCTTGGCCTTCCGTAAGTGCTCAATTAACATTTGCTCAAAGAATGATGGAGTAAGAGACCTCCACGCTTCTTTTCAATGCTGTTTTCCTGACTTGGCTCGGGTTTTCAGTTCATTCCATCTCCAGAGATCATTCTAGAAATGGAGATGGTGGCTCTCAGGGGTGAAGCAGGCAAGAGGACAGGATGGTAGGGAGGGAACTGATGCCAGGGGAGCTACTTCTCAAATCTCACCTCCCACATGGTCTGTGAGGGTTTGCAAGGCTCCTTGCTGTTTGCTGGGCTCTGGGCTGGGAGAGAAATAAGTAGGCGGGCCAGTTGTTAGCCAAAAGGACTTAAAGCCGGATGGGAGGTTAGACAGGTGCCTCTGAAGATGGAAGGCTCAGAATGTGTGGCGCTGAGGAAGCGGCTGTGGAAATGCAGGGCTGGTGGTGGTCGTGGTGCTGTTGTGGGTCCTTAATCAGGCACGGTGACTTTTAGGAGCTGAGTCCCGGAGGTTTACTCCGAGTGGTTCTCTCCTGAAAGGCTCTTCCATGAGGTTGTCCATTCGGGTGCACTAAAGAAAGGCCACAATAGCTAAGAGTTTCTTCTGTACTTTTCAAATAACTCAGTGACTCAGGAAAGAAGAAAATGCCCACATGCATTAAACTCATAAACAAAGAGACAAAACTCAGGTGTGTGTGTTCTTATGCATGCTTACCTGTATGACATATGATTTATTTATTTATTTATTTATTTTTTCTTTCTGGATAAATATCACATACTTCCTAGATTACATCAGCCTGAGGTAAAAATAGGGTCTTTATGATAGAGACAAATAAGAATTTCTTGCCGAAACTGGTTTGGCTCAGTGGATAGAGCATCATCCTGCAGACTGAAAGGTCCCAGGTTTGATTCTGGTCAAGGGCATGTACATTGGCAGCTGGTCAATGTTTCTCTCTCATCGACGTTTCTAGCTCCCTATCCCTCTCCCTTCCTCTCTGTGGAAAATCAATAAAACACACACACACACACACACACACACACACACACACACACACACACACATATATATATATATAAAGAATTTCTCCCTCCCGACCTCGTGCATTCTATGGGAACGCCAGCCCTCCTTAAAGGACTCATGCACTTGTCCGCTCTCCTCTTGGTATCCTCACTCATCTCAGCCACTCCGGTTCTCCTGTGTCAGGGATGCCACCAGCCATAGTTCTGCCTCCAGTTCTGTCTGGCTCCTGCTGCCCTCTGTGCCTGGCTGACCAGCATGCAGGAGGCAGAGGACGATGTCTGCATTAGAGTGCTGACTTAGGTAGCAATTACGTCTGCCCAGGGTGCCAGCAATTTTAGTTTTAATGACTCTGTTACTTCACCTGGCATTGCCAAGGTTCTCATGAGTCTTTGAGGACTGGGCTGGGAGGTGGTTTGATGGTGGCTGTAGGCAGAGCTCCTTCCCCTTCCTGGCTTACTGTGCCATCTCTTCTCCTTTCCTGGACTCCTTGTGTCTTCAGGCAAAATTCTCTGGTCCAGATGTGCCTGAAGTCTAGGATGAACATAGTATACGAAACATGCTTACCTATCAGGGACTAATGTGGTGGATTCCCTCATGGACTCCGGAGTCACCTATTTTGGTTTGTATTGTTTATCAGCTGGGTGATCCTGGCTACAGGGCTTCACTTCTCTGGGTCTTAGGACTCATTTGTAATGACAACAGTACCTACTTCATAGCATTGCTATAGGGAGTCTATGAGTTAATATAAATAAAATGATTAAAAGAGTGCCAGGCAGATAGTAAGCACATAGGTAAGAAAATGTTAGCCATTATTATTGTAACTTCAAGTTCATCCTCCTGTTTCTTTCATCTTGCTTGATTGGAAAGTTCTCATTGGCATGGACCCTCTCACGGGCTCCAAACATTTGAAAGAAGAAAAGAGAGGAAAACCATGGAAATAGTGGTTATCATAATTTCCATCCCCGTTTTCAGCTCCTTTAGAGGACCTGTGGCCTGGTTAGACCAGCCTTCCTTCTCTCTTTCCTATGTCCTCCCTTCCCTCAAATAGTTTTTGAAAAGGAAATAATCCGTTTTTATAGATAGAGAATAAAAGGAGAGACAAAGAATTAGAAGAGGAGGAGATAAAAGAAAGAGTTGCAGGGTGGTAGTACTGTTTGGCATACAAGTTTTGGAGTCTGTCAGACTGCCCTTGTCATTTCTATTGTGATGTTCAGTACATTGCTTAACCATTTTGCACTCAATATCTGTACAGTGGGTTTATTAATTACTTATCTCATGGGATGGGCATGAAGATTAAAGGAGAGAACTTATACGGCATCGACTCAATAAGTGTTAATTTTTTACCTTCCTTCTGCCCTTGTCCTAATAAGATGAAACCCATGTCACAGGTTGCCTGCCCATTTCATAGGCCTTGGGAGAATTCTGAAGCGGTCCAGAGATGATTTTTAAAAAATTTCCCTAGCAACATTCATTCTGTAGTGTGTTCTCTCATCAGATTTTATTCTTTTTTCTTTTAGAGGATGGAGCTTTCTGCAGCAGGTACACGTGAAATCTGCAAGCGGTGGCTGGATCCAAAGATGGCAGCTCGATCACTTGCTGGCTGACTTCTCCTGGCTGCTGGTGAAGTCACGTGGGCAATTGACGCACTGTGTCACTTTCCATCTGCTCCCACTCTCCCCCTTCCCGGGTATTTTTGGAAGAGTGGTTTAGTACATCAACCTTTAAAGAAAAGTAATTATTAAATCTTTCTGTCATCAGGATGTCATGGGGTTGTGTGTCACGCATAGCTCTTGGCAGCATCTAAATTGGGATTTTCAAAACAAGATGAAGTTTCTCCTTGGCCCTTTTGTTTGCCTCTTGAAAAAGTTCAGCTTCTGCAGCAGCTGATTTGGTTACTCGTTAAGAGTTTTCTCTGACTTAACCAATAACGAAACGATTTTTCCCATTTGAATAGCTCTGCCGAGGTCCACTCAGCCACCCAGAGCCGAGTGGTGGCTACAATGTAAGCTTTGTTCCTTACAAAAAAATCATTTCGGGTTTATGAATGTTTCACCTCTGGAACCCGAAATGTGGGGCTTCAGCCATTGAGCCTGCTGGCTGGTTGGGCTGCTGGCTGAATGAGCTGGAGCTTAAGATGGCTCCTATGGAGGAGCAACAGCTATGATGAGTTGAATAAGCGCCCATCCCATGGAAGCAGCTGGAGAAGCACGTCAGGTGCATTATTTCAGCGGAGCCTCCTAAAATGACAGCCAGGTTTTATTGAGCACTGACTATGTACCACATGGGCTCCGTGACTTTTACAGCATTCTCATTGGATCCTCAACTCACCTGCTAAGGTATAGTTACCTGGTGAGGGTATGGTGACAGTCACCTGACTCAGCTCTCCTTGATGTCCACCCAGTTTTATTGGATAAGGATACTGAAAAAAGTCCCTGGGATAAACCTTGATTGCTTTAGCCTGGCTAGATCCAGGGGCCCAAATGATGTGCTTGAATTCTCTCTTTCTCTTCATACTGCTTTACCTTCCTTTGTATTGACTTTGCTCTGAGCAGAAATGCTCTATAAGTTTTCCCCAAACTTCTCTCATGATGAGAATCACCTGGTATAGTTGTTAAACTACAGACTCCTGAATTCCAACTAAGAAGTGCTAAACTAGAATTTTGGGGAACATATAGGTAAAATTGTATACTTAACTAGTGCTTTCCTTCCATTATGGCAAGTGGTACCAGTCTTCTACTGATGGTAGGGATATAAATTTGGTGAACAAAGTAAATGTGTTTTAGTAAAAAAAAAAAAAAAAAAGTGAGTGAATTGAAAGAAAACACTCTAAATTCTATGTATCTTCTATACATCAGTCAGGGTCCAACCAAGTAAACAGGCAGTAGGATGTATGTATTAAGAAGTTGTTTGGAAGGAACTGGCTCACATGTTGTATGGTCTGGCTAGGTGGGTGAAATCTACAGGGTAGGTGGGTGGCGGGTGTGTGTGTGTGTGTGTGTGTGTGTGTGTGTGTGTGTGTGGAGGGCGCAGGCTGGAACTCTTCTGCTTCTGGGAAAGCTCACCTCTGCTCTTAAGGTCTTTCATCTGCTTGCACCAGGCCCATCCAGATCATCTAGATTCTAGAATAATACCCCTTTCGTAGCAACTCATTATGGGTTATAATCACATCTACAGAATACCTTCACAACAGCACCTAGGTTAATGTTTGAATAATCGGGGACTGTGCATGAGGTTGTGAAGGAGGTAAGCAAATGATGGGCAGCTGGCAAACCTGAGCCACGCAGGTGGGGCCAATAGCTAGTATATTAGGCCCTGCGCAAAGGCGCTGGGGATTGGTGGTCAGGGAACGACGGGTATTTTAGCGATCAGCGCTTGGCAGGAGGGTGCTGTAAGCAGGCTGGGGAAAGCAAAACACAGGAGCCCCCTTTCCTGCTGTCTCCTCTTAGGCTCCTTTTCTAAGGGACTAGCTTCTGTTTGCCTCGGTCTCCCTCATTTCATCCGTTCGACTTCATAGAGGTAAGTTTGTCCTAAGAAAAGGACTGAAAATGACTTGGACTACAGTAATTTCATACCAGGGTGATTGCAATACTCACAATGACACCCCTTTTTACCAACACCGCCACCACATGTCCGAGTTAGCAACATACTTCAATCTTAGAAGCTCCTGGGTCCCCCTACCCACGGATAGTGGTCATTGTATTGGAAATGTCATTACATGATTATTAATCAAATGTATTTTCTTGAGACTGAGGAGAGAGAGCTGGAGGGTCCACGGGTGCTTTCCCCCATTAAGGCAATTAGGAAAGGACGTGGAACTCGCGCTTGGATGAGAAGATTGACTTTATGAGCGTCTCCTGGGGACAAGAGGGGAGGGAGTCGGTTTTGCTTTTTAAAGACCAGAATTTTCTGTTTCCTTTGGAGGCCTTCATTTTCTGGACAGTGAGCTGTGCCTTCACAGAACACGGAGGGCTGATCACAGTCCCAGCGCTTGACCCTCAGAGCGGCAGCGGTAAGTGACGTATCCTGGCTGACATTTGGAGATTGACACGCTGATAAGCGCAGTGCGGCTGGGAAATCTCTCTCCCATCGCTGCACATTCACAGTGTTTGCCAGGGCGGTGGCTCTGGGCCAGCCCTCCACCAGAAGCAGGGCTGCCTGCGGGGCCGCCAGTGGGAGGGCTGGATCACACTGGGATGTTGGCAGAGTGAGATGGGTGGGTGCCTGTTTCACCGCCAGTGGTACCTGGGAGGCAAATCGCATTCACTAGGCAGGAAGTTGTCTTACTTACACCTGTGGAGATGAGAGAATAGGTATATTTCAACTGTGTGTGTGTGTGTGTGGGGTGGGGGGTGGGGGGGGGGGGGGAGGAGGGGGAAGAGGGATCTAAAATCTTTAAGTTTGCAGATGATATCAAGCTGGGGAAATAGGTCTCATTTCAAGCCTCACCTGAGTGGTTGGGGCTGCCTTAACTGGGCCCAAAGGAGAAGGAGTGACAGGACTGTTACTGACCTGTGTCTGGGCGGTGGGTGTGGGAGAGAGCTTGGCGTGGGGATGAAATATCAGCTCTTGTGATTAAGCCACAGACTCTGAAGGTTAATATTTAGATTAAGGTAGAGTTTCCCTGCTTTGCTTCCTCATTTGGATCGCAAACTACATGAGGGCAGGGCCCAGGATGCGCTCATGTGTAACACAGGGGCTTGGGGTCTTTCCAACCACTTTCCTGGCCCTGCACACGCATTGCCCGGAGTGACCGTCATGCCCACTTCTCTCCAGGAGCCCTCCCTCCCTTGGCGAGTTGATTTTCCCGACTGTCTTGCATGAAGACAGGGGAAGGAGCCCCGTTGCTCACCTCGGAGGAGCCCCGCTCTGAATTTCCTTCGGATTACGTAGGGTTTGGTGTTGGCATCGGAGGAGCTAGCTTGACCTTTGTGACTTAACCCTGAGGTGCCGGGAGGTGGAGATTTGGAACTCACAGGCTAGTGGGTTTAGGAAGAGCCTGGATTTTCCAGGTGGCGAGAGTGCTCCTCCCACTGCAGTCTTTCTGAACTTGGGGCTCTTGTGTAGCATTTTACCTCTGGAACCGTTCTGCCACTTTCCCGGCAAATGACAGACGCAGCAAAGCAGCAGTGGCCCCTGCGTCCAGCAAGCAAAACTCCAGGTAAATAAAAGCAACGAGCAGACAAGTAAAAATGTTTTAAAAGAAAAACAAACAAACAAAATAAACCCCCTTCTCCCAAAATAAACAATCGCATTAAAAAAAAAAAAAAAGTCCAGGTAACCCAGGCCTGGCGTAACCATAGCAACCCTAATGGGGCACAATGACCCAGCATAAATCAGGCTCCTGGGGAAATGTGAGGGGATGTGTCTGCTGGATGATGGGAGGGAAAGGTGCCTCGCTCCCCATGGGTCCCTGATGTCGGCGCAGAACGGTTTCCCATGGCCTGTGACCTGAGGTGACATGTTAACCCGGTCATGTATTTCCAGGCTCTTGGTCTGCTCTGGGTCTGCTAAGTAGAATCAGACGGGCAGCTCCAGCGTGGAAGGAATGTGGGACATCTGACACATAAACACACAGGCACATGCATGCACACTGCCCGGCATATGGGGGAGGCAGAGCTAGCTGCCTTGTTCACGATTCCTTAGGTCTGTCTGTCTGTCTGTTTTCTCTTTGCACCTGGTATGGCTGGGACTGGCGTCACTGCAATGCATGCTGGGGCCCATGCTGCATTTTCTGCTCCCTCTTCCGAAAGCTGCCTTCTTCCCAGCCTCCAGGTTTTGACCCAAGTGTCAAGTGTCATGTCAGAGTGGCTTTCCCTGACTATTGTGGCCCCCGCTGCAGTGACCCTATCGTCCATCACCCCGCTTGACTTTTTCACAGCCCCTAGCCTTTTCTCTGCTTCCCCTGCTCACTTGCGTGCTTGCTAGTTCTAATTCTCCTCTCTGACTTGCATGTAACTTGTGTCTGTCATCCTTTATCGCTTTATCATTTAGCCAAGGGCTTGGCACAAAGTGGGTGCTCACTAAACACCAATTGACTGACCGACTGGATGCTTCTTCCAGGTCTTTTGTGTCCCAAAGTGGCAGCAGCATTGAGAATCTGTAACCAGGGCAGTTCAGGGGAGACTCCAATCTTGGGCACTTTTTCTTCTTTCTAGAAGCTGTTTCACCCCCCCACCCCCACCCCAGCTGCTCTGACAGTTAGATGAAGTTTGGCTGCAAGCATACAAGCAGGCCCTATGGGGGAACCAGGGACTCTAGTCCTGGGTGCTGGGGAGTCAGTGATGGAGGGGAGGTGTGGCAGGGCCATTTGGTGGCCCCGCTTTCCTTTCTGGGTGTGCATGTTTGTGTATCTCTCCTCCTGCTTTATTAAAAAGCACTCTGGGCTGTGCAGAGCAAGCTGGGAGGTCTCAGGTAGAAGCAGGCGGATGTCTCTATTGAACTCCTAAGCTGATTACATCCTGCTGTGTCTCAAAAATAAAATGAAACATAAATTAAAAACTCCTCAACCCTTGCCTCTTTCAAATTTCATTTTCAAAGGCACAAATGGGCCCTGCTCCTTCGGTACAAGCTGTGCGACAGAAAGGTTTGATCCCCTGTCAATCTGAGGGCTGGTCTTCCTCCTCAGCAGTGCTCCTGACAGGATCATCAAAGATGTTTGAATGTGTGAATGGCTTATGCTGGAGATAATTTATAGATGGATCGACACCCTTCTGCCTAGCATGATGCTGGTGACACAGCATTGTGAGCCGAGGGCTGCATTCAGTGCCCTTTGGAGGAAGCTTTGAGGAGAGGACGATGGGATTGCTCCCCTTTTTCTTTGACCTGTGATTGCAGCTGCAGACTGACATTTGTACCAGTTCTAGTAACACTGAATGCTTCTGAGCCTGATGATCACCTTCTTTCTCCCTGATCCGAGAGGCTGGTGAGCAGCTAGTCTCTCTGGTGAGCCAGGGAGTCTGGTTCATCAGAATAGACACCGCCTCTCAGTCTGCTCTCTGCACTCCGCCCCTCCTCTGCTGCACCCAGTGTTCAGGCTAGCTGGTGAAGACTGGCTCCTGGTTAGGACTGCTGCCCCCTGCCGGTTGAGCTCCCCACCTGCCAAGAGTCCCAAAGGCTTTCACTTTGGCCCTCACCTGCTCTGCTTGTGGTCCTGAAACAGGCTGGCTGGTCCCTTGCTGAGGCTGCTGTGATAAAGTGAAGTCTTTGGTTCCTAGGTGCTTTGGAGCTACTGAATGGCTTTCTTTTTCCGGACTTCCTTGTTCCTCAGCCACAGCCATCACTTCCCTCGCAGTAATACTTCTGAGGTCAAGGCCCCCCTCCACCTTGCCCCGCCCCCAGCCCACAACGAATGGTGCCAGAGGCTAAGCTGCCTTGAGGTCAGGAAATAGTTTACACAAAGTGGTATTTTGCTTGCTCCCCAATGACTTCAGATTCTTCCAGCAAACATTGTTGGAATCACTTAATTCCTCGAAGCTCATCAGAATTCTTCTGGTGCAAACTGGGTGTTGTTCTTGATCATATTAAGTCATTTAAAATGCACCTCAGCGATTCAATTGCCCGGCCATCACCCCCTTCCTCTCACGCAGGGGTCTCCATTGACTCACTGATTTTTAAGGGTGAGATGCATTTTCTTTGTGACACGTGTTTGAATCTCGGGGGTGGCGGAATTGTGGGGGTTGGATATGACCTGGGAAACCATGAGGAGACTCATGGGCTGGAGAAAAGCAGAGGTGAGACAAAGAGGGGAAAACGCATTGGCTACAGGTTGAAATTTACCAATCGCATTCACACACAGTGCTGGGGAGCACAGTTCTGATTCTGGATGTTTCCTGTCAATAAAGTGGAACAAAGTGGATCAAGTGTGCAGTGTCAGGCATTGGCATCGGAGTTAGGCACAGAGAAAATCCCGCTGTAAGATCTTTGAGGTTGGGCTCTTGTGATGGGCATCATCCAGTCCAGAATCAAGAAATGCTGTTTTTAGGAAAGAAAAAAAAAATTAATCATGTTCAGTGTACCAACAAATATTCTGATCTTTGGTAAATCTATAATAATAAAAGCATAATATGCTAATTAGACTGGAAAGCCAAACGACCTTCCAGACATCCTTCTGGACAAAGCTGTGGCATCAGGGGCCGAGGCAGAGACAGCCGCCATGGTGGGCGGGGGCAGAAGTGGTTAGGGGTGATCAGGCAGGCAGGCAGAGAGGTTAGGTGTGATCAGACAGGCTGGCAGGCAGGCAGGTGAGTGGTTAGGAGCCAGTGGTCCCGGATTGTGATAGGGATGTCTGACTGCCAGTTTAAGCCCAATCCTGCAGGGATTCTTGTGAGATCAGGCCTAAACTGCCAGTCAGACATCCCCCAAGGGGTCCTGGATTGTGAGAATTTTGTGCACTCAATATTATTATTGAAGTCATACTGTATTTCTTTAAGTACTTTGCATATTTATCTCCACTCATCACAATACATTCAGCCTAGCAGAATTATCTTTATTTCACAGGTAAGACACACCCCACTGAACATGACCAAGGGGGATCTCCTGAGTCCTTGGCTATTCCCCAGCCTTGCCCATTCAAGCAGGTGGCACTGGCCTCCACCCTGCAGACGCTGCAAGCTGGCTTTTGTCCCAGATCCCTTCTCCCCTGGCTGGCTGTGGCTTCAGCTATGAGCTTGTGTTTTTTCTACCTTGTACTTTGCTCTTGCACATCTCTGCTGTTTCCACTTTACCAAGCTAGTCCAAATGCGATGTCTTCTGATTCCCTCTCTTAACCCTCCCAATGTCTTCTCGCAGTACCAGAGCAGTCTCTACAAACCACAAATCAGCAGGACGTGCACCCACATCAGAGTCTGCAGCAGCTCCCCAATCCCAGGCTCCCTCCCCAATCTGGTCTGGTCTCCTCTGCCCTGGGCCCCTGCACAGGCTTCATGTTTAGTCCTGGAGGCTGTCCCTGGGTCTGTCTCCTACGTTCTAGCCCTGCTCCCCTTGCACCGGCTCCTCCTCTCCTTTAGTTCTTGTCAGAGGCTTTGTCAGGCTCCCACTTTACTCTCCTCC